>NC_053138.1:32791120-34043764 GCF_016808335.1 Panicum virgatum | reverse complement strand
AAGTAGCCGTGGAGTTCTGACACAGTATCCATGCTTGCGTCATTGCACCGGTGCATGCTCCGTAGGGGCATCGGATCAACCGGTGCTGAAGAGGTTCACTGATCAACTCAAACAAGCATTCTGGAACAAGTACATCCAATGCACCGGTGCTTTGATTCTGAAGCGTCGGTTCAACCGGTGCTGAAGAGAAGTTGAAGTCAACCAAAACATGCTCTCTGGAGCAAAGAACTTCTGATGCACCGGTGCTTTGATTCCGAAGTGTCGGTTCAACCGGTGCTGAAGAGAGGTTGAAGTCCACCAAAACATGCTCTCTGGAACAAGGAACTTTCATTGCACCGGTGCTTATTTTTTGACCATCGGTTCAACCGGTGCTACACTTGATTTCTGCCTTCATCCAGAGAAGATAGACCGACAGGGCATCGGTCTTCCGCCATGCATCGGATGCTCCGATGCTAGGGCACCGGTTCAACCGGTGCTGCTGATTTTCTTTGTTTTCAGCTGTTTTGACTTGGATTCGAATGTGACTTTGATTGTTTCTTCTTCCAAGAGTTGTGTTGACTTCTATTGACCATCTTTTGCTGTTTTTGAGTGAGTGTGCAAGATTTCTAAGGCCAACTCAAGTTTGATCAAGCTACTAACTCATGAATCCCTCTTAATAGTACGATCAAGAACTAGAAACTATAAAACCTAACTAAATCAATGTCCTTCATCTCCTTATGACACTTGAGACTAGAAAGGTCCTTTATCTTTGAAATTGAAGTCCTTGGTACGCATGATTGTTTTGAATGAGGGGTCTCCTTTCATATTTCATGAGACTAATCCAGTTATTGAGCTTCCTTTAAAACACACGTTAGTCACATACGGTTGTCATAATCACCAAAACTTACCATTAGCATCTATCGGCCTAGATGCGCTACACCTGCCACACTTTGCCTTGAGGGTGTACTTGTTGAAGTGATCATCCCTCATTTTCTCTGCCTCCATGCTCCTCTTCTCTTGTTGCGAAGGCACTGCAGTTTTCTCTTCTGAGTATGTGTCAACCCCTCTAGACACCAACGGGGTTGATGGTACTTGTCTACCACCTTGCTACTGCTGGCCTCATGGTCATTGGCCATAACAGGATCTTGAGCAGGAAAAGTACCCGATTTGCCAAACACCATCGGCTCTTTGCCCATGTCTTGTACAACCACTTTAATATCACCAATCTGAACAATGGGATCAGCTCTGATTTTCTCCGAATCAGCAGTGCTCTGCACTTCGAGCTTCTTCTCCTTCACGATATTCTAACCGTGGAAGGGCGAACTGGGCCGGTCTCTGACGAGACCAGTCTGACCGGTCGTAGGGGACTGGTCTGACCGGTTGGACTTGCTGTGCTGGACCGGATTGGCGTGGCCCCAATTGATCATGCACGAGTGTGCTCGGCCTTTCTTCCCTCTGATATGGTGGAGGATATGGCATTAGGAAGCATTGCATCCCGATTCCCTCATGTTCCCACACAAGATTAATAGCATTTGATTTGATGTCGGTGGAGCCCATGGCATGTAGCGTACATCTTCTGTGGGGAACAATGGAAAATCACTCCTGCGCCTACTGGATTCCCTTCTTGGAGATAAAACATTGCCTTGGCACGGTGGTGAGCGTGGTCTTTTTTCATGGCCGATCCTGTTGAACGGCCATTGTGTACTTGTTTAGTAGCTGCCCAAAGGCCCTATTTGGGGTAGCTAGAGCTTTTCCAAAAGCTGCTAGTCTGAGATGCTCACCTGCTAGTCTGAAAAGCTGCTAGTCCGAGAATCTACTGGTCTAATCAGCTAGGCTGTTTGGCAACCAAGCTTTTGGATAGCTAGCTGCTGAGCTAAGGAGTAGAAAGTCTGAAATACCCTCTAGTATAGTGAATGCCTAATTACTTATGAACAATTGGTTAATACTATTTTATATTATTTTTTGATAGCTTAATATTTCATATTTCATATTGAAACAAGGTATTAAATAGAAAAATTACTTTATATAATCATACTATTTTAATTCCGAAGCATGACTAGCATTTTCCCTACACCTTTGGCTTATTCGTCTTCCAAGTACCCACTTACGGACGTTTAGGCTTAAACGTTCAAGGATGATCACTTGACCAGTCTCACTGGTTACTGGGTCTGGTCTGACCGGTCTGACACCAGTTAATGACACCGATCTGACCGGTCACCTCGACAGCAGGCTCACTGGTAAAATCTCCTTGCCCCCCGGGTTTAGGAGCATTGACAATGATCCTCAGAGTTGGCTTCCCATCAGGAGTGTTATCAGCTACAACTTCTCTAGCTAGAATCTTGTCATTTGCATTCATCGGCCTTGGATCACCAATCACAACATTCTTCCCATTAGCCCTTCGGCTTGTTCCGGCCCAAGGAGAATCGGAGAATCTTTGAATTATTCAGCTCCAAAGTGTGAACAGGGAAGGGGGTCTTGTCCACTTACATCTCAGAAAGTATCAATCATCTTTCATCTACAGCCGATTGGATTTGTCGACGGAAAACATTACAATCATTAGTTTCATGATAGAAAGAATTATGCCACTTATAATATGCATGCCTTTTTAGTTCCTCCGGCGATGGTATAGCATGAGACAAACGAATGTTTCCATGTTTAAGCAATTCATCAAAAATTCTATCACACTTAGAAACTTCAAAAGTAAATTTCATCTCATTTTGCCGATTCTTTTGAATCAGCTACGTGAAGGACATGGTAGAAGGTTTGTTCCCTTTGATGGCCAGACAACTCAGTGGATATACTCCTTTTTCCTCATCGTCCGAACAATCGGAATCATTCTCAACCACATGTGTATTGGACCGTTGAGGTTTAAAGAATCTTTTGCATTCTTAAACTTGAATTCCAAACCAATAGCTCGCATTTGCAAATGATTACTAGTAATAAAATCAAAGCCCTCAATTTTCTCCTTCAAGTAAGAACGCAAACTATTGTAAGCTAAATGCTAAGTCTTATTTCAAAAAGCGAAAATTAAAACATCGGTTTTTAATAGCTTTAAAACTTTGGAAATAATTTAAAACCGATTCGTCACGGTTTTGTCTAACCGATGTCAAATCCAACAACTTAGCTTTAGTTTCCCCACTAAAAAAGTGATGTGAAACTTATGCTCTAATTGATTCCAATTCAAAATAGAACCTAGAGCAAGCGAGGAAAACCAAGAGAAAGCGGTCCCAGTTAATGACAAAAAAAGTAAGCATAAAGCATCATAAGACCCGCTTCTCCTAACTTTAAGATATACTGACTCACATGTTCCCAAGTTGTACGAGAATCATCACCATTAAATTTAATGAACTCGGGAATACACCAACCAGTGGGGTATGAAACAAAATCAAACTCAAGAGGATATGGCTTTTGATATAAACGCGAACTACCCAAATCGATCCCAAGTTTAGCTTTAAGCATTCCAGCCAGATCCTCTTGAAGCTAGAGAAATTGGCTTGATAATTACTACTGGCCGGAGCATACAAAGAAGATGAAACACGTTGCGCATTAGGACTAGTGTAAGCCATGGTAGTATTAGGAATCGGTCGCTGTTGGAGTCTAGATCCCTGCTGTGCTGCAATGCAATATGGGATGTAGTGTATGGCACCATCTCACCAGTTCGGCTAAGGGCGGCCGAACAAGGGATATTAGCAAGTGGCATAGGGGATGGTGGATTCTGCACCATCGCACTGGTCTGACCGGTCTGACCGGTCGCTTGGACTGGTCTGATCAATGTCATGTGGACAGATGATGGCGGCGGTGTTTGCCCTGGAAACGAGTTTGGCTGCATGCCATAGAACTGATCAAGGTCAGCACATGCATTAGCCGAATTCGGATCTAGAGAATAAGTGTCATCGACACATTTACCCTTTTTTAACGCCGCTATTTCATCATTAATGCCCACAAAAGTCTCTCCCGCAACTACTTGTGCATCGGATCTCTTTTTATCGACCATAAGAGAGAATTGCTTGACCAAATCAGAAGGTTCATTGGGGATTATCTCAACTTTGTCGTTGTTCAGTTTGAAAGAAGGCATCACGAACTCCCCAACCCTCTTGAATAGGCCTCCATGCTCCTTCTTGAAGCATTGAAGAAAGTGTTCCTTCAAGTGTTTCTTCAGCGATGAGGTAAGCCCGGCGCTCGTCTTCAGTGGGCTCCTCCATGGTTGCCTTGATGACATTGTCTATACTAATCTATTCACCAGCGGAAGTCACCAAAAAGTGTGTTGACACATAATCGCGTCAAAACACACTTGAATGCACTAGAACGCGCGACGATCAGTCAAAATGATCAACACTAGCAAAACCCTAGGCAGGCTAGTCTGACCGGTGCCGCCGACCGGTCTGACCAGTGCAAGAAGGGCTTCATAAAAACCTAGAATGGCGAGCTCAGGAGGGACCCCGTCGGAGCTCGTTGTAGCTAGGGTTTCTCTGAGTTCGGCAAACCACACAGAACGTCCTCAAACATCGTCGTCAAAGAAGAATAGCAATTAGGGTTTGGAAAAAGCTAGGGTTTGAGAGACAAAAAGTAATGCGATTTTTGATTGATTCGATTGAGAATAACCTCAATCGGCCTTAGCCTTCATATATATAGGCCGGGGAAGACGTACCCCTTCACGAGTCGATTTACAAAGGAAATCTATATCTAAATCTATATCTACTCGGATTACAGACTCAGACCGGTCAGGCCGATCGGTCCGACCGATCTGCCTCGGTGCATGACCAAATTTGGCTGTCAATAGATGCTCACTTACTTTATCCTATCGAATATCTAAACACTCTAAATGCAAACAATTTTCCATGCCATAAATTGAAACTCAAAGTTGGTGTTCCAATAATGCTACTTAGAAACCTAAATCAAAGTCTAGGCCTATGTAATGGAACAAGGCTGATAATAACTAATTTAGGCCATAATGTTATCGAAGCTCTGATAATAACAGGGACACATACTGGGCAAACAACATATATACCAAGAATAAATCTAGCAACACGAGGATGTCGCTGGCCATTCACTCTACGTCGACGACAGTTTCCAATAAAAATTTGTTACTCTATGACGATAAATAAAAGCAACTGACAGACTCTATCAAAGGTAGGAGTATACTTGAAAAAATCAGTATTACACACGGGCAATTATATGTTCCAGTATCACAAGTAAGAAATAGAAAAGGATTGAAAATATTGATAGAAAATGAGGATGGAACATGTGGGACAACCACTAAAAATACCGTATACAGAGAGATACTTTAAAATGGTGTAGGCAAGAGTCACATAACTACACCAGATTATTCCCAATAGTTACAAAGAAGCAAGTCTAACAAAGAAGCTCATCAATTAATTATCGGTTATTAATAGTACATACCTACTTCACAAATATTAGGGATCAATCGTGGCTATTTCCGGGAAAAGTCATCTCACGGAAGCGCCGCCAAGCTTGGGAATAGATGGAAGTCGAGGCCTGGACGAACCTTGGAGCCAGTACTAGGTGCCACAGCAGCAGAGGTGGCAGGAGAGAGGAGGCGGAGCAACGCTTGGACCACGGGGTGACGGCCGCTAACCCGCCCTGCGCACTCCGCCGGCTGACGGTGCTGAGCCCCTTACAGCCTAACCGTGTCACACCCCAAAATTTCAATTTTGGGTTTTGAATATCCTTTTGAATAAAATTATTTTTTTCTAAATATTTTGAGTATTTTCCAGAATTTTTTGGAAAGTATTCTCATTTTCTATAGAGCTAAATCTATTTAATAAAAAGTTCTAGAATCTTTTTCATAAAATTCAAGTATTTTATTTGGACTCCTCGTGTCCCAAACTATCTTGAGATTTTTTTTTGAAATTTAAGGATATATTTTTAGTGGATTAAAATATTTATGTAGACTTTTCTAGATTTATTTTTTAGGTCGAAAATATATTCTGAGCGATCAAAATTCTTTTATCTTTTATTTCCGGACTGTATTCAACTTGGTTAACCCATCGAGTTTTCAACTCTCTAATTTACAAACAGCAACGTCAGTTCCGACGACTAGCACCGTCGCTCTGAAATACTAGTTCCATCTCGATCCCCCTCAGCCAGCACAGCCTGCCAAGGCCGAGTGCTGCCGGCTGTTGGCTATCCGATTCGCCGACTCCTCCACCCGCCCGTCGCGACGTGCCGTAGCCTTGCCGCTGGTCACCGCTCTCAATTCGTTGCTGAGAAGCTCCGGCGTCACGAAAACCTGAACCGTGACCGCTTTGGTCCAACGTGGGGGAGCACTTTCATGTATCTAGCTTGCTCTCTTTCTCTTGCTGATGAATCATGGGAGCTGCTGGCCAGCCCCACATCTTTTCTCCCGTGACCAACGTGGAGTCAAGACCGAGTCCGAGTCCCAGCCCGGCAAGCCGCTTGCTGTTTGCTCCGCCGGCCCAGGCCTACACAAGGTCATGCTACCCTCCCTGCCACGCGTGCAAAAAGGGGCCAAGCGCCCAGACGTGCATGCTCACGCCCCTATGCTCGCACGCACCTCTTACCCTACCCAGCGCCGCCGCCAGGAGGCCATCGCCCCTGCGTGCCCCTCCTCGCCTCCTCATCCCCCAGTGCGCTCCCACCGCCCATGGTCTAGCCTCAAACAGATCGATGCCGCAGAAGCTGAGCAGAAGCTATCATCGTCAGCTGCTTCAGGAATCCCCGACGACCCCCTGCGTGGCATGCCTTGCCACCCCGTGCGGCCGTGGTGCCGTGCCCCTGCCCCTGCCCCTGCAGGCATGGCTCTCGCGAGGCCAACAAACGTACGTCGCCGCCGCCGTACGTTTGCCTTCTCCATGCTGCCCTACGTACCTGACTAACATTGATCCTCCGATCCGTAGCCTCACGGGGACACAGGAAGGCTCATCCTTGGTTGCCGTCATTGGTTCAGCTTAACTAATCTATCCCGTGGTCATGGGAAGCTACGCCAGCAACTACCACCAGGAGCACGAGCGCCTCAGCCTCCCATCGCGCCCTTGCTGGCTGCTCCTCGTCCAGCACGCCGTCGCCTGGGAAGCAGAAGCTGATGACGCCGCTGCATCGTCCCCCCAGCCCCTGCACTGCATGCCTGCCTCTGCATCGTGCAGCACCATCCCCAGAGCCGAGCAGACCACCGTCGCCTCATTCTCCGCCGAAATCCGACCAAGATCGATCCCGCCGCAAGTAATAGGTAAAACGGAACGCCCTCGATCTCCTCTCCCTTTTACCCCGCTCGCCCAAGCCCCTAGACCACCCGAACTCCGGCAAGGAAAACCACCAGGCCCCTGTACGCCATGGCCAAAGTAACCGGATCCCATCAGAACTCCGAAGTTAAGCATGTTTGGGCAAGAGTAGTACTAGGATGGGTGACCTTCTGGAAAGTCCTCCTGTTGCATTCCTTTTTTTCTTTTTTTCTAAACAAAATGGCCAAAGCAACCAAGCTTTTGCGATCTACTCTCTGGAATCTATCTTTTATCACTTTTAAGTCCCTAAAACCCATATTGCTGATAGATTGCACGTTTTAGCTCCGTTTTAGTTCGATCTTGTTGTGCTAGCTTTGTTTTCGCTTAAGCTATCGGGTTGCAGCATTGTTGCATCATGGTGCATGTTTTATAATTAAATTCATAATTAACTTGCTTAATGATTATTTCAACTAGTGTTTCTAATTAAAAGCAAATTAGAGCTCTACACCGGTTTTCATAATTAATGTTATGTTCGATTAAATGCCAACTTAAATGTCTTTTCATATAACTGGTTAAGTTCAACCACGAATCATTACTTTTTACGCTAGATGTTCTCACATGTCTTTTATCTTCTAGTTAAATAGTTAATTGGTTTAATGTATACTGAAATTTTAATAAATAAAATATGATCTAAGTTTACCTTACAAATATGAATTAAATTGAGGTAATTCTAATATATTTTTTCTTGTGTTTTTTATAATTAAAATAAATCTAGCCTATAGTTTTCTTTTCGGTTACAATATAAATCTTTCGATAGTTGTATATTTTCAACCGTAGCTCTGTTTTAAGCGTTTCTTGCGCTCTTGCGCTCTTGCGATCGTAGCTTCAAGGCTTGTCCTTTAGTGCGCTCTTTTGTGTTTTTGTTTTGCTTGATGCTCTGTTCTTAGTTGTACTTGTTTGTTTGTTGTATGTTTGTCCCGATGCTTGTTGTGAGTAGAAGGAACACAGTTCAAGAGCTGTGAAATGAAGAGTTGTAAGAACAAGAGCTGAAGACTCTGAGCAGTTATTATTTGGATTTAAGACAAGTATATTTCTTGATCATGGTTTGTCCCAATAACATTTATTTTATGCTTGCATGCATTAATTTGATGAGTACCTATTATCATTATTGATTATCCCTGTCCTTGAATAGCCGGGTTACTTTTACAAAATCTTTTGAGTAGTTTGCTTAGCTACTGAACAGTGGTTATGAGTGGTTTACATCAATGATTCTTCAGACATGATATTATACTTGATACATTTTTTGAAATAATATGATGAATTGATAAACTTGATTAAAATCAACAATGGAGCGACCACCCAGAAAATAGTCCAACCACAAGGACTATATGGCTCTGGTCTTGGCTGATTGATTAGATGTCTCTAACTTGTTAGTAGCTTACTGAAAGGCGCATGAGGGGGGCCTGTGATGAGGGGTTCGCTGCCTGCCAAGGGTGCATTTTGTTTGGTTTTGGTCACGCCTTGGGGGAGGTTCACTCACGCAGTTGCTGAGACTTTAGTGGGCTAGTACTAGTTAGGGAGTCTTTGTAAAGGTCTAGTAGTGAATCACTGCCACTCACCAAAGTAAATATTTAAGGGCCTTGCAAACCCGGGCACAAAGGGAGACACGACTTATGGTGAAAGTGTACAACCTCTATAGAGTGCAAACTGATATATCTACTCGGACCCTCACATATCTATTTAATTGGAATCTAAACTTTAATGGAGGTATTTAATGTTCTGAATTAATTATTTATTCAGACATATATTTTCTTTTTATAAATGTGAGATGGTTTCATATATTGTTTAGTAAATAGATGCTAATGTTCAATCGTTAATTAAAATGCTTACCGCTTTATTCATCCAGCCTATATCCTTGTTTTAAGCCTTGTATGTCATTTATTTTCTTAATATACTTCCTGAGTACGACATGTGCTCACCCTTACTGTAACCACACAGCTCAGAGGAGAAAGTTGCAATGAAACTTGTTAAAGATATTGCTGAGTTCTAGGCGTATGCAATCCCCGGTCGATAGCCTGTGAAGTGTGGAGCCTTCGTTTCCAGGAGAAGTTGTACATCTCTGATAGTCATTTAATATTTTAAGTCTCTTTTACATGATATATTGTTACTCATTATTCTATTATGAGGTCACTATATATATGAAACTTGATCTGACATTCATATAGTTATGCATTCAGTTTTGTTTTAAAAATTAGATGTGACAGACCGCTTCGTCCGGCGATCGCCTGCTCCAGGCATCTCTGTCCGATCGTGTGCATGCCCGGCCCGCAACGACCAGCTCAAGCAACTGCGGGGGTGTGGGCTGGCTCTGCCGGCCGACGGCACCGAGCCTCTCCGCCTGCCGCACCCTGCGCCGAGCCGCTCCGGCAGGTGCCTGAGCGGGGTACCTCCGTCCGGCCGCACATAGGCCCGGCCCAACAGCAACGAAGGTGTGAACCCAGAGAATGAATAACGTCACAATATTTCTATATGTGTAAGCAAGTCCACGTCGTCTCGAATTTCGGTGGCCGCTTGATTTCACATCCACGGCGTTCATATACCTAGCTGATTCCTCGTGTTTTCTAGTACCCAGATGGCCTTTTCAGTTTTTGTCATCGCCGCCTTCAACTCCCTCCAATTCACAACGCTGCGCCCCGCCATTTCCTCTTTGTTCGTGAGCTCCCTTTCCCATTGTTACTTTCAGGAAGCTTCATACTGCCTAGTTTGAAAGATCTTGCTGCATCCTCACGGTATTCCACTGGGTCGCCACTACCCCCGCCCCACCCCCGCACTGCCGCCCCTCCGTCTTGCACCAAGGTGGAGCTCGGACACGGCTCCTGGCGGCGCGGAGGCCGGAGGCCAGCCTCCACCGGCGGGAGGAGCTCGCCCACGGCTCCCGGCGGCATGCCGGGCGGAGCTCGGACCTGACCGGTCCCCTCCCCCCTCCCCCCGGCCATTACTCCAGGCGGCGCGGCAGAAGGACGAGCTCGGTGGCTGCAGCAGCCTGATCCGCAGCCCTCCTCCTTCTGGCCGCGTCGTGCTCCTCCGGCCGCGGTTCCTGCTCTGACCGGCCCTCTCCGGCGGCCGATCAGGAGCACGAGCTCCACGGCCTCCCTCGTCTGTGCTCAAGCTCGGTCGGCCTCGAGCTCCGTGGGGTCTCGGCGGCGACGGCGGGCTCAGCCGGCCTCCCTCCTCCGTCTTCCTCACTTCGCTCGGCGGCTCCCCCTGGGCGTGCCTCCCTGCCGCGCCACCTCGCCGCGCTTCCCTGCTGCGCCCCAGCCGTACGTCCTTGTGCACCTCCTCGCCGCGTCTCTCGCGGCCGCGCGGCGAGCGTGCGGTCGCCGCGCCACGCCGTTCTGTAGCAGTTTCGTGGCGGTGCGCGTGGCGCTTGAGTGGGCGCCGGCCACACTACTGCTCCTCCGACTCCTGGCCATGGGTCTGTCATGCACCAGATCCGGCCGCCGCGGACCCACATCCTGCGGCACCGGCGCACGGTCAGGCAGTTTGGTGTGGAAGCCCCCCACGGTGGTGATGGAGCTTGGAGACCATGGCCACGGCAGCCGAGGGCGTGCGACACAGGGAGCGGGCGATGAGCAAACAGCTGGAAGGGCGTCGCCGGCGAGCGAGACTGCCGGAACTGCTCCTGTGACCGCGGCCGCATCTCCCCTCATCATCCGCCCGCGACGCCTACAGCGCCTGTGTCCAGGTTCTCGGTCTCCATTCAAGCTCTGCATCGTGGAGACGACGAGGCCAGGAATAGGTCCACGCATAGCATCAGCTTCTGATTACTGGTAACCTCTTCTCTTTTGGTCCTCTGCTCTTATGATACCCAATTCAGATTCTGTGTTCTAATTTTTTTGATTTGGCACAAATGATAGCAATTAGCGACTGTATATTTTGTGTGTTTGTCTGACAAGTTAAAGAGGTGTAACCAATTTTGCGAGTAGAGTGCAAACTGTCTCTGTGATTATGCTTCTGATTCTTGACAATGTAGGTTCACCAAGAACATGAACATGGACCCTTGGAAAAACAAGCTTGTGTGAAGGATATGTGCAATAATTAAAAATGTGTTAACCAATGTCGAAAAACCTCCTGCATATTGTGCATAAGTTACTTCTATCAACCCTAAATTTTTTTATCTAAACTTCAAATAGTAATAAGTAACTCTGTTAGTCTAACCATGTCATTTCCTAAACAACATTCCTTCAACAGGTCAATAGCAGATCCTATGAGAACCCAAAAGTAGCAAGACCAACTGAACCTCCACTAACCGGCCATCAAACAAGCTACGGTACGTGCACAGTCATTCCTTTACCATGAAATGAATATTGTTTCCCCTCCTAACTTTATATTTCCTATTAGATAAAAAAACTAATTAGGAAACACTTAATGGTATGCTGTATGCTTACTCTGAGCCAACTACAACCTCCCTTTGTTGCTATTGAATGTCCCATCAATTCATGCTGCTTTAAGATGTCTACAAACTTCACTTTTCATAGACTTTACTAAACAACTCCTGCTTTAATACTTATTACTGCATGCATTAGTCTGATGGCTAAAACAAATTCCACAGAATACTGATCGAGAATTTAAAAAAAATAAAGAGACAAAGAACCATAATACAGTCTTCCATTTCTACGAATAATTTAAAGTATACAGCACTGAAAGTATACAGCACTGATAAAACAATTATTCAGTTTCCCTTTTGCAGCAACATTTTTATCTGTCTATAAATGTATATATGTAATTTGTCTTAACAAGGGGCTTTCCTATAACTATATCTACAATTTTTCTTATAGTGTACAATTCTTGTGAGGTTTACAATTAGTTATATACATACATATTGTCCATTACTAACTACGGTGCTCCTCAATGGCTGACAGGTTGGCTTTCCCTAATCTCTCCTCCTCTGTTGTTGCCTTTTAGAATTTTACCACTGTTTAGATAGAAGTTTTTATGCTCCCTGTGGATATTTGATTTATCATTGCGCCAACTCATGAAAGGAATCCTCATGCTATTACTTTTTCTCCTGAACAAACTAATTAACTTGGTCTATTAGGTCCTTACATTTCCTGTCACTAAACAGTATGTATATCTCTTGCAGGTCATTTCGACATCGTTTAAATATTTTCTCTATTTTGAATAGTGATATTTGCACCTGTTTCAATGATCCTGAGTTATCCATGTCTTGAAGGCATATGATACAGTGACAGTAAGCTGAGTATAGGTTACATTAATATCTAGATAAAAAATGTGGTTCCTATCTATTCTAGGCAATAATATTGAATGGTATGTTTTAATTAAATACTCAAAATACAGAGTAAACATGCTACCGATCGAGTAGATGGCAGCAACATTGCTTTGCCTGTGAGATAATCGTTCAATATTAATTATAATGCAACAATGGTACTTTTACCTCTTATGTCCACAGATCACCTATTTTTCCTCTTGATCTTGCAAGTGCCAGCTTACCGTTGCCTTGAGAATGGTAGCTTTGTTGTTCTACAAGCTTACACTGATAAGGATGTAAGAAAGACAATGCCTGATGCCTGTTGTTGATAATCTAAGTTTGCTATAATGTGCTTTCTCTAATGTTCCTGCTGTCTATTTTATATTACAGAAGGATGAATGTTCTGCACTCTAAGTTGGGCTCCAGATCATGTTAATGGCTCACCGCTGCCGGTAGCAGCATCAAACAATAGGATCATTCGGTCCATCAATTATGCTAATGATAAGTTAACTAATGTATATTACCTCTAGATTTGTCTTTGTTTCCAAGTCAAACTTTCGTGAAGCTTCATTTCCATAAATGAATACTTCAGTTGGTTATCTGACAGATGATACTTTATGGACGATTTGCCATATAGAAGTTCATTTGAATTTGTTTTGATTAAAGCACGGTTCAGTTTATATCTATTAACCATTACCAAACTGTACCTTTTTTACTGCAAAATATTCCAGTTTTACATATACATATACTTCTACATGTGCTGTGGTCAAAACATGCACAACCTGACATACCTATCTTGGTGTCATCTAGATAGTCAGACATTGGACATGCCAATATATGATATCTTATCATCCAAGTGAGAATTAACACTGTTTTCTCATCTTTTACCTCTTTCTATTTATGGATTTATTCAAAGCTTTGTTGGACATGGTGACTGGAAAAATGAAGCAAGAATGCAAGATTTCAAGCATTTAAGCCTTTACTCATCGTTTTTGCAAGCAACTTAGGCTCTAAGCGGCTCGGAGGCCGCGTTCGCGATTTTCCCTCGCGTAGTTCATTTATCCGCGTTTTGCGTTGTGGGCGGCCGGTGAACGCTCGTTAGTCGCCAGGCGTTTGGCGGGTTTTTTTTCGCTTTTCTTGCTCATTCGCGACGCAGTCGCGGTCCCAAACAGGGCCTTAGCCTATTCTAAGGTTGAATGTACTTTGCCTATAATTGTTCTTTCACATTCCACTGAATAGGATGAAGAAGATCTACAGAAACATCATCAGACAGTCTGCTGATTGGGTTTTTTAAAGTGTCAATTCTAATATATCTCACTTTCCTTTTCTGAATTTGGATTCTTCAAATAGCACCAATTTGCAGTTTCAGAGGTTGCAGTCCGCGGAGTGATGATTCCTACTAGAAATTTACACGTCCTATGCATCAGATCGCAAGTGTCTGGTTCATGCTTGGACCATGAATTCTGATACTTTTAGTCCTGTCATAATTACAGTTTGATCATATGAACATTTGTATATTGATCTGTTGATGCTTTCCCAGCAGGAACTTTTCATTATTTTCATGATTCAACCTTCCTTCATCCTGCAGAAGCTGAAAGTTTTTTAAGTTATTTTGTAGTTTCCCCTCGTGCGATGCATCATCTTGTTATCATTAATTGTTTCTTCCTACATACCTATCCGAACATTTGTAATATTTGTGCTATGTAGTAGTACTTGCTATTTTAGCTGCCGTCATATCAGTGAACTGGCAAATTAGTTATCCTATTTCGATGTTTCCTTACTTTAGTTGAACAGCCATATGCTTTAATTCCTAATGCAAATCATCTGCGCGTTAAATGTCCCTATTTCTATATTGCACATTCATATTGCTCAATCACTTAAAAGCTTTTATTATTATTTAATGCACAAATCAAACCAGTTGATACAATTAAAGCAAGATCGCAAAGTGAATCACCTTTCACGTACCCGCGCGCGCTATACACTAGTTCTACATAACATTCGCGGCGGGCTCGGCGGCCGCGCAGCCTGGCTACGCAGGCAGGAAATCCGCGGCCCGTCCCATCTTCATCTCGCGGTTCGCGTTGCATAGTCAGAGCCTTCCTTACGGTTGCTTATCCTGGTGCCAAACTGCCAATTCCTTCGTCTGGTTCTTTACCCAACGCGTGCGTGCATAGCCTGCTGTAGAAGGCCATCGACGAGCACGACGCGGCCGCCGTGTCGCGGAGTCTGTAGGAGTACGAGGCCGCGGCCAAGCTCTTCCACTGCAGCGACACCGGGCCATGATAGATCGATTTTTTGCAAGAAACCTGTTGGTTTATTATATTTGTATTCGTTGCTGCTTGCTTTGTCATTCCAATCATCAATCGATTGTACTAATATACTCTTGCATCTTGCTATATGCACCACTGGATTTGACAGTCAAGAATAAAAAAATCTAGTATATTTGATTCTCACGCACCTTTTGTTGTTTCCTAGCTAGCTGCTCATCCATACAGTATATAGTATTGTGTGTGATTAAGCAAAGCGATCAATCCGGGGTGCTTATTCTCACTGCATCATCTCAATCTAACATTGTTGGATCCCCTCCATTAATCCATTTACTCTATTCACCGTGCCCATCCCCTCTGCACTTGCCTTTGCTGTTGCAGATCAACGTTCTCGCCTCGCACATTTTCCGCTTGGTATGGGAGCCTTGCACCAGCTAATAGGTGATGTTAGCATCACAGCTCACCGGCAGGGTTATGCTGTATTACAGAGGCAAAGCTTGCTGGCTAGGATGGCTCCCCAGAGAAGGCGGGGCTACGCTACGGCAGTGCAGCTCACGAACGGGGACAACACGTCTCAGTGACGAGGCATGCGAATATGCGATGCAGCATCTGCCACCATTCCGGCATAGGTCTGCACACCCGTTGCTTACAAGTGACTCGTCCTGTCATCTATGGGGATGCACACCATGTGTTTGATGATTTTCTTATGAGATGTGGCCTTGTGCCATGCCATGGAGCCACACAATATGTTTGATGGTTTGCCTCTGCAATACTAGCCAAATATGGATCCTCAGGTTTATGCAAAAATAAGAATGAAATTGACTACAAATGCAGCTGACAATGAGTCCTACTTGATGAAGAGACATTCAGTCCTACTTGATGAAGAGACATTCAGGCTATATGTCTTGCCTAAGGTAACAATGATAGCTCGAGAACAAGAATTTTATTTATGAAGCAGTAACTTTAGCAATATGAAAGTACCTCCGACATAATATTTCTATATATGTGGATTGAAAGTATCCAACTTACTAAAGCACCAATGCGAATTTCGCTAGATCCACGCCAAAAGAACTTCCCGCTGAGGAGCACAGTATTCTGCACTCACAAATTTGTACCCAACAATTCATGCATATCAGGATCTACGGCTCACAGCGGTCCCTGCCAGCCCTCAATGTGATCCGACGGCCTTGAAGCCTGCCCGCGTGTTGTTCCGGACCCGAAATTTCAATCGACTATGGCTGACTCGCATCTCACGTCCGCCCTCACCCCACGCGAGCCCCTCCGCCCCCGTCTCGCCGACAGCAACCTCTTACCGCAGGGCTAGGGCGCGCTAGGCCGGGCCGAGCCAACGGCAGGTGCCCTTCGTCTCAAAATTGGGAAAATTGGTCTCATAGCATTGAAAGATCACGACTTCCGTAAAATACCACCGAAATCATTCGGCCCCGTGACATACCACCGAAAGCTGCAAACGTTACCTCAAATTAGCATTCCGTCACATTTTCCACTAACTCGTCGTCACTCCGTCATTCTTCCTCCTTTTCCACGTCCAACAGCCTTCTTCCTCCTTTCGCTAGTGCTTCGAGAGCCTCGTCGCGAAGCTATCAAAAAAAAACCTCCTCGTGAGCGCGGCCGTCTCCAGCTCCTCCCTGGCTTCCCCCGCTACTCTTCCTTCCCATCTCCTCCCTCGTTTCCCCAGCCGCTCCTCCCCTACTGCGGGGCTGCCGTGGCGCTCGGGGACGCGGTGGCGCTCGCGGTTGAGCCCGAGCCATCTGCGTCGCCGCCACTCACTGGGTATCGAAATTAGGTGCTGGGAAGACCAATTACTAACTGAGAGAATCGAGATCTTCATCTTCAGCAGTGCACCACTGCTGGACCACGCCACACGCGCCGCTGCGCACCAGATCACGCGCCTACGTCTATACGCCTGTGCACCAGCCGCCGGCCCCTACCTGCCCGCCGCCGCTGGCCCCCCCCTGCGCGCCCCCGACTAATCCCCGGCGAGCCGCCACACCTAGCAGCCATCGTGCGCTTCTCGCTCCCCGCACGCACTCGCCGCTGCACCTCGCCTGTGCATCGCCAGGACCCCGCGCCTCCGTGGGACCGCCTGTGCGTTGCTTGAAACCCTCCCACCGTGCCGCCGCAGGGAATCGCCGGTGAAGCACGCGCCGTCGTCGGCCCCCGCGCGCTGCCGGAGCCCTCGGCACGTTTCGTGCTCGCCGATCGCCGCGCTCTGCAAGCTCGTGGCTCGCACTCGCCATACTCGATTCGTGGCCGCCGGACATGCTCAGCCGTGACAGCGTCGCGACCCTACGTTCCACCACGCGCCTGCTCCTCGCCGGACGCCTGATCCCACCACAAGGAGCCGCTGTCCCACCCGCCGCTGGACCCGGCCTGCGCGCGCGCTGGAGCCCGCCTGCGCCTGCGCGCGCCGTTGCTGAATTAGGTGATGGGGAGAGAAATTACAGAGAGAGAGAGAGGGGAATTTGGCACAACGATGAACTCACTGGCTGTGAAAATTAGGAGCCGCTGTCCATCCGCCGCTTGCTTCCCGTCGGAATCTGGTTGCCGCGGCGCATTGCCGCTTGCTTGGCCCCGCTGGCTCGGTCTTGCTTTTCTCGCCGCAGTGCTAGCGAAAGGAGGAAGAAGGCTGTTGGGCGTGGCAAAGAAGGAAGAAGGACATCGTGATCGTGATGTAATGCTAATTTGAGGTAATATTTGTAGATTTCGGTGGTATTTTACGGAACTGAACAATTTTGATGATATTTCACGGAAGTCGTCATTTTTCAATGCCATGAGACGAATTTTCCCATCAAAATTTCGGAGCGCCGCCGCCGCGCCGACCGCTTCAGCCAGCTCCGCCTCAGCCTGGCCCAGCCGCCGTCCTCAGCGTCCGGCCACGCCGTCGTCCGCCGCGTCCCCCGCCGCGCCTCGGCTCCTCCGCGGCCGGCGTCCAGGGCGGGCTGGCGTGCCGCGCGCCATGCACGGCCGGCGTCCAGGGCGCCCGGCCTGCCGCGTGCCGCGGCCGGCTTGGGCAGTCAGGGGTGGGCCAAGCGGGCCCTCCGGCGTTGGCGGGAGCCGTGCGCCTCGCCCTGTGTGCGGTGCCCGGCGCCGCCGCCGTATGCTGCCGCCGTTGGCGCACGGCCTTGCCGGGAGCCGTGCGCCGAGCCGCGCGTGCGGTTCCCTGCGCCGCCGCCGTGAGGTGCCGCCGTGGCCCTCCGGACTGGCGGGAGCCCTGCGCGGCCGGCCTGAGCTCCCGCCGTAAGGCACCTTCGGCGTTCGCCGTGCGGCGAGCCGTGCGGCTTGCGGCCTGGGCATCCGGCCTGCTCGGAGGGCCTCCGCCTCCCGACGGAGACGGCGGGGAGGACGCTCGAGTAGCTCCCGTCCAGGGTCGTCGCTGTCGTGCCGCGCGGGAAGGGCGAGGACGAGTTCGGCGAGGAGGCGTGGACCAAGGTCTGACGCTTACTCCTATCGTTTCTCGTTGTGAGTTGTGACCATGTGCGAGCTTCTCGAGCAGTGGAGCATTGCGTGCAGACCTTATGAAAGCTGAATTGGTCCCTGTGCGGGGCATGCTTAGGCAATATACTTTGTTTTGGCATTAGGATTTAAGATTGCAGATTGTGGCTCCAGTTTTTGGCATTAGGAATTTAGGATTTAATAGTTCAGATTTTGGCTCCAATTCTAAATCACATACAACTTAACACCATTTTACAGCCAGGTAACGACATGTAGGCGTTGATGAATTGTGAATTGTATGCCTGGTATATTTGCATAAGAGAAATGTGACAGTTACATCATGTGGTACTATAATAGTCTTCCTATGGACTTGTTACCTTCGTCAAGTGTGTAGTTCTTACAAAACTAGCGTGTGTTGCACCTCCCTTCAGTTAGACATGCGCAAGCTTTGAGAAGTAGGTATAAGTAAGAAAGATGTGTATGTTTCCTGTGTTATGTTGTGGTTTCTCTCTAATCCAATCAGACCTACATTATTTTTGACAATAAGTATGTAATACTCATACTAAATGCTTGTCTGGTCAAACTTTCATTTTCGTGTTCTGAATCATTGATTGAATGTTCTTGTTGCCAGGATAAATCTATATCAGGATTTATATCCTATGCTCTCTGTGCAGCTGATGAGGCTTTGAAGGTGCAAATTGGTTGCCTTCAGAAGATGAGAAGAAAGAAAAAATGGTATCATTTTCTCATTTTCTTTTGTGGAAACACATTTTTCTTTTATATATGTATTTATGAGCTGTTGGGATCTGATTGGAGCTGTATCTGGGAGTCTCTATTGGTGGAGGCATTGGAAGCATCTCAAACATTTTAGATGCATCACAAATGACATTGAAAATGTCTGTATCCTTACTCCTGCATTTATCTTTTCTGGTTGCAAATTTTATTTTAGTAGCTATTCATATGTGATGGTGATGTCGATGTGATGGTGGCTGGTGGAACAGAGTCCACTATCGATGCTTTGTCTATATGTGGATTTGAAAATAGTAGTTTGTATACTTTTGTGACCGAAAAATGGCTTGAATGCTTCAGTAACGTAATTAGGTGCAACTGTTAAGTGTGAGGATTGTAGAAAGCCATAGAGAATCCACTTTTATGTTCAGAAATAAACATGACGAATAAATAGCCTATGCAGACTTGGTCACCTGCATATTTGCTTTTTGCCCACTGTTTTCGTGATTGATATGTAGCTCCTTTGATATGTAGCTCCCATCTTGATTTTGTGCAAGGTTGCAGATCTGTTGGTTCCTGGGTTCTTAGTGTGGTGCTGGTTCGGATTCCCCTGCTGCTTGTTCTGTATATGCAAACCTCCCCCCACCCCCTCCTGTGATGTCTTGTGCTAATCTGAGTATATGTCCATGCCTACAATCTGTTCATGTATATATGGCAGTGATGTTTTTTCAGCTGTCTATGCCTATGAAATTTTCCTAATCTGTACATGTGGCCATTACATTGTTATTTTTTTTGTTTATGCATATTTCTTCCATTCATGTGATGTTAGTTCCAGTTTATTTATCAACTATCCCATTGACATCTATATTAAAACACATTCAATGTGTGGAATTGTATAAATGGATTTGCAAGACAAGAGATGCAAGCTATTTGCTTGGGCTCCTCATCTTATCACAGCCATGTATGCATTCTTTCTGAGTAGAATTATGTGATACTGTGTTAGCACGGGCCAATTTACTAGTCGACCCACTAAAGCACCAAAGCGATTTTTGCTTGGTCTACCCCGTCGACGCCCCCCCCCCCGAGAGAGCACCTCCATGCGCACCAAAAAATTGTACCCACGCAATCCCCTACAACACAAAACGGAGGGACCAGATTTCATCGGCCTCCAAACGGACGGACGAGAGCAAAAGGCTTCAACGCCGCCCACGTCCACGCGGGCTCCAAATCCGCCGTAAGCTGCCTTAACGCCACTTTAGTATCGGGTCCAAATTTGAAAGTTCTCAAAACCATTTTAGTACCGGGCCAAGCCACCAGCTGATACTAAATTTTGCATTTTAGTACCAGTCGGTGTTACTTCGAAATGAATGCATCTCCGACTCAGTCACAAGTGATGCATATGTGAGATGGTAAGGAAACAACATGTGAAGCCGGAGGTCATGGGTTCGAATCCTCATGATCGCGCACGCGCATCTACGCATGAAAATTTTGTGTAACTTGGGACTTGGGACGATGCGCGTGTGTAGGCCTCCAAGGGGTTTGTCAATTTTTTTTTTGGGCTCAAAACCATTTAGTACCGGTGCGTGTGACGTCCCATTTAGTACCGGAAAACCGGTACCGGTCGGGCGCCCGATACTAAATAGGGGTTTCCGACCGGTACTAATAGCCTTTTTCTCTGGCTGTGACCGAACAAGCCCTAATATACACTAGGCCGGAAACAATTTGGCGTGGCGGCCAAATCGTATCTGTGCTGGCGGGTGGGAGGCCCGCCAGCACTCGTGTGCCAGCACAAATGGCAATTTGTGCTGGCGGGCCGCCAGCAGAGTTTGCATCTGTACTGGCAGACTATTTAACACGCCCGCCAGCACAAATTGCCATCTGTGCTGATGGGTGGCTTAACTAACCCGCCAGCACAAATACAAAAAAGAAAAAGAAAGAAGCCCGCTGAGCACATCACGGGCCCGGCGAGCCCATCCGCCATCGGCGTAGGTGTCCGCACGCCCGCCGCACGCACGGGCGCCGCTGCTGGATCTAGCCTCACCGCCAAGGCCTCGCCCGAGCCTCTACTCGGCCTCGCCTGCGTGCCGTCCCGGCCTTGTCCGGGCTGCCGACCACCGGATCCAGGCCTGCACCGCCGCTCGACTTCGCCCACGCGCCGTCCCGGCCTCGTCCGGGCTGCCGACCGCCGGATCCGAGCCAGCGTCGCCGCTCAACCTTGCCCGCGCGCTGTCCCGGCCTCGTCCGGGCCGCCGACCGCCAGATCCGGGCCCGCGCCGCCACTCCGCCTCGCCCACGAGCCGTCCCGGCCTCGGCCGCGCCGCCGACTGCCGGATCCCGGCTGTGCCGCTGCCTCGCCCTCACCTGCGCGCCGCCGCCTCGTCCTCACCCGCGCGCCGCCATTCGCGCGCGGGGAGGGAGAAACGGGATGGGAGGGGAGCCGCGCCGGTGTCCAGCTTCTTGGCGCAGGGGAAGCGTGCGAAGGGGCGTGGCGGCGGCGGAGGCAGTGGGGGGGGGGAGAATGAGACTGAGATGAAATCTCAAACCCTAATAGTATATATATATTAGTAAACCCTGGGTATTCAGTAGTGGAACCCCCCAACCCGACCATCACGCCGAGCTGAGCTCAACCCACCGCCCCGTGGCCGGTTTTCTGTCCGGCCGGTTCCTCCAAACGGTTTTCTTTTTGGTTCCCAGTTCCCAGATCGTGGCCACGATCTCACGACACGGTGTCCTGCAGGGATCCTAATCTTCCCCCTCGCTCCGCTCCGGTGCCGCGGTGCCACCCTGCGCCTCCCGCTCCGGTGCCGCCCTGCGCTGCCCGCTCCCGGTGATGCCGCTCCGATCCTCCCATCGCCGATCCGGTGAATGGCGCCTCCCGCACGCCAGCTACTGGCCAGGCCCTGCGCATCCTCACATTCAAGGCTTCCCCGCGTCAGATCGGGATTGTGGGTGGTGGTTTCTTCGATTTCGTCGCCAGGATAGAGTGCCCTTCGTTCGATCGGCTACCTCATGCGGGATGGGGGCGAGGATGCAAAGGCGACGGAGACCTGCAGCAGCTCAGCTTCCTCACGGTCTCCTCAAGCTTGCAATTTCTTCGAAGGTTTTATCCTCGGTATGCATAGTGCCATTACCTCCCCTCCACTCAATTCCCACGGTTTTGCTTTATTTCCCACGGATGTGTGGATTTGTTTAGGTAGTAAGCTCTTAGTAATCCCCATGACCAAAAGGGACATGGATATCTTCTTGATTCGTCATCGTAGGATGGCCCAGAGAGACTTGGCGCGGCGGCGGAGCGTTCCACAGCCACCCACCCGTCTGCTGGTGAGGTCTTCCCAGGTACTGCAGGCTTCCTCCACGCTTGTCCGCCGTTCT
This sequence comes from Panicum virgatum, assembly GCF_016808335.1. Taxonomy (NCBI): domain Eukaryota; kingdom Viridiplantae; phylum Streptophyta; class Magnoliopsida; order Poales; family Poaceae; genus Panicum; species Panicum virgatum. The sequence goes on along the minus strand of NC_053138.1, from coordinate 34,021,496 downwards.
AGTCCCTACTTCTCCATCCCAATGCTGATTATCTTTAGTGGTTCTTCTTTGTCCCCAAATTTTTGTTCGTCTGGTCCTCAGATTGAAGATTGGTGCTTCAAGCAGTCAATTCTCTTGTTTCTGCTGCCGGCATCAGTGGCTGCTACATGACACAACCGACGGCTTTGTTTGGTGGGCAAGCTGACTTCCTCCCTATGATGTTGATGATACGGATCAAACGACGGCCAGTGCATTAGTCTACTTAGATGCCGGTGCCATGTTTTGTGCAAGAACAAGAACAACAACCTCGAACCCATACTGGACAAAGCACGAGAGGTTCATATTCCCTGTTTTTACTTTTCATATTCCTTAACTTGATGTTGTGCGCATTTAGTTAGTACCAGGTCCTAGTTTCCTGGTTCATTAAGATTGGTAGTGATTATAAGGTGCTTCACATACATATTCAGGATTGCTAATAATTTTATATAATTTTCAATTAGCATGCATACAGAAAATATGTTGCTGGAGGCAGACGAACTGTAGGGCAGTATATGCATTTTAGATGAATCTCACATGGATAAAAACATACCCTTCATTTCCTGAACTAGCTGTAGAAACATTGGAATTTATTTTTTTTTAACAAGGTTATGTGCAGTTCTGAGCTCTTTATTAGGCTTGTCTGAGAATTGTTCTTAGTTTTGATAGTCTTCTGGCAACGGGAACTGCGACTAGGCTCCTCAGCACAGCTATTATCTTCTTGTAATGAGTTTGTTCTGATTACTTGCAGTGGTGATTGTTCACTAATTACTACTTTCTCCTGCTTTGTTGTTTGAATTTAATACAAGATTTGAGATGATTTGATTTCTTTGCTCTCAGTTTACCTCTCACTTGCGTGCATTGTGAGGACACAAGGAGCTGATGGGCAAGCTGGTTCATACCAGCTTTCAGCTTGAGCTCCAATGTTGTCTCCATGAACATCATGGAGACCATTGCCAGAGTCTTTGTCGAGCCATTGATGTTCATCAGTTGGGGGTAGGGGAGGTCCACACCATAATCTTTTGTGGCATCTCCTCTATCCAGCTTCTCATGGACCATGGCGAGCTTGGCCATCGGAATCAGAGGTTATTACTAACTGATTAAAACTAGATGTTCAGTGATTCTGCAAGTCAAACAACCTAGATGTGCACTTATGTTTTCTTAGACCTGTATACATCCTAGCTAGTCCAATTGCAATGCTCTGATGAAGTCTCTCAGTTATGTAAAATTTTTGTGTAAGAGTAATGTAAAAAATTATAAGTGTTCTAAGTGTAGAAGTATCAGATGCTTCTTGTCTTGCCTAGTATTTTGGCAAACATTAGGTTTATTTTTTATCAGCAATAATTTGGAAACTTCTAATTTCTCTTTTACCTGCACCTTGGTGCCCAGTTCAAATTGTTCAGATCATGCTAGCTTACTGAAACTAGTTAGGTTAGGTTCCTGCCTGCAGCTTTGATATATCTACGTAGTAACTCATATTACATATTTAAGAATCCTGATTGTTACACTTTAAATGGTTTTCTTAGGATACTTTGCAGGTGAGATGGCATCCAATACTCTATATTGCTTTGTTTAATTTGGATGGTATTACTGTTAATATTGAGTCCATCTATACAGTGTCAGCATGATTGCACTGATGGAATGGTGATGCTAGACTAACATGGTTTATGGAATCTGAAAATGAATGAAATAAGTGATCTATAAAATAAAAACATCAACTAGTAATATGCTTTGATTCCTAACCATCTGATTTTTTTCACATTTTATTTTGATATCCAGGATGGATTCTGGTACGAGGTCAGTGCATATGATGCCTATCAATCCGAGGAGAACAAGGTGGTTTAGGAGTCCCAGATGACTGGGTACACAAGCAACGACTAGCTTTGTTTTTGTGTCCAAAATTTAGTACATGAGCATTATCAAGTATTTTTGTCTTATCATAAGTCTATTAGCTAGTATTAATTTTCCTGAATTGATCAGGGCTATCCGGAGGATGGAGGAGGTTCTGCAGCAGGTAATTCTGGTATCCAAGTCGATTGGGGAAACCGAATTAGAAGCAAAACTTGAGGAGGCAGTCAGCAAGATCAAGAGGCGCATAGTATCCACTGCATCTTTGTAATTGTAACATGTATTGACGGTGTCATAATTTCGTAAGAGCTCCCAAGAGCATAGAGAAATTAAGTCTCTCTTAGCTATTTCGCTCCAAGTGTTGTTGGCCTGATGGAGATGTCTGGTGGAAACATGGAACAGTGATGTGGCAGGCAAAGTTTTGTTAGTGTTGTTAACCTTGTACGTAGGGATGAAAACAGATCGGATACGGACGGCTATCACTGATATCGTATTTGTTTTCATATTTGTGTTCGAATACGGTGTCTGATACGGATAGTGTTAGTTTTTGTTGAATAAGATTGTAATAAATATCGACATTATAAAAATGTAACTTTTGAGCATTCGGATACGGATTGGTTATGGATAGTGGATACACGGAATCGGATTCGGACGGATAAAAATTCTTCCAGACCGAATCGATATATATATATATATATATGGAACCTGGAAATGGACCTTCTGGGCTCTTTTGGGCGTGATGATTTGTGCTGGCAGGTGGCTTAACGGCCCGCCAGCACAAATTTGCTAGTCTTTTCTGGCGGGCGTTTAAGAGGCCCGCCAGCACAGATACCCTTTGTGCTGGCGGGCACTAACCAAGTGGGTCCTCATAGTTTTGTGCTGGCGGGTTTCAACTACGCCCGCCAGCACGGTAAAAGGGTTGTGTCAGCGCAAATCGTTTCTAGCCTAGTGATATTTGTATTTAACTTTTCTAGTCACAAAGTGTCAAAGTGTTGTGGATATGAACACAGTCCATAAAGGGATGGTTGACCATTAATTTCTAGTATATACTTGAAACCAATTAAATCATGATATTATGAAAGCATTTTCCAATATGAATCTATACATTTTTAGATGATGGGAAAAAACGTCCCGGCCTTGACCTCCTAGAGGCTACAGCCTACAACCCACTTATTACATCAAACTGCAGCACCTCCATCTGCAAACACACTCATAAAGTTTACAAAAGTAAATAGGAGACACCAACAAAGTTTTCATGGGAATTTATTAAGTAGCAATCCTATTGCTAAATCTCCATCCATGGTTGGCGAAAATTTGCATAGCCATTGTCTCCAGTGATCGGCATGCATCCTTCAACAAGTTGGTATCATCATCACACTTTTGAAGCAGCGACCACATCCAAAGCCAATGTGTGGCCCTGAACAATACATGCATATAAGTTTTCATCGGAGAATTGTCAAAAACAATATCATTTCTACTCAACCATAGAGCCCAGCAAAGCGCATAAACTCCACATAATAATTGCGTTTTAGATTTACAGTCAAAGCGAAATAGCCAATCATTATAGAATTGAGCAACACTAGTTGGTGGTACCAAGCCAAAAGTGTATTGTACCACTCTCCAAAGGAATTTTGCAAAATGACAATCAAAGAAAAGGTGTTGGATAGTTTCATCATGTGAACAAAACACACATTTTTTTGCTACCATGCCAATTAAGCTTAGCTAGATTGTCTTTAGTTAGCACAACTCCTCTATGCAAGTACCACAGGAAAATCTTAATCTTAAGGGGAATCCTTGTCTTCCACAAGGTCCTATTCTGCCTTACATGACCATTGCAAATTAAAGCACTATACAGTGAATGGACAGAGAAAATTCCATTTTGGAGTAAACCCCATTTAAAGACATCTCCCCTATCATTCAATCTTACTTGAGCTATCCTTGCAACTAGGTTATACCATGATACCAAATTATTTCCTACCAAACCACATCGAAAAAGAGATATTTGAAGGAATGGAATTGAAAACCGTTGCAATGAAAATATGCTTCTTTCTTGCAATGTTATACTGAGAAGGATACTGTTGACTAAGAGTGAAATTGCCCAGCCATTTATCCTCCCAAAACCTGATGTTCTCACTGTTGTTTAGTTGGAAACTACCTAAGTTCAGGAACTTGTCTTTAACCTTCATTAAGCCCAACCAAAACTGTGAGTCACCTGGTCTTTTTTGAACCTGCGCAATTGGTTTATCCTTTATGTATTTCCTCTTTAGAAGATTTTGCCAAAGGCCATCATCATTGATCAGTGTAAACAACCACTTGCTTAGTAAACACTGGTTTTGAATGTCTAAGTTTTTTATGCCTAAGCCTCCTTGATCTTTTGGTTGACACAGAATGTTCCATTTAGCTAGTCTGTACTTCTTTTTGTGATTATCACTTTGCTAAAAGAAACGGGACCTGTAATACTCTAATTTCTCTAGAACTCCCCTTGGGACCTCAAAGAAAGAAAGCATAAACATCACTAGGCTCGTTAAAACTGTGTTAATCAACACCAATCTGCCCCCCACAGATAGGTGTTTCCCTTTCCAACTACTTAATTTCTTCTCAAACCGTTGTTCAATAATGTTCCAATCCCCATTGCTTAATTTTCTGTGGTGCATCGGGATACCGAGGTATTTAAAAGGATAATTCCCTGATTGACAACCAAACAACTGTGAGTATTGAGCTTCACATTGTTGTGCCTCTCCAAAGCAGAAGATTTCACTTTTATGGAAATTGACCTTGAGTCCAGACAATTGTTCGAAAGCACACAGGAGTAGCTTTAGATTGATTGCTTTCTCTAGATCATGGTCCATAAAGAGTATAGTGTCATCCGCATATTGGAGTATAGACAAACCATCGTCAATCAGATGCGGGATGACACCTTTTATTTGTCCTTGCACCTTAGCTCTGTTTATAAGGATGGCCAACATGTCTGCCACTATGTTAAAAAGGATAGGAGACAACGGATCTCCCTGTCTCAATCCTTTCTTTGTTTGAAAATCTTGTCCTACTTGATCATTTATTTTAATGTCCACGTGTCCTCCTCTCATGAATGAATCCACCCATTGGCACCATTTATGAGAAAAGCCTTTCATTTCTAGAGTTTGTTTAACAAAAGACCATTTTACTTTGTCATATGCCTTTTCGAAGTCAATTTTAAATATGACTCCATTCTGCTTTGTCTTGTGCAACTCGTGGATGGTTTCATGCAAAATCACGACACCTTCCATGATGTTTCTACCAAGTAGAAAAGCTGTTTGTGTAGGACTAATAACTTTTTGTGCAACTGTGGTGATTCTGTTTGTAGCTACTTTTGTAAAGATTTTAAAGCTAACATTCAGCAAACATATAGCAAACATATAGGTCTGTATTGCTAAATTCTACTAGCTTCTTTACATTTGGGCAACAAGATTATTGTGCCGAAGTTGAGGCTAAAAAGGGGAAGTGTACCATTGTGGAAATCCTCAAATAAAGCCATTAAATCATCCTTTATTGTACCCCAAAAGGCCTGATAGAATTCAGCAGGGAAACCATCCGGCCCAGGTGCTTTATTTTGCTCCATTTGAAAGATAGCTTTTCTCACTTCCTCTTCTGTAAATCGTTCAACAAAAGCTTCATTTTCTAGATCTGTCACTTGTGGGATATCATCCTTACGCGTCTCGTCCAGTCAAAAATTATTTTCTTCTGGAGGACCGAAAATTATGTCTCGTCCATATGAATCTATACATATTATTGTTTTCCTATGATGGGTATAAAAAGACATGACAACATTCTAGGTCAAACAAATTGGTCGAGTCTTTGTGAGTTTTTTTTATTGAAAACGCGGGAGAGATAAGCTTCTTTGCATTAAGATAGAAGAAAACGATTCAAATTACACAATGCGCCACAACTTCATGGGCTGGCCCACCTTTGTTAGATATTACAAGATAAAAGCTTGGGCCTAGAAATGGAACTCAAAAATTAACTACTCACTAACTAAACAACCTGAACAACCTAGCTCTATCGCAGCTACCGTCTCAAGCAGCAGTAGAGATGGCTCTACGCCGGCCCGCTGCTGATCTTACCCTAGTGTTGGGGAATAGCTCCTTGATTGCCGAACGGTATTTCGGCTGAAGAGAGGCCTTGCACCCGGCATCATATGCCTTCTTGCCGTCGACCAACGCCGCAGAAGGTGCATCGGTATCCAAACCGAAGCGACACATTAGGAGGCCCTCACCACGCTTGGCCACCGGCACATGTGATAGTTTCTGGCTTGCGATGCATCGACTACGAGGGGGCAATGCAATGGTTGCACCGGCCGCTTGGAGATCCGTGCGGGCATTAGCCTGGCCTGGTGTGCGAGCAGGAACCGTCGGGACCAGAGGGGTACGAACCGGCGCTTGAACTTCCTTGATGAATAACTCGAGCCTGGTGGCAAAGTCAGGTTCGTTTGTGTCGCCTGCCAGCTCCGGATGTGGGCCTGCAGTATCAGACACCTCCGGAGTCTACTGAGAGGGGTCCTCGGCTCTCGCGATGGGCGAGGCAAAGCGTACTGCTTCACCCGCCACCACTGCTGCAAACCGGCTGGGCCTGCATAGCTGCGCGTCAATCTCCAGCGTGCCCATTTCAGCCTCCGCATTCACTCCCACCGCAGGTGCGTCCATCTGGCGGATTCCGGTGCTGGCATGTGGGCCGGTAACAACAGGCTCCTGCAGCTCTGGGGCAGCGTCTGGGGAGGGCGAAGGCTAGGAGTTTCCATGCGGCACACCAGCCGACGCACCTGCAATTATTCATTTATTTGTGAGTGGAGGGAGATTGGGAGAACATACTAATACTATATCCAGGTGCAATTATTTTTGCATGGTTGAACTTCGGAAAATAGTTCTCCATAACATGGTTAACACCGTGGTTGTTGCGATGGTGTGACAGGACATGATAAGGCAGCAATTCTGTTTTGCTGCTAGTGTGCTTGCAGCAGTGCTGTATGCGGTTTCTGGTTACAGCTTCACGGGTAAAAGTTCATTTCATATTGCAACCGAATTACAAAGAGCAGTATTTCTATTCATATTCATGCATGTTGCTTGTGGAAGTCATCAAATATGAAATTTAATCGCAGTGCCATGTTTTTTTAAAGAAAAATAATACTTCTCCATGGAGATCTGCTGTGCACTTTACCACGGAGACACACCACGGAGAAATCAGAGATGATGTAATTATATACTAAGCACATATAATAACATGAGAAAAAAGGCATAACAACCTTGTTCTTCGTGATGGCGTCCACAATCCTCTCCTCCATAACTACTGGCAGCACCAATCTCCTTTCCGACTACTTGGGTAACTGCTGGCAGCACCAATCTCCTTTCCGACTGCTTGGGTTGCAAGCAAATAGACTCTACATGAATACGAACTTAGACTCCATGGGCCATGGCTAATAAATGAAGCCCCATTATTGAGCCTTCTTTCATAAGCCTGCGTCAAGCAACCAAAAAAACCTTTTAACATTTAATATCTTCCCTCCTTCCCTATCAGAAATCGCAATAACTGTCCCAGGTATGAACTAGTACCAGATAGTATACATCATAGCAATTTGCGTCATAGTGTTTGACCGTGCATCGTATTTGATCCATAGTAGTGAGTTAAACTATATAAAATCCATTGTTGCCTTTGACGAAGGATTATGCAGCACAAATCTTAAAGCTACCACATCCGTAGATCAAGGTGGATATCTATAACGCCACATAGAAGAATAAAAAGCGGGTGCGACACTATGTATACAATATACAGTAACCAACTAACCATTGAGCATCACACACTGGTTTTTTGTAATTTTAGGGGTTAGGTGGTGATGGTGATTGGTACCACTGGATCGCAGCGACTCCAGCATAGTCATGTGAAATTGTGAGAACTTCCTATCTATGATTCTTGTACGGATTGCATGTTCGACAGTATACGGGGTTTCTTCACATGGCAATACTCTCCTCCAATGGCCAATTTGATGAGAAATGGGTGCAAAAAATGGTGAGGAGAAGTGGTGGCGTCGAGTAGATCACTGTTGGAGAAACGCTTATCGGTACCAGCACGTTAGTGCCGGTCACAAGTGAGCCGGCACTAACGTGTATCTACAGTACACCACAGTCACGTTAGTACCGGCTAGACTCTACAGCCGGCACTAAAGTGTCACCCCCAACGGTAAACAGCCTGCCACCTAACGGTCAGTAGCCAATTTAGTACCGGCTGCAATCTCCAGCCGGCACTAACTTGGCACGGTGCAGGTTAGTGCCGGCTGAATTCACTGGCCGGCACTAAGTTGCCCCGTATATACTGCCCCCTCCCTTCTTCCCCAGCCCGACCCATCCATTTGGCCGAGCTTCTCCTCTCTCCCATGGCGTGTTAGAGGGGAGATGCTGCCCATTTTCTCCAAAATTTGTGAGGATTTGGGCCATCCAAGTGCATTAAAGGTTAGCAGCTTCTTCCACTCTTCTTTCACAGTGTTTATTCTTTCGTTTCATGCTTTCTAGGTAAAGAAAATAGTGATTTTAAGGTTGAGGAACAATGAGCATAATTTTCCAATTTGTTCATTAATTTGAACAAAATAGAATTGATTTGTTGTGTTTTAGAGAAGGATTACTAGATAGTTTGAGTATGACACATTTAGATTATTTTTTTTGAATTATTTCATGGGGACATGTCTATATGTTATTATGCAAAATTTTAAGGATTTTAAGGATGAGGGAAAATGAACATGATTTATCAATTTGTTCATTAATTTGAGCAAGGTAGAATTATTTGTTGTTTTTTAGAGAAAGTTAACTATATAGTTTGACTATCACATATTTAGAATGATTTTTTCCGAATTATTTCATGGTGACATGTGTATATGTTATTGTGTCAATTTATTTTGCTATTTACTTTAGGTTTACTAGATAGGTGGCCTATGACACATTTACAATTTGTTTTCGAAATACATCATAGTAACTTGTTTTGATATATGTAGAATTGATTTTTGTTTTTATACGGTAATTTATTACAGATGGACCGGCAATGGATGCACGGAAGCCGGAGCACCTCGGCGTGGATTCAGGGTTTAGATTCTTTTCTCAAGGCGGCAATGGCAAATATGTCGCAAAAGGGTTTAATGTGTTGTCCATGCAGTATTTGCGAAAATAAAAAGGAATTCCGGAAAAGAGATACTCTATGGAATCACCTGGCCTTGAATGGATTCATGAGTAACTATACCCTTTGGACCAAGCACGGCGAAGTTGGAGTTATGATGGAACATAATGAAGAAAATGCCGATGATGATAACAACCTTCCAGATTGGGCATGGGTTCATGAAGCAGGTGGCTTTCAAGATGAACCAATGGACGAGGGTGAAGCAAATGTTGCACAAGAGGAGCCACCTGACGAGCTAGGTCAGGCGTTACTTGATGCACAGAAAGATAGTGAGACTGTGAAGGAGGCATTAAAGTTCGAGAAGATGTTGGAGGATCACAAAAGGCTGTTGTTCCCTAGTTGCAAACCGGAGCAAAAGAAGTTGGGTACCACGCTGGAGATGTTGAAATGGAAGGCAACTAATGGTGTCACCGATAAGGGATTTGGTGAGCTATTAAAGATTGTAAAGAACATGCTTCCTGAGGGTAATGAACTGCCGTCAACAACATACGAAGCTAAAAAGATGGTTTGCCCTCTTGGATTGGACGTGCAGAAGATTCACGCATGTCCTAACGACTGCATCCTGTATCGCGGCGAATACGAGAACTTGGAAGCTTGTCCTGTTTGCAGCGCATTGCGGTATAAGATTAGGCGAGATGATCCAGGTGATGTTGATGGGCAGCCGGTAAAGAAGAGAGTTCCCGCAAAGTTGGTGTGGTACTTCCCTATAATACCACTGTAACGAACATGGCACCATTTATGCCATTTCGAGTGATTTTGGTGATCGAATGACAACACAACACTTGGACTAATATGATTGTTAAGATGATCATTCTCAGACTTTTAGGTTCAAGTGATGACAAAGAGAAAGAGAAAATAGGCGTAGCAAGGCCCGAAGGGCAGCCCCTACGGGGGTTCCGCTACCCGGTTAGCGGACGGGGGTCGAGGGGGAGCCGCCCCTTGCGGGTCTCAGGGCAGCGCCCTGAAAGCTCTTCGGATCAGGAGCACCGGAAGAACCGACGCCAGGGGCACCGGTGCATCCGACGCTTGTCGGAAGAACCGACGCTACGATGTTTGGTGCAGGAGGAAATCGAAGCCAAGTCAGCCTACAGGCACCGGTTGAACCGACGGGTCAAAATGGGGCATCGGTGCATTGGCCGTCCTTTGTACCAGAGACGATGTCAAGTGCCCAGAAGAAGTGTCTTCAGCACCGGTTCAACCGATGGGGCATCGGTGCATACCACCGGTGTAATGACGTCAGCGTCCAGGAGAAGATTCTTTCAGCACCGGTTGAACCGATGAGGCATCAGTGCATTGCATCGGTTCAACCGGTGGTCTCTGCGTCAGCCATCAGGAGTCCAACGGCTACTTCGTGTTATGAGTGACCGGATGAACCGACGCTACCCTGCCAAGAGGCATCGGTTCTTCCGGTGGTACGCAGATTTTCAGCTAACCGTTGGAGCAACGGCTACAAGACTTGGTGGCCTATATATACGCCTCACCCCGGCCATTTGAAGATTGCTGGAGTTGCTGGACATCCCACACACACCCAAGAACATCTCCAAGCCATACAAAAGCATCAAGATCATATCCTTAGCCCTTAGCACACTTTGAGAGTGTTGTGTAAAGGATTAGCTCTTAGTGAGTGAGTTTGCAAGGCTTAGAGCCTTTGTGCTGTGGTTCATTAGTGAACCAAAACAAGAGCTTGGTGCGCCGGCACCTTGGAGCGTGAAGCTCGCCGGCAACGTCATCGACCCTCCGACTTGGTGTGGAGCGGCGACGACACCTTTGTGCGGGGGACGTGGAGACCCCCATCCTTTGTGGAGAAGCTCCTTAGTGGAACCCGGGGCCAAGGTGACCGTGATTGTGTTCACGGAAGAGACTTGGTGGCCGAGTAGCAATACTCTTAGTGAGTGCTACAACAACGTGGATGTAGGTGTGCCTTTGTGGCTAACCGAACCACGGGATAAACACCCGCGTCAAGAGTTTGCTATCTCCTATCCCGCTCTTTAAGCTTCCGCATTTCATTCTAGTAATGTGTATGCCTTTACTTTCATAGAATAGTTTCTTGATAGGAAAGGCTATAGGTTGCTAAACTCTTTTGGGATAGGGGTTTTACACTAGAACAACCTAGTTGCACATCTAGATAGCTTGTTTTAGTTTAAGCTTTGTGCAAACTAGTTGGAGCCATAGGTCTACGTTTTTATTAGTGCCTAATTCACCCCCTCCCCCTCTTAGGCTAGAGCACCCGATCACTTTCAACCACGTCTGAAGCGCTTTTTCAAAAACAAGGATAACGCTAAGTTGATGCGGTGGCACAAAGAAGACCGTAAGGAGGATCACATGATCAGACACCCAGCAGATGGGTCCCAGTGGAGAAATCTTAACCGAGAGTATCCTCAATTTGACAACGACCCAAGGAATATAAGATTTGCTCTAAGTACGGATGGAATGAATCCGTACGGTGAGTTTGGCAGCGCTCATAGTACATGGCCTGTGACCCTATGTATGTTCAACCTTCCTCCTTGGTTGTGCCTGAAGCGTAAGTTCATCATCATGCCGGTGCTTATAGAAGGGCCAAAAGAACCTAGCAACGACATTGATGTGTTCCTGCAACCCTTGATGGATGATCTATTACTACTCTGGAAAGAAGAAGGTGTACGTGTATGGGATGAGTATAAACAGGAGTCCTTGAACCTCCGAGCTTCGCTTTTTGTATGCATCAATGATTGGCCTGCACTTGCAAAACTTTCGGGACAGTCGAACATGGGATACATGGCCTGCACCCACTGTTATGATGAGACCGATAGCATTTATTTGAAACACTGTAAGAAGTGCGTATACATGGGCCATCGTCGATTTCTTCCTACCGATCACCCCCTAAGAACCGAAGGGAAGCATTTCAAAGGAGAGCCCGAAACTCGTCCTAAGCCTCTATTCCGTAATGGAAAGCGTGTGTTCTCGATGATCAAGGATGTGAAGGTAGTATTTGGAAAGGGTCCCGGTAGCCAACCTGTTCCCAAGGATGACCAGGGACATGTTCCAATGTGGAAGAAGAAGTCTATATTGTAGAACCTACCTTATTGGCAAGTCTTACAGGTTCGCAACGCAATTGATGTGATGCATCTGTCGAAGAATCTTTGCGTGAACCTACTAGGCTTCCTGGGAGTGTATGGTAAGTCAAAAGACTCATTGGAAGCAAGGCGCGACATGCAACAGCTAGCTGGACGACAAGGCTTGCAACCCAAGAAGAGAGACAAAGGATGCCACTATTTAAAACTTGCCAGCTATAATCTGAGCAAAGAGGAGAAGGAAAGTATGTTCGATTACTTGAACAGTATCAAGGTCCCGTCTGGGTACTCCTCAAATATACAGGGCATAATAAATGTGAAAGAGAAGAAAATCCAAAACTTGAAGTCACATGACTGCCACGTCCTGATGACACAACTACTTCCGGTTATACTAAGGGGTGTTCTACCGGAAAATGTGAGATTGGCAGTTGTAAAGCTTTGTGCGTTCATGAATGAAATTTCTCAAAAAGCAATTAATCCAAATAATCTAATAAAGCTGCAGAAAGACATTGTCGAATGTCTTGTCAGCTTCGAGATGGTCTTCCCACCTTCCTTCTTCAATATTATGACACACCTTCTAGTTCATATTGTGACAGAAATAACTATCCTGGGTCCTGTTTTTGTACACAATATGTTCCCTTTCGAGAGGTTCATGGCCGTATTGAAGAAGTACGTGCGCAAACGTTCTCGCCCAGAAGGATGCATTGCTAAGGGCTATGGAACAGAGGAGGTCATTGAGTTTTGCGTTGACTATCTTCCTGATCTCAATCCGATTGGGCTCCCCGTGTCACACCATGAGGGGCAACTAAAGGGAAAAGGCACACTAGGAAATAAATGTAATATGAACATCTCTTGTAGTGAATTCAGCCAAGCAAACTTCACGGTTCTTCAGAATTTTGCTTGGATTACACGCCAACATATAAAAACTTTTGACGGCTGGTTCAGATGAAAATTATTGGGCAACAACACAGTTGATCAAGAACTTCAATGGCTGGCCAGGGGACCATCAATAACCGTCCAGCAATACCAAGGGTACGAAATCAATGGGTATACATTTTACACGAGAGCTCAAGATAAAAAAAAGCACTAACCAAAACAGTGGTGTCCATATGTGTATAGTAAAGAGTAATGGAGAAAAAACAACTACTATGGTGTCATAGAGGAGATATGGGAACTTGAATATGGACCCATAGTTGTCCCTCTGTTTCGTTGCGAATGGGTGGCTGGAGGAGGCGTAACGAAGGACCGGTATGGGATGACCATAGTCGATTTTAAAAAGATTGGATATAAAGATGAACCATTCGTTGTAGCCAAGGATGTGACACAAGTGTTCTATGTGAAGGACATGTCGAGCAAACCGAAGAAAAAGTCGGATAAGACGTCTCAAGCAGACAAGGCTGGAAATGAGCCGAAACGGCACATAGTTCTTCCAGGTAAAAGAAAAGTTGTTGGAGTCGAGAATATTTCGGACAATTCGGAAGATTATGACCAGATTGATGACCTTCCTCCATTCTTAGTTGACGTTGACCCCAGCATCCTCTTATCCAAAGAGGACACGCCTTACTTACGCCGTGATCACGTCCAAGGCACTTTCATCAAAAGGAAGATTATCAATGTTACAGTAGATAATGATGATGAGTAGTATTTTTATATAAACTATATATTGTATTTTCTCATTAAGTGATGTAATGTAACGCACCGCGTCGTATTTGTCTCAATTCTCGATACTATTCGTCCAATTAGGACACAATATCATCTTCAGATAATATTATATTTTTGCATGGTATAAATATTATTTACTTTCACTAATTTTGCATTACTAGGAGTGTTGAAACATTAAATTACAAACAAATAATCAAGTAATTTTGCGAATTGATTACATCATTGTATAGGTTATTACTGAAAATACTTTTGAATATTTTTGCATGGATCAATCTGAAATTTTTTCGATTTATTACGAATAATAGAAGCATATTAACATATAAACCCTATAAGCTACACATAATTAATAATAGTAGCATATTTGTTAATTTACTTCAATTGCTATTATTATTGTGTAGATATAATTACTATAATTATTGTGTAGCTAAAAAAATTAAGATATAAATTTTTGTTTTATTATTTTAATTATTAAGTCTATTATGAATAAATTTATGAATATTAAAAATTTATTGTAAATGGGAACTGGCGTGGCGAATTTACAATTCCCGCCAAATGGGACACGTTAGTGTCGGCTGGTAGTTCGAGCCGGCACTAACGTGTCCCATCTGACGTCACGGGGGCATGTTAGTGCCGGCTGGTAATACCAGCCGGCACTAACCGAGCCACCCTCCAACAAATAACCCCCTTCGCCGCCCAATTCAGATCGACGTTGCCCTGCCGCCCCGACTTCTTCTGCCGCCCCTGCTCGCTCGCCCGCGTGCGCCGCCGCGTTCTTCCCCGGCCGTGCATGGGTCCCCGGCCGGCGCTCGACCGTGGCCGCCCTCGAGGTCGTCCCCAGCCCGCCGTCCCTCCTCGTCGTCCCCAGGCCGGCCGCCCCCACGCCTCGTCGTCGTCCTCGCCGGCCCGGCCCGCGCCGCCGCGCACCTCGGCGTCCTCGCCCGGCCCGCGCCGCCGCGCACCTCGGCGTCCTCGCCCGGTCCGTGGAGCCGCCCGTCGAGTCATCAGCGCCATCGCGGCCGCCCGGCTGCCCCCACGCCGCCCCGGCCCCGACCACGCCGCCCCTGCTTCCGCCGAGGTAATGTGTTCTATCTCTCTATTGCGTACTGCTGCCACAATCCAAACTTGTGTATTCGTTCTTGCAGTTTGTTCGTGACCTCGTCCTTCCCACTGCATCCCTGAATTGCAAAGTAATCAACTATGTATATGCACAGACAAATGCAGATGCATCTTTGGACTGAGCTAGCAGAAGCAATCGCAATTGTGATAAAAAAAATACCATGGTACTGGCAAAGTTAATTTAGTTCAGCGAGATCCCATTTCTTTGTCTGTTCAGGTCATGCACACGAAAAGTATATTCCAGTTACCTGTTGATTGCTTGAAGGAACCTTGAAGAAGCATATAGCTGCTAGCTGGTAATCTCCTGGAGCAAAATCAGGAAAAGATTAGATGGTGAATTCCTACTTCCACTAGAACAATTGACTTACATTCTATTAATGAGATTATCCTTTCAACTCAAACCCAAATGCAGCTCTCTAGTTACAGTTAATATATGTATAAGTAGAAACTTCAGGATTCTACATCATTCACATGAAGAATATACCAATATATTTTGAGTTGCAGGAGCTAGACTTACTTCTTGCCTTGCCTGCCCTTACATATAGTGAGGTGGCTAGGTGACACAATTCTTGTGCATGCAAACAAATGAAAGAAATTATCATTTCAGGGAAATTATCAATTAAGTTCAAGGAAATTTATAAGTGCAGAGTAATCTAGTAGTCATGTGGTTCAGAAAAAAAAATCTAGGAGCATTGTATCAGCATGGTATAAATGGCAACACAAATTATTGGTACTAACAGAAGCAGTGTTGTAAAGTAGAAAATTGACTAATCACATCAACAAGTTACAAGTTAGCAGTGCACCAATACTTTGCTTCTGTCCTCCTGAGAGTTGTATACCATGCTCTCCACAATCAGTATCATATCCATCCTTCAATGATCTGAAAAATAATAGGCTTTGAGTTCAGACAAAGGCATGTTGGGCAATATGTATAATATGTATTTGGAATAGAACATGTTTAAGACTTACGATATGAACTCATGTGCATTTGCAGCTTTTGCGGCCTCCACAATCTCCTCTTACGATATGTAATTCTTTTTTATAATTATTTATCAAGTGTAATTTCCAGCTGAATCTATCCCCATTTTTTTGGATGGGTGATTGGTGCGGGCATATTTCAATGCATTATTCTTTTTGGGTCAAATATTTCCTGAGTTTCACATATTGTGTATCCTTGAGGCTAGGATGTAATGCAAATACCAGTACATCTATTTTGTGGTGTAACTGCCAATGGCATAATGAGTTGTACTTTGCACACGAATATTACCGACAAGCTTATCATTTGCAATTTGTTTTCTACGAATTTCAACATTATACAGCTTCTCTATAGCAGAGTTTTATTCTAATTTTGTTTTCTAATCCTTGAGTAAATATTCTTTGTAATCTGTCTTTCTTTATCTGGATCGTTCTCATGAGCAGTTATCTGACAAAATTTGTTTGTTCATATCAATCATCAATTAATCAAGACTTCTGCGTCAGCTTGGCTGCCGACTGCCTGCCGTGTGAGCTTGTTCTCCAATATTTGATTTTTTTTTTGTTGGTGTAGTTTAGTTCAACATGAGCGATCGATACCACATGTCAAAACTATGCAATTTCTTGCTAACGATTCCCAATTTCGCAAGTGATGCTACTATTTCTATTTAATTTTGTGGAACTATATATGAGAAAATATATGTCGCAGAAATATATGTCTCATCGAGTTTATATGGCAATAAACTAACTATTGTCTTATGAAAGATGCCTAAGCTTGGCTGAGGTCATTGGTTTTTATGGGCTAGGGCCTATCTGTTGCTTCACATCCATGTGCCTGGATTATTCTGGTCCTATTCTTGCCATTGATACATTAACGAAACTCTATTAACTTGGCACACATTAACGGTTGACCTAAGTATTTTGTTTTTGCTCCATGGATCTATCGATCTAGCAACCAGTTGGTATGTTTGATGAGGACGAGAACGATGGCAGCCAATTTTTAAACTTACCTTACAACTATATCCAGCAGAGATGGGTCTGAAAATGGATGCTCAAACACTCCAGAAATGAACTTGACCCTCAGATAGTATGTGGCTTGCTGTTTTTTTATTGTTTCAGGTAGTGGAAATGGATCCTACGGACAACCAAGACGAGTTAATGCACGACCTCATTCGTGATAGTACTGCGTACGTAGCTCCAGAGTTTGATGAGGACGAGAACGATGGCAGCCAATTTTTAAACTTGCATTATCATGACGACGAGGACCAAGATATTAGTGGGGAGGACCAAGATGTCGAGGAAGCCGAGGTATAAAAGTTTAGTGATTCTTTCAGGCACCAGGATAAACATTTTCTCAATATATATGTTACGCATACTTGCCGCGACGTCCACTAGTTGCTAGCAACCCGCTTGATAAATTTGCGATTCTTTCAGGCATCAGGATCGACGAAGCCTAAACGGAAACGTGGCTCCAAGAGGAAGATGGTAGGATGTACGACCATCACGGAGATCAACGAAGCAATCGGCGAGCCACTAGCCCCTGGTCAAATTAAGACGACATTTGTAAATCAATTGGGATATCTTGTTAGGGAATCCGTCCCCATAAAGTACAAGCTTTGGAAGAGAAATAAAGTCTCTGATCGACCTGAAGATATCGTGCCAGATTCAGAGAAAGATTTGTTATGGAAAGAGGTATTGTTGCACTTCAACTTTCCCCCAGGCAAAGCTGACAAAGTAAAGGGATGGGCGTTTAAGAAGATGGCAACTCAGTTCGGCTCGTTCAAGAAAAAATTGGTGGCAAACTTTGTCAACAAGGGCCTCACACCAGATTTTGATAAAGTCTGGAAGAAGCAACGAGAGTGGTGGAATGAATTCGTGAATTACAAGCACAGTGCTGACAGCATGGCAGCCTCGATTCAAGGCAAAATGAATGCTAGCAAAAAGAAAAACTTCCATAGACTTGGGCCTGGAGGTTATAAGGTTGCTATTCCGAAATGGGAAAAGATGAAAAATAATTTAATTGTAAAAGGAATCATACCGCAGACCTTGAGTTGGCACAAACGAGTAAGGTATTACTTCTATGCTCATGGAGGCACACTAGACCCCGACACTGGAATGTTTGTGACTAGCGACGTACTAAGAGAGGTTGCCCAAAGACTCGAGGACGCAATGAGGCGTACCGAAGAAGGAACCTTCCAGCCCAACAGAGAGAATGACGAGCTAACTTACGCTCTTGGGAATGCGGAACACACTGGACGGACCCGAGGCGTGGGCGTAGTTCCATGGAAATATGGCTTTTCCGGAGATCTCGAAACCTACCGAAGCCGATGCAGAAGCAAGGCAGTAGTGGCAGAGAAGATCCATAGCCTAGAAAACCGGATAATGTCACTTGAGGCAGCAGTTGGGCAACGCTCGGACCAACCAGCTGCCAATGTGGAGATCAGCCCCCCTTCTCAGCGTCGTAGCAGTGTTGCTTTCACGGAGCACCCTAATTTGGGTGCCGACAGGCCGGGGGACCCCATTGACGACACCACCGTTAGGACCCAATGTGGGCTTCTTGTTCTTTATGGGAAAAAGCTCAAAGTTTGTGCTGAGGGTTATGCGAAAGTCCAAGAAGGGGGTGGGACAATACATTGGGTATGCCATGCAATCTAAAGCTAATCAATTAGAGATGTTCCCAGCTCGGATTAAAGATGAGCATTTCTGGCGGGGGGGGGGGGGGAGATGATGTATATATCGAGTTTGCAGCACTTTACAATTTATACCATCAAGATGCCCTTCACAAGTGCCTCGTTAGTGTATGGTGCATGTAAGTATTGTCTCTCGTTTCATTATTTTAGCCTTGTGTGTTGACTGATCCCCGTTTTTCTTGTGTCCCGTTGGTCAAAAATTCAAATTTGCCGAAAGAAGAACTTCCATAACGTCGGGTTCTTCGACCCCGATATTATACATGAGAAATCGCTAGCGCAAAATCCTGGAGACATAGTCAATGTTATATACAGGGGGTTGCGTAAAAATAGCATGTGTCCCTTCATTCTCTTGCCATACAACCATCAGTGAGTCGTTCTTTGTTAGCCTTTTTTTTCAATCCCTTCGTATTAATAATACTATTTAATAACTATTATAATCAACATTAATTGGTTATGCGTATGTATATGCACAGCTTTCATTTGATATTGCTTTGTATTCGGATTGAGGAGCACAAGGTCTTGGTGTACGACTCGTTAAGGCAAGATAAATCAAAGTACCAAGATATCATCGAGGTGGTAAATACTGCATGGAGTCGCTACCTCCACAAACACATAGGCTTGCCCATAGGTGAAATCGAGCCTCTTCATTGGGTGACTGATTTTCCGGTATGAATATACTCTCGCTTACTAATGTCATTCGCAATAAACATCAGAAAAATTCTATATCGTAACCCACATTTGTCCATAGTGTTGGAGACAGGGCCAAGGAAACAACTTATGTGGATACTACATATGCGAGTGGATCAACTCTTTTGCAAGTGAAAAAGGGCAAATGACAGTGGAGGCATTCAATGTATGTGAGCACAATCACATCTGCTCATTATTTTAATTCATTATTTTTTATTCTCATGTTTTTATCGAAAAATGTGACAGCGTTGGTGGATGAAAGAAGAACTCATTGAAATCGCTCGGATCAGGGCAATTCAAGAAGCTATATGCGGATTTCTACTCGATGAAGTCATAAATCCTAAGGGCGAATTTCTTGGCGATCTCCGTATAAGCGTCGCCCAAGAAGATCCGACGACGAGGAAGCTGATACGTTACTATAGTTGATGTGCGCAATAATTTGTAATATCTCATGTACTTTTGAACTCCTAAGTGTTCCATACATGACAAATATATATATATATATATATATATATATATATATATATATATATATATATATATATATATATATATATATATATATAATGTTAGTGTAACATGCTGTTCTAATAATACTGTGCAATGCAAAGAGTACGACTATGTAGTCACATACGTTAGAAATACGCATAGCCATACGTATAAAAACGAAAAGAAAAGAAACATAAAGAAGAAAAAACATTTAGTGCCGGCTAGTTATATCAGTCGGCACTAACCTTGCTGTCAGGACTCGGACGGGGGCGGGCACGTTAGTGCCGGCTGATATTACGGACCGGCACTAACGTGCGTTAGTGCCGGTCAGAGTAGCCGGCACTAACGCCTGTCACGTTAGTGCCGGCCATTTAGTGCCGGCCACAAGGACCGGCACTAACACGTCCTGTGACCGGCACTAATAAGCCGTTCTCCAACAGTGGATGGAGGTGAGGGAGGAGGTTATATATGTACTATTTCACTTTCGGATCATGGCTAGGGCCGGCGGTGAAAAAAATTATCACCGCCGCAACAGCCCCTGGTTGTGATCAGCGGTGAAAATAGTTTCCATTTTAACCGCCGGTCCGTGCCTCGGGCTGGTGGTGAAAATGCAGCCCCATCTTCTCCGGCGAAAATGGGGGTGGAAAAATGGTCTTTGTAGCAGTGCTACTACTCAAGGTTGCAGGAGATCCACACTCAAAGTTTTAGATCACGTTGAGCTTGGCAATTTTTGATATAAAGTTTATCTTTTGTCTGACTTTATTTGAAAAAGTTGATTTTTTTTGTTGCAAGCGAGTGGACATGAATGAAGCGGCACTGGTATAACAAGTAGTGATATGTCATTACTGCCATTCAAAACAACCGTTAGTGATATGACAATAATGATATGTGTTTATGCAGTAGTAGGTGATTTGGATGTTCCACTTGACCACTTCCGTGGAACTACCTTCGCGCGAGATGCGATGAAATCTGATACAACAAGCATGGGTCTTGTAGTGACCAGTAGGACTCCCCCTCCAAATATGTCGTCATCAAAGGGAGCCTTTAAATGGAGTAGGGTAGGGGCCCTCGCAAGGGATGGTACGTATCCCCGCTAGGGTCTAGTGTTAGGACATGGAGATTGCTGGTTGACTCGTCATTGTCACCGTACCATTCTGCCTTTCATTCTCTCGAGCCAAACGGGGCCTTAATTAATGTCATGTTTCTGCTACGAGTAACGCAGCGCATCATGATGTTGATAGTTGGTCGGTGCTTGTCAAGAGATTCTCCAGCACTACATATGTTTCTAGGTATATACTAGCTACAATACTCTAAAGGCCGCTGGGTTGTCGATCGATCAATTGCCCAACGTAAGAAGGAATATAATCTCGACAGGAATAGCGGCAGCAAAGGATATATATGCATGTGAGGCTATGCGAGCTTAGTCCATAGACCACCAGATGTAGGCATGTGGATCGGATCAATGTGCGGTGCAAGACCGGAACGGACAGATGACTGCAGACAAAGTGAACCACACACTACCTAGGCATTGTTTAGATGCACTGTGTAAATTTTTTGAATGGAACTCTGCACATTTAAAATATGAAATGTAGACTAATCATAAAATTAATTATACAACTCGTATGAATTTATTAAGACTAATTAATCCATCATTAGCACATGTTGACTGTAGCAATTTATTGTCTAATTATGGCTTTTTATTAGACTCATTAGATTCGCCTTGTAATTTACAATCAAACTATGCAATTAATTTTCTATTTTATTTAGATTTAATGCTCCATACATGTACCGCAAGATAGATAGTTTTGAAATTTTAAAATTTGCATCTAAACAAAGCGGTAGTATCTGCGGTGCCAACCACATCCGATCTCGTGCTAACTCGCTGCAGCGGGCAAAAAGTAAGCCGCTAGGGTCGGTCGGCCGGTCCAACCCAGCACACGCGGCCACCGATTACGTTGGGTCCCAAATGATGGCATGAACAAGATAATGAAAAGCTTTTGATCATGATTTGCATGTCACAGCATACACCGTAGCATTCAGGACAGCTAAAGGATCGAGCGAGCGATGGACCACATTGATGCATCTGCCTAATCTGCCAAAAGCAGCTACTACGACATCCTGGCCAGCGTACTTTCCTAGCTAATCTAAACCACATTCCCTCCCCTCTCCAGGTCCTCTTTCCTAACAGCTAGCTAGGGCTGGTCCTAATCGATTGATCTGGTGTGTAGGCTTCTTCCGAGTTTATAATTTTTGTTTACGTGAAATGCTTTGGTGCTGGGTGAACTAAAAGTAAAAGATCTTTTATAGAACCGGATGGTTTACCCAGTGTTAAAAACCGAGACTAGTACTTGGTGGTTAAATTTAACCGTTATCACTAGTAATTAAAGACCGGAACTTTTAATCGCGGTGTCCTAGCTACTACTGGTTGGAGAAGTGGTGGGACCAATACCTTATTTCACCCGATCGATACTGATGATCAGTCTCAGTCTTTCCCTAGTAGTGCATGAACTGATTAACATCATGGCGCGTCACGTTATTCTGCTATGGATGGGCGTCAGTTGCGGCGTCTTCCGTCGTGCGCCCATGCCACGCGGAGGGGCCAGCTGGGGCATCTCTTCCGACACACACACCGACCGGCGGCACGAGAAGTGGATGCAGGGCGGACGGCGACGGCGACGGCGCGGCACCACTACACCAATCCGGATTTACCTTGGCGGCCTCAATTTTTCTTGGCGGTCACAATTCAGCCGCCAAGGAATATAACATTTCCTTGGCGGTAACAACGAACAGCCAAAATAATATATTTTCTTGACTATTTTTGTTAGCCGCCAAGGAAAATGTGTGCTTTCTTGGCTGTTTGTCTCAACAGCCAAGGAAACGGTGCCTTTCCTCGGCTGTTTGGCCGAGGCGCCAAGAAAACAGTGTCTTTCCTTGGCCGTTTTGGTTGGCCGCCAAGAAACTGAGTGTTTTCTTGGCTACTGTGCTGAGCCGCCAAGAAATGGTGAAGAACACATGTATATTTCATATTTCTCTTTTTAATCCGAATTTTAAATTTATAATTGGTATTTCTCTATCATATAAACTCCAAATTTGATTATTCTTTTTCCTAAAGTTTTCTAAAATAATTACCTTTCATTTAAGGCTGCCTTTTTGTATGTTAATTTCTGTTCTCGGATCTTCTACATATAACTTGTTTTCTTCCATCCAAATAGAGAATATATAAATATATTTTTTGCATAACAATTAGTCTTGTAACTTCAAATTTTTTAATATTATGGTGGAAATAAGATTGTGTCCAAATTTGAGGTGCATACGAGTTTGAAAACATTATGAGGTACTCAAATCTCAAAGTTTCACTTGAGTTATAATAAACTATGTGTGAGATGTATATTTTTGAGAACAATGTATGATCTAACTTAACTAAAACTTTTTAATTTTTTTATGGCAAAATCTTGAACCAAAAATATATTGTTATTTAAATTTGTAGAATTTTCTAACCAAATTTAGATATTATTATATTTATTATGTGGTAAATTGGAGAAAGAAGTTTGAATTGGCCCTATAAAACAGTTGAATTTTTCATATATCTCTAGGAAATAGACATGAATGGACCATGTTATCCTATATATAATTTTTGTAAATTTTTGTGTATCTTATTAGATGGACATTAAGTTAAACTTAGAATTAATTTTGATAATTATTTAGAAATTCATTTAACATATAGAAAAAACAAATCAATTCCAAAATTTTTGAAACTTGTACAGGTCATCTTATATGTGGTATATTACATATAGAAAATATATTAGTGTATATACGATAATTATTTTATGTACTACTTCACAATGGTGCAATACAATAGAAAAGAAAAAGAAAAACTGTTAAATGGGCAGAGAAACTTATGAAGGGCTGTTTTCCGCTAGGGCCCGACTTGTCTCGGCCGTCCATCCCGATCCATGAATATATAAAATGTTGGCCGACCGGAAACCCTACCTCTCAGCTCCGGCTCCCACTCCCACGGTCGCAGCGTGTGCGAGCGCGTGCCCTTCCCCGGCTTGAGCGGCGCCAAACCCTAGCTTTCCCTCCTCCCTTCACCAAAAATTTTCACCACCGCCAGCCCCACCTAGCTCACCTCCCCCAAATTGCCACCAGCCCCGGCTCCCATTTCAGCCAAATCGATCCCAATCTCCACTCGCACCACCTTGCACCCCGTGAGGATCCCGCCCCCGTCCAGCAGGCTGCGCCCGGGGCCGACGCGGATGACTTTGCTCTGGTGGACCAGAAGAAGGATGCCAAGAAGAGCGTGGCGGCCCGTGCGCTGTGCGTCCAGTGGTGCCCCTCCAGAATCGCCGCGCCACCGCCGCTTCGATGCGGACCACGCGGCTTCCGCGATGCCGATCTGAGCAGGCCGCCGCCGCAACTCCGACGCGGACCGCGCAGCTTCCCCGACGCCGATCCGAGCAGGCCGCCGCCGCCTCACCGACCAGATCGCCGCTAGATCCCCAACTTCGACACCAACCAAGACGCTGGCCGCATCCCAACTTCCTCACCAACCAGGATGCTACCACCACTACATCCCGTTGAAGAAAGGTAGCACCCCACCCCGACCTCATCCCCTGGAGTGCACACCTCACTGGATCTGCTCGAGACCCACCTCGGCAGATCAACTCGAGCTCACCCTGTGCTGGAGCCGCTCGATCTCTCCTGCGTCAGGCCGGAGTCCCATGTCACGGCAGCTCCTTTGGCGCTGGAGCTTCAGGCTCAGCCCCACTGCTCGCTGCAGCCCCAAATCTAGGTATGCTTCTCTTCCCTTCTCCTTCCACGCTTAAGGTTTTTTTGTTGGATATTATTGGCCGGTTGGTATTGCAATTCTTGATGGATGTTTGTGAGGTTATTCAGTAGCAGCGATTGCTTGTCGCCAATACTTTTGTGTGGCACTGCTGGTTCTTCTAGTTAATAGCATCTGTCTATACACATAATGGTTTCTACTTCACTTCTATAATATAATAGTTTGCTTAAACGTCAACTTAGTTTAAGATGAGGTATGGATTAGCCTAGGATCTTTCTTTCTTTGAAGATGTCATTGTTCTGAAACAAGACTGCTAGCCTGGAAGCTTATTAATTTTAGGTGTAAATAAAGATCATTAGGCAGCATATAGTGATTTTTCTGGGCCTTCGATATGCATATATCTAAATGGTTATTATTTGCAGCGTTTTTTCTGTATGTTATGCTTTGGTGCATCTCGAGATCAGACTATGTTGTTGTGCTTGCAGTTGCTACCTTTTTAATCTAAATGGGCAGCTGAGCTTTTAATTTCTCACTGTAGCTTACTTGTCATGTGTTTGATGAAACACACCTGTCAGATTTGTTTCTATTGACGCCCTCTTGTGCCTGGATTGATTGGATGACATACGGATAAGTTTTTACAACGAATGCCCTTTTATTTTTCAGGATGAATGTGCATGGGGAGAAGGGGGAGCCGTGGACAGAGCTGCTGTTGTGGAGCCATCCTGAAAAATATACTTCTATGGAAGCATTTGAGGTTAGAATGTTATGTAGATAATTTTTCTGAATCATGTTTCCTATCTAGATTCAGCTAGGTTTACATATTTCTGATCCCAACCTTTGTATTTCAAACATGAAAGCCTTTCAGCAAAGATTGGGTATGATTTGAATCATTTTATACCAAGTTAAAAAAAATGATTCACAATGCAGATTGATAGATAGAACATGCTACCCTGCGAGTTTTCCAATTTGAGTTGACCTTGTCACTTGAAGCCTTTATTGATCCTTTCTGTTTGTGGTTCAGTGCCTAGGATGGTCACTCAGATACATGGTAGCTGGCACAGTTCCACTTGTATTACAATGAGTACATAAATACATAAATTGAGCAGCAAGTTCCATCTTTCAATCTCTAAAAACTAGCAAGAACAGCAGATGCTTATCACTCACTAGAGATATGTGTTTTTCTTCTTTCCATTTTACACATTTGGTAAAACATTGTATTACAATGTGCCATGCTTTGTCAGCTGATATACTAATTATTTCCTCATTATTTTCAGATGGTGATGACGACGATGGCTGTGATTGTAGTGATGTGAGGTTAGGTCAGTCTATGGGTAATATTGTTAAATGATAGAGCTATGTATTGTGATGCATGATGTTTAATCGAGGCTTGTAGGGTAAATAGATATGTAATGATCTTGAGAGTATGTGAATTTTGAGGCAAATGCGTGTATTCTTGCCAATTTGTGCTTTATAAATCCATGACAGCTATTATGAATTCTAGTTGTGGCTAGAGTTTCAAAATTTATATTTTTTTTATTGGTGGTATGTGTTTCCTTGGTGGTTGGTAGCCATGGAAATTATGATTTCTGTGCCAAGTAAATACCCTTCCTTGGCGGCCATCAACTGCCAAGTTAATGCCTTTTCTTGGCGGTTGAAGGCTACCAAGTTAATACATTTTCTTGGCGGGCATCAACCGCCAAGTAAATTTATATTCTTGGAGGGTGGAACATTTTCTTGGCGCTTTGGCAATTTTAGTGGTGCTCTACTTTTCTTGGCAGCCAAACCGCCAAGTAAATGATTCTTGGCAGCTAGCCGCCAAGTTAATAGAATTTCAATGGCGCTCTACTCTTGGAGGATTTTGCTTGGCGGCCAGCCGCCAAGGATCGTTTCCTTGGCGGTTTTGGTATTTTCCTTGGCAGTATTTGGCTGCCAAGGCAATTCCAGTTTGGGGTAGTGCACTCAGCACCTCATCACATATGTTTTTTTAATTTCCGGCAAACTTAAAGATGTAATGTAGCTCGAAATATTATAGAATTGTTAGGCGGCCCATAGGATCACACAGTGCATAGATCGAGAGGATTCTATGTTCTTTCCTTTGTTCTGAGTACAAGAGTCCTAGATCTAGAACGGGAGAAATGAGAGAGTACACAGAGGGAGAGAGGGAGAGACCATCACTACCGGAGGAGCTTGAGGCGGCCATCACTGGTTCACTGATGAAGATCTGCTCTAGGGCAGCGGCGAGCGATGCAGCGGCTTCATGGTCGTGGCGGCGTTGTCGTGGACGACGACACCAACAGCGACGGACCAGGGTCGATGGCGGCGATGGTGAGACTTCCCGCTGCTCCAACGCCCCCTCTAGATCGGCTAGGGTTTAGGAAATGTGGGTGAGGGTGCTGGCGGTGCGGTGAACCTCGTACCGAGTGCCCTGGCCCCTCACCCCCTTTTATTTGGTGTTGTACAGCAGGGGCCCACCAACCATTAAGGGTTGGGTGCCCCCGATCAGGGTGCGGATTAAGGGCCTAATAGGCCGTTGGGCCTATTAGGAAGGAGATCAATCCAACATTCTCCCCCTTGATCTCACTTTATACTTTAACTTGAAACTTTTTCCTTTAATTGTTCCATCACAGATTAATGAATAGAGCATGCTTTATCCTCACGGTCCAAGACCGATAGACTCAACAGCTACCACACACATCACTGTTTTTAAACAAATTCTTTATCTTTTGGGCCCTTTTATTCTCCACAAATCACAGGCTTTCCCTTAAACCCATGCCGGCTATGTGTTCCATGAACACATTGGGTGGTAAGCCTTTAATGAGCGGATCCGCAAGCATTTTCTTTGTAATTATATGCTCGAGTGTAATAGAGTGATTTTGGATTTTCTCCTTCGCAACATAAAACTTTATGTCAATGTGTTTGCTAGCACCACTTGACGTATTGTTGTGAGCATAAAACACTGCTGGTTCATTGTCGCAGTACATTCTGAGTGGTCTTTGAATGCTGTCTACCACTCTTAATCCGGGTATAAATTTCTTTAACCATTCAACCTGCCCCGAGGCCTCATAACATGCCACAAATTCAGTGTACATCATCGATGATGCAGTAACACTTTGTTTGGAGCTTTTCCACAATATAGCTCCCCCTGCGAGTGTGAACACATAACCAGACGTGGACTTTCGGTCATCGATGTCCCCCGCAAAATCCGCATCTGAGTACCCTTCTATCTCTAGAGAATTGGATTTTCTGTATGTTAGCATGAGGCCTTTTGTGCCTTGCACATAACGTAAAGCTTTCTTTACCATGATCCAGTGTGCCTGTCCTGGATTACTTTGATATCTGCCAAGTATCCCGGTAACAAATGCTAAGTCAGGGCGTGTACAAACTTGAGCATACTGTAGGCTTCCGACAGCTAATGTAACTCTAAGTCATAATGTGCCACTAATGCCATTATAATCCTGAAGGAATCTTTACACAAAACTGGAGAAAAGGTTTCGTTATAATCTATCCCTTCCCTTTGCGTGAAGCCTTTTGCCACGAGTCGTGCTTTGAACCTTTCTACATTACCTTTGGAGTCATGTTTGATCTTGTAGACCCATTTACAGCCTACTGTTTTGGCTCCTTTAGGAATTTCCTCTAAGTCCCAAACAACATTGGAACTCATTGATTTCATCTCATCCTTCATAGCTTCCAGCCATTTAGATGAGTGAACACTTCTCATGGCTTCTTCATATGAAGTGGTATCACCCTCCATATGAATCTCTTCAGTATTATATACTTCATAGTCGCTAGAAATAGCCGACCTTCTTTCTCTTTGTGACCATCTAAGGGCCACTGCTTGTGGCACATTTTGTGCCTCAACTTCTGGCACATTTTCTATAGGGGGCTGTAGCTCCTCCTCCTCATGTCCAACCGCGGGTTCAGGCGGTTCCTGGATGACAGGTTCCGAACCTTCACTCACTGTTGGTATGGGTGGAGTTGCGACATGTGTTGACACCATAATATCTGGAATAGTTGGCGCAGCAACAACCGAAGAAGGTGCTGGCGTCACTATCTCTGGAACTTTTGGTGCAGCATCAACAGGTAGTGAGAAAAATGGCTCTTGAATCATAGGATTAGGCACATACACCCGCTTCTCCTCAAGGTCAATTTCTCTAGGTACCATGCTCCCCCTGATCATTTCATCTTCTAGAAAGACAGCATGTCTCGTTTCTACAAACTTTGTATGTCTGTCTGAACAGTTGAAACGAAAACCTTTCGACTTTTCACGATAGCCGATAAAATGGCAGCTTACAGTTTTGGGATCCAGTTTTCCAATACTTGGATTAAACACTTTAGCCTCAGCTGGGCTCCCCTAAACCCGCAGGTAAGTCAGTGAGGGTTCTCTTACTGTCCATAGCTCATACGGTGTTTTGGGCACCGATTTGCTTGGCACTCTGTTGAGAATATAGATGGCGATTTTTAACGCCTCCATCCACAAACCCAATAGCAGTGTGGAATAACTCATCATACTGCACAACATATCCATCAGTGTATGGTTGCACCTTTCAGCTACTCCATTTTGCTGAGGCTCCCACGGCGTGGAATATTGGGCAACTATACCATTTTTCTGTAAAAACCTTGCAAAAGGTCCAGGAACTTGTCCATAAGGGGTATGTCGACCGTAGTACTCCCCTCTACGGTCTGACCTTACTATTTTAATTCTTTTGTCAAGCTGATTTTCAACCTCAGTTTTGAATATTTTAAATTTATCCAATGCTCAAATCTTTCTTTAATTGGATAAATGTAACCATAGCGGGAGTAATCGTCTGTGAATGTTATGAATGAATCATAGCCATCCACACTTTTCACAGGAAACGGGCCACATATATCAGTGTGGATTATTTCTAACGTTCCTGCACTTCGTTTGGCACCCTTTTTAATTTGCTTTAAAAAATTTCCTCTAATGCATTCAATGCATTGTTCAAGATCAGAGAACTCTAGCGGAGGAAGAATTTCACTCTTTACTAATCTTTCAATTCTCCCCCTCGAAATATGGCCTAAACGACAGTGCCATAATTTCGATGAAGTATCTTGAGTTCTCTTTCTTTTCTTTGTTTCTTTCTCTGACAAGGATTCATTCACATTAACATCACATACAGAATGCACTTTATCACGCATAGATAATAAATAAAGGTCATTGTAAAAGAAAGCATTACCAATACAATTATTATCAAACCATAGTTCACATTTGCCATTCGCAAAATGACAACCAAAACCATCTGTGTCTAAGCGTGATACACTGATCAAGTTTCTCTGAAGCGAAGGAACAAATAAAACATCTTTTAATACAAGCATGAAACCATTAACTAGCTCGAGGGAGACATCGCCAACAGCTTCCACATCTGCTTGTACTCCGTTCACGACTTTAATGTGTCTTTCGCTTCTTAGCGTAGTCCTTGTCGAACGGAACCCTTGTTAAGAATTTGCAAAATGCACAGTTGCACCAGAGTCAATCCACCAAGTAGATTTAGAAAACTTTATATACAGGGATTCATTTACAAATGAAATAACATTCTCACCATTCTTTGCCATTATCATTTTCAGGTAGCTGGGACAATCTTGCTTATAATGTCCCTCCTTGTAACAGTAGTGGCACTCATTCTTACCTGTTGGAGGACGCTGGTGTTGATGCTGATATGGCATGGGAGCTTTATCTTTTGCCTTAGGGGAAGAAGCAGCATGGAAGGGCGTTTTCTTGTTATTATGCACAAAATTGATAGACCCACCATTCTGTTTCTTGAGTCTATCTTCCTCTTGCGCACACATGCCAATTGCCTTTTCCATGTTCCATTTTTCTGGATGCATGTTGTAATTTACAACAAATGGTGCAAACTCCTTTGGCAAAGAAGCAAACACCAGGTGAACCAGAAACTCCTCCTTGAGGTCCAAGTCCATTTGTTTGAGCTTGGAGTTCAAGACGCACATCCCCATGATATGATCTCTTATAGTACTGGTATTGCCATAGTATCTCTTTGTGATCAACTGCTCTATGATCTGTGTGGCATAAGTCTTTGAAAAAACAGTAAACTTATTCTTTATCTTTTCAAGGTACTCTGCAGCAGAATCACACTTTCCAATTGAAGCCAAAATGTTAGGATCAATTGTGTTCTTTATCACTGCCACACATTTTTTGTTGGCATTATTCCACTTTGTCTTTTTGAGATCATAAGCCATCTTTAAGGGAGCATAGTCCCTTTCCTTTTTCTGCCACTCAGCATCAGTGTCAGATTCCCCTCTCACTGGAGCCGGTGGCTCAGTGGGCTTTGGAGTGATGATTATCTCATCCACCTCTCCACAGACGAAAGCAAGATCAACCTTCTTGATCCATTCGTCATAGTTATCTCCTTTTAGGGTCGGGATGTGATTGATGAATCCCATCAAGTTCATCCCCGCTGAAAATTTCAAAAAACAGTGAGAACATAATAATAATGATGGCATGTAATAATTCCAACGTTGGTCAAAATTAAAACATATAACTGTCTATCCAATTAAATCTATATCACTGTTGGGCAGAAATAGAAATAAATGCAAAAAACATTAAAATTACAGTATTGCTATTAACAACATTGGTAAGAAAATAACAATACCATAATCCTCAAAAATACTTTAACATGCTCTTAAATTTAATTGTCTCGTTGGTTCGAATTAAATTAGAGAGCAATAACTTTAAACTTTGCAGCGGAAACTTGTAAAATACATTTATTCAGAAGCAATATGACTGTAAAACTTTACTTTTCTCTAAGACAAATTATCTCGTTGGTTCAAATTTGAATAAAGAATCAAACTACACAAAAAACATAAAAAAATGCTTCTGAAAAAGAGTAAAACAATTCGGAATCTTTTACTGTTCAAGCGGCCCGACTTCAAATTAAGCCCGCGGCCCAAACTCGCGCTCACTGCGCGCGCAGCTCCCTCTTGGGCCGGTGGCAGCCCGTCATGGGCGGCCCAGCAGCATGCGGTCTAACCCCGCGCACGGCGTCACCCGTGCCCAGGCCGCAGCCTGGGCCTGGGCCGGCAAAGCGGCCTCCCGCGCAACACCTCTTGGGCCGCATTCAGCCCGCGAGGCCAAAGCTCGCTCTTGGCCATCGGATCAGATCCGACGGCCGTCCGCCGCCCCCCCACCTCGGCGGAACAAAACGCGGCGGCCGGCGGAAACCCTAAGTCATTTCCTTCTCCCCCTTTCTCTCTCATGCGAGCGGCGGCGACCTAGAGGGCGACGGCCATGGCGGCCGCGGAGGAGTGACGAGGCGGCGCCGCCGTGGCTTGCTCGCCGGCGCGTGCGCTCGCCGTTGGGTGAGCGCGCCATCGTCGAGCTCGCTGTTGACGGTGCCTCGCTTTGGATCCCGCGCGCATGCATCCCGGCGGCTAGTGGCGGCCCTGTGCCGGCGAGCCGGCGCCTGTGCCGCGCGGCGAAGGTCGGCGGTGGTGTGCGCAGGTAGGTCCTGCCGCCTTTATCCCCAAGGGTTAGGGTTTGTATTTTCTTTTCTTTTTCGATTTTCATTGATATGCTTTTCTGTCCTCTGTTTCTTTCGATTCGTGGTCGAATCCATCCTTTCCCAACTCGATCTACACTCTAGTGTAGGCGTCTGATACCATTGTTAGGCGGCCCATAGGATCACACAGTGCATAGATCGAGAGGATTCTATGTTCTTTCCTTTGTTCCGAGTACAAGAGTCCTAGATCTAGAACGGGAGAAATGAGAGAGTACACAGAGGGAGAGAGGGAGAGACCATCACCACCGGAGGAGCTTGAGGCGGCCATCACTGGTTTGCTGATGAAGATCTGCTCTAGGGTAGCGGCGAGCGATACAGCGGCTTCACGGTCGTGGCGGCGTTGTCGTGGACGACGACGCCAACAGTGACGGACCAGGGTCAATGGCGGCGGTGGTGAGTCTTCCCGCTGCTCCAGCGCCCCCTCCAGATCGGCTAGGGTTTAGAAAATGTTGGTGAGGGTGCTGGCGGCGCGGTGAACCTCGTACCGAGTGCCCCGGCCCCTCACTCCTTTTATTTGGTGCTGTACAGCGGGGGCCCACCAACCATTAAGGGTTGGGCGTCCCCGACCAGGGCGCGGATTAAGGGCCTAATACCTATTAGGAAGGAGATCAATCCAACAAGAATCCCATCACCATGCCACGTCAATTTCAAGCTAAAATTAATTTGATACTCAAAACCCATCGGCCCAGTCCACCCGGGCCGGGCCGGCGGCGCTGTCCTAGTTCCTTGTGCCGCCTGCCTATATATATAGGTTGCTGCTGCTGGGTGCGGCACGGGCTTATGTGTTCGTTCACTCCACTGAGCTAGTTAATGCGCTGAGGGATGATGTTAGCAGGCAGGAGTTGCAGGCTGGCCGTGATGGCCCTGCTGCTGCTCCCTGCGCTGCTTGGTGATGCCAGCAGCGGCAGCAGCGGCGCCGTCGAGCCCGAGACCCAGCTGTCTGCTGCGGGGTGCCGCGGTGCTCGCCAGCCGCCCGGCGGCGTTCCGGCGGCGGGCACTACTTGGCCTCCGCGTGCGGATGCCGTTGTGGCAAAGGAGGGAGGCTGCGGCAACGACTTCGCCTGCTTCACGACGATCCAACAAGCTCTTAAGGCAGCACCGGATCTCGTGCCATGCGAGAAGCAGCGCTACGTTGTCCTCGTCAAGTCCGGCGTCTCTGAGGAACCGTTCATCAAAATAACAAGGAAAAACGTCATGTTGCTCGGGGAGGGAGCTGACAGGACCGTGATAACTGGGAGTAAGAGCAACGGCACGCAAACCCTCATGGACCAGACAGCGACCGTCAGTAAGTTATCTTCCTCAATATTCCGCTGTCCTTCAGTTACCTTGCTACGTACTTTTTTGCGAGGCAGTTACCTACTTGCATTGCTTACATACGTTGGTAGGGGCGTGATTTACTCAATCGATCCGCGTGTTAAAAGTTTCTGATGTCGTACATGCCTGCGTTGCTCGCTCGGAACGGATTTATTTCGTACGTACTAGTATATGTATCATAGTTGCTTCTCTTTAATTTGATCTATCTGGTCATCTCGTCATTGTCAAATTAATTCCATCTTTTTACATCCATCATCATGTACATATGGATCGAATGATCCCTTTCTTCAAGCAAGCTACATACCTATCTTAAATGGGCAAAGAAAAAAAAAAGGGCATTATTGTGCATTGATCGATAGGCCGGGGTAGCTTCTTTAGCTGGGCCGGGGTAGCTTCTTTGTACGTTAACACAGAATAGCGGGGGCGAGAAGGAAGAACTGGAATGTGAGAACAGAGAGCGCGGAATATATTGGGGCAGGAAGGAGAGAGGCTTGCTTGCAAGCGCGAGTAGCCGGTCCGAACCGGCGCGCGGGACAGCTGTTGGGCCTCCTGCTTGCCGTGATGTTCCTGACCCGGTAGATGATGGCGACGGGCTGCTAACATTCTTTAGCTTGATCGATCATTCTAGATGATGCAGCTGGTTCAGTCTACATCAGACATCCACATCTCCCCCGCATCGCCATCGGCGCGGGACGCACAGACTCCGCCGCCACCAGCCTCACCACCTGCGTCCAGGGACTTGCCCCCGACGCGGCCTCCGTCCCCTGCACCAGGCCCAGCGCCCACGTCCAGGAGGCACTAGATCCAGGAAGCCGGGGCTCAGGGGCTGCAAGTCCATCTGCGGGAGGATAACGTCTTCGTCCACCTTGGAGAAGATGAGGAGAAGAATGCTGCGTCGTGGGAGCTCGACAGCGGGGACACAAATCACA
Organism: Panicum virgatum; assembly: GCF_016808335.1. Taxonomy (NCBI): domain Eukaryota; kingdom Viridiplantae; phylum Streptophyta; class Magnoliopsida; order Poales; family Poaceae; genus Panicum; species Panicum virgatum. Next base: position 33,987,215 of record NC_053138.1, on the reverse strand, counting down.
TGTCGGGGTCCCGGGCGGCGTTCGCGGAGCTGGATAAGGGCGTCTGCGGCACGGTGCGTTACGGCGACGACTTGGTGGCGCGGATTGAGGGTTGTGGCACGGTCGTGTTCGCGTGCAAGAACGACATCCCCCAGCTCGCAACCAACATCGTGAGCGTGGGACAGCTTGACGTGGTTGACTATGACATCCACGTCAAGTCTGGTGTGATGCGGCTCCATGAGCTTGATGGCTGGTTGTTGGCGCGCGTACCGCGACAGGGGAATCGACTGTACATCCTCGACATCGACATTGTGCGGCTCGTGGCGAGGAGAATGCCTGGCGTTGGCATGCCAGGCTCGGTCACATGGCGGCCCTTCGCAGGATGGCACGCGAGGAGCTGGTGCGAGGGCTGCCGGCCATCGAGTAGGTGGACCAGTTGTGCGAGGCCTACAGAGGAGGACGCCATTAATGGACCAAGCGTTGTGGCGGGCGGAGCGCGCATTGGAGCTGGTCCACGGAGATTTTTATGGGCCGGTGGCGCCTGGCGACACTAAGCGGAAACGCTTACTCCCTGCTGCTGGTGGATGATTGTTGGCATTTCTTAAGTCGATATAGGGTTTGCGAAGACCTCGGCAAGGGCCTCAGAATTGCCTGTTGGCGGTCCTTAGTGCAATCACTAGAAATGAGGGCGCCAACCCGTCCTAGCAACTGCACCCAAGGGGTGCCACTGTCGTGGTATAATCTATACAATTACAGATGGGTCCGCAAGTGCACGGATATACCGTTGTAATATTTCACCCAGACAGTAACGATATTGTTATTTATTTGTTTCCCAAAGGAATGGCGGTGGCAAAGGTATTGTACTTAACATAAGGTATTGTACTTAACATTAACCATGACATTATACCTCAAGCAATAGATAAAACTCTAGCAGGGGTAAGTCCTGGTAAATAAATAAGCAAGGATAATGTGTCACAGCACACAACCACACTCCAAGAGAAAGGAATAAAATAGATAAACAACAAAACAAAGGACTACTCTATCCTACATCAAGTCAGCTGGAGCTTAGGCTAGGTTAGGTGTCCTAGTGCTTCTATCCAAAGTTGGGGTCATTTTAGGACATGGTTAGGACTACAGGTGCCAGGAAAATGGGATAGCGGGGAGAAGGTCCCGCACTGGAGAATATCCAGTCCCGTTACCTCTTTTCATGAACTCCTACACTGAACCCGAACGTCGGGGAGTACACTAAACGCAACACAGCTGTTACGCCGGACAGACAGGGCTGTCACCACCTGCCATCTACCCCAGTCACACCATGGAGTACGGTCATATCCGAAGGATCCCGCATACCCGAGCACCACGCTCATGCATGAAGTCACTACGCTAGTGTCCCCGAGTCTCCTACCCTTCGGATGGACAAGTAAAACGCTAGAGCAAGCCCGAAAGCACAATGAACCCTATCCGTACCCGGATCATCTGGCCTAACGAAGACCTTAGCATAACTCATGAACGAACTAAGCATGGATTGATAAACTATCAAAATAGTAAAGCAACCATGTCACAACTCTATATTATGAATAGAAGTATGACAAGTCGAATACAAAGCCATACTGGGAGCCGAGGATAGCTCAACGACCCCGAAGACGACTTGCTTTGCTAAGAGAAACTAGCCTAGCTCCACTACCTAGCTAAGACAGCAAGAGAGAGGCGAGCCTTCTTGGAATGGTGGAATGAAGTGTGTGTGCTGAGGTGGGTGGAGGAGAGGCCTATTTATACTAGTGGAGGTCGGTTTCCCGCCAAACGCACATATGAAAGGTGATCAGGTGCCTTGGCCATGACTTCCTCCCCGAAATGCACCTGGATGCGCTTCAGGCCAGGTTCGGCGGACCTTAGGGGTCGGCCAGCCCCACCTATCAGCCGTTCGTGCTTATCTTCTTCTGGTAGGCTGACGTGTGGGCCCTGATGTCTTTCCTTGTGTGCATTATGCGTGGCGCGCCCGTTTGCTCTGTGAGGTGGACCCTCTTAATAAGTGTGTGACGCCGGATCTGATCTCTTGCGTAATTGTATGGCGTCTGCTGCGTGTTTTCATTTTGTTCCACTCTTGCTCATCTGAAATCATATAAACTCGAAAATAATTGTGGAGCAAGGTTAGTGATACAAATATGTGAGTAAAGTGTATAGTTTTGCTTTATTATTGAGTATAGATGACAGTCGGATTTGGCACTTAAGGACCATCAACAACTCCCCCAAGCTAGCCTTTCTCTCAGTCCCGAGCAAAGTTTTAGACTTAGGTTGTTGATCAGGAGTTGCTACAATGTCGCATTCCTGACTTATGCAAAAGGCACAACCGAGTGTTCTTACCTTTATTCTGAATAAGTTGGTCTTATTCGCACCTTTTACCTTACTCCTGTGGGGCTTATAACATCATCCTCATCTTTGGCGGTTGAGGGTCAGAACAGCTTGTAGAGTACCATTTATCCACTTCTTTGTTCAACTGTCAATCCGGAGGTTTTATACAGTTTTTGAAAAGAATTTTGTAAGTTCCACGAGTGATCTCTCGTATCGCTCAAATGTGTTTCTTTCCTCACCAAGGCCTTTTTATGTGCCTTTATTTTCCATTCTACTTCTAATCGTTTCATTTTGGTAGATCCATAGGTATGGAGGGTATGATGGCAAACCTGCTTGTCATATTTTGCTAAGTCAAAGACCGGATCCAAAGAAGAAACAAGTCATGAACCTTGATCAAGATGTGCAAGTGTGTGCATATTTTTGGTGGATGGTGGATGAAACAAGTCATTAACCCCATACTGTAACAGTTCAGCTGCCAACACAAAAAGAAGGAGAGATAAAGGATCACCTTGTCTCATGTGGCAGAACCATTTTAAATTACACCAGTTTGAGTGCACTAAACATCTACACACACTTCAACCGGTATAATTATTGGTCTGTCGGGTAATATCCCGATGAAACCACTTGATATTGGATCGTAACACAAGTATACATCCCGCACGAAGGTGAGTCAGAGATACAACAATTCCATAATATTTTACATCACATAGGTAAGAGGTATAATTTACTTCAGAGTTTTGAAGCTAGTGAGCCGAAGCTCTAGCTTTTACAAGTTTTATTCCAAAGGAAACTAGAGAAGTTTCACAGAAACTAAGTATAAGAGAGAAGTTCTGCAGCGGAAAGTAAAACACTAGGCCAAGTCAAACTAGTGAACCATCGTAGGATAGATATCATGATAAGCCTGAACATGACATCTTTTAGTTGAATTATCACTAGTTGGAGACGAGGTGACACACTAGGCCAAGTCAAGCTAGTGTTTGGGTCTTTGTAACACACTAATTTAAATTCCATCATTTAATAATAAATTTAATTGGCTTCATTTAATTTTCTAAGGTTTATTATGATTAGTCTTTCATTTAATCTAATTTTGTATCACAAGTAATTAAAACTTGTCTAAGTTTAAAATTTGTTGTTGCATTCATGCTGGTGCATTGTTCTTTTTGTTTGAGTGATAGGATTAAATTCAAATTTGAATTTGAATTCAAATGGTTTTAGTTTGAGTTGAATTAGAAAAGAGAAAGAAAAGGAAAGGAAGAAAACCCGGCCCAGGAAACCAATCCAACCCAGCCCGACCCCCTCTCTTTCCCGTGGCCGTCCCGCTCACCCGGCCCAGCACCATTTTCCCGTCTGGCCCATACCCCAGCTCCCCGCGACCAGCCCAGCAGACCACCCGGTCCCGCTCGACCGCAGCGCTCGGCTTGCAGCCGCTCCCGCTCGCCCGCGCGTGCGCGTGCGCCGCTGCCCAGTGGTCCCCGCTTGTCAGCCCCTTTCCCGCAGCGCATCCCTCTCTGCTCGCCCGGGCCCGCGTGTCGGATCCATCCCTTTCCTTCTTTCCCACAGCGCGTCCGCCCGAGCTCACCGCCGCGAATCTCGCCTCGCCTGCAACGGCACGGACGCCCAAATCCTCAGCTGTGTTTCTTAAATGGCACCCCCACAGCCCCCTGCGCCACACCTTCCATTCCAGTGCTGCCTGAGGCCGAGATCCAGCCGTGCCCACCTAGCTCCGCCACGCAGACCTCCCTGTGCCGCTATGCACCGGCCACGCCACCGCACCCCAGGCCCTACCGACCGCCGCAGCAGCTCCGCCTCGGCCCCCGGGAGACTTCCTAAGCCAGCCACGCTCCGGTTCATGGACTACATCGCCGGAATTTCCACCGGAGCCTGATTCAGGTAAACCCTGTCCGCCACTGCGATTCCTCACCGCCGGTGGCCCTTAGCTCGCCCTGACCACTTGTACGCCTCCGCAGCAACACCCCGCTTCAACTCGAGGAGATCCGAGGCCCGGAGTACCCCGGCAGTGCCCCGTCCACGAGCTCCGTTCCTGCGCCGCTGCTCGCCATCGACATCGGTCTCCCTGCACCACCGCACCGTCCGATCCAAACCCTCGGTGAGCAATCCCTCGGCCTCCGCTGCCTTTTGCGCTAGCTATTAGGGTTGGTAGAGCACCCCAGGCACCAGAACACTGGCACGCCGGCGCAGCGTCGCCGCCGCACCGTGAACTCGCCATGGCGAGCCTTCTGCAACCCCGCACAGCCCCGCACGAGTCATGCACGGGCTCGCCCGTGCTGCACAGAGCCCTTGCGCATGCTTTGCACTCCTGATCCAGGCCTAGAACCACACGAACACGCGCGCTGGTGATGCGCCACCGTGCAGAGCCACCGCCGCCTTTGCTCTCGCCGCCACGGACCCCCACGAGCAAAGACAAGGCCGCTAGTGGACTACGTATGCCATGGCGGTGCTCCACGGCCAAAACCCAGCTCGAATCAACCCCTGGAACACCGGATTCGAGCCTCTCCGGCGAGGCGCCGCCGCGGGAAAGGGTTTCCCGGCGACCAGCGCCGCCGCCGTCGACCCCCTTTCCACCTGTTCCGTCCGATCTGTGTTGGACGCGTAGGATTAGAATGCCGTAACGGTTAGATCCGAGCCGCCAGATCCAGATCCAACGGCCGAGGATCACGCGTACCCCTTCGGCCTGGCACAATTGTTAAAGAGCCCCTCAGCTTTTCTATATTCAATCCGCAGTCCCTGCTAGTTGAAAAGTAATTCCAGTTAGGCCCAGAATTTTGAACAAACCCCCCCAAGCTTTCTAGAAATGGAACCCGCAGTCTAGAGCCGGCGGTTTTGCATGTTAGTCCCTGGATCCAAGGTTTAATTATGTTTAGGCCCTTGGTTTTTTGCAGAAAACCCCCAGAAACTTAGTTTTTCTTGCAGAAAAGCCCCTGGACCTTGTTTTAGGCCTAGTTTTCGCGTTTTCACTCCGTTTTAGGTGTTCTTTATGTCCACGCGATCATTGTAACACGTTGAATAGTTTTAGCTTAGTTTTGTTAGCTTTTTTTATGTATTATTGTACTGTTTCTTAATGTTTGCTCTTGTTTGCTTGTATGTTTATGTTGTGTATTGTTTTTGGCCATGTGTTCGTGAGTAGACGTTGATCCATCTGAGGAGCCCCAGTACTAGTACCCGGAGCAGCTATCTTCTGAGCAGTTTGAGCAGTAGTAGGAGCAGTTCAAGGAAGGCAAGTATAACATGAACAACACCTATCACTTTAAATACATTTTCATACTGCATTTTAATGCTGTATGCCCATAAGGACTTTCCTAGCCACTTTATATCCTTTATATATATCCTTGTGTTGCATTTTGGTTAGTTGTGCTAGGTGCCGCGCTATAACACACTTGATCCTTTTTAATTAATTTGATTAATGGTATATGCAACTTAATTCTGGGAGTGGCCCGTTTGAGTGGATCACGTCTCGTTATAAAATGGTTTTGTTAGAAACATGGTTTAGGGGGCCAGCACGGTGCTTACTGCTAGGTTGGCCACTCTCCATATGGACCGGTTCATAGAGTGACAACCTGGGACAATAGCGCTGCCACAAGACTGGAATGGGACGGTCTTGGCTTAATAATTAGGTCATTTTGGTTCGGGAGTAACTTACCGACGGGGCAAGAGGGGGGTTGAGCTTCAATGGTCCCTACGCTACGAGGCTTGGTCTGTGTACCCCCTCGAGGTGGGCACCATTGTTGCATTGCCTGAATCCTTAGCGGTTACACCTTACCAACGTGATCCTTTGTAACGGCCTCGTAGTGAGTTTGCTAGTCATCTCACCTAAGGAAGTGTGATGAACAACTAGCGTAGCTCACGACTTGTGGGTAAATATGTGCAACCTCTGCAGAGTGTAAAACTGGTATACTAGCCGTGCTCACGGTCATGAACGGCCTAGATCCTACTTTTGATTAGTGGGGTTATCTTCCTTTGGTTAGGAGGGTTTCCCCGGGTGGTTGGTTTGGTTTGGTTCTCAGTAGTAACATGATAAATTTTGATTAATTACTATGTAACTGGGTTTATGGTAATTCATCAACTTGTAGTAATTAGCTTTAATAAAATTTTGCCAAGACTTAAAAGCTAATGCAGTTGAGTCAGCCAACCTTAGAGCCGCATAGTTTGTGTTATACTTGTTGAGTACAAGTTGTATACTCACTCTTGCCTACTCTAATCTTTTTCCTCTTGGGGATACTCTACTGCTGCTCAGTTCCTGCCGACGCGAGGGAGTTCACCCGGAGCTACCGGAGTACGAGGACTTCTAGGCGTTCGTCTCCCAGTCGACGTCCCTATGGCGCCCTGCTTCCGAGAGTTTCTCGTATATGTTTTACGCTTCCGCATACTTTGTATCAGTCATTTTGTCATTAATGTAATAAATAACATTCGTATTCGCTTTATTATATCTTTTGCGTGATATGTGCTGTGATATATTGTTCATTCTGTTGTATATATGTGTGACTTGATCCTGGCACGTATATGATTGCTCGGTTTATGTCCTTTTATAAACCGGGTGTTACAGTCTTCCAAAGTCATTCCTGAAAATATAGTCACAAATCAAGTCTAAGTATACTAATACTTAGCAAGACTGACCCGTCAAAGGGTATATAGTAGCCCTAGACATGCAAAGTTTATGAAGGCTCTGGGGTTTCTTTTGCTGAAAAGCAACAAAGAGTAGATCCTTATTTTCAAGTTTTAGCTTTCAGATTCTAGTTGGATTATCCAGTCTAGATAGGGACCTATCTACACAAACATGGTAGAGGATATATTTGCATCCAACAAGATTAAGTATTATAAATGTTTCAATTCTTAATCTATGTGGCAAAGGGATCAAGCAGTCTTAATATCCGCAACAAACAGACGATTCTGAATCGAATTTCCAATCTTGCAAGGGTAAACCTAACACACACACTTGGAGCACTGACGAGTCACTCCCAAGCAACCGTTTGCTTCTCATTCCGGTTCGTGGATCAGCGCCACTCTCCCCGACTATAGAGAACCGCCATTCTCTACACCCGTGGTTATTGCAATATAACTTAACTTTCAATATATTTAATTTCCTATCTCTAAGAGAGAGTGGAAGGTATGTCCACTTGCCAGACCTGATCAATTACTTGGCTTGCCGCATACCATATTTACGGCATGTGGCTAGTACTTTCAAACGCTTAACCACCGCTACCACACACTGCGGCCTTAACAAGTTTATCAACACAGACGGATTTCAACAAATCCGTCCATGGTCCTTATAGTGATTGTGAGAAAGTAAACAATCAACTCCTATAAAGCTCGCGAGTGACAAGCAATCACTCGACTTTTACCAGCCCTATTAGCATATCATCTATTTCGAACTCAGATCTAGTGTTCAATCAATAGGTATCTAGAATTATGCATCTAGGGTTTTCATTCAACTCCAATAACTTAAATGCACAAGTAAATAGCATAATAAGTAGTTATAATTTGAAATAATATGATTATGCACCGGGGCTTGCCTGTAGTGGTGTCTATAGGGTCAGTAAACTAGGGTTCCTCCGAATTGGGGTTCGGAGCTTCAGTTATGTTAACAACATTAACTAGAGCTTCAGAGAAATCCCCGTCGGGATCCTGGATGAGCTCGTACGTTCCGTCTGCTAACGAGGTTGTTTCTATATGCAATGCAATAATTGGAAATTAGTGAAGTGCTTGAGTATAGCTTTCCTTCACTAAAAATTGGAAATTGACCAATTAAACAATCCACAAAAATGTTTTAATTAAATTTTTAAAAGCCTGAGCTAGAGTTTAGTAAAGATTTACAAAATTTTTAAAGAGCTAGATGTGGTCTATAGAACACATGGTTCAAATATAATTTAAAGTAGAGCTCTAAAACAAAGGGTATAAATAAAAAGAGCTATTACTAAGTTTTATTTTTTGAAATTTGTCACACAAGGAAATATTTCAAACTCTTCACACCAGATGATAGAGCTAATTAAAAGGAACAAAACAAAATTAATTTCACATTTTTTTTATTTTTCTTCATTTTTCTAGGATTTATCAAATTTCACTAGAAAAGAAAAAGGAAAAGGTTTGAACTTTTACAGAAAGGACCTTGGAATGATTTTAGTCAAAGCAATTGGGTCCTTGGTCGGGGTCAAAGATGAGAGAGGGAGTTGACCGGCGATTCCGGCGACGGTGATCGCCGGCGGCGAGGGCCAGGGGTCCAGAATGTGACAATCCAGGTTTTAAGGGTCAATAAAAATAAAATTTTTGTGTTCATTTAAAAATTTAAACCAAGTTTATCCTAGCAAGGGTATTTTTATTATTTTTGAAAAATACAAAGTCCTTTTTACAAAATAGTTTTGCAAAAGGAAAAATTTCAAAATTTATGAGGGGTTAAAATACATATTTTGTTTTTCACTTTTATCCTCATAAAAGGATATATTTATGTTCAAAGTTACCCTTGTAATTTTTAAAAACCAAGTCGCGTTCTTTTGCATTTTAAAAGGATTGGCGGATTTCAAAATATTTCAAAATCCTTTGATTTAATTAAAATTTGCACAACATGAAAGTTGTAGGTCTTGAAAAACTGAACAATTTTCATTTTGGGCACTTTTTCATTTGAGCCCTAGATCAACGGGAAATTTTTGTTTTACAGTTTGGCCCCTAAAATTTTGGAAAATTACAAAATCATCCCGCACACCTTCTTCTTCCTCCCCTACTTCCCTTTCTGTTAAACTGCGGGCGCCGCCGTCGCCGTTGATTTGCCCCGCCGCCGGTTCTCGCCGCCGACCTACAGGATCGTCAGCTGCTCCACGCCGCTCTACGTGCCACGTACGAGCATCTCACCGCCCTCGGACCGCCTTCGCTGGCCTCCTGCACGCACGCCACGCCGTCCCCATCCCGCCACATCACCGCCGCCGCCGCTGGAAAGCTACTCCCACCACTGGAGCTCGCCCACGGCCTCGCCGAGCTCATCCCCTACCCCAGCATGCTAATCCTTCCCTCCTCTAGCCTATATATTGTCACGACCGACCCCTCCCTGCTCATACAAGGCCGCCGGCCCCTTTAGCGCCGCCGCTCGCCGGTCGCACATGGAAACCCCCTCTCCACCCCATCTCGATCCAGAGAGCGAGCGCAGCCACCTTTCTCTCAGTTCCCTGAAGCCCCCAAGCCCGGCCATCCTCTCCTTGCTTCACCAGCGCGCCGCCGCTATGGCCTAGCGCCGCCGTTGACCGCCTGCTCCGCCGCGCCTTGTCCGGCCGTCCTAAGACAATCCCGAGCCACCTACAGGTTCGCCAGGGTCCACTCGTGCCTCCAGGCCCCTCGGCACTCGCCGCCGACGAGCCATCTCGCCGGGATTTGGCCGGCCTCCATCTCCTCTGCCGCCGGCCATGGTCTGAGGACCTGATTGCAAGCCCCAAATCTTTTCTAAGAAACGATATCGCTTGTCGACGGAACATATGAACTATTCCAGGAACTAGACAAGGATACTTCTGAAGTCCAAGTCAACATTACGGAAGATAACGAAGACCTGAACGTGAATCCGAAGTCCAAGAATGAACTACATGAAGTCCAACCAACATCGTGGAATTAACTGAAGTCCCGAACCCAGATTCAGAAGCGCTAATGCTTACTGACTTTATAAACCCTTCTAAAGGCAAGCCCCGGTGCATAATCCTATTATTTTATGCAACTTATTACCATTTACTTGTGCATTTAAGTTATTGGAGTTGAATGAAAACCTAGATGCATAATCTTAGGTACCTATTGATTGAACACTAGAAATAGAGTTCGACTAAATGCTTTGCTAATAGGATCGGTAAAAGTTGAGGGATTTCCTATCTCTCACGAGATTTATAGGATTGATTGTTTACTTTATGCAATCACTATAAGGACCATGGACAGATTTGGTCAACCTCTTCATTTGAAATCCATCTGTGTTGATAAATTTGTTAAGGCCGCAGTGTGCTGGTGATTGTGGTTAAGCGTTTGAAAGTACTAGCCACATGCCGTGAATTATGGGTAAGCGGCAAGCCTAGTAACTTCTTCGGCCTGGTAAGTGGACATACTTCCCACTCTCTTTTAGGGATAATTGAATAACATGACTAAGGGACGAGGAGTGGTGCCCATTAAATCGTAGAGCTTCACTACGACTATAAGGACGAGGAGTGGTGCCCTATAGTCGGGGAGAGTGGCCCTATCCATGAATCGGAATGAGAAGCCAAAGGTTGCTTTGGAGTGACTCAACGGTACTCCAAGCGTGTGTCTTAGGTTTTACCTTGCAAGGATTGAAATTCGGTTCGAACTGTTCCGCCTCTCACGGATATTGAGACTGCTTAATCACTTTGCCAATGGAGTGATGATATTCAATCTTACTGGATGCAAATAATTCCTCTACCATGTTTGTGTAGATAGATGCTTACATAGACTGGTTAATCAAACTAGAATCTGAAAGCTAAAACTTGAAATTAAGGATCTACTCTTTGTTGCTTTTCAGCAAAAGAAACCTAGAGCCTTCACAAACCTTGCATGTCTAGTTAAAGGGATATTATATACCCTTCTTCGGGTAAACCTTGCTGAGTATTAGTATAATCAGTCTTGCTTGTGACTTTGTTTTCAGGTAACTTTAAGAATAGATGGTGAGATTGATGTCATGTACGGGCTTCATCATGATGTCATATATCGTCATTAAATATCATTTTCTTTTCAGCTGTTTAACTCTGAAGAACTTATCTACTTCAAATTCCTGACGTATCTCATTTAAATCTTCAAACTTAGGTTAAAGTGCGTGTTAACCATTTTAGCTATTAGGATAATGGTTAACATACTTGAACCAGATTAACTTAGGCGGTTCTGCCACACAGAGAGCTAGAGGGGACCATGGCACACCTTTTGGTGTGCTTGGGTGCTAGAAACGGTGGCCGGAGAGGGGTTGTCGATGGAGAACAGAGCGCGGCAGCGGAGGTCGACGGTGGCGAAGGCATTCCGGTGAAGGAATGGCGATGAGAGGGAGCAGGAAAGCTTCACAGGTCTATGGCGAAGCTAATCGAAGGGTCGTAGTGGCTGGGGGAACTCTGTGGCGGCGGGTCGACGGTAGACAGGTGCTTGCCGGCGATGGAGATGGGGCGAAGCGGGGTTTGCCGGCGATGGGGTTCGTCTGGGCCTTTTATAGGCCAAAGAGAGAGTGGATGAGCACCAGGAATGGCTGGTAATGGGGACGTGGATTCCCGATCTTCCGTCCGGTTCTGGATAACTCTCGTTGTAGGCAGAGCGAGACACACCGATCCGGCTTCAGATCCTAAGACCTGAATCCAGCAATCTTAGAACCACAACTCCTCTGGTTATCAACCGTGTCACAACCCAGTTGACCTCGCCAAGAAGGCTAATCCCTGCAAGCACAACGAAGAACACAAGCAAGAACTCGAAAGAAAAGCAGCTCAAATGAAGTGACTCTGCATATGAATGATTAATCTCACGAGTTAGGGTTTCACAAACCGATGAACGGCGACAACTGTTCTTGACAGAATGAATCTAAGCAAAACCCAAGTCTCACGATGGCGGTGGCAGTTGCTAATAAGGGTTTAGGTCATGCAAGACCCCCTGGACGTGCCCCTATTGGGCTCCAACACGATACACGAGCCATCGGCCCAAAAACATTAACGCAGCACCGGGACAGATTCTGGATGTCAATTTCCATGGACGATCCCCGTCGACTCTGGATGAATTTAGGCCTGACACTGGTGCCATCGGAAGCGTCTTGAAATTATCTTTCCATCCATATCAAGTGCACCCAAATCCCAAGTCTTCGGAGGCACTAATGTAGCCGTCTTCTGTAGCAATGTATGCCCGCTGGCTTGGGCAATTCTTCCACACATGTCCAAATCCATGGCAGCGGTGGCACTAAATGCCGGTCGTGCCTCCCGTCGAGGCCACAGAGGACGAACTCTTGGCTAGCTCCTGCAAAAGAATTTTACCTGAGTCTGAAGTTCGCGCAGGAGATGGTTTTGGCATTGTGGCAGCTTCCGAAGCTGCTGGTCGCTTGTTGCTCACAGGTGTGGGCGATCGAAAAGAGGAAGGCTTGGTCAGCCCCGAAGACGGCTCCGAGCGTGGGGTGTAGGTGGCCTTGCTCCTGCTCTGCAAATCATGTCCCTGCAACTCCTTCTCTACAAGCATGGCAAACTGAAACAACTGGTTGACAGTGTGAAATTCTTTGTAATCAACAATGTCCTGAATGTCACGCCTCAAACCCAAGTAAAATCTACAAATAGCATCCTCAGTTCCCTCAACTATGGCACAACACATCAAACCCTTTTGAAGCTCACCATAATAATCCTGCACAGTTTTATCTCCCTGTTCTAAGTGCATCAATTTCTTACGCAAATCTCTATGGTAAGATGGGGGAACAAATCTATCACGCATAGCAAACTTAAGATTATTTCAAGTAGTAGGTGCAGCATCCTCAGCAATTAGACCGGTCCACCAAACGATAGCAAAATTTTTAAACTCACTAGTGGCTCGTCTAACTCTATGTTGCTCAGGTACAAGGTGTGCACTAAATTTCTGCTCTACTGTCATCTCCCAATCAAGGTACCCCTCAGCATCATAATATCCCAAAAAGAAAGGTATGGTAAACTTAACCTTAGCATAAGGATCATCGGGTACACGATTCTGATTACCTTGTTGGTGGTTGTGGTTGTGAGTACCATCCATACCTTGCGTGTTGCGGCGAAGACGATGGCGTAGCCGTGCTTCCCGTGTGGCCGCTTCATCTATATTACCCTGGTCATCATACACCATGTCCTCATCTTGATTGTTCTGTTGACGAGCCTCCAGCACATCGATCCTGTCAGTAAGCGTGGATATCCGCCTGTCAACTCTCTCAATGATTTCACCAAGCTTGAGGCCTATGATCGCCTCGGTGACTGCCTTGGTGACGACCTCTTGCATCTCTCTCTTGGCATCATCTAGTTGTTCTTGTCTAACACACTCGTTGAAGTCCTTGGGAGTATGACCCCCACTTCCATCATCACATGCCATGGTAGACACAAAAATAGGAACAAACAGTGAAGGTTATCCCTAATAATCTGACTACTCAGGTGGGGTGGTGCCTCTCAAGGTCACAACTAAAGAGAGCGTCTTACCAAGCCCTTACAAGGTTCTTACCAGCGCTAGCAGTAGATGGTACAACCGATGGCTGGTTCGTGATACCTGTGAGGAAGTGGTACCAAGATTGCAAGATCCTTTGGGTGTATTGATCTGAAGATAATATGTGGAGCTTTGGGAGGCTCCAAAATATAAGTATGTGGAACACAATTCAAGTTCAGATAGCAACACTGAATAATGGTCCAGAAGCACACCTGTCCTAGTTGCTGGCCTATACATGTCCTAGAACAGTAATGGTAACAAACAGGATCAAGATCAAGTATAGATATGATAAACAGCACTGAACCGGGCTCAAATGAGCTCGTCGTGAGGTGGAGGCACTAGTAGAAATCAACTTTTCTTTTTTTTTGCTTTTATTTTTTTGATATTTTTTTTCTCAATCTGCCTCACCAGAATAGGTGCACCAAAAAATTTCAGCTCAAACGGATATAAGATGTGGCCTATGGAAATTCTGCAAAAACTTTAAAAAGCGTGCAGAAACTTCTGAGCTCCGACAAACAATTTTCTGAGCCGAATTTTGAAATTCTGAATTCGCCCAACCTAAGATAAACAAGGGACAGACGGATGCAAAAATTTTTTCTCTTGTCCGAAAAGTTAAATTTCGCCTGATTTCGAATCTGTATGCGAGAGTTATAGCCGTTTGAAGTTCGGGGGCCCGATTAGGGTTTCGGTAGAGAGCAAAACCCAAATCGGGTGGAAGGCGATGGTGGATCTGAAGGCAACAGGGATGGAAAACACTACTGGACCAAAACACGAACTAACCAGCAACAAGACGATGAACTAGGACACAAAACTCAACACTACGGACTTTGAAAAAGAAATATGAAAAAGGCTAAACACGGCTGTGGGACGAGAAAACTAAACCCTAATTTTTTTTTGGCTTTTTCGTGGACTATGGGACGAAAGACAGAAAACATGCGAACTAAAGATAGATGTAAACCTGACGGTAAATATGAGTCTCTGATTACCAAATAATGGGGACGTGGATTCCCAATCTTCCGTTAGGTTCTGGATAACTCTCGTTGTAGGCGGAGCGAGACACACCGATCCGGCTTCAGATCCTAAGACCCGAATCCAGAAATCTTAGCACCACAACTTCTCTGGTTATCAACCGTGTCACAACCCGGTTGACCTTGCCAAGAAGGCTAATCCCTGCAAGTGCAATGAAGAACACAAGCAAGAACTCGAAAGAAACGCAGCTCAAATGAAGTGACTCTGCAGATGAATGATTAATCTCACGAGTTAGAGTTTCACAAACCGATGAACGGCGACAACTGTTCTTGACATAATGAATCTAAGCAAAACCCAAGTCTCACGATGGCGGCGGTGGCTGCTAATAAGGGTTTAGGTCATGCAAGACCCCCTGGACGTGCCCCTATTGGGCTCCAACACGATACACGGGCCATCGGCCCAAAAACAGTGATGCAGCACTGGGACAGATTCTGGACGTCAACTTCCATGGACGATTCCTGTCGACTCCGGATGAATTTGGGCCTGAGACCAGTGCCATCAAAAACTTCTTGAAATTATCTTTCCATCCATATCAATTTCACCCAAATCTGACTCCGTATACAACCTGGCTGTCCATTTTAGTGCGATCTGTTCCTGGAGTCTGAAACTGAAATGAAGTCGAATCGGTTTGGGCCTCCATCTTGGTCCGGACGTCCTTGCTTGTCCTCCATGCCTCCAAGGCCTTCTCCACGCCATTGCTGGTCCTCTCCTTTGTTCATAAGTACAATTAAGTCATTAGGTAGCAATCTATTCTCATATTCATAATAAACATTACTTAGGAACGAGCTCCCCTGCAAGTTCAATTGTCGAGCGCGTGCGCGAGTAATAGGACCTTATATATCTTCTTGAGGAGGGTCGTTTGTATCCATAGGAGTGATTTCCTCATTAGTTTGGGATCAAGTTTGACAGAAGGGAAGGGCAATTCGGCGACGGCATCTGCCTCACCACAGCGGCCGGTGAGGTGGCGCGAGCGGGAAGCTTGGGGATGGCGTGGCACGGGGCAGGGAGGCCAACAAGAGGCGGTGGAGAGGCGGCAGGCCCTTGTACACGGCGCGGGGAGGCAGCGAGGTGCTTTGGGGAGGTGAATCCAGTGGCGGGGAGCTCGCCGGAGTAGGGAAACAGGGGGCGGCGGCTGCGGCGCGACGTGGAGGAGGGAAACGAGGCCAGCGAGGGGTGAGGTGGGACCATGAGGAGCTGGGAAGGCTCTGCGGCACGCCAAACGGTGGCGCGGGCAACCGGTGGGTGAGGGAAACAGCGGCGGCGAGCGGCGGTGCTATTCCGGCCAAGCGGGATGAGGAAGAAGATGAAAAGAGGATCATTTTGCAAAAATAGAATAGTCTAAGGGTTTAACTGTAAACTGAAATTTCCCACTGATCTAGGGCTTAAATGAAAAAGTGCCCAAAATGAAAGTTGTTCAGTTTTTCAAGATCTACAACTTTCATGTTGTGAAAATTTTCACTAGATCAAAGGATTTTGAAGTATTTTGAAAAGTTTGAATGAACTTGAATTAATAAAAAGAAAATACCTTTTTGGTAGCAAAATTCAATAAATTTGGGACTTATTTGCAACAAAGTTGCCAAAGTAATGATTATTAGCATATTTGCAAGAAGGCCCTTCAAAAAGTTGAATTTGCTCCCTAAGACAAAACTTTTTGCACAAAGGGGCTAGTAATTTCTCATAATTACAAATATACCCCTGTCTTTGCACTGAAAAAATTTTAACTATCAAACAAAGATAAACACAAAATGCACTCATTATCTTATGTTATAATGATTAGACACCTGAAGTGTCACAACCTTCCGCCCTAAAAAGAATCTCGTCCCGAGATTCGAGATTAGAAATGGACTGGGATATTAGGTACCTGGATTCATCCTAAGGAAATCGGGAAAGTTTTGTTGGAGATAATGCACAGTTTCCCAAGTAGCTTCTTCCTCGGTGTGATGATTCCACTGAATCTTATACATTTTAACTTTTTCCCTTCTGGTATTTCTTTCCTTGCTGTCGAGGATTTTCATTGGGTACTCCACATATGACAGATCTGGCTCCACTTCTTGGTCTTGTTGCTCAATAATTTCTTCAGGGACTTTAACACATTTCTTGAGCTGGGAGATGTGGAATACGTCATGGACAGCTGCTAACCGAGAAGGAAGTCGAATTCAGTAAGCCATGGGTCCACATATTTCAAGGATCTCGAAGGGTCCAATGTAGCGAGGCACTAACTTTCCTTTTAAGCCGAACCGTTGAACACCTTTAGTTGGAGATACCCGCAAATATACGTGATCCCTAACTTCGAATTGCAATGGCTTTCTTCTTTTATCTGCATAGCACTTTTGTCTGGATTGAGCGGCTTTTAGATTTGACTGAATAACTTTCACTTGGTTCTCCGCTTCAGTTACTAGGTCGGGTCCAAAAATTTTGCGTTCTCCGGCCTATGACCAACTTAAAGGAGTCCGACATCTTCGGCCATATAATGCTTCAAACGGTGTCATCTTCAAACTGGACTGGTAACTGTTGTTGTATGAGAATTCTGCTAGAGCCAGACATTTATCTCAGTTCTTGTCGTATTGGATGACACACGCTCTGAGCATATCCTCGAGTATTTGATTTACCCTTTCTGTTTGTCCATCTGTTTAAGGATGGTAGGCAGAGCTACGAATCAACTTAGTTCCTAGAGAAGCCTGTAGCTGCTCCCAGAAATGTGCAACAAATTGTGCTCTGCGATCAGATATGATCATTTTGGGTACACCATGGAGACAAATAACTTGATCAAGATAGACTTCTGCATACTTTTTAGCGGAGTATGTAGTATGCACTGGGAGAAAATGAGCAGTCTTGGTCAGTTTCTCAATGATCACCCATATAGAGTCATGCTTCTGGGATGTGTTGGGTAAGCCAACGATGAAGTCCATACTAATGTCCTCCCATTTCCAAGATGGAATTGACAAGGGTTGAAGTGTATCTGCTACCTTGAGATGGCTAGCTTTAATTATTTGGCAAACATCACACTCAGAAACATACTTGGCTATTTCTCTCTTCATTCTGGTCCGCCAGTAATTCTGTCTAAGATTTTGGTACATCTTGGTGCTGCCAGGATGAATAGAGAACTTTGATAGGTGTGCTTCATCAAGAATTTGCCTTCGGAGTTGATGGTTTTTAGGAACAACAATACGATTGTCAAACCATAAAACTCCCTTGTGGTCCAGATGAAAACACTTGTACTTTTCTTCACCCTGAGCTAACTCTTGTTTGATGATCTTGACACCTTTATCACGTAGTTGCGCTGAGATAACACTTTCTTGAATCATAGGCTCAATAGCTAGGTGATTCAAGCTTTCTTGTGGAACCATCTCTAGGTTCAATTTCCTCGTTTCATTGCATAGAGTTTCGTTGAATGATTCTGCCTCTAAGCAATGGCAGTGTGACTTGCGGCTAAGTGCATCCGCAACCACATTTGCTTTTCCAGGGTGATAATGTACTTCAAGATCATAATCCTTGATGAGCTCTAGCCATCATCTTTGCCTCATGTTCAGATCAGCTTGTGTAAAGATGTACTTGAGACTCTTATGGTCAGTATAAATATTGCAGTGGGTTCCCATAAGATGATGTCTCCATATCTTGAGAGCATGGATTACTGCTACTAACTCAAGGTCATGAGTAGGATAGTTTTTCTCATGGGTCCGAAGTGCTCGTGATGCATAAGCAATTACCCGGTTGTTTTGCATAAGAACGCATCCAAGTCCGGTACCAGAAGCATCACAATACACATCAAATGGCTTGATGTTATCTGGTTGAGCTAACACTGGAGCAGTGGTTAATTGCGCTCGAAGAGTGTGGAATGCTTCTTCACATTTGTCATCCCAAACAAACTTAACTCTTTTCTTAAATAACTCCGTCATAGGTTTAGCTATTCTGGAGAAGTCCGGGATGAAACGGCGATAGTATCCGGCTAAGCCAAGGAAACTTCTAATTTGATGGACTGAAGTAGGAGGCTTCCAATCCATTACTTCCTGAACCTTGCTTGGATCAACGGATATGCCTTCACAGGAGATAGTATGTCCCAGAAATTTCACACTATACAACCAGAATTCACAGTTTGAGAATTTAGCATATAATCGATGATCCCGTAGTCTTTGAAGAACAACTCGCAAGTCGTTAGCATGATCTTCTTCATTCTTGGAATAGATCACAAAATTGTCCAACTCTGGTATGAACACCGAATTCATCAGATACATAAAATAAGCGGTGCATTGGTGAGGCCAAAAGACATAACCAGATACTTATAGAGTCCATATCTGGTAGAGAAGGCCGTCTTCGGTATGTCAGGTGGCTTGATTTTTATTTGATGGTAACCGGAACGAAGATCAATCTTGGAGAAAACTATAGCTCCGGCTAACTGATCAAACAAGATGTCAATGCGGGGAAGAGGGTACTTATTCTCAATTGTCACTGCGTTGAGAGGTCTATAATCCACGCATAGCCTCAAACTGTTATCCTTTTTCTTCACGAACAGGGCTGAGCAACCCCAAGGTAAAGCACTTGGTCGAATGTAACCCTTATCCAAAAGGTCTTTGTAACACCCTAATTTAAATTTCAGCATTTAATAATAAATTTAATTGGCTTTATTTAATTTTCTAAGGTTTTATATGCTTAGACTTGCATTTAAATTAATTTTCCCTCACAAGTAATTAAAATTTGTCTAAGTTTAAAATTTGTTGTTGCATTCATGCTGGTGCATTTTTATTCTGGTTGAGTGATAGGGTTTGAATTCAAGTTTTAAATTTGAATTCAAATAGAGTTGATTATTGTTTGAAAAAGAAAAGAAGGGAAAACCTAGAAAAAGGAAAGAAACCCAAACCCAACCCTCAGCCCAGGCAGCCCAGCAACCAAACCAGCCCATTCCGGCCCACACTCCCACGCTCAGCCCAGCGCCCACTCCCGCGGCCCAGCGCGCACCGCCTCCCTCCGCTCGGCCAGCCCAGCACCGTTACTCCCCCCTCTCCCGCACTCGGCACGCTCCGCGCGCGCGACCCATCTGAACCGCTGGCCCCACCTGCCAGCGTCCCACGCCCGTCCCCGCCTCAGCTGCTGCCGACGCTGGCCCACCTGTCAGCTCCGTCGTCCCCGCCGATATCGTCGCGCCGCGTCACCGCCGAGATCCCCGGCGAGCTTCCTTCTGGGGCACGCACGACCAGATCTCGGCCTCGCCCTTCTTAACCACATCCACACCTCTGGACTTCCCCATTCTCCACCCCACACCCGCCTCCAACCCTAGCCGCTGCCTCCGCGCCGCTTTGCCTCGCCGCGCCTCTGCTCCGCCGCGGACCGGCCACGCCACGGCCTCCCAGCCCTGGCCAACAACTGCTGGAGCTCCGCCCCGTGCCCAAGACCTTCCCCGAGCTTGCTGCCCTCGACCTCCAGCCTGCACGCGCCGGATTTCGACCAGAACCCGCCGCCGGTAAGTCGCGCCGCCTGCGCGATTGATCGCCGCCGGTAGACCACATCCCGCCCTGACACCTGTAGCATCTCCACAGCAACTCCAGTAGGCGAACCAAGGGAATCCAGGAACCCGGAGACGCCCAGCAACGGCCGGACCCCGAGCTCCGCCCGTGCGCCGCCGCCGGACCGACGCCGTCAACCCTTCTACGCCACCCGCCTACCCGATTCAGTGCTAGGTGAGCACAACCCTGGTCCCCTCTATGTTTTGCGCTAGAAATCTTGTCACGTAGGCTGTTCCAGTGGCCGGAACACTCGCGCTCCAGCGAGCGCCGCCGCGCAGACCCGCCGTCGTCGGTGCACACGCCGCCACTGACCTTCCCGAACCCAACCCAGGCCCCAGGTGTGTCACGCATAACGCATTAACCACGCCCGAACCAAGCACGGGTCGAAACGACCCTCGGAGGGCCGGAAACGGCGTACTCCGGCGACTCCCCACCGCACGCCACCGCCGAATAACTCGCCGGCGACAAATCGCCGCCGCCCCTGCGCCTAGTTAGGTCCGAGCCGTTTGATCTAAGACCGACGCTCGAGATTAGATCCCGATCCAAACAATCTTGAGCCCTCAGATCTCGATCCAACGGACCAGATCTAAAGATACCCCTTCGCACTGGCCATTTTGCTAAAGACTCCCTGGACTCCTTTGAAATAACCCGCAGTCCTGAGCAGTGTAAAAATAATTCCAAACCGCCCCTGTTTTTTATGCTTAGACCACTGAGCTTTTTAGTTTTCGAACCCGCAGTCCAGAGCCGGTGGTTTTGCATGCTAGCCCCTGGATCTTTTTGTTTTTTACGTTGAGGCCCTCATTTTTTGCCCAGAACCCCCTGCAGCTCTGTTTTTCTTACAGTTTAGTCCCTAGATCTTGTTTTAGCTCTAGTTTTCGCATTTTAACTCCGTTTTAGGTATTCTTTATGTCCACGCGATCGTTGTAATGCGTAGAATACTTCTAGCATAGTTTTGTTTGCTGTTTTCATGTATTGTTGTATTGTTTCTTAGTTTTTGCTATTGTTTGCATGTATGTTTATGTTGTGTATTGTTTTTGGCCCTGTGTTCGTGAGTAGACGTTGAGCTACCGGTGGATCACCAGTACCAGGAGCAGCCACCTCCCTTTGAGCAATTTGAGCAGCAGGAACAGTTCGAGGAAGGCAAGTATAACATGAACAACCTATCACTTTTAAATACAATTTCACACTGCATTTTAATATTGTATGCCTATAAGGACTTTCCTAGCCACTTCATATCATTTATATATATCCCTTGGGTTGCATTTGGGTTAGTTGTGCTAGGTGCCGCGCTACAACACACTTGGTCCTTTTTATTTAATTTGATTAATGGTATATGCAACTTAATTCTGGGAGTGGCCCATTTGAGTGGCTCACGTCTCATTAAAATTGGTTTTTCTAGAAACTTGGTTTAGGGGGCTCGCACTGTGTTATGTGCTAGCTACTCTCCATAAGGACCGTACGTCATTAGAGCGACAACCTAGGACAACCGCACAACCACAAGACTGGAATGGGACGGTCTTGGCTTACTAATTAGGTCATTTTGGTTCGGGAGTAACTTACCGATGGGGCAAGAGGGGTGGTGAGCTTCAATGGTCCCTGCGCTACGAGGCTTGGTCTGCGTACCCCCTCGAGGTGGGCCCCATCATTGCGGAGACTGAATCCTTAGCGGTTACACCTTACCAACGTGATCCTTTGTAACGGCCTCGTAGTGAGTTTGCTAGTCATCTCACCTAAGGAAGTGTGATGAACAACTAGCGTAGCTCACGACTTGTGGGTAAAGATGTGCAACCTCTACAGAGTGTAAAGCTGGTATACTAGCCGTGCTCACGGTCATGAGCTGCTCGGATCCTCCTTTTGATTAGTGGCTTGGTTCGGTTTGGTTCTCAGTAGTTCTCAATTAATTTTGATTAATTACTATGTAACTGGGTTTATGGTAATTCATCAACTTGTAGTAATTAGCTTTAATAAAATTTTGCCAAGACTTAAAAGCTAATGCAGTTGAGTCAGCCAACCTTAGAGCCTCATAGTTTGTGTTATACTTATTGAGTACAAGTTGTGTACTCACTCTTGCCTACTCTACTCTTTTTTCCTCTTGGGGATACTCTACTGCTGCTCAGTTCTTGCCGATGCGAGGGAGTTCGCTCAGCGCTACCAGGACTACGAGGACTTCTAGGCATTCGTCTCCCAGTCGACGTCCCTGTGGCGCCCTGCTCAGTTTCGACGAGAGTTATCATTTATGTATTATGCTTCCGCATACTCTGTATCAGACATTTTGTCATTAATGTAATAAATAACATTCATACTTGCTTTATTATATCTTTTACGTGATATGTGCTGTGATATACTGTTCATTCTGTTGTATATACATGTGACTTGATCCTGGAGCGTATATGATTGCTCGGTTTATGTCCTTTGATAAACCGGGTGTTACAGAGTGGTATCAGAGCCGTATCGACTGTAGGACGAAAGCCTAGATAAAACTGGTCGAGTTTTAAGTCTTCTTCTCTCTCAGCCTTGTTCTGCTGAAACTATTTTGCTATTATATTCCTTGGATTCCAAGATTCTTACTCGTCTTGTCTTGATTTCTCTCTATAGAATAGTTTCCGTAGATTCTGGCCTGGAGTAAGTCGTATGACCGTCATAGGTGTAAGCTAGATGACCCCTTTATAATAGCACGATAGCACGTTCTGCGACGCGTTGTGTTAGTCGAGTCGTGTGTTAAACTCGGCTAAGTTGTGAACTTTGTATGCTTGTTATTGTGCTACATGTTTGATTTGGATTTTTTGATTGCATAGCTTAGTAGTTAAATTTATTTAATGAAAATCAGTATTAAGTTAAAGTTAATTAATTAATAAAACGAGTTAGATCGTTGGGGGTAAAACCGTTTACTCTATCCTGTCTACTTTATCATGCTTAAGTTTTCCTGCAGAAAAATACTGTATCCATCTGAATTTACTTCTGCAATATCCTTACTCATGAAATCTTTTGTCCGAAATCAGATGGTGAACACCAGGCGTGGTTCTGACTAGCAGGGGCAGAACAACCAGGGGCAGAACAACCAGAGTACTGGGATCCCGATGCCTCCGCCTCTGACCCCGGAGCAGTACTTTCAGCTCCAGATGTAGATGATGGCTACCCTGAACAACACTGTTCAGGCACTTCAGCAGGCTCACACTCAGCCTCCGCCTCCTCCACCACCGCAGACCCGCGACAGGCGTGCTGAGTTCCTGAGGGGTCACCCGCCGACGTTCTCTCACACGTCCGACCCACTTTAGGCAGACGACTGGCTCCGTGCAGTGGAGCGTCAGCTAGACATCGCCCAGTGCAATGATCGAGAGCGAGTCTTGTACGCAGCAGGACAGCTGTGAGGGGCAGCTTTGGACTAGTGGGAGTCCCACCTAGTTCAGGACCGCGAGGCTTTCACCTGGATCCAGTTCCGGGAGCGGTTCCATAGCCACAACGTCCCCGCGGGCGTTCTGAAGACAAAGAAGAAGGAGTTCCTTGCACTTAAGCAGGTAAACTCAGATATAATCTTTCAGCATTTTCCTTTTGAGCTAGTATCTCCCTTGTTCTATCTTTCTGAAGCATGAGCTAATCATTTGTCATACATCTATCCTTTTCACTTCAGGGAACTATGACGGTCACGGAGTATCATGATCGTTTCCTTCAGCTCGCTCGCTACGCCCCTGCCGAGGTCGCAGATGACCGCGATAAGCAGGAGCACTTCTTGGAGGGTCTCGAGGACTACCTCCAGTACGCGCTGCTCAACCTCCGCTTCGATGACTCCACCCACGGCCAAACCGCACCCCGAACCGAGCTCCGGGACGCCAGAAAGGGCAGACTCCGGCAAGCCCGATGCCGCACCGCCGCGGACAGAGCCGCCGGCAGGCGAGCGCCGCCGCCGCGCGCGCCCAACTCACCCTAACCGCCCGATCCGTCGCGAACGCGTAAGATTACATCTAGATCGGGACGGGTGCGGATCATTAGATCTAGATCTGACGGCCCATACGCGTAGATACCGCTTCGCCCTTGTCTTTTTGTCAAAGAGCCCCTGGTTTTTCTCAGAATCAACCTGCGGTCCTTTCTAGTTCAAAAGTATTTACAGTTCAGCCCTATTTCTTTCACGGAGCCACCTGAGCTTTTGTAAAATCGTACCCGTCGTCCCTGGACGTGTGGTTTTCCAGTCTAAACCCTGTGTCTATCCTTTAATCATGTATAGGTCCCTAGTTTTTGTTCCTGAGCCCCTACAACTTCAGTTTTCTTGCAGATAGGTCCCTGGAACCTTGTTTTAGCCCTAGTTTTCGCGTTCTAGCTCCGTTTTAGGTGTTCTTTATGTCCACGCGATCGTTGTAACACATAGAATAGTCTTAGCTTAGTTTTTTTTGCTGTTTTTATGTACTGTTGTACTATTTCTTAGCATTTGCCTTTGTTTGCATGTATGTGTATGTGCTGGACTTTGTTTAGGCGTTGCGCTCGTGAGTAGACGTTGATCCTTAGGAGTACCAAGAGCCACCTTCTGTAGAGACCTTCGAGCAGCAGGAGCAGTTTGAGGAAGGCAAGTATAACATGAACACCACCTATCACCTTTAAATACAATTTCATACTGTATGCCTATAAGGACTTTCCTAGCCACTTTATATCCTTTATATATATATATATGCATTTTGGTAGTTGTGCTAGGTGCCGCACTATAACACACTTGGTCCTTTTTAATTAATTTGATTAATGGTATATGCAACTTAATTCTGGGAGTGGCCCTCTGTGCCCTGTGCTTGAGTGGCTCACGTCTCGTTAAAAATTGGTTTTTCTAGAAACATGGTTTAGGGGGTCAGCACGGTGCTTAGTGCTTGGTTGGCCACTCTCCCTAAGGACCGGTTCATAGAGCGACAACCTGGGACAATAGCGCTATCACAAGACTGGAATGGGATGGTCTTGGCCTACTAATTAGGTCTTTTTGGTTTGGAGTAACTTACCTGCGGGGCAAGGGTGCTAGGATCAACCACCCGGGGAACCCCCTAATCAAAGGAAGATAACCCCACTAATCAAAAGGAGGATCTGAGCCGCTCATAACCGTGAGCACGGCTGGTATACCAGTTCTACACTCTGCAGAGGTTGCACATCTTTACCCACAAGTCGTGAGCTACGCTAGTTGTTCATCACACTTCCTTAGGTGAGAAGCTTACCACCCTTTCCCCGCAGGTAAGTTACTCCAAACCAAAAAGACCTAATTAGTAAGCCAAGATCGTCTCATTCCAATCTTATGGTAGCGCTGTTGTCCCAGGTTGTCGCTCTATGAACTGGTCCTTATGGAGAGTGGTCAACCAAGCACTAAGCACCGTGCTGGCCCCCTAAACCATGTTTCTAACAAAGCATAATTTTAAGGACGCACAAACCACTCAAGCACACAGCATAGAGGGTCGGCTACAGAATTAAGTTGCATAAGATTATTAACAATTTAATTAAAAAGGACCATTATGTGTGAGAGTGCAGCAACCTAGCACAACTAACCAAAATGCAACCAAAGGTAAATTTAAAGGATATAAAGTGGCTAGGAAAATCCTTATAGGCATATAGTATTAAAATGCAGTACGAAATTGTATTAAAAGTGATGGGTGTTGTTCATGTTATACTTGCCTTCCTCAAAGTTCTCCTGCTGCTCAAACTGCTCTGAAGAGGGTGGCTGCTCCGGGTACCGGTACTCCTCCGAAGGATCAACGTCTACTCATGATCGCAACGCCAAAACAAGTCCAGCACATACACATACATGCAAACAAGAGCAAACACTAAGAAACAGTACAACAATACATAAAAATAGCAAACAAAACTGAGCTAGAACTATTCTATGCGTTACAACGATCGTGTGTACATAAAGAACACCTAAAACGGAGCTAGAACGCAAAAACTAGGCTTCAAACAAGATCGAGGGGCTTTTCTGCAAGAAAAACTAAGTTTCTAGGGGTTTTCTGCAAAAAACAGGGACCTATACATAATTAAAAGATAGATCTAGGGTCTAACTTGCAAAACAGCAGGGGCTGGACTGCGGGTTCTATTTTTGAAAAGGTTAGGGGCTAAAATGTTAAAAACAGAACCCAGTTGGAAATACTTTTGAACGCGACTGGACGGCGGGTTGTTTTCAAGGAAAGGCGCTGACCGGTATCCTTCTGTTTGACTCTGGCGGGTTCATTTCTAGGCCGCAGGATCTTGATCGGGTGGTCCAGAGTGCGGGGGCGAGAGCCTGCGGTGGTGCGGGTCGCCGGCGTGTGATTCTGCGGCAGCGGGCTAGCCGGAGATGGCCAATTGTTGACGCTCCTTATTGCGCCAATTTACATACCGCAAGCGCACGGATTGTGTAGCTTTTCCCTTAGAGTATTCCTCCAAGATTTATCAATCCACGGAACAAGTGTATTACTATGCTTAACTAAGCACTAATGATGTTGGTAAAAGATCTATATTGAGTGATTGAGTGTGAAATAGATCTAATCTAACCAATCTAATCCAATCTAGACTAGTGAGCAATGATAGGTGTGTGCACAAGATATGAAGAGCATTTGTCCATAGGGTCTAGGATCACTAGAGATGTAATCGCCAAGCAACGAAGAACATATCTAATCTACCAAAGGTGTGTTCCAAGATCAAAACCTTTCCCTCCCGCATACTGTCACTACACGAGGATAATCGGTAAGGAATTAACAAGAACACGATAGTTGATGTAATCTAAGTAAACCATGCAAGAGCAAAGCAAACCCAAAGCCAAGTCGCGAACTATTAGGCATCAAAGCATCATCAACAAGAATCGTGATAGATCAATCTCATAAAGGATTCGGCAATTACAACTCAAGATGTCCTTACAACCCCATGAACAAACGAGGACTTTACCCCATGAAGCTAAGCGAAGCGTAGTCAATCATGGTGACGAAATCTCCGGCATGGGATGGATCCCTTGCTATCCTCCAACTTGCAGCGGCGCCGAGGGACGATGAGGCCCCCGGTGTCGCCTTTCTCTTGTGTGTAACTCGAATGGATCTCTGAAACTCATCTCTGGATGCTCTCTCTACGATCCCCCCTCTTTGATGGCGGCTTCGGGGTATATATAGGCGGTTTTGGTCGGTGGTTTTGGTAAAACATAGTCTAGGGTTGACGAATACTTCGCGCTGAAGAAAACTGAGGCCGATTGGGCCTGGAAATGGGCTAGGCCGGCCGGCTCAGAGGGGCCCAAGCCGGCCGGCCTGGGCCCTTTCTGGCCCCTTTGGGTTCCATCCTTCGCGTGCGGCCTCTTCTCCTCATTCCTCAACTTAGCCCAGTTGTGACCATGCATCAAAACATCTCCGAAAATGTCCAATTTCCTGCCAAAAATACAACATGCTCCAAAATCCAGGACAAAATCCAAAACGGTCAAGTTCGGGTGCCAAGTGGCGGGTTAGTACATGAATCATCCCGAAGAATTTACCAAAACCTCTCCTAATTGTATAACAAAATGGGTACTTAAGGAGCGCCAACATTCCCCCCATGATTAGCTTTTGCTCGTCCTCTAGCAAATCAAATCATCAAGTCCTTCCATGGGTTGCTCGAGAGTTCTCAAACTGCAAAATTTACTTATGCAAACAAGTCTAACAATATTTCTTCAAACAAAGGTCAGAGGAGCAGCGAGGATAATCATATCATGGTGTTTAAAAACGCATCCAATATTACTTCACGACTCTTACCTTTAACCGACAACTTGAATATCGACAACATTTGCTTTTCTTGCCATCCTTGGAGGTTTTTTTCTTTTTTTTTTGTTTTCAGAAGCAAAATACCCTGCAACAAAGGTTAGACCAAAAATTCTTGCACAAGTCCTTTCATGTCTCTCGATATAAGTGGCTATCCTATTATTATTTGCAAATTCTCATCTCCCAAAAGTCTCTCAAGTATAAAGTGGGGCTATAGGTGAGGCTAGAAAAGTATATACATATATTGTCAAGTTAAGAAAACCTTCTAATGATTGCTTGCCTTCCGAGCCAATAATCATGAGAGTTTCTCCATAATGTAAGGGGTTCAAGGGTAAGAAGATTTAGAATGGTGGACATGTGCAAAGGCATACAAAAAGATTGACTTCAAGGCACAAGTGTCGTCCTCGTTGTCGGATTGCATATGGTTGGAATTGAGGATATTGTTCAAACAACGAGGTGATATCTCTTTGCACTTCTCTAACCATAGAATCCCTTCATTTATTCTTTTCTTCCCTTCTTATTTTTTTCTTTTCTTTCTTTCTCCTGAATTTTCCTTCTCTTTTCCGAACCTTTTCATAGGACACTTTCTATAAAACATAGATAGGCAATTCTCCAAAGTGGCTCCCTGAATTTTTGGAGCCCGAGCCAAGGCCAGAGGGACCTAGGCCGGCCGGCCCAAGGGGTGTAGGCCGGCCGGCCTGGGGCTTTCCCAAGTCGGATTCGGTCCGTCTTTCCAGTACTCCTTCCTTTCTTCATTCCAAAATTATGTTTTATACAACTCATGCGCAGGAACAGAACGTATCCTCATAATTGGGTTGTGGTCAAGGAAGAGGATAATAAACAAGATAATCTCAGGTTCAGGTTTTGGAATCCGGTAGATTTCATGAGTTGTTCCAATGAGGAATTCTCATTACCGAATATTGACGTGGCTAGCAATTCAGAGATGAAAAATATGGACATGATCATTGCTCGAAATTAAAACTCCCAAGAGAAAGAAATCCTAACTCAACTCAATGTACATCCAATACTTATGGTGGAATGAATATAGCTTGTGGATGATAGGATTTGACTCTCAACTTGCCAAGAACTTGATTTTTATGAAATTAAAGTCCTCCAAATCATGCCTTACTCGCAAGCGTAATCAAAA
The DNA here is from genome assembly GCF_016808335.1 of Panicum virgatum. Lineage (NCBI taxonomy): Eukaryota > Viridiplantae > Streptophyta > Magnoliopsida > Poales > Poaceae > Panicum > Panicum virgatum. The sequence goes on along the minus strand of NC_053138.1, from coordinate 33,958,347 downwards.
CCAAGAGCTAGATCAAAGCTCAAGTGTGGGTATTAACATGGACGAATAATTTACTAAGCTCCACAAATACGAATTAATTTTCATGACAACGCTCGTGAACAATTGCTTTAAAGAAAATAAATTAAAACTGAATGCATAAATAAAATTGCACGATCCAACAAAAAACAAAGACTCTTTTTATTTTGTTTTCATGACTCAACACTAATTTAAGACTCACTCTCACACATGCGAAAAATAAAGCACAAAACTAGACTATGACTCTCACACATGCGGAATTAAAGACATGCACACGACGAACTTTCGGCTAAACAAAGACTAACAAAATTCAATCTACGAGCCGTCACACCTTTCCCCCATGCTTAGATTATGCGGCATCCTCGTCGCAATGATATAAAAGACGGGTGTGATGCTCGTTGGCGTTCTCAACGGCACCTAGGGCAATTACATCTAGGACACCCTCCTCCTTGCTTTTGTAGATCTCCGACCACCCCGAATAACTTCCTTATGTTGCGGACAAGGAAGTTGTAATCTCCTTCGACCAAGCGCTCGATGTCGTCCATCCTTCGATCCATTGCCAAGATTCGATCGTGACACCTATCGATGGTGGCGCGGAGATCCGCGATTTCATTGCGGCACTTGAAACAGCACCTGAAGTGATGGCCGCCGCGGTTGGGGTCGTCGTCGTCCTTCTTCTTCTCTTTGCCGCTGTCACCTCCGGAGGGGTCGTCTTCCTCCCTTCTTTCCTCTTCGGCCCACCCCGGCCAATCATCATCGTAGTCATGACCGGTGGCGCCCCATGAACCGGGGCTCATGTAGCTCTCCCAATTGCTGTCCCCCCGCATAGTCCTTCGGCTCCGGGGTGTGCTCGATGTAGTTTTTCCTTTTAACTCCGAGAAGGCGCAAGGAACGCCTAGGTGCGGGTGGCTCTTTGTCTTGTCGCTTCTTACCCTCGTCTTCGTCGCTGATGATGACGACCTCCCTTTGTGCTTGAGCTAGCTTCTTCTTGCACCACAGAAGGCCCTTCCCTCCGACGCTCATCCGTGCTTGGGTGTTAAATTTCTTCGGAGGGGCCTTCGCTTCACATCGCTTTGCTTCGACAAGGAGGGGCGGCGCACCAGTTGGTGAGATGGTTTGGCGTGGGGGTGTCGGGTGCCATGCCCCTCTCCTTGATCTCCATTGCTGCAATCATGGGTCTTGCGCTCGCTGGAATGGCCATTGTTGATGTCTCTCACGAGGTAGTGGTGTAGATTGAAAAGTATGAGAGAATAGATCTAAACAGCGCCTCTATTTAAGTCCTGAAAACACTTGGACGAGAAGTCCAATATCTCTGCGTATTTGGCATGCGAAATCTATAAGACACGGGTTCAAAATTTCCTTATCTCGTACCTACCAAAAATCGAGACCGATTCTCGCACGAGGAGGCTCAGGCCGGCCGGCCGGCCCAGGGGGTTTTTCGGCCCCCTGGACTCCAACTTTTTCCGAGGTGCCCACCAACAAATTATGAGCCTATGTTTTACTTAAAGTTCGTCCAGAATAAAAATAAAACTACGAAAATAAAATCTAAAAGAGAATATTTACAAACTTACCTTGCTTAACGTCGTTAGGCTTGACGTTCCGGTTCCTCATCCATGGTATATATGTCGATGTAATGAAGGGGCACGACGTCGGGCTCCAAGAATACCTTTAGTCGCTGTCCGTTCACCACATATTGGTCGCCTTTCACATCCATGATTGTCACCGCTCCCGTGGGTAAAACTGAGTGTACGACGTATGGTCCATCCCATTTGCTTTGCAATTTTCCTTTGCCAAAAAGTTTGAATCTTGAATTGTAGAGTAGGACCTTGTCTCCTTCTTTGAATTCCTTGTTTTGTAATCGCTTGTCGTACCATCTCTTCATCCTTTCTTTGTAAATTGTTGCACTATTGTATGCTTTCAATCTTAACTCCTCCAATTCGCTTATTTGGATTCTCCTTTTAATTCCAACGGCTTCCGCATCAAAGTTCATTTCCTTCATTACCCAATACGCCTTATGTTCTAGCTCAACCGGAAAGTGGCATGTTTTTCCATAAACAAATTGATAAGGAGTCATACCAATCGGGGTTTTGTGTGCCGTACGATATGCCCATAGTGCATCATCTAGTCTCTTCGACCAATCTTTTCCTCCTTTCATCACAGTCTTCTTTAAAATGTCCTTCAATTGCTTGTTCGAAGTTTCCGCTTGTCCGTTTGTTTGGGGGTGATAAGCCGTGGACACTCTATGTTCAATTCCCAATTTCTTCAAGCATTTACCAAAGTCTTTGCCCGTGAAGTGTGTTCATCCGTCGCTTATCAAGATTCTCGGGACGCCATATCGAGAGAAGATAACTGATTTAATCATGTGTATGGACTCCTCCGTTGATGCCTTCCGACATGGCATAGCTTCAACCCACTTAGAAACATAGTCCACCATCACCAATATATGCTCAAACCCATGTGAGTTCACGAATGGTCCCATGAAATCGATTCCCCAGACATCAAATAGAACTATTTGCAAGTTTTAGTTCAATAGCATGGCATTTCTTTGCGAGATATTCCCCATCCTTTGGCATTCCGGACAAGTCGAAACAAATCTTTTCGCGTCTTCATGCATCTCGGGCTAATAGAATCCACTAGCCCATACCTTAGCTTGAGTTCTAAAGTTCCCATAATGTCCTCTATATCCCGACGAGTGACACTTTTTTAGAACTTCTTCACATTCCTCCCTCGGTATGCATCTTCTTAGGACTCCTTCTTCTCCATATCTATATAAGTATGGTGGATCCCAATAGTATTTTCTTCTTTCCGCGATCACTCTGGTCCTTGCATTCTTGTCCAAGTGATCCAAGGGCATCCCTTTTATTGCCCTTATTATATCATTCATCCAACTATCTTGGTCGAGAATTCTATATAGGTGATCATCTCTCATTTGATCCTCGATAGGTTCTTTTCCATCATCTCCATGGTTCATCCTTGATAGGTGGTCGGCCACAACATTTTCTACCCCTTTCTTGTCCCTTATCTCCACATCGAATTCTTGTAGCAATAGGATCCATCGAATCAAGCGTGGCTTAGCATCTTTCTTGGACAAGAGATACTTGATTGCCGCATGGTCGGTATAAACTATCACCTTTGAATTTACTATGTATGATCTGAATTTTTCGAAGGCGAATACCACGGCAAGCAATTCTTTCTCCGTTGTTGCATAATTAACTTGGGCTTCATTGAGAGTCTTGCATGCATAGTAGATAGCATTTACCTTCCCCTCTTTCCTTTGTCCAAGAACAGCTCCTATGGCGAAGTCTCTTGCATCACACATGATTTCAAAAGGTAGATTCCAATCCGGAGGTTGCATGATAGGAGCACTTATGAGAGATTGCTTGAGTGTTTGAAAGGCGTGAAGACAATCACTATCGAAGGTGTATTCCACATCTTTTTGAAGAAGTTGTGTCAATGGCTTGGTGATTTTTGAAAAATCCTTTATGAACCTTCTATAGAATCTGGCATGACTGAGGAAGCTCCTCAAAGATTTGATGTCCGTAGGTGGTGGCAATTTCTCCACGGTTTCTATCTTTGCTTTGTCCACCTCTATCCCTCTCTCGGAGATAACATGACCGGGAACAATTCCTTCTTTCACCAAGAAATGACACTTCTCCCAGTTGAGCACAAGATCAACCTCTCCACATCTTTTAAGAACTTTCTCCAAATTTGCCAAGCAATTATCAAAGCTAGTACCATGCACCGAGAAATCATCCATGAATACCTCCATAATCTCTTCTATGAAATCTGAAAATATAGCCATCATGCACCTTTGAAAAAAAGCGGGCGCATTGCACAATCCAAAAGGCATCCTCCGATATGCAAAAGTTCCATACAGGCAAGTAAATGTGGTCTTATGTTGATCATCCAGATGAATAGGTATTTGGAAGAATCCCGAGTATCCATCAAGGTAACAAAAGTGTGAATGCTTTGCCAACCTTTCTAGCATCTCGTCAATGAATGGTAGTGGAAAATGATCCTTCCTCGTTGCCTTATTCAATTTTCTATAATCGATGCACATCCTCCATCCCGTGATGGTTCTTTGCGGTATCAATTGCTCCTTCTTATTTTTCACAACCGTGAGTCCTCCTTTCTTCGGAACGCAATGCACGGGGCTTACCCATTCACTATGTGGCACAGGGTATATTATTCCGGCATTCAACAATTTGATAACCTCCTTCTTCACCACATCACGCATAGCATGGCTCAACCATCTTTGATGCTCTATGACTGGCATGTATTCCTCCTCGAGTTGTATATGATGTGTGCAAAAAGCAGGGCTAATACCTTTCAAGTCATTAATCGAGTAGCTAATCACCTTTTTGTGCTTCTTTAATAAATTCAGCAACTTCTCCATCTCTTCCGGGCTCAATTCGTCGCTAACAATCACCGGAAAAGTCTTGCCATCTCCCAAAAATTCATATTTCAATCCCTTGGGGAGCGGCTTCATCTCAACATCGGGCGCACCATCCTCTTCTTGATCTAATTCTCCAATGTCTTCAAATTTTTCTTCCTCCAAATTCCCGTGTTGCGGATTCAACTCTTCCATTGTTTCCACTAGTTCTCCATCTTGATCATCTTGAACGTCCCCATTCTCCAAAGCGCATTGGAGAGGATCCCTGAAAGAATCAATGAAACGAATTCTCTCTACCCCTTCGTTATCAAGAAGTAGAGGTAAAGCACGAGACGGTTTTGAATGAAATTTGAAAGTGTGCTTCTCTCCATCTAGATCAAAAGTGACAATCCCTTTTCCAACATCTAGAATAGCATTTACTAATTTGAGAAAGGGTTTTCCAAGAATTATGCTTTCATGTTCATCATCACTAGCATTAATCACAAAAAAGTCAGTAGGAATTTCTTTACCCGCTATGGCAACATTTAGATTTCTAAGCAGTCCTAGCGGTTTGATTAATCTACCATCTCCAATGATCAATTTAATGATTGTAGCATCTAGGTTCGGTGTTTCGTTAAAAAGCTCAACATAAACATTGGAACTCATCACACTAACATGGGCGCCAACGTCACATAAAACATTGCAACAGAGTGATGGATTACCTTCGCCTTGATCGCTTCCAATCGCATATACTTGGGCTATGTGCGCGTAGGGTGATGATTCCGATTTTACTCCCATGATCCTTTTGACCTCCAGCACTTCGTCCAAGTCAATCTTTTCCTCTTTTTCTTCAAAAAGTTTCCGAATAATATCACCAGCCGATTCCTTGCCAAATGTATATCCCATGTGATTATCCGGCGGAAAGTCTTCCGCTATCACCTTCGCCATTCCTCGCTGATTTGGATGGGGTCTTGCTTTCTCGAACAATCTTCCGAAGTCAATTGGTATCCAATCCATTTGCTCGAATTCCCTTAGCGATTTGGCAGTGCCCAAGGTTCTTCCTTTCTTTTCCGGTCGTCTTTCGTTGCACTCCAGATCGTTGCTCCTTCATCGTGGTTTGTCTCTATGACTTTCCCATGCTTCGGTTGTTCTTCCCTCATTCTGATGTCTCTTTTCTGAAAATTCCAGCAAGCACCCGCACTTAAGATTCTTCCTCGGAGCTTGCCGAACATCATTTTTCCCAATCTCTTCGCATGGCCGCACCCTTGCTGATTTTTTGTAGGAGTTGGGTGGCTTCCGTGAGTGTTTTCTCCATGAGATCTCCTCCTGCACTCATTTGAACAAACTGCATGCACTCGGGGGTTAGGGAAAAATAAAAGGTATGCAAGAGTACTTCACCAGAAAATCCGAGCTTCGGTCCTTGTTCAATCAATCCATTGAATCTATCCCATGCTTGATCTATCCCTTCTTCTTCTCCTTGCGAGAAGTTGATCACTTGCTTCCGAATATGTTGAACCTTGCTTAACGGGAAGAACCGCTCGCAAAATTTCTTCATCAAGTCATCCCAATTTCATTTTACCTCGAAGGATGCAAGTGCAAACCATCTTCTCGCTTCTTCCGCAAGTGAGTATGGGAAAAGATTCCATCTAAACCAAGCTAGCAGAACTCCGTCTTGTTGTACCGTGTTGCATAGCATTGTGAACCACTTGATATGTCTATATGGGTTGTCCGTCTCATCTCCTCTAAAGGGGTTTGCCGCCGCCATCTTGATGATTTGAGGCTTGATCTTGTACTCGGTGGCTCGCAACACCGAATCTGATTTTTGCATGTCGAAGTCCTCCGATCGCGGGCTTGCATAATCTCTTAGTGATTTTTCTCCTTCCTTCACGTGTTGAATGAGATGGGCCATCTAGACGATCAAAATAAAAACAAGAAAACAAAAATTTTCTAGGGAAAATGTTAGGTGATTGTAACCAACAAAATTAATACAATGTTAAACGTAGCAAAATCGCTTGTTCCCCAGCAACGGCGCCAGAAAAGCTTGTTGACGCTCCTTAGAGCGCCAATTTACATACCGCAAGCGCACGGATCGTGTAGCTTTTCCCTTAGAGTATTCCCCCAAGGTTTATCAATCCACGGAAAAAGTGTATTACTATGCTTAACTAAGCACTAATGATGTTGGTAAAAGATCTATATTTAGTGATTGAGTGTGAAATAGATCTAATCTAACCAATCTAATCCAATCTATACTAGTGAGCAATGATAGGTGTGTGCACAAGACATGGAGAGCATTTGTCAATAGAGTCTAGGATCACTAGAGATGTAATCACCAAGCAACGAAGAACGGATCTAATCTACCAAAGGTGTGTTCCAAGATCAAAACATTTCCCTCCCGCATACTGTCACTACACGAGGATAATCGGTAACGAATCAACAAGAAAACGATAGTTGATGTAATCTAAGTAAACCATGCAAGAGCAAAGCAAACCCAAAGCCAAGTCGTGAACTATTAGGCATCAAAGCATCATCAACAAGATTTGTGATAGATCAATCTCATAAAGAATTCGGCAATTACAACTCAAGATCTCCTTACAACCCCATGAACAAACGAGGACTTTACCCCATGAAGCTAAGCGAAGCGTAGTCGATCATGGTGATGAAATCTCCGGCAAGGGATGGATCCCTTGTTGTCCTCCAACTTGCAGCGGCGCCGAGGGACGATGAGGCCTTCGGTGTCGCCTTTCTCTTGTGTCTAACTCGAATGGATCTCTGAAACTCATCTCTGGATGTTCTCTCTGCGATCCCCCCTCTTTGACGGCGGCTTCGGGGTATATATAGGCGGTTCTGGTCGGTGGTTTAGGTAAAACACAGTCTAGGGTTGACAAATACTTCGCGCTGAAGAAAACTGAGGCCGATTGGGCCTGGAAATGGGCTAGGCCAGCCGACTCAGAGGGCTCCAGGCCGGCCGGCCTGGGCCCTTTCTGGCCCCTTTCGGTTCCATCCTTCGTGTGCGGCCTCTTCTCCTTATTCCTCATTTTAGCCTAGTTGTGACCATGCGTCAAAACATCTCCGAAAATGTCCAATTTCCTGCCAAAATACAACATGCTCCAAAAAATCCAGGACAAAATCGAAAACGGTCAAGTTCGGTGCCAAGTTGTGGGTTAGTACATGAATCATCTCGAGGAATTTACCAAAACCTCTCCTAATTGTATAACAAAATGGGTAATTAAGGAGCACCAACACCAATCCGGCGCCCCAGGGCTCGGTTCGGCCTGAGGTTTGGCCCAGGAGCATGAGTGCGACATGCGTAAACCTCTAGGGCCATTTGCGAGGGGCTGCAGGGTATGTGGTGGCGTGGGCACGCGGCGAAGTGGCTCTGCGGTGGTGGTGCTCGCCGGCATACACGTTCACATGGTGCCGGGAATCGTTTTGGGGTGCGAACGGGACAAGGAGCTTGCGTGCAACACTACAAAACTAATTGGGGTGATCCTGCTTGACTACGGCACGGCGGGCGGTCTCCGCCACGGCGGCGGCTCCCTGTGCGCGCGGCGGAGCTCGCCGAGATGGCGTTCTGTGCTAGGGAAGGGCCTATGGGCTAAGACGTTTAACGCAAGAGGTAGCGGGGGTCACGGTGGCGCTTACCTAGGGCCTGGATCGGGCAGTGTGGCTGTGCAGGGAGGCCGACGGCGCACGGTGGTGTTCGGGGTCCGGCTGAAGGGGCGCGTCTCCGGGCTCTTGGATCCCACGAGGAGCTTCAACGTTGAGATACGAACCCTAGGGAGAGGTTAGCAAGGCCGGAGGACCACCGGCAATGTGAAATTGTAGCAGCGGACCGGCTCACCTGCAGTGGCGTCCGGCGCAAATTCGACGCCGTGCGGGGCTGAACTCAGGGAACAGGAGCTCTGTGAGATTCTAGGCGTCAAGGCGGAGCTGCTGTGCGGCTTGGCCGGGGCTCCAGTGTAGCGGGGCAGCCGGTCCATGGCGGCGCAGGGGCGAAGTAGAGGTGGAGCAGGGCGGGTGGCGCTAGGGTTACGGTGGCGGCTGTGGGGGCGAGGATAGGGGGAAGGAGGTCGCAGGGGGGGTGTTTAAAGGAGGGCGCCGGAGATCTCGGCGTGCGCGCTCGAGAAGGAAGGCCGGCGAGATCACGGCCGGGGATTGTGGGGTTCCGTTGCTACGCGGCGCGGGCGCGGGGGAGACGAGTATGCCAAGCGGGCCCGGGTTGGTAGCGAGAGGGCGACGCGCGAGCGACGCTGCACTGGACGAGCGCGGGGAGAGGCTGGGCCAAGGTAGGGGGCGTGCACTCGGGCGTTGGCGCTGGGCTGTACCGAGCGGAGGGAGGCGGGCCACGCGGGGAGGGGCACTGTCTTGCTGGGCCGAGCATGGAAGTGTGGGTCGCGGGGATAAGAGGGATAAGAGGGAGAGCTGACTGGGCCGAACGCGGAATTGGGCTGCGGGGAAAAAGGAAAGGAGGGAGTGGGCCGGCTGTGGTTGGAGTTTTGGGTTCGATTGGTTTTCCCCTTTTCTAGTTTTTCTTCCCCTTTTCTTTTCCAAACAACACTCAACTAATTTGAATTCAAATTCAAATTTGAATTCAAACCCTATGCACTCAACCAAAATAAAACCATGCACCAACATGAATGCACAAACATGTTTAAACCTAGAAAAATTTTAATTACTCGTGAAAGAAAATTAATTTAAATGCAAGTCTAAGCATATAAAACCTTAGAAAATTAAATAAAGCCAATTAAATTTATTATTAAATACTGAAATTTAAATTAGAGTGTTACATTACCTCCCTGAAATGGTGGACATGGCTGGTTCGACCCCTGGCCTCCTTGTTGTGGACGATACCCGTTGTTGTTGTTGAGGTATGCACAGTCTTCACGGGTTTCGGGGCAGTCATTGCCCGAATGTCCTTCATTACCACAGACTTCGAACGTGAAGTGCGATTCCATGGCAAGGGCATAGTTTTCTCTATGCTTCTTGAATTTGGCCCTTTCGCCGAGATTCTTCAGTAGGAGGACCAGCTTGGTAACGATCATATCCGTCTCCTTGACAGTATGCATGCCCTTCGTGCGGGGTTGGAGTCGCTCATCGCTCCACCCCTGATTGGAGACCATCTTCTCGACCAATTCTTTGGCTTTGGCTATGGTCAGGTCGAGGAAGGCTCCTCCAGCAGCGGCATCAATATTGGCTCGAGATGTCATTGTGAGCCCATTGTAGAAGCTTTGAAGGGCGAGCCACTCATCCATGCCGTGGTGAGGACAGGACAGGATGTATTCCTGCAGCCTCTCCCAAGCTTCTGGGATAGATTCCATCCCCGTCTGCTGGAAACTTGAAATTCTTCTGCGCAGGGCATTTGTTTTGCCCAGTGGGAAGAATTTTGCTAGGAACGCCTTGGAGCATTTGGCCCATGTGTCAATGTCTTTTTCTGTATAAAACCACTATTTCACCTTCCTCAGCAGGGAAAAGGGAAACAGACGAAGCTTGATTGCATCGGCAGCGACACCCCGTATGACAACGGTGTCGCAGAGCTCCAAATTTTTTTGCAAATGTGCATTTGCGTCCTCGTTTGGCTTGTCGCAGAATGGGCTAGCCTGCATCATGTTGATGAGGCTTGATTTCAGCTCAAAGTTCACATCCCCGACATTGATGTTGGGGCCAGTGGCCACATTGTCGGTGGAAGGGACGGAGAACTCGCGGAGGGTCTTTTCAGCCATAGCCTCAAGAACGAGTAGTGCTTTCGAAATGGGTTCCTGTGCCAGGAGGATAGCGAGAAGAGGAACGACACAAGATTGTGCCCTTCTCACGAGCCTCTCTGGATTGTCTGTGTAGTTTTCCAGTAGGGAGAAACTAGTCATACACTACCCCTCTCTTCTTTCAAATAAAAAATAAAAGAAGACATAAAGTGACATTAGCCTGAAAGAGTAAAGACCATATCCTCAGTACAAAGCCTAGATTAATATCAGCACAATATCTTTGTTCACATGCCGTCCCCGGCAACGGCGCCAGAAATACTTGTTGGCATTTCTTAAGTCGATAACAGGTTTGCGATGACCTTGGTAACAACCTCAGAATTGCCTGATGGCGGTCCTTAGTGCAATCAATAGAAATGAGGGTGCCGAACCCATCCTAGCATCTGCACCAAAGGGGTGCCACTCTCGTGGTATAATCAATACGATTACAGATGGATCCGCAAGCGCACAGATATACCGTTGTAGCATTTCACCCGGAGAGTAAGGGTATCATCATTTATTTGTGTTGCAAAGGACGGTAGCGGCAAAGGTATTGTACTTAACATTAACCATGATATTGTACCTCAAGCAATAGGCAAAACTCTAACAGGCGTAAGTCCAGATAAAGAATAAGCAAGGGTAATGTGACACAACACACATCCACACTCCAAGAGGAAGGAATAAAAGAGAGAAACGACAAAACAAAAGACTACTCTATCCTGCGTTAAGTCAGCTGGAGCTTAGGCTAGGTTAGGTGTCCTAGTGCTTCTATCAAAAGCTGGAGTCATGTTAGGACATGGTTAGGACTACAGGTGCCAGGAAAATGGGACAGCGGGGAGAAGGTCCCGCACCGGAGTACATCTAGTCCCATTATCTCTTTGCATGAATTCCTACACCGAACCCGAACGTCGGGCAGTACGCTAAACGCAACACCGCTGTTACGCTGGACGAACAGGGTTGTCACCACCTGCCGTCTACCCCAGTCACACCGTGGAGCACGGTCATATCCGAAGGATCTCGCATACCCGAGCACCACGCTCGTGTATGAAGTCACTACTCTAGTGTCCCCAGGTCTCCCACCCTTCGGATGGACAAGTAAAACACTAGAGCAAGCCCGAAAGTACAACGAACCTCTATCCGTACCCGGATCATCTGGCCTAACCATGACCTTTGCATAACTCATGAACGAACTAAGCATGGATTGATAAACTATCAAGATAGTAAAGCAACCATGGCATATCTCTATATTATGAATAGAAGTCTGACAAAATGAATACAAAGCCATACCGGGAGCTGAGGATCGCTCAACGACTCCGAGGACGACTTGCTTCGCTAAAGAGAACTAGCCTAGCTCCACTACCTAGCTAAGAGAGCAAGAGAGAGGAGAGCCTTTTTGGAATGGTGGAATGAGAGTGTGTGTCTGTGTGTTGAGGGGGGTGGAGGAGAGGCCTATTTATACTACTTGGAGGTCGGTTTCCCACCAACGCACGTATGGAAGGTAATCAGGTGCCTTGGGGGTGACTCCTCCTCGAAGTGCACTAGGACGGGAGCCAGGCCAGGTTCGGCCACCCTAGGGGTCGGCCGACCCCACCTTGGCGCCCCTCGTCCTCATCCTCTGCTGGCTGGCTGACATGTGGGCCCTTGTGTCTTTCCTTATGTGCATTATGTGTGGCGCGCCCGTTTGCTCTGCTAGGTGGGCCCTCTTTGTAAGTGGGTGACACCGGATACGATCTTCTGCGTAGTTATGTGGCGTCTGTTGCATGTTTTCGTCTTATTTCACTCCTGCTCATCTGAAATGTATAAAACTTAAAAACAACTGTGGAGCAAGGTTAGTGATACAAATATGTGAGTATAGCATATAGTTTTCCTTTATTATTGAGTATAGTTGACGGTTGAAAATAGCATTTAAGCACCATCAACAGTAATCTTCTCCCGAGTATATCGAGTAGGATCCTCCTCACCCATATACTCAATGGAAAGATGAACTTGCCGCTGCAGAGGTTGAACCCTCCGTATAGTCCAATGCGCCACCACAGAGGCACCAGTAATCTGGTGATCCGCCTTCAAACCCTCATCTCCCCAAGAAGAAAATTGACCTGATCCGCCCGACCTCCCCTGGAATTCCAACTCGGTCTCTTCACAGGGGACCAGGAGTACGAAGACGAAGGGAAGAGGAAAGATTCCTAACATAGAACCACATCTCCTTCTAGTCGATGACCTTATCGCTCAACTCGTAGGGGATATACTTGGTCTTTTTCCCCTGCCAAAACAGCAACCCGGCTACCCCGACTACATGTACCTTAGAATCGTTGGGATGGAGTTTCAGATGGAAGAAATATTGGAAAAGATCAAAGTGGGGCTCAATCCCCAAGAAAGCTTCACACAGATGAACAAAGATAGAGATGTAAAGAGTAGAATTAGGGGTCAAGTGATGCACTTGAACCCCCCAGTGTTGAAGAAGGCCCCGGAAGAAATCAGAAACCGAAAATCCGAGGCCCCGAAAAACATGAGGAAGAAAAACAACAGATTTGTTTCCTTCCTCATGGGGAAAAGACTCCCCATCCGAACGCCTCCAATGGATAATGCTCCGAGGCTGAAGAAGATGACTCTCTACTAGATTTAGCAGATGGGAGTCGGTACACTTACTCGACTTCCACCCTTGAACCTCGGCATCGCCGCCGGCAGCGTCACTCCCCCTCCCCTTCGAAGCAGACTTCTTCGGCACCATGGGAATAGGGAAACACGGATTCTCTCTTGCTTCACGCTCGGGTGCTAGCGGTGGCTAGTTTCTCGTGGCACTCGGAGGCAAGAGCAGATGAATTTTGCAGTAGCGGAGCAGGCGAGGGAAGCGTGCTAAACCTAGATTTAGTCGAACAGTTAAATAAGCAGAGCTAATGGCAGTACAGTAAATAACTAGAAGTCCAAAGGTCGCGAACCATGTTCTCAGAGTTATTTCAGCCAACAATCTCCGGTTTCGTTCCAAAGGAACCAGAATCAACACAAATAAGGAAATCTGACTCCAAGAATTACATTCCAATAGAAGAAAATACACAGATATGAATGGTTTCACCACTCGAAACCACTCGATCTCAACTACAAAGAGGATAGCCCAAGGAATGATACAGAGATAGAAATCTTGTTACTCTTAAAGGGGAGTAATCCAGATACATTCAGGGAGGAAAAGGCTTGTTGTTTGAAGATATACATGATCAGGAACATCGCAAATCCTCTTCTTGCACCTGCTCTTCTCCCGGATATGTTTTGCAACAAAAACAATGCCATCTCTCCAGAAGCTATCGACGGGGTAACAACCATAGTTTCCACCCAAAAAAGCTTCTGACACAGCTTCCACCATCAGCCCACCATGTGCAAGACAACAAGGATGGCTACTATGTGAGAAGCAAGGCTAACGGCCACGAAGATAGCAAGTGTTTGTGCTGCTCGCAAACACTCTTCTAGCATCTACCAAGAAGAATCGACTACTTCCATCGGGAGGTTGAGTACTCTCAAGCGAAGAACTCCACTTGGAACACATAGCTACAACCGCAAGCTCGAAGAAATAAGCGCCACAAGCCCTGCTTAAATAGAAGAAGCAACGGAGCCTTCCTACCCCTCGTGACACAAAAGGACAAGGCGGCTCACGGGAGAAACAGAAAAGATTCTACAGCAGTACTCGCCACGTGAACCCACGGGCACACAGTACAACGCACTGCCACCTTTTCAGAAGATTCACCGCAGCACTGATGATATCAGAAAGATTGCAGAGAACATGATACGATTTCCTGGACCATTAACCGCAAATCACAAATTTGAATTCAAAGCTCGGGGGCTGTGGGACACGTTTCATAAAAAGGCAACTTTTTCAAAAAATTGCAGGCATTTGAAGAACCCAGAAGACTGAGTCAACCCTCAGCCTCACTTGATAAATTAGACTAAGGCTCGGGGGTACTCCATATGGTGCGCGAGTTCATCGCGCATCATATACCAAGACAAATTCGGGGCTTGAGCACCTCATAGCCTCGACGCAGCCGAAAAGATACTCGGAAGACTACTCGAAGCACTCGATGGACTCCAAAAATGGTCAACCGGCTCCAGAAACATCCAAAGAACTCGTTGCCCAGACCTAAATCCAGAAGCCCTCAAAGCACCCGAAGAACATCTTCAGAAGTACCCGAACGCCTACAGGACTCGACTACGAAGAGCTCGGGGGCTTGTCAGACCCGGGGCAGCAGGACTGCTTGCGGGCATGGAATATTCTTGAGTAGTGAGTAATTCATGGGTATGCCCTACCTCTTTTATATCTACCCGAATAGGAGTAGAACTAGTCGATATACTCGGGACCTAGCAGAAATCCTAGGACTGGGATCCTAACGGAACTCGACTAGGACTTCCCATATAACCCTGTTCCCCCGCATTATATAAGGGCGAACAGGGACCCCTTCAAAACATCAAACAACACCTAAGGGAATACAAACCACCACACGGGACGTAGGGTATTACGCTCCGGCGACCTGAACCTATCTAAATCATTGTGTTCCTTGCACCATCGCATTCTGATTCCGGTGAGTCCCTACTCATAACCACTCTCCTCGGGATACCCCTCAGAGAACCCGATGGTAAAACACTGACAGCTGGCGCCCACCATGGGGCCTTTCGCCAACAATCGTTAGAAGAACTCGATGGCTCCTCTTGATGATAACTCAGTGCTCAAAAAAGGCACCTCATTCCGCATGATCTAGAATGGGAGCTTCCAATCTGGGAGTTGAATGATTGGAGATGAGATGAATGCCTTTTTAAGAGTGTCAAAGGCTTTATGACACTCATCTGTGAATTTGGAAGAAACATCCTTGGCTAGAAGACTGGTGAGAGGCCTAGCAATTTGGGAGAAGTTCGCGAGGAACCTTCGATAAAAGCTGGCATGGCTAAGGAAGCTTCTAATTCCTTTCACATTGGCGGGACACGGAAGTCGCTCAATGACTTCAATCTTCGCCTTGTCCACCTCTATCCCTCTCTCGGACACGAAGTGTCCTAGGACGATGCCTTCACGGACCATGAAACGACATTTCTCACAGTTGAGGATCATGTCCTTTTCTTAGCATCTCTGCAAGACTCTATTTAGATTTTCTAGACAATGGACCGAGAAGTCGTCCATGAAAACTTCCATAATTTCCTCAATCATGTCGGAGAAAATGGACATCATGCACCTTTGGAATGACTCGGGTGCGTTGCATAGCCCAAATGACATTCATCGGTAGGCATATGTTCCAAAGGGACATGTGAATGTGTTCTTGCTCTGACCATCGGGATGGATGGGTATTTGATGGTAACCGGAATAACCATCAAGGAAACAGAAGTAGGAGCGCTTTGCCAACTGCTCTAGCATCTCATCGATGAAGGGTAGTGGGAAGTGATCCTTCTTGATGGCCTTGCTGAGTTTTTTGTAATCTATACACATCCACTATCCCGTGACGGTTCATTGTGGAATTAGCTCATTCTTGCTATTTTCTACCACCGTCATGCCTCCTTTCTTGGGCACAACTTGAACTGGAATTACCCTCTCACTATGTAGAACAGGATAGATGATTTCGACATCTAGGAGTTTGAGAACCTCTTTCTTTACCACCTCTCTCATGGCATTGTTCAACCTTCTTTGGGGTTCCCTAGAAGGTGCTATCTTGGGATCCAAAGGGATTCGGTGAGTGCAAAGAGCAGGACTAATGCCCTTGAGATCTTGCAGGGTATAGCCTAGGACTAATCGATGCTTCTCTAAAATGGTGATGAGCTTGTGTGTCTCCTCTTCTAAGAATTTGTCGCTAATTATCACGGGAGACTCTACATCGCTATTTAGGAAGGCCTATCTAAGCCCAGAAGGTAAAGGCTTTAGCTCAATCGGAGGTCACGATGGCTTTTCAGTCTCGGACAGTTCAAAGGTCTCATCGGAGTCTTCTTCTATCTCAATGACTTCTTTCGGAATTTTCTCGATATCCTCCTCGAGGTCTGAGTCAAAAGACTCGAAAGTGGAAGTGGCCATGATTTCCTTGATTAGCTCTGGGGTAGGGAGATCTTCCACTGAGCATTTTAATGCTCGATCCACGGGAATGTGGAGAGTGTCCTTCCCTAACTTGATATTTAAACATCCGTCTTTAGGAACATCCTTAAAGAGAGCCTTAAAGGGATGTCCTATCAAGAAATCGAAGTTGAGATCCTTGAAGACATGGAAGTTTAGACGGACTTTAACTACATCGTGCCAAAATGGCACATTGGTGAGTATCCCGTAACTTCTTGTAAGAGAATCTGAAGGTCTCTTGAGCTGTCTGTCTATCGGAGTGAGATTGTAATTGCCCAAAAAAGCTAAAGCAAACTCATCTGACATGAGATTAGCTCCGGTAGTGGGATTATAGAGAGCGTCCACATTTTGATCTCGTAGACGGCAACAGAATGATTAGGATGGAGAATTGAGATGGATTGGGGTTAAAGATGATTCTACTTCCTGCAGCCATTCGTTGCTTATCAACGTCGTCAACTCTTGAATCGTCTCTCAAAGATAATCTTCCTCTAAGGGATCTGTAGGAGTGACGGGACTCGGTAGTCGCTTCTGACAGAAGTATTTTGAGGTGTTGCCAAAATCTTCAAATACATCTGGCTTTATAATTCGAAGAAACTCCAGAGGTAGAGAGTCTTCTTGCTCCGATGTTTCAGATTTAAGTTCAGGAGCAGTCTCATAAATCGAATCTACTAATTGGCTTTTTGAGGGTTTCGATTCGATTTCTGAAGGTTCCTCATGATGCATCTCGGGTTCTGTGGGAACTGGCTCGTGGATACAAATGAAAGAGGTTCTGTCCAAGATTTTGTCAAGGACTTCCCTGCCTTCGAATGTGGTAAGATGAGCAAAAGATTCTCCAGAAGTAAGACTGAGATGCTGTGCAAACTCCTTGTCAAGACCAGCATAAAAATGCTGGAGCAATAAATGCTCGAGTAATGACAAGTCTGGAGCTAATTTTACCAATAAGATAAATCTATATAAGGCAGAAGAAGAGGTAGAAGAGAGGATTTTCTAAGATCTATAATCTATGCTTAGAAGAAGAGATCACATCGCCGTTTTACTTCGAGCTACTGGTTTCGACCGGCTTATACAAGCCGATAGCTCCAGTAATACGTGCTCTATCCAATACCCAAACGTGGAGGGTTATTAGGGCTCAAATAGGATTGTCACCACCTACCAGCTACCTCTACAAACTGTGGGACTATCAGACAACTGAGTGGTATAGTCCTGCCTAAACACCACGTGTACGCCTATCACTACTGACCTTAGCCCTGGCCAAGACTTGCCTTTTCTATTCAGGGTCTTAAACTAAGATCAAATGCTACTCTCTAAACATACACATCAACTTATATAAGGCAGAGATGATAACTTGCGATCTAAACTCTAATTCTAGATAAGAAAGTCTCGAACACTTACAACCGAATAAGCATCCGTCGAGGCACAAGCGGAGAAGAGTGCCGACAACCCCGGCACTTCCCCTGACTCCTCCTCACTCTCCTCCTCTTCTTCTACACCTCCTAGTCTACCTAAGCATCTAGGATGAAGGCCTCAAAGTCCAAGGGAGAAAGGTGAGTTGAGTTGGGTGTGTTGTGTGTTTCATTTCTCCCCTCACCCCCTTTGTATTTATAGGAGGGAGGAACGGCCAAGGAGAGTCCATTCTGCAGCTGAGCCTCTCCGAACCGCCTTCTACATCCAATGTTGAGCCTCCACAAGGCAGGTTTGAGGCGGTGGGGCCCACTGAGCCGTTGGCCGACCAGGGTGGTCGGCCGGCCACCCACCCACTGGGGCCACCGACCTTCCCCTTTGTCCCCACGGGCTGTGCTCTGGGCCCACTTGTCATTGGCACTGGGCTTGGCTTCTGGTATGTCGGTTTCTTGCTCTGGTGAGCCCTCCAATCCATATTCTGACACATGTCGCGTCCTGATTCGCTGGATCGTCGTGTCTTGGATCATGCCACACCATTATGCTGCAAAATTAGCTAAAAATCACCTGCACACATTCTAGAACATCATCTATGGAATTCGTTAGTAAATAAGTCTATCCTAGTATTTATTCCACATTATGGTTCAATTTTGTGCAGGAGTTGACGGTCAAAGTAGGTCGTTAGTGACCGTCAACATTCATCGAGAAGGTTTTGCCTTGGATCGATGATGTGTCATGCTCATGGGCTGCATCTCCTTCTCTTGTGTGGTTGCCAAGTCGGCCTTTTTGGCCCTGGGGCTTGCTTGTGCTTGATCAGGGATTTGTGCCTTGGATAATATACTTGTTTCATGCAGTTTTGGCCCAAATTCACCTGCACACATTCTCATACCAGAATCTGTGAAATTCGTCAAATAATCATCCTATGCTAACATTTATTCCTTCTGATGCTCCAGTTTTGCATGATAGTTGACAGTCAAAATGGGTCAATAGCGACCATCAATATATACGAGGAATTACTTGACAATGATGTTGTCAGTGTTCCGAAATCATCATCTAGTATATTTGTATGCGTGTTACAGGATCAGATGGTAATACAAGGACAAGACACAAGATTGTATACTGGTTCGGACGGAATGTCCCTACGTCCAGTTCGAGCTCTCACGCTCTTGCACTCAAGTTTACAGTAGGAGTTACAAACGGATGAGATAGGGAACTAGGGTCCCAAGTCTCCAGGTCGAGGGTGTGTGTACGTGTGTGTCTGTGCGTGTCGAATCGGTTCCGTCCTCCCCCTCCACGGGGCATGCCTTCTCCCTTTTATAGTCCAAGGGAGAGAGGTTTACATTTGGGAGATAAAGAGAGAGGCCTGGGAGAGTTGGGGGTTGGGTGCCTCCCGTCCCCCACCTATTTATTATGTGGTGGGCCCCACTGTCCTTGCTTGATGAGACAGTAGGACCTCCGTCTCCTGTTCCTGTCACTGTGTTAGTCGTGACGGTATGGTGGTGTAGGATTCGCGCTAGCCTGCGCTGTCTATGGTAGGGCATGGGCGATCTGTCACATCATCATGGGCCCTGCGATATTGTCAGGCGGCGCGGCCGCACCATGCCCCCGCCCGGTTTGTACGGCGGCATGGGGCAACACGACCCTAGTTCCCCGGGGCCGTGTCTACAGACTGCCCTTTGACTGGTGAAATCCCCCTTTCCTAGAGACTGGTCGTCGCGGGTCGAGCGGGCCTCCTCCCATAGGGGTCGAGGGTCAGGCGAGGTGGAATCCCTCCCACGGGGGTCGGGCGAGGTGGACCTCTTGCGCAGAGGTCGGGTGAGGCGGGCCCTTTCGCAGGGTCAGGCGAGGCGGACCCCTGAGGAGAGACGTGAGCCGCCCCGACTTGTTGGGCTTTTTCCTAAGACTAAAAGACCCCGTGCCGCACCTTGGGCCGGCACCCAGGTGGTTGGGCACTCTTGACGGACGGTGTTAAGGGTACCTGTTATTCTTATCCTCATCAGATGCTGAAATGAATTTCAGATTGATAGCACGAACACAGAAGATAAATCCCACTACAACCACTACTCAATTGTAGATGATGAGAATGACAGCACATGCATTGATGCGCCACATATTGATGCGACAGTAATAAAACATAACCCAAGTGCGAAGCAGAGTCACATAGTAAAATGGAGGGACTGAAAATAAAAGTTAGATATGTGATTCTACAAAATGTGAATTGAGGATATCCACCGTGAGGGTCGGAGTTCTTCAGCACAAAAAAGAGAGAGGCTTTTATTACAAGATATGTTAGGATATTTTTTGAACTAACCCACTCAAAGTGTGGATGTTAGAAAGAAAAATGGGGAAAAAATGGATAATCATCGCACAACAACACTTGATAAGCGGAGTTACAAGGTATCCATTGTAAAGAACAAAGTCTTTGATACCCCAGGATTGAATCATGAAGATAACAGATGTAAAGATTCGTAAATGTAGACCAAATTTGCAACAAAAATTGGATTGTTACTACGTATGATGACACATCTACTGCAATTTCCACAGACATGATTCATTCCATTGTTATCATAAGTGCTAAAGTTTTTCAAGTTGTCAACCAATGTTATAGCTCTGCCTCATAGACACACGACCTTAGAAAAATGTAAAAGAAAACATACACTCTAGTGACTATCAATCTGTAGACTAAATCATCGTCCGTGTGCCCCGGTAAAACATTCATTAATTTTGAAAAGATGACCGATTCATTGACCTTGTCAAATTAGTGTCCTTTTCGAAAGAAAAGAAGAAACTAATTTAATTTTAATTTTTTAATAGACCAAAGCTTATATTAGCATTAAAAAACTTAAAATCTCCATGAATTGTCGAATGATGATTGAGCAAATGACAAATTTATTTCTTTCACTTAGTGCACCCATAGAAACTGTATTGATGCTACGGTGTCCATTTACAATTAGTGAAAATTCTAAAATATTTTTTATGCAAAATCCATATAATGCAGTGGAAAATAATGTGACACAATACAATGCAGGGACAGAAATTAAAGAACATAATGAGCATGTGAAATGTTTTAGTAGTTCCCACCAATATTGTAATCTTACTTGGCGAATAAAACATGCATCTTGTCGTGACCTATAGTGGCCCAAGTTAAATATTTCAACATATTGGAAAATTCAGCTCTTTTAAAACCCCAACCTCACCCACTGCCCAAAAAAAATACGATGCTATTGTTAGCCTGTCTATATGTGCCAATATTATATCAAGATTTCTCTTGCTTCACTTCACTATTCTACTGGTGTGCATTATCTACCACAAAAGAATAGCACCGGATCCTTTGGCATGCATTTATCGAAGATCCTCATGTCCATTCATGAGGAGTTCAATGGAGCCAATAACATCAAGAGCAATTAGGTTGTTGTCCGCATCAAGGTAATTATGATGCTGCGCATTATGGACTGATTGCTCCCTGGTTTCATCCTTACTTACACCCTTGGATTATAGTAGGATGCATACACTACAAGAAACCATTTATTTCGTGACGGAATAATTTCGTCATAGATTGTTGAAAATTCGTCATAAAATTTTGTCCGTGACGTTTTCGAGCAGCGTCATGTATTGAGCGTCACAGATTAAATCGAATGACGTTTTCTTCGAAATCGTCACAGATCAGCACAATCTGTGACGTTTTTTTACCGTCATAAAACACTCTTAGAGCTGTGCATCCAAGCCCAGGCCCGCCCAGGCCCATCATCTGTGACAAAATTAAACGTCACAGATGTGTTGCCATGTGGCAGCCAGCATGGCTAGTGACGTGGATAAATGACGATGATGGCCCATTGGTTAGCAGGCCCATTTTTGAATTGAGCGAGTCAGTTGGGCCATTTTTTGAACCACTATCAAATCAAAGCCCACCAAAAAGACACATTGAAAATTGAGCCCACCAATTCAATCCAATTTCTCATACCATACACCAAAATGATCATTACAGCCCAAAATACATATCAAATTTTAGCAGCCCAAAATAAGAGATACAATCTCATGTTTACATTGAAAAGAGATAGAACAGCCCAAAATACACACCAGCAACACCTACAGCACCAAAAATCGAAGCACCTCATACAAGTAGCAATTTGATTCCAGAAGCAAAGGAGCAAATGTTCCAGAGCACCAACACTCCAACAGGATCTGCAACACCAACAATAGAGCACATAGGTTTTCACGCTCAGCTTGCTCTGTAGTAATGCAACCTGCCAAGGGAAAAGAAATACTTATGATTAGTTCAATCATCTCATCAGATTTAAGTCTAAACAAAGTGACATAGCTGCTAAGGTGAATTTTGAACATTAACTCTCCACTAGTCATATTAAACCTATAGTTTCAGAAAACAAAAACTTGTTGTAATCATGTTACAAGTATAGATCCAAAATACATCAATGTTCAAGAACACTATCTGACAGTAATCTCACTCACTGAAGATAAAGCATGTGCATTTGATTGTGGCAATAAAAACATAAGGTCTAAAATAACCTATAACCATTTGTAATCAGGTAATTAACTATTTGTGAATCAGGAAATCCTTGCCCCCATTCAAAAATGGCTTTCTGAATTGAGTGCCAGCTTGGTATAAGTGGCAAACTTTCACCAAGCAAAAAGGAAAATAACTGTGTTAGGGAACCTGAATTTGGAATTGTGTTCAATCATTCTGCATAAAGAAATATTATCTTCAGAATCACTAACCTTAAATGGACTCATGGTAGTGTGTATGAAAGCTAGTATGGTGTTGTAGCAGAAACATAATAGTAAGGAGAACCAAGGATAGCATACTCCATGATTTTGCATTGCTCAGCTACGCATGCAGATGATTGATTATTGCTGTAATTTACATGCTAAGTTACCTAGATGAATTGAAACAATGGTGTGACACCTCTTCTTGGCAGCCTCAGCATGAATGTCCTGCAATCACATACTGCTGCATATCACAACCTCTGAACTTTCGTTTAATGTCAAGTGGCCATTATATGAAATCAATTATACACAAGTAATAACAGTCCTATGGTGCAAAATCCATCCTGAATTAGACTACTATATCTTGTCAAAAGATGGAAAACACATACATGAACTCAATTCAAATGCACTGATACGCAGTCCATTGCCAATTAGGATATACTAGACCACATTAGGATAAAATAAATAAACAAAAAAGCTCATGAAAACAATATTGCAGTGCGAGTACTAGCCTCACTTGACATAAACAATGATCAATTAGAAATCAAATTATCTTTCTTCCCTGTGTGATGACCAGCCATTCTCATCACTTGCTCCTGCACAACCTTTGCTCCATCTGCACATGGCCTCAAGCACATAATTATAATCTATGGTCACATAATTCTCATCACTCTGACTAGTAGTACTAATAGTACACCTTAAAAGATTTAACATGTCACTCACATCTGGATCGCAGAGAATGATTCCTGCGCCCACTGCAGCACCTGGTCGAACAGCTTGAGGTTGATGCCCCTGAGGACCTCCTGGTGGCAATCGACAAGGACCCAAAGAAAGCAATTCCACAGGATGAGAAACCGTGCCCTACTCATAAGAGCTCATCAAAATCGAGACGCGGAATGGAATTAAGGAGATGCGAGAGGGGCATACATCGATGGTGGACTGGATCCTGGACCAGATTCGGTGGAAGGCCTCCAGGCGGAACCGCTCGCACAGCTCCGAGTCTTCCTCATCCTGCGCGTCAACATCACGGGTCCTCTTCGCGGATTTGGGGTTGGGGGAAGATGGGAGCGAGGCATCAATCCGCCGCCGAGCCCGGGAGGACGGCACCGACGAAGCGGCGGCCGCGGATGCCTTGTGGAGGACGAAGAACGGCTGCAAGAAGAAAGGGGAAGAAACGCGTAAGGCGCCAGTTTAGCATCCATGAACGGCGGGGCCGGGAAGAAGGCGAACCTGGATATTGTTGGCGGCGGTGAGGGGAGCGTCGCCGGGGGCGCGGCCATGGCTGGGGCGCAGACCTTGCGAACGGAACGGAACGCTGTTTCCATTCGAGGGGGACTACGGCGGCGCTCCTCCCGTTCACTGAGGCCTGCGCGTGGCTTCACCTCGCCGTGCTCCTCCACGCGCCCCGGGGAGAGAGAGAGGCCGCGGACGAGCAGTGGCTCCGGCGGTGGAGGAGGACGCCGGGTCACGCGCGGGCGCCAGCGCGAGGAGGCCAGGGACGAGCGGCGGCTCCAGCGGTGGTGGAGGAGGAACCACCGGGTGATCTGAGGAGGAGGCGCGGCGGATCTGAGGGGAGGGAAGAGAGGGAGGGGGTTTCGGTCGGAGGAGAGCGGGGACGAGTGGAGAGCTAGGGTTTTCGATGGCGACTAGCCTTTTATACTGTTCGAGAGTGATTCTAACCATTGGATTGTCAATGAATGGTCAGAAATAACTGGGCCGGGAAGATCGAGCCAAAAACAGCCCATATCTATCTCAGTTTAATGTTTTCTTTTTCTTTTTCCATTTAAAACAATCTTGTGAAGTAACTTGCAAAAAAAATATCTTGAATATCAGTACACTTTTTAAATGTATTAGACAGCATATGTTTTGTCATGTGGAAATTTCAAGAATTTTTGAATAGATTTAGTATTTTCTATCATTTAAATGAATTTCTACAAGCTTATCGAAAGTAATTCCAAGCTGAACTATAATGTAGTATAATGAATGGAAAAATGATATTCATGTTATTGAGTCCAATTTGAGGCATTGTTGAAGAATTGAAAGGAAAATTCGAACATCTTGTTCACGAAACATGACAACGAACGTGCACGCCAAATAGGTTTTAAATTCTATAAAAATCAAACGAAGTCTGAAAATTATGAGATTTGTCAGGATATCATGATATCATACATGGAGACTGTGATAAAAAATTGAGCAGGTTTCGTAAAAGTTGTCACGTACGTTGCTTACAAAACTAAGCATCTCCGAAGAAGTTCCATAGACATGAGAAGGATTCGATAAGATTTTGAGTTACAGTGATGATCGAATTAGGTTTTCACTTCAAAACTTTTTGTATAGGCAATATACATGATGGATTGTCTCAGGTAAAATTTTGGTTATTTTTTGAATCCGTTTGATAATTTTAAATTTTTTTGCAACTCCTGTATACTCCTAAACCCGGATACAAATAAAACGAACTCAATATGGGGACACAAATCCACGAGAGGCGCAGTGGTTCGGCTTCCTCCTCTCTAACGCGGGGGCGCGGGTTCGACTAACCCATGCGCTGCATTTTTTTAATTTAGTTGGAATAAAACATGTCATACGATGTGTTCTTCATTGCAGGGCCACGTTTCAACAGTACTATCTAAAACGTTTATTACCCAAAACAAACATCAACGAATGCTCGGTGCACTGGCTAGGGCGTCCATGTCTTCTACCGGTGACCCGGGTTCGAATACCCCTCACTCAATACACCTCTTTTTTTCTCCAAATTTAGCTCTGTTGTGCGATCTAGTATAAATAAAATTTAACGAATTAATAAAAGGCTAACGAAGTGATAGCTCAGTGGTTATTGCTTTGCTCCTTCAAGCCCGCAGTCTTGGTTCGACTCTCGCTCGGGACATGCTATTTTGGTTTTCTTTTTTGTATTGTTTTTCCCTTTTATTTACCACAAGCGCGCAAGTGGGAGGCTGCTGTTCTGGTTTTCTTATTATTTCTTGGATTGCTTTTTTTTCACTTTTACCACAAGCGCAGTTGGTAAAGGTGTGTGTTTCTTTTGCTCAACACTATGGTTCGATTCCCATTAGCCTCAAGTTTTTTTTTCCAAATTTTGAAGCGCAGATATTAATATATAAACAGTAATACGAAAGATGCTAACATGTGATTTTGTGAAGTTGTAGAATAGTGGTATGGCGCTGTAGTCTGGTCTAAGAGACCAAGGTTCAAACGCCATATCCTCTCATTTTTCCTATTTTTTTATCTTTATTTTTTTTGGTGAGCGGCTGTTTGGCTTTTTTATCAACAATTTACTCTCCTAATCACATATTGGTTTTTTATCCTCTCCTAATCCCTGTGCGAGGCCTTTTTTTCTTTTTGTATTTTTGATTTCTCACCTCGTGATGCCTTTTTTATTTTTCCTTTTGTATTTTTGTTTTCTCACCTTGTGCTATGATAGTAATTCTAAATTTATTAATTGCGACGGATTTGCTAAAACGTCACAGGTTTTGGGCTCATTCATGACGAAATCAATAAACCGTCACTGTGTTATGGGCCTTATAGACATAGTTGCAGATCCGTGACGATATCTGAAAACGTTACGAAAATTTCGTCAAAAATCGTCACAGATTAAATGGTTTCTTGTAGTGATATGCAATCATATTACATTCAATATCCTCCGATGTATCTAAATCATGCTTCACCACAAAGACCGATTGTTACTAGGGACAATCTGGTCAAAAGAGATCTTAATTGCAGCAAGGAGAGTGAGAAGAACAAGAAGCAAGATTCGAAGTACTTACAACCGAGGTGGTGTCCCTCAGGCTTATCGCATACTCAAAAGAGAAGATCGCAGTGTTTGCGCAAGCAAGAAACGAAGGAGCAACAAGTTGAGGTCGAGCCAACAAAGTTAGTAGCCATGAAGAAAGTTTGGAGGCCGAAGCAAATTGTTTCATTATCGACTTGAAGTGAAGCATGTCATGGCCGATAATTTTTTTTCGCCCTTAGCACAAAAAATGGCCGATGTATTACTAATCATCGCCCTTAGACAATTTTAGTCCGGAGGAGTGTTATTTGGCATGCAAGCTTTGCCAAAGAAAAGGGGGGTATATGTTGACGACCAAAATTGGCAGGGACCAGTCTGACCGGTGTGTTCCGGTGGTCTGACCGGTCTGGGCATTTGTAGCCAATCTGGCATGACCGAGCAGTCTGACCGGTTGGTCTGACAGGTCTGACCGTTCCAAGCAGATTCTAAGTACAACTAGAGATTTTCATAGATTTAGATCTTGTAATAAGATTTATTGCATGGCAAGTCCACCCACCCTATAAATATAAAGGGCAACAGCCAATTGAGGCATCCAATCAATCAAAAAATACAACAATACATTACTTTTCTATTTTTTATTGCCTTTGCTTTTATGTCCAAACCCTAGCTCTTGCAACCCCATTATCTGATGTTCTTCCTTCGTCTCCATGACGTTTGAAGATGCCCTAACTGGCCTGCCGAGCCTTTGGCAACCCTACGTGCGCATACACTAATGGGGTCCCTCCCGGGCGAGCATTCGTCGGACTTCGCCGTTCTACCCCGGCGACCGGTCTGACCGCCCCACGCAGGATGCACTGCACCGAGATCCTCCTCGCACTGCACGACTGTTGGTGCTTCTCATGCTTAATAGAATATGGATTCCGCAAGTGCACAGAATTACCGCTATAGCACTTCACCTTAGAGTATTATCGGGTATCATAATTTTCCTCAGGGAAGTACTATGGATAAAGAGTATCGAAGAATCAAATGACAAACTATACTAGAGATATCAATCGACTAACTTAGTGGGGGTAAGCCTGATAGATAAGGTAAGATAATGGCCAAGCGATGACCATCTGACATAGGAGACTCTAATCCTTAGAGAGGTAAGTAGCCGGGAGGACAACGAGCGAGAAAGACTCCTAAAACACTTCTAAACTATCGAGCTAGCCTCTCTAGACTAACCCTTGCTTCTAACTATTTATCAGGAACCTAGAGCTTACTTCGGTGGCTGGAAGAGGAAGGACTTCAGAAAGGGATGAGAGGGGAGTCCAACAGCAACCTGCACTACTACTATGAAATCACCCGAACGTGGTGAACTATAAGGGACGGACAGGGCTATCACCACCTGTTGCCTACCACAACAGTACCATGGGGTGTAACACACTTTCTAGCTAACACTAAGCTCAGACACCACGTCCGTACTCGGTGTTAGGATTTCTCTTATCTCGAACAAGAGAAATCCCCCTCAACCTAGGGACCTAACTTGAGCTCCCTAGTCCGAGCGAGAAAACCCGCAAGGTAAGATTCCAACAAACAAGAAAAATACAAAGCCTAAGCTAGAGGAATTACTTCCGCACTCAAGCAAGATAATTTGAGAAGATAAATAAATGCGGAAAGTAAAGCTAACTCAAAAATATAAAGAAGATAACTTATATTGATGAATACCAAAGGAAAAAATATAAGAGCTTGTTGTTGCTCACTAACGACCATTTTTGAGTGTCAATATGGCCACAAATAAATGGATAGACTTGCATTTCTTACACTTATGCCACTAATAAATCACCGAATTCCACGTGTCCCTCTAGATTTCTATGAGTGCAGGTTTTAACTGAAAATGGAGGGGAATCATACCCTTTTTGGTCAAGGAGCAAACACCGACCAATCAGACATCACCACACATGGATCAAAAGGCCACCAGAGAAGAAATTCAGCTTAACAAGGGCCGAAACCACAAACATTAACAAGTGGACACCAGAAGCAGCCCAACCAAAGAAAGAGATGGTCGGTGGGCCCACTGGGAGGCCGACCGACCTACCAGGTCGACCGACTTGCCCATGGGCCCCACTACCTTAAGTCTTCGACGTGACAGCTCCTCATTGGATGGTGAAGTCAGTTCAAGGTGTCCCGTGCACAAATCACGGGTGTGGAGAGGGTGGCTCCCCTCTATATATATGAGGGGAGGGGCTCCATTTCAAGACATCACCAAGCATCCAAGCAATCAAGTTACTCTCTCAAGATGTAGTTCATCTTCTCTTGTAGAGGTCTTAGGACTAGAGGAGTTTAGGTTCGAGTCATAGTTCGACGTCTTAGAGTCTTCATGGAGAGTCCGGTATGTCTTTTACCTTCCCTTTATGTAATTCTCTGAGTTTGTACTAGATGCTTATTTATTTTATTCAGTACTTTGGTTCATATGCTGTTGTTGTGTATGTGATCCTTCTTGTGAGTTATGATTGTCTTGAGTGATTCATATGCATAGACTAGTTCATGTATCATGGCTTTCTTTTATCTTCCTTAATTGGGCACTCTAGAGCTAAGGTCCTAGATAGACAAGGGTGCCCTTGCGCAAGGCTAGAGTGGTGCTCGTTAACGCATGCGTGGTGCCTGGGATGAGGACCACGTTTGAATGCAACTCTATCTCACTGTTTGTAGAGGTAGCCGGCAGGTGGTGACAGCCCTGTTCGAGCCCTAGTAATCCTCCACGTTCGGATAGAGGGGTAGGAGGTACATAAAGCCGTCGGATGTTTAGGCTCCTCCTGTTCATCTGGATGCAGTCTCCCTAGTCCATTGATTAGGCTTTTCATTTGTGTATGAACGACTCAGTTCAGCTTGCTCATGAGAGTACTGTAGACCATGGCTCTAGTTACCCTTGACCTTGCTCTTTCCTCTCCGATATCCTAGGCATGTTATCTAGTTGTGGTTGTGTGATCACTACCCCGTTTACCATGAATATTATGCCCCTGTTCGGATCATTGACATTAATGCATAATGGTTCCTCCTAACTTAATTAAATTCTATACACTGCCGCCTTCCCTACGGAAATATAAATGACACCCCGGGTTACTCTCGGGTAAAATGCTACGGCGGTACTCCGTGCGCTTGCGGATTTATTCGTGGCGCATGAAATACCTGCCACCCCATTGACGTCTGCGGACACCATCGCTGATTTCTAGTGGCGACGTTGGTGATTTCTAACACTTCAGGGGTGTGACACCATAGGTGTCTGCACAATAGAATTGCATCTATTTTATGCATCATGTGCTTAATTTGCTTGAAAAAGGATCTTATTGTAAATATAGAAGGTTATTTGTGTAATTATGATTTTATGCAAGGTCCTTTCTATAGTTTAATTTGAATAGGGTGTACAAATATTGCTTTTGTGGAGGGTTATTTGCAAAATTTAGTGTAATCATTCCATGACAGAAAATTTTGATTTTTAGTTTGAAATTAAATTGAATTTGAAATGAAAAAGACAAAAGTCCATTGAATTCAAAATCCCTTCAATGTTTTCAAAATAACTCTTTAACCTTTGGTAAAATTAATTTTTGCACAACACCAAAGTTGTAGATCTTGAAAAATTGAACAACTTTTATGTTGGGAACTTTTTCATTTGATCCCTGGTTTAAAAGTTATTGTTGGTTTATAGTAAGGTCCCTGGAATTTCTGAAATTGCAAACTAGTTCTCTTTCTTCCACCTCCTGCCTGCCTCTCTGTTCCTCTCACCGCCGGCGCTGAACCACGCCACCCGCCACCGAAGGAGGGCCCCCGAGCCACCTCCTACGTGCTTTGGACGCCCACGCGTCGCGCCCAAGCTTCCACCGCCCTCTACCCCTTAGCGCTGGAGCTCTCCTCGCTCCGCCACGTGCCCAGAAGACCACCGCCGGCCGCCACCTTGCCGTCACCGTGGCAAGCCCAAATCAGAGCCCCGGCCCTCGTTCTCGCGTGCGCATGAGCACTACAAGTACCCCAGCAACTTGATCCTCTCTCTCTTTCACTTTTTCCCCACTCCGACGCCTCAGAACGCCACCACCATCCATCCGCAACTCCGGCGAGCTCGACGCCGCCGCGGAACCGCCACTGCAGCCCTCCTCCATCCGCGCTGACCCCACCAGCAGCTCCGCTATGTCCTCGCGTAGCTCACCAACCCCTCCTCCTCGCCCAATCCCCACTGGAGCAACCTCGCCGCCGCTCCCCGAGCTCCGCCTGCCGCTGCTCGCCGTCGACGCCCTAGCTCCAACCATCCCCTAGACCTCCCAAGCCACCCAGAGGTGCGCCCTGACCTGGTGAAGCTCCCACACCTCTCCACCCTCGCTGCCGGCGACCAGGATCGCCGGGTTCGCCGGTCAACCCCCGCCCCCTTCTCTGACCACGGCCAGGGAACCCATTTGAAAAAGAAAAGAAAGTTCCAGGGGCTTTTGTGCTAGATCTAGGGTCTATTCTGTAAAACTAGTTTTAGTTTTCTTTATTTCTTGCTGTGAACATTGAAAATGCCTAGAAATTCGTAGAAAAACCAGAAAATGCAAATCAAAATGTTTTGGAATCATTGTTACAAGAAATACAAGTTTTGTTACATCCATATTTTCAGTTCTGGTCTATATTTTAATCCAAGAAAAAGAATAGCAAAAATAGGCTTTATTTGTTCCATGAGTTCTACTCAGTAAATGTATGTGATTTTTGGCTAGCTTATGTCTTGCAGTGTTGTTAGCATCTGGTAAAAATTTGAAACCTTTTTGACATCTTTAGCTAGGTTAAAGTTTCAAGATTCTTAAATATAATAGTGTTGCTAATTTATTTGTACTGGTAGAAATAATCAAGTTCTGTGTGTGAAACTTTTTCCATGATCACATGTTACTAAAACATTGCTGTTTAACTATTTATTTGATTTAATGCTGTGTCTGAATAAATGAATTGTTCTGAATAAATGGATGCATATTTTGGTATGAAATTTGCAGGATAGCTTGCTCTGTTTACCTTCTGTTTTATGTAATTTTTTACTGAATTTACTACTGAATGTGTGCTGAGTTAGGTATTTATTAGCAAACCATGAATTGCAAGCTATAGGAATCAACTACAACTTGTTTATGAAGTTAGTGAGCTTATTTTGTGCTGTTGATCTGCCTTGTGTAGTTAGAAATGTTAGTTATCTACTCCATAAATGACTGCCCATGTGTGTTTTAATTTTGTTTGCTTAGTGTTAGCTGCAGCTTCACCTTATCGTGTGTATATTCATAATACTGTTCTTGCATCACATATAGATACTACGGTGTTAGCTGATGGGACGTACGAGCTGATCCCGGAGTCTGAAGGAGGTGATCAAGAAGCCCAGGTGAACGCTGCTATACTAACTGAAGCCCCGGACCAAAGTTCGGAAGAGCCCAAGGCTGAAATAGTTAGCGACTACCGCGAAGGCAAGCCCCGGACATAACCCAATATTTCAAATTATTATAATTTACCGTTATTACTTACTTGTGCATTTACAGTTCTTAGGATTTGAATCGAAACCATAGATGGATGATCCTAGGAACCTATGTACTGAACACTAGACTTGTGCCCGCGTATTTGCTATGCTTATAGGACCGGTAAAAGTCAAGTGATTGCCTGTCACTCGCGAGCTCTATAGGAGTTGCTTGTTTATTTTCTGCAATAACTGTAAGGACGACGGACGGGGTTGTGTTCGATATCATGACATTGTGTGAGACCCCGTCTGTGTTAATGAAATCTGCTAAGGCCGCGGTGTGTGGTAGCGGTGGTTAAGTTTTCGAACGTACTAGCCACATGCCATAAATATGGTACGCGGTAAGCCTAGTAGCTGATTGGACCGGGGAGTGGATATACCTATCACTCCCTCTTTAGAGATAGGTTTTTATATGTTATTGTTGATCAACACCACGGGTGCAGGGAGGAAGAAAGGCAAACGGTTGTTTGGGAACGACCCGATGTTGTTCCGGACGTGTGTGTTAGGTTTACCTTGCAAGGTTGGAAATTCGATTCGAATCGTCCGTCTCTCGCGGATATTGAGACTGCTTGATCCCTTTGCCACACAGAGTAATAAGAGTAACATTATGAGGATCAATCTTGATGTTTGATTAAAGTTCTATCATGGTTGATTAGAGTTACTTGCTTACATAGAATGGTTAATCAACTAGAATATTGAAAGCTAAAATGTGAAGTTAAGGACCTACTCTTTGTTGATTTTCAGCAAAAGGAAAACCAGAGCCTCACAGAACCCTACATAGTCTAGTTAGGTGGGCTATGTATACCCGTTGACGGTTAAGTCTTGCTGAGTATTAGTATACTCAGCCTTGCTGTTGAAACCTTTTTCAGGTATGAGTTTTGAGGACCAGATCGCTAGTTTGGCTTGGCCCTGCTCTTTACCTCCTAGCTGGTCCATAGAGTGGGATCCGTCTTCGACCGGCAATGACTCCGATGAGTGATACCGTGCTTGGGCTAGCTTGGTACCCTTTTACGACGTGTTGTAGCCGTCGTGTTTTCTTTCTGCTGCTTTATCTCTGAAGTTAAAACTTATGGCTTGTATAATGTTTTACTAAGTTTGGACCTGTAATAACCTTTTGAACTTGTTGTAATAACTACTATGCTTGTGTTGTAAAATTTGTGGTTGTAATACTCTGGACTCGCCTTCATGCGGGGTATGCTTGTTCGATCCGAGAACCGGTGGTTGTATCGGGACGTTACCCGACAGACCAAGAATTGTTCCGTTTGAAGTGCGTTTGAGCCGGTGTTGCCTTATGGTGGTGGCCAGCACACTTGAGCCGGGATAATTCAGGTGGTTCTGCCACAAGGGGTAGTATCACGGGATGATATGTATCATGAGAAGTTCAACCCGATCAAACGTGAACCAAATGATAATCCCGAGTACCCCAGACACCACATCAAGGTATGAATTTTTCCAACATTTTTCGCGAAGCAGGGTCACACTTTGGAACTATTTCATCGAGCTAATCAAGTTTGACGGAATAAAATGTCTCGTTCAAAAGACTCTAAATTTTGAGCCCTTGCCGACAGATAAATCGGTAGTTATCCCATATTTGATTTCAACCATTGCATGTTTGAATTTCCCTCATTTCCATTTTATTCTTGCATGAACATTGCATCTTTTGCATGAAAATCCTTGCATATTTTGCTTTCCCATCTTTTTCATCACAAACCCCTATGAACCTTGGATTTAGACAAGTGCCCAAGGGGCAATATTGGAAGAAAATGCAGCCACAAAAACTTGGAGTGTAGTGCATGCATGAACTTGGATGATTTACATGTCCAAGTGCATTTCGGGCCACTCCTAGGCCTGCACCAGCCTATCCCTACACCCATTCACTCATTTTTGGACCATATGGCAGTCATTAAACATCACTAAAAAGGAGGAAGAAATTGGGGCCAGCCACAGGCCAGCCGACCCCCATGGTCGGCCGACCCTAGGGTGGTGCCCCTCTATTTAAACTGGTGCACAGGGAGCTCATGGAACTCCCCTTGCCCGAGTTCCACCAGTTTCATTTCGTGCTCTTCCTTCCTCTGCTCTCTTTGCTCTTGTTTCTCTCCACTTCATAAGAAAAAGAAGAAAAATATTTCCCTCTTTTGCATTCTCACATCTCATTTGCATTTCGTGTTTACCTTCTTCTCTTCGCAAGAACGTGTTTGTGGTGGTTCTACTACCCCGCAAGAACGGTTTTGTGGTGCGTCATCTCCCACAAGAACGATTTTGTGGAGTGTTATCACCCACAAGAACGATTTTTGTGAGAGGCAACCATGCCCCACAAGGACTACTAACTCTCGAATAG
Organism: Panicum virgatum; assembly: GCF_016808335.1. Taxonomy (NCBI): domain Eukaryota; kingdom Viridiplantae; phylum Streptophyta; class Magnoliopsida; order Poales; family Poaceae; genus Panicum; species Panicum virgatum. Next base: position 33,924,464 of record NC_053138.1, on the reverse strand, counting down.
CTGACTTGATTTTCACTAACTATCACATAATCCTTCCGAGTGTTTGGTTTGTTTGTTGCAATGTCTTTCAGGAACATCGGAAGGAAGGTGTCGGGAGCACTCAAGAAGGTGACCGGGTCGAGCTCAAGCCGATCAAGCTCACGTTGCTTGTCCACCCCCACGCCAAGCTACACTCATCAAGATGAGCAGGCCGAATCCCAGGCGCCAGAAGAGAAGCCAGCACAACAAGAAGAAGAGGAGGCGCCGGATGATTCCCACCTCGACATTCGAGGCGAGCGAGAACTCCAACCGTACAACATCCTGAAGGCTCGGACCTTCAGTCATACATGGGAGTTCGATGAGGACCTATTGGAAAAGGCAGGTATGAATGCTAAATTTGTGAGTGTTTGGAAAGCCGTGGGTTGGTCTTCATTTGCTGAAATTTATGAGTTGGGTTCGAGAGATTTGACTATTCAGTTTCTCTGCACTCTTGTGGAAACAAACAACAGGATTTCATTCCGATTCTTCGGGGAGGAATTTTCTTTGTCTTGGAAAGAGTTGAGTACTGTTTTGGGTTTCCACCATAAGTGCAGTCTTGATCTTGAGCAAGCAACTAAGGGCTACAATCGAGAAAGTTTTTTGGCACACCATCTCTGGGTTAAACGCGTACATACACCCCCGTTGCAATGATATTCAGCATCTGACTTTACGTTTGATGCATAAATGGGTTGCTCTCACGTGTTTTCCCTGAGATGATGTCCGGGCCGTTCGTATGGATGAACTTCGTATTCTTTATGCCATGGTGAACAAAATAAAAATTGCCCATGTGCAAGAAATGGTTAGCCAATGGCTTGGGAATTTTTGAATGATCGGACCAGTTGAGTGCACTTCTTTGGTCACTAGAATTACCACAAGTTTGGGTGTAATAAATTGGGCTCGATTTTCTTTTATCACTACACCACGCCCATCGATTGATTTGGCTTATTTGGTTCAAGGACACACTCTGAAAAGTGCTCCAGACGGTTTTATCATATTTTTCTTTCCCGGCTATGTAAACGAGATCCCGCTTCCTAACCCGGGACTTCATTTATACAAAAGCCGTGGTTATACTTTTGAGTTGCAGCTCGTCGAAGCACCTCGCAGGAGTAGTGTGTCGGGAAGGATGACAAGAAGCAGGTCCCGGAATGCTGCGATGGATATGCCGCCACCACAACCACAAGCTTTTCATGGTTATGCAGGTTATGCACCCACTGCTGGAGCAGCCGGACTCTCGTCCGGACAGCAGTCCAGTTGGGACCGATATATCCCGCACCCCGAAGCTAGAGGTTCATCATGGCAAAGCGCAGGCAGCTATGAGTGGGATCAAGCCGCATGAAAGAACTGGGCATACGCCAGTGGTTCTAGTTCGAGCGGAGCACCTCCACTCTTTGCTGCCCGACGCTCATTTTCAGCATGAGGTTATCGCGACCTCTCTCAAGGGATAAACAACCTCAACATCCGAGTCGGCGACATCGATGATAGGAAGCAGCAGACCCACAGAGCTCTCACCCAACATATTCAAGACACCGCAAGATATCACGCACAACAACAAACAAATCATGAAGCCACCATGGAACTGCTTCAAAAGCAGTATCAGGACGCTCAAGCATTCTACTGGCACTATGGGTAGTACCCTCCACCTGGTCAGTAAGTCAGCTTGGGGGGAAGGAGTCCTCGAAGGTAACATGTATCTTGCATTTGCATATTTTCCTTTCCATCATCTTGCATTGCATGCTAAAAAAAATAAGTTGAGTCATTTATCTTTATTTTCCTTTAAGTGTCATTTGTTTGTTTTCTCGTGAGTGGTAAGAATGCCTAAGTTCTCCAGTTGAAATGATGAACAGTTGCTCTATTTTTAATTTACTTGTCATGCATAGTTTACAACTCATATTCTCCAAGAACTGAGTTCGTTGGTCTCAAAAAGTTTATCCTGAACCTGAAATTTTGTGGGTTGCAAGTGCATGATCTGAGTCTAAGCTGTTGAGAAATATGATATGATGGATTAGAGTTGCTACAAACCTGTTCTGAGCAAAATTTTACGTCCAGAACTCTTATCTTTGAAAACTACAAAACAAAATGTTCCTCGATGATGAGAAATAGCCATCATAGCCATATGCATGAAGCCTACAAAGAAACAACCCCTTTTACACGCTGCTTGTATCATCTTGAGCTTTGTCAAATTTTGTGACCTTTGTGAGTTTCTTTTCATACTCTCATGATCGAGAATCATGTACACACCACCTCCATATGCTAAAACTTCCACACCAGAAGGATAGCATTTCCATACCATCCACTCATTCATATCCTCTCTCATGTACCATACTCCATAAAGTCTCTCCCAAAATTCTCTCCAATAAGGGCATCAGCTATGTATTGAAAAAAAGGGGGCACATGAAGGCCCATGAAAAAAAAAATGGACACATGAAGGTCCATGCAAAAATAAGGTAATTAGTCATGCCCAAAATATTAGAAGGGAGAGACAAAATCAAGGAGCACCTTAGTCTCTTGCTTTCCACTCCATCCACCATATATCCACAAACATGCACTTCTCGATCATGATTGTATGACTTGCTTACTCTTTGGGTTCGATCTTTGACTTTGCAAAATATTTGAAACAAGTATGCCTTAGTTTTTCTCCCTACCTTGAGCTCCACAAAAGCCTTTAGAAGTAGGAGAAAGAAGGCACACAAAAAAGCCTTGGTGAGGATACAAACACATTTGAGTGAATGAGAGTGTCATTCGAGGAACTTGCTTTTATTTTTGAAAACTTTTGAAAACCTCCGGACGTAATCTTGAGCAAGGAATGGGTAAGTGGTGCTTTATGAATCGTTCTATCTCTCAACCGCCCAAGACAAGGTGAAGGCCAAAAGCCCCATGGAGATTAAGGTAAAATGGGTGAGCAAATTTTGACCAACTTATTCAGTTCAAGATAGAATGTTTTGTTGTAACTTGTGCACAATGCCGGCCCTAGGATTTTGGAGGCCCTCTAGCAAACTCGTCGCAACGGCCTTCTAAAGTCTAGACCTTATATAAAATCTTATCCGCGAAGCTGACCGTGAGCGGCGAGCGCTCCGCGAGACCGCGGCGAGCCACTGATGCGATCGCGATGCGGATGCTGACCGCAAACGGCGAGCGCTCTGCGAGACTGCGACGATTTGGCTTCGACAATTCCGCTGCCCTCCGACAACGGTTCGAGGCCTCTTAGTCTTTGGGCTGGGCTATACTTTGTAGCTATGTATACATAATACTCCCTCATGTTGGTAAAAGAAGTCATTTCGGTCATCGACACGGTCTCCAAAATAACTTTGTCCACTATCTTTTTGCCTTAAAAAAATTTATAAATATAGTCAATATATATTTTTATGAAACTGCATTTCAAGATGAATCTACTTATATCACTTTCATATTTTCAAACTCAACCCAAAAGAATTTATTTATAGTCAAAGTTTAAATCCTTAACTTAAAGATATATTTAAAACGACTTTCTTTACCAATATGGAGGGAGTACATAACATATCTGGACTTGGACCCCCTCCTTTCTTGGGCCCTCAGCCGTCGCACATGCTGCCCTACCCCTAGGGCCGGCACTTCTTGTGCATGATGAAGAAATGAAGTATTTGCAACAACTCTTGATCAACAACCTAAAGTTTAGCTTTGCTCAAGGACGAGCAAAGTTCAGCTTGGGGGTCTTGTTGATGCTCACTAACGACCATTTCTGAGCGTCAATATGGCCATATATAAATGGATGTACTTGCATTTATTACACTCATGCCACTAATAAATCACCGAATTCCACATGTCCCTCTAGATTTCTATGAGTGCAGGTTTTAACTGAAAATGGAGGGCAATCATACCCTTTTTGACAAAGGAGCAAACACCGACCAATTAGACATCACCACACATGGATCAAAAGGCCACCAGAGAAGAAATTCAGCATAACAAGGGCCCAAACCAAAACCATTAACAAGTAGACACCAGAAGCAACCCGACCAAAGAAGGAGAAGGTCGGTGGGCCCACTGGGAGGCCAGCCGACCTACTAGGTCGGCCGACCTGCCCATGGGCCCTACCGCCTTAAGTCTTCGACATGGCAGCTCCTCATTGGATGGTGAAGTCGGTTCAAGGTGTCCCGTGCACAATTCCCGGCCGTGGAGAGGGTGGCTCCCCTCTATATATGAGGGGAGGGGCTCCATTTCAAGACATCACCAAGCATCGAAGCAATCAAGTTACTCTCTCAAGATGCAGTTCATCTTCTCTTGTAGAGGTCTTAGGACTACAGGAGTTCAGGTTCGAGTCGTAGTTTGAGGTCTTAGAGTCATCATGGAGAGTCCGGTATGTCTTTTACCTTCTCTTTATGTAATTCTCTGAGTTTCTACTAGATGCTTATTTATTCTATTTAGTACTTTGGTTCATATGCTCTTGTTGTGTATGTGATCCTTCTTGTGAGTTATGATTGTCTTGAGTGATTCATATGCATAGACTAGTTCGTGTATCATGACTTTGTTTCATCTTCCTTAATTTGGCGCTCTATAGCTAAGACCCCGGATAGACAAGGGTGTCCTTGCGCAAGGCTAGAGTGGTGCTCGTTAGTGCAGTTGTGGTCCCTGGGTTGATGACCACGTTTGAATGCAACTCTATCCCACAGTTTGTAGATGTAGCCGGCAGGTGGTGACAGCCCTGTTCGAGCCCTAGTAATCCTCCATGTTCGGATAGAGGGGTAGGAGGTCCATAAAGCCGTCGGATGTTCAGGCTCCTCCTGTTCATCTAGATGCGGTCTCCCTAGTCTATTGATCAGGCTTTCCTTTTGTGTATGAACGACTCAGTTCGGTTTGCTCATGAGAGTATGGTAGACCATGGCTCTAGTTACCCTTGACCTTGCTCTTTCCTCTCCAATATCCTAGGCATGTTATCTAGTTGTGCTTGTGTGATCACTACCCCCTTTACCATGAATATTATGCCCCTGTTCGGATCATTGACATTAATCCATAATGGTTCCTCCTAACTTAATTAAATTCTATACACCGCCGCCTTCACTGTGGAAATATAAATGACACCCCGGGTTACTCTCGGATAAAATGCTACGGCGGTACTCTGTGAGCTTGCAGATTTATTCATGGCCCATGAAATACCTGCCACCCCATTGACATCTGTGGACGCCATCGCTGATTTCCAGTGGTGACGTTGGTAGGCTTCAACAGAGATTATACCCGACTTCCGATTTCAACTCCAGAATCCCGAGACAAGCTCGACTCGATTCTAACTCCCAGACTACCTAACCTACTCTAGAAACTAAAAGTGAGAGGAGATAACTCCTTGGTGTGTCTCACAAGTGAGGGATGGAGGCCTATTTATAGATGCTAGAGGTCGGTGTTTGGTCAGGGCGTCATTTGTAAGCAAGAGGGTGGGTTCATGTAACTTCCACGCAAAGATGAGCTCGATACGCTACAAAGTGGGGCCATCCAGTCTCTCCTAGGCTGAACGTCCTAGGATTCTCACCATTTGTCGCCGACCTTCTCGTGGACGCTCCCGATCTTCTCTAGATGGCGGTGGATGGTTGCGTCGGTTTGAAGCTAAAATTTGTAGGCCGACCGACCTGGGTATGGCATGTCTCAGCCTCCCGTTTCACTGACATCTTGATCAAAGGGTGCATGAAGTCCATAGTGGTGCTTGTTGACGGCTGCTAAGTACCAAATTTAGGCCATCAACTCCTGCATTAATACACAAAATATAAACACCAACCTAGTGGTAGGGGTCTAATACTGACCATTTCCACGAGTGTTGGTAAATATTTGTATGCAGGTGAATTAAGGGAGAAAACACACCACAAGAGCAATGAAACACACTCCACAAATCAAGGGAAAAGGTGCAAACCACTCACATAACATGATTTAGGCTCAATTGGATCAAAACAAGCCCAAAGACCAAAGCTATTCAGCTTAGGATAGGCCATGACACATGCATTAGGACAAGGTAGCCCAGGACAGCCCGACAACCGAAGTTGGGGGCAATTGGCGCCATGGGCCGGCCGGCCGACCACCCTGGTCGTCCGACCAGGCCCATGGGCCCCACTGCCTCATCCAGCCATGTGGCAGTGGCTCCCAAAGGCAGTTCCTGGAGGAATAACTACAGAAGACGTTGCTGCTGGTTGTTGACGCTCACTAACGACCATTTCCAGGAGTCAACTTGATCAGAAAATCATGAGAGTTTGCATTTCTTACACGCATATTTATCCAATAAAGTCCCTAAACCACACTTCACCTTCTAGAAACTGCAAGTTGTATTTTTGAGCTAATATGCAGGTTGCAAGCACACTTTGGCCTGACATAAAATCATAGAAAATATCAGAGCGTCGATTCAGGCTCAAATGGACCAAGTGTAGCCAAAGAACCATCTCAAATCCAGTTAAGACAAGGAAAGGCCCAGTGTTCAGACAAGGCCAGGTCCAGACAAGCCCAACCCCGGGCTGTTGGGGGCGGTGGGCGCCACCAGCAGGCCGGTCGACCACCCTGGTCGGCGGACCGGCCCATGGGTCCCACCGCTTAAACCTGCCACATGGCAACATCTCATAGGCTCCCAATGGCGGTTCACTGAGGATGGCTGGCTTCTCACCCATGGCTTCCTGCTATAAATACAAGGGGGGGTAGAGAATGAGAACCCACACACCCACACACACACCTCCCACACTCACCTCTCTTGCTCATCTTGCATAGTCTTTAGTCTTAGTGGAGTTTAGGAGAAGTCTAGGAGTCATCGAGTCGCCGGAGTTGCTCAAGAGTTCTGGTATGGGTTCATCTCTAGCTCTCTCTTGTAATATTCGGTTGTTTGTAATAGAATTAGACTATGGTTACCGATATCTGCTTGAAGTATGTTCTGTGTTATCGGATATATGCTTCTTGATCTGGTTGCGTTATTGTTCAATGCTTGCATTGCATGATCGCCCTGTGCTTGCGATGATTAACATATCGGCCTTAGAACTCTATCAACTGCTCTAGTATGCGTATTTTTGCTCTAGTGTGATGTCTGTCCATCCGGAGGGTGGGGGCTCCGCGCGGGACACTAGAGTATCGCTTACTAGTGTAGACATAGTGTCTAGATTAGCTAAGAGTTGCTGGATGTCAACTATACCCACAGTTTGTAGAGGTAGCCGGTAGGTGGTGACAGCCCTGTTCGAGCCCTAGTAATCCTCCATATTCGGTATGGGGGGTAGGAGGTGCATAAAGCCGCCGGGGTGATGGTTACTACGTATGATGACACATCTACTGCAATTTCCACTGACTTGATTCATTCCATTGTTATCATAAGTGCTAAAGTTTTTCAAGTTGTCAACTAATGTTATAGCTCTGTCTCATAGACACACGACCTTAGAAAAAATGTAAAAGAAAAGACACTCTAGTGACTATCAATGTGTAGACTAAATCATCGCCCGTGTGCCCCAGTAAAACATTCATTAATTTTGAGAAGATGACCAATTCATTGACCTTGTCAAATTAGTGTCCTTTTCGAAATAAAAGAAGAAACTAATTTAAGTTTAATTTTTTATATAGACCATAGCCTATATTAGCATTAAAAAACTTAAAATCTCCATGAATTGTCTAATGATGATTGAGCAAATGACAAATTTATTTCTTTCACTTAGTGCACCCTATGGAAACTGCATTGATGCTACAGTGTCCATTTACAATTAGTGAAATTCTAAAATATTTTTTTAGGAAAATCCATAAAATGCAGTGGAAAATAATGTGACACAACACAATACAGGGACAGAAATTAAATAACATAATGAGCATGTGAAATGTTTTAGTAGTTCCCACCAATATTGTAATCTTACTTGGCCAATAAAACTTGTATCTTGTCGTGACCTATAGTGGCCCAAGTTAAATATTTCATCATATTGGAAAGTTTCAGCTCTTTTAATACCCCAAGCACTTCTACTGCCCAAAAAAAAAATACAATGCTATTGTTAGCCTGTCTATATCTTCCAATATTATATCAAGATTTCTCTTGCTTCACTTCACTATTGGACCAGCGTCCATTATCTACCACAAAAGACTAGCACCGGATCCATTATTTTGGCTTGCATTTATCGAAGAACCTCATGTCCATTCATGACGAGTTCAATGTCTAAAATTAGGCCATAAGTCTAGATTGATGCCTAATGACCTTTCACTGTGACCAAAAATGGCGGAACACCACCTCTTTGCCATCAATTTTCCTATGGTCAAGGTGCTAGCTATATATATACATACACAATAAAAGGAAGAGGAAGAAGGAAGAACAACAACAAGAGGAGATGATCGCATCAATCATGGTGAAGAATAAGCAGTCACTCCTACTTTCCCTTCTCCTTGCGTTGGTTGAGCTGGTGTTGCTACCAGCACCATCATGCCAGGAGATGAACTTCGATTTCTGGGTGAGAAAGCAGACATCTAATGCCAGCAAAGATGCGGGGTGCGCAAAGAAGGACGTTGCACTATCCTCCGCCGATGCTACTATGGTGAGAAATTCTATCGATCCCTCCACCCAATTGAATCCTGAAGATGGCTGTTACAAGACCATTAGCGAATCCATCGCCAACATCCCTGATGGAAGCACCAAAAGGTACATACTTCAGCTGAAGGGTGGTACTGTGTTTCGTGAGAAGGTCTTCCTTCCAAAGAACAAGCCATTCGTCACCTTAATGTCCGACCCCAACAATCCTGCTACCATTGTTTGGAATGACACAGCAACCACACCAGGAAGGGATGGCAAGCTCCTTGGTGTGGATGGCAGTAGCACGGTGAGCATAGAGTCTGACTACTTCATTGCCTATGGCATCATCTTCAAAAATGATGCACCGCTGCCGAAGAAAGGGGAGAACAAAGGTGAGGCAACAGCGTTGCGGGTGCTCGGAACAAAGATAACACTATACAATTGCACCATCGATGGTGGGCAAGGTGCTCTATATGACCAAAGTGGGCTGCACTACTTCAAGGCTTGCATCATCAGGGGAACCGTCGACTTAATCTTTGGCTCTGCCAAGTCATTTTATGAGGACAACAACATCATTTCCGTGAACAAGGAAACTTTGCCAATGGCGCCACTGCAGCAACAACAACGCAATAATCCCATCAAGGCCGCCCCCGGAGAGGTCGGATTATCTTTCAAAACCTGCACAATTGAGGGAGAGGGAGAACAAATCTATTTAGGCAGGTTGGGTATGGCTTGTGTCTACTTATACACAAAGATTGACAAGAAACTCGAACCTGTAATCTCAGATGGTGGGAATGTCCAGACGGTCAACAGGTATCACATATAGATTGGTTTATTTCTTTTATTTGCACATACCAAAAAATGTTGTTCTTGATATCTGCAATATATAGAATGATAGTTTTGCTGCACTATGATCTTTTTGTAGGACTGGGATGATCTACTATGCAGACTTCAAGAGCTACGGGCCTGGCCTTGATAAAGCGCTACGATCGGAACTTAGTTATGCTGAGGCTAGGCCATATCTCGGGACTTACTACATCTCGGGAGACACATGGATCCCATTCCTACCACCAGCTGAAACATGGTTGTAGGGAGCACAAGGATGACTCAAGATCACTAAGTGACTGGACACACCTTTTACTCTCGAATTCTGGTCCACCAAATTTTGTCTTTTAAATAAACCATGCAGAACCCTATATGCGCATGCATGGAGTTCAAAAGGAATATGTTGAACTTTTACTTCAAACGGGTATTATCTGCAGCCAACTAACTTTTGCGACAAATATGTTATCATGAGAGAGTTTGTGAAGTGATGACAAGAAATGTCATTTGTGTCATTTCTATTTTTCAAGGCTACTTGCTATTGTTCAATATATTTAATATTTAATGGCTTCCTTATACTAGTGAAGGAAATATTCCTAGCGCATCCTCAAACGACACAATCCTCATTCGGCGCAAGCTTCATTAAACTCCAAAGTTTGCCTTGACACAATCATCTGACCGCTATGGACCAACCGACCATTGCCCCCTGTAACCTCGGCCTATTTATGCCATCACAGGAGCACTGCTATGTGATAGCACATGCACTAGCTTTTGATGTTGAGCTGTCACCCATTGCCACATTGTCCTCCTATGCAGGCACTCATACTTCATGCATTGCTCGATCAATGCAAGCTGTAGTTCGGTCATGCATTTCCTAATGCTCTAACACTACCACACTTCCACATGTGTGTTTGTAGTTCATAGCACAGATGCAGCCATGATGCTGGTGCCTCCACCTCATGCTGTACCACCACTTCTTATTACCTTCCCTTCACCATGTCACCTCCTTATCTAGACAGACGCCACAAGCTATGAACATGAGGCTCGAGTGCAATTTTTTAGCTCATAATCTGGATTTGAAGGCTACCCAAATGTCGATTTTTAGAGTTTATTTTGAGATGATATAGCTATTATGAAATGGAGGTGGTAAATCTCTCCAAAAAGAAGAGCATTTTCCACCCCATCTGCAGAGTGTTATTCCTAGTTTGAATGAAATGTTGAGATGCGATGTTCCTTGAGGTGTAGTATACGAGGAGTTACTTGACAATGATGCTGAAATGAATTTCAGATTGATAGCATGAACATAGAAGATAAATCCCACTTCAACCACTGATCAATTGTGGATGATGAGAATGAAAGCACATGCATTGATGCGCCACATATTGATGCGACAGCCATAAAACATAACCCAAGTGAGAAGCAGAGTCACATAGTAAAATGGAGGGACTGAAAGTAAAAGTTAGATCTGTGATCCCACAAAATGTAAATTGAGGACATCCACCGTGAGGGTGAGAGATCTTCAGCACAAAAAAAGAGACTTTTATTACAAGATATGTTAGGTTATTTTTTGAACTAACCCACTCAAAGTGTGGATATTAGAAAGAAAAATGGGAAAGAAATGGATAATCATCGCACAACAACACTTGATAAGGAGAGTTACAAGGTATCCATTGTAATGAACGAAGTCTTTGATGCCCCAAGATTGAATCATGAAGATAACAGATGTAAAGATTCATAAATTTAGACCAAATTTGCAACAAAAATTGGATAGTTACTACATATGATGACACATCTACTGCAATTTCCACTGACTTGATTCATTCCTTTGTTAGCATAAGTGCTAAAGTTTTTCAAGTTGTAACCAATGTTATAGCTCTGCCTCATAGACACACGACCTTAGAAAAATGTAAAAGAAAACATACACTCCAATGACTATCAATCTGTAGACTAAATCATCACCCGTATGCCCCGGTAAAACATTCATTAATTTTGAAAAGATGACCAATTCATTGACCTTGTCAAATTAGTGTCCTTTTCGAAAGAAAAGAAGAAACTAATTTAAGTTTAATTTTTTAATAGACCAAAGCTTATATTAGCATTAAAAAACTTAAAATCTCCATGAATTGTCTAATGATGATTGACCAAATGACAAATTTCTTTCACTTAGTGCACCCCATAGAAACTGTATTGATACTACGGTGTCCCTTTACAATTAGTGAAAATTCTAAAATATTTTTTTCTGCAAAATCCATATAATGCAGTGGAAAATAATGTGACACAACACAATGCAGGGACAGAAATTAAAGAACATAATGAGCATGTGAAATGTTTTAGTAGTTCGCACCAATATTGTAATCTTACTTGGTGAATAAAACATGCATCTTGTCGTGACCTATAGTGGCCCAAGTTAAATATTTCAACATATTGGAAAATTCAGCTCTTTTAAAACCCCAACCTCACCCACTGCCCAAAAAAAATACGATGCTATTGTTAGCCTGTCTATATGTGCCAATATTATATCAAGATTTCTCTTGCTTCACTTCACTATTCTACTGGTGTCCATTATCTACCACAAAAGAATAGCACCGGATCCTTTGGCATGCATTTATCGAAGATCCTCATGTCCATTCATGAGGAATTCAATAGAGCCAATAACATCAAGAGCAATTAGGTTGTTGTCCGCATCAAGGTAATTATGATGCTGCGCATTATGGACCGATTAATCCTTGGTTTCATCCTTACTTTTATATGCCCTTGGATTATAGTAGGATGCATATGCGATCATATTACATTCAATATCCTCCTATGTATCCAAATCATGCTTCACCACAAAGACCGATTGTTACTAGGGACAATCTGGTCAAAAGAGATCTTAATTGCAGCAAGGAGAGTGAGAAGAACAAGAAGCAAGATTCAAAGTACTTACAACTGAGGTGGTGTCCCTCAGGCTTATCGCACACTCAAAAGAGAAGATCGCAGCGTTTGCGCAAGCAAGAAACGAAAGAGCAACAAGTTGAGGTCGAGCCAACAAAGTCAGTAGCCATAAAGAAAGTTTGGAGGCCGAAGCAAATTGTTTCATTATCGACTTGAAGTGAAGCATGTCATGGCCAATAATTTTTTTTGCCCTTAGCACAAAAAATGGCCGATGTATTACTAATCATCGCCCTTAGACAATTTTGGTCCGGAGGAGTGTTATTTGGCATGCAAGCTTTGCCAAAGAAAAGGGGGGGCATATGTTGACGACTAAAATTGGCAGGGACCAGTCTGACCAGTGTGTTCAGGCGGTCTGACCGATCTGGGCATTTGTAGCCAATCTGGCACAACCGACCGGTCTGATCGGTCCAAGCAGAGTCTGAATACAACTAGAGATTTTCATACATTTAGATCTTGTAATAAGATTTCTTGCAGGACATGTCCACCCACCCTATAAATATAAAGGGCCACAGCCAATTGAGGCATCCAATCGATCAAAAAATACAGTAATACATTACTTTTCTATTTTTTATTGCCTTTGCTTTTATCTCCAAACCCTAGCTCTTCCAACCCCATTATCTGATGTTTTCCTTCGTCTCCACGATGTCTGAAGATGCCCTAGCTGGCCTGCCAAGCCTTTGGCAACCCTACATGCACCTACCCTAATGGGGTCCCTCCCGGGCGAGCGTTCGTCGGACTTCGCCGTTCTACCCCGGCGACCGGTCTGACCGGTCCCTCTGACCGGTCTGACCGCCCCACGCAGGACACACTGCACCGAGATCCTCCTCGCACTGCACAACTGTTGGTGCTTCTTATGATCAATAGAATATGGATTCCGCAAGTGCACAGAATTACCACTATAGCACTTCACCTTGGAGTATTATAGGGTATCATAATTTTCCTTAGGGAAGTACTATGGATAAAGAGTATCGAAGAATCGAATGACAAACTTTACTAGAGATATCAATCGACTAAATTAGTGGGGGTAAGCCTGATAGATAAGGTAAGATAATGGCTAAGCGATGACCATCTGACATAGGAGACTCTTATCCGTAGAGAGGTAAGTAGCCGGGAGGACAACGAGCGAGAAAGACTCCTAAAACACTTCTAAACTATCAAGCTAGCCTCTCTAGACTAACCCTTGCTTCTAACTAGTTATCGGGAACCTAGAGCTTACTTCGGTGGCTGGAAGAGGAAGGACTTCAGAAAGGGATGAGAGGGGAGTCCAACGGCAACCTGCACTACTACTATGAAATCACCCGAACGTGGTGGACTATAAGGGACGAATAGGGCTATCACCAACTGTCGCCTACCACAACGGTACCATGGTGTGTAACACACTTTCTAGCTAACACTAAGCTCAGACACCACGTCCGTACTCGGTGTTAGGATTTCTCTTATCTCGAACAAGAGAAATCCCCCTCAACCTAGGGACCTAACTTGAGCTCCCTAGTCCGAGCGAGAAAACCCACAAGGTAAGATTTCGAGAAACAAGAAAAATACAAAGCCTAAGCTAGAGGAATTACTTTCGCACTCAAGCAAGATAATTTGAGAAGATAAATAAATGCGGAAAGTAAAGCTAACTCAAAAATATAATGAAAATAACTTATATTGCTAAATACCAAAGGAAAAGACATAAGAGCTTGTTGATGCTCACTAACGACCATTTCTGAGTGTCAATATGGCCATAAATATATGGATGGACTTGCATTTCTGACACTTATGCCACTAATAAATCCCCAAATTCCACATGTCCCTCTAGATTTCTATGAGTGCAGGTTTTAACTAAAAATGGAGGGCAATCATACTTTTTTGGCCAAGGAGCAAACACCGACCAATCAGACATCACCACACATGGATCAAAAGGCCACCAGAGAAGAAATTCAGCATAACAAGGGCCCAAACCACAACCATTACCAAAGAAGCCGACCTACCCATGGGCCCCACTACCTTAAGTCTTCGACGTGGCAGCTTCTCATTGGATGGTGTAAGTCAGTTCAAGGTGTCCCGTTTACAATTCTTGGCAGTGGAGAGGGTGGCTCCCCTCTATATATATGAGGGGAAGGGCTCCATTTCAAGACATCACCAAGCAACCAAGCAATCAAGTTACTCTCTCAAGATGTAGTTCATCTTCTCTTGTTGATGTCTTAGGACTAGAGGAGTTCAGGTTTGAGTCATAGTTCGAGGTCTTAGAGTCATCATGGAGAGTCCGGTATGTCTTTTACCTTCTCTTTATGTAATTCTCTGAGTTTGTACTAGATGCTTATTTATTCTATTCAGTACTTTGGTTCTGTAACACCCTAAATTAAATTTCAGTATTTAATAATAAATTTAATTGGCTTTATTTAATTTTCTAGGATTTAATTTGCTTAGCGTTGCATTTATAATTTATTCTTGCTTCATAAAGTAATTAAAATTTATTTTAGGGCTAACACGCTTGTGCATTCATGCTGGTGCATGGCTTTACTTGTTTGAGTGTTGTAGGGTTTGAATTCAAATTTGAGTTTGAATTCAAATAATTGAGTTTGAAAAGGAATAGAAATAGAATAGAAAAGGAGAAATAAAATAGAAAGCCCAAACCCTTTAGCAATCCAACCCAACCCGCTCTCTCTTCAGCCCATCAAACCGAAGTGGCCCAGCCCTTCTCCTCCTTCTCCCTCACCCCACGACCCGCTCCCTCAACTCAGCCCAGCTTTTCCCCACGCGCCGAAGCCCAGCGCTCGCCCCCGCTCTCCCCGCTCAGCCCGCGTCACGAGTGCACGTCGTCCTCGCTGCTATGGGCCCGCACGTCAGCGCCGCTCCAGTGTTCACGCCTGCGCGCACCGCACGCCTCTCTCGCCCACTGACAGGCCAGTCCCCCCCCCCCCCCCGCGGCCCACCCATCAGCACCTCACCCAAACCTCGCACGCGCTCCTCTCTTCCTTCCACTGATCACTCGGTCCACATGTCATCCTCCCCCGCTTAAACGCCGCGCACCCACCTGTGGGCGCCTTATCGTCGCTGCGCACCCGACCCCACACTGTCAGGGCTTCCTTCCTCCTTCAGCTCGCCCGCAACGACCGCGCCGAGATCACAGCCGTGATCTTTGGCGACTCCCTGCCATAAACCCCCTCCGAGATCCTTGGCACCTCTCCTTTAAACACCCCGGCCTTCCTCTTGCGCCGCACACGCCCACCCCTCGCAGCCCCAAACCGAGCCGCAGCCACCCCGCAACCTCGGCGCCCGGAGCAGAGCCCTGCGCCGCCGCGGCCACGCCGCTCCGCCGCACTGGAGCCCCGGCCAAGCCGCGCCGGAGCATCACCGTGGGACAAGTGACTTCCCCGAGCCCGCTTCCCTCCGCTCCGACCTCGGCATCGATCTCGTCACCAAGCTCCGTCGTGCGCCACCGCGGGATCTCGTCGCCGGCGCCGCCACATCACCTCCCCGTCCGATTCCACGCCCGGTGAGCACCGCCCGGACCTCCTACTCCTTTTGCGCTAGATATCTTGGAACTTGGCGTGCTCTAGGTGCTAGGACACCGATCACCGGCAACCCTCGCCGCGAGCCCGCCATGGCGGACCGTGCTGCAGCACAGTTTGGCCCACACGAGCCTTGCCTTGGCTTGCACTAGCTCGGCGCACACACGCAGAAGCCACAGCCCCAGTTCCTAACCCTGAGCAGCACGCCCGAGCGTGCAATTCCGACGAGTCATGCCGCGCAGACCCACCACCGCCCGTGCAACCACGTCTCAGGGCACCCCCGAGCCCAGATGAGTGCTCAGGTGGATTGCGCATGCCGCTCCGAGCACCCCTGACCCAAACCTTGGTCGAAATGACCCTCAGAGCATCGAATATGATGAAGTCTGGCGAGGAATCGACGAGCGCCACCGCAGAAACCTCAAGTCCGGCGACTCGCGCCGCCGCCCGCGCGCCCAAACCCTCTGAACCGCCCGATCCAAACCCGACGCCCCTGATTAGATCGCAGAACCATCAAACCCTGGCCCTCAGATCTCGATCCAACGGATCAGATCTAAACATACCCCTTCGCACTGCTACTTTTGCTAAAGAAACCCTGCCTTTCATCGAAATCAACCCGCGATCCTTTCTTATTCAAAAGTATTTGCAATTCAGCCCAAAATCTTTCACGGACCCCCCTGACCTTTTTAAAAATAGAACCCGCAGTCCTAGCCGGTCAGTTTTATGTGTTAGACCCTAGATCTAACTGTTAATTATGTTTAGGTCGTTGGTTTTTGCAGAAAACCCCCAGAAACTCTGTTTTTCTTACAGTTTAGCCCCTGGACTTTGTTTTTGCTCTAGTTTTCGCGTTCTAGCTCCGTTTAGGTGTTCTTTATGTCCACGCGATCGTTGTAACGCGTAGAATAGTTCTAGCTTAGTTTTTCTTGCTGTTTTTATGTATTGTTGTACTGTTTCTTAGTTTTTGCTCCTATTTGCATGTATGTGTATTTGTGGACTGGTTTTGGCGTTGCGATCGTGAGTAGACGTTGGTCCTTCGGAGGAGTACCAGTACCAGGAGCCATCTTCTAAGCAGTTTGAGCAGCAGGAACAGTTTGAGGAAGGCAAGTATAACATGAACAACACCTATCACTTTAAATACATTTTCATACTGCATTTTAATACTGTATGCCTATAAGGACTTTCCTAGCCCCTTTATATCCTTTATATATATCCTTGGGTTGCATTTTGGTTAGTTATGCTAGGTTGCTGTGCTCTCACACATAATGGTCCTTTTTAATTAATTTGATTAATGGTATATGCAACTTAATTCTGGGAGTGGCCCATTTGAGTGGCTCACGTCTCGTTAAAAATTGGTTTTTCTAGAAACTTGGTTTAGGGGGCTCGCACTGTGTTATGTGCTAGCTACTCTCCATAAGGATCGTACATCATTAGAGCGACAACCTGGGACAACCGCGCAACCACAAGACAGGAATGGGACGGTCTTGGCTTACTAATTAGGTCATTATGGTTCGAGAGTAACTTACCGACGGGGCAGGAGGGGTGGTGAGCTTCAATGGTCCCTGCGCTACGAGGCTTGGTCTGCGTACCCCTCGAGGTGGGCCCCATCGTTGAGGAGCCTAATTCCTTAGCGGTTACACCTTACCAACATGTCCTTGTAACGGCCTCGTAGTGAGTTTGCTAGTCATCTCACCTAAGGAAGTGTGATGAACAACTAGCGTAGCTCACGACTTGTGGGTAAAGATGTGCAACCTCTGCAGAGTGTAAAACTAGTATACTAGCCGTGCTCACGGTCATGAGCGGCCTGGATCCTCCTTTTGATTAGTGGGGTTACCTTGGTGGTTTCGGTTTGGTTCTCAGTAGTTCTTAATTAATTTTTATTAATTTCTATGTAACTGGGTTTATGGTAATTCATCCACTTGTAGTAAATAGCTTTAATAAAATTTTGCCAAGATTAAAAGCTAATGCAGTCGAGTCAGCCAACCTTAGAGCCTCATAATTTGTGTAATACTTGTTGAGTACAAGTTGTGTACTCACTCTTGCCTACTCTACTCTTTTTCCTCTTGGGGATACTCTACTGCTGCTCAGTTCCTGCCGACGCGAGGGAGTTCATCTGGAGCTACCAGGACTACGAGGACTTCTAGGCGTTCGTCTCCCAGTCGACGTCCCTGTGGCGCCCAGCTTCCGAGAAACTTCATATATGTATTCTACGCTTCCGCATACTCTGTATCAGACATTTTGTCATTAATGAAATAAATAACATTCATATTCGCTTTATTATATCTTTTTACATGATATGTGCTGTGATATTTTGTTCATTCTATTGTATATACGTGTGACTTGATCCTGGCACGTATATGATTGCTCGGTTTATGTCCTTTTATAAACCGGGTGTTACAGAGTGGTATCAGAGCCGTATCGATTGTAGGACGAAAGCCTAGATAGAACTGGTCGAGTTTTAGGACTTCTTCTCTCTCAGCCTTGTCTGCTGAAACTATTTTGCTATTATATTCCTTGAATTCCAAGACTCTTACTCGTCTTGCCTTGATTTCTCTCTATAGAATAGTATCCGTAGATTCTGACCTGAAGGAAATCGTTTGACCATCATAGGTATAAGCTAGATGACCCCTTTATAATAATACGATAGCACGTTCTGCGACACGTTGTGTTAGTCGAGTCGCGTGATAAACTCGACTAAAGTATGAACTTTTGAATGTTTGTTATTATGCAAATGTTTGATTTGGATCTTTGGTTGATTGCATAGTTTAGTAGTTAAAATTTGTTTAAATAAAATCAGTCTTAAGTTAAAGTTAATTAAATAATAAAATGAGTTAGATCGTTTGGGGTAAAACCATCCACTCTATCCTCTCTACCTTATCATGCCTTGGGTTTCTGTCTTGTTGAGAAGAAGGATAGCGCAAAGAGAAGGTGATATCCAGAGATTCACCGACGAGGACGTCGGTTTCTGTAAGGGGGTAGGGATGTGACACCCCAGCCTACAGATAGTATAGGAGAATTCGAGAATTTCTCGAACGAGGCAGAAGAGTTATGCAATAGTTCTCTTTTTCGGATTTATGCAACATCTATCTGGAGTTAGAAGCATTGATGCATGAGTAGTGTTGTCCAAATAAGATAGAACCTTACCTAGTGAGGTTTTCTCTCTTCTTTGACCTTACCAATCTATGCCTCCTTTTATCCCATCTCAGATGTCAGCAGAACAAAAAGACCTTGGAGACAGTGCAATGGGTGATAGTGTTCATGCAACAGTTTCCGTGAAGCAGCCGACAACGGTACAAGATCAGCCTTCGCAAACAACATACCATCCGAAGAATGGTGAGAAAGCTTGCCCGTGTTGCCACTTCTATGGCCTTCCTTGTCGTCAAGTTCGTGCGACTGAAGATGAAGCCACAACTAGGAGGAACCAGAGGTTGTTCTCCAGTACAAAGAGAAAGAGGTCTCATCAAGAGCAGCTAGCAGAGGATTCCCTTTTCCTTGTGATGAGGACATGACCAATATGCATATGATCAAGGCCCAAGCAAAGCTAGAGTTCAAAGGCCAATCCACATTGAAGTCCGATTTATTCGCGAGTCCGGTTCGGACTGCAGGAGCAGGCCTCACGAAAACGGACGCCCAGGCCACATACGGGCTCCGTTTTGGGCGTTCTATATATCGTTGGAAAGCTAAAGAGATAAGCTCTCCAACCCAACTGATCCCATATCAAAATACGCTCAGAGTCGATGGGAATAGTTGAAACAACATGACGACCAGAATCTGCCTGGATGCAGCGACGCCAGTTTTTGGGCCCGAAGGCCTTGTATTCCCTAGGGTTGCCCGGCCACCCCCTTGGCCGCCCCCCTAGCCTCTCTCTTCTATATACACAGCAGCCGTCATTAGGTTACTTGGGTTTTGCTTAGATTATTCTGTCGAGAACAGTTTCGCCACCGTGTCGGTTTGTGAAACCCCAACTTTGAGATTAATCTTTCATCTGTAGAGTCACTTCAATTGAGCTGCGTTCTTTCGAGTTCTTGCTTGTGTTCTTCATTGCGCTTGCAGGGATTAGCCTTCTTGGCGAGGTCAACCGGGTTGTGACACGGTTGATAACCAGAGGAGTTGTGGTGCTAAGATTGCTGGATTCGGGTCTTAGGATCTGAAGCCGGATCGGTGTGTCTCGCTCCGCCTACAACGAGAGTTATCCAGAACCTGACGGAAGATCGGGAACCCACGTCCCCATTATTTGGTATTCAGATACTCAGGTTTACTGTCAGGTTTCACATCTATCTTTAGTTTCACCAATTTCGCCTTTGTCCCACAGTCCACCAAAAGGCCCTAGAAAATTTTGTGTTCGTGCTGTTTTCCCATCCCATTAGCCCTTTTAAGCCATTGCATATTTTGATATCGGAGTCCGCATCATTGAGTTTGTGTCCATAGTCGTGGTCTTGTTGCTGGTTTAGATCGAGTTCTTAGATTGGTTTGAGTTTTGCATCGTGTCACCGTGTCCTTTTCCATCCCGTCATCACGTCCGGTTCATACTTGTCTCTGTCCAGTTCGGTATTTTGTTGATATCTCTCGCATACGAACTCAGATTTTTGTGTTCTAGTACTTTATGGAAAGCTTGTGAAATTATCTATAACTTTATCAATTGTGAGAATTCCATAAAACGTAGTTATCTGCGCCTAATCTGTATTGGAAGTCAATCTGTTTGTGACCCAGAAATTTCTGAGTAGTCTGTATTTCGGGGTCAATATCTTCTACTTCCTTTATGCAAAAGAGACTTTCCATATATTGCAAAGAAAGAGAAAAGGAGGATCTACAACTTTTGTGTTGTAAGTTTTCGTGTTTGAGGTCTCTAAATTTGTCAAACAGCCTGTATTAGTTTGTGTAGCAAATCTGTAATTTACAGACAACAATTTTGTGATAGTGTGGAGTTGTCTCTTGCTCTTGTGGCACTTTTGAATAAAAAAAGAAAGAAAGAAAAAGGCAAGTGCATAAAAAAGAGCCGCACAAAAAAAAGAAAAAAAAAATCAGAAGTGCTTGCATCCTTTTGTGTCCTTTGTGCTTGGTATATGTCGCTTGTTTGCTTGAACTAGTTCTATGAACACATTTAGGCCAGCAACATTGATAAGTACTTTGGATATTTATTCAATTTTTGCTATCTGATTTTCAATTGTGCTAATCCTTGCTACTAAATAAAGCCCCCCGAAGCTCCACATATTACTTCAGATCAATACACCCAGAGGATCTTGCAATCTTGGTACCACTTCCTCACAGGTATCACGAACCAGCCACCGGTTGTACCATCCTCTGCTTTGCATTGGTAAGAACACTTGTAAGAGCTTGGTAAGACGTGCGAGATTGTGTTTCCACCATCTACATCCACATATAGTAGTTGATAGGGATAACCTTTTGTGTTTTCTCTTGTCTACTTACTAACAATGTCAGGAAACACTGAGATTGCTCAACGAGTGTTGAGTTCTCAAATGGAGAAAGTGGAGCAAAATCAATTCAACAATTTGTTCCAGACTTTCTTTGCCGTGATGGAACGACGTTGCCGAGTCATCATTGATGGTGAGACTTGCAACAACCTTGCAAGTTTAGAGCTGGTCGAGAAGCTTGGTCTGACCACAAAGCCACATCCACATCCATACTACATGCAATGGGTAAATTCTTACGATAAGATTAAGGTAACTGAATTTGCACATATTGAATTTAGCATTGGTTTTTACAAGAGTAGTGCTGATTTTGATATAGTACCCATGCAAGCATGTCATTTATTGCTAGGAACGCCATGGATTAATATAAATGATGTGGTACATAAAAAGGTTGCAAATAGATATTCTTTCAACTACAATAGAAGAAAAATTACACTTAAATCTATGACCGCAACTGAAATTTTAGAAGCCGATCTTGAAAGAGCAGAGAGAAGAAACAATGAGCCTTTTAGAAAAGAATGGATTCTATCTAAGAGAGCAAGAGAGAGGGGAGCCTTCTTGGAGAGAATGGAATGAAGTGTGTGTGTGTGTTGAGGGGGATGGAGAGAGGCCCTATTTATAGCTCTAGAGGTCGGTTTCCTGCCAACGCACATATGGAAGGTGATCAGGTGCCTTGGCAGCCACTCCTCCTCAAAGTGCACCTGGTCGGGAACCAGGCCAGGTTCGGCCGACCCAGGGGTTCGGCCGACCCCACCTAGCAGCCTCTCGGCCTGTTCTTCTATTGGATGGTATATTCTTTGATGCTTATCCTTATCCTCTGGTGCATATTACGTGGAGGCCCCGTTTCCTCTGACATGTGGGCCCTCTTTGTAAGTGTGTGATGCCGGATGTGATATTCTGTGTAGTTATATGGTGTCTGCTGTGTGTTTTCATCTTATTCCGCTCCTGCTCATCTGAAATATACAAAACTCAAAAACAACTGTGGTGCAAGGTTAGTGATACAAATATATGAGTAAGACATGTAGTTTTCCTTTATTATTCAGTATAGTTGACGGGTGAAAATGGCACTTAAGCACCGTCAACAACTCCCCCAAGCTAGCCCTTTGCTCGTCCCGAACAAAGTTTTAGACTTAGGTTGTTGATCAGGAGTTTCTACAATGTCGCATTCCTGACTTATGCCCAAGGCACAACCGAGTGTTCTTACCTTTATTCTGAATAAGTTGGCCTTGTTCGCACCTTTTACCTTACTCCTGTGGGGCTTATAGCATCATCCTCATCTTTGGCGGTTGAGGGTCAGAACGGCTTGTAGAGTACAACTTACCACTCCTTTGTTCAACCGTCAATCCGGAGGTTTTATAAAGTTTTTGAAAAGAAATTTTGTAAGTTCCTCGGGAGATCTCTCGGATCGCTCAAATGTGTTTCATTCCTCACCAAGGCCTTTTTATGCGCCTTTTTCCATCCTACTTCTAGTGTCTTCTTTTTGGTGGATCTGTAGGTATGGAGGATATAATGGCAAACTTGCTTCTCATATTTCGCTAAGTCAAAGACCGGATCCACAGGAGAAACAAGTCATAAGCCTCGATCAAGATGTGCAAGTGTGTTGATATTTTTGGTGAATGATGGATGAAACTCCTTCATATGAATTCTCTCTCCCTTGGAATATTTTTGGTATGGGCTATATATATATATATATATATATATATATATATAGGGCACCACTATTTGGACCCCGGGTTCCAAATGGTTATTTGGTACCCAGACCTATCCGACAGCAGCCCAGCCCAGCCTACACGACGGAGCTAGGCACGCGCATGAGACTGTCTTCCCCGAGCAGGTTTTTTCTTTTTTTTTTCTTTTTCCATTCCAATTCACGTGGTCAGTTCCTTTTTCTTGCCTGCTGCTAACCGGATCTGCGCAACCTACTTAGTTCGCTGCTCGAGGCCAAAACAGCGCGTCGTGGATGAGATGCCGCTGGCGCTCCATAACGCCGACCCGATCTCCGACGATGGGAGAACCGCCGGCGCTGCCGCTGGCTCGACCGGCTGGGAGCCTGCAGCGCGGCCAAGCGAGGTGCTCGGAGCTGCCGCCATCGCCAGGGAGCAAGGGCGGTGGCGACCTGAGGTCGTGCGGCGGCGAGCTAAGGCCGTGCAGCGGGGGCGGGGTCGGCGGCAATCTGGGCTCGTGCGACGGAAACGAAGAGAATAAAGTAATAAACCGTCGCCTCCCAGACTCCCCCACGATCTATTTTTTTTGTGAATATTTAAAACAAAAAAAATAATATACAAGAGTCGTGGATACTGGAGGAAAAACGGACGGACGGGTGCAGCGCGTGCACATGGGTTGGGCTCCAGGTACCGCCGGTGCGTTGGGTGGGCTCGAGGACTGAATAGCTATTTGGACCCCAGGTACCATATAGCAATACTATATATATATATATATATATATATATATATATATATATATATATATATATATATATATATATATATATATATATATATATATATATATATATATATATATATATATTGACATGCCTTGTGGGCATGTGGCATACCTTCTTTGGGCATGCATCTTTTCTTCTTCTTTCTTTTTTTTTTGACATGCCTTGTGGGCATGTGGCATACCTTCTTTGGGTATGCATCTTTTATTTCTTCTTTTTTGTATAGCCCATACATTATAACGATAACTTTGTAGAGAGATAGACATGGTACAACATAGAGTTTTATTTGTGGGTGGATGGATGTACTTGCTATCTTCCAAGTGTAGAAGTATAGCATGTGAGTGGACGTGTACGTGATCTTGATCATGGGCGTATGAAGTGATTCTCTCAAAGGGGTCACAATAATTTGACAAAGCTCAATGAGAAGACAGGTTGCATATGTGAAAAGGCTTCTCAAACTTGTAACTCATATGGCTCTGGATGGGAATTACATATCACCGAGGAACTTTATTTTTGTATTTTTGAAAAGAAATACTCCGGATATCAAGCATCATGTAGGAGAAGATCATAGCAACTCTTTTCAGCCATATCATAACCCACAACAACCTAGATTCGAATTCTGCTTTTCACTACCCACAAGTTTCAAGCTTAAGGTTTGAACATCTAGCCACCAAACTCAGAACTTAGGGAGAGCACAAGGTTGTAACTAGGCATATGAAAGGAACTAACAGAGCAACTATTCATCATCTCAACAAGGAAAAACTACACATGCTTACTACACATACTGGAAAGCAAGTAAATATTTTTGGGTTTTTAAAGGTTTTGCCAATTTTTATTTGATTTTAGTTATGCAAATTTTTATGGATTTTCATAATTTTGCAAATTTTTGCTTGGTTTCATGCAAGGTTTGAAAGCAGTAAAGATAGAGTTTGATACAAGGTACCTCTCATGGGGGTCCTCCCCCAAGCTAGCTTCAGGCTCACTGCTGTTGGTTGGGATTAAACCCAGCCCAACGGTAGTAGGCCCTCCACTCCTCCTGGGATTGCTGCTGTTGCTGCTCCAGGTTGCGGATCCTCTCGCCTGTGTATCGCTGCCAGTTTTGAGTTGACTCGATGTGTTGGCCCAATGACTCATCGATGTTGGTGGTGCACACATTCAGCTCACCCATCTGCCGAGTCAGAGTGGTGAAGCCTTTGGACGAAGTTGTACGTCGCGGGGGACCACTGGAGCTAGAACTGGTGGACTGGTGCCCTGAGGCCTGCCGTGCCCACTCGGTGGAGCTGGCACTCTGCCATGACGAACCTCCAGCCTCATATTGCTATGGTTGAGGCTGAGGTTGCTGCTGCATGAACTCCTCCATTCTGGCCCTGCTTCTTGTAACCCTGCCAGGAAGACCAAAAACACTATGCCTACGGCTCTCCTCTTGTGGAACAAGAGGGATGGTTTGCGAAAAGGTAGTTATACAGATGATACCCCGTATTTGGCAATGGGTTTTAATTTGCATAACCAAGCGAAAAGAAAATCAAGGAGTCATCCGGGCCTTTCTTGAGTATGTGGCCTTGAACCAAGTACGCCTCATCGATCATAACACGGGGCTCCTCAATGAAGGGAACGGGGTTCCCATCTAAGATTCCCATGTTTGATGCGATGCAGGTGATCAAAGAAGTGCATTCAATAGGACCCGTCATCCAAAAATTTGTGAGCCATTGCTTAACCATTGCTTGTGCGGGGGAGATTCAGATTTTGTTGACCATGGCATATATTATCATCAACTCATCATTCCGCACTGGTCGTGGATCATCTCTTGGAAAGAGAGTGTTAGCCACCCACTTGTGCATCAAACGAAGAGTCGGATTTTGAATGTCATTGCACCGAGGTGCAAACTTGCCATGAACAACTTGACCCAAAATCAAACCCCAAAAATCATGTCGATCAAAACCACGACAAGCTTTAGCAAGGGAAACTGGCAAGCGCGCGCTAAAACCCAAGAGGTGACTGAAATTTCTCTAATTAAAATAGCGTTCAACTCCAAAAAGTCGGAAAGAAACACCATCATCCACCTCCCGAAGAGTGCAAAGAAATTGGATGGTGAGGAGATGAGAACCATTCTCCTCAACGGGCAAAAAACCATCCCATCCAACCGCATGCCAAACACGAGCGAAGTCAACATCCATACCTGTTTTCTCGAGAAGGTCTGGGTCGAAAGCTCTGGTATGACCAAAGCTTCGATTCTTGATCATGGCGTAGGCTTGACGCTCGCGGTCATCTCGCAAGTCAAGGTACGGTGCATCATCTTCATCTATCTCCATGTCCTCGGCTTCCGGGTATGCAGCTTGCTCCTCAAACTGTTCTTCTTGTTCGTCTTGCTCATAATCCATCATAGTCGGTGTTGGTGGAGGTTCGAGGGAATGATGAGAGCTTGACTCGCCCTGTGAACGGGACGAGCCCAACCTCGTCATCCTTTTGAGAGCTCCAGAAATCTTCCGCCCTGCACCTCTCATGCTTGCAACAAGAACGAACAAGAACAACTCGATTCAGGTTATGTTAGTGAAATGAAAATGAGACTCTTACCCGAAAGTTGTTCTTCCAAATGCGTAGATAGTCTTGCAGCAAAGAAATGAGAGAGAGAGTGCTCTTGCAATCAAACTTGAGCCAAAATCCAAAGGAAACCCGAGGAAGAATGTGTGAGAGGGAGTGAGAGTGAAGAGAGTGAGCATGAGAGCTCATCACCCCTCTCTCGGCCTCTATTTAAAGAATCTGGGCGAGTGCACCCGAGGAAGAGCCAGGCACAACGGTCAGGTAACCATTGGAGAAGGTGGGGCCCAGGAGCCGTTGTCCCTGGGTCGGCCAACCTGTGGGGTCGGCAGGCCCCAGGGTGGGCCCCTGGTGCCCCCCCTTTGGTCATGTGCTTCCTCAACGGTTAAAAAGTTTGAAAATATGGTGCACGGCCAAAAGTTTGCTCGAAAAGATGTCCAAAATATTTTTCCCAAAGGATTTTATTTTTGGTTTTTTTGTAGAAGGGGAAGAGTGCTAGAAAAATTCCAGCATGCAGAAAAACAATTTGAAAATTTCAAACATGCAGTGGAGAAAAACAAATATGGTGCAAAGAAAATGTTGAAAAGCGGAGAAAGCAAATATGAGATAAATACTAATTTACCTTTGGCAAGGTCACGTCGTTTAAAGTCCGACGTGCACGACTTTTCTCCATTGTTCTTACCATTCGTCGGTTCGTCCTGGAGAACTGGATGAGGCCGAATTCTCGACCTTACGCCATACCTTCTTTTCCTTCTTCTTTCTTTTAGGTGCGGAGGGTCATTGTTCTGGCTGGGGTTCTGATGCACCCCAGAGTGCTTGCCCTTCACTATCTTGTTGGATCATGAAGCGCTGCTCTTCCCTTTTCTTAAACCTGAAAAACATGTCCTCCCGTCTGACATGGAAATGGATTTCTCCCTTTCCGACATCGATCCTTGCCTTAGCAGACCTTAGAAAAGGTTGCCCAAGTACGAGGTCGACTCCGAGGTCGCCCTCCATATCCATTACCACAAAGTCGACAAGGATAAAGGAGTCTCGTACTCGTACGAAAATATGTTCGGCTATCCCTTCGGGATACCGAATGTTGAATCTGCAAACTATACGAGCATGGTTGTTGGGGAAAGAGCAAGATAATCAAGTTCTTCGTATACCACCTTGGGCATTATATGTACGATTGCCCCCAGATCGCAAAGGCATCGCTCGAAGTGTTTGATGTAGATCGAGCAGCTGATCATGGGGACCCCTGGATCCTCTTGCACAGCTGCCACCATGCCATCCCAAATGTCGTTCCTTGGGGGATAGTACCTACCTGCATGGTTATTGCATGGTGGCCTCCGGGACAAGTTACCCCATCCGGTAGACACCATGCTGACATTTTCAACGAGAGACTCAGGTTGCCCCGGGATCTTCCCGCTCTCAGCAGCAGGTAACGAAGCAGCAATTTCTGCAAGCTGGGTTTTGATCATTTTGTTGAAACTTAGCTGGGTTTTAAGAGTAGAAGACAAAGTTTCAAGCTTTACATTTAAACTTTCCAGGGATTTATCATTGGCCAAAAGCTTTTTATTTATATTTTCATTGATTTTAACATGGCCAAGAACAAGTTCTCTCAAGGGAGGTTGGTTTGAATTGAAATTCGAATTATAAGATGGATTATAGTTTTTACCTCCCTGGAATGGTGGACGTGACTGGTTCCACCCCTGGCCTCCTTGTGGTGGACGGTACCCGTTGTTATTGTTATTGAGGTAGGCGCAGTCTTCACGGGTTTCGGGGCAGTCGTTCCCCGAATGTCCATCGTTACCGCAGACCTCGCACGTGAAGTGCGAACCCATGGCGTAAACAGGAGCATGGATCGGTTGTTTGCTCCCTTCCTCGATCTTCTTGATTAGGAGGTCTAGCTTCGCAGCAATCATATCCGTCTCTTTGACGGTATGCATGCCCTTCATATGGGGTTGGAGTCGTTCATCGCTCCACCCCTGATTGGAGACCATCTTCTCGACCAATTCTTTTGCTTTGGCGATAGTCAGGTCGAGGAAGGCTCCTCCAGCAGCAGCATCAATGTTGGCTCGAGATGTCGTTGTGAGCCGGTTGTAGAAGCTTTGCAGGACGAGCCACTCGTCCATGCCATGGTGAGGACAGTCCAGGATATATTCCTACAGCCTCTCCCAAGCTTCTGGGATGGATTCCATCCCCGTCTGCTGAAAACATGATATTCTCCCGTGCAGAGCATTTGTTTTACCCAGTGGGAAGAATTTTCCGAGGAACGCCTTGGAGCATTTGGCTCAGGTGTTGATGTCCTTTTCTTTATAAAACCATTGTTTCGCCTTCCCCAGGAGGGAAAAGGGAAACGGACGAAGCTTGACAACATCGGCGGTGACACCCCGTATGACAACGGTCTCGTAGAGCTCCTGAAAATTCTGCAAATGTGCATTTGCGTCCTCATTTGGCTTGCCACAGAATGGGCTAGCCTGCACTATGTTGATGAAGCTTGATTTGAGCTCGAAGTTCACGTCCCCGACATTGATGTTGGGGCCAGTGGCCACATTGTCGGTGGAGGGGACAAAGAACTCGTGGAGAGTCTTTTCAGCCATAGCCTCAAGAACATGTGGTGCTTCCGGAATGGGTTCCTGTGCTGGGAGGATAGCGAGAGGAGGAATGACGCGAAGTCGTGCCCTTCTCACGAGCCTCTCTGGATTGTCTGTGTAGTTTTCCTGCAGGGAGAAACCAGTCATACACTACCCATGTCTTCTTTCAAATCAAAAATAAAGGAAGACATAAAGTGACATTAGCCTGAAAGAGTAAGGACTATATCCTGAGTACAAGGTCTAAGTTAATATCAGCACAATATCTTTGTTCACATGCCGTCCCCGGCAACGGCGCCAGAAATGCTTGTTGACATTTCTTAGCGCAATCACTAGGAATGGTTAATCCTTAGCGACAGCGCCAGAAATGCCTGTTGGAGTCCTTAGTGCAATCACTAGAAATGAGGGCGCCGAACCCATCCTAGCAACTGCACCCAAGGGGTGCCACTCTCGTGGTATAATCAATACGATTACAGATGGATCCCCAAGCGCACGGATATACCATTGTAACATTTCACCCGGAGAGTAAGGGTATCGTTATTTATTTGTGTCCCAAAGGACGGCAGCGGCAAAGGTATTGTACTCAACATTAACCATAACATTGTGCCTCAAGCAATAGGCAATACTCTAACAGGGGTAAGTACAGATAAAGAATAAGCAAGGGTAATGTGACACAGCACACATCCACACTCCAAGAGGAAGGAATAAAGGAGAGAAACTATAAAACAAAGAACTACTCTATCCTACGTCAAGTCAGCTGGAGCTTAGGCTAGGTTAAGTGTCCTAGTGCTTCCATCCAAAGCTGGGGTCATGTTAGATCATGGTTAGGACTGCAGGTGCTAGGAAAATGGGATAGCGGGAAGAAGGTCCCGCACCGGAGTACATCCAGTCCCGTTACCTCTTTGCATGAACTCCAACACCGAACCCGAACGTCGAGGAGTATGCTAAACGCAACACCACTATTACGCCGGATAGACAGGGCTATCACCACCTGCCGTCTACTCCAGTCACACCGTGGAGCACGATCATATCCGAAGGATCCCGCATACCCGAGCACCACGCTCGTGTATGAAGTCACTACTCTAGTGCCCCCAGGTCTCCCACCCTTTGGATGGACGAGTAAAACACTAGAGCAAGCCCGAAAGCACAACGAACCTCTATCCATACCCGGATCATCTGGCCTAACCAAGACCGTAGCATAACTTATGAACGAACTAAGCATGGATTGATAAACTATCAAGATAGCAAAGCAACCATGGCAAAACTCTATATTATGAATAGAAGTCTGACAAGTCAGATACAAAGCCATACCAGGAGCCGAGGATTGCTCGACGACCCCGAGGACGACTTGCTCGCTAAAGAGAACTAGCCTAGCTCCACTATCTAGCTAAAAGAGCAAGAGAGAGGAGAGCCTTCTTGGAGAAAATGGGATGAAGTGTGTGTGTGTGTGTGTGTGTGTGTTGAGGGGGGTGGAGAGAGGCCCTATTTATAGCTGTAGAGGTCGGTTTCCCACCAACACACATATGGAAGTTGATCATGTGCCTTGGCAGCCACTCCTCCTCGAAGTGCACCTGGACGGGAACCAGGCCAGGTTCGGCCGACCCCACCTGGCAGCCTCTCGGCCTGATCTTCCGCTGGATGGTATATTCTTTGATTCTTATCCTTATCCTTTGGTGCATCTTACGTGGAGGCCCCGTTTCCTCTGACATGTGGGCCCTCTTTGTAAGGGTGTGACGCCGGATGCGATATTCTGCGTAGTTGTATGGCGTCTGCTATGTGTTTTCGTCTTATTCCGTTCCTGCTCATCTGAAATGTACAAAACTCGAAAAGAACTGTGGAGCGAGGTTCGTGATACAAATATGTGAGTAAGGCATGTAGTTTTCCTTTATTATTGAGTACAGTTGACAGGTGAAAATGGCACTTAAGCACCGTCAACAATGTTTCCTCTCCACAGGCAGCTCAAAGTGTAGCTCGAACCGTCCTTAGTTTCATTCTTCGTCTTCGGGCTTGATTTGCGAGTTGAATCCTGCATCTACCAGACTATCCCCAAGGATGGGATAGGTTCACGTCTCCATCCGTATGCAAGCTTTAAGTGGATGCAATAAGGTATAAAAGTAGCCAAAGGATAGGCTGAGGTTTCCTATGCAAGCATGTATACATATAAGTCATTTGTCACTTTCCGACACAGGCCATGCCGGCACCGGTCAAATCCCAGGGCGGTGCAGGAACTCCTTCTCCCTGCACCTCATCTGACTCCACAGGGGGAAGTGGACTAGAGGGAGGTAGAAATCAGGGTTTACTACTCTAGATGAAGTAACAGAAGAGTAGGAATGTACATGACCGAATATGCGGCTATACATATAGTTTTCACCCTGCAGGGGTTGCGCACCTGTACCCACTCGCCCCATCGCCCGCCGATCTGTCGACCGACTGACTCCGAGGCACCGGTCTATTGAGAATGAGACTAACAGCTACGGCACCATCCTGTCCCCCCAGGTTGGGATGCATCCCCTCGCAAGAGGTCGCCCTGGAGTTGTGTGGACAAACCCCACACAACCCTACTTCTAATAGGTCTGGTGACGCGCATAGCTAGCTCGGACCGGGTCCACCCTCATTGTGGATAAGTGGCGTGCACGTTTACAAAGTCCCACAAATCATAGTTACCCCATGTGTCCATAAGAGCCGGGGCAAGCACTCCTCACGCAGTTCTCCGTAGTGGTCCACCAAAGGCACCCATAACAGGTATTGCCTCTCCTTGGGCTCCCATAACGGGTATTGCCCCTCCTTCTCTTCTCTTCTCGCACCCGCCACAGGTGCTCTCCAGAATGTGCACAATACACATTCCCGGCCAGTAGCTTGCCCCTGCTAAAAGCCCTATCTCTGGCTCCTCACAAAGTGGGTCTCAAGCATGCCGAGACTATCATATCATGGAATTTCCCATACCCATTCTCTCTCATAGTAGCCAAAGCATCCAAGAATCAATCAAGGTATAATAGGGATGCAAGGAATACGATATATAAGTAGGCCATGCAGGCTTATCTCACACACACACAAGTAAGCAATAGCAATTCTAGCAAGCAATGCCTAATAGAAATTCAAGTCATAGATGGGCGTGAACCTGGTAACTCTTCGTAGTCCTCCGAGGTCTCTGGGGCTTCTCGTAGTCCGGGATGTCCTCCTGGGTCTTCTAGCATCTGAGGCGTCGGTCAGCTCCTTCTCATAGGGACCTAATTGTAATTATGTATTACTGTAGGGACTAAAGCACAAAGTTGCACTAAAACTGCTCAAATAAGATCCAACCACACAACAAAACCTATTCTAACACGTAGAGCATGATTTTGGAAGAATTATGAAACTGGTTTCATAATTTTCAGAGCTCCGATTAATTTATTAAATATTTTTGAAGCTTAAAACAATTTCTAGAATTATTAAAAGGTTTTCGAAAAAAACACTCAGGCTAACACGTGGCAGTACCAGGGAGTGCCACGTGTCATCATGACGTCAGCGTTGACTTAGTCAATGTTGACCAAGTCAACAGTCAGCGCGGTTCCACGGCCAGGGTCAGCTGGGTCCCACGTGTCAGCGAAAGAGTGAGGCTGACGGGCGGGGCCCACGTGTCTGGTGCTGTGTAAAAAGGAAAAGAAAAAGAAAAAAAGGTTAGCGGGCTTCAAAGGGAAACTGGGCTCTTCTTCTTCTCGGGCCGATCGGGCCGAATCCGGCCCATCTTCTTCTTCTTCTTCTTCTTTTCTTTTCTTTCTTCCTCTCTCTTGCAGCTGGGCCCCACATGTCATCGACTGGTGGATCCGGTGTGGCTGGGATAGATCTGGTGCGGCTCAGGCTCATGTGGTCGGCGGTTTGCGCGATCTGTGAGCAGGAGCGCCTCCTGGGCATGGGGTGCGCAGCACGTCGCAGCCATGGCGAGGCAGCCGTGCGTGGGTGAGGCGGCGGCGAGCTCGGGCGGCAGGGCTGGGCACGGTTCAAGGCGGTGAAGGCACTAGGCTGCTCGGGAACGCGCATGCGCGGAGTCCCGTGATCCTAGGCCGCACTGGCGAGGTTGGGCTGGAGGAGGACAGGGATGACGGCGTGTGTGTGGAGCGCGTCCAAGGCGAGGCGGAACGGGCGACGGCAAGCGCGCGCGGCCGTTGGCTTCCCAGGCCGCGGCGCGACGGCGACGGCGGCACCGGGTTCAAGCATGGCGGCTCGGCGGGGTCAGGCGTCTAGGTCGGCAGCGAGGCGGGTCTGTGTGGCTGCAGGGCGCTCGCGTGCGCGGTCTGGGCGTTCTAGACCTGTGGCGCGATCCAGACACGTGCGCGCGCAGGGCATCCGAGTTCCGAGCCCGCGGCGGTGACGCGGCCGGTGAGAAAGGGCGATGGCGAGAGCGGGCACGGGCTCGCGACGGTGTGGTGCGTCCGCGGGGTCCCGGCAAGGCAGGGCGGTGCTCGGCGTTGGTGTGGCGAGGTCAGGGACGCGGCGATGGCCCGGTTTAGGATGGCGAGACTGTGCGCGTGCGTCCAAGGCAGTGGCGTGGCGTGTTCGCGCGCGCGGGAGCCGGTGTTCCAGGTCCACGGCGGTGATGGTCAGGCCCGGCGTGGCGGTGGCATAGCCATGACGCGCAGGCGATGAGGTGGTTTGGCTACGGAGGCGAGGTTCAAGGCCGGGGCTGGTTGACGGCGATAGGATCTTGCACAGGAACGAACCAGAACGGCATAAGGTCCTAGCTTGAGTAGCACGACCCAAGTTTGTATGGCCACAAGCAAGCAACTACAACTTGCAAGATCAGGGCTTGCTCACAAGTTGGTGCGGCTGATGGTCGACTTCTCAGGCAGGCAACCCAAAGAAACACAGCAGGGAGATGGCGAGTGGCACACGGTGCGGGCAGAGTGAAGCCAACGGCTTGCGACGGTGGCGCGGCTAGCAGTGTTGAAGGCATGGCCTTGCAGCCGCCTAGCGTATGCGTGTGTGTGTGTGCGCCCGGGGTGTGCTCGACGAAGGGCCGCACTGGCCTGGGCACGAGGCGGACGCGAAGGCGTGGCCGAGTGTGCGCTCAGCAGGACCGTGGCGAGGCCAGATGCAACAGCGGTGAAGTGCACGAGTGCGGTGTGTTGGAACTAGCCCTAGGATCACTCACGCTCGCGCAAGGACGCAAGGAGAAAGATAATGAGCAGAAGACACTCAGGTTTGGCGACGAACGCCGCGGCCGGCGAACGGCCTGTATCTTGGCTGTTTACTAAACTCAAAGGACTCGAACAACCTGAACACACGGGTTACATCCGGCTTAATTTATAGCCATGACAGCACACCACGCACGCAACCACTAAGCTAATCTCCATGCGCACGAACGCGAGTTCCTCGCAGAGCCGTTGCTCTCCACGGGACTCGATCTCCAGCTTGACTGCGCCCCCTTGTGCATGCTGCATCCCGTCTTCATCGCCACACGCACGAAGGCTTGGCCTTCCCTGCAACTGCATGCCGCACTAACAGCACACGCCGTACGCCATGATGCACGAACGATCTGGACGCACGACACGAGCTCACACACGCGCCATGCTGCCATCACACACACGAGCACGAACTCTGCATGGACCTGCTTCTCTATAGGTCGACTAACACATGCTAACTAACTAGCCTGAACCTGTGCACGCACACACGTGCAGCTAACGACCTAAACAGAACGTGGCCATCAACGTCCTGGTATAGATGGCCATTTGGCCCGATACCCATGGGGGCCCGAAGCCCGGCCCATATTAGCCCGACCCGAGCACGGCACGGGCCCGAATATTATTGGGCTCGGGCCGGCACGGGCACGATAGCCGGGCCGTGCCTGGGCCTCAATCCCGGCCCATGGACGCGTCCAGGCACGGCCCGAAAAAGGGCGGCCCGATCGGCCCGATGGGTAGCACGATAAGCCCGTTTAAATACTATGTTATCCATTATCAAACCCTATTTAAACATTTTCGGGCCGCCGGGCTGCCGGGCCAAACGGGCCGGCCCGGCCCGATTAAATCAATTTCGAGCCGTGCCTGGGCCGGCACTTCAGCCCATGGGCAGGCACGGCACGGCCCGTTAATATTTTCGTGCTTAAGCGGGTCGTGCCTAAACGGGCCGTGCTTAGCCGGGCCCGTGCCGGGCCGGGCCGGGCCGCCCGTTTGGCCACCTATACGTCCTGGACTCAACACTGGACGCGAACACAAGCACCAACTCGTGCGCCAGCGAACACAACACCATGGCGTGGTTTATTCCTAACACGGTGAGGGCCAAAAGGCATGGTCTTTTGGCCGATGCGGTGCGCTGGTGTGCTCGTGATGGCCCCTGCGTTCCAGGGACCACGGCACGACGCCGGCGAGGTGGTTCAGCGTGGCTACTAGCTACGGCGGCGAAAGGGCGTTGGGCTCCTGCAAACAAGAGAAAGGGACAAGGGATCCTATGGCTTCTACGGAGGGCTCATCGGCACGGCGGCCGGCAGCAGGACGGAGGATGGGAACGGGACGGCGACGGCCTACCAGACGGGTGGCGGTGCAGCGGCGAGGCGTCGCAGTGGTGGTCCGGGGCCGTGCCGTGCAGCGCGGGATCGTCGGCGAGGTCGTACATGCGCCGGCGGGATGATGATGGTGCTCCGGCGACGGCGCTCTCCTCCTCGTCTGCTGCATAGGCGCGGCATCGTTCTCGGCTCGAGCGGTGGCGTCGTCTTCTTCCTTGGATTCATTCCTCGGTTCCCGCGACTCCTTCTCCTCTCCTCTTCTTTGGCTCCTTGACCTCCTTCTTCTGCTTCACGGATGCAGCGGAGGCGCTGATGGAAAAGGGGCAAGGCGGCTAGGGTTCGGAGGTCTCGGCCGTGGGAGTTTTATAGCCCGAGGGCTAGGGCGCCAGTGGGAGTCGACGACTGGTCTTTGCTCAACGTGCTGCTGGCCACGCGGCACGTATCGGCGAACGGAAGGCCTCGGCGCGTGGGCAGGAGAGTGAGGCGCGGCTGCGGCGGAAGCGTGGGCTCGGCTAGGGTTTGGGGCTCCACACGGCAGCAGCGATCCTCGACGTCCGTGAGGTGGTGGGGACGCGTGGCACGCATCGGCGTGTGTGCCGGGTGGCCTCAGCATCGCGCAGCTCGGCCAGGTGGCCTTCGCGCCTTGTCGCAGAGTGGGGAAAAGCGGCCGCGCTCGCCCAGTCGTCGGTCAAGGCGAGTGGGTGGGAGGAGGAAGAAAGCTGACGGGCTGTCCCACCCGTCAGTGGCTGGTAAGAGAAGGACGCCGTGATGGCGGCGTTGGGCTGGGCCGTGATTGGCGCTGGTGCTTGATAGTTGAGATCGAAGGAAGAAACGACAAAAGGCTGTTGGGCTTTACGTGCAGCTAGGCTGGTGTGCTACGTGGTCATGATTAGCAGGTTAGGTTAGCTTTTGTATTTTAATTGAATGGCCTTTTCAAACAAAATACCACACACTCCAAACAAAAGAAATCCAAATCAAATGGAAACAAGGTAGATTCAAAAAGGATTCAAATAACTCCAAATATTATCATACTAACAAAAATAATATCCTTAATTTAGTTCAAAATTTTAATTTACTAGGAATTTTAGAGAGATATAAATTCTACTTGGGTGCATTTATCTACAACATTGCCACAAAAATTTTAAAACTCACATTTTTTTGAGAATATAACATTCCGTAAAAATACGGGATGTTACACTATCCATCTTTTTGGAGGGATCTTTCAAATATTCAACAATTTCCTTTCTCCAATCATCGGCCGTTAATTCTAAGGTCATTACTCCTTCCATCAGCCGATATCCAGAAGCATGCTAGGCCAACCGATTTGCATCACTATTATGAAATTTTGGAACATGCTCAATAGTTACTTTCTTGAATTCTTTCAATAATTGGAGACATTCCTCATGATATAAACGTAGAATATCATCCTTGCACTCATATTCCCCAATCAACTGATTGATCACCAGCATAGAATCTCCAAATATTTCAACTACATCGGCTTTGATCTCTCGGAGTAATTGAATTCCCTTAAGAATAGCACGATACTCGGCTTGATTGTTGGTTGCAGATGCTTCAATTGGAAATGAGAATTCAAAATTTGCCCCCCGAGGGGAAATCAGTACTACACCAATTCCAGAACCATTCCCACATGAAGATCCATCAAAGAACAAAGTTCAAGGAACAAGATCTACCATGGCTAGTTCTGACCCACAATGTTGTACAACAAAATCGGCTACGGCTTGACCTTTAACTGCTTTAGCCGATTCATATCTCAAATCAAATTTCGACATAGCTAGAATCCGTTTTCTCATTCTCCCAATTAAAATCGGCAATGAGAGCATGTATCTAATCACATCATTTTTGCTCACGGTAACACACTCGACCTATAGTAAATAATGTCTAAGCTTAGTGCAGGAAAAATACAAGCAAAGACATAGCCTTTCGACAGGAGAATACCTGATTTCGGCATCTAGCAATCTTCTGCTCACAAAATATATAGCTCTTTCTTTTCCTTCAAACTCTTGAATAAGGGCCGATCCAATAGCACGTTCATCAATCGATAAATATAATTTAAACGGCTTGTGCTTTTGGGGAGGAACTAACACTGGAGGATTCACCGAATAATGTTTAATTTCATCCAATGCTTTCTGATGCTCATCCCTCCATACGAATTCCTGATCGGCCTTCAACTTCAACAATGAACTGAATGGCTGAATCTTTCCGGATAAATTGGATATAAACCTCCGAATAAAATTAATCTTGCCGGTCAATGATTGAAGTTCAACTTTCGTCGTCGGGGCTTCAACTTTGTCGATAGCTGAGATAGTTTTCTGACTAATCTCAATCCCTCAATCATGCACCATGAAACCCAAGAATTGACCAGCTGATACACCTAAGGCTCATTTTTTTGGGTTCATCTTCAAACCATACCTCCTTGTACACTACAGAGCTTTACGTAAATCAGCCAAATGTTATTGGTACCCCTTTGACTTCACAACCACATCGTCAATGTATATTTCCACAATCTTGCCTATGAGTTCATGAAAAATATAGTTCATGGATCTCTGATATGTGGCACCGACATTCTTTAATCCGAAGGTCATAACCACCCATTCGAGTAAACCAAGGTGCTGGACATCTGAACGCAGTTTTGTGAATATCTTCTTCTGCCATAAAGATTTGATTGTATCTAGCATTGCCATCCATAAAACTGATCACTTTGTGTCTAGCAGTAGCATCCACCAACATATCAGCTATTGGCATAGGATAAACATCCATCGGTGTCGCCTTGTTAAGATTTCTGAAATAAATGCATACTCGCAATTTTCCATTTTTCTTATGAACAGGAACCACATTAGAAATCCACTCGGCATAGCGACACTGCCGAATAAATTTGGCTTCAATTAACCGTGTGATCTCAGCCTTTATATCTGGCAAAACCTTGGGATTGCACCGTATTGCTCCTTGATGATATGGCCGATACCCTAGCTTTATAGGTAAACGATGCTCAACAATAGATCTGTACAAACCAGGCATCTCATAATATTCCCAAGCAAAACAATCTTTGTATTCCTTTAACAAATTCTTTAGCTCCTGCTTGTATTCAGGATCCAAATTA
Source organism: Panicum virgatum (assembly GCF_016808335.1). Taxonomy (NCBI): domain Eukaryota; kingdom Viridiplantae; phylum Streptophyta; class Magnoliopsida; order Poales; family Poaceae; genus Panicum; species Panicum virgatum. The sequence goes on along the minus strand of NC_053138.1, from coordinate 33,886,153 downwards.
GCACTAATAAACGTCGGCCTTGGTTATCACCATTTCCAATATCAATCTCTTTTAGCATACCGACCGACGTAAACCTGTGTCCCAGTTTCCCTTCTTCTTCTAGGAACTCATCCATTAGGAACTCTCTGAAGAACCAACTGCTTGGATCAGTGTAGAATCATTACCAGCCAATGAACCATCATTCTGTTATTCATCGGCTTTGACCTTGACTCGCCAAACTTGTGACTTGACTCCTTTCTTGCTTAGAGTCTGTTCTTGTTCTTCCTGTATGATCTCTAGTTGGCGTAACCTCTGAACACACCTCTTCTGTAATCTGGTTAAACCCCTGGACACCACTGAGGTTGACTAGTGTGATATGTACACGTCTCTCATTTTGGATCCCTGCACATTGGCTGATCATCTTGCACTCTGTCGTCGGCCATCTACTCTAGCCGATTACGCGCAGGTATTCTCCTTCCAGCAGGATCACTTAGCATGGTCCTGCCCCCCAGTCGATCATGCACCGATATTCTTTTTCCTACACGATCATGCATAGGAATACGCTCATGTCGGTGTGATTCATAATTATGATGTGGCTCTTTATATGATCGGCTGCCTTGACCATTGCACTCAGGACAATCATCTGCCGATGGTAATGACAACCCTTCCTCCCAGCAGTAAACGAAGAATGGACACCTCCAATGTTCCTTCTCACGACGTGCCTCCTCCTCTTTGTGCTGTTGTCTTTCGTGGTCACGCTGGAACTTGTTTAACAGCATTTGAGACGTGACACGCCTACGTGGTGCCGAAAAACATACAGCCTCCTCCTGTAGATTTTTCCCTTTGACTTCATCGGCTGCTATCTGTGCCTTGGGATCAACAGCCCCAAATTTCTTGGCCGATGATGATGTTAGTATCTTGGCTTGAGGAGGGTTCTTATCTTTGGTCACATCTACCATGTTGGTGGCAAACAGATGCTGATCAATCTTCATTGTCCTTTTGGGAGTTTCAAATTTTAGCTTCCCTTGCTCAAAGGCCAACTGAATCTGTAGTCGAAAGACTTTGCACTCATTTGTATCATGTGACGTGGCGTTGTGCCACTTGCAGTACTTCATGTTCTTGAGTTCCTCTTCCGAAGGGATCTTGTGATATGGCTTTAACTTGATTAATCCTTCCGGCAATAACAAGTCAAAAATCTTGTCGGCTATGGTGATGTCGAACCCATATGACTCAGGTTCTTTCTTTCCAAATAGACACGTCACCATCTTTTTGTTGCATTGAATCCACTCAGCCGACGCGACTGTTTCTTGCTTTTCATCAATATCTTGATCAATAGAATATTCTACAAAGTTCACCTTCTTTTGAAAAGGCTTCTTGGATTTGTATGACCGAGCCTCTCCTGTCATCCAACTCGCAATTTGGCTGATGAACTCGAATTCTTGTGATGCATACTTGTCCTTGATGTGTGGCAAGAGTCCGTTGAAGGCTGCATCAGCCAACTGCTGGTCTGACAGAACCAAACTGTAGCATTGGTTCTTGACATCTCTGAGTAAAGGCAGCCACCGATCCATCGTTTCTCTTCCTTAAACTGATCAGATCTTTGAGGTTCAGTTCTGTAATTCCAGAGAAGAAGAACTGATGGAATTGCTTCTCTAAATCGGCCCAATATAATATGGAATTTGCTAGCAGTGTAGTAAACCAGGCAAAGGCCGATCCAGATAAAGACAAGGAGAACAATCGGACTCTAAGCGGGTCCTGATTGGCTGCTTCTCCCAATTGCAGGAGGAACCTATTAATATGCTCGGTAGTAGAAACATCTCCTTTCCCTGAAAATTTGGTGAAATCGGGCATCTTGTATTTGTGTGGGGGAGCAATCTGATCATAAGCCGAAGGATAGGGAGTCTTGTACATAATGGACTGTTGCTTCGGCCTTAATCCAAACTGCTCCCTCATTACCTCAGCTATCTTGGAAGTCCAATCAACCTGTTGACCCGCTGCTGGTACTTGCTGAGATGAAACCATGTTTGTTGTGTTTGCTGCCACTGCAGGTTGTGGTGAGTAGGGGTCATCGGCCGTCCTGCCGATGGCATCTGCTGTGCCTGCTAAGCCATCTGGTTGGGTGACTGCTGATACATTGTTATCGCAGAAGTGGCCGTTGGCTGTGGAACCGACGGACTAGTAGACTGTTGGACCGTAGGGTCCATGTATGGCACATTTACATATCGCAATATTCCGGTTATCTGATCATGGAAAATCTAGTTGACTGCACCCTGATGAGGAGACATTGAAATCAGAATCTCTGAAGGAGACTTAGGTTGGAGAATTAATGCCAAATGCTGCTGTGGGGTCATCGGCGGTGGCACCGATGCATTGAGTTGCGCTGCCATTTGTGGATTCCATGTATTTTGAGCATTCGGCTGTGCTGCCGATGCACTCTGCTGAGGGGTCATCGGCTGAGTAGCCGATGCATTAAACTGCGCTGCAGATGATATATTAAATAATTCAAGCGGCATACCAAGTCCAGTAGCTGGATTCCATCCATTTGGGTATCCAGACGTAGATCCTTCCTACATAGCTGTAGGAACAGGTGGAGGAGTCGAGTGGATGGGATCTACTAGAGCTGTTGACGTTGCAGTAGTAGCCTGCGTTGATGTTTGACTATTACTTGCTTCTGGTCGGCTATTTGGAGCCGACAAAGCTGCTTCCATAGCCGTTTCCAAAGGAGCAAAGTTCATCTGGTCTGTCTGTATATAGCTTGGACCCACACAACCTGGGAATGTGCCCTCTGCAAAGGTCTTGACCACTGCATTGTGTACTGTATTACCCATGACCGTGGCACACTTGACGAAGGCATGCCCCACGGCTTAGTAGATCATATCTGTCATCTTGTTTTCATGCTATGTCTCTGACAAAGGCTGAAGCTTGGGGAAGTCAAACTTCTTTACCACATCCCCAGATCTGGTGGATCTGTATGACTTGAGACATTCTTGTTTATATCTTTCCACAGCCTAACATAACTCCTTCTGTTCATCTTCTTTGAGCTTGTACTCTTCAACAGGAACGTAGTTGCCTTCATCAATTTCACAGATTATTGTCGTGCTGAAGCTTCTTGTCCCACCAGGCGTGCCAAAAGATGTGTTGATGTAAAAATCAACACACTGGAATCCGAGGGCAAGTGTTCGCCAAGCTCCGGAAAGTCAACCAAGCATACTAGTCAATTTGACCTGCAATTGACAAGGAATAAACAAAAGTTAAATTCGAGAGCGTATCGGCTAGGATTCCAAATATCTCTCACACTAGCGTATCGGCAGGCTCTGCCGATAGGGAAAGCGACAAAAGAATATTAAATGCAGGCGCAGGTGTAACACCCAAATTGAACAAAGAGCAAAGTATGCTTTCTACATAGGAATGTGTACAATTGATAGATAAAATTAACTTTTTGGATCTATTGCTCGAATGGACGAACGGACACTGCAGTTGCGTAGAGCTCGTCGAGTACATTTTGTTTGACTAGCTACATGTCACGTTTGCAATTTGGATCAAAAAGTTATAGTTTTTTTAAGCTGCTGGACACCCGGGCCGTGCTACAGTATCGATCCCCTCCCTCCAAACCCTAAGCCGTCGGCGCTCCCTGCGCCGCCACCTCTTTTGCCGTGGAAACAAAGGAGAGATGAGGGAGAGGAAGAGAAGAGAAGGGAAACTAGGGCACGTCTTCGTCGATCCTCGTCGTTCCTCTCCAAAAACCGGTTGGAATTCCTCTCCTCTTTCCGTTTTCCCCATCTCCATGGCTTTTCCTCGCTGTTCATGGTGGTGCCGCCTTGTGTGGTGTAGTGCAGCGTGGTTGGATGCAAGGAAGGAGAACGGAGTGGAATCGCCATAGTTGTCGTCGTCATTGCCTTCGACCTTGTTGTTTGCAAGGGGAAACCCTAGGTGAGACATGCCTTTGCTGTAGAACATGTTTTACCCCTGATTTTAGAAGTTTTTAGCTATTGGGAGTAGCGGTATTAGTCGCCTTTGGGACTAGGATGAAGGTTTTGTCCTTGTCGTATTTCTCAGCACGCCATCAATCTGTGCAGTTTCTGTTTGTGGCAGTTTTTTATGCTCTTAATGATCTCAAAAAATATCAAACCTTTACATCAGTTGGAGAAGAGTTAGAGATCTTTCCATGGCCGTAGAGAACACCTCAATCAGATTTAAGACGAGGGAGAACCAAGGTTGGAATCTGACAGTTTTCCAGTCTTGTAATTCTGGGCAGTGTCTGTTAACCTGAAGTTTAGGAAATCTTAGTGGAGTTTTTGGACTTTATGGTAGTTAAAAGATTTGTAGATAATTTCATAATATTTCCAGATTGGAAAAGATCATATTAATCCGAATTTTGGAGCTTCAATTATGACTGTCTCAATAGAACTGTTCTGCAGAATCTATCAGAGTGTCAGATCAATGTTCACCTCGATTTTACCCCATGTTAATGATTTTTTCTATACTTTTTGATAACTATAAAGTTGTTGGCTATGAAGTTACCTTTCTTTTGGAAAAATATCAGAATTTTGGCCCATCAGAATTAAATATTCCAAAAAAGAGAAGCAACAGTGCTGCTGTTTTCACTGGATTAGCATATCTTGACGTGAGATCGTTGGGTGCGGGCGTATGATTGCTTTACTTGATGTTTTTATTTTAAAGTGTGTTTGTTTTCATGCTAAGCTATGTTTGTGAATATGTGGTGCACCTTCGGTCCGTGCTTAGCACACGTTCTTGATCTTCGGTGAAGGCAAGTAAATGTAGCCATGTAGTCTACTCGCTTTAACTATGTTATTTGAATTGCCTCCATTAAATTTTAGAAGGCCACACTAGCCAGATAAGATCTGAATTTTGCTTTATTGGTGGATTTGTATGTTTATCCACTTGTGGCATTGCTCTTGGAGTTATAAATTTTTGAGGTTTATGAAGTTCATGCATTGCAATCATACTTTTGCACTCTCATATTGAAGATGCATATGAAGAAACTGCAGCCGGATTGGTGCGATAAGTACCGGTACAGCAACGCACGTTGAGATATAGCAATGTGGTTGCAGTCCTCACTTCCTTCCTTGGGATTTGTGGGTAGAGGTAAAGTCATCCATTGCATTGCACCACTCCCAATCTGGACAGAGAGGAAAATCCGTGAAAAGAAAGGTAGCGACGAAGGACAACAAAGAAGGAGGTGACGATGATGTGAGAGACGATTGGACAAATTTTCCATTAAGCGTGATTGATCATGTCCAACATGAGAAGTGGAATAAGAGCTGCATGGAACACCTTCACCTCTTGCATGAAGGACCATGGCTTCGCATCAATTTGAAGGTAAGAAAGTCGAGCTCTATGACTTTAAATGAAGCGCTTTGCGCGAGGCAACCCGATCTTTTATTATATATATATATTAATATGACCGTCTACATTGCACTCTTTAATCGGAATATCAAGTAACATTGTACCATTGCTCTAACAAAAACCACAACTTCATGTTGTCCATTCTAAATGTTATTGATGGAGCACTTTATTATTTGATCTTGGGAAACTTGTAGACCTTTTTGTGTGCCTATTAGTGTTTAGAGTCTTTTTATTTGTGTCCTTTTAGAGGGAAATATGAAGTGTTGCACCACCCTTTGATTCTAAACTTGTGGCTAGTTAAATTAGGCTAACTTTTTGTTTTGTTTTAGACCACCTCATCATGTCATATCATTTTGTTCACCCACCTCGTGTTGCATTGCATACCATGTTGTTCGTCTCACCCTTGCATTGCATTTCATATTGCATTAAAAAAAACTTTTTCTAAAAACATTGACTAGCCTCGCTTTTGAGATCCTAAAACCCTTAGGAAAACCACTCATAGAGCAATCCTAAAACCATAGGTTATGTTTTTCATTCAAAAAAAAATCTAACTTTTGTTTCTCTCTAGTTTTTTTAAAACCACCTTAGATAGAATTTCTATACCCAACACTCTCTCTTCAAAATTTTTGTTTTAAGCCAAAAAAATATAGGAAACCCATAAACCTACTTCTAAAACATTGTTAGCTCAGTTGCTTGGTCCTTTTCGATAAATAACCTTTTCATTGACAAAAGCCTCACTTCTTATGAAGTGTCGCGAAGGCTTTTTGTCACTCTTAGCAATTGTTTTTGAATAAGCTAGTTGCGGAACAACATCGAAAGGTCCTTTCAACCTTGCTAACACTTTTTTTTGCTAACTTTGCATTTGCACTTTGCATCCATTCCATTGTTCATGCCCCAAGTTGAGTCTAGGGATGCTTGGTTTGTTGGCATTTGTCTCTACTCCCGACTGTCACCCCGGGGGTAGTGTGTGCACTTGATTGTTTTGCAGGCATGACAAAGCGTTCCTATGAATTCGTGATCAAAGAAGAAATCAAATTCGTCAACATCTCCAAAGTTCGAGAGCAAGCCACGCTGTTTTCATCAAATTTTGCACATGGACAGAGACATACAAGGAAGAAAAAGTTGATATTTAGAAGCTCCATGAAATTTCTGTTCCGATGCATCCAAGATCAATGAATTTGAAGACCCGTACAAGGAGATATGGCAAGAATATTGAATGTTGCGCGTTCTGAAATTCGTCGGGACAGATTGCAGCGCTGGGACGAAATGGACATAACTCTCTTGTTCGGAATCAATTTTCGGCGAATGAGGACTCGTTGGAAAGGAAAATTCATGCACTTCGCAATGGAGCAATGTTTGAGTACATGTTCTGTTCTAGAAATTGAAAGAAAAATTCATGAAGATGAGGCAGCAATGGGACAACGAGGAATTGAAGGAGGCGACGACGACGTGAAGCAATGATTGGGACCATGATTTTGTACAAGAAGAAGTTGAAGGAAAATTGAGGCAACAAAAGTGAAGATACATTGAAGATGATATTCATACACATGAGGGAATGACTTCAAGAATTGCAAGATGGTCCATCTTCTCCTTCCACGCCTAGCATCATGCTAAGCATGGGGGAGGATTTCGTGGACAAGGAAGAAAGATCTCATGGAGTAAGATAATCATGGTTGCCACAAGATGCTCATGATTCTTCTTCCATGCTTAGCACAATGCTTAAGTATGGGGGAGGCCGCACTACACTTCATTATGAGCATCGAGAAGGACGGTAATTCTTCCTCAACTCTCTCTTTTTCTAAATGCTTGTACATATATGCTTTCAACCATAGATGCAACCTTTGTATATCTCTCTCTATAATAACATGGCTACTAGGATTACAAACTAGATTTGTTTTTGTTTTCAATGAATGATAACCACCATCACTTTGTGCTCACCACATTGATACATTTTGGCAATGCCTTATGCTTATGGAAAAATGATGAAAGTTGCTGCTTTGTTTTACCTACGCTATGTTGTATATGACTTGACCATTTGCTCTCAATTAAATGGAATTAAAATGATTAAATACCGGCTCTTTTATTTGTGGAGGTTAAATGACTAAATTCTAGACCCACATATTCTATGTTGCTCTTTGATTTAAGTCTACCGATGACCTTACACCTTGTGTTGTTTAATTTGAAAACATAATTCCTATGCTATCTACATTTGTGAATCTCTTGCAAAGTTCTACCTACGAAAGCCTATACATACATATTCTTTCATGATGAAACCTTTAGATTGCAAACTTATATTTTGATGAGTTGGATTAAGATTGATTTCTTTGGTATGAGACTAAGAAGCTGGTCATTCCGTTTTTTTTGTGTAACCTTCTTTCTGCTAGCCTAGTTATCCATGCATTGTGAGTTTCTACTTCGGGAATTTTGCAAACCTCGCTGGATATCCACCCTAAACCAAAAATATCTTTTTGTGATTACCTCCTTGACCACAACCCAATTTGAGTATGGATTATCATTTCGACGGAATCAAAGAATCAAGGGCACCATATAAAGAAAAGTTTTGGGAGACAAGGCTCCCCGGAGATTCAAGAGGTTCTACGAAGAAGAAGGTGAATTTGAGATACTTACCCTAGCTAGTTGGTTCTCCCACTATTCATACTCGAGGACGAGCATTCGTTCAAGCATAGGGGGATGGCTAGGTAAGTATTCTATGTTATCAAAAGTTCTAAGGAGCAAAAAGAAAGAAAAAGAGAAAAAAAGAAAAAAGAAAGAAAAAGAGAAAAAAGGAGAAAAGAAAAATGAAAGACAAAAAGAGAAGAATAAAATGCTCCTTAGTTCTTTTTGGCTTCATTAATTTTCCAAGTTACTTTGAAGAACTATTCCAAACTCAAATTTCCAACCATGTGCAATCCGATAACGAGAACTTCATTTGTGTCTCGGGATCATCCATTTGCCACTTGCACATGTCCACCTATCTAAATGTGTGTGTTTCATCTTTATCCCTCTCCAATATTATTTTCCAATGGCCTTTTTGACTAGTCTCAGTAATTCCATTAGATCTCTCTCTTAGTTTGATAATATTTCAAGTATAATGTTTTGCTAGGATTGTTTTTACCTACCAAGCTCCACATAAGCCTTCCACTTTTATATATGAGTAGCATAGGTTGAAGACAATCTAATGTAGGCTTGAGTGACTTGATGTGATGAGTGTTTCCATGATCTTTTGCAAGAGAACCTCACTTATGTTTGATATGCATTCTTTTGAAAACTCTTCATGATGAAACAAGGTAAAGGTTTGAAGTTCGCTTAAGTTCGAGAGCATTGCATTTATTTATTATTGTGGCTTGTTCTTTAATTGCTAGTCTATCTTCCATAATGAAAAAGTAGCCGGTCACAACATGAACTTAAATGCTAAATACTTGAGAGAGAAATATGTCTTGTTATGTATGACTAAGTGCAGAGAGGACATTGAGGGGCAACGCTGATTTCTTTATAAGCAAAGCTCCTGGACTTACTCGAGGACGAGCAAGGTTTAAGCATAGGGGGAAAGTTGGCGCTCCTTAAGTACCCCTTTTATCCCTTGTTTATCCTTAATAATGGCATGAATTTAATATCAAAATCACTAACCGTCCTAACCCCGGCCTAATTATTGGTCACTTTCACACTTGCACATATATTTTGGAGGAACTTCATTTTTGCAAGTTTTTGGCCTATTTTGGAGCATTAAATGACGAGGCCCGTGATCGAGTGCTAACACAGAGAAAGACGAAGGCCAAAGCCCAAAGAAGGACCAAAGCCCATGTTGATTCGAAGTCCATTCATGCACATCCATCCTCCAAGAGAGCCCAAAGGACCAAGCCCACGAAGATGAGATCAAGATACTTCGGGATTAAGCAAAGCAAATGAAGATTTAAGGAAGGATTCCCTATCCTATCCTTTCCTCGAAGATATCTCCAAGATAACAACGTCCAAAGGGGTGCAATCGTGAAGGACATAAACTCTAGAAGATGCGAGGAGTCTACACACGAAAGATGAGACCGAGGCGAGCCCGAAAGAGGGTAGGCCGGCCGGCCTAGCCTGTTTTCGAGGCGGTTCGGCCTCCCCTTCGACCGGTGGCTACCTCAGCTTATAAATAGATCGCACCTTATTCAACTCGCGGCATCCATCCACCCAGAACTCGGCAAAAACCTAGGGCCAAGACCGGAGGGAGACGACGGCCGCCGCAAGTCTTCGAAGTTGTCTAGGAGATGGCTTAGGCCGCCCCTAGTCACCATGGCCTCCCTGCGTGGTTGTGCCATGGTGGAGTTCATGAGCTAGTTGGAGTCATCAATGGTATGTACTCGGTGGTGACGATCCAAACGAATCTATTATGTGAGTAATGATAATCATGTCTTCCGATTCTTTTAGCGACCATGTTCTCTCTTTCGATTTCGTTCTTTTCTTTGGGTTTGCTTCATCCTAGATCTATTATCGAGATAGATAGCTTAGCATGATCTTGTAGTCATGGTGGCTAGAGGTTCATGGCGGAACTACCAAAGGGCCAACTTGCTTCAGGGTGCTTTCGTCCAAAGGGGGGCGTCATGACAGGGCGTTGCTTTAAGTAGATGGGGTATCGAAGGATCAGATGAGAGATTTTGGGTTTAAAGATGCCATTGATTGAGATGCATGATTTATTTGCTCATTAGCTTGAACTACAACTAGATGACAATAGGCCTAGTCATGTCTTTGGTTTAGCTATGGTTACGCCTATATTCATGGATGAGATCAACCTTTACACAACACTCAAATCTATTAAAGGTTACTCTATATGTGCAATTCATGCTTCATGTTAGGATAGATCCGTTAGATTAGATGGAAAACCTTGGGTAGTTCTTTGTCGATCCACGGATTGATAAGCCTTGGGGGAATACTCTAAGGGAAAAGCTACACGATCCCGTGCGCTTGCGGTATATAAATTGGGGCGCTAAGGAGCATCAACAGTGGGCCCACTGGGAGGCCGGCCGACCTGCCTGTGGGCCCCACCGCCTTTAGGTTCCACGTGGAGGTCTCTCATTCACTGGTGATGGTGGTTTGATGAGGTTAGGCTGCAGCTCACCCCGTGGCTCCGTCCTATAAATACAAAGGGGGGGGGGGTAAAGGAATGAACACACACACATCACACCCTCTCAACTCACCTTTCTCCCTTGGAGCTTGAGGCCTTCATCCTAGATGCTTAGATAGACTAGGAGGTGTAGAAGAAGAGGTGGAGAGTGAGGAGGAGTCGGGGGAAGTGCCGGGTCTGTTGGCACTCTTCTCCGCTTGTACCTCGACGGATGCTTAATCGGTTGTAAGTGTTCGAGACTTTCTTTGTTTGTTTATTTGGAATTAGAGTTTAGATCGCAAGTTATCATCTCTGCCTTATATTAGTTGATGTGTATGCTAGTGAGTAGCATTTGATCTTAGCTTAAGACCCCAGATAGAAAAGGGTAGTCTTGGCCAGGGCTAAGGTTAGTAGGGAAAGGCATAGACGTGGTGTCTAGGCTGGACTATACCACTTAGTTGTCTGATAGTCCCACGGTTTGTAGAGGTAGTCGGCAAGTGGTGACAGCCCTGTTCGAGCCTTTTAGTAATCCTCCACACTCGGATATTGGATAGAGCATCATTTAGGAGCTATCGGCTTGTATAAGCCGGTCGATACCTTTAGCTCGAAGTATAACGGCGACGTGATCTCTTCTTCTAGGCATAGATTCTAGATATAGAAAGTCCTCTCTTCTGTCTTCTCCACACCGGCGTGTGTGTCCTTGGATGAGCCTGAACCCGTAGATAGCGTACTCACATTCCTCAGTGGATACGATACCCTGAATACTCTTGGGTGAAAGCTACAGCGGTATTCGTGCGCTTGCGGATTTTATTCGTGACGTTGCAAAATACCAACATCGGCCTCCTTGACGAAGTGCATGCCTCGCTGTCGTGGTTGGAGGCGATCATCGCTCCAACCTTGGTTGGACACCATATTCTCGATTAATGATGTAGCTCTTTCAATAGTTAGCGAGAAGAAAGCTCCACCCACAGCGGCATCCACATGATCACGGGATGATTGAGTCAAACCATTGTAGAAGTTCTGAAGAATGAGCCAATTGTCCATTTCATGGTGCGGACATGCCAGAATGTACTCCTGAAGTCTCTCCCAAGCTTCGGGAATTGACTCATTTGATGCCTACTGGAAGTTCAAAATCCGTCCACGAAGAGCAGTGGTTTTGCCCGTCGGGAAGAACTTCACGAGCAATGCTTTGGCACATTTGTCCTAAGTGTCCAGAGCAGCCTTGTTAGCATAAAACCATTGCTTCGCTCTCACCAAAAGAGAGAACGGAAATAGACGGAGCCGGATTAAATCTTGCGATACACCCTTGATAACAAAAGTACTGCAGAGCTCCAGGAACTGCTGGAGATGAGCACTGGCATATCCTCATTGGCCTTGCCATAGAAAGGGCTGGCCTGCACCATCGTAATGAGACCCGTCTTGATCTCGAAATTTCCCCCTCCGGTGTTAACCTCGGGCAATGGTGCCAAAAATGCTTGTTGACGCCTACCAACATCACCACTGGAAATCAGCGATGGCGTCCGCAGACGTCAATAGGGTGGCAGGTATTTCATGGGCCACGTATAAATTCGCAAGCGCACGGAGTACCGCCATAGTATTTTATCCGAGAGTAACCCAGGGTGTCATTTATATTTCCGCAGGGAAGGCGGCGGTGTATATAATTTAATTAAGTTAGGAGGAATCATTATGGATTAATGTCAATGATCCGAACAGGGGCATAATATTCATGGTAAAGGGGGTAGTGATCACACAAGCACAACTAGATAACATGCCTAGGATATCGGAGAGGAAAGAGCAAGGTCAAGGGTAACTAGAGCCATGGTCTACCGTACTCTCATGAGCAAACCGAACTGAGTCGTTCATACACAAAAGAAAAGCCTGATCAATGGACTAGGGAGACCGCATCCAGATGAACAGGAGGAGCCTGAACATCCGACGGCTTTATGTACCTCCTACCCTTCTATCCAAACGTGGAGGATTACTAGGGCTCGAACAGGGCTGTCACCACCTGCCGGCTACCTCTACAAACCGTGGGATAGAGTTGCATTCAAACGTGGAAATCAACCCAGGCACCACGCCTGCGTTAACAAGCACCACTCTAGCCTTGTGCAAGAACACCCTTGTCTATCCGGGACCTTAGCTCTAGAGCGCCCAATTAAGGAAAATGAAACAAAGTCATGATACACGAACCAGTCTATCCATATGAATCACCCAAGACAATCATAACTCACAAGAAGGATCACATACACAACAAGAGCATATGAACCAAAGTACTAAATAGAATAAATAAGCATCTAGTAGAAACTCAGAGAATTACATAAAGAGAAGGTAAAAGACATATCAGACTCTCCATGAAGACTCTAAGACCTCGAACTACAACTCGAACCTAAACTCATCTAGTCCTAAGACCTCTACAAGAGAAGATGAACTACATCTTAAGAGAGTAACTTGGTTGCTTGGATGCTTGGTGATGTCTTGAAATGGAGCCCCTCCCCTCATATATATAGAGCGGAGCCACCCTCTCCACGGCCGGGAATTGTGCATGGGACACCTTGAACCGACTTCACCATCCAATGAGGAGCTGCCACGTCGAAGACTTAAGGTGGGCTGCTTCTGGTGTCCACTTGTTAATGGTTGTGGTTTGGGCCCTTGTTATGCTAAATTTCTTCTCTGGTGGCATTTTGATCCATGTGTAGGGATGTCTGATTGGTCAGTGTTTGCTCCTTGGCCAAAAAGGGTATGATTGCCCTCCATTTTCAGTTAAAACTGGCACTCATAGAAATCTAGAGGGTCATGTGGAATTCGGTGATTTATTAGTGGCATGAGTGTAAGAAATGCAAGTCCATCCATTTATTTATGGCCATATTGACTCTCAGAAATGGTCGTTAGTGAGCGTCAACAAGACCCCCCAAGCTGAACTTTGCTCATCCCTGAGCAAAGCTAAACTTTAGGTTGTTGATCAAGAGTTGCTGCAAATGCTTCATTTCTTCATCATGCACAAGTAGTGCCGGCCCTAGGGGTAGGGCAGCATGTGTGACGACCGAGGGCCCAAGCCAGGAGGGGGTCCAAGTCCAGATATGTTATGTACTCCCTTCGTATTGGTAAAGAAAGTCGTCTTAAATTTATCTTTAATTTAAGCATTTAAACTTTGACTACAAATAAATTCTTTTGGGTTGAGTTTGAAAATATAAAAGCGATATAAGTAGATTCATCTTGAAATGCAGTTTCGTAAAAATATATATTGCCTATATTTAAAAAAATTTTATGGCAAAAAGATAGTGGTCAAAGTTATTTTGGAGACCGTGTCGATGACTGAAATGACTTCTTTTACCAACCTGAGGGAGTATTATGTATACGTAGCTATAGAGTATAGCCCAGCCCAAAGACTAAGAGGCCTCAAACCATCATCGGAGGGTGTTTGCATTTCTTAAATCGATACCAGGATTGCGATGACGTTGGTAACAACCTTAGAATTGCCTGTTGGCGGTCCTTAGTGCAATCACAAGAAATGAGGGCGCCGAACCCATCCTAGCAACTGCACCAAAGGGGTGCCACTCTCATGGTATAATCAATACGATTACAGATGGATCCGCAAGCGCACAGATATACCGTTGTAGCATTTCACCAGGAAAGTAAGGGTATCGTCATTTATTTCTGTCCCAAAGGACGACAACGGCAAAGGTATTGTACTTAACATTAACCATGACATTGTACCTCAAGCAATAGGCAGAACTCTAATAGGGGTAATTCCGGATAAAGAATAAACAAGGGTAATGCAACACAGCACACATCCACGCTCTAAGAGGAAGGAATAAAAGAGAGGAATGGCAAAACAAAGGAACTACTCTATCCTACGTTAAGTCAGCTGGAGCTTAGGCTAGGTTAGGTGTCCTAGTGCTTCTATCCAAAGCTGGGGTTATGTTAGGACATGGTTAGGACTACAGGTGCCAGGAAAATGGGATAGCGGGGAGAAGGTCCCGCACTGAAGTACATCTAGTCCCGTTACCTCTTTGCATGAACTCCTACACCAAACCCGAACGTCGAAGAGTACGCTAAACGCAACACCGCTGTTACGCCGGACGGACAGGGCTGTCACCATCTGCTGTCTACCCTAGTCACACCGTGGAGCACGGTCATATCCGAAGGATCCCGCATACCCGAGCTCCACGCTCGTATATGAAGTCACTACTCTAGTGTCCCCGGTCTCACCCTTCGGATGGACAAGTAAAACACTAGAGCAAGCCCGAAAGCACAACGAACCTCTATCCGTACCCGGATCATCTGGCCTAACCAAGACCTTTGCATAACTCATGAACGAACTAAGCATGGATTGATAAACTATCAAGATAGTAAAGCAACCATGGCATATCTCTATATTATGAATAGAAGTCTAACAAAATGAATACAAAGCCATACCGGGAGCCGAGGATCGCTCAACGACTCCGAGGACGACTTGCTTCGCTAAAGAGAGCTAGCCTAGATCCACTACCTAGCTAAGAGAGCAAGAGAGAGGAGAGCCTTCTTGGAATGGTGGAATGAGAGTGTGTGTGCGTGTGTTGAGGGGGGTGGAGGAGAGGCCTATTTATACTATTTGGAGGTCGGTTTCCCGCCAACACATGTATGGAAGGTAATCAGGTGCCTTGGGGGTGACTCCTCCTCGAAGTGCACCTGGACGGGAGCCAAGCTAGGTTCGACCGACCCTAGGGATCGGCCAACCCCACCTTGGTGCCCATCATCCTCATCCTCTGCTGGTTGGCTAACATGTGGGCCCTTGTGTCTTTCCTTATGTGCATTATGCGTGGCGCGCCCTGTTGACGGCCATTATTTCCCATTTTGACTGTCAACTTCTCGGGAATAAATTGAGCTTTGCACCATGTTTCATACATATTTTACCTAATCCTAACAAATTCCACAAGTTGTGGTGGTTTGAGATGATTTGCAGGATTATGCTCAGAATATGCAAGAAACAACACTAAATGGAGCATCTAAAAGGATGGTTAAACATTGATACAAGATGACACCATTATAGACATTGTCAAAAGTCAAATTTGACATTGCCATGTTGAAGAGATCGTCGGGATGACCGAATTGGACACTTGAATCACCCAATGCGGAGTCCGGACGCAAAAGTTATGCAAATCACAAGTTTCGGACCCGTGTCGTGTAAAGGTTGCAGGCCGGCCGGCCTAGGTGAGGCCGGCCAGCCTGGCACCTTTGCAGAACACATCTTGCCTTGCCACAAGACCACTAGGGACCCTCCAATGGACCCCTATGAACTGGATACACAAGCAAATACAAAAATTATGACCGAAAGGCCTAGCACATGGATTAAAGGAGCCATTTTCAGCATCTGCCGAGATCTTTTAGACCGCAACACCACCATGGACCTCATACACATGTTGATCAGCAAGCCTGTGAGACGGAGGGCCGAGATGTGCCAACTCCAGGCTGGCCGCCCTAGGGGAGGCCGGCCGGCCTACAATTTTCAGCTTTGAACCAACACAACCAACACCGACATCAGGAGGAGATCAGGAGCGTCCACGAGAAGGTTGGCACCAAATGGTGGAAATCCCAGGCCGACCGGCCTAGGAGAGGCCGGCCGGCCCCACTTTGCAGCGTCTAGAGCTCATCTTCGCGTGGAAGCTACGTCAACCGACCCTCTTGCATACACCTGACGCGTCGGCCAAACACCTGTGACACCCTAGGTGTCTGCACAATAGAACTATATTTATTTTATGCATCATGTGCTTATTTTGCTTGAAAAAGGATCTTATTGTAAAAGTCTAAGGGTAGTTGTGTAAATATGATTTAATGCAAGGTCTTTTCTATAGTTTAATTTGAATAGGGTGAGCAAATATTGCTTTTGTGGAGGGTTTATTTGTAAAATTTAGTGTAATCATTGCTTGGCAGGGAATTTCATTTTTCAGTCCAAATTTGAGGTGAATTTGCAATGGAAAAGACAAAAGCCCCTTAAATTCAAAATCCCTTCTATGTCTTCAAAATAACTCTTTAATCTTTGGTCAAATTAATTTTTGCACAACATCAAAGTTGTAGATCTTGAAAAGTTGAACAACTTTCATGTTGGCACTTTTTCATCCGAGCCCTAGTTTAAAAGTTATTGTTGATTTACAGTAGGGTCCGTGGAATTTTCTGAATTTGCAAATAGATCCACCCTTCTTCAACCTCCTGCCTCCCTTCCTGCTTCCTCTGTCCACCGGCGCAGCGCCGTCCGCCACTCAGCACCGGCCGGAGGCCACCTCCTACTTGTGCTGACCTCCCATGCATCGCACTGTAGCTCCTTACCACTATTGCCCTTCGCGCTGTGCCTTCCATCCCGTGCCACGTGCCCCAGATCCACCCGCCGGCCGCCACCTCGCCGCCGCCGTGTCCAGCTCGGTAGAGGACCCCGACTCTCCTTCTTTCGCGAGCCGCAGCACTACAAGAACCCCTGCGTGCTAATCCCTTTGCTCTTTTTCCATTTCCCCGCTCTGACGCCCCAGAACGCCGTCGCCATCCACAGAACACCAGCGAGCCCAGACCCGCCGTCGACCTGCCTCTCCACAGCCGCTCCGCCCAACTCAACACCCCAGCTGGCTTCGCCTCGCTCCCACTCAGCTCTTGGACCGCTTCTCGTCGACCATTGTCCACCGGAGCACCCTCGCCGTCGATCCCCTCCGCCGCCGCCGCCGCCCTGCTCACAGCGGACCCACCTTCTCCGACCATCCCAGACCTGGCCAAGCACACCTACAGGTGCGCCCTGACCCAGTGAACCTCCCCAGCCCCTCCACCCTCGCCGCCGGCGACGAGCCCCGCCGGAATCAGCAGTCAACGTCCCTTCCCCTGCTCTGACTCCGGCCAGGGACCCCAGTGCAAGCCCCTTTTTCTTTCCAGGGACTTGTCTGCAAGTTTCCAGCTCTTTTTCTTTTGTTTCTAGAATTCAAATCAGTAAACTTTGAAAATGCCTAGAAATTTGTAGAAAAATCAGAAAAATGCAAATCCAAATGTTTTGGCATCCTTGTTACAAGAACTACAAGTTTTGTTACATGCACATCTTCATTTTTGGTCTGTGTTTTAATCTAAGAAAAAGACTAGAATAATTAGGCTTTATTTGTTCTAGAACTCAGTAACTTCTTGTGATTTTTGGCTAGCTTGTGTCTTGCAGTGTTTCTAGTGCCTGATAACAATTTGAAACATTTTTGACATCTCTAACTAGGTCAAAGTTTTAAGATTCTTACATCTACTAGTTTTGCTAATTTATTTGTGCTGGTAGAAATAGTTAAGTTCTGAGTGTGAAACTTTTTCCATACTTACATGTTACTAAAACCTTGCTGATTCCCAAGTTTGGTAAATTTTGTATATGTTTAGCTATATCTTTGATTTAATTCTTGTTAAGTAGGCTTTAATTGTGATAAATAGTTTCCTTGATTAGAAAATTCTGAGAATTTTAGTAGGACTTCATTTCTGTCATATGTTCATGTTTGCAAAATTTAGGATCCAGAAACACTATGGAACTTCCAGTAATAATTAGTTTTATCATATGTGGCTTACTTTTGTCAAAATTATTAATTCCATTTTATGCCTAGATAAATTCTAAAAAATTTATGATGTGTTCATAATCATGTTAAGCCTGTTCTCAAAAATTTTGAGCTTCATAAATGCTGTAGTTTGTTCTGTAGAATTTAATCTTGCTCTAGGTGTAGTCTGAATAACTATTTTATTCTGATTAATTGGTGGCAAGAAATGGAATGAATTTTTCAGGATAGATTACTCTCTGTACTTACTGTTTGAAGTAATTTTACTGAATTTAAATGCTGTTTGTGTACTGAGTTACTCAATTCTTTACAAACCATGATTTATATGCTATATAAACTAACTAACACTTACTTTGTAAGTATAATCAAATTGTTTTGTGAAATTGATCTTGTTGTCATGTGTAGTAATAGTTGTTAGATAACTACTCTATAAACACTTGCCCATATGATTCGTATGTTTGCTAAATGTTGGACTACAACTTTATCGTGATGTGTGAGGTTGTAATTTCATCTCTTGCATCACATATAGATACGACTGTTCTTGCAGACGGGACAAACGAGCTGATCCCGGAGTTCGAAGAACGTGATCCAGAAGTCCAGGTGAACGCCGCCATACTGACTGAAGACCCGGACCAAAGTTCGGAAGAGCCCAAGGCTAATCTAGCTAGCGACTACCGCGAAGGCAAGCCCCGGACATAAACCCAGTATTTCAAATTATACAACTTATTGTTGTTATTCACTTGTGCATTTACAGTTCTTAGGATTTGTATTGAAACCCTAGATGCATGATCCTAGGAACCTATGTACTGAACACTAGACTTGAGTCCGCGTATCTGCTATGCTTATAAGACCGGTAAAAGTCGAGTGATTGCCTGTCACTCGCGAGCTCTATAGGAATTGCTTGTTTACTTTCTGCAATCAATATAAGGACGTCGGACGGGGTCATGTTCAACATCATGATATTGGGTGAGACCCCGTCTGAGTTGATGAATTCTGCTAAGGTCGCGGTGTGTGGTAGCGGTGGTTAAGTTTTTGAATGTGCTAGCCACATGCCGTAAATATGGTACGCGGTAAGCCTAGTAGCTGATCGGACCGGTGAGTGGATATACCTTTCACTCTCTCTTGGAGATAGGTTTTTATTTATGTTTATGTTGCGCAACACCACTGGTGCAGGGAGGAAGTTGGTGCCCTGTAGTCGGGGAGAGTGACCCTATCCACAGGCCGGAATGAAAGGTTAACGGTTATTTGGGAACGACCCGAAGGTGTTCCAAACGTGTGTGTTAGGTTTACCTTGCAAGGTTGGAAATCCGATTCGAATCGTCCATCTCTCGCGGATATTGAGACTACTTGATCCCTTTGCCACACAGAGTAACAAGAGTAACTTTATCATGATCAATCTTGATGTTTGACTAAAGTTCTACCATGGTTGATTAAAAGTAGTTGCTTATGTAGAATGGTTAATCAACTAGAATATTGAAAGCTAAAATATGAAACTAAGGACCTACTATTTATTGCTTTTCAGCAAAAGGAAAACCAGAGCCTCACAGAATCCTGCATAGTCTAGTTAGATGGGCTATGTATACCCGTTGACAGTTAAGTCTTGCTGAGTATTAATATACTTAGCCTTGCTGTTGAAACCTTTTTCAGGTATGAGTTTTGAGGACTAGATCGCTAGTATGACTTGGCCATGCTCTTTGCCTCCTGGCTGGTCCGTAGAGTGGGATCCGTATTCGGCCGGCAATGACCCCGACGAGTGATACCTTGCTTG
This sequence comes from Panicum virgatum, assembly GCF_016808335.1. NCBI lineage: Eukaryota > Viridiplantae > Streptophyta > Magnoliopsida > Poales > Poaceae > Panicum > Panicum virgatum. The sequence goes on along the minus strand of NC_053138.1, from coordinate 33,866,427 downwards.
GGCTAGCATGGTATACTTTTGTGATGTGTAGTCGCCGTCGTGCTTTCTTTCCGCTGCTTAAACTCTAAACTTTAAACTTATGTCTTGTTTAATGTTTTACTGAGTTTGGACCTGTAATAATGCTTTGAACTCGTTGTAATAATTGATTTGCCTGTGTTGTAAAATATGTGGTTGTAATATCTCTAGACTCGCCTTCGTGCGGGGTATGCTTGTTCGATCCGAGATCCGGTGGTTGTGTTGGGACGTTACCCGACAGACCAAGAATTGTTCCGTTTGAAGAGCGTTTGAGTCAGTGTTGCCTTTATGGTGATGGCCAGCGCACTTGAGCCGGGATAATTCAAGTGGTTCTGCCACAGCAGGTATCAGAGCTGCAAGCGTACACCAGAGGTGTTGGAACCTTAAAAATCGATTTTCGTATAAAATTGGACCAACAAGGTATTTATAAAAACTACATTGGTTTCATTAAGGATTGTGCATAGAACGTAAAGCCCTAGGGGAATTTACAGAAGTTACTAGGTGGCTATTTACTTATGGTTTATTTATATCTGACTTCCAGCACTTTACATTTCTGTCAAACCTTACTTTTATGCACAATCAACCTTTTGAATTCTGTAACGACGCACCTACATGAAGGTAAGAAGGTAAGGATCCTTAGTCAGCTGAGGGAGTCTGACCTTTCTGTCGGTGATGCGAGCCGAACGTTGCCCTCAAGCAGTGGCTTACTTGAGGTACTACCAATATAGCAACTAATAGTTGACTATATTGGGAGTAAAGTATACTCAGTCAGCTGAGGGAGTCTGACCTTCCCGTCGGCGATGCGAACCGAACGCTGCGCTCAAGCAGTGGCCTACTTGAGCTACTGCCAATATATTGACCATCGGTCGGTTATATTGGGAGTAAAAGTACCGTGAATACGCTGCCTCGGTAGCGTATGAGCACTGTCCATGCAGTGTTGGACGCATGGATGCCACGTCGGCGATGCAGTGTTGAACGCATGTATGGGGACGCTTTCATAAGTGCTAGCATGAAAGGTTCAATGCATATATATGTTCTGTCAATTTTCTGTAGGTACACTAACCGCGATTTGATATGTTAAGAACGGTTAGAATATATTGACTAGATATATTAGGGAGAGACGTATTTATGTTATGCCACCGTACTAACCGCGTAAGCCCAACAATAGTTGGCAATTGTTTATCTTGTGAGGGTGAATAGGTCGTGCATGCATGGTTTGGTGATGTTTGACTTGATTCCTAGAATTTGAAATTGGTACATGAGTCTTTTTAAGGAATTTCTAGTGAGGATCTTCATGGATATGTATTAGTATGCTTAAACCATAAGTTGAGTCAAAGCTTGATATTAGGAGCATGTTTGTTGAAACATTTAGATTTCCTTGGATGAAAAGATGGATTTAAGTCATGCCTTCATCCTTAGCCCCGTTTTGATGTCATAATAATCTTTTCGTTCTATAGAATCTCAAATGATCAACCAGTACAAATTGTGGTTTGTTTACTTCCTGAGTTTGTGAAATCATATAATCTTTTGAATTAGAATCACATTTTTCCGCAGTCTTCTTAAAAGATTTATTTGGGAAGTCTTGAGATAATTATTTAACTCACATTTGAATCCTTTTGATTCAGATGGCGGACCTTCTGAGCATTTTCTGGGATGATGATGGAAATGCTCATACTGATTGCCTGTACTGGGAGGGTTTTCCTAGGATTTTGTGGGATACGCTTCATATTTTCCACTACCCAGAACCACCCCGATACAAGGGACGACAGTTTTCTGAGGATGGAGTTCAGAAGTGCAGTGCCACCATGACCATTCCTCAGCACCCCACTTTGGATTGGCCACCTATTGAGATTGAGGTGGTTGGATATCGCCTTGTGGACGCTTTTGAGACAGCAACTCTCAAAGCTATTACCACCTTCTGTGAGCACCATCCGAATGAAGTGGCCGCTTATCCTATTGGCTTGTTTCCGGCAGTCTGTGCCGGCGACGCATAGTGGCTCTTTAGGACCACCCACTTTGGTCACTTAGTTGGAGATGTGGCTGATGAGACTATCCAGGCAGTGGTGAGGTATATGAATGCCCAGTACCACTATCAGGTCCTTCAGCAAAGACACATGGATCAGGTGATGGACTTGGCCTAGACTTTTCAGCGAGTTCTTAGTTTGAGAGACACTCAGATTCAGGGGCTTAATGAGGCTGTTGCTGGGAGAGACAACGCCATTGCACAGTACGAGCTTCCGGTTATGGAGCATGGTGCTGAGATAGTGCAATGCAACACGGTGATTGCTTTTCTTCAGGAGCAGGTTCACGAGCTCCAAGTAGATTTGGATGATGCTATGGCCCATATTTGTATGCTCCATGAGCAGCCAATACCTCCAGTTGTTCCAGCCGAGCCTGCAGCAGCAAAAGAAGGCCCAGAGGAGATTGAGGGAGTCTCAGAGATAGATTCAGAGCACGCGCTTGCCGAGCCTAACCCTCAACCGGACGACTCTTCCTCCGGCAGTGCTTCTTCTGTGGGCAACCTCGACGACTTTTAGGCATCTTAGGCATGTCTTAGATAGCATGTGATCTTCCTTGTTGTAGTATATGTACATAGGGAAGGAAATGTTGTAAAATAACCCTAGGAAGGAGTACCACTTGTTGTAGCATATGTGGTAAGGAGATGTGATGCTAGGCTGTAATATAAAGACTACCTTGGATGTAATATTGTCGTGGCTACCAGTTTGGAAATCTTGATCTTTCTGCTTGCCAAATTATTATCTCTTCATCAGTGCATTTCTATGCTGTTTGATGCATATCTAAATGAGAGAGTATGAAGTCATCTAATAGCTGACCAATTCTGAGTTATGTTGGTTGAACAAATATGTGTTATGCATATTGTGTTACACCGCATTTTGGTTAAATTCTGCTGATATTTTTTGTTGTCCAATGTATGATCATTGCAAATACCATTAATTTTGGGAGCAAGAATAATGTATCTAATGGATGTCTTCCATAATTACAGATGGTTGGTCATACCCGTGGATCGCCTAAAGGTTTCGGCCGTGAAACTGGCAGTGGATCTCAGCAGCCACCGCCTCCACTGCCGAATCTAGCCGAGCTAATGGCTATGCAAACTGAATTGCTTCATCAGCTGGTGCAAGGGCAGCAGAATCCGCCACGCCAGCAGCATGGAGGACGTGATGCACAACCAGCAGGTTACAAGGAATTCTTTGGTACCCAACCTCCGCTGTTTAGCCGGACTGATGAACCTTTGGACACCGATGCTTGGCTCCATACTATTGAGTCCAAGTTTGCCTTGCTAGCAGTACCCTGTGCTGATGCAAACAAGGCCCAGTTTGCCGCCCAACAGCTTCGTGGCACCGCTCGTATTTTGTGGGACCATTATTGTGCTATGCAGCCTGTTGGACATGTTATTTCTTGGGAGAATTCTGGAATGCTATTCGGACACATCATATTCCTGAGGGACTGATTGAGAGAAAGTTAAATGAATTCTTGGCTTTGAATCAAGGGACCCGCACTGTTCTTCAGTATGCACAGGACTTCAATCATCTGTGCCAGTACGCGGGCCATCATGCAGATACTGACGCCAAGAAGCGTGACCGTTTTCGTCATGGCCTCAATACCAAGCTCAAGGAACGCTTGAACCTTGTTCAGCCAAATACTTATAATGAGCTGGTTAATATGGCCACTACCCAAGAAGATTGTATCGCAGTACACCGCGCCGAGAAGAAGCGAAAGGCACCAACAGGACCCTCGAGTGCTCAGCCACCGAGATATCGTCTGATTCAGAATACTCCACCAAGACCTCCACAGAGAAATGCCCCAACGGGCAGGTTTGTTTTTAAGCCACCTCAGCAACAGGGAGGATTCAGACCTCCAGTCTTTCAGCAGCCGCAGCAGTTTGGCCCAAGGTCAAATACCCCACAATTCAATAGTGGGAATGGCAACAATTGATGCTTTAATTGCGGCAGTACTGACCATTTCGCCAAGAATTGCCCACAACCCAAGAAGTCATATCCAGGGCAGAACTCCAACCAGAACAACAAGGGCAAGGGCAAGAAGCAAATGGTGCAAGTCCGATAGGGGCGAGTTAATTTCACTACTCTTGCAGAGCTTCCTGAAGGAGCACCAGTCATGTCGGGTACTTTCTCTATTCACAATAAACCCGCAGTCATATTATTTGATTCTGGTGCAACACATAGTTTTATAAATGCCAAATTTGGAGCAAAGGTAGGATTGGATTTTTGTCATACCAAGAGATCTTATATGATAGTAACCCCTGGTGGGAAGATAGTTTCCAATCAAATCATTAGACATGTGCCAATTAAGTTGGGTAGCAATTTGATAAAGACAGATTTGATTTTGTTGAACTTAGAAGGCATGGATGTTATTTTGGGCATGGATTGGATGACTAGACATAAAGTACTGTTAGATATATCTTCCCGAGCTATTGAGATAAATTCACCTAATCAAGGAGCCACCATACTCTATTTGCCACAACAAGAGTGCTTCAACTCTTGTGCCTATGCCATGAAAGAAATTAAAATTGAAGATATTCCTGTTGTGTGTGAGTATACGGATGTATTTCTAGATGACTTACCTGGAATGCCCCCTGATAGGGATATCGAATTTGTTATCGAGCTTCAACCCGGTACCGCCCCTATTTCTAAGAGGTCGTACCGTATGCCTCCAAATGAGTTAGCAGAATTGAAAATCCAACTTCAAGACCTTCTTGACAAGGGTTTTATATGTCCGAGTGCTTCACCATGGGGGTGTCCAGCCCTATTTGTGAAGAAGAAGGACAACAGTTTGAGGCTATGTGTTGACTATCGACCACTCAATGCGGTCACTATAAAAAACAAGTATCCTCTTCCCCGCATTGATATCCTGTTTGATCAGTTAGCTGGAGCCAAGATTTTCTCTAAATTCGATCTTCGTTCTGGCTACCATCAAATAAAGATCAAGCCCTGTGACATTCTAAAAACAGCATTCTCGACCAAATATGGACTCTATGAGTATCTGGTTATGTCTTTTGGTCTTACCAATGCCCCGGCATATTTTATATACCAGATGAATTCAGGCTTCATGCCAGAGCTTGATAAATTCGTCGTGGTGTTCATCGATGACATTTTGATCTACTCCAAGAATGAAGAAGATCATGCTCAGCATTTACACATTGTTCTTCAACGATTGCATCTTCATGTCAAATTTTCCAAGTGTGAAATTTGGCTGGATAGTGTGAAATTCTTAGGCCATACTATCTCCAGTGAGGGTATATCAGTTGATCCAACCAAAGTGCAAGAAGTGGTGGATTGGAAATCTCCTACTTCAGTTCATCAAATTCGCAGTTTTCTTGGTTTAGCTGGATATTATCGTCGATTCATTCCTGATTTCTCTAGAATAGCCAAGCCTATGACGGAGTTATTAAAGAAAGAAGTGAAATTTGTTTGGAATGATAAATGTGAAGAAGCCTTTCAAACTCTCAAAGCACGATTAACTACTGCTCCAGTGCTGGCTACACCGGACAGTACCAAACCTTTCGACGTCTATTGTGATGCTTCTGGTACGGGACTTAGTTGTGTACTTATTGAAGACAACCAGGTGATCGCTTATTCATCAAGAGCTCTCCGGAATCATGAGAAGAACTATCTAACACATGATTTGGAATTAGCAGCTGTCATACATGCTCTTAAGCTCTGGAGACATCATCTTATGGGAACTCATTGTAATAATTACACTGACCATAAGAGCCTCAAGTATATTTTCACCCAAGCTGATCTCAACATGAGACAGAGACGCTGGCTAGAATTGATAAAGGATTATGATCTAGAAATGCACTATCATCTAGGAAAGGCTAATGTGGTTGCGGATGCACTCAGCGGCAAGTCCCAATGCCATTGTTTATTTGTAGAGCCATTCAACAAAACTCTATGCCAGGAAATGATGAAATTAAACCTAGAAATGGTACCTCAAGGAAGTTTGAACCATATAGCTGTCGAGCCTACACTTCATGATAGCATCATCATGGCACAATTACATGATGAAGGTATCAAAATTATCAAGGAAAAGTTATCCCAGGGAGAAGCAAAGTACAAATGTTTTCGTGTGGATCATAAAGGAGTTTTATGGTTTGAATTTCGTCTCGTGGTACCTAAGGATCACCAGCTTAGAAAACAGATCCTTGATGAAGCACATCTATTGAAGTTTTCTATTCATCCCGGTAGTACCAAGATGTACCAGTATCTTAAATAGAATTTTTGGTGGACTCGAATGAAAAGAGAGATCACCAAATATGTTTCTGAGTGTGATGTCTATCAAAGAGTTAAGGCTAGTCACTTGAAAGTAGTTGGTACTCTCCAACCTTTATCCATTCCATCCTGGAAATGGGAGGACATCAGTATGGATTGTATCGTTGGCTTACCCAACACTTCTTAGAAGCATGATTTTGTGTGGGTAATCGTTGATAGACTTACTAAGACTGCTCATTTTATTCCTGTGAATGCAACTTATTTTGCCAAGAGGTATGCAGAGATATATCTCGACCAGATTATCCGTCTGCATGGAGTTCCGAAGACGATCATTTCTAATCGTGGGGGCGCAGTTCATTGCCCATTTCTGGGAGCAATTGCAAGAATCCCTTGGAACCAAATTGATTCGTAGTTCGGCCTATCATCCACAAACAGATGGGCAAACCGAACGAATCAATCAAATCCTTGAAGATATGTTAAGGGCATGTGCTATTCAATATGGCAAGAACTGGGATAAGTGCCTAGCACTGGCAGAGTTCTCATATAATAACATTTATCAATCTAGTTTGCAAATGGCACCCTTTGAAGCTTTATATGTACGAAGGTGTCGAACTCCTTTGAGTTGGTCACAAGCCGGAGAACGCAAAATCTTTGGGCCAGATTTAGTCATTGAGGCAGAAGAGAAAGTCAAAGTTATCCAGACTAATCTTAAAGTAGCCCAATCAAGACAGAAAAGTTATGCAGACAAAAGAAGAGACCCTTTACAGTTCAAGGTAGGGGATTTCGTATATCTGCGAGTATCTCCTACTAGAGGTGTTCAACATTTCGGCATAAAAGGGAAATTGGCACCCCGATACATCGGTCCATTTGAAATCATCGAAACTTGTGGTCAAGTTGCTTACCGAATCCATCTTCCTTCTCAGTTGGCCGCCATTCATGATGTCTTTCATATCTCTCAACTCAAGAAGTGCATCAAAGTGCCCACTGAGATCATTAAACCACAAGATATCGAAATTGAACCTGATCTATCTTATGCGGAGTATCCAATCAGAATTCTTGAGACTACAGAAAGAAGTACCAGAAGGGAGAAAGTTAAAATGTACAAAATCCAGTGGAATCACCATACTGAGGAAGAAGCCACTTGGGAGACTGAAACTTATCTCCAAAGAAACTTTCCTGACTTTCTTAGAACCAATCCAGGTACCAAATCTTTCCGTACTTATTCTTCCTGTAATCTCGGGGCGAGATTTCTTTTAGGGGGGAAGGCTGTGACACCCTAGGTGTCTGCACAATAGAACTATATTTATTTTATGCATCATGTGCTTATTTTGCTTGAAAAAAGATCTTATTGTAAAAGTCTAAGGGTAGTTGTGTAAATATGATTTAATGCAAGGTCTTTTCTATAGTTTAATTAGAATAGGGTGAGCAAATATCACTTTTGTGGAGGGTTTATTTGTAAAATTCAGTGTAATCATTGCTTGGCAGGGAATTTCATTTTTCAGTCCAAATTTGAGGTGAATTTGCAATGGAAAAGACAAAAGTCCATTAAATTCAAAATCCCTTCTATGTTTTAAAAATAACTCTTTAATCTTGAAAAGTTGAACAACTTTCATGTTTGGCACTTTTTCATCAGAGCCCTAGTTTAAAAGTTATTGTTGATTTATAGTATGGTCCCTGGAATTTTCTGAATTTACAAATAGATCCACCCTTCTTCAACCTCCTGCCTCCCTTCCTGCTTCCTCTGTCCACCGGTGCAGCGCCGCCTGCCGCTCAGGGCCGGCCGGAGGCCACCTCCTGCTTGCGCTGACCTCCCACGCGTCGCACTGAAGCTCCTCACTGCTATTGCCCTTCGCATTGTGCCTTCCATCCCGTGCCATGCGCCACAGATCCATCCGCCGGCTGCCACCTCTCCGCCGCCGTGTCCAGCTCGGTAGAGGACCCCGGCTCTCCTTCTTTCACGAGCCACAGCACTACAAGAACCCCTGCGTGCTAATCCCTTTGCTATTTTGCCATTTCCCTGCTCTGACGTCCCAGAACGCCGTCGCCATCCACAGAACGCCGGCGAGCCCAGACCCGCCGTCAACCCGCCTCTCCACAGCCGCTCCGCCCAACTCAACACCCTAGCTAGCTTCGCCTCGCTCCCGCTCAGCTCTCGAACTGCTTCTTGTCGACCATCGTCCACCGGAGCACCCTTGCCGTCGATCCCCTCCGCCGCCGCCGCCCTGCTTGCAGCGGACCCGCCTTCTCCGACCGTCCCAGACCTGGCCAAGCACACCTACAGGTGCGCCTTGACCCGGTGAACCTCCCCAGCCCCTCCACCCTCGTCGCCGGCGATGAGCCCTGCCGGAATCGGCAGTCAACGTCCCTTCCCCTACTCTGACTCCAGCCAGGAACCCCAGTGCAAGCCCCTTTTTCTTTCCAGGGACTTGTCTGCAAGTTTCCAGCTCTTTTTCTTTTATTTATAGAATTCAAATCAGTAAACTTTGAAAATGCCTAAAAATTCGTAGAAAAATCAGAAAAATGCAAGTCCAAATGTTTTGGAATCCTTGTTACAAGAACTACAAGTTTTGTTACATTCACATCTTCAGGTTTGGTCTGTGTTTTAATCTAAGAAAAAGACTATAATAATTAGGATTTATTTGTTCTAGGAGATATACTCAGTAACTTCTTGTGATTTTTGGCTAGCTTGTGTCTTGTAGTATTTCTAGTGCTCGGTAAAAATTTGAAACCTTTTTGACATCTCTAACTAGGTCAAAGTTTAAGAGCCTTACATCTACTAGTTTTGCTAATTTATTTGTCCTGGTAGAAATAGTTAAGTTCTGAGTGTGAAATTTTTCCATGCTTACATATTACTAAAACCTTGCTGATTACCAAGTTTGGTAAATTTTTGATCTGTTTAGCAATATCTTTGATTTAATGCTTGTTAAGTAGGCTTTAATTGTGATAGATAGTTTCCTTGCTTAGAAAATTATGAGAATTTTTGTAGAACTTTATTTCTGTCATATGTTCATGATTGCAAAATTTAGGATCCAGAAACACTATAGAACTTTCAGTACTAATTAGTTTTATCATATGTGGCTTACTTTTGTCAAAATTATTACTTCAGTTTTATGCCTAGATAAATTCTGAAAAATTTATGAGGTGTTCATAATCATGTGAATCCTGTTCTAAAAAATTTGAGCTTCATAAGTGCTGTAGTTTGTTCTGTAGCATTAATCTTGCTCTAGGTGTAGTCTGAATAACTGTTTTATTCTGATTAATTGGTGGCATAAAATGGAATGAATTTTTCAGGATAGATTACTCTCAGTACTTCCTGTTTGAAGTAATTTTACTGAATTTAAATACTATTTGTATACTGAGTTACTCAATTCTTTACAAACCATGATTTATATGCTATATAAACTAACACTTACTTTGTAAGTATAATCAAATTGTTTTGTGAAGTTGATCTTGTTGTCTTGTGTAGTAGTAGTTGTTAGATAACTACTCTATAAACGCTTGCCCATATAATTCATATGTTTGCTAAATGTTGGACTACAACTTTATCGTGATGCGTGAGGTTGTAATTTCATCTCTTGCATCACATATAGATACAACTGTTCTTGCGGACGGGACATACGAGCTGATCCCGGAGTCCGAAGAAGGTGATCCAGAAGTACAGGTGAACACCGCCGTACTGACTGAAGACCCGGACCAAAGTCCGAAAGAGCCCAAGGCTAATCTAGCTAGTGACTACCGGGAAGGCAAGCCCCGGACATAAACCCAGTTTTTCAAATTATACAACTTAATGTTGTTATTTACTTGTGCATTTACAGTTCTTAGGATTTGAATTGAAACCCTAGATGCATGATCCTAGGAACCTATGTACTGAACGCTAGACTTGAGTCCGCGTATCTGCTATGCTTATAAGACCGATAAAAGTCGAGTGATTGCCTGTCACTTGCGAGCTCTATAGGAATTGCTTGTTTACTTTCTGCAATCAATATAAGGATGTCGGACGGGGTCATGTTCGACATCATGACCCTGGGTGAGACCCCGTCTGAGTTGATGAATTCTGCTAAGGTCGCGGTGTGTAGTAGCGGTGGTTAAGTTTTTGAAAGTACTAGCCACATGCCGTAAATGTGGTATGCGGTAAGCCTAGTAGCTGATCGGACCGGTGAGTGGATATACCTTTCACTCTCTCTTAGAGATAGGTTTTTATTTATGTTTATGTTGCACAACACCACGGGTGGAGGGAGGAAGTTGGTGCCCTGTAGTCGGGGAGAGTGACCCTATCCACAGGCCGGAATGAAAGGTTAACGGTTGTTTGGGAACGACTCGACGGTGTTCCAAATGTGTGTGTTAGGTTTACTTTGCAAGGTTGGAAATCAGATTTGAATCATCCGTCTCTTTCGGATATTGAGACTGCTTGATCCCTTTGCCACACAGAGTAACAAGAGTAACTTTATTATGATCAATCTTTATGTTTGACTAAAGTTCTACCATGGTTGATTAAAAGTAGTTGCTTACGTAGAATGGTTAATCAACTAGAATATTGAAAGCTAAAATATGAAACTAAGGACCTACTATTTATTGCTTATCAGCAAAAGGAAAACCAGAGCCTCACAGAACCCTGCATAGTCTAGTTAGGTAGGCTATGTATAGCCGTTGACGGTTAAGTCTGCTGAGTATTAGTATACTCAGCCTTGCTGTTGAAACCTTTTTCAGGTATGAGTTTTGAGGACCAGATCGCTAGTCTGACTTGGCCATGCTCTTTGCCTCCTGGCTGGTCCGTCGAGTGGGATCCGTCTTCGGCCGGCAATTACCCCGACGAGTGATACCTTGCTTGGGCTAGCGTGGTATACTTTTGCGATGTGTAGTCACCGTCGTGTTTTCTTTCTGCTGCTTAAACTTTGAACTTTAAACTTATGTCTTGTTTAATGTTTTACTGAGTTTGGACCTATAATAATGGTTTGAACTTATTGTAATAACTGCTTCGCCTGTGTTGTAAAATATGTGGTTGTAATATCTCTAGACTCGCGTTCATGCGGGGTATGCTTGTTCGATCCGAGATCCGGTGGTTGTATCGGGACGTTACCCGACTGACCAAGAATTGTTCCATTTGAAGTGCGTTTGAGTTGGTGTTGCCTTTATGGTGATGGCCAGCGCACTTGAGCCGGGATAATTCAGGTGGTTCTGCCACAACACCAACCTCTAGCATCTATAAATAGAGAGCAACACCCTCACTCTCAACACACACAAAAGGAGCTCTCTTCTCTCACTTTTACTTTCTAGAGTAGGTTAGGTAGTTGGGAGTTAGAGTCGAGTCTAGCTTGTCTCGGGATTCTGGAGTCGTCATCGGAAGTCGGGTATAAGCTCTTGTATCTTTTCCTTTGACATTTATCAATATAGTAATCTTCTTTATCTTTTCGAGTCAGCTTTACTTTCCGCATTTATTTATCTTCTCAAGTTATCATACTTGTGTGCAGAAGTAATTCCTTTAGCTTAGGCTTTGTATCTCTATTGTATATCGGGATATTACCTTACGGGTTTTCTTGCCCGGACTAGGAACTCAAGTTAGGTCCCTAGGTTGAGGGGGGTTTCTCCTATTTGCGACAAGAGAAATCCTAACACTGAGTACGGACGTGGTGTCTGAGCTTAGTGTTAGCTAGAAAGTGTGTTCCACCTCACGGTATTGTTGTGGTAGGCGGCAGGTGGTGACAGCCCTGTCCGTCCCTCGTAGTCCACCACGTTCGGGTGCTTTCATAGCAGTAGTGCCGACTGCCGTTGGACTCCCTTCTCACCCCAGTCTGAGTCCTTCCCTAAGGCCGCCGAAGTAAGCTCTAGGTTCCCAATAACTAGTTAGAAACAAGGTTCAGTCTAGAGAGGCTAGCTCGATAGTTTAGAAGTGTTTTAGGAGTCTTTCTCGCTCGTTGTCCTCCCAGCTGCTTACCTCTCTAAGGATTAGAGCCTCTTGTGTCAGACGGTCATTGTTGGCCATTATCTTATCTTATCTTATCTATCAGGCTTACCCCCACTAAGTTAGTTGGTTGATATCTCTAGTAAAGTTTGTCATTTGATTCTTCGATACTCTTTACCATAGTGCTTCCCTGAGGAAAATTACGATACCCTGGAATACTCCAAGGTGAAGTGCTACAACGGTGATTCTGTGCGCTTGCGGAATCCATATTCTATTGAGCATAAGAAACACCAACAAGCCTGTTTGCTCTGATTGGTGTGCCCTCTTTCTAAGTGGGTGATGCCGGATGTGATCTTCTGCGTAGTTATGTGGCGTCTGCTGCGTGTTTTTGTCTTATTTTGCTCCTGCTCATCTGAAATGTACAAATATGTGAGTAAGGCATGTAGTTTTCCTTTATTATTGAGTATAGTTGACGGATGAAAATGGCACTTAAGCACCGTCAACAGAGGGCAGCGGAATTGTGGAAGCCAAATCGTCGCGGTCTCGTAGAGAGCTCACCGCTTGCGGTCAGCATCCGCATCGCGATCGCATCGGTAGCTCGCCGCGGTCTCGAGAGCGCTCGCCGCTCATGGTCAGCTACGCAGATAAGATTTTATATAAGGTCTAGACTTTAGAAGGCCGTTGCGATGAGTTCGCTAGAGAGCCTCCAAAATCCTAGGGCCGGCACTGTGCACAAGTAACAACAAAACATTCTATCTTGAACTGAATAAGTTGGTCAAAATTTGCTCACCCATTTTACCTTAATCTCCATGGGGCTTTTGGCCTTCTCCTTGTCTTGGGCGGTTGAGAGATAGAACGATTCATAAAGCACCACTTACCCATTCCTTGCTCAAGATTACGTTCGGAGGCTTTCAAAAGTTTTCAAAAATTAAAGCAAGTTCCTCAAATGACACTCTCATTCGCTCAAAGGTGTTTGTATCCTCACCAAGGCCTTTTTGTGTGCCTTCTTTCTCCTACTTCTAATGGCTTTTGTGGACCTCAAGGTAGGGAGAAAAACTAAGGCATACTTGTTTCAAATATTTTGCAAATTCAAAGATCGAACCCAAAGATTAAGCAAGTCATACAATCATGATCGAGAAGTGCATGTGTGTTGATACGTGGTGGATGGAGTGGAAAGCAAGATTCTAAGGTGCTCCTTGATTTTGTCTCTCCCTTCTAATATTTTGGGCATGGCTAATTTCCTTATTTTTGCATGGACCTTCATGTGTCAATTTTTTTTATGGGCCTTCATGTGTCCCCCTTTTTTTTCAATACATAGCTGATGCCCTTATTGGAGAGAATTTTGGGAGAGACTTTATGGAGTATGGTACATGAGAGAGGATATGAATGAGTGGATGGTATGGAAATGCTATCCTTCCGGTGTGGAAGTTTTAGCATATGGACATGGTGTATACGTGATTCTCGATCATGAGAGTATGAAAAGAAACTCACAAAGGTCACAAAATTTGACAAAGCTCAAGATGATACAAGCAGCGTGTAAAAGGGGTTGTTTCTTTGTAGGCTTCATGCATATGGCTTTGATGGGTATTTCTCATCATCGAGGAACATTTTATTTTGTAGTTTTCAAAGATAAGAGTTCCGAACGTAAAATTTTTTCTCAGAACAGGTTTGTAGCAACTCTAATCCATCATATCATATATCTCAACAGCTTAGACTCAGATCATGCACTCGCAACCCACAAAATTTCAGGTTCAGGATAAACTTTTTGAGACCAACAAACTCACTTCTCAGAGAATATGAGTGTAACACCCTAATTTAAATTTCAGCTTTTATAATAAATTTAATTGGCTTTGTTTAAGTTTCTAAGGTTTAATTTGCTTAGCCTTGCATTTAATTTTATTTCACAAGGAATTAAAATTTTTCTAGGTTTAAACTTGTTTGTGCATTCATGCTGGTGCATAAGTTTTATTTGGTTGAGTGGTAGGGTTTGAATTCAAATTTGAATTTGAATTTGAATTTGAATTTGAATTCAAATAGTTGAGTTAGTTTGAAAAAGAAAAGGAAATAGAAAAGGAGAAAGAAAAAGAACAGAGAAACCAGCCCAGCAGCCCAAACCAGCACGGCCCGAATCCTTTCCCACGGCCCAATCCTTCTCTTCCTCCCCCGCGGCCCATCTCCTTCTTTTCCTCCCGCGCCGCTCGGCCCAGTCCCGCTCCGGCCCGCTTCCTCCCCCTTTCCTTTCTCCCTCCGGCCAATGCCACGCGTGCCGGCCCAGCAAGTCCCGTTTCCCTGCTCACCTCAGCGCCGCGCGCGCCGCGTCCACCCGTCTCGCTGACAGCCCGGGCCCACTCGTCAGCCTCCCCTCCTTCTTCCCCGCGCCGAGCCTGCCCGAGATCTCCGGTGAGATCGTCGGGATCCCATCTCCGGGCCTAGGCGCCGAGATTACTGGCCCCCCCTTTCTTTAAACGGCCCCCTGCGACCCACCTCCACCCGCAGCCGCCGTCTCCAACCCTAGCCGCTGCCTCCGCGCCGCTCTGCCTCGCCGCGCCTCTGCTCCGCCGTGGACCAGCCGCACCTCCGCGTCCCTAGAGCTGTGCCGCAGCTCCGCCTTGAAACCAGAAAGCTGCCTGAGTCCTCCACGCACGCGCTCGGCCATCCTCGCACCGCATTTGCCCTTGGACTCCGCCGTTGCAGGTAACCGGGCATCGAGTAATTGCTCGCCGGCGTTGGATCTCCGGCCCCGCTGACTCTCGTGGAACCTTCGCAGGACCACCACGCGCCGACCCGTGGAGACCAGGAGCCCGGAGAACCCCCGCGTTGACCTGCCCGCGAGCACCATACCGAGCTACGCCACCGGTCCACACCGCCGACCACCTTGCGCTGCTTCCCTGCCTGACACGAGCCCTCGGTGAGCACCCGTAGCAACCCCTCTACCTGTTACACTAGATCCTAGGGCCAGTAGACCGATCCAGTGGCCGGAACGCCTGCTCACCGGCGTTCTACCGCCGCGCAGTCGCAGCCCTGCCATGGTGGGCACTCTGCAGAGAACCCTAGGCCCGCACGAGCCTAGAATAGGCATGCACCTGCACCGCGCACGCGCACGCACCAGTTCACAATCGGATTCGAGCTTTGGCTCGGCCCGAATGCGAGCTCCGGCGAGATCCGTGGCTGCCGAGCTGCCCTCGCCATCGAGGAGCCTGTTCCCAGCCCCGCACCGAATGTTCGAGCCCGCCAGTGGATTACGCATGCCACGGTGGTGCTCCACGGCCAAACCCCGGCCCGAATAGGCCCCTGTGGCGCCGGATTGCTCATCTCCGGCGACCCAGTGCCGCCGGACCCGCGCGCCCAATCCTCCCCGCCGTCCGATCCCGAGTGGACGCGCATGATTAGAACGGCGTACCCGTTGGATTTGTACCGCGAGATCCTGATCCAATGGATCAGATCTGCCCAAACCGGTTCGGCCTAGCCTTTTTGTTAAAGAGCCCCTGGACTTTTCGGGAATTAACCCGCGGTTCACTGCAGTTCAAAAATAATTGCAGATCGGCCCTGTTTTTAACATTTTAGACCCTGAGCTTCCTAGAAATAGAACCCGTAGTCCAGCCCCACTGTTTTTACATGCTGATCCCCAGATCTACCCGCTAATTATGTTTAGGTCCCTGGTTTTTGCGCATAACCCCCTGGAGCTTTAGTTTCCTCGCAGTTTAGTCGCTGGACCTTGTTTTAGCCCTAGATTTCGCGTTCTAGCTCCGTTTTAGGTGTTCTTTATGTCCACGCGATAGTTGTAACGCGTAGAATAGTTCTAGCTCAGTTTTGTTTACTGTTTTTATGTATTGTTATATTGTTTCTTAGCGTTTGCCTTTGTTGCATGTATGTGTATGTGCTGGACCTTGTTTTGGCATTGCGATCGTGAGTAGACGTTGATCCTTCAGAGTACCAAGAGCCACCTTCTGCAGAGACCTTTGAGCAGCAGGAGAATTTTGAGGAAGGCAAGTATAATATGAACACCACCTATCACCTTTAAATACATTTTCATACTGCATTTTAATACTGTATGCCTATAAGGACTTTCCTAACCACTTTATATCCTTTATATATATACCTTGGGTTGCGTTTTGGTTAGTTGTGCTAGGTGCTGCGCTCTCACACATGGTACTTTTTAATTAATTTGATTAATGGTCCTATGCAAGTTAATTCTAGAGCGTACCCTCTGTGCTGTGTGCTTGAGCGGTTTACGTCTCTTTAAAATATGTTTTGTTAGAAACTTGGTTTAGGGGGCCAGCACGGTGCTTGGTGCTTGATTGGCCACTCTCCATAAGGACCGGTTCATAGAGCGACAACCTGGGACAACAGCGCTACCACATGACTGGAATGGGACAGTCTTGGCTTACTAATTAGGTCTTTTTGGTTTGGAGTAACTTACATGCGGGGTATGGGTGGTAAGCTTCTATGGCCCTCATGCTAAGTGGCTTCGTCTGTGCTGTGTGCTTGACGCCCACTAGACCTGCTCCATCATCGCCGATCCAACCCTCGCGGTTACGCCTTACCAACGAGATTCTTTGTAACGGTCTCGTAGTGAGTTCGCTAGTCATCTCACCTATGGAAGTGTGATGAACAACTAGCGTAGCTCACGCCTTGTGGGTAAAGATGTGCAACCTCTGCAGAGTGTAAAACTAGTATACTAGCCGTGCTCACGGTTATGAGCGGCCCAGATCCTCCTTTTGAATAGTGGGGTTATCTTGCTTTGATTAGGGGGGTTCCCCGGGTGGTTTGGTTTGGTTTGGTTCTCAGTAGTTCATAATTAATTTTGATTAATTACTATATAACTGGGTTTATGGTAATTCATCAATTTGTAGTAATTAGCTTTAATAAAATTTTGCCAAGACTTAAAAGCTAATGCAGTTGAGTCACCCAACCTTAGAGCCTCATAGTTTGTGTTATACTTGTTGAGTACAAGTTGTGTACTCACACTTGCCTTCTTTACTCTTTTCCTCTTGTTCTTTTTGGAGATACCCTACTGCTGCTCAGTTCCTGGCGACGCTACGGAGTTCACCCAGAGCTACCAGGAGTACGAGGACTTCTAGGCGGTCGTCTCCTAGTCGACGTCCCTGTGGCGCCCAGCTTTCGAGAGTTTCGTACATGTTTTACGCTTCCGCATACTTTGTATCAAACATTTTGTCATTTATGTAATAAATAACATTCGTACTCGCTTTATTATATCTTTTTACGTGAAATGTGCTGTGATATACTGTTCATTCTGTTGTATATACGTGTGACTTGATCCTGGCACGTATATGATTGCTCGGTTTATGTCCTTTTGTAAACCGGGTGTTACAATGAGTTGTAAACTATGCATGACAAGGAAATTAAAAATAGAGCAATTGTTCATCATTTCAACTGGAGAACTTAGGCATTCTTACCGCTCATGAGAAAACAAACAAATGACACTTAGAGGAAAATAAAGATAAACGACTCAACTTCTTCTTTTTTTAGCATGCAATGCAAGATGATGGAAAGGGAAATATGCAAATGCAAGATACATGTTACCTTCGAGGACTCCTTCCCCCCAAGCTGACTTACTAACCGGGTGGAGGGTAGTACCTGTTGATGGTGCTTAAGTGACATTTTAACCCGTCAACTAGACTCAATAATAAAGGAAAACTACATGCCTTACTCACATATTTGTATCACTAACCTCGTTCCACAGTTGTTTTCAAGTTTTGTACATTTCAGATGAGCAGGAGCGGAATAAGACAAAAACACACAGCAGACGCCATACAACTACGCTGAATATCTCATACGGCGTCACATCCTTACAAAGAGGGCCCACATGTCAGAGGAAACGGGGCCTCCACGCAAGATGCACCAGAGGATAAGGATAAGGATCAAAGAATATGTAACACCCTAATTTAAATTTCCTATTTAATAACAAATTTAATTGGTTTTAATTAAATTTCTAAGGATTATTGTGTTAGTCTTGCATTTAATCTAATTTTGATCCTCAAGTAATTAAAATTTTATCATAGGTTTAAATTTTGGTGTTGCATTCATGCTGGTGCATAGTTTTAATTATTTGAGTGTGGTTTGAATTCAAATTTGTATTTAAATTCAAACTTTGTTTGAATTAGGAATAGAAAAGAGGAAAGAAATAGAATAGAAAAGGAAAAGAGAACCCAGCCCAAAACCCAACAACCGGGCCCAACCCAACTCCTTCTCCTTTTCCCGCGCTCGGGCCGACCCAGCCTTTCCTCGCGGCCCACCTCCCGGCGGCCCGACCCACTCCCGCGCCAGCAGCCCAGTCGCGTGGCCCAGCGCACGCCCTCCTCCCCTTTCGGCTCGCGCCGGCCTGCTCCCGCGTCGCCCCGCAAGCGTTCCCTCCCTTGGCTGACAAGCCTGGCCCGCAAGTCGGCTCGCTCTCCTCCCGCTGACAGCCCGGCCCCAGGTGTCATCACCTTCCTTTCTTACTCCCTCAGCGCGCCCGCTCACCCGAGATCCCCGCCGAGCATCCCGCCGCGCTCAACGGCACGGACGCAAAGGAAACCCCATCCGCTCTCCTTAAATCGCACCCCCGCGACCTCTGAACCTCATCCCTATCGCAGCGCCGCCCTGCAAACCCTAGCCGCACATCTTGCTCCGCCGAGCCGCCGCACCCCCGCGCCGTCGTGGAGGCGCCGCTCCGCAGCGCCCTAGCCCCTGGAAATCCTCGCGTGAGCTCCGCCTTGGATCCAGGATCAACCCCGAGGTAGCCTTCGTCGAGCTCCGCCACTGTCGCGCCGGGATTTCACCCAAGGCCCGTCGGCGGTAAGTCACACCGCCGCCGCAATTCCTCGCCACCCGTGGTCCTCAGCCCTCCCTGACCCTTTGCTCGGCTTCGCAGCGTCATCTGGTCACAGTTCGTGCCACCCAGGAGCCCGGAGGAGTCCAGTGCCACCCGGACCGCGAGCTCCTTCCCCGACTCCAACCGTGCGCCGCCGCTGAGCTTCATCGCCACGACCCTACCGACGTCTCTGCTCAATTTGAGCCCCGGTGAGCACCAACCCATTTTCCCCGTACATTTTTCACACAGTTCCGTAGACCGTGGCCGTCTGTAGCGGCCGGTGCACCGCACGCCGGCGAGCTCTGTTGCGCCGAGCCGCCCCCACTGCCGCGCGCCCCTCCCCGTACCCCGCAGTGCCCCGCTGAGTGCCCTAGTGTTTTACTCGAGCCACGGGCATGCCCCAGAGCCCAGCCGCGGCCCGAAACAGCCACGGGAAGGCCGGATTCGGCTTTCTCCGGCGCTGCGCCGCCGTGGGAGTTCGTCTCCGGCGAGTTCCGCCGCCGCCCACGCGCCCAGCCTGTCCCCGCCGTCAGATCCGAAGTAAACGCGTAGGATTAGAAGCCCGTACCCCTTCGTTCTGAGCCCTCTGATCTCGATCCAATGGATCAGATCCACCCGTACCGCTTCACCCATGGATCTTTGCTAAAGAGACCCCGTAGTTCTCTGAAATAAACCCGCCGTCCCTGGTAGTTCAAAAGTATTTCCAAATTCGCCCCTGATTTTATGTTTTAGCCCCTAAGCTTTGTAGAAATCGAACCCGCCGTCCAGGGCCGCTGTTTTTGCACTCTAGCCCTTAGATTTAATGGTTAATTACATTTAGACCCTCGGTTTTTGCAGAAAACCCCCTGGAACTTAGTTTTCTGGTAGATAAGCCCCTAGAACTTGTTTTTAGCCTAGATTATGCGTTTTAACTCCGTTTTAAGCGTTCTTTATGTTCACGCGATCGTTGTAACGCGTAGAATAGTTTTAGACTAGTTTAGCGTGCTATTTTTATGTATTGATGTACTGTTCCTTAGTGTTAGCATTTGTTTGCATGTATGCTTATTGTTGTGCCTTGTTTTGGCCATGTGTTCGTGAGTAGACGTTGAGTTGCCGGAGGAGCCCCAGTACCAGTACCCGGAGCAGCCAGTCTTCCGAGCATTTTGAGCAGCAGCATGAGCAGTACGAGGAAGGCAAGTATAACATGAACAACCTATCATCTTTAAATACAATTTCATATTGCATTTAATACTGTATGCCTATAAGGACTTTCCTAGCCACTTTATATCCTTTATATATACCTTGGGGTTGCATTTTGTTTAGTTGTGCTAGGTTGCTGCGCTATAACACACTCTGGTCCTTTTTAATTAATTTGATTAATGGTTTACTTGAACTTAATTCTGAGAGTGGCCCTCTATGCTTCGTGCTTGGGTGGCTCACGTCTCGTTAAAATATGGCTTTTTGTAGAAACATGGTTTAGGGGGCCAGCACGGTGCTTAGTGCTTGGTTGGCCACTCTCCATAAGGACCAGTTCATAGAGCGACAACCTGGGACAACAGCGCTACCACAAGGCTAGAATGGGATAGACTTGGCGTAATAATTAGATCTTTTTGGTTTGGAGTAACTTACCTGCGGGGCAGGGGCGGTAAGCTTCTATGTTCCTCGTGCTGAGTGGCCTCGTCTATGCTTCGTGTCTTGACTGCCCACTAGACCTGCTCCATAGTCGCCGATCCACCCTCGCGGTTACTCCCTACCAACGAGATTCTTTGTAAAGGCCTCGTAGTGAGTCGCTAGTCATCTCACCTAAGGAAGTGTGATGAACAACTAGCGTAGCTCACGACTTGTGGGTAAAGATGTGCAACCTCTGCAGAGTGTAAAACTGGTATACTAGCCGTGCTCACGGTCATGAGCGGCCCAGATCCTCCTTTTGATTAGTGGGGTTATCTCCTTCCGACGAGGGAGGTGCCTCTCGGGGTTACCTTGGTGGTTTTGGTTTGGTTCTCAGTAGTAACATGTTTAATTTTAATTAATTACTATGTAACTGGGTTTATGGTAATTCATCAACTCGTAGTAAGTAGCTTTAATAAAATTTTGCCAACACTTAAAAGCTAATGCAGTGGAGTCAGCCAACCTTAGAGCCTCATAGTTTGTGTTATACTTGTTGAGTACAAGTTGTGTACTCACTCTTGCCTCTTCTCTACTTTTTCCTCTTGGATACTCTACTGCTGCTCAGTTCCTGCCGACACGAGGGAGTTCGCTCAGCGTTACCAGGACTACGAGGACTTCTAGGCATTCGTCTCCCAGTCGACGTCCCTGTGGCGCCCTGCTCAGCTTCGGAGAGTTTTTACCGTATTTGTACTTCGCTTCCGCTGTATCAGGTATTTTTGTCATTAATGTAATAAATAACATTCGTATTCGCTTTATTATATCTTTTTACGTGATATGTGCTGTGATATACTGTTCATTCTGTCGTATATACGTGTGACTTGATCCTGGCACGTATATGATTGCTCGGTTTATGTTCTTTTATAAACCGGGTGTTACAGAGTGGTATCAGAGCCGTATCGACTGTAGGACGAAGCCTAGATAGAACTGGTCGAGTTTTAGGACTTCTTCTCTCCAATCCTTGTCTGCTGAAACTATTTTACTATTATACCCCTTGAATTCTATGACTTTTACTCGTCTCGCCTTGATTTCTCTCTCTAAAGAATAGTTTTCGTAGATTTTGGCCTGAATTAGTCATCTGACTACCATGAGTATTAGCTAGGTGACCCTTTTATAATAATACGATAGCACGTTCTGCGACGCGTTGTGTTAGTCGAGTCGTATGTTAAACTCGGCTAAGTTGTGAAAATTGTCTGCTTGTTATTATGCACATGTTTGATTTGGATTTTTGGTTGATTGCATAGTTTAGTAGTTAAATTTGTTTAATGGAAATCAGTTTTAAGTTAAAGTTAATTAATTAATAAAACAAGTTAGATCGTTGGGGGTAAAACCGTCCACTCCATCCTCTCTACCTTATCATGCCTTAGGTTTCTCCTGTCTTGCTCGTCGAGAAGAAGGATAGCGCGAAGAGAAGGTGAAATCCAGAGATTCACCGACAAGGACGTCGGTTTCTGTAAGGGGGTAGGGATGTGACACCCCGTCCTACAGTTAGTACAAGAGAAGTTGAAAATCTCTCAGACGAAACAGAAGAGTTATGCTCTAGTTTCTAGTTCCCGGAATTATGTAACACCTATCTGGAGTTTTTCTCTTTTCCTTGACCTTACCAATCTGTATTTCCTTTTATCCCAGCTCAGATGTCGGCAGAACAAAAAGACCTTGGAGACAGTGCAATGGGTGATGGTGAGAAAACTTGCCCGTGTTGCCAATTCTATGGCGTTCCTTGTCGTCAAGTTCGTGCGACTGAAGATGAAGCCACAACTAGGAGGAACCAGAGGTTGTTCTCCAGTACAAAGAGGAAGAGGTCTCATCAAGAGCAGCTAGCAGAGGATTCCCTTTACCTCAACAGTCCATCGGTCGATGAGCTACAAACCATCCAGAAGAGAAAGGATCCTGAGTGCTCTAGAGATACACAGGTCGAGAATCAAGCTCTCCATGATTATGTTGATGGGTTGACTATCACTATGAATGTGATTCAACCACGCGGTGGCAACGAGTTCAAAGAGCAAGCAGCAGAAATGATGCAAGATGTGATGCCAAGTTCACATGGAGGTCAACCAAGTAGCGCCATTCACCACCACCGCATGTGCTACCAATGCGAGCAAAAAGGTCATTATGCCAAAAGTTGTCCACAGAAACGCCTTTCACCGACTCCACGGCAGGCAGGACAGCAAGGGCGCCCTAGCCCAACCCAGAGCACCACGACAGGGGAAGGTGAACCATGTGACTGGCCGAGTCAGCAGCCAAGTCTCCGAACATGGTTATTGGTACGACCATGGTCAACTCATATCCAGCTACGGTGATGTTCGATACTGGTGCTACGCATTCCTTTATTGCACAGTCTTTTGTCGAGCATCACGGTATTCGCACTAGCACATTAAAGAAGTGCATGTTAATATCTTCACCTGGAGGACAATTGAGGTCTCATATCTTCTGCCCCAGAGTCAGTGTTTCCATAGAAAGAGTAAAGTTCATTACAAATCTGATGGTGATAGACACCAAGGGTATTGATGTGATTCTGGGAATGGATACTCTTGCCAACTGGGGAGTCAGAATTGATTGTGCTCAGCGGTCAGTTCACTTGTTAGAATCTAATGGCCAAGAGGTGACAGTCAGTGCTACAGAGCCTTCTGGTTTTCTTCATCAGATGGAGGCTAGACCCACGGATGGTATTCGCGTGGTGGCTGGATTCCCGGATGTCCTTCCGGAGGACTTGTCAGAAGAAGGAAGAGGAGTTGATGAAGACATACCCGGATCTCTTTGCTAGCCAGCCCAGAATCTCGGGACGAGATTCCTGTAAGGGGGTAGGATTTGTAACACCCTAATTTAAATTTCCTATTTAATAACAAATTTAATTGGTTTTAATTAAATTTCTAAGGATTATTGTGTTAGTCTTGCATTTAATCTAATTTTGATCCTCAAGTAATTAAAATTTTATCATAGGTTTAAATTTTGGTGTTGCATTCATGCTGGTGCATAGTTTTAATTATTTGAGTGTGGTTTGAATTTAAATTTGTATTTAAATTCAAACTTTGTTTGAATTAGGAATAGAAAAGAGGAAAGAAATAGAATAGAAAAGGAAAAGAGAACCCAGCCCAAACCCCAACAACCGGGCCCAACCCAACTCCTTCTCCTTTTCCCGCGCTCGGGCCGACCCAGCCTTTCCTCGCGGCCCACCTCCCCGCGGCCCGACCCACTCCCACGCCAGCAGCCCAGTCGCGCGGCCCAACGCATGCCCTCCTCCCCTTTCGGCTCGCGCCGGCCTGCTCCCGCGTCGCCCCGCAAGCGTTCCCTCCCTTGGCTGACAAGCCTGGCCCGCAAGTCGGCTCGCTCTCCTCCCGCTGACGGCCCGGCCCCAGGTGTCATCACCTTCCTTTCTTTCTCCCTCAGCGCGCCCGCTCACCCGAGATCCCCGCCGAGCATCCCGCCGCGCTCAACGGCACGGACGCCCAGGAAACCCTGTCCGCTCTCCTTAAATCGCACCCCCGCGACCCCTGAACCTCATCCCTATCGCAGCGGCGCCCCGCAAACCCTAGCCGCACATCTTGCTCCGCCGAGCCGCCGCACCCCTGCGCCGTCGTGGAGGCGCCGCTCCGTGGTGCCCTAGCCCCTAGAAATCCTCGCGTGAGCTCCGCCTTGGATCCAGGATCAACCCCGAGGTAGCCTTCGTCGAGCTCCGCCAGTGTCGCGCCGGGATTTCACCCAAGGCCCGTCGGCGGTAAGTCGCGCCGCCGCCGCAATTCCTCACCACCCGTGGTCCTCAGCCCTCCCTGACCCTTTCCTCGGCTTCGCAGCGTCATCTGGTCGCAGTTCGTGCCACCCAGGAGCCCGGAGGAGTCCAGTGCCACCCGGAACGCGAGCTCCTTCCCCGACTCCGACCATGCGCCGCCGCCGAGCTTCGTCGCCACGACCCTACCGACGTCTCTGCTCGATTTGAACCCCGGTGAGCACCAACCCATTTTCCCCATACATTTTTCACGCAGTTCCGTAGACCGTAGCCCTCTGTAGCGGCCGGTGCACCGCACGCCGGCGAGCTCTGTTGCGCCGAGCCGCCACCACCGCCGCGCGCCCCTCCCCGTACCCCGCAGTGCCCCGCCGAGTGCCCTAGTGGGTTACTCGAGCCACGGGCATGCCCCAAAGCCCAGCCGCGGCCTGAAACAGCCACGGGAAGGCCGGATTCGGCTTTCTCCGGCGCTGCGCCGCCGCGGGAGTTCGTCTCCGGCGAGTTCCGCCGCCGCCCGCGCGCCCAGCCTGTCCCCGCCGTCAGATCCGAAGTAAACGCGTAGGATTAGAAGCCCGTACCCCTTCGTTCTGAGCCCTCCGATCTCGATCCAATGGATCAGATCCAGCCGTACCGCTTCACCCATGGATCTTTGCTAAAGAGACCCCGTAGTTCTCTGAAATAAACCCGCCGTCCCTGGTAGTTCAAAAGTATTTCCAAATTCGCCCCTGATTTTATGTTTTAGCCCCTGAGCTTTGTAGAAATCGAACCCGCCATCCAGGGCCGCTGTTTTTGCACTCTAGCCCTTAGATTTAATGGTTAATTACATTTAGACCCTCGGTTTTTGCAGAAAACCCCCTGGAACTTAGTTTTTCTCGCAGATAAGCCCCTAGAACTTGTTTTTAGCCTAGATTATGCGTTTTAACTCCGTTTTAAGCGTTTTTATGTCCACGCGATCGTTGTAACGCGTAGAATAGTTTTAGACTAGTTTAGCGTGCTATTTTTATGTATTGATGTACTGTTCCTTAGTGTTAGCATTTGTTTGCATGTATGCTTATTGTTGTGCCTTGTTTTGGCCATGTGTTCGTGAGTAGACGTTGAGTTGCCGGAGGAGCCCCAGTACCAGTACCCGGAGCAGCCGTCTTCCGAGCATTTTGAGCAGCAGCAGGAGCAGTACGAGGAAGGCAAGTATAACATGAACAACCTATCATATTTAAATACAATTTCATATTGCATTTAATACTGTATGCCTATAAGGACTTTCCTAGCCACTTTATATCCTTTATATATACCTTGGGGTTGCATTTTGTTTAGTTGTGCTAGGTTGCTGCGCTATAACACACTCTGGTCCTTTTTAATTAATTTGATTAATGGTTTACTTGAACTTAATTCTGAGAGTGGCCCTCTATGCTTCGTGCTTGGGTGGCTCACGTCTCGTTAAAATATGCTTTTTGTAGAAACATGGTTTAGGGGGCCAGCACGGTGCTTAGTGCTTGGTTGGCCACTCTCCATAAGGACTAGTTCATAGAGCGACAACCTGGGACAACAGTGCTACCACAAGGCTAGAATTGGATAGACTTGGCGTAATAATTAGATCTTTTTGGTTTGGAGTAACTTACCTGCGGGGCAGGGGCGGTAAGCTTCTATGTCCCTCGTGCTGAGTGGCCTCGTCTGTGCTTCGTGTCTTGACGCCCACTAGACCTGCTCCATAGTCGCCGATCCACCCTCGCGGTTACTCCCTACCAACGAGATTCTTTGTAAAGGCCTCGTAGTGAGTCGCTAGTCATCTCACCTAAGGAAGTGTGATGAACAACTAGCGTAGCCTCACGACTTGTGGGTAAAGATGTGCAACCTCTGCAGAGTGTAAAACTGGTATACTAGCCGTGCTCACGGTCATGAGCGGCCCAGATCCTCCTTTTGATTAGTGGGGTTATCTCCTTCCGACGAGGGAGGTGCCTCTCGGGGTTACCTTGGTGGTTTTGGTTTGGTTCTCAGTAGTAACATGTTTAATTTTGATTAATTACTATGTAACTGGGTTTATGGTAATTCATCAACTCGTAGTAAGTAGCTTTAATAAAATTTTGCCAACACTTAAAAGCTAATGCAGTGGAGTCAGCCAACCTTAGAGCCTCATAGTTCGTGTTATACTTGTTGAGTACAAGTTGTGTACTCACTCTTGCCTCTTCTCTACTTTTTCCTCTTGGAT
Organism: Panicum virgatum; assembly: GCF_016808335.1. Taxonomy (NCBI): domain Eukaryota; kingdom Viridiplantae; phylum Streptophyta; class Magnoliopsida; order Poales; family Poaceae; genus Panicum; species Panicum virgatum. Next base: position 33,839,880 of record NC_053138.1, on the reverse strand, counting down.
ACTCTACTGCTGCTCAGTTCCTGCCGACACGAGGGAGTTCAGCTCAGCGCTACTAGGACTATGAGGACTTCTAGGCGTTCGTCTCCCAGTCGACGTCCCTGTGGCGCCCTGCTCAGCTTCGGAGAGTTTTTACCGTATTTGTACTTCGCTTCCGCTGTATCAGGCACTTTTGTCATTAATGTAATAAATAGCATTCGTATTCACTTTATTATATCTTTTTATGTAATATGTGCTGTGATATACTGTTCATTCTATCGTATATATGTGTGACTTGATCCTGGCACGTATATGATTGCTCGGTTTATGTTCTTTTATAAACCGGGTGTTACAGAATATACCATCCAGCAGAAGATCAGGTCGAGAGGCTGCCAGGTGGGGTCGTCCGATCCCCTCGGTCGGCTGAACCTGGCCTGGTTCCTGTCCAGGTGCACTTCGAGGAGGAGGGGCTGCCAAGGCACCTGGTCACCTTCCATATGTGTGTTGGCGGGAAACCGTCCTCTAGAGCTATAAATAGGCCTCTCCTCCACCCCCCTCAACACACACACTTCATTCCATTCTCTCCAAGAAGGCTCTCCTCTCTCTTGCTCTCTTAGCTAGGTAGTGGAGCTAGGCTGGTTCTCTTTACCGAGCAAGTCATCCTCGGGGTCGTTGAGCAATCCTCGGCTCTTGGTATGGCTTTGTATCCGACTTGTTAGACTTCTATTCATAATATAGAGTTTTCCCATGGTTACTTTACTATCTTGATAGTTTATCAATCCATGCTTAGTTTGTTCATAAGTTATGCTACGGTCTTGTTTAGGCCAGATGATCCGGATATGGATAGAGGTTCATTGTGCTTTCGGTCTTGCTCAAGTGTTTTACTCATCCATCTGAAGGGTGGGAGACCTGGGGGCACTAGAGTAGTGACCTCATACACGAGCGTGGTGCTCTGGTATGCGGGATCCTTCAGATATGACTGTGCTCCACGGTGTGACTGGGGTAGACGGCAGGTGGTGACAGCCCTATCCGTCTGACGTAACAGCGGTGTTGCGTTTAGCGTACTCCCCGATGTTCGGGTTCGGTGTAGGAATTCATGCAAAGAGGTAACAGAACTGGATGTTCTCCAGTACGGGACCTTCTCCCCGCTATCCCATTTTCCTGGCAGCTACAGTTCTAACCATGATCTAACATGACCCCAGCTTTGGATTGAAGCACTAGGACACCTAACCTAGCCTAAGCTCCAGCTGACTTGACGTAGGATAGAGTAGACCTTTGTTTTATAGTTTCTCTCTTTTATTCCTTCCTCTTGGAGTGTGGATGTGTGCTGTGCCGCATTAACCTTGCTTATTTTTTTATCTGGACTTACCCCTTTTAGAGTGTTGCCTATTGGTTGAGGCACAATGTCATGGTTAATGTTGAGTACAGTACTTTTTTTGCTGCCGTCCTTTGGGACACAAATAAATGACGATACCCTTACTCTCCGGGTAAAATGCTACAACGGTATATCCGTGCGCTTGCGGATCCATCTATAATCGTATTGATTATACCCTGAGAGTGGCACCCCTTGGGTGCAGTTGCTAGGATGGGTTCGGCGCCCTCATTTCTAGTGATTGCACTAAGGACCGCCAATAGACATTTCTGGTGCCGTTGCCAGGGATTAACGATTCCTAGGGATTGCGCTAAGAAATGTCAACAAGCATTTCTGGCGCCGTTGCCGGGGATGGCATGTGAACAAAGATATTGTGCTGATATTAACTTAGACCTTGTACTCAGGATATAGTCTTTACTCTTTCATGCTAATGTCACTTTATGTCTTCTTTTATTTTTGATCTGAAAGAAGACAGAGGGTAGTGTATGACTGGTTTCTCCCTGTCGGAAAACTACACAGACCAGAGAGGCTCTTCAGAAGAGCACGACCTCGCGTCATTCCTCCTCTCGCTATCCTCCCGGCACAGGAACTCATTTCGGAAGCACCACTCGTTCTTGAGGCTATGGCTGAAAAGACTCACTGCGAGTTCTCCGTCCCTTCCACCGACAATGTGGCCACTGGCCCCAACATCAATGTCGGGGACGTGAACTTCGAGCTCAAATCAAGCCTCATCAACATGGGAGAATTCTGTGGCAAGCCAAATGAGGATGCAAATGCACATTTGCAGAATTTTCTAGAGCTCTGCGACACCGTTGTCATATGGGGGGTCGCCGCTGACGTTGTCAAGCTTCGCCTGTTTCCGTTTTCCCTCCTGGGGAAGGCGAAACAGTGGTTTTACAAGGAAAAAGACATCGACACCGGGGCCAAATGCTCCAAGGCGTTCCTCGTAAAATTCTTCCCACTAGGTAAAACAAATAAGGCACGGGAGAATTTCAAGTTTCCAGCAGACGGCAATGGAATCCATCTCAGAAGCTTGGGAGAGGCTGCAGGAATACATCCTGGCCTGTCCTCACCACGGCATGGACGAGTGGCTCGTCCTTCAAAGCTTCTACAATGGGCTTGACATCCAGAGCCAATATTGATGCCGCTGCTGGAGGAGCCTTTCTCGACTTGACCATAACCAAACTCAAAGAATTGATCGAGAAAATGGTCTCCAACCAGGGGTGGAGCGATGAATGACTCCAACCCCGAACCAAGGGCATGCATACCGTCAAGCTGGACCTCCTACTGTAGCATCTCGGCGAAAGGGCCGAATTCAAGAAGCATAGAGAAAACTATGCTCGTGCCATGGGTTCGCACTTCACGTGTGAAGTTTGCGGTAACGATGGACATTCGGGGAACGACTGCCCCAAAACCCGTGGAGACTGCGCATACCTCAACAACAACAACAACAACAATGGGTACCGTCCACCACAAGGAGGCCAGGGGTGGAACCAGCCACGTCCACCTTTTCAGGGAGGTAACAACTACAATCCTTCTTATAATTCGAATTTCAATTCGAACCAACCTCCCTTGAGAGAACTTGTTCTTGGCCAAGTTAAAATCAACGAAAATATAAATAAAAAGCTTTTGGCCAATGACAAATCCTTGGAAAGTTTAAATGTCAAGCTTGAAACTTTGTCTTCAACTCTTAAAAATCAGTTAAGTTTCAATAAAATGATCGAAACCCAGCTTGCACAAATTGCTGCTTCGTTACCTGCTGTTGAGAGTGGGAAGATCCCGGGATAACCCGAGTCTCCCGTTGAAAATGTTAGCATGGTATCTACCGGATGGGGTAACTCGTCCCGGAGGCCACCACACAATAACCATGCAGGCAGGTAGACTCCCCCAAGGAACGACATCTGGGATGGCATGGTGGTAGTTGTGCAAGAGGATCCAGGGGTCCCCATGATCAGCTGCTCGATCTACTTCAAACACTTCGAGCGATGCCTTTGCGATCTGGGGGCAAGCGTAAATATAATGCCCAAGGTAATATATGAAGCACTTGAATATCCTGCTCTTTCCCCAACAACTATGCTCGTACAGCTTACAAATTCAACCATTCGGTATCCTGAAGGGATAGCCGAACATGTTTTCATACGAGTACGAGACTCCTACGTCCTTGCCGACTTTGTGGTAATGGATATGGAGGGCGACCTTGGAATGGACCTCGTACTTGGGCGACCTTTTCTAAGGTCTGCCAAGGCAAGGATCGATGTTGGAAAGGGAGAAATCCGTTTCCGTGTTGGAAGGGAGGATATGTTTTTCAGGTTTAAGAAGAAGGAAGAGCAGCGCTTCATGATCCAACAAGACAGTGAAGGGCAAGCACTCTGAGGTGCACCAGAACCCCAGCCAGAACAATGACCCGCCACACCTAAAAGAAATAAGAAGTCAAAGAAGGTATGGCGAAAGGTCGAGAGTTCGGCTTTGTTCGGTTCTCCAGGACGAGCCGACGAATGGTAAGAACGATGGAGAAAAGTCATGCACGTCGGACTATAAACGACGCGCCCTTGCCAAAGGTAAATTGGTATTTATCTCATATTTGCTTTCTCCGCTTTTCAAAATTTTCTTTGCACCTTATTTATTTTTCTCCACTGCATGTTTGAAATTTTCAAAATTGTTTTCTACATGCTGGAATTTTGCTAGCACTTTTCCCTTTTTACAAAAAGACCAAAAATATTTTTTGATTTTTAAAATCCTTTGGGAAAAATAATTTGGACATCTTTTCGAGCAAACTTTTGGTTGTGCATCATATTTTCAAAGTTTTTGACTGTTGAGGAAGCACATGGCCAAAGGGGGGCACCAAGGGGCCCACCCTGGGGCCGGCCGACCCCACAGGTCGGCTGACCCAGGGCCAACGGCTCCTGGACCCCACCTTCTCCAACGGCTACCTAACCGTTGTGCCTGGCTCTTCCTCGGGTGCACTCACCCAAATTCCTTTAAATAGAGGCCGAGAGAGGGGTGATGAGCTCTCATGCTCACTCTCTTCACTCTCACTCCCTCTCACACATTCTTGCTCGGGTTTCCTTTGGATTTTGGCTCAAGTTTGATTGCAAGAACACTCTCTCAATTCTTTGCTGCAAGATTGATCACATATTTGGAGGAACAACTTTCGGGTAAGAGTTTCATTTTCATTTCACTAACATAACCCGAATCGAGTTGTTCTCGTTCGTTCTTGTTCGTTCTTGTTGCAAGCATGAGAGGTGCAAGGCGGAAAATTTTCGGAGCTGTCAAGAGGATGACGAGGTTGGGCTCGTCTTGTTCGCAGGGTGAGTCGAGCTCTCATCATTCCCCCGAACCTGCACCAACACTGACTACGATGGATTATGAGCAAGACGAACAAGAAGAACAGTTCGAGGAGCAAGCTGTAGAACCGCAAGCCGAGGACATGGAGATAGATGAAGATGATGCACTATATCTCGACTTGCGAGATGACTGCGAGCGTCAAACCTATGCCATGATCAAGAATCAAAGCTTTGGTCATACGAGAGCCTTCGACCCGGACCTTCTCGAGAAAATAGGTATGGATGTTGACTTCGCTCGTGTTTGGCATGCGGTTGGATGGGATGGTTTTGTGCCCGTTGAGGAGAATGGTTCTCATCTCCTCACCATCCAGTTTCTTTGCACTCTTCGGGAGGTGGATGATGGTGTTTCTTTCTGACTTTTTGGAGTTTTTAATAGGAGAATTTTCAGTCACCTCCTTGGTTTTAGTGTGCGCTTGCCAGTTTCCCTTGCAAAAGCTTGCCGCGGTTTTGATCGACATGAGTTTTGGGGTTTGATTTTGGGTCAAGTTGTTCATGGCAAATTTGCACCTCGGTGCAATGAGATTCAAAATCCGACTCTTCGCTTGATGCACAAGTGGGTGGCTATCACTCTCTTTCCAAGAGATGATCCACGACCAGTGCGGAATGATGAGTTGATGATATTATATGCCATGGTCAACAAAATCCGAATCTCCCCCACACAAGCAATGGTTAAGCAATGGCTCACAAATTTTCGGATGACGGGTCCTATTGAATGCACTTCTTTGGTTACCCGCATCGCATCAAACATGGGAATCTTAGATGGGAACCCCGTTCCCTTCATTGAGGAGCCCCGTGTTATGATCGATGAGGCGTACTTGGTTCAAGGCCACACACTCAAGAAAGGCTCGGATGACTCCTTGATTTTCTTTTCGCTTGGTTATGCAAATGAAATCTCGTTGCCAAATGCGGGGTATCATTTGTATAATTGCTATTCGCTAACCATCCCTCTTGTTCCACAAGAAGTAGGGCCAGAAGGGAGGAGTTCATGTAGCAGCAACCTCAGTCTCAACCACAGCAATATGAGGCTGGAGGTTCGTCATGGCAGAGTGCCAGCTCCACCGAGAGTGCATGGCAGGCCTCAGGGCACCGGTCCACCAGTTCCTGCTGTAGTGGTCCCCCACGACGTACAGCTTCGTCCAGAGGCTTCGCCACTCTGACTCGGCAGATGGGCGAGCTGAACGTGTGCACCACCAACATCGATGAGTCGCTGGGCCAGCACATCGAGTCAACTCAGAACTGGCAACAATACACAGGCGAGAGGATCCGCAACCTGGAGCAGCAACAGCATCAATCCCAGGAGGAGTGGAGGGCCTACTATCGTTGGGCTGGGTTTAATCCCAACCAGCAGCAGTATTGCATGAAACAAAACAAAAATTTGCAAAATTCTGAAAATCCATAAAAATTTGCATAACTAAAATCAAATAAAAATTGGTAAAACTTTTAAAAACCCAAAAATATTTACTTGCTTTCCAGTATGTGTAGTAAGCATGTGTAGTTTTTCCTTGTTGAGATGATGAATAGTTGCTCTGTTAGTTCCTTTCATATGCCTAGTTACAACCTTGTGCTCTCCCTAAGTTTTGAGTTTGGTGGCTAGATGTTCAAACCTTAAGCTTGAAACTTGTGGGTAGCGAAAAGCAGAATTCGAATATAGGTTGTTGTGGGTTATGATATGGCTGAAAAGAGTTGCTATGATCTTCTCCTACGTGATGCTTGATATCCGGAGATTTTTCTTTTCAAAAATACAAAAAAATAAAAATAAAGTTCCTCAGTGATATGTAATTCCCATCCAGAGCCATATGAGTTACAAGTTTGAAAAAACCTTTCCACATATGCAACTTGTCTTCTCATTGAGCTTTGTCAAATTGTTGTGACCCTTTGAGAAAATCACTTCATACGCCCATGATCAAGATCACGTACATCCATCCATCCATCCACAAAAAAACTCCATGTTGTACCATGTTTATCTCTCTCCAAAGTTATCTACATGATGTATGGGCTATACAAAAAGAAATAAAAGATACATACCCAAAGAAGGTATGCCACATGCCCACAAGGCATGTCAAAAAAAAGAGAGAAAAGATGCATACCCAAAGAAGGTATGCCACATGTCCACAAGGCGTGTCAAAAAAAATAAAAAGGAGAAAATATAGCACATACCAGAAAAAAATATTACAAGGGAGAGAGACCATATGAAGGAGTTTCATCCACCATCCACCAAAAATATCCACACACTTGCACATCCTGATCAAGGCTTATGACTTGTTTCTCCTTTGGATCCGGTCTTTGACTTAGCAAAATATGAGAAGCAAGTTTGCCATCATATCCTCCATACCTACAGATCCACCCAAAAAAAAAGAAGCCATTAGAAGTAGGATGGAAAAAGAAAGGCACATAAAAAGGCCTTGGTGAGGAATGAAACACATTGAGCGATCCGAGAGATCACCCGAGGAACTTACAAAATTTCTTTTCAAAAACTTTATAAAACCTCTGGATTGACGGTTGAACAAAGGAGTGGTAAGTGGAACTCTACAAGCCGTTCTGACCCTCAACCGCCAAAGATGAGGATGATGCTATAAGCCCCACAGGAGGAAGGTAAAAGGTGCGAACAAGGCCAACTTATTCAGAATAAAGGCGAGAACACTCGGTTGTGCCGTGGGCATAAGTCAGGAATGCGACATTGTAGCAACTCCTAATCAACAACCTAAGTCTAAAAGTTTGCTCGGGACGAGCAAAGGGCTAGCTTGGGGGAGTTGTTGACGGTGCTTAAGTGCCATTTTCACCCATCAACTAGACTCAATAATAAAGGAAAACTACATGCCTTACTCACATATTTGTATCACTAACCTCGCACCACAGTTGTTTTTGAGTTTTGTACATTTCAGATGAGCTGGAGCGGAATAAGATGAAAACACGCAGCAGACGCCATACAACTACGCAGAGGCCCACATGTTAGAGGAAACGGGGCCTTCACACAAGATGCACCAGAGGATAAGGATAAGGATCAAAGAATATACCATCCAGCAAAAGATCAGGCCGAGAGGCTGCCAGGTGGGGTCGGCCGAACCTGGCCTGGTTCCCGTCCAGGTGTACTTCGAGGAGGAGTGGCTGCCAAGGCACCTGATCACCTTCCATATGTGCGTTGGTGGGAAACCGACCTCTAGAGCTATAAATAGGCCTCTCCTCCACCCCCTCGACACACACACACACACACACACACACACACTTCAATCCATTCTCTCTAAGAAGGCTCTCCTCTCTCCTGCTCTCTTAGCTAGGTAGTGGAGCTAGGCTGGTTCTCTTTAGCGAGCAAGTCGTCCTCGGGGTCGTTGAGCAATCCTCGGCTCCTGGTATGGCTTTGTATCCGACTTGTCAGACTTCTATTCATAATATAGAGTTTTCCCATGGTTGCTTTACTATCATGATAGTTTATCAATCCATGCTTAGTTTGTTTATAAGTTATGCTACGGTCTTGGTTAGGCCAGATGATCCGGGTACAGATAGAGGTTCGTTGTGCTTTCGGGCTTGCTCTAGTGTTTTCCTCGTCCATCCGAAGGGTGGGAGACCTGGGGGAACTAGAGTAGTGACTTCATACACGAGTGTGGTGCTCGGGTATGCGGGATCCTTCGGATATGACCATGCTCCATGGTGTGATTGGAGTAGACGGCAGGTGGTGACAGCCCTGTTCGTCCGGTGTAACAGCGGTGTTGCATTTAGCTTACTCCCCGACGTTCGGGTTCGGTGTAGGAGTTCATGCAAAGAGGTAACGGAACTTGACGTTCTCCATTTTCCTGGCACCTGCAGTTCTGACCATGATCTAACATGACCTAAGTTTTGGATAGAAGCACTAGGACACCTAACCTAGCCTAAGCTCCAGCTGACTTGACGTAGGATAGAGTAGACCTTTGTTTTATAGTCTCTCTCTTCTATTCCTTCCTCTTGGAGTGTGGATGTGTGCTGTGTTGCATTACCCTTGCTTATTCTTTTTCTGGACTTACCCCTATTAGAGTAGTGCCTATTGCTTGAGACACAATGTCATGGTTAATGTTGAGTACAATACCTTTGTTACTGCCGTCCTTTGGGACACAAATAAATGATGATACGCTTACTCTCCGGGTGAAATGCTACAACGGTATATCCGTGTACTTGCGGATCCATCTGTAATCGTATTGATTATACCACGAGAGTGGCACCCCTTGGGTGCAGTTTCTAGGATGTGTTCGGCGCCCTCATTTCTAGTGATTGCACTAAGGACCGCCAACAGGCATTTCTGGTGCCGTTGCCAGGGATTAACCATTCCTAGTGATTGTGCTAAGAAATGTCAACAATCCGCGAGTAAGAGAACTGATCTCACCCATATGAAAGTACTATGCAATACAGAAACCATAAATACTAACTTACTCATACCAGAAATAAGCCAGTATCTGTAGAGGTACAAGCTTGGAGAAGAATACCGACAGGCCCATTGCTTCCCCGAACTACTCCTCACTCTCTTCCTTTATTCTAACACTAGCGAACTAGTACGTCGTATTTTAAATGTGGCACTACTCTACTCCTTTGGATGGTGTGTTGAATGGGGTGTGCTCCTCCTCCTTATGTAGCCTCTCCAAAGGTGGATCGACGGTTAGACTCGCGAGGTGGTACTATGCACGTCCGGGATAGATGTAGGGAAGCCGTGGGAGACTGCTGGAGAAAGATGGGCCTGATTTGGCCCACTAGGGGGTCGGACAACCCAAGGGGTCGGGCGAGCCCAAATGGCACTCCCCTTGGGCTTGCCTTCCTCTAGACAGCTGATAGGTGGGCCTTGGTCTAGATCCTTGGGTGCATCTTGCTTGTCGTGCCCATTTCGTCTAGTTTCTGGGCCATTCTTCTAAGTGAAACACAAGTGCAAGATATTCTATGCATTTCTTCTATGTTCACTTGTGTTTTTCTCTTTTTACAGATGTGGGTGCCTGCAAACCATGATTCACCAAAAATCGTGGAACTTGATTAGATATAAGCCCTACAACTAACTTTGGTGACAAAATGTTGTGAAAGGCTGCATGAGTTGACGGCTAATTTTAGGACTTAACAGCCGTCAACAACACCCCCACACTTATCCTTTGCTCGTCCTCAAGTGAAGGAGAAAGGACTAAGGTGGATGCTACTCCTTGGATGTAACCTGCATACAAGTTATTCCAAGCTTTCTCTAGTCCTGTGAACTTTGAAGTGGCTACCATGCTTTCTTAGGTAATTGAAGAATGGAACAATGTAGACTTCAAGTTTCTAGCTCTTCTTGCTTGAAAACATGGGTTTTATATTTTGAAATAAAAGAATAGTCTTGCTCCTCAAATTGTTCTCTCGAATCACTCTTTATTTTGGATCCTCAGCAAGGCAAAGTTGTTGCCTTCTTTTCTCCTATCATCTAATCAGGCTTATGTGAAGCTCAGGGCAGGAGTAAAGAGGCATGTTTGCTTTGCTTATGTTGTTAATTCAAAAATAAGATCCAAGCAGAAACGAGTCATACAATCTGATCAAGAGGTGCGGTGTGGAATATTTTTGGTGTATAGTGGATGAACTCCTTTGTATGATCTATCTCTCTTCATTTTTTCCATGGATGTGGTCTATCTTTCTCTTTTCTTTTCTCTTTTTTTTGACATGCCTTGTGGGCATGTGGTATACCTTCTTTGGGTATGCATCTTTATTTCTTTTTTTTGACATTCTTTTGAGCATGTGGCATACCTTCTTTGGGTATGCATCTTTTATTTCTTCTTCTTCTCTCTCTTTTTTCATAGCCCACATCCTTGATGGTCACTTTATAGAGAAAGAGTCATGGTCATGGAGTTTTATTTTGTAGGTGGATGACAGTGTTTGCTATGTGAGTGGGCGTGTACATAATCTTGATCATGAGAGTATGACAAGTCTCTAACAAGGGTCAAAGAATTTGACAAAACTCATTGCAAAGTCAAACTGGATATGAAGGTTTGAGCATGAACATCTAACTTTAGCATTGGTAGGAACTTTCATTTATTTGAGGAGACAAGCTATTGATGATTTTTTAAAAGAATATCCCAAGTACTTTGCAAGGAAGAGCATGGTTCCATTCATCCAATCATATCACATTAGTCAATTACTTAGATGGCACGAGGGTCCCTATGAAGATAGATGTTCACAAGAACAAGAAAGAATGCGAGGAATAAAGAGTATGCAAGTTTATTCATGGAAGCGCATGGAGTGCACATGGTGAATTGGCATGATTCATTGAGTTTAAATTTAGTGATCAACAAAGAAAATCATTAAACTCAAGAAGTTAGGGAGGAGTTTGAGGGTAGGGTTGTGCAAACCATCGTTTGAAGAGGAAGAAGAGGGAACTGAGGGAAATCAGAGGATGTTTGGCCGAACCAGAGGTTCAGTCATCCTTCTATGGATTCCATCTGTCCTGATGTTCAGCATATTGGACCGTCGATGTTGTGCAACATATTGGGGGAGAGATTACGAAAGAGTTTGCAATTGGTGATTTTGAGAGATCTCCCCCACACTTATTCTTGTACCTATTTTTATTTAAAAGGAAAACAAAGGTGGAAACAGAAAGGACTCTACCGATTTTGAACACCGGGGAGTCTAAACTTTATTCAAAAAAAGTGAGAAGTTCTTGAAGCACCAGTATTTTTTTTGTTTTTTTTTGAGAATCCGGGCTATCTCCTGGCAGTGCTTTGTTTATGGTCGCAAGCTCGACCATGTGGGTTCATCCTGCAGCTACCATGGTGATGTAGTTCCCAGCTTCACCACCATTTATTGATTTATCATTGTTAAAGCTGCAAGGTTAGTGCACAAATACAACTACGAGCCCTGAAAAGATATTATGATAAGAGAAACCAAACACAACCATCCTAAAGGGCATTAACCCTGAGATGATCATAAGACTCGTAGCGACTTGGCACAAAAGACCTCGGAGATGTCAAGAAGGAGCATGATCTTTGTGATGAAATTTCATGCTCATGAAGAGAGTGGCCTGATCTCCGGAAAGAAAAACTCGAGACTGTTCATGGCTCCATAGTGAAAGAGGATGTGTAACTCTGTGGGCCGAATGAAGAACTCTAAGTTTGGGTCATGAGGGAGATGAGTTTTTCAACTCATCCCCTCCTTCGGTAGGAAGTTTCGCATTTCATCAAAGATGTTCGTGGTGGCAAAGCAAACCATCCTAAGCTTCCAATAGAAGTTCATTTGATAGGAAGGGTGAACATAACTTCTATTGGGCATCAATCAAAATCAAGGATTAAGAAATGAACTTTGATTCACTTGATTTGATTGGCATCGATCGATATTCGATGATATGAATGTGAATTTATTTAACTCGATTCGATCGGTAAGGCGTGAGGGTGAACCTTGTAGCTGGATGAGGAACTAGGTCCAGAGAGGATGACTCTAAAGACTCACCCCAAAGGGACGGAAGGTGTGTATGAGGATAAGCTTCCAAGGGTAGCGGGGGTAGAGGTAGAGAATAGAAAAGCAAAAAAGATATGAGGATGGAATGGGTACCAGGGGTGAAGGTAGAGCTAAAGAAAGAGAAAATAGTTTTTTTTTGTTTTAAAAATATACGAGGACCAACTAGGTTCGAAGTCAGAACAGCAACCACTCCTCGGCAACGGCGCCAGAAAGCTTGTTGGGTATTTTAACAATGCGAATAAATCCGCAAGCGTACGGATACCGTTGTAGCTTTCACCCATGAGTATTCAAGGGTATCGTATCCACAGGGAATGTGTGTGCACTAATTTCTTACTAAGTCGGTCCAATGACACACCAAGATAAGTGGCGAGGATAGAGAGGATTCCTGAGGTAGCACTAAGGATGAGTTAAGGTCGATCTCTCGGGCTAGATACTCGCTTCGGACACCGGCTTACCCCTGAAATGGTCAGGAGACTCCGGCCAATGGCTCTACGCTATATCCGAACGTGGAGGACTACTAAGGATCAATAGGGCTGTCACCACCTGCAGTCTACCTCACAGACCGTGGGATATAAGGCAAACGAAGGTAACCCTTAGCATAGACACTACGCCTATGCTATTGATTACTACTGTAGTCTAACTACGTCTGATATCCCGCAGCAAACTACAGCACTCCATAAAAATACGGAGCGACGAACCCGCGAGTAAGAGAACTGATCTCACCCATACGAAAGTACTATGCAATACAGGAACCATAAATACTAACTTACTCATACCAGAGGAAGCCAGCATCCATAGAGGTACAAGTTGGTGAAGAGTGCCGACAGGCCAGCGCCCCTCCGAACTACTCCTCACCCTCCTGCTACTCTAAGCACTAGCCTAGGCAGCGCCTCGCCTTTGCAATGGAGCTCTACATTTCTTCTCTTGTGTGGTGTGTTGAATGGGGTACGCTCCTCCTCCTTATGTAGCCTCTCCAAAGGTGGATCCGCGGTTAGACTCGAGAGGTGGTACTATGCACGTCCGGGATAGATGTAGGGGAGCCGTTCCTCCTTTATGTAGTTATCAGATTGTATGACTTGTTCCTGCTTGGATTTTGTTTTTGACTTAACAATATAAGCAAAGCAAACATGCCTCTTTGCTCCCACCCTAAGCTCCACATAAGCCTGATCAGATGGTAGGAGAAAAGAAGGCAACAACTTTGCCTTGGTGAGGATCTGAAACAAGACGAGTGATCCAAGAGAACAATTTGAGAAGCAATACTATTCTTTTGTTTCAAAATGCAAAACTCAAGTTTCTAAGCAGGAAGAGCTAGGAACCTGAAGTCTACAATGTTCCATTCTTCAATTACCCAAGAAAGCATGGTAGCCACTTCAAAGTTCATAGGACTAGAGGAAGCTTGGAATAACTTGTATGCAGGTTACATCCACGGAGTGGCATCCAACTTAGTCCTTTCTCCTTCACTCGAGGATGAGCAAAGGCTAAGTGTGGGGGTGTTGTTGACGGCTGTTAAGTCCTAAAATCAACCGTCAACTCCTGCAGCTTTTCATGATCAATAATCACCAAACTTAGTTATAATGCTTATGACTAATCGAATTCCACGAGTTTTGGTGAATTATCATTTGCAGGCACCCACATCTGTAAAATGAGGAAAACACAAGTGAACACAGAAGAAATGCACAGAATATCTTGTAGCTATGTTTCACTTACAAGAAGGGCCAACAAACTAGACGAAATGGGCACGACAAGCAAGATGCACCCAAGGATCAAGACCAGGGCCCACCTATTAGCTGACCAGAGGAAGGCAGGCCCAGGGGAGCGCCATTTGGGCTTGGCCGGCCCCCTGAGTCGGCCGACCCCCTAGTGGGCCAAATCAGGCCCATCTTTCTCCAGTAGTCTCCCACGACTCCCCTACATCTATCCCGGACGTGAATAGTACCACCTCGCGAGTCTAACCGCGGATCCACCTTTGGAGATGCTACATAAGGAGGAGAAGAGCACCCCATTCAACACACCACACAAGAGAAGAAATGTAGAGCTCCATTGCAAAGGCGAGGCGCTGCCTAGGCTAGTGCTTAGAGTAGCAGGAGGGTGAGGAGTAGTTCGGAGGGGCGCCGGCCTAGTCGGCACTCTTCTCCAACTTGTACCTCTACGGATGCTGGCTTCCTCTTGTATGAGTAAGTTAGTATTTATGATTCCTGTATTGCATAGTACTTTCGTTTGGGTGAGATCAGTTCTCTTACTCGTGGGTTCATCGCTCCGTATTTATACGGAGTGTTGTAGTTTTCTACAGGATATCAGATGTAGTTGGACTGCAGTAGTAATCAGTAGTGTAGGCGTGGTGTCTATGCTAAGGGTTACCTTCGTTTGGCTTATATCCTACGGTCTACGAGGTAGGCCGCATGTGGTGACAGCCCTGTTGGTCCTTAGTAGCCCTCCACATTTGGATATAGCGTAGAGCCGTTGGCCGGAGTCTCCTGAGCATTTCAGGGGTAAGCCGGTGCCCGAAGCGAGTCTTACCCGAGAGATCGACCTTTAACTCATCTTTAGTGCCACCGCAGGAATCTTCTCCAACCTTGCCACTTAATCTTGGTGTGTCCTTGGACCGACTGAGTTAGGAGTTAGTGCACACATGTTCCCTGTGGATACGATACCCTTGAATACTCACGGGTGAAAGCTACGACGGTATCCGTGTGCTTGTGGATCTAATTCGCATCGTTAAAATACCAAACAGTACCCATAGTGCCGGTACAATGCTTGAGCATCCTGATACTACTTTCGAAGCAGTTCCATGGTGGATTCATGATTTGTTTGTTGTTGTGTGTGATATCTTGCGGTGTCTTGAATATGTTGGGTGAGAGCTTCGTGGGTCTGCTGCGTCCTATCATCGATGTCGCCAACTCGGATGTTGAGGTCGTTTATCCCTTGAAAGAGGTCGCGATAACCTCGGGCTGAAAAATAGCGTCGGGCAGCAAAGAGTGGAGGTGCTCCGCTCGAACTAGAATCACTGGCGTACACCAAGTTCGTTCGTGCGGCTTGATCCCACTCAGAGCTGCCTGCGCTTTGCCATGATGAACCTCCAGCTTCGGGGTGTGGGATATATCGATCCCAACTGGACTGTTATCCGGACGAGGGTCCGGCTGCTCCAGCAGTGGGTGCATAACCTGTATAACCATGAAAAGCTTGAGGTTGTGGTGGCGGCATATTCATCGCAGCATTCCGGGACCTGCTTCTGGTCATCCTTCCTGACACACTACTCCTGCGAGGTGCTTCGATGAGCTGCAACTCAAAAGTATAACCACGGCTTTTGTATAAACTAAGTCCCGGGTTAGGAAGCGGGATCTCGTTTACATAGCCGGGAAAGAAAAATATGATAGAACCATATGGAGCACTTTTCATAGTGTGTCCTTGAACCAAATAAGCCAAATCAATCGATGGGTGTGGTGTAGTGATAAAAGAAAATCGAGCCCAATTTATCACACCCAAACTTGTGGTAATTCTAGTGACCAAAGAAGTGCTCTCAACAGGTCCGGTCATTCAAAAATTCCCAAGCCATTGGTGAACCATTTCTTGCATGGGGGCAATTTTTATTTTGTTCACCATGGCATAAAGAATACGAAGTTCGTCCATACGAACGGTCCGAGCCTTCAGGATGTTGTACGGTTGGAGTTCTCGCTCCCCTCGAATGTCGAGGTGGGAATCGTCCGGCGCCTCCTCTTCTTCTTGTTGTGTTGGCTTCTCTTCTGGCGCCTGGGATTCGGCCTGCTCATCTTGATGAGTGTAGCTTGGCATGGGGGTGGACGAGTGATGAGGACATCGCCACGCTAGACATGCACGAACCGGCCTCATCTCCAAGTTACAAGTCGACTCCAACTTGGTCTTCATGTTCATCTCGGATTCAGCCAACACCCCTGCACGGTTTCGGCGATATCTCCCTCATATAGAGTCGGAATGAGGCGATCTTGGATGAGTTGGAATCATGATGACGAGACGCTTCTTTTGGTTCTGGTCCCAGCTCCATAAACCTCATGGATCATTCTGTGTGACCACGGAAAGGTGCTGCGACACCTGTTTTGGACCTTTTCAGGCTTTGTATCATGTCGGGCCTTAAGCCCAAGTTGTGGGCGCCCCACCTCTGGTTGCCCCCAACCCTAGGTTGCCCCTAGCTCATAAACTTAGTAGCCGCCACTGTAGACTTGGGTTTTCCTTAGTTCTTGTGTTTTCCTTCGAGAAACAGAGATTGATTCGTTGTAACTGTGGCGACAAGTCCTTTTACAGTGATCCAGGGCCCCTGTTCTTTATCTCCTCCACTGTGTCGATTAGTCCTTTGGAATTGAGTTCTTGAACCCTTCTTTGATTCGCTTCATCCATATTTGCAATATCAGATTGCGTGTTAACTCTTTCTTGCTTGTGTCCTTCGATTCGCTTGCAGGAAAAACCTTCTCGGCGAGGTCAATCAAGTTGTGCTTGGTTGATAACCAACAGAGCAGTGGTGTAACAGTTGCTTGACTTCAAATCGTGCTGATTAGAAGCTGGATCGCCAACGTCACACACTCCACAAATCAAATTTATCTCTACCTCTCGGAAGATCGGGCCTACTCCTCATCAAGTGGTATCAGATTTCAGGTTTCCCGTGAGGTATTACCCTTCGTTTTCCCTTTAGATTTGTTTCATGTCACTATCTTAGAGTCCACAAAAACCCTACAAAAAAATATCACTATCCTAGAACTATTTTGTCCTTTGCAATTTCGTTTCAGATTCGCTTTGTTGAGTTTGTGTCCGTGGTCGAGTCTTGTTGCTGGTTTAGTGTGTTCGTAGTCGTAGTTCAATCGCCCGTTGCAGTTTGTTTGTTTCCACCGCTATCCCATCCACCTTTACCCAAACAACAAGTCAATCCACCCAATTACTCGACTTGCCCTCGCTAGCCGCCTTGCGTGAACTCTCGCCGCGCCGGCCCTAGATAGGTTGCAAGCCGCCTTGTTATTTCGCCTTGCATCGCAGCCCTTCTTGATTTCATCTGAAGATACCTATTGCTGCATATACCAGAGATACTTTTCCCTAGTTGAGATGCTTTGCTCAGTCGCTTTGTGTGCCGGGGATAGGGAAGCTTTGCCCTAACCGCCGCAGGCCAATCTGCCGAGTTGTGCCATTGGAAACGCGTAACTTGAGTTACCTTCGATAAAACAGGCATAACTCTTCGCTCGGTGCTCCGTTTTGGCTCAATTTTTTACAGCAGAAAGAAGACAAAATTCTGCACATGCAATAAAATTGCCTCGCCATTTGGGACCATTCTCAGAATTAAAAAAAAAATCAGAAAGTGGCAGTTTTGGGGCTCCGAACTTGTTTTCCAGTTTTCAGGAAACGCTCCTGATTTTCTGTAGGCCCATCCCACCTCTGTTTAAGGTGAAAATTTTGTGGTTGGAGCTTGTGTTACATATGTTTGATAAAAATATAAAAAAATAGTTGAAAAAATAAGAAATCTTGATTCCTACTAGTCCTGGAGGTTTTTTGGGGAAAAGATTAAAAACAAGTGCATAGAGTGCTGTTTTGCTTGTTCTTTGAGCTTGATCCACCGTTCTTTGTTCCAACTTGTTGTGCTACGCCTAGACACGTCTTAGCCAGCAATTGTGACTTGTACTTTGGATACTTATTGAACTTTACTAATTTGCATTTGTTATTTGCTACTTCCTTGCTACATATTGTGCCTGTCCCACAGCTCCACACATACTTCGATCAGTACAGGTTCATCTTGCAACTGTTACACCCAGCTCAACAACAGATTGTACCGTCCTGTTTGGCCTTGGTAAGAACATTTGCAAGACGGTAGTAAGCCACTTGAGATTTTGCACTCCACTTCCACCACCACCCGGTACTTGTTAGTTGATAGGGATAATACTTTGGTGTTGTCTTTTGCTATCTTCTAACCATGACAGGGTCAGGAAAAGGAGGGGAGTCCCCTACAGACTTCAATGAATGCGTCTCCAAGGATTAGCTTAAGAAACTTGTTGATGACCAGTGCACCTACATCGACGGGAGTTCAATGAGATGATGCACAATATCAATGGACTGGTCACACGCCTTGAGCATGTTGAACAACATCCCCCTCGACAGCGACACCGACGCCACCCTCCTAATGGTTATGAGGACGAGGATGAGGATGTTGTCCTTGATGATGATGAGGATTGTGATGCGTTCCATCTGCAGTGCAATCATCAAGGTATGGGAGGTAATCATAATCGTGGTAACAATTATTCTTTTGCTAAAACTAAATTTATCATGATTCTTTTTGCTGGTACTACTGATCCTAAGGCTTATTTAGATTGGGAACTTGCTGTTGAACAAAAGTTTAATTCTCATTTGGTTCCTGCTGAGCATAGAGTTAGACTTGCTACTAGTGAATTTACTAGCTTTGCTCTATTTTGGTGGAATGATCTTTGCAATGCTGATAATGCTGCTGCTGTGCCTCAAACTTAGCCTGTTTTGAAACAATGCATGAAGTCTCGTTTTGTTCTTCCTTATTACCAGCATGATTTACGTTTAAAATTGCAAAATTTAAAACAAGGTGATAAAGGAGTAGAGGAATATTATCAGGAATTGCTTATTGGTCTAGCATGTTGTGGTATTCGTGAGGATGATGATGACACTAGTGCTAGGTTCTTTAGTGGTTTAAATCGTGATATACAAGATATTCTTGATTACAAAGACTGGACTCGTTTTTCCCAATTGTATCATCTTGCTCTTAAGGCAGAACGGGAAGTACAGGGACGCCGCATTGTCCAACATTCTTTCAGGTCCAACATTGGGAGATCGTTTCAGCAGCGTTTTGACATTGAGAAGCCCAAGGCGCCTGTTGCTAAGCCACCAGCAACACCACCATCTCCTGTGCCAGCTTCTGATGTAAGCAATGTGTCTACTGTGCAGGCCCAACAACACAAGAAGCATGCTACGCTTGAAAGGGGGTCTTCGAGTAGATCATCTACAAACATCGTGTGCCATTGCTGCAAGGGAATGGGACATGTCATGAAGGATTGTCCAAGTACTCGAGCTTTCATCGCTGCTCCTGATGGTAATGGATATGTAAGTGCTAGTGCTGTTGAGGATGAATTGGTTCTTGCAGCTAACCTTGTTGTAGATTCGGAGGATGATGATGGTGAGGCAATTGATTCTGTTGCTGCGACAAAGGACCTTTCTAGTCTTCTTGTGCAACGTGTGCTGACTTCTAAAGTGGAACATGAGGATGAGGAGAAAATCCAACGCAAGAATTTGTTCCACATGTTTCTCCAAGTAAAGGATTGCCGTGTTCTCACCATAATTGATAGCGGGAGTTGCAGCAACTTGGTGAGTTCAGATTTGATCAAGTGGTTTGGTTTGCCCACTCATTCTATTCCTCAACCTTACTATCTTGAATGGTTCAACACTAGTGGTAAGACTAAGGTAACTAAATCAGCACGCATACATTTTTCTGTTGGTTCTTATCATGACTATGCTGATTTTGATGTTGTACCTATGCAATCATCTTCTTTGTTGTTAGGACGACCATGGGAATTTGATAATGATGTTACACACCTTGGTGGAACTAATACATACACTTTCATGCATAAGGACAAGAAGATTACTTTGCTTCCTTTATCTCCTACTGATATTAGGAAACATTTTCATGAGCTTGCTGAAATTGAAAAAATTACACCTCCTAGCAATTAGTCTTCTGATGCTAAACCTAAAGGAATTAAATTGAAAGAAGGTGTTTATCTTGCTACTAATTCTGCTGCTGCAGAGCTTTGTGATAACCATGATGCACCTTGCTATACTATGCTTTGTTGATATGTATCTTCCACACATGATCCTATGTCTTGTACCTTGCATCCTGTTGTCACTAACGTTTTGCAGGAATTTGATGCTGGGATGGAGTCGAGGATGACTCCAATTCAAGAAGGGGAGGATGATGAGGACATCGCCATGTTGGACATGCATGAACCTGCCTCATCTCCAAGTTACAAGTCGACTCCAACTCGGTCTTCACGTTCATCTCGGATTCAGCCAACACTCCAGCACAGTTTCGGCGATATCTCCCTCATACGGAGTTCGAATGAGGTGATCTTGGATGCGTTGGAATCGTGATGATGAGGCGCTTCTTTTGGTTCT
The DNA here is from genome assembly GCF_016808335.1 of Panicum virgatum. NCBI lineage: Eukaryota > Viridiplantae > Streptophyta > Magnoliopsida > Poales > Poaceae > Panicum > Panicum virgatum. Next base: position 33,819,627 of record NC_053138.1, on the reverse strand, counting down.
GGTCCTAGCTCAATAAACCTTGTGGATCATTGTGTGTCACCATGGAAAGGTGCCGCGACACCTGTTTTGGGCCTTTTCAGGCTTTGTATCGTGTCGGGCCTTAAGCCCAAGTTGTGGGTGCCCCACCCCTGGTCGCCCCCAATCCTAGGTCGCCCCTAGCTCATAAACTTAGTAGCCACTATTGTTAGAATTGGGTTTTGTTTAGTTCTTGTGTTTTCCTTCGAGAAACAAAGATTGATTCGTTGTAACCGTGACGACAAGTCCTTTTACAGAGATCCAGGGCCCCCGTTATTGATATCCTCCACTGTGTCGATTAGTCCTTTGGAATCGAGTTCTTGAACCCCTCTTTGATTGGCTTCATCCATATTTGCAATATTAGATTGCGTGTTAACTCTTTCTTGCTTGTGTCCTTCAATTCGCTTGCAGGAAAAGCCTTCTCGGCGAGGTCAATCAAGTTGTGCTTGGTTGATAACCAACGGAGCAGTGGTGTAACGGTTGCTTGACTTCGAATTGTGCTGATTAGAATCTGGATCGCCAACGTCTCACACTCCACCAATCGAATTTATCTCTACCTCTCGGAAGATCGGGCCTACTCCTCATCAACGAGCGACGCGAGCTTGATCGGCTTGAGCTTGACCCGGTCACCTTCTAGAGTGCTCCCGACACCTTCCTTCCGAGGTTCCTGAAAGACATTGCAACAAACAAATCAAACACTCGGAAGGATTATGTGAGAGTTAGTGAAAATCAAGTCAGCTGTCCGAGAGTTAGTAGTCCTTGTGGGGCATGGTTGCCTCTCACAAAAATCATTCTTGTGGGTGATAACACTCCACAAAATCGTTCTTGTGGGCGATGATGCACCACAAAACCATTCTTGCGGGGTAGTAGAACCACCACAAACACGTTCTTGTGAACAGAAGAAGGTAAACACAAAATGCAAATGAGATGTGAGAATGCAAAAGAGGGAAATCTTTTTCTTCTTTTTCTTATGAACGTGGAGAGAAACAAGAGCAAAGAGAGCAGAGGAAGGAAGAGCACGAAATGAAACTGCTGGAAACTCGGGCAAGGGGAGTGCCTTGAGCTCCCTGTGCACCTGGTTTAAATAGAGGGGCGCCACCCTAGGGTCGGCCGACCAAGGGGGTCAGCCGGCCTATGGCTGGCCCCAGTTTCTTTCTCCTTTTTTAGTGATGCTTAATGACTGCCATATGGTCCAAAAATGAGTGAATGGGTGCAGGGGTATGCCGGTGCAGGCCTAGGAGTGGCCCGAAATGAACTTGGACATGTAAATCATCCAAGTTCATGCATGCACTACACTCCAAGTTTTTGTGGCTGCCATTTTCTTCCAATATTGCCCCTTGGGCACTTGTCTAAATCCAAGGTTCAAAGGGGTTTATGATGCAAAATATGGGAAAGCAAAATATGCAAGGGTTTTCATGCAAAAGATGCAATGTTCATGCAAGAATAAAATGGAAATGAGGGAAATTCAAACATGCAATGGTTGAAATCAAATATGGGATAACTACCGATTTATCTGTCGGCAAGGGCTCAAAATTTAGAGTCTTTTGAACAAGACATTTTATTCCGTCAAACTTGATTAGCTCGACGAAATAATTCCAAAGTGTGACAGCGCTTCGCGAAAAATGTCGGAAAAATTCGTACCTTGATGTGGTGTCTGGGGTACTCGGGATTATCATTTGGTCCACGTTTGATTGGGTTGAACTTCTCACAATACATATCATCCAGTGATACTGCCCCTGAAGTGTTAGAAATTACTTACCTGGATTGCATCGTGATGTGGTCGCTTTCTCGGTTGATGCAGTGTTCATTACTGTTGGTGATCAGGCAACGACAATAGAGAACCTCTTCAAACGGAGAATTCGAGCCTTTTCCAAGGTTGGATGCAATCATGTTCAACTCAATTGCCGAAGTGTTGACTTCTCGAAATCAAGAGTGCCAATTCACACTTGTCTTCAAGTCGACTCAGATTCATCGTGAAAATCATTGGCAAATTGAAATTGATCGGAGACTACCCCTATCTTCACACAAAAAGAAGACAGCATGGTTGTCCTGCTAGATCACTGACCACTAACCATAGAAATTTTCCTTACTTAAATAAATTCTTTAACCTATGCCTTTCCCGGCAACGGTGCCAAAAATGCTTGTTGACGCCTACCAACGTCACCACTGGAAATCAGCGATGGCGTCCGCAGACGTCAATGGGGTGGCAGGTATTTCATGGGCCACGAATAAATCTGCAAGTGCACGGAGTACTGCCGTAGAATTTTACTCGAGAGTAACCCGAGGTGTCATTTATATTTCCGCAGGGAAGGCGGCGGTGTATAGAATTTAATTAAGTTAGGAGGAACCATTATGGATTAATGTCAATGATCCTAACAGGGGCATAATATTCATGGTAAAGGGGGGTAGTGATCACAAGCACAACTAGATAACATGCCTAGGATATCGAAGAGGAAAGAGCAAGGTCAAGGGTAACTAGAGCCATGGTCTACTGTACTCTCATGAGCAAACCAAACTGAGTCGTTCATACACAAAAGAAAAGCCTGATCAATGGCCTAGAGAGACCGCATCCAGATGAACAGGAGGAGCCTGAACATCTGATGGCTTTATGTACCTCCTACCCCTCTATCCGAACATGGAGGATTACTAGGGCTTGAACAGGGTTGTCACCACCTGCTGGCTACCTCTACAAACTGTGGGATAGAGTAGCATTCAAACGTGGTCATCATCCCAGGCACCACACCTGCGCTAACGAGCACCACTCTAGCCTTGTGCAAGGACACCCTTGTCTATCTAGGACCTTAGCTCTAGAGTGCCCTAATTAAGGAAGATAAAACAAAGCCATGATACACAAACTAGTCTATGCAAATGAATCACTCAAGACAATCATAACTCACAAGAAGGATCACATACACCAAGAGCATATGAACCTGTAACACCCGGTTTATAAAAGGACATAAACCGAGCAATCATATACGTGCCAGGATCAAGTCACACGTATATACAACAGAATGAACAAAATATCACAGCACATATCACGTAAAAAGATATAATAAAGTGAATACGAATGTTATTTATTTCATTAATGACAAAATGTCTGATACAGAGTATGCGGAAGCGTAGAATACATATACTGAAGTTTCTCGGAAGCTGGGCGCCACAGGGACGTCGACTGGGAGACGAACGCCTAGAAGTCCTCGTAGTCCTGGTAGCTCTAGATGAACTCCCTCGCGTCGGCAGGAACTGAGCAGCAGTAGAGTATCCCAAGAGGAAAAAGAGTAGAGTAGGCAAGAGTGAGTACACAACTTGTACTCAACAAGTATAACACAAACTATGAGGCTCTAAGGTTGGCTGACTCGACTGCATTAGCTTTTAATCTTGGCAAAATTTTATTAAAGCTATTTACTACAAGTGGATGAATTACCATAAACCCAGTTACATAGAAATTAATCAAAATTAATTAAGAACTACTGAGAACCAAACCGAAACCACCAAGGTAACCCCACTAATTAAAAGGAGGATCCGGGCTGCTCATGACCATGAGCACGGCTAGTATACCAGTTTTACACTCTGCAGAGGTTGCACATCTTTACCCACAAGTCGTGAGCTACGCTAGTTGTTCATCACACTTCCTTAGGTGAGATAACTAGCAAACTCACTACGAGGCCGTTACAAAGGACACGTTGGTAAGGTGTAACCTGCTAAGGAATCAGGCTCCGCAACGATGGGGCCCACCTCGAGGGGTACGCAGACCAAGCCTCGTAGCGCAGGGACCATTGAAGCTCACCACCCCTCCTGCCCCGTCGGTAAGTTACTCCCGAACCAAAATGACCTAATTAGTAAGCCAAGACCGTCCCATTCCTGTCTTGTGGTTGCGCAGTTGTCCCAGGTTGTCGCTCTAATGATGTACGGTCCTTATGGAGAGTAGCTAGCACATAACACAGTGCGAGCCCCCTAAACCAAGTTTCTAGAAAAACCAATTTTTAACAAGACGTGAGCCACTCAAACGGGCCACTCCCAGAATTAAGTTGCATATACCATTAATCAAATTAATTAAAAAGGACCATTATGTGTGAGAGCACAGCAACCTAGCATAACAAACCAAAATGCAACCCAAGGATATATATAAAGGATATAAAGGGGCTAGGAAAGTCCTTATAGGCATACAGTATGAAAATGTATTTAAAGTGATAGGTGTTGTTCATGTTATACTTGCCTTCCTCAAACTATTCCTGCTGCTCAAACTGCTCAGAAGATGGCTCCTGGTACTGGTACTCCTCCGAAGGATCAACGTCTACTCACGATCACAACGCCAAAATCAGTCCACAAATACACATACATGCAAACAGGAGCAAAAACTAAGAAACAGTACAACAATACATAAAAACAGCAAGAAAAACTAAGCTAGAACTATTCTACGCATTACAACGATCGCGTGGACATAAAGAACACCTAAAACGGAGCTAGAACGTGAAAACTAGAGCAAAAACAAGGTCCAGGGCTTAACTATAAGAAAAACAGAGTTTCTGGGGGTTTTCAACAAAAACCGACGACCTAAACATAATTAAAAGTTAGATCTAGGGTCTAACACGTAAAACTGACTGGCCAGGACTGCGGGTTCTATTTTTAAAAAGGTCAGGGGGGTCCGTGAAAGATTTTGGGCTGAACTGCATATACTTTTGAATAAGAAAGGATCGCGGGTTGATTTCGATGAAAGGCAGGGTCTCTTTAGCAAAAGTAGCAGCGCGAAGGGGTATGTTTAGATCTGATCCGTTGGATCGAGATCTGAGGGCCAGGGTTTGATGGTTCTGCGATCTAATCAGGGGCGTTGGGTTTGGATCGGGCGGTTCAGAGGGTTTGGGCGTGCGGGCGGCGGCGCGAGTCGCCGGACTTGAGGTTTCTGCAGCGGCGCTCATCGATTCCTCGCCAGACTTCATCATATTTGATGCTCCGAGGGTCATTTCGACCAAGGTTTGGGTCAGGGGTGATCGGAGCGGCATGCGCAATCCACCTGAGCACTCATCTGGGCTCGGGGGTGCCCTGAGACGTGGTTGCACGGGTGGCGGTGGGTCTGCGCGGCGTGACTCATCGGTATGCGCGCCCGGGCGTGCTGCTCGGGGCTAAGAACTGGGGCTGTGGCTTCTGCATGTGTGCGCCGAGCTAGTGCAAGCCAAGGCAAGGCTCGTGTGGGCCAAACTGTGCTGCAGCACGGTCCGCCATGGCGGGCTCGTGGCGAGGGTTGCCGGTGATCGGTGTCCTAGCACCTAGAGCGCGCCAAGTTCCAAGATATCTAGCGCAAAAGGAGTAGGAGGTCCGGGCGGTGCCCACCGGGCGTGGAATCGGACGGGGAGGTGATGTGGCGGTGCCGGCGACGAGATCCCGCGGCGGCGCACGGCAGAGCTTGGTGACGAGATCGATGCCGAGGTCGGAGCGGAGGGAAGCGGGCTCGGGGAAGTCGCTTGTCCCACGGTGATGCTCCGGCGCGGCTTGGCCGGGGCTCCGGTGCGGCGGAGCGGCGTGGCCGCGGCGGCGTGGCCGCGGCCACACCGCCGCGGCTGCGCAGGGCTCTGCTCCGAGCGCCGAGGTTGCGGGGTGGCTGCGGCTCGGTTTGGGGCTGCGAGGGGTGGGCGTGTGCGGCGCAAGAGGAAGGCCGGGGCGTTTAAAGGAGAGGTGCCGAGTATCTCGGAGGGGGTTTATGGCAGGGAGTCGCCAAAGATCACGGATGTGATCTCGGCGTGGTCGTTGCGGGCGAGCTGAAGGAGGAAGGAAGCCCTGACAGTGTGGGGTCGAGTGCGCAGCGACGGTAAGGCGCCCACAAGTGGGTGCGTGGCGTTTAAGCGGGGGAGGATGACATGTGGACCGAGTGATCAGTGGAAGGAAGAGAGGAGCGCGCGCGAGGTTTGGGTGAGGTGCTGACGGGTGGGCCGCGGGGGGGGGGGGGGGACTGGCCTGTCAGTGGGCGAGAGAGGCGTGCGGTGCGCGCAGGCGTGAACGCTGGAGCGGCGCTGACGTGCGGGCCCAGAGCAGCGAGGACGACGCGCATGCGTGACGCGGGCTGAGCGGGGAGAGCGGGGGCGCGCGCTGGGCTTCGGTGCGTGGGGAAAAGCTGGGCCGAGTTGGGGGAGTGGGCCGCGGGGTGAGGGAGAAGGAGGAGAAGGGCTGGGCCACTTCGGTTTGATGGGCTGAAGAGAGAGCGGGTTGGGTTGGATTGCTAAAGGGTTTGGGCTTTCTATTTTATTTCTCCTTTTCTATTCTATTTCTATTCCTTTTCAAACTCAATTTTTTGAATTCAAACTCAAATTTGAATTCAAACCCTACAACACTAAAACAAGTAAAGCCATGCACCAGCGTGTTAGCCCTAAAATAAATTTTAATTACTTTATGAAGCAAGAATAAATTATAAATGCAAGGCTAAGCAAATTAAATCCTAGAAAATTAAATAAAGCCAATTAAATTTATTATTAAATACTGAAATTTAATTTAGGGTGTTATAGAACCAAAGTACTGAATAGAATAAATAAGCATCTAGTACAAACTCAGAGAATTACATAAAGATAAGGTAAAAGACATACCGGACTCTCCATGATGACTCTAAGACCTCGAACTACGACTCAAACCTGAACTCCTCTAGTCCTAAGACATCAACAAGAGATGAACTACATCTTGAGAGAGACCTCGAACTACGACTCAAACCTGAACTCCTCTAGTCCTAAGACATCAACAAGAGAAGATGAACTACATCTTGAGAGAGTAACTTGATTGCTTGGTTGCTTGGTGATGTCTTGAAATGGAGCCCCTCCCCTCATATATATAGAGGGGAGCCACCCTCTCCACTGCCAAGAATTGTGCACGGGACACCTTGAACCGACTTACACCATCCAATGAGAAGCTGCCACGTCGAAGACTTAAGCTTGGTGATGTCTTGAAATGGAGCCCCTCCCCTCATATATATAGAGGGGAGCCACCCTCTCCACTGCCAAGAATTGTGCACGGGACACCTTGAACCGACTTACACCATCCAATGAGAAGCTGCCACGTCGAAGACTTAAGGTAGTGGGGCCCATGGGTAGGTCGGCTTCTTTGGTAATGGTTGTGGTTTGGGCCCTTGTTATGCTGAATTTCTTCTCTGGTGGCCTTTTGATCCATGTGTGGTGATGTCTGATTGGTCGGTGTTTGCTCCTTGGCCAAAAAGGTATGATTGCCCTCCATTTTTAGTTAAAACTTGCACTCATAGAAATCTAGAGGGACATGTGGAATTTGGGGATTTATTAGTGGCATGAGTGTAAGAAATGCAAGTCCATCCATATATTTATGGCCATATTGACACTCAGAAATGGTCATTAGTGAGCGTCAACAAGCTCTTATATCTTTTCCTTTGGTATTTAGCAATATAAGTTATCTTCATTATATTTTTGAGTTATCTTTACTTTCCGCATTTATTTATCTTCTCAAATTATCTTGCTTGAGTGCGGAAGTAATTCCTCTAGCTTAGGCTTTGTATTTTTCTTGTTTCTCGAAATCTTACCTTGTGGGTTTTCTCGCTCGGACTAGGGAGCTCAAGTTAGGTCCCTAGGTTGAGGGGGATTTCTCTTGTTCGAGATAAGAGAAATCCTAACACCGAGTACGGACGTGGTGTCTGAGCTTAGTGTTAGCTAGAAAGTGTGTTACACACCATGGTACCGTTGTGGTAGGCGACAGTTGGTGATAGCCCTATTCGTCCCTTATAGTCCACCACGTTCGGGTGGTTTCATAGTAGTAGTGCAGGTTGCCGTTGGACTCCCCTCTCATCCCTTTCTGAAGTCCTTCCTCTTCCAGCCACCGAAGTAAGCTCTAGGTTTCCGATAACTAGTTAGAAGCAAGGTTTAGTCTAGAGAGGCTAGCTTGATAGTTTAGAAGTGTTTTAGGAGTCTTTCTCGCTCGTTGTCCTCCCGGCTACTTACCTCTCTATGGATAAGAGTCTCCTATGTCAGATGGTCATCGCTTAGCCATTATCTTACCTTATCTGTCAGGCTTACCCCCACTAAGTTAGTCGATTGATATCTCTAGTAAAGTTTGTCATTCGATTCTTCGATACTCTTTATCCATAGTACTTCCCTAAGGAAAATTATGATACCCTATAATACTCCAAGGTGAAGTGCTATAGTGGTAATTCTGTGCACTTGCGGAATCCATATTCTATTGATCATAAGAAGCACCAACAGTTGTGCAGTGCGAGGAGGATCTCGGTGCAGTGTGTCCTACGTGGGGCGGTCAGACCGGTCAGAGGGACCGGTCGCCGGGGTAGAACGGCGAAGTCCGACGAACACTCGCCCGGGAGGGACCCCATTAGGGTAGGTACACGTAGGGTTGCCAAAGGCTTGGCAGGCCAGCTAGGGCATCTTCAGACGTTGTGGAGACGAAGGAAAACATCAGATAATGGGGTTAGAAGAGCTAGGGTTTGGAGATAAAAGCAAAGGCAATAAAAAGTAGAAAAGTAATGTATTGTTGTATTTTTTGATCGATTGGATGCCTCAATTGGCTGTGGCCCTTTATATTTATAGGGTGGGTGGACATGTCCTGCAAGAAATCTTATTACAAGATCTAAATGTATGAAAATCTCTAGTTGTACTCAGACTCTACTTGGACCGGTCAGACCGGTCAGTTGTGCCAGATTGGCTACAAATGCCCAGACCGGTCAGACCGCCTGAACACACTGGTCAGACTGGTCCCTGCCAATTTTAGTCATCAACATATGCCCCCCTTTTCTTTGGCAAAGCTTGCATGCCAAATAACACTCCTCCGGACCAAAATTATCTAAGGGCGATGATTAGTAATACATCGGCCATTTTTTGTGCTAAGGGCAAAAAAAATTATTGGCCATGACATGCTTCACTTCAAGTCGATAATGAAACAATTTGCTTCGGCCTCCAAACTTTCTTCATGGCTACTGACTTTGTTGGCTCGACCTCAACTTGTTGCTCCTTCGTTTCTTGCTTGCGCAAACACTGCGATCTTCTCTTTTGAGTGTGCGATAAGCCTGAGGGACACCACCTCAGTTGTAAGTACTTTGAATCTTGCTTCTTGTTCTTCTCACTCTCCTTGCTGCAATTAAGATCTCTTTTGACCAGATTGTCCCTAGTAACAATCGGTCTTTGTGGTGAAGCATGATTTGGATACATAGGAGGATATTGAATGTAATATGATCGCATATGCATCCTACTATAATCCAAGGGCATATAAAAGTAAGGATGAAACCAAGGATTAATCGGTCCATAATGCGCAGCATCATAATTACCTTGATGCGGACAACAACCTAATTGCTCTTGATGTTATTGGCTCCATTGAATTCCTCATGAATGGACATGAGGATCTTCGATAAATGCATGCCAAAGGATCCGGTGCTATTCTTTTGTGGTAGATAATGGACACCAGTAGAATAGTGAAGTGAAGCAAGAGAAATCTTGATATAATATTGGCACATATAGACAGGCTAACAATAGCATCGTATTTTTTTGGGCAGTGGGTGAGGTTGGGGTTTTAAAAGAGCTGAATTTTCCAATATGTTGAAATATTTAACTTGGGCCACTATAGGTCACGACAAGATGCATGTTTTATTCGCCAAGTAAGATTACAATATTGGTGCGAACTACTAAAACATTTCACATGCTCATTATGTTCTTTAATTTCTGTCCCTGCATTGTGTTGTGTCACATTATTTTCCACTGCATTATATGGATTTTGCAGAAAAAAATATTTTAGAATTTTCACTAATTGTAAAGGGACACCGTAGTATCAATACAGTTTCTATGGTGTGCAGTAAGTGAAAGAAAGAAATTTGTCATTTGGTCAATCATCATTAGACAATTCATGGAGATTTTAAGTTTTTTAATGCTAATATAAGCTTTGGTCTATTAAAAAATTAAACTTAAATTAGTTTCTTCTTTTCTTTCGAAAAGGACACTAATTTGACAAGGTCAATGAATTGGTCATCTTTTCAAAATTAATGAATGTTTTACCGGGGCACATGGGTGATGATTTAGTCTACAGATTGATAGTCACTAGAGTGTATGTTTTCTTTTACATTTTTCTAAGGTCGTGTGTCTATGAGGCAGAGCTATAACATTGGTTACAACTTGAAAAACTTTAGCACTTATGCTAACAAAGGAATGAATCAAGTCAGTGGAAATTGCAGTAGATGTGTCATCATATGTAGTAACTATCCAATTTTTGTTGCAAATTTGGTCTAAATTTATGAATCTTTACATCTGTTATCTTCATGATTCAATCTTGGGGCATCAAAGACTTCGTTCATTACAATGGATACCTTGTAACTCTCCTTATCAAAGTGTTGTTGTGCGATGATTATCCATTTCTTTCACATTTTTCTTTCTAAGATCCATACTTTGAATGGGTTAGTTCAAAAAATAACCTAACATATCTTGTAATAAAAGTCTCTTTTTATGTGCTGAAGATCTCTCACCCTCACGGTGGATGTCCTCAATTTACATTTTGTGGGATCACAGATCTAACTTTTACTTTCAGTCCCTCCATTTTACTATGTGACTCTGCTTCTCACTTGGGTTATGTTTTATGGCTGTCGCATCAATATGTGGCGCATCAATGCATGTGCTGTCATTCTCATCATCCACAAATTGATCAGTGGTTGAAGTGGGATTTATCTTCTATGTTCATGCTATCAATCTGAAATTCATTTCAGCATCATTGTCAAGTAACTCCTCGTATACTACACCTCAAGGAACATCGCATCTCAACATCTCATTCAAACTAGGAATAACACTCTGCAGATGGGGTGGAAAATGCTCTTCTTTTTGGAGAGATTTACCACCTCCATTTCATAATAGCTATATCATCTCAAAATAAACACTAATAATCGACATTTGGGTAGCCTTCAAATCCAGATTATGAGCTAAAAAATTGCACTCGAGCCTCATGTTCATAGCTTGTGGCGTCTGTCTAGATAAGGAGGTGACATGGTGAAGGGAAGGTAATAAGAAGTGGTGGTACAGCATGAGGTGGAGGCACCAGCATCATGGCTGCATCTGTGCTATGAACTACAAACACACATGTGGAAGTGTGGTAGTGTTAGAGCATTAGGAAATGCATGACCGAACTACAGCTTGCATTGATCGAGCAATGCATGAAGTATGAGTGCCTGCATAGGAGGACAATGTGGCAATGGGTGACAGCTCAACATCATAAGCTAGTGCATGTGCTATCACATAGCAGTGCTCCTGTGATGGCATAAATAGGCCGAGGTTACAGGGGGCAATGGTCGGTTGGTCCATAGCGGTCAGATGATTGTGTCAAGGCAAACTTTGGAGTTTAATTGAAGCTTGCGCGGAATGAGGATTGTGTCGTTTGAGGATGCGCTAGGAATATTTCCTTCACTAGTATAAGGAAGCCATTCAATATTAAATATATTGAACAATAGCAAGTAGCCTTGAAAAATAGAAATGACACAAATGACATTTCTTGTCATCACTTCACAAACTCTCTCATGATAACATATTTGTCGCAAAAGTTAGTTGGTTGCAGATAATACCCGTTTGAAGTAAAAGTTCAACATATTCCTTTTGAACTCCATGCATGCGCATATAGGGTTCTGCATGGTTTATTTAAAAGACAAAAATTGGTGGACCAGAATTCGAGAGTAAAAGGTGTGTCCAGTCACTTAGTGATCTTGAGTCATCCTTGTGCTCCCTACAACCATGTTTCAGCTGGTGGTAGGAATGGGATCCATGTGTCTCCCGAGATGTAGTAAGTCCCGAGATATGGCCTAGCCTCAGCATAACTAAGTTCCGATCGTAGCGCTTTATCAAGGCCAGGCCCGTAGCTCTTGAAGTCTGATAGTAGATCATCCCAGTCCTACAAAAAGATCATAGTGCAGCAAAACTATCATTCTATATATTGCAGATATCAAGAACAACATTTTTTGGTATGTGCAAATAAAAGAAATTAACCAATCTATATGTGATACCTGTTGACCGTCTGGACATTCCCACCATCTGAGATTACAGGTTCGAGTTTCTTGTCAATCTTTGTGTATAAGTAGACACAAGCCATACCCAACCTGCCTAAATAGATTTGTTCTCCCTCTCCCTCAATTGTGCAGGTTTTGAAAGATAATCCGACCTCTCCGGGGGCGGCCTTGATGGGATTATTGCGTTGTTGTTGCTGCAGTGGCGCCATTGGCAAAGTTTCCTTGTTCACGGAAATGATGTTGTTGTCCTCATAAAATGACTTGGCAGAGCCAAAGATTAAGTCGACAGTTCCCCTGATGATGCAAGCCTTGAAGTAGTGCAGCCCACTTTGGTCATATAGAGCACCTTGCCCACCATCGATGGTGCAATTGTATAGTGTTATCTTTGTTCCGAGCACCCGCAACGCTGTTGCCTCACCTTTGTTCTCCCCTTTCTTCGGCAGCGGTGCATCATTTTTGAAGATGATGCCATAGGCAATGAAGTAGTCAGACTCTATGCTCACCGTGCTACTGCCATCCACACCAAGGAGCTTGCCATCCCTTCCTGGTGTGGTTGCTGTGTCATTCCAAACAATGGTAGCAGGATTGTTGGGGTCGGACATTAAGGTGACGAATGGCTTGTTCTTTGGAAGGAAGACCTTCTCACGAAACACAGTACCACCCTTCAGCTGAAGTATGTACCTTTTGGTGCTTCCATCAGGGATGTTGGCGATGGATTCGCTAATGGTCTTGTAACAGCCATCTTCAGGATTCAATTGGGTGGAGGGATCGATAGAATTTCTCACCATAGTAGCATCGGCGGAGGATAGTGCAACGTCCTTCTTTGCGCACCCCGCATCTTTGCTGGCATTTGATGTCTGCTTTCTCACCCAGAAATCGAAGTTCATCTCCTGGCATGATGGTGCTGGTAGCAACACCAGCTCAACCAACACAAGGAGAAGGGAAAGTAGGAGTGACTGCTTATTCTTCACCATGATTGATGCGATCATCTCCTCTTGTTGTTGTTCTTCCTTCTTCCTCTTCCTTTTATTGTGTATGTATATATATAGCTAGCACCTTGACCATAGGAAAATTGATGGCAAAGAGGTGGTGTTCCGCCATTTTTGGTCACAGTGAAAGGTCATTAGGCATCAATCTAGACTTATGGCCTAATTTTAGACATTGAACTCGTCATGAATGGACATGAGGTTCTTCGATAAATGCAAGCCAAAATAATGGATCCAGGTGCTAGTCTTTTGTGGTAGATAATGGACGCCGGTCGAATAGTGAAGTGAAGCAAGAGAAATCTTGATATAATATTGGAAGATATAGACAGGCTAACAATAGCATTGTATTTTTTTTTTGGGCAGTAGAGGTGCTTGGGGTTTTAAAAGAGCTGAAACTTTCCAATATGATGAAATATTTAATTTGGGCCACTATAGGTCACGACAAGAGACAAGTTTTATTGGCCAAGTAAAATTACAATATTGGTGGGAACTACTAAAACATTTCACATGCTCATTATGTTATTTAATTTCTGTCCCTGCAACATTATTTTCCACTGCATTTTATGGATTTTCCTAAAAAATATTTTAGAATTTCACTAATTGTAAATGGACACTGTAGCATCAATACAGTTTCCATAGGGTGCACTATGTGAAAGAAATAAATTTGTCATTTGCTCAATCATCATTAGACAATTCATGGAGATTTTAAGTTTTTTAATGCTAATATAGGCTATGGTCTATAACAAAAATTAAACTTAAATTAGTTTCTTCTTTTATTTCGAAAAGGACACTAATTTGACAAGGTCAATGAATTGGTCATCTTCTCAAAATTAATGAATGTTTTACTGGGGCACACGGGCGATGATTTAGTCTACATATTGATAGTCACTAGAGTGTCTTTTCTTTTACATTTTTTCTAAGGTCGTGTGTCTATGAGACAGAGCTATAACATTAGTTGACAACTTGAAAAACTTTAGCACTTATGATAACAATGGAATGAATCAAGTCAGTGGAAATTGCAGTAGATGTGTCATCATACGTAGTAACCATCACCCCGGCGGCTTTATGCACCTCCTAGCCCCCATACCGAATGTGGAGGATTACTAGGGCTCGAACAGGGCTGTCCCCACCTACCGGCTACCTCTACAAACTGTGGGTATAGTTGACATCCAGCAACTCTTAGCTAATCTAGACACCATGTCTACACTAGTAAGCGATACTCTAGTGTCCCGCGCGGAGCCCCCACCCTCCGGATGGACAGACATCACACTAGAGCAAAAATACGAATACTAGAGCAGTTGATAGAGTTCTAAGGCCGATATGTTAATCATCGCAAGCACAGGGCGATCATGCAATGCAAGCATTGAACAATAACGCAACCAGATCAAGAAGCATATATCCGATAACACAGAACATACTTCAAGCAGATATCGGTAACCATAGTCTAATTCTATTACAAACAACCAAATATTACAAGAGAGAGCTAGAGAAGAACCCATACCAGAACTCTTGAGCAACTCCGGCGACTCGATGACTCCTAGACTTCTCCTAAACTCCACTAAGACTAAAGACTATGCAAGATGAGCAAGAGAGGTGAGTGTGGGAGGGTGTGTGTGTGTGTGTGTGTGTGTGGGTTCTCATTCTCTACCCCCCCCTTGTATTTATAGCAGCAAGCCATGGGTGAGAAGCCAGCCATCCTCGGTGAACCGCCATTGGGAGCCTATGAGATGTTGCCATGTGGCAGGTTTAAGCGGTGGGGCCCATGGGCCGGTCCGCCGACCAGGGTGGTCAGCCGGCCTGCTGGTGGCGCCCACCGCCCCCAACTGCCCGGGGTTGGGCTTGTCTGGGCCTGGCCTTGTCTGAACACTGGGCCTTTCCTTGTCTTAACTGGATTTGAGATGGTTCTTGGGCTACACTTGGTCCATTTGAGCCTGAATCGACGCTCTGATATTTTCTATGATTTTATGTCAGGCCAAAGTGTGCTTGCAACCTGCATATTAGCTCAAAAATACAACTTGCAGTTTCTAGAAGGTGAAGTGTGGTTTAGGGACTTTATTGGATAAAGATGCGTGTAAGAAATGCAAACTCTCATGATTTTCTGATCAAGTTGACTACTAGAAATGGTCGTTAGTGAGCGCCAACAACCAGCAGCGACGTCTTCTGTAGCTATTCCTCCAGGAACTGCCTTTGGGAGCCACTGCCACATGGCTGGATGAGGCAGTGGGGCCCATGGGCCTGGTCGGATGACCAGGGTGGTCGGCCGGCCGGCCCATGGCGCCAACTGCCCCCAACTTCGGTTGTCGGGCTGTCCTGGGCTACCTTGTCCTAATGCATGTGTCATGGCCTATCCTAAGCTGAATAGCTTTGGTCTTTGGGCTTGTTTTGATCCAATTGAGCCTAAATCATGTTATGTGAGTGGTTTGCACCTTTTGCCTTGATTTGTGGAGTGTGTTTCATTGCTCTTGTGGTGTGTTTTCTCCCTTAATTCACCTGCATACAAATATTTACCAACACTCGTGGAAATGGTCAACATTAGACCCCTACCACTAGGTTGGTGTTTATATTTTGTGTATTAATGCAGGAGTTGACGGCCTAAATTTGGTACTTAGCAGCCGTCAACAAGCACCACTATGGACTTCATGCACCCTTTGATCAAGATGTCAGTGAAACGGGAGGCTGAGACATGCCAAACCCAGGTCGGTCGGCCTACAAATTTTAGCTTCAAACCGACGCAACCATCCACCGCCATCTAGAGAAGATCGGGAGCGTCCACGAGAAGGTCAGCGACAAATGGTGAGAATCCTAGGACGTTCAGCCTAGGAGAGACCGGACGGCCCCACTTTGTAGCGTATCGAGCTCATCTTTTCGTGGAAGTTACATGAACCCACCCTCTTGCTTACAAATGACGCCCCGACCAAACACCGACCTCTAGCATCTATAAATAGGCCTCCATCCCTCACTTGTGAGACACGCCAAGGAGTTATCTCCTCTCACTTTTAGTTTCTAGAGTAGGTTAGGTAGTCTGGGAGTTAGAATCGAGTCGAGCTTGTCTCGGGATTCTGGAGTTGTCATCGAAAGTCGGGTATAATCTCTGTTGAAGCCTACCAATGTCACCACTGGAAATCAGCGATGGCGTCCATAGACGTCAATGGGGTGGCAGGTATTTCATGGGCCACGAATAAATCCGCAAGCTCACAGAGTACCGCCGTAGCATTTTATCCGAGAGTAACCCGGGGTGTCATTTATATTTCCACAGTGAAGGCGGCGGTGTATAGAATTTAATTAAGTTAGGAGGAACCATTATGGATTAATGTCAATGATCCGAACAGGGGCATAATATTCATGGTAAAGGGGGTAGTGATCACACAAGCACAACTAGATAACATGCCTAGGATATTGGAGAGGAAAGAGCAAGGTCAAGGGTAACTAGAGCCATGGTCTACTGTACTCTCATGAGCAAACCGAACTGAGTCGTTCATACACAAAAGGAAAGCCAGATCAATAGACTAGGGAGACCGCATCTAAATGAACAGGAGGAGCCTGAACATCCGACGGCTTTATGGACCTCCTACCCCTCTATCCGAACATGGAGGATTACTAGGGCTCGAACAGGGCTGTCACCACCTGCCGGCTACATCTACAAACTGTGGGATAGAGTTGCATTCAAACGTGGTCATCAACCCAGGGACCACAACTGCACTAACGAGCACCACTCTAGCCTTGCGCAAGGACGCCCTTGTCTATCCGGGATCTTAGCTATAGAGCGCCAAATTAAGGAAGATGAAACAAAGTCATGATACACGAACTAGTCTATGCATATGAATCACTCAAGACAATCATAACTCACAAGAAGGATCACATACACAACAAGAGCATATGAACCAAAGTACTAAATAGAATAAATAAGCATCTAGTAGAAACTCAGAGAATTACATAAAGAGAAGGTAAAAGACATACCGGACTCTCCATGATGACTCTAAGACCTCGAACTACGACTCGAACCTGAACTCCTCTAGTCCTAAGACCTCTACAAGAGAAGATGAACTACATCTTGAGAGAGTAACTTGATTGCTTCGATGCTTGGTGATGTCTTGAAATGGAGCCCCTCCCCTCATATATATAGAGGGGAGCCACCCTCTCCACGGCCGGGAATTGTGCACGGGACACCTTGAACCGACTTCACCATCCAACGAGGAGCTTCCATGTCGAAGACTTAAGGCGGTGGGGCCCATGGGCAGGTCGGCCGACCTAGTAGGTCGGCTGGCCTATCAGTGGGCCCACCGACCTTCTCCTTCTTTGGTTTGGTTGCTTCTGGTGTCTACTTGTTAATGGTTTTGGTTTGGGCCCTTGTTATGCTGAATTTCTTCTCTGGTGGCCTTTTGATCCATGTGTGGTGATGTCTGATTGGTCGGTGTTTGCTCCTTGGTCAAAAAGGGTATGATTGCCCTCCATTTTCAGTTAAAACCTGCACTCATAGAAATCTAGAGGGACATGTGGAATTCGGTGATTTATTAGTGGCATGAGTGTAATAAATACAAGTCCATCCATTTATATATGGCCATATTGACGCTCAGAAATGGTCGTTAGTGAGCGTCAACAAGACCCCCAAGCTGATCTTTGCTCGTCCCTGAGCAAAGCTAAACTTTAGGTTGTTGATCAAGAGTTGTTGCAAATACTTCATTTCTTCATCATGCACAAGCAGTGCCGGCCCTAGGGGTAGGGCAGCATGTGCGACGGCCGAGGGCCCAAGAAAGGAGGGGGTCCAAGTCCAGATATGTTATGTACTCCCTCCGTATTGGTAAAGAAAGTCGTTTTAAATTTATCTTTAAGTTAAGCATTTAAACTTTGACTATAAATAAATTCTTTTGGGTTGAGTTTGAAAATATGAAAGTTATATAAGTAGATTCATCTTGAAATGCAGTTTCATAAAAATATATATTGACTATATTTATAAATTTTTTAAGGCAAAAAGATAGTGGACAAAGTTATTTTGGAGACCGTGTCGATGACCGAAATGACTTCTTTTACCAACCTGAGGGAGTATTATGTATACATAGCTACAAAGTATAGCCCAGCCCAAAGACTAAGAGGCCTCGAACCATTGTCGGAGGGCAGCGGAATTGTCGAAGCCAAATTGTCGCAGTCTCGAAGAGCGCTCGCCGTTTGCGGTCAGCATCCGCATCGCGATCGCATCAGTGGCTCGCCGCGGTCTCGCGGAGCGCTCGCCGCTCACGGTCAGCTTCGCGGATAAGATTTTATATAAGGTCTAGACTTTAGAAGGCCGTTGCGACGAGTTCGCCAGAGGGCCTCCAAAATCCTAGGGCCGGCACTGTGCACAAGTTACAACAAAACATTCTATCTTGAACTGAATAAGTTGGTCAAAATTTGCTCACCCATTTTACCTTAATCTCCATGGGGCTTTTGGCCTTCACCTTGTCTTGGGCGGTTGAGAGATAGAACGATTCATAAAGCACCACTTACCCATTCCTTGCTCAAGATTATGTCCGGAGGTTTTCAAAAGTTTTCAAAAATAAAAGCAAGTTCCTCGAATGACACTCTCATTCACTCAAAGGTGTTTGTATCCTCACCAAGGCTTTTTTGTGTGCCTTCTTTCTCCTACTTCTAAAGGCTTTTGTGGAGCTCAAGGTAGGGAGAAAAACTAAGGCATACTTGTTTCAAATATTTTGCAAAGTCAAAGATCGAACCCAAAGAGTAAGCAAGTCATACAATCATGATCGAGAAGTGCATGTGTGTGGATATATGGTGGATGGAGTGGAAAGCCAGAGACTAAGGTGCTCCTTGATTTTGTCTCTCCCTTCTAATTTGTGCATGACTAATTACCTTATTTTTGCATGGACCTTCATGTGTCCATTTTTTTTCATGGGCCTTCATGTGCCCCCTTTTTTTTCAATACATAGCTCATGCCCTTATTGGAGAGAATTTTGGGAGAGACTTTATGGAGTATGGTACATGAGAGAGGATATGAATGAGTGGATGGTATGGAAATGCTATCCTTCTGGTGTGGAAGTTTTAGCATATGGAGGTGGTGTGTACGTGATTCTCGATCATGAGAGTATGAAAAGAAACTCACAAAGGTCACAAAATTTGACAAAGCTCAAGATGATACAAGCAGCGTGTAAAAGGGGTTGTTTCTTTGTAGGCTTCATGCATATGGCTCTGATGGGTATTTCTCATCATCGAGGAACATTTTGTTTTGTAGTTTTCAAAGATAAGAGTTCTGGACGTAAAATTTTGCTCAGAACAGGTTTGTAGCAACTCTAATCCATCATATCATATTTCTCAACAGCTTAGACTCAGATCATGCACTCGCAACCCACAAAATTTCAGGTTCAGGATAAACTTTTTGAGACCAACGAACTCAGTTCTCGGAGAATATGAGTTGTAAACTATGCATGACAAGTAAATTAAAAATAGAGCAACTGTTCATCATTTCAACTGGAGAACTTAGGCATTCTTACTGCTCATGAGAAAACAAACAAATGACACTTAAAGGAAAATAAAGATAAATGACTCAACTTCTTTTTTTTAGCATGCAATGCAAGATGATGGAAAGGAAAATATGCAAATGCAAGATACATGTTACCTTCGAGGACTCCTTCCCCCCAAGCTGACTTACTGACCAGGTGGAGGGTACTACCCATAGTGCCAGTAGAATGCTTGAGCGTCCTGATACTGCTTTTGAAGCAGTTCCATGGTGGCTTCATGATTTGTTTGTTGTTGTGCGTGATATCTTGCGGTGTCTTGAATATGTTGGGTGAGAGCTCTGTGGGTCTGCTGCTTCCTATCATCGATGTCGCCGACTCGGATGTTGAGGTCGTTTATCCCTTGAGAGAGGTCGCGATAACCTCGTGCTGAAAATGAGCGTCGGGCAGCAAAGAGTGGAGGTGCTCCGCTCGAACTAGAACCACTGGCGTATGCCTAGTTCTTTCATGCGGCTTGATCCCACTCAGAGCTGCCTGCGCTTTGCCATGATGAACCTCTAGCTTCGGGGTGCGGGATATATCGGTCCCAACTGGATTGCTGTCCGGACGAGAGTCCGGCTGCTCCAGCAGTGGGTGCATAACCTGCATAACCATGAAAAGCTTATGGTTGTGGTGGCGGCATATCCATCGCAGCATTCCGGGACCTGCTTCTGGTCATCCTTCCCGACACACTACTCCTGCGAGGTGCTTCGACGAGCTGCAACTCAAAAGTATAACCACGGCTTTTGTATAAATGAAGTCCCGGGTTAGGAAGCGGGATCTCATTTACATAGCCGGGAAAGAAAAATATGATAGAACAGTCCGGATCACTTTTCAGAGTGTGTCCTTGAACCAAATAAGCCAAATCAATCGATGGGCGTGGTGTAGTGATAAAAGAAAATCGAGCCCAATTTATCACACCCAAACTTGTGGTAATTCTAGTGACCAAAGAAGTGCACTCAACTGGTCCGATCATTCAAAAATTCCCAAGCCATTGGCGAACCATTTCTTGCACAGGGGCAATTTTTATTTTGTTCACCATGGCATAAAGAATACGAAGTTCATCCATATGAACGGCCCGGACATCATCTCTGGGAAAACACGTGAGAGCAACCCATTTATGCATCAAACATAAAGTCAGATGCTGAATATCATTGCAACGGGGGTGCGTGTACGCGTTTAACCCAGAGATGGTGTGCCAAAAACTTTCTCGATGGTAGCCCTTAGTTGCTTGCTCAAGATCAAGACTGCACTTATGGTGGAAACCCAAAACAGTACTCAACTCTTTCCAAGACAAAGAAAATTCCTCCCCGAAGAATCGGAATGAAATCCTGTTGTTTGTTTCCACAAGAGTGTAGAGAAACTGAATATTCAAATCTCTCGAACCCAACTCATAAATTTCAGCAAATGAAGACCAACCCACGGCTTTCCAAACACTCACAAATTTAGCATTCATACCTGCCTTTTCCAATAGGTCCTCATCGAACTCCCATGTATGACCGAAGGTCCGAGCCTTCAGGATGTTGTACGGTTGGAGTTCTCGCTCCCCTCGAATGTCGAGGTGGGAATCATCCAGCGCCTCCTCTTCTTCTTGTTGTGCTGGCTTCTCTTCTGGCGCTTGGGATTCGGCCTGCTCATCTTGATGAGTGCAGCTTGGCGTGGGGGTGGACAAGCGACGCGAGCTTGATCGGCTTGAGCTCGACTCGGTCACCTTCTTGAGTGCTCCCGACACCTTCCTTCCGATGTTCCTGAAAGACATTGCAACAAACAAACCAAACACTCGGAAGGATTATGTGAGAGTTAGTGAAAATCAAGTCAGCTATTCGAGAGTTAGTAATCCTTGTGGGGCCTGGTTGCCTCTCACAAAAATCGTTCTTGTGGGTGATAACACTCTACAAAATCATTCTTGTGGGCGATGACGCACCACAAAATCGTTCTTGCGGGGTAGTAGAACCACCACAAACACGTTCTTGCGAAGAGAAGAAGGTAAACATGAAATGCAAATGAGATGTGAGAATGCAAAAGAGGGAAATATTTTTCTTCTTTTTCTTATGAAGTGGAGAGAAACAAGAGCAAAGAGAGCAGAGGAAGAAAGAGCATGAAATGAAACTGGTGGAACTCGGGCAAGGGGAGTTCCATGAGCTCCCTGTGCACTAGTTTAAATAGAGGGGCACCACCCTAGGGTCGGCCGACCATGGGGGTCGGCTGGCCTGTGGCTGGCCCCAATTTCTTCCTCCTTTTTTAGTGATGTTTAATGACTGCCATATGGTCCAAAAATGAGTGAATGGGTGTAGGGATAGGCTGGTGCAGGCCTAGGAGTGGCCCGAAATGCACTTGGACATGTAAATCATCCAAGTTCATGCATGCACTACACTCCAAGTTTTTGTGGCTGCATTTTCTTCCAATATTGCCCCTTGGGCACTTGTCTAAATCCAAGGTTCATAGGGGTTTGTGATGAAAAAGATGGGAAAGCAAAATATGCAAGGATTTTCATGCAAAAGATGCAATGTTCATGCAAGAATAAAATGGAAATGAGGGAAATTCAAAGATGCAATGGTTGAAATCAAATATGGGATAACTACCGATTTATCTGTCGGCAAGGGCTCAAAATTTAGAGTCTTTTGAACGAGACATTTCATTCCGTCAAACTTGATTAGCTCGATGAAATAGTTCCAAAGTGTGACCCCGCTTCGCGAAAAATGTTGGAAAAATTCATACCTTGATGTGGTGTCTGGGGTACTCGGGATTATCATTTGGTCCACATTTGATCGGGTTGAACTTCTCATGATACATATCATTCCGTGATACTACCCCTTGTGGCAGAACCACCTGAATTATCCCGGCTCAAGTGTGCTGGCCATCACCATAAGGCAACACCGGCTCAAACGCACTTCAAACGAAACAATTCTTGGTCTGTCGGGTAACGTCCCGATACAACCACCGGTTCTCAGATCGAACAAGCATACCCCGCATGAAGGCGAGTCCAGAGGTATTACAACCACAAATTTTACAAAACAAGCATAGTAGTTATTACAACAAGTTCAAAAGGTTATTACAGGTCCAAACTTAGTAAAACATTATACAAGCCATAAGTTTTAACTTCAGAGATAAAACAGCGGAAAGAAAACACGACGGCTACAACACGTTGTAAAAGGGTACCAAGCTAGCCCAAGCACGGTATCACTCATCGGAGTCATTGCCGGTCGAAGACGGATCCCACTCTACGGACCAGCTAGGAGGTAAAGAGCAGGGCCAAGCCAAACTAGCGATCTGGTCCTCAAAACTCATACCTGAAAAAGGTTTCAACAGCAAGGCTGAGTATACTAATACTCAGCAAGACTTAACCGTCAACGGGTATACATAGCCCACCTAACTAGACTATGCAGGGTTCTGTGAGGCTCCGGTTTTCCTTTTTCTGAAAATCAATAAAGAGTAGGTCCTTAACTTCACATTTTAGCTTTCAATATTCTAGTTGATTAACCATTCTATGTAAGCAACTAACTCTAATCAACCATGATAGAACTTTAATCAAACATCAAGATTGATCCTCATAATGTTACTCTTATTACTCTGTGTGGCAAAGGGATCAAGCAGTCTCAATATCCGCGAGATACGGATGATTCGAATCGAATTTCCAACCTTGCAAGGTAAACCTAACACACACGTCCGGAACAACATCGGGTCGTTCCCAAACAACCGTTTGCCTTTCTTCCTCCCTGCACCCGTGGTGTTGATCAACAATAACATATAAAAACCTATCTCTAAAGAGAGAGTGATAGGTATATCCACTCCCTGGTCCACTCAGCTACTAGGCTTACCGCGTACCATATTTATGGCATGTGGCTAGTACGTTCGAAAACTTAACCACCGCTACCACACACCGCGGCCTTAGCAGATTTCATTAACACAGACGGGGTCTCACACAATGTCATGATATCGAACACGACCCCGTCCGTCGTCCTTACAGTTATTGCAGAAAATAAACAAGCAACTCTTATAGAGCTCGCGAGTGACAGGCAATCACTCGACTTTTACCGGTCCTATAAGCATAGCAAATACGCGGACTCAAGTCTAGTGTTCAGTACATAGGTTCCTAGGATCATGCATCTATGGTTTCAATTCAAATCCTAAGAACTGTAAATGCACGAGTAAGTAATAACGGTAAATTGTAATAATTTGAAATATTGGGTTATGTCCGGGGCTTGCCTTCGCGGTAGTCGCTAACTATTTCAGCCTTGGGCTCTTCCGAACTTTGGTCCGGGGCTTCAGTTAGTATAGCAGCGTTCACCTAGGCTTCTTGATCACCTCCTTCAGACTCTGGGATCAGCTCGTACGTCCCGTCAGCTAACACCGTAGTATCTATATGTGATGCAAGAACAGTATTATGAACATACACACGATAAGGTGAAGCTGCAGCTAACACTAAGCAAACAAAATTAAAACACACATGGGCAGTCATTTATGGAGTAGATAACTAACATTTCTAACAACACAAGGCATCATGATCAACAGCACAAAATAAGCTCACTAACTTCATAAACAAGTTGTAGTTGATTCCTATAGCTTGCAATTCATGGTTTGCTAATAAATACCTAACTCAGCACACATTCAGTAGTAAATTCAGCAAAAAATTACATAAAACAGAAGGTAAACAGAGCAACCTATCCTACAAATTTCATACCAAAACATGCAGCCATTTATTCAGAACAATTCATTTATTCAGACACAGCATTAAATCAAAGAAATAGTTAAACAACAATGTTTTAGTAACATGTGATCATGGAAAAAGTTTCACACACAGAACTTGATTATTTCTACCAGTACAAATAAATTAGCAACACTAGTATATTCAAGAATCTTGAAACTTTAACCTAGCTAAAGATGTCAAAAAGGTTTCAAATTTTTACCAGATGCTAACAACACTGCAAGACATAAGCTTGCCAAAAATCACATACATTTACTGAGTAGAACTCATGGAACAAATAAAGCCTATTTATGCTATTCTTTTTCTTGGATTAAAATACAGACCAGAACTGAAAATATGGATGTAACAAAACTTGTATTTCTTGTAACAATGATTCCAAAACATTTGGATTTGCATTTTTCTGATTTTTCTATGAATTTCTAGGCATTTTCAAAGTTCACAGCAAGAAATAAAGAAAACTAAAACTAGTTTTACAGAATAGACCCTAGATCTAGCACAAATGCCCTTGGAACTTTCTTTTCTTTTCAAATGGGGTCCCTGGCCGTGGTAAGAGAAGGGGGCGAGGGTTGACCGGCGAACCCCGGCGATCCTGGTCGCCGGCAGCGAGGGTGGAGAGGTGTGGGAGCTTCACCAGGTCAGGGCGCACCTCTGGGTTGCTTGGGAGGTCGAGGGGATGGTTGGAGCTAGGGCGTCGACGGCGAGCAGCGGCAGGCGGAGCTCGGGGAGCGGCGGCGAGGTTGCTCCAGTGGGGATTGGGCGAGGAGGAGGGGTTGGTGAGCTACGCGAGGACATGGCGAAGCTGCTGGTGGGGTCAGTGTGGACGGAGGAGGGCTGCAGTGGCGGTTCCGCGGTGGCGTCGAGCTCGCCAGAGTTGCGGATGGACGGTGGTGGCGTTCTGAGGCGTCGGAGTGGGGAAAAAGTGAAAGAGCGAGAGGATCAAGTTGCTGGGGTACTTGTAGTGCTCATGCGCACGCGAGAACGAGGGCCGGGGCTCTAATTTGGGCTTGCCATGGCGACGGCAAGGTGGCAGCCGGCGGTGGTCTTCTGGGCGCGTGGCGGAGCGAGGAGAGCTCTAGCGCTAAGGGGTAGAGGGCGGTGGAAGCTTGGGCGCGACGCGTGGGCGTCCAAAGCACGCAGGAGGTGGCTCGGGGGCCCTCCTTCGGCGGCGGGCGGCGTGGTTCAGCGCCGGCGGTGAGAGGAACAGAGAGGCAGGCAGGAGGTGGAAGAAAGAGAACTAGTTTGCAATTTCAGAAATTCCAGGGACCTTACTATAAACCAGCAATAACTTTTAAACCAGGGCTCAAATGAAAAAGTGCCCAACATGAAAGTTGTTCAATTTTTCAAGATCTACAATTTTGGTGTTGTGCAAAAATTAATTTGACCAAAGGTTAAAGAGTTATTTTGAAAACATTGAAGGCATTTTGAATTCAATGGACTTTTGTCTTTTTCATTGCAAATTCAATTTAATTTCAAACTAAAAAGCAAAATTTTCTGCCATGGAATGATTACACTAAATTTTGCAAATAACCTTCCACAAAAGCAATATTTATACACCCTATTCAAATTAAACTATAGAAAGGACCTTGCATAAAATCATAATTACACAAATAACCTTCTATATTTACAATAAGATCCTTTTTCAAGCAAATTAAGCACATGATGCATAAAATAGATGCAATTCTATTGTGCAGACACCTATGGTGTCACACCCTTGAAGTGTTAGAAATCACCAATGTCACCACTAGAAATCAGCGATGGTGTCCGCAGACGTCAATGGGGTGGCAGGTATTTCATGGGCCACGAAGAAATCCGCAAGCGCACGGAGTACCGCCGTAGCATTTTACCCGAGAGTAACCCGGGGTGTCATTTATATTTCCGTAGGGAAGGCGGCAGTGTATAGAATTTAATTAAGTTAGGAGGAACCATTATGGATTAATGTCAATGATCCGAACAGGGGCACAATATTCATGGTAAAGGGGGTAGTGATCACACAAGCACAACTAGAGAACATGCCTAGGATATCGGAGAGGAAAGAGCAAGGTCAAGGGTAACTAGAGCCATGGTCTACAGTACTCTCATGAGCAAACTGAACTGAGTCGTTCGTACACAAATGAAAAGCCTGATCAATGGACTAGGGAGACTGCATCCAGAGGAACAGGAGGAGCCTAAACATCCGACAGCTTTATGTACCTCCTACCCCTCTATCCGAACGTGGAGGATTACTAGGGCTCGAACAGGGCTGTCACCACCTACCGGCTACCTCTACAAACCGTGAGATAGAGTTGCATTCAAACATGGTCCTCATCCCAGGCACCACGCATGCGTTAACGAGCATCACTCTAGCCTTGCGCAAGGGCACCCTTGTCTATCTAGGACGTTAGCTCTAGAGTGCCCAATTAAGGAAGATAAAACAAAGCCATGATACATGAACTAGTCTATGCATATGAATCACTCAAGACAATCATAACTCACAAGAAGGATCACATACACAACAAGAGCATATGAACCAAAGTACTGAATAGAATAAATAAGCATCTAGTACAAACTCAGAGAATTACATAAAGGGAAGGTAAAAGACATACCGGACTCTCCATGAGGACTCTAAGACCTCGAACTATGACTCGAACCTAAACTCCTCTAGTCCTAAGACCTCTACAAGAGACGATGAACTACATCTTGAGAGAGTAACTTGATTGCTTGGATGCTTGGTGATGTCTTGAAATGGAGCCCCTCCCCTCATATATATAGAGGGGAGCCACCCTCTCCACGCCCGTGATTTGTGCACGGGACACCTTGAACTGACTTCACCATCCAATGAGCAGCTGTCACGTCGAAGACTTAAGGCAGTGGGGCCCATGGGCAAGTCGATCGACCTGGTAGGTCGGTCGGCCTCCCAGTGGGCCGACCGACCATCTCTATCTTTGGTTGGGCTGCTTCTGGTGTCCACTTGTTAATGGTTGTGGTTTGGGCCCTTGTTATGCTGAATTTCTTCTCTGGTGGCCTTTTGATCCATATGTGGTGATGTCTGATTGGTCGGTGTTTGCTCCTTGACCAAAAAGGGTATGATTGCCCTCCATTTTCAGTTAAAACCTGCACTCATAGAAATCTAGAGGGACACGTGGAATTCGGTGATTTATTAGTGGCATAAGTGTAAGAAATGCAAGTCTATCCATTTATTTATGGCCATATTGACACTCAAAAATGGTCGTTAGTGAGGGACAACAAGCTCTTATATTTTTTCCTTTGGTATTTATCAATATAAGTTATCTTCTTTATATTTTTGAGTTAGCTTTACTTTCCGCATTTATTTATCTTCTCAAATTATCTTGCTTGAGTGCGGAAGTAATTCCTCTAGCTTAGGCTTTGTATTTTTCTTGTTTGTTGCAATCTTACCTTGCGGGTTTTCTCGCTCGGACTAGGGAGCTCAAGTTAGGTCCCTATGTTGAGGGGGATTTCATCTTGTTCGAGATAAGAGAAATCCTAACACCGAGTACGGACGTGGTGTCTGAGCTTAGTGTTAGCTAGAAAGTGTGTTACACCCCATGGTACTGTTGTGGTAGGCAACAGGTGGTGATAGCCCTGTCCGTCCCTTATAGTTCACCACGTTCGGGTGATTTCATAGTAGTAGTGCAGGTTGCCGTTGGACTCCCCTCTCATCCCTTTCTGAAGTCCTTCCTCTTCCAGCCACCAAAGTAAGCTCTAGGTTCCTGATAACTAGTTAGAAGCAAGGGTTAGTCTAGAGAGGCTAGCTCGATAGTTTAGAAGTGTTTTAGGAGTCTTTCTCGCTCGTTGTCCTCCCGGCTACTTACCTCTCTAAGGATTAGAGTCTCCTATGTCAGATGGTCATCGCTTGGCCATTATCTTACCTTATCTATCAGGCTTACCCCCACTAAGTTAGTCGATTGATATCTCTAGTAAAGTTTGTCATTCGATTCTTCGATACTCTTTATCCATAGTACTTCCCTGAGGAAAATTATGATACCCTATAATACTCCAAGGTGAAGTGCTATAGCGGTAATTCTGTGCACTTGCAGAATCCATATTCTATTAAGCATGATAAGCACCAATAGTCGTGCAGTGCGAGGAGGATCTCGGTGCAGTGCATCCTGCGTGGGGCGGTCAGACCGGTCGCCGGGGTAGAACGGCGAAGTCCGACGAATGCTCGCCCGGGAGGGACCCCATTAGGGTAGGCGCACGTAGGGTTGCCAAAGGCTCGGCAGGCCAGTTAGGGCGTCTTCAAACGTCATGGAGACGAAGGAAGAACATCAGATAATGGGGTTGGAAGAGCTAGGGTTTGGAGATAAAAGCAAAGGCAATAAAAAATAGAAAAGTAATGTATAGTTGTATTTTTTGATTGATTGGATGCCTCAATTGGCTGTTGCCCTTTATATTTATAGGGTGGGTGGACTTGCCATGCAATAAATATTATTACAAGATCTAAATCTATGAAAATCTCTAGTTGTACTTAGAATCTGCTTGGACCGGTCAGACCGGTCAGACCAACCGGTCAGACCGCTCGGTCATGCCAGATTGGCTACAAATGCCCAGACTGGTCAGACCGCCTGAACACACCGGTCAGACTGGTCCCTGCCAATTTTGGTCGTCAACATATACCCCCCTTTTCTTTGGCAAAGCTTGCATGCCAAATAACACTTCTCCAGAATAAAATTGTCTAAGGGCGATGATTAGTAATACATCGGCCATTTTTTGTGCTAAGGGCGAAAAAAAATTATCGGCCATGACATGCTTCACTTCAAGTCGATAATGAAACAATTTGCTTCGGCCTCCAAACTTTCTTCATGGCTACTGACTTTGTTGGCTCGACCTCAACTTGTTGCTCCTTCATTTCTTGCTTGCGCAAACGCTGCGATCTTCTCTTTTGAGTATGCGATAAGCCTGAGGGACACCACCTCGGTTGTAAGCACTTCGAATCTTGCTTCTTGTTCTTCTCACTCTCCTTGCTGCAATTAAGATCTCTTTTGACCAGATTGTCCCTAGTAACAATCGGTCTTTGTGGTGAAGCATGATTTAGATACATCGGAGGATATTGAATGTAATATGATTGCATATGCATCCTACTATAATCCAAGGGCGTAAGTAAGGATGAAACCAGGGAGCAATTGGTCCATAATGCGCAGCATCATAATTACCTTGATGCGGACAACAACCTAATTGCTCTTGATGTTATTGGCTCCATTGAACTCCTCATGAATGGACATGAGGATCTTCGATAAATGCATGCCAAAGGATCCGGTGCTATTCTTTTGTGGTAGATAATGCACACCAGTAGAATAGTGAAGTGAAGCAAGAGAAATCTTGATATAATATTGGCACATATAGACAGGCTAACAATAGCATCGTATTTTTTTTGGGCAGTGGGTGAGGTTGGGGTTTTAAAAGAGCTGAATTTTCCAATATGTTGAAATATTTAACTTGGGCCACTATAGGTCACGACAAGATGCATGTTTTATTCACCAAGTAAGATTACAATATTGGTGGGAACTACTAAAACATTTCACATGCTCATTATGTTCTTTAATTTCTGTCCCTGCATTGTGTTATGTCACATTATTTTCCACTGCATTATATGGATTTTGCAGAAAAAATATTTTAGAATTTTCACTAATTGTAAATGGACACCGTAGCATCAATACAGTTTCTATGGGTGCACTAAGTGAAAGAAATAAATTTGTCATTTGCTAAATCATCATTCGACAACTCATGGAGATTTTAAGTTTTTTAATGCTAATATAAGCTTTGGTCTATTAAAAAATAAAATTAAATTAGTTTCTTCTTTTCTTTCGAAAAGGACACTAATTTGACAAGGTCAATGAATTGGTCATCTTTTCAAAATTAATGAATGTTTTACCGGGGCACACGGACGATGATTTAGTCTACAGATTGATAGTCACTAGAGTGTATGTTTTCTTTTACATTTTTCTAAGGTCGTGTGTCTATGAGACAGAGCTATAACATTGGTTGACAACTTGAAAAACTTTAGCACTTATGCTAACAAAGGAATGAATCAAGTCAGTGGAAATTGCAGTAGATGTGTCATCATATGTAGTAACTATCCAATTTTTGTTGCAAATTTGGTATAAATTTATGAATCTTTACATCTGTTATCTTCATGATTCAATCTTGGGGCATCAAAGACTTCGTTCATTACAATGGATACCTTGTAACTCTCCTTATCAAGTGTTGTTGTGCGATGATTATCCATTTCTTTCCCATTTTTCTTTCTAACATCCACACTTTGAGTGGGTTAGTTCAAAAAATAACCTAACATATCTTGTAATAAAAGTCTCTTTTTTTTTGGGCTGAAGATCTCTCACACTCACGGTGGATGTCCTCAATTTACATTTTGTGGGATCACAGTTCTACCTTTTATTTTCAGTACCTCCATTTTACTATGTGACTCTGCTTCGCACTTGGGTTATGTTTTATGACTGTCGCATCAATATGTGGTGCATCAATGCATGTGCTGTCATTCTCATCATCCACAATTGATCTGTGGTTGAAGTGGGATTTATCTTCTGTGTTCATGCTAATCTGAAATTCATTTCAGCATCATTGTCAAGTAACTCCTCGTATACTACACCTCAAGGAACATCGCATCTCAGCATCTCATTCAAACTAGGAATAACACTCTACAGATGGGTGGAAAATGCTCTTCTTTTTGGAGAGATTTACCACCTCTATTTCATAATAGCTATATCATCTCAAAATAAACTCTAAAAATCGACATTTGGGTAGCCTTCAAATCCAGATTATGAGCTAAAAAATTGCATTCGAGCCTCATGTTCACAGCTTTTGGCGTCTGTCTAGATAAGGAGGAGAGATGGTGAAGGGAAGGTAATAAGAAGTCGTGGTACAGCATGAGGTGGAGGCACCAGCATCATGGCTGCATCTGTGCTATGAACTACAAACACACATGTGGAAGTGTGGTAGTGTTAGAGCATTAGGAAATGCATGACCGAACTACAGCTTGCATTGATCGAGCAATGCATGAAGTATGAGTGCCTGCATAGGAGGACAATGTGGCAATGGGTGACTGCTCAACATCAAAATATAGTGCATGTGCTCTCACATAGCAGTGCTCCTATGATGGCATAAATAGGCCGAGGTTACAGGGGACAATGGTCGGTTGGTCTATAGTGGTCAGATGATTGTGTCAAGGCAAACTTTGGAGTTTAATGAAGCTTGCGCGGAATGAGGATTGTGTCGTTTGAGGATGCGCTAGGAATATTTCCTTCACTAGTATAAGGAAGCCATTAAATATTAAATATATTGAACAATAGCAAGTAGCCTTGAAAAATAAAAATGACACAAATGACATTTCTTGTCATCACTTCACAAACTCTCTCATGATAACATATTTGTTGCAAAAGTTAGTTGGCTGCAGATAATACCCGTTTGAAGTAGAAGTTCAACATATTCCTTTTGAACTCCATGCATGCGCATATAGGGTTCTGCATGGTTTATTTAAAAGACAAAAATTGGTGGACCAGAATTCGAGAGTAAAAGGTGTGTCCAGTCACTTAGAGATCTTGAGTCATCCTTGTGCTCCCTACAACCATGTTTCAGCTGGTGGTAGGAATGGTATCCATGTGTCTCCCGAGATGTAGTAAGTCCCGAGATATGGCCTAGCCTCAGCATAACTAAGTTCCGATCGTAGCGCTTTATCAAGGCCAGGCCCGTAGCTCTTGAAGTCTGCATAGTAGATCATCCCAGTCCTACAAAAAGATCATAGTGCAGCAAAACTATCATTCTATATATTGCAGATATCAAGAACAACATTTTTTGGTATGTGCAAATAAAAGAAATTAACCAATCTATATGTGATACCTGTTGACCGTCTGGACATTCCCACCATCTGATATTACAGGTTCGAGTTTCTTGTCAATCTTTGTGTATAAGTAGACACAAGCCATACCCAACCTGCCTAAATAGATTTGTTCTCCCTCTCCCTCAATTGTGCAGGTTTTGAAAGATAATCCGACCTCTCCGGGGGCGGCCTTGATGGGATTATTGCGTTGTTGTTGCTGCAGTGGCGCCATTGGCAAAGTTTCCTTGTTCACGGAAATGATGTTGTTGTCCTCATAAAATGACTTGGCAGAGCCAAAGATTAAGTCGACAGGTTCCCCTGATGATGCAAGCCTTGAAGTAGTGCAGCCCACTTTGGTCATATAGAGCACCTTGCCCACCATCGATGGTGCAATTGTATAGTGTTATCTTTGTTCCGAGCACCCGCAACGCTGTTGCCTCACCTTTGTTCTCCCCTTTCTTCAGGCAGCGGTGCATCATTTTTGAAGATGATGCCATAGGCAATGAAGTAGTCAGACTCTATGCTCACCGTGCTACTGCCATCCACACCAAGGAGCTTGCCATCCCTTCCTGGTGTGGTTGCTGTGTCATTCCAAACAATGGTAGCAGGATTGTTGGGGTCGGACATTAAGGTGACGAATGGCTTGTTCTTTGGAAGGAAGACCTTCTCACGAAACACAGTACCACCCTTCAGCTGAAGTATGTACCTTTTGGTGCTTCCATCAGGGATGTTGGCGATGGATTCGCTAATGGTCTTGTAACAGCCATCTTCAGGATTCAATTGGGTGGAGGGATCGATAGAATTTCTCACCATAGTAGCATCGGCGGAGGATAGTGCAACGTCCTTCTTTGCGCACCCCGCATCTTTGCTGGCATTTGATGTCTGCTTTCTCACCCAGAAATCGAAGTTCATCTCCTGGCATGATGGTGCTGGTAGCAACACCAGCTCAACCAACACAAGGAGAAGGGAAAGTAGGAGTGACTGCTTATTCTTCACCATGATTGATGCGATCATCTCCTCTTGTTGTTGTTCTTCCTTCTTCCTCTTCCTTTTATTGTGTATGTATATATATATCTAGCACCTTGACCATAGGAAAATTGATGGCAAAGAGGTGGTGTTCCGCCATTTTTGGTCACAGTGAAAGGTCATTAGGCATCAATCTAGACTTATGGCCTAATTTTAGACATTGAACTCGTCATCAATGGACATGAGGTTCTTCGATAAATGCAAGCCAAAATAATGGATCCGGTGCTAGTCTTTTGTGGTAGATAATGGACGCCGATCGAATAGTGAAGTGAAGCAAGAGAAATCTTGATATAATATTGGAAGATATAGACAGGCTAACAATAGCATTGTGTTTTTTTTTGGGGCAGTGGAAGTGCTTGGGGTTTTAAAAGAGCTGAAACTTTCCAATATGTTGAAATATTTTACTTGGGCCACTATAGGTCACGACACGATACAAGTTTTATTCGCCAAGTAAGATTACAATATTGGTGGGAACTACTAAAACATTTCACATGCTCATTATGTTCTTTAATTTCTGTCCCTGCATTGTGTTGTGTCATATTATTTTCCACTGCATTATATGGATTTTCCAGAAAAAATATTTTAGAATTTTCACTAATTGTAAATGGACACTGTAGCATCAATACAGTTTCCGTGGGGTGCACTAATTGAAAGAAATAAATTTGTCATTTGCTCAAACATCATTAGACAAATCATGGAGATTTTAAGTTTTTTAATGCTAATATAAGCTATGGTCTATTTAAAAATTAAACTTAAATTAGTTTCTTCTTTTATTTCGAAAAGGACACTAATTTGACAAGGTCAATGAATCGGTCATCTTCTCAAAATTAATGAATGTTTTACCGAGGCACACGGGCGATGATTTAGTCTACATATTGATAGTCACTAGAGTGTCTTTTCTTTTACATTTTTCTAAGGTCGCGTGTCTATGAGGCAGAGCTATAACATTAGTTGACAACTTGAAAAACTTTAGCACTTATGATAACAATGGAATGAATCATGTCTGTGGAAATTGCAGTAGATGTGTCATCATACGTAGTAACAATCCAATTTTTGTTGCAAATTTGGTCTACATTTATGAATCTTTACATCTGTTATCTTTATGATTCAATCCTGGGGTATCAAAGACTTTGTTCTTTACAATGGATACCTTGTAACTCCCCTTATCAAGTGTTGTTGTGCGATGATTATCCATTTTTTCCCCATTTTTCTTTTTAACATCCACACTTTGAGTGGGTTAGTTCAAAAAATATCCTAACATATCTTGTAATAAAAGCCTCTCTCTTTTTTGTGCTGAAGAACTCCGACCCTCACGGTGGATATCCTCAATTCACATTTTGTAGAATCACATATCTAACTTTTATTTTCAGTCCCTCCATTTTACTATGTGACTCTGCTTCGCACTTGGGTTATGTTTTATTACTGTCGCATCAATATGTGGCGCATCAATGCATGTGCTGTCATTCTCATCATCTACAATTGAGTAGTGGTTGTAGTGGGATTTATCTTCTGTGTTCTTGCTATCAATCTGAAATTCATTTCAGCATCTGATGAGGATAAGAATAACAGGTACCCTTAACACCGTCCGTCAAGAGTGCCCAACCACCTGGGTGCCGGCCCAAGGTGCGGCACTGGGTCTTTTAGTCTTAGGAAAAAGCCCAACAAGTCGGGGCGGCTCACGTCTCTCCTAAGGGGTCCGCCTCAGCCTGACCCTGCGAAAGGGCCCGCCTCACCCGACCTCTGCGCAAGAGGTCCACCTCGCCCGACCCCCGTGGGAGGGATTCCTACCTCGCCTGACCCTCGACCCCTATGGGAGGAGGCCCGCTCGACCCGCGACGACCAGTCTCTGGGAAAGGGGGATTTCCCCAGTCAAAGGGCAGTCTGTAGACACAGCCCCGGGGAACTAGGGACGTGTTGCCCCATGCCCCCGTACAAACCGGGCGGGGGCATGGTGCGGCCGCGCCGCCTGACAATATCGCACGGCCCATGATGATGTGACAGATCGCCCATGCCCTACCATAGACAACGCAGGCTAGCGCGAATCCTACGCCACCATACCGTCACGACTAACACAGTGATAGGAACAGGAGACGGAGGTCCTACTGTCTCATCAAGCAAGGACAGTGGGTCCCACCACATAATAAATAGGTGGGAGACGGGAGGCACCCGACCCCCAACTCTCCCAGGCCTCTCTCTTTATCTCCCAAATGTAAACCTCTCTCCCTTGGACTATAAAAGGGAGAAGGCATGCCCCGTGGAGGGGGAGGACGGAACCGATTCGACATGCACAGACACACACGTACACACACCGTCGACCTGGAGACTTGGGACCCTAGTTCCCTATCTCATCCGTTTGTAACTCCTACTGTAAACTTGAGTGCAAGAGCGTGAGAGCTCGAACTGGACGTAGGGACATTCCGTCCGAACCAGTATACAATCTTGTGTCTTGTCCTTGTATTACCATCCGATCCTGTAACACACATACAAATTTACTAGACGATGATTTCGGGACACTGACAACATCATTGTCAAGTAATTCCTCGTATGTATTGATGGTCGCTATTGACCCATTTTGACTGTCAACTATCATGCAAAACTGGAGCATCAAAAGGAATAAATGTTAGCATAGGATGATTATTTGACGAATTCCACAGATTCTGGTATGAGAATGTGTGCAGGTGAATTTGGGCCAAAACTGCATGAAACAAGTATATTATCCAAGGCACAAATCCCTGATCAAGCACAAGCAAGCCCAAGGGCCAAAAAGGCCGACTTGGCAACCACACAAGAGAAGGAGATGCAGCCCATGAGCATGACACATCATCGATCCAAGGCAAAATCTTCTCGATGAATGTTGACGGTCACTAACGACCTACTTTGACCATCAACTCCTGCACAAAATTGAACCATAATGTGGAATAAATACTAGGATAGACTTATTTACTAACAAATTCCATAGATGATGTTCTAGAATGTGTGCAGGTGATTTTTAGCTAATTTTGCAGCATAATGGTGTGGCATGATCCAAGACACGACGATCCAGCGAATCAGGACGCGACATGTGTCAGAATATGGATTGGAGGGCTCACCAGAGCAAGAAACCGACATACCAGAAGCCAAGCCTAGTGCCAATGACAAGTGGGCCCAGAGCACAGCCCGTGGGGACAAAGGGGAAGGTCGGTGGCCCCACTGGGTGGCCGGCCGACCACCCTGGTCGGCCAACGGCCCAGTGGGCCCCACCGCCTCAAACCTGCCATGTGGAGGCTCAACATTGGATGTAGAAGGCGGTTCGGAGAGGCTCAACTGCAGAATGGACTCTCCTTGGCCGTTCCTCCCTCCTATAAATACAAAGGGGGGGGGAGAAATGAAACACACAACACACCCAACTCAACTCACCTTTCTCCCTTGGACCTTGAGGCCTTCATCCTAGATGCTTAGGTAGACTAGGAGGTGTAGAAGAAGAGGAGGAGAGTGAGGAGGAGTCAGGGGAAGTGCCGGGGTTGTCGGCACTCTTCTCCGCTTGTACCTCGACGGATGCTTATTCGGTTGTAAGTGTTCGAGACTTTCTTATCTAGAATTAGAGTTTAGATCGCAAGTTATCATCTCTGCCTTATATAAGTTGATGTGTATGTTTAGAGAGTAGCATTTGATCTTAGTTTAAGACCCTGAATAGAAAAGACAAGTCTTGGCCAGGGCTAAGGTCAGTAGTGATAGGCGTACACGTGGTGTTTATGCAGGACTATACCACTCAGTTGTCTGATAGTCCCACAGTTTGTAGAGGTAGCCGGCAGGTGGTGACAATCCTATTTGAGCCCTAATAACCCTCCACGTTTGGGTATTGGATAGAGCACATATTACTGGAGCTATCGGCTTGTATAAGCCGGTCGAAACCAGTAGCTCGAAGTAAAACGGCGATGTGATCTCTTCTTCTAAGCATAGATTATAGATCTTAGAAAGTCCTCTCTTCTACCTCTCCTACACCAGCGTGTGTGTCCTTGGATGAGCCTTAACCCGTAGATAGTGCACTCACGTTTCCCAGTGGATACGATACCCTGGAATACTCTTGGGTGAAAGCTAGAGCGATATCCGTGCGCTTGCAGATTTTATTCATGACGTTACAAAGTACCAACAAGCTTTCTAGCGCCATTGCCGGGGAACGGTAGCTACATTATCTTCAGACTCAGTCATCTTCGTATCTCCTTTTTTCTTTTTCCTTGATTCTACCTCAGCCCCCGTTACCCATGGAGCAGCTATCCCTTTTACAGCTCTCTTCACCCAAGAGTGAGTTCTATGAGCCAGCACCCTCTGCTGACCCAATTCTTTCCACTAGCTATGAACTTAGCTCAAGCTATATAGCCTTAGTTCAGGGAAATTCCTTTTCAGGAAGGGATTGTGAAAATCCCTACCATCATCTGCGCAAATTTGAGCAAGTGTGTTCATGCATGAAAATTTCGGGCATGACACATGAAACTCTTAAATGGAAGTTTTTTCCTTTCTCCCTTTCGAAGGAGGCGAAGCAATGGTACATTCATGTCGTAGGCTATGTGAATGGAAGTTGGATTGAACTTCGGAACAAATTCTGTTCTGCGTTCTTTCCGCTTTCATGAATATGTGCCTTACGAACGGAAATTTTAACTTTCCGTCAGAATAATATGGAATCAATTGGTGTAGCTTGGGCTAGATTTATCTTATTGGTAAAATTAGCTCCAGACTTGTCATTACTCGAGCATTTATTGCTCCAGCAT
Source organism: Panicum virgatum (assembly GCF_016808335.1). NCBI lineage: Eukaryota > Viridiplantae > Streptophyta > Magnoliopsida > Poales > Poaceae > Panicum > Panicum virgatum. Next base: position 33,781,860 of record NC_053138.1, on the reverse strand, counting down.
TTTTATGCTGGTCTTGACAAGGAGTTTGCACAGCATCTCGGTCTTACTTCTGGAGGATCTTTTGCTCATCTTACCACATTCGAAGGCAGGGAAGTCCTTGACAAAATCTTGGACAGAACCTCTTTCGTTTGTATCCACGAGCCAGTTCCCACAGAACCAAAGATGCGTCATGAGGAACCTTCAGAAATCGAATCGAAACCCTCAAAAAGCCAATTAGTAGATTCGATTTATGAGACCGCTCCTGAACTTAAATCCGAAACATCGGAGCAAGAAGACTCTCTACCTCCGGAGTTTCTTCGAATTATCAAGCCGGATGTATTTGAAGATTTTGGCAACACCTCAAAATACTTCTGTCAGAAGCGACTACCAAGTCCCGTCACTCCTACAGATCCCTTAGAGGAAGATTATCTTCGGGAGACGATTCAAGAGTTGACGACGTTGATAAGCAACGAATGGCTGCAGGAAGTAGAATCATCTTTAACCCCAATCCATCTCAATTCTCCATCCTCATCATTCTGTTGCCATCTACGAGATCAAAATGTGGACGCTCTCTATAATCCCACTACCGGAGCTAATCTCATGTCAGATGAGTTTGCTTTAGCTTTTTTGGGCAATTACAAGCTCACTCCGACAGACAGACAGCTCAAGAGACCTTCAGGTTCTCTTACAAGCAGTTACGGGATACTCACCAATGTGCCATTTTGGCACGATGTTGTTAAAGTCCGTCTAAACTTCCATGTCTTCAAAGATCTCAACTTCGATTTCTTGATAGGACATCCCTTTAAGGCTCTCTTTAAGGATGTTCCTAAAGACGGATGTTTAAATATCAAGTTAGGGAAGGACACTCTCCACATTCCTGTGGATCGAGCATTAAAATGCTCAATGGAAGATCTCCCTACCCCAGAGCTAATCAAGGAAATCATGACCACTTCCACTTTCGAGTCTTTTGACTCAGACCTCGAGGAGGATATAGAGAAAATTCTGAAAGAAGTCATTGAGATAGAAGAAGACTCCGATGAGACCTTTGAACTGTCCGAGACTGAAAAGCCATCGTGACCTCCGATTGAGCTAAAGCCTTTACCTTCTGGGCTTAGATAGGCCTTCCTAAATAGTGATGTAGAGTCTCCCGTGATAATTAGCGACAAATTCTCAGAAGAGGAGAAGCATCGATCAGTCCTAGGCTATACCCTGCAAGATCTCAAGGGCATCAGTCCTGCTCTTTGCACTCACCAAATCCCTTTGGATCCCAAGATAGCACCTTCTAGGGAACCCCAAAGAAGGTTGAACAATGCCATGAGAGAGGTGGTAAAGAAAGAGGTTCTCAAACTCCTAGATGTCGAAATCATCTATCCTGTTCTGCATAGTGAGAGGGTAATTCCAGTTCAAGTTGTGCCCAAGAAAGGAGGCATGACGGTGGTAGAAAATAGCAAGAATGAGCTAATTCCACAATGAACCGTCACGGGATAGTGGATGTGTATAGATTACAAAAAACTCAGCAAGGCCATCAAGAAGCATCACTTCCCACTACCCTTCATCGATGAGATGCTAGAGCAGTTGGCAAAGCGCTCCTACTTCTGTTTCCTTGATGGTTATTCTGGTTACCATCAAATACCCATCCATCCCGATGGTCAGAGCAAGACCACAGTTCACATGTCCCTTTGGAACATATGCCTACCGATGAATGTCATTTGGGCTATGCAACGCACCCGAGTCATTCCAAAGGTGCATGATGTCCATTTTCTCCGACATGATTGAGGAAATTATGGAAGTTTTCATGGACGACTTCTCGGTCCATTGTCTAGAAAATCTAGACAAAGTCTTGCAGAGATGCCAAGAAAAGGACCTGATCCTCAACTGTGAGAAATGTCGTTTCATGGTCTGTGAAGGCATCGTCCTAGGACACTTCGTGTCCGAGAGAGGGATAGAGGTGGACAAGGCGAAGATTGAAGTCATTGAGCGACTTCCGCGTCCCGCCAATGTGAAAGGAATTAGAAGCTTCCTTAGCCATGCTGGCTTTTATCGAAGGTTCCTCGCGAACTTCTCCCAAATTGCTAGGCCTCTCACCAGTCATCTAGCCAAGGATGTTTCTTTCCAATTCACAGATGAGTGTCATAAAGCCTTTGACACTCTTAAAAAGGCATTCATCTCATCTCCAATCATTCAACTCCCAGATTGGAAGCTCCCATTCTAGATCATGCGGAATGAGGTGCCTTTTTTTAGCACTGAGTTATCATCAAGAGGAGCCATCGAGTTCTTCTAACGATTGTTGGCGAAAGGCCCCATGGTGGGCGCCAGCTGTCAGTGTTTTACCATCGGGTTCTCTGAGGGGTATCCCGAGGAGAGTGGTTATGAGTAGGGACTCACCGGGATCAGAACGCGATGGTGCAAGGAACACAATGATTTAGATAGGTTCAGGTTGCCGGAGCGTAATACCCTACATCCCATGTGGTGGTTTGTATTCCCTTAGGTGTTGTTTGATGTTTTGAAGGGGTCCCTGTTCTCCCTTATATAATGCGGGGGGAACAGGGTTATATGGGAAGTCCTAGTCGAGTTCCGTTAGGATCCCAGTCCTAGGATTTCGGCTAGGTCCCGAGTATATCGACTAGTTCTACTCCTATTCGGGTAGATATAAAAGAGGTAGGGCATACCCATGAATTACTCACTACTCAAGAATATTCCATGCCCGCAAGCAGTCCTGCTGCCCCGGGTCTGACAAGCCCCCGAGCTCTTCGTAGTCGAGTCCTGCAGGCGTTCGGGTACTTCTGAAGATGTTCTTCGGGTGCTTTGAGGGCTTCTGGATTTAGGTCTGGGCAACGAGTGCTTTGGATGTTTCTGGAGCCGGTTGACCGTTTCTGGAGTCCATCGAGTGCTTCGAGTAGTCTTCCGAGTATCTTTTCGGCTGCGTCGAGGCTATGAGGTGCTCAAGCCCCGAATTTGTCTTGGTATATGATGCGCGATGAACTTGCGCACCATATGGAGTACCCCCGAGCCTTAGTCTGATTTATCAAGTGAGGCTGAGGGTTGACTCAGTCTTCTGGGTTCTTCAGATGCCTGTAATTTTTTGAAAAAGTTGTCTTTTTATGAAACGTGTCCCGCAGCCCCCGAGCTTTGAATTCAAATTTGTGATTTGCGGTTAATGGTCTAGGAAATTGTATCATGTTCTCTGCAATCTTTCTGATATCATCAGTGCTGCGGTGAATCTTTTGAAAAGGTGGCAGTGTGGTGTACTATGTGCCCGTGGGTTCACGTGGCGAGTACTGCTGTAGAATCTTTTCTGTTTCGCCCGTGAGCCGCCTTGTCCTTTTGTGTCACGAGGGGTAGGAAGGCTCCGTTGCTTCTTCTATTTAAGCAGGGCTTGTAGTGCTTATTTCTTCGAGCTTGCGATTGTAGCTATGTGTTCGAAGTGGAGTTCTTCGCTTGAGAGTACTCAACCTCCCGATGGAAGTAGTCGATTCTTCTTTGTAGGTGCTAGAAGAGTGTTTGCGAGTAGCACAAACACTTGCTATCTTCGTGGCTGTTGGCCTTGCTTCTCACATCGTAGCCATCCTTGTCGTCTTGCACATGGTGGGCTGATGGTGGAAGCTGTGTCAGAAGATTTTTTGGGTGGAAACTGTGGTTGTTACCCCGTCGATAGCTTCTGGAGAGATGGCATTTTTTTTGTTGCAAAACATATCAGGGAGAAGAGCAGGTACAAGAAGAGGATTTGCGATGTTCCTGATCATGTATATCTTCTAACAACAAGCATTTTCCTCCCTGAATGTATCTGGATTACTCCCCTTTAAGAGTAACAAGATTTCTATCTCTGTATCATTCCTTGGGCTATCCTCTTTGTAGTTGAGATCGAGTGGTTTCGAGTGGTGAAACCGTTCATATCTGTGTATTTTCTTCTATTGGAATGTAATTCTTGGAGTCAGATTTCCTTCTTTGTGTTGATTCTGGTTCCTTTGGAACGAAACTGGAGATTGTTGGCTGAAATAACTCTGAGAACTTGGTTCGCGACCTTTGGACTTCTAGTTATTTACCGTACTGCCATTATCTCTGCTTATTTAACTGTTCGACTAAATCTAGGTTTAGCACGCTTCCCTCGCCTGCTCCGCTACTGCAAAACTCATCTGCTCTTGCCTCCGAGTGCCACGAGAAACTAGCCACCGCTAGCACCCGAGCGTGAAGCAAGAGAGAATCCGTGTTTCCCTATTCCCATGGCGCCGAAGAAGTCTGCTTCGAAGGGGAGGGGGAGTGACGCTGCCGGCGGCGATGCCGAGGTTCAAGGGTGGAAGTCGAGTAAGTGTACGGACTGCCATCTGCTAAATCTAGTAGAGAGTCATCTTCTTCAGCCTCGGAACATTATCCATTGGAGGCATTCGGATGGGGAGTCTTTTCCCCATGAGGAAGGAAACGAATCTGTTGTTTCTCTTCCTCATGTTTTTTGGGGCCTCGGATTTTCGGTTTCTGATTTCTTCCGGGGCCTTCTTCAACACTAGGGGGTTCAAGTGCATCACTTGACCCCTAATTCTACTCTTCACATCTCCATCTTTGTTCTTCTGTGTGAAGCTTTCTTGGGGATTGAGCCCCACTTTGATCTTTTCCAATATTTCTTCCATCTGAAACTCCATCCCAACGATTCTAAGGTACATGTAGTTGGGGGAGCCGGGTTGCTGTTTTGGCAGGGGAAAAAGACCAAGTATATCCCCTACGAGTTGAGCGATAAGGTCATCGACTAGAAGGAGATGTGGTTCTATGTTAGGAATCTTTCCTCTTCCCTTCCTCTTCGTACTCCTGGTCCCCCTGTGAAGAGACCGAGTTGGAATTCCAGGGGAGGTCGGGCGGATCAGGTCAATTTTCTCCTTGGGGAGATGACGGTTTGAAGGTGGATCACCAGATTACTGGTGCCTCTGTGGTGGCGCATTGGACTATACGGAGGGTTCAACCTCTGCAGCGGCGAGTTCATCTTTCCATTGAGTATACGGGTGAGGAGGATCGTACTCGATATACTCGGGAGAAGATTACTGTTGATGGTGCTTAAGTGCTATTTTCAACCGTCAACTATACTCAATAATAAAGGAAAACTACATGCTATACTCACATATTTGTATCACTAACCTTGCTCCACAGTTGTTTTCAAGTTTTATACATTTCAGATGGGCAGGAGCGAAATAAGACAAAACATGCAATAAACGCCACATAACTACGCAGAAGATCGTATCCGGTGTCACCCACTTACAAAGAGGGCCCACTTGGCAGAGCAAACGGGCGCGCCACGCATAATGCACATAAGGAAAGACACAATGGCCCACATGTCAGCCAGCCAGCAGAGGATGAGGACGAGGGGCACCAAGGTGGGGTCGGCCGACCCCTAGGGCGGCCGAACCTGGCCTGGCTCCTGTCCTAATGCACTTCGAGGAGGAGTCACCCCCAAGGCACCTGATTACCTTCCATACGTGCGTTGGTGGGAAACCGACCTCCAAGTAGTATAAATAGGCCTCTCCTCCACCCCCCTCAACACACAGACACACACTCTCATTCCACCATTCCAAGAAGGCTCTCCTCTCTCTTGCTCTCTTAGCTAGGTAGTGGAGCTAGGCTAGTTCTCTTTAGCGAAGCAAGTCGTCCTCAGAGTCGTTGAGCGATCCTCGGCTCCCGGTATGGCTTTGTATTCATTTTGTCAGACTTCTATTCATAATATAGAGATATGCCATGGTTGCTTTACTATCTTTATAGTTTATCAATCCATTCTTAGTTCGTTCATGAGTTATGCAAAGGTCATGGTTAGGCTAGATGATCCGGGTACGGATAGAGGTTCGTTGTGCTTTCGGGCTTGCTCTAGTGTTTTACTTGTCCATCCGAAGGGTGGGAGACCTGGGGACACTAGAGTAGTGACTTCATACACGAGCGTGGTGCTCGGGTATGCGAGATCCTTCGGATATGACCGTGCTCCACGGTGTGACTGGGGTAGAGGGCAGGTGGTGACAGCCCTGTTCATCCAGCGTAACAGCGGTGTTGCGTTTAGCGTACTGCCCGACGTTCGGGTTCGGTGTAGGAATTCATGCAAAGAGATAACGGGACTGGATGTACTCCAGTGCGGGACCTTCTCCCCGCTGTCCCATCTTCCTGGCACCTGTAGTCCTAACCATGTCCTAACATGACTCCAGCTTTGGATAGAAGCACTAGGACACCTAATCTAGCCTAAGCTCCAGCTGACTTAACGCAGGATAGAGTAGTCTTTTGTTTTGTCATTTCTCTCTTTTATTCCTTCTTCTTGGAGTGTGGATGTGTGTTGTGTCACATTACCCTTGCTTATTCTTTATCTGGACTTACCCCTGTTAGAGTTCTGCCTATTGCTTGAGGTACAATGTCATGGTTAATGTTAAGTACAATACCTTTGCCGCTGCCATCCTTTGGGACACAAATAAATGATGATACCCTTACTCTCCGGGTGAAATGCTACAACGGTATATCCGTGCGCTTGCGGATCCATCTGTAATCGTATTGATTATACCACGAGAGTGGCACCCCTTTGGTGCAGATGCTAGGATGGGTTCGGCGCCCTCATTTCTAGTGATTGCACTAAGCACCGCCATCAGGCAATTCTGAGGTTGATACCAAGGTCATCGCAAACCTGGTATAGACTTAAGAAATGCCAACAAGTATTTCTGGCGCCGTTGTCGGGGACGGCATGTGAACAAAGATATTGTGCTGATATTAATCTAGGCTTTGTACTCAGGATATGGTCTTTACTCTTTCAGGCTAATGTCACTTTATGTCTTCTTTTATTTTTGATTTGAAAGAAGAGAGGGGTAGTGTATGACTAGTTTCTCCCTGCTGGAAAACTACACAGACAATCCAGAGAGGCTCGTGAGAAGGGCACAATCTCGTGTCGTTCCTCCTCTCGCTATCCTCCTGGCACAGGAACCCATTTCGAAAGCACTACTCGTTCTTGAGGCTATGGCTGAAAAGACCCTCCGCGAGTTCTCCATCCCTTCCACCGACAATGTGGCCACTGGCCCCAACATCAATGTCGGGGACGTGAACTTTGAGCTGAAATCAAGCCTCATCAACATGATGCAGGCTAGCCCATTCTGCGACAAGCCGAACGAGGACGCAAATGCACATTTGCAAAAAAATTTGGAGCTCTGCGACACCGTTGTCATACGGGGTGTCGCTGCCGATGCAATCAAGCTTCGTCTGTTTCCCTTTTCCCTGCTGAGGAAGGTGAAACAGTGGTTTTATACAGAAAAAGACATTGACACCTGGGCCAAATGCTCCATGGCGTTCCTAGCAAAATTCTTCCCACTGGGCAAAACAAATGCCCTGCGCGGAAGAATTTCAAGTTTCCAGCAGACGGGGATGGAATCTATCCCAGAAGCTTGGGAGAGGCTGCAGGAATACATCCTGGCCTGTCCTCACCATGGCATGGACGAGTGGCTCGCCCTTCAAAGCTTCTACAATGGGCTCACAACGACAGGACGGGGAATATCTCGCAAAGAAATGCCATGCTGTTGAACTACAACTTGCAAATAGATCTATTTGATGTCTGGGGAATCGATTTCATGGGACCATTCGTGAACTCACATGGGTTTGAGCATATATTGGTGATGGTGGACTATGTTTCTAAGTGGGTTGAAGCTATGCCATGTCGGAAGGCATCAACGGAGGAGTCCATACACATCATTAAATCAGTTATCTTCTCTCGATATGGCGTCCCGAGAATCTTGATAAGCGACGGAGGAACACACTTCACGGGCAAAGACTTTGGTAAATGCTTGAAGAAATTGGGAATTGAACATAGAGTGTCCACGGCTTATCACCCCCAAACAAACGGACAAGCGGAAACTTCGAACAAGCAATTGAAGGACATTTTAAAGAAGACCGTGATGAAAGGAGGAAAAGATTGGTCGAAGAGACTAGATGATGCACTATGGGCATATCGTACGACACACAAAACCCCGATTGGTATGACTCCTTATCAATTTGTTTATGGAAAAACATGCCACTTTCCGGTTGAGCTAGAACATAAGGCGTATTGGGCGATGAAGGAAATGAACTTTGATGCGGAAGCCGCTGGAATTAAAAGGAGAATCCAAATAAGCGAATTGGAGGAGTTAAGATTGAAAGCGTACAATAGTGCAACAATTTACAAAGAGAGGATGAAGAGATGGTACGACAAGTGATTACAAAACAAGGAATTCAAAGAAGGAGACAAGGTCCTACTCTACAATTCAAGATTCAAACTTTTTGGCAAAGGAAAATTGCAAAGCAAATGGGATGGACCATACGTCGTACACTCGGTTTCACCCACGGGAGCGGTGACAATCATGGATGTGAAAGGCGACCAATATGTGGTGAACGGACAGCGACTAAAGGTATTCTTGGAGCCCGACGTCGTGCCCCTTCATTACATCGACATATATACCATGGATGAGGAACCGGAACGTCAAGCCTAACGACGTTAAGCAAGGTAAGTTTGTAAATATTCTCTTTTAGATTTTATTTTCGTAGTTTTATTTTTATTCTGGACGAACTTTGAGTAAAACATAGGCTCATAATTTGTTGGTGGGCACCTCGGAAAAAGTTGGAGTCCAGGGGGCCGAAAAACCCCCTGGGCCGGCCGACCGGCCTGAGCCTCCTCGTGTGAGAATCGGTCTCGATTTTTTGTAGGTACGAGATAAGGAAATTTTGAACCCGTGTCTTATAGATTTCGCATGCCAAATACGCAGAGATATTGGACTTCTCGTCCAAGTCTTTTCAGGACTTAAATAGAGGCGCGGTTTAGATCTATTCTCTCATACTTTTCAATCTACACCACTACCTCGTGAGAGACATCAACAATGGCAGTTCCAGCGAGCGCAAGACCCATGATTGCAGCTATGGAGATCAAGGAGAGGGCATGGCACCCGACACCCCCACACCAAACCAGCAGACGCCTAGCCCCATCTTGGCAACTGGTGCGCCGCCCCTCCTTGTCGAAGCAAAGCGATGTGAAGCGAAGGCCCCTCCGAAGAAATTTAACACCCAAGCACGGATGAGCGTCGGAGGGAAGGGCCTTCTGTGGTGCAAGAAGAAGCTAGCTCAAGCACAAAGGGAGGTCGTCATCATCAGCGACGAAGACGAGGGCGAGAAGCGACAAGACAAAGAGGCACCCGCACCTAGGCGTTCCTCGCGCCTTCTCGTAGTTAAAAGGAGAAACTACATCGAGCACACCCCGGAGCCGAAGGACTATGTGTGGGACAGCGATTGGGAGAGCTACATGAGCCCCGGTTCATGGGGCGCCACCGGTCGTGACTACGATGATGATTGGCCGGGGTGGGCCGAAGAGGAGAGAAGGGAGGAAGACGACCCCTCCGGAGGTGACAGCGGCAAAGAGAAGAAGAAGGACGACGACGAGCCCAATGACGACGACCCCAACCGCGGCGGCCATCACTTCAGGTGCTGTTTCAAGTGCCGCAATGAAATCGCGGATCTCCGCACCACCATCGATAGGTGTCACGATCGAATCTTGGCAATGGATCGAAGGATGGACGACATCGAGCACTTGGTCGAAGGAGATTACAACTTCCTTGTCCGCAACATAAGGAAGTTATTCGGGATGGTCGGAGATCTACAAATGCAAGGAGGAGGGCGCCCTAGATGTAATTGCCCTAGGTGCCGTTGAGAACGCAGACGAGCATCACACCCATCTTTTATATCATTGCGACGAGGATGCCACATAATCTAAGCATGGGGGGAAGGTGTGACGGCTCGTAGATTGAATTTTGTTAGTCTTTGTTTAGCCGAAAGTTCGTCGTGTGCATGTCTTTAATTCCGCATGTGTGAGAGTCATAGTCTAGTTGTGTGCTTTATTTTTCGCATGTGTGAGAGTGAGTCTTAAATTAGTGTTGAGTCATGAAAACAAAATAAAAAGAGTCTTTGTTTTTTGTTGGATCGTGCAATTTTATTTATGCATTCAGTTTTACTTTATTTTCTTTAAAGCAATTGTTCACGAGCGTTGTCATGAAAATTAATTCGTATTTGTGGAGCTTAGTAAATTATTCGTCCATGTTAATACCCACACTTGAGCTTTGATCTAGCGCTTGGTTTTGATTATGCTTGCGAGTAAGGCATGATTTGGAGGAATTTAATTTCATAAAAATCAAGTTCTTGGCAAGTTGAGAGTCAAATCCTATCATCCACAAGCTATATTCGTTCCACCATAAGTATTGGATGTACATTGAGTTGAGTTAGGATTTCTTTCTCTTGGGAGTTTTAATTTCGAGCAATGATCATGTCCGTATTTTTCATCTCTGAATTGCTAGCCACGTCAATATTCAGTAATGAGAATTCCTCATTGGAACAACTCATGAAATCTACCGGATTCCAAAACCTGAACCTGAGATTATCTTGTTTATTATCCTCTTCCTTGACAACAACCCAATTATGAGGATACGTTCTGTTCCTGCGCATGAGTTGTATAAAACATAATTTTGGGATGAAGAAAGGAAGGAGTACTGGAAAGACGGACCGAATCCGACCTGGGAAAGCCCCAGGCCGGCCGGCCTACACCCCTTGGCCCGGCCGGCCTAATTCCCTCTGGCCTTGGCTCGGGCTCCAAAAATTCAGGGAGCCACTTTGGAGAATTGCCTATCTATGTTTTATAGAAAGTGTCCTATGAAAAGGTTTAGAAAAGAGAAGGAAAATTCAGGAGAAAGAAAGAAAAAAAAAAATAAGAAGGGAAGAAAAGAATAAATGAAGGGATTCTATGGTTAGAGAAGTGCAAAGAGATATCACCTCGTTGTTTGAACAATATCCTCAATTCCATCCATATGCAATCCGACAACGAGGACGACACTTGTGCCTTGAAGTCAACCTTTTTGTATGCCTTTGCACATGTCCACCATTCTAAATCTTCTTACCCTTGAACCCCTTACATTATGGAGAAACTCTCATGATTATTGGCTCGGAAGGTAAGCAATCATTAGAAGGTTTTCTTAACTTGACAATATATGTATATACTTTGCTAGCCTCACCTATAGCCCCACTTTATACTTGAGAGACTTTTGGGAGATGAGAATTTGCAAATAATAATAGGATAGCCACTTATATCGAGAGACATGAAAGGACTTGTGCAAGAATTTTTGGTCTAACCTTTGTTGTAGGGTATTTTGCTTCTAAAAATAAAAAAAAGAAAAAAACCTCCAAGGATGGCAAGAAAAGCAAATGTTGTCGATATTCAAGTTGTCGGTTAAAGGTAAGAGTCGTGGAGTAATATTGGATGCGTTTTTAAACGCCCATGATATGATTATCCTCGCTACTCCTCTGACCTATGTTTGAAGAAATATTGTTAGACTTGTTCGCATAAGTAAATTTTGCAGTTTGAGAACTCTCGAGCAACCCATGGAAGGACTTGATGATTTGATTTGCTCGAGGATGAGCAAAAGCTAATCATGGGGGGAATGTTGGCGCTCCTTAAGTACCCATTTTGTTATACAATTAGGAGAGGTTTTGGTAAATTCTTTGGGATGATTCATGTACTAACCCGCCACTTGGCACCCGAACTTGACCGTTTTGGATTTTGTCCTGGATTTTGGAGCATGTTGTATTTTTGGCAGGAAATTGGACATTTTCGGAGATGTTTTGATGCATGGTCACAACTAGGCTGAGGAATAAGGAGAAGAGGCCGCACACGAAAGATGGAACCGAAAGGGGCCAGAAAGGGACCAGGCCGACCGGCTTGGGCCCCTCTGAGCCGGCCGGCCTAGCCCATTTCCAGGCCCAATCGGCCTCAGTTTTCTTCAGCACGAAGTATTCGTCAACCCTAGACTGTGTTTTACCAAAACCACCGACTAGAACCGCCTATATATACCCCGAAGCCGCCATCAAAGAGGGGGGATCGTAGAGAGAGCATCCAGAGATGAGTTTCAGAGATCCATTCGAGTTAGACACAAGAGAAAAGCGACACCGGAGGCCTCATCATCCCTCGGCGCCGCTGCAATTTGGAGGACAGCAAGGGATCCATCCCATGCCGGAGATTTCGTCACCATGATTGACTACGCTTCGCTTAGCTTCATGGGGTAAAGTCCTCGTTTGTTCATGGGGTTGTAAGGACATCTTGAGTTGTAATTGCCGAATCCTTTATGAGATTGATCTATCACGATTCTTGTTGATGATGCTTTGATGCCTAATAGTTCGCGACTTGGCTTTGGGTTTGCTTTTCTCTTGCATGGTTTACTTAGATTACATCAACTATCGTGTTCTTGTTAATTCGTTACCGATTATCCTAGTGTAGTGACAGTATGCGGGAGGGAAAGGTTTTGATCTTGGAACACACCTTTGGTAGATTAGATCTGTTCTTCGTTGCTTGCCGATTACATCTCTAGTGATCCTAGACCCTATGGACAAATGCTCTTCATATCTTGTGCACACAACTATCATTGCTCACTAGTCTAGATTGGATTAGATTGGTTAGATTAGATCTATTTCACACTCAATCACTCAATATAGATCTTTTACCAACATCATTAGTGCTTAGTTAAGCATAGTAATACACTTGTTCCGTGGATTGATAAACCTTGGGGGAATACTCTAAGGGAAAATCTACACGATCCGTGCGCTTGCGGTATGTAAATTGGCGCTCTAAGGAGCATCAACAATTGGCCATCTCCGGCTAGCCCGTCGTCGCAGAATCATGCGCCGGCGACCCGCACCACCGCAGGCTCTCGCCCCCGCACTCTGGACCGCCCGATCAAGATCCTGCGGCCTAGAAACGAACCCGCCAGAGTCAAACAGAAGGATACCGGTCAGCGCCTTTCCTTGAAACCAACCGGCCGTCCAGTCGCGTTCAAAAGTATTTCCAACTGGGTTCTGTTTTTAACAATTTAGCCCCTAACCTTTTACAAAATAGAACCCGCAGTCCAGCCCCTGCAGTTTTGCAAGTTAGACCCTAGATCTATCCTTTAATTATGTATAGGTCCCTGTTTTTTGCAGAAAACCCCTAGAAACTTAGTTTTTCTTGCAGAAAAGCCCCTAGATCTTGTTTTAAGCCAAGTTTTTGCGTTCTAGCTCCGTTTAGGTGTTCTTTATGTACACGCGATCGTTGTAACGCGTAGAATAGTTCTAGCTCAGTTTTGTTTGTTGTTTTTATGTATTGTTGTACTGTTTCTTAGTGTTTGCTCTTGTTTGCATGTATGTGTATGTGCTGGACTTGTTTTGGCGTTGCGATCGTGAGTAGACGTTGATGCTTCGGAGGAGTACCGGTACCCGGAGCAGCCACCCTCTTCAGAGCAGTTTGAGCAGCAGGAGAACTTTGAGGAAGGCAAGTATAACATGAACAACACCTATCACTTTTAATACAATTTCGTACTGCATTTTAATACTGTATGCCTATAAGGATTTTCCTAGCCACTTTATATCCTTTAAATTTACCTTTGGTTGCATTTTGGTTAGTTGTGCTAGGTTGCTGCGCTCTCACACATAATGGTCCTTTTTAATTAAATTGTTAATAATCTTATGCAACTTAATTCTGGAGCCGACCCTCTGTGCTGTGTGCTTGAGTGGTTTGTGCATCCTTAAAATTATGCTTTGTTAGAAACATGGTTTAGGGGGCCAGCACGGTGCTTAGTGCTTGGTTGACCACTCTCCAAAAGGACCAGTTCATAGAGCGACAACCTGGGACAACAGCGCTATCACAAGATTAGAATGGGACGATCTTGGCTTACTAATTAGGTCTTTTTGGTTTGGAGTAACTTACCTGCGGGGCAAGGGTGGTAAGCTTCTCACCTAAGGAAGTGTGATGAACAACTAGCGTAGCTCACGACTTGTGGGTAAACATGTGCAACCTCTGCAGAGTGTAGAACTGGTATACCAGCCGTGCTCACGGTTATGAGCGGCTCAGATGCTCCTTTTGACTAGTGGGGTTATCTTCCTTTGATTAGGGGGTTCCCCGGGTGGTTGATCATAGCACCCTTGCCCCGCAGGTAAGTTACTCCAAACCAAAAAGACCTAATTAGTAGGCCAAGACCATCCCATTCCAGTCTTGTGGTAGCGCTATTGTCCCAGGTTGTCGCTCTATGAACCGGTCCTTAGGGAGAGTGGCCAACCAAGCACTAAGCACCGTGCTGACCCCCTAAACCATGTTTCTAGAAAAACCAATTTTTTACGAGACGTGAGCCACTCAAGCACAGGGCACAGAGGGCCACTCCCAGAATTAAGTTGCATATACCATTAATCAAATTAATTAAAAAGGACCAAGTGTGTTATAGTGCGGCACCTAGCATAACTACCAAAATGCAACCCAAGGGATATATATATATATATATATATATATATATATATATATATATATATATATATATATATAAAGGATATAAAGTGGCTAGGAAAGTCCTTATAGGCATACAGTATTAAAATACAGTATGAAATTGTATTTAAAGGTGATAGGTGGTGTTCATGTTATACTTGCCTTCCTCAAACTGCTCCTGCTGCTCAAAGGTCTCTACAGAAGGTGGCTCTTGGTACTCCTAAGGATCAACGTCTACTCACGAGCGCAACGCCTAAACAAAGTCCAGCACATACACATACATGCAAACAAAGGCAAATGCTAAGAAACAGTACAACAATACATAAAAACAGCAAAAAAACTAAGCTAAGACTATTCTATGTGATACAACGATCGCGTGGACATAAAGAACACCTAAAACGGAGCTAGAACGCGAAAACTAGGGCTAAAACAAGGTTCCAGGGACCTATCTGCAAGAAAACTGAAGTTGTAGGGGCTCAGGAACAAAAACCAGGGACCTATACGTGATTAAAGGATAGACACAGGGTTTAGACTGCAAAACCACACGTCTAGGGACGACGGGTACGATTTTACAGAAGCTCAGGGGGCTCCGTGAAAGAAATAGGGCTGAACTGTAAATACTTTTGAACTAGAAAGGACCACGGGTTGATTCTGAGAAAAACCAGGGGCTCTTTAACAAAAAGACAAGGGTGAAGCGGTATCTATGTGTATGGGCCATCGGATCTAGATCTAATGATCCGGACCCGTCCCGATCTAGATGTAATCCTACGCGTTCGCGACGGATCGGGCGGTTAGGGTGAGTTGGGCGCGCGCGGCGGCGGCGCTCGCCTGCCGGCGGCTCTGTCCGCGGAGGTGCGGCATCGGGCTTGCCGGAGTCCGCCCTTTCTGGCGTCCCGGAGCTCGGTTTGGGGTGCGGTTTGGCCGTGGGTGGAGTACGCGACGCGCGTAACCCAACTGGGCATTCATGGTGGTGGATTAGGGCACGGGGCGGGCTCGCCACGGCAAGGGGCGGCGAGGGTTCCCCGGTGATCTGCGTTCATGCAGTACCGAGCCCGATTCTACTCGGTTTTGGCTCGGGTAGATCACACTGGACTGGAGTAAGCTTCTGGTTAGGTTAACGCAGGTCGACAAGGGCTGGAGCAGGGGGGTTCGGGTGGTGCGGCGGCACTGCAGCGAAGGTGCTCGCCGGAGCAGGGTGTTCGTGCCGTGCCCAGGCTCGGCTGTGGTTGCAAAGGCCTCATAAAGCTTGCGCAGAGCAAGGGTAAGCTTGCGCATAGGTCGAAGGTGCTGCAGCGTGCCCGCCACGGCAGGGCTGCGCCTGTGAGGCGCCAGAGCGCCGGTGAACGGCGTTGCGGCCGCAGGGGTGGGCTACAGCCTACAAGTTCTAGCGCAAAAGGACCAGGGAAACGGGTTGGTGCTTACCTACGGCTTGGGTCAGGCTGGAACGTATCGTAGGGTGGTCGGCGACGAGGTCTGGTGGCGGAGCTCGGGGCTGTGTTCGCAGTCCGGGCTCTGCGGGGGTCCTCCGGGCTTCGGATCTCCACAGGCAGGTGCAGCGACGTGCTGCGAAGGTGTACCAGGGATCTGGACGAGGTAAGGGCTACCGGTGGCGAGGAAATTGGGGCGGCGGGATGACTTACCTGCAGCGGTGTCCGGGCAGAATTCCGGCATTTGTGTGGGCTATGGTCGAGGCAAGGTGCTCGGGAAGTCCACTGGAGTCGCGGCGGAGCTAAAGCGGAGGTTTGTGGGAGTGGAGGCGTAGCAGGGCGGCGTGGCCGCGGCAGCGCCGGGGTGCGGTGCGGCGGAGCAAGGCGGGCGGCGCTCTAGGGTTTGAGGCGGTGGTTGCGGGGTGGAGACGGGATGCAGGAGAGGCCGGGGATCCCATTTATAGGGCGGCTGAGGCCTAGGCGTGCATGCCTGGGAAGGAAAGCTTCGCCAGAGATCTCGGCGTGACGGGCGCAGCCGTTGTGCGAGGTTGAAGGAGGGCCTGGCGCGTGGGACTAGTTCGTCAGCGAGCAGGGTGAGCGCATTGCACGGGGCGCGGCTGAGCGGTGAGTTTGGGCCAGGGAAAGAGGGGGTTGGCACAGGAGAGAGAAAGGGCAAGCGGGCGACTTCGGGAGAGCGGCTGAGGCGGTAGCGGGCCGAGCGGGAGGGAGCTGGGCCGCGTGCGGGGTAAGGGAGGGAGTGGGGGACCTGGGCCGCGCTGGGCCGTGCGGGGAGGAGGAAAAGGAGGGGAAGGGCCGGGAGGGTCGGGCCGCTTCGGGTTGCTGGGCTGGATTGCTTATGGGTTTAAGTCCGGTTGGGGTTTTCTATTTTCCTATCTCTTTTTCTAATTCAAACCAAACTAAACCTATTTGAATTCAAATAAATTTGAATTCAACTCTAGCCACTCAAGCAAATGAAAACCATGCACCAGCATGAATGCACAAACAATTTTAAACCTAGAGAAAATTTTAATTACTTGCGAAAGGAAATTAATTTAAATACAAGGCTAAGCATATAAAACCTTAGAAAATTAAATAAAGCCAATTAAATTTATTATTAAATGCTGAAATTTAAAATAGGGTGTTACAAATCCTACCCCCTTACAGGAATCTCATCCCGAGATTCTGGGCTGGCTAGCAAAGAGAAACAAGGATGTGATTAAGCTCTACGCACACCTGGTATCACCTGCTGCTGATCCTGATCATTTTGGGCACCCTGCTTGGAGCAGTTCCCGGAAATAAGGTGGGTCTCATCACCACTGGTACGCGGGATTGGTGAAAGGTCCTGGACTGGTGCTACCGGTTACAGGCGCTTCTGTGGACAACTTTTGGCATAATGACCTTTTTGCCCGCATTGGTAGCACATGCGGCGGCGGTGAATGACGCTACTTGGTTGACCTCCTTGTGAACTTAACATCACATCTTGCATTATTTCTGCTGCTTGCTTTTTGGACTCCTTGTGGCCGCGTGGCTGAATCACATTCATAGTGATACTCAACCCATCAACATAATCATAGAGTGCTTGGTTTTTGACCTGTGTATCTCTAGAGCACTCAGGATCCTTTCTCTTCTGGATGGTTTGTAGCTCATCGACCGATTGAAAGTCAAGGAAAAGGGAATCCTCTGCTAGCTGCTCTTGATGAGACATCTTTCTCTTCGTATTGGAGAACAACCTCTGGTTCCTCCTAGTTGTGGCTTCATCTTCAGTCGCACAAACTTGATGACAAGAAACGCCATAGAATTGGCAACACGGGCAAGCTTTCTCACCATCCTTCGGGTGGTATGTTGTTTGCGAAGACTGATCTTGTACCGTTATTGGCTGCTCCACGGAAACTATTGCATGAACACCATCACCCATTGCACTGTCTCCAAGGTCTTTTTGTTCCGTAGACATCTGAGCTGGGATAAAAGGAAGCCTAGATTGGTAAGGTCAAAGAAGAGAAAAAAAACCCCACTATCTAAGGTTCTATCTTATTTAGACACACTGCCCATGCACCACTGCTGCTAACTCCAGATAGATGTTACATAAACCCGAAAAAGGGAACTATAGCATAACTCTTCTGCCTCGTCTGAGAGATTCTCAAATTCTCCTGTACTATCTGTAGGCCGGGGTGTCACATCAAGCCTAGTAACTGATCAGGTCCGGCAAGTGGACATACCTTCCACTCTCTCTTAGAGATAGGAAATTAAATATATTGAAATTAAGTTATATTGCAACAACCACGGGTGCAGAGAATGGCGGTTCTCTGTAGTCGGGGAGAGTGGCGCTGATCCCCGAACCGGAATGAGAAGCAAACGGTTGCTTGGGAATGACTCATCAGTGCTCCAAGTGTGTGTGTTAGGTTTACCCTTGCAAGGTTGGAAATTCGATTCAGAATCGTCAGTTTCTCACGGATATTGAGACTGCTTGATCCCTTTGCCACATAGAGTAAGAAGTGAAACATTCATAATACTTAATCTTGTTGGATGCAAATATATCCTCTACCATGTTTGTGTAGATAGGTGCTTATCTAGACTGGATAATCCAACTAGAATCTGAAATCTAAAACTTGAAAATAAGGATCTACTCTTTGTTGCTTTTCAGCAAAAGAAACCCCAGAGCCTTCATAAACTTTGCATGTATAGGGCTACTATATATCCTTTGACGGGTCAGTCTTGCTGAGTATTAGTATACTCAGACTTGCTTGTGACCTTGTTTTCAGGAATGACTTTGGAAGACCCAAACACTAGCTTGACTTGGCCTAGTGTGTTACCTACTGGTTGGTCCATGGAATGGGAACCGTCTCCAACTAGTGATAATTCAACTGAATGATGTCATGTTCGGGCTTATCATGATATCTACCCTACGACAGTTGTATATAGTCGTGTTTTACTTTCTGCTGCAGAACTACTCTCTTATACTTAGTTTCTGTGAAACCTCTCTAGTTTCCTTTGGAATAAAACTTGTAAAAGCTAGAGCTTCGGCTCACTAGCTTCAAAACTCTGATGTAAATTATACCTCTTATCTATATGATGTGAAATATTGTGGAATTGTTGTATCTCTGACTTGCCTTCGTGTGGGATGTATAAGTGTGTTGAAGTGCGTGTAGATGTTTAGTACACTCAAACTGGTGTAATTTAAAATGGTTCTGTCACAGTTTAGTGCACTCAAACGTTTCAATGAATCATACCCTACAGCTTTTTGTGTCCCTTTTTGGCAACATCTTACCTTTTGATAATGGAAGCAATGATGAACTGTGATCTAATGGATCTTTTTCATAATTCAGATGGTGGGCTCAACGCGTGGTACCCCGGAAGGGTTTAGCCATGGCCAAGCTAGTGGATCTCAGCAACCGCCATCGCCACCTCCAAATTTGGCAGAAGTTATGGCCCTGCAAACGGAGCTGATACGCCAACTAGTGCAGGGGCAGCAAAACCAACCACGCTCTCAACAGCAAGGATGAGATGATTATGTTCCTCCTGCACCTTGATATCAAGACTTCTTTGGTACCCAGCCCCCGCTGTTCCACAAGACCGATGAGTCCCTGGATGCAGATGCATGGCTTCGGACCATAGAATCGAAGTTTGTTTTATTGCCGGTACCATGCTCCGAAGCGAACAAGACTCTCTTCGCCGCCCAGCAGCTACGTGGCACCGCCCGCATCTGGTGGGATAATTATCGTGCCATGCTGCCCGCCGATCATGTCGTCAATTGGGAAGAATTCCAGACCGCCTTCTAGGTGCATCACATTCCCGAAGGACTCCTAGACCGTAAGCTAAATGAATTCTTGGCACCGACACAAGGAACCTGCACGGTGCTGCAATATGCACAGGTCTTTAATCAACTGTGCCAATACGCGGGTTATCATGCTGATAGTGATGCCAAGAAGCGGGATCGTTTCCGCTGCGGTCTCAATACCAAGCTCAGGGAACGTCTTAATCTTGTCCGCCCTAACAGCTTCAATGAGCTGGTGAATCTCGCCATTACTCAGGATGATTGCATAGCAGCGCATCGTGCTGAGAAGAAGCGGAAGGCACCAACTGAACCCTCTGGTGCATAGCCACCGAGGTATCGTTTGGTGCAGAATACAGTTCCCAGGGCTTCACAAAGGAATTCGCCGTCAGGCAGATGGGTTTTCAGGCCACACCAGCAGCAAGGAGCAGCTAGACCTCCTATACATCAACAGCAACAATCTGGGCCAAAGCCAAATGTTCAACAACCCAGCCGCCCGAATGATGATAATCATTGCTTCACTTGCGGAAGTCCTGCACACTTTGCCAGGAATTGCCCTCGAAACCAGAAGCCTGCCCAAGGCCAGAATGCTAATCAGAACAACCAAGGCAAGGGCAAGAAGCAAGTTATGCAAGTCAGGCAAGGGAAGATCAACTTTACCACTCTTGCTGAACTTCCGGAGGGCGCACCAATTATGCCAGGTATATTTTCTATCAATGATAAGCCTACAGTTATACTGTTTGATTTTGGTGCAACACATAGTTTTATTAGTGATAAATGTGGGGCAAGAGTAGGACTGGAATCTAGTCAAGCTACGGCACAATATATGATTACCACACCTGGTGGGAAAATAGCTTCCAATCAAATCCTTAGACATGTGCCAATCAAATTGGGTAGCAAGTTGGTTAAAACCGATTTGATTTCTCTATGTCTAGAAGGTATGGATATTATCCTGGGTATGGACTGGATGACCCAACATAGGGTACTGTTAGATATCTCTTCCTGAGCGGTTGAGATTGATTCCCCCTCTCACGGAACTACTACCCTTTATCTTCCACCGCAAGAGTACATCACTCCTTGCACCTTTGCAATGGAAGGTGTCAAACTGGATGACATTCCGATAGTATGTGAGCATGCAGATGTATTTTCAGACGATTTGCCCGGACTACCTCTTGATAGAGATATTGAGTTTGTGATTCAATTACAACCAGGCATAGCTCCTATCTCTAAAAGACCCTACTGGATGCCACCAAATGAGTTAGCAAAATTGAAGATCCAGCTTCAAGACTGTAACACCCGGTTTATAAAAGGACATAAACCGAGCAATCATATACGTGCCAGGATCAAGTCACATGTATATACAACAGAATGAACAGTATATCACAGCACATATCACGTAAAAGATATAATAAAGCGAGTATGAATGTTATTTATTACATTAATGATAAAATGTTTGATACAGAGTATGCGGAAGCGTAATACATAAACGATAACTCTCGTCGGAAACTGAGCAGGATGCCACAGGGACGTCGACTGGGAGACGAAGGCCTAGAAGTCCTCGTAGTCCTGGTAGCGCTGAGCGAACTCCCTCGCGTCGGCAGGAACTGAGCAGCAGTAGAGTATCCCCAAGAGGAAAAAAGAGTAGAGTAGGCAAGAGTGAGTACACAACTTGTACTCAACAAGTATAACACAAACTATGAGGCTCTAAGGTTGGCTGACTCAACTGCATTAGCTTTTAAGTCTTGGCAAAAATTTATTAAAGCTAATTACTATAAGTTGATGAATTACCATAAACCCAGTTACATAGTAATTAATCAAAATTAATTGAGAACTACTGATAACCAAACCGAACCAAGCCACTAATCAAATGGAGGATCCGGGCCGCTCATGACCGTGAGCTACGCTAGTTGTTCATCACACTTCCTTAGGTGAGATGACTAGCAAACTCACTACGAGGCCGTTACAAAGGATCACGTTGGTAAGGTGTAACAGCTAAGGATTCAGGCTCCGCAATGATGGGGCCCACCTCGAGGGGGTACGCAGACCAAGCCTCGTAGCACAGGGACCATTGAAGCTCACCACCCCTCCTGCCCCGTCGGTAAGTTACTCCCGAACCAAAATGACCTAATTAGTAAGCCAAAACCGTCCCATTCCAGTCTTGTGGTTGCGCGGTTGTCCCAGGTTGTCGCTCTAATGACGTACAGTCCTTATGCAGAGTAGCTAGCACATAACACAGTGCGAGCCCCCTAAACCAAGTTTCTAGAAAAACCAATTTTAACGAGACGTGAGCCACTCAAACGGGCCACTCCAAGAATTAAGTTACATATACCATTAATCAAATTAATTAAAAAGGACCAAGTGTGTTGTAGCGCGGCACCTAGCACAACTAACCCAAATGCAACCCAAGGGATATATATATAAAGGATATAAAGTGGCTAGGAAAGTCCTTATAGGCATACAGTATTAAAATGCAGTATGAAATTGTATTTAAAAGTGATAGGTTGTTCATGTTATACTTGCCTTCCTCGAACTGTTCCTGCTGCTCAAACTGCTCAAAGGGAGGTGGCTGCTCATGGTACTGGTGCTCCTCCGGTAACTCAACGTCTACTCACGAACACAGGGCCAAAAACAATACACAACATAAACATACATGCAAACAATAGCAAAAACTAAGAAACAGTACAACAATACATGAAAACAGCAAACAAAACTATGCTAGAACTATTCTACGTGTTACAACGATCGCGTGGACATAAAGAACACCTAAAACGGAGTTAAAACACGAAAACTAGAGCTAAAACAAGAACCAGGGACTAAACTGTAAGAAAAACAGAGCTGCAGGGGGTTCTGGGCAAAAACTGAGGGCCTAAATGTAAAAACCAAAAAGATCCAGGGGCTAGCATGCAAAACTGCCGGCTCTGGACTGCGGGTTCGAAAACTAAAAAGCTCAGGGGTCTAAGCATAAAAACAGGGGCGGTTTGGAATTATTTTTACACTGCTCAGGACTGCGGGTTTATTTCAAAGGAGTCCAGGGACTCTTTAGCAAAATGGCCAGTGCGAAGGGGTATCTTCAGATCTGGTCCGTTGGATCGAGATCTGAGGGCTCAAGATTGTTTGGATCGGGATCTAATCTCGAGCGTCGGTCTCAGATCAAACGGCTCGGACCTAACTGGGCGCAGGGGCGGCGGCGATTTGTCGCCGGCGAGTTATTCCGCGGCGGCGTGCGGTGGGGAGTCGCCGGAGTACGCCGTTTCCGGCCCTCCGGGGGTCGTTTCGACCCGTGCTTGGCTCGGGCGTGGTCAGCATGTTACGCGTGACACACCTGGGGCCTTGGTTGGGTTCGGGAAGGTCAGTGGCGGCGTGTGCACCGGCGACGGCGGGTCTGCGCGGCTGCGTTCGTCGGAGCACGAGTGTTCCGGCCACTTGAACAGCCTACGTGACAAGATTTCTAGCGCAAAACGTAGAGGGGACCAGGGTTGTGCTCACCTAGCACTGAATCGGGCAGGCGGGTGGCGTAGAAGGGTTGACGGCGTCGGTCCGGCGGCGGCGCACGGGCTTAGCTCGGAGTCCGGCCGCTGCTGGGCGTCTCCGGGTTCCTGGATTCCCTTGGTTCGCCTCCTGGAGTTGCTACGGAGATGCTACAGGGGTCAGGGCGGGATGTGGTCTACCGGCGCCGAGCAATCGTGCAGGCGGCGCGACTTACCGGCGGCGGGTTCTGGTCGAAATCCGGCGCGTGCAGGCTGGAGGTCGAGGGCAGCAAGCTCGAGGAAGGTCTTGGGCACGGGATAGAGCTCCAGCGGTTGTTGGCCGGGTCTGGGAGGCCGTGGCGTGGCCGGTCTGCGGCGGAGCAGAGGCGCGGCGAGGCAAAGCGGCGCGGAGGCAGCGGCTAGGGTTGGAGGCGGGTGTGGGGTGGAGAATGGGGAAGTCCAGAGGTGCGGCTGTGGTTAAGAAGGGCGAGGCCGAGATCTGGGCGTGCGTGCCCCAGAAGGAAGCTCGCCGGGGATCTCGGCAGTGACATGGCGCGACGATATCGGCGGGGACGACGGAGCTGACAGGCGGGCCAGCGTCGGCAGCAGCTAAGGCGGGGACGGGCGTGGGACGCTGGCAGGTGGGGCCGGCGGTTCAGACGGGTCGCGCGCGCGGAGCGGGCCGAGTGCGGGAGAGGGGGGAGTGACAGTGCTGGGCTGGCCGAGCGGAGGGAGACGGTGCGCGCTGGGCTGCGGGAATGGGCGCTGGGCTGAGCGCGGGAGTGTGGGCCGGAATGGGCTGGTTTGGTTGCTGGGCTGCCTGGGCTGAGGGTTGGGTTTGGGTTTCTTTCCTTTTTCTAGGTTTTCCCTTCTTTTCTTTTTCAAACAACAATCAACTCTATTTGAATTCAAATTTAAAACTTGAATTCAAACCCTATCACTCAACCAAAATAAAAATGCACCAGCATGAATGCAACAACGAATTTTAAACTTAGACAAATTTTAATTACTTGTGAGGGAAAATTAATTTAAATTAGGGACAAATGCACCAGCCAATTAAATTTATTATTAAATGCTGAAATTTAAATTAGGGTGTTACAAAGACCTTTTGGATAAGGGTTACATTCGACCAAGTGCTTTACCTTGGGGTTGCTCAGCCCTGTTCATGAAGAAAAAGGATAACAGTTTGAGGCTATGCGTGGATTATAGACCTCTCAACGCAGTGACAATTGAGAATAAGTACCCTCTTCCCCGCATTGACATCTTGTTTGATCAGTTAGCCGGAGCTAGAGTTTTCTCCAAGATTGATCTTCGTTCCGATTACCATCAAATAAAAATTAAGCCACCTGACATACCGAAGACGGCCTTCTCTACCAGATATGGACTCTATAAGTATCTGGTTATGTCTTTTGGCCTCACCAATGCACCGGCTTATTTTATGTATCTGATGAATTCGGTGTTTATACCAGAGTTGGACAATTTTGTCGTTGTTTTTATTGACGACATTCTGATCTATTCCAAGAATGAAGAAGATCATGCTAACGAATTGCGAGTTGTTCTTCAAAGACTACGGGATCATCGATTATATGCTAAATTCTCAAACTGTGAATTCTGGTTGTATAGTGTGAAATTTCTAGGACATACTATCTCCTGTGAAGGCATATCCATTGATCCAAGCAAGGTTCAGGAAGTAATGGATTGGAAGCCTCCTACTTCAGTCCATCAAATCAGAAGTTTCCTTGGCTTAGCCGGATACTATCGCCGTTTCATCCCGGACTTCTCCAGAATAGCTAAACCTATGACGGAGTTATTTAAGAAAAGAGTTAATTTTGTTTGGGATGACAAATGTGAAGAAGCATTCCACACTCTTCGAGCGCAATTAACCACTGCTCAGTGTTAGCTCAACCAGATAACATCAAGCCATTTGATGTGTATTGTGATGCTTCTGGTACCGGACTTGGATGCGTTCTTATGCAAAACAACCGGGTAATTGCTTATGCATCACGAGCACTTCAGACCCATGAGAAAAACTATCCTACTCATGACCTTGAGTTAGTAGCAGTAATCCATGCTCTCAAGATATGGAGACATCATCTTATGGGAACCCACTGCAATATTTATACTGACCATAAGAGTCTCAAGTACATCTTTACACAAGCTGATCTGAACATGAGGCAAAGATGATGGCTAGAGCTCATCAAGGATTATGATCTTGAAGTACATTATCACCCTGAAAAAGCAAATGTGGTTGCGGATGCACTTAGCCGCAAGTCACACTGCCATTGCTTAGAGGCAGAATCATTCAACGAAACTCTATGCAATGAAACGAGGAAATTGAACCTAGAGATGGTTCCACAAGAAAGCTTGAATCACCTAGCTATTGAGCCTATGATTCAAGAAAGTGTTATCTCAGCGCAACTACGTGATAAAGGTGTCAAGATCATCAAACAAGAGTTAGCTCAGGGTGAAGAAAAGTACAAGTGTTTTCATCTGGACCAAAAGGGAGTTTTATGGTTTGACAATCGTATTGTTGTTCCTAAAAACCATCAACTCCGTAGGCAAATTCTTGATGAAGCACACCTATCAAAGTTCTCTATTCATCCTGGCAGCACCAAGATGTACCAAGATCTTAGACAGAATTACTGGCGGACCAGAATGAAGAGAGAAATAGCCTAGTATGTTTCTGAGTGTGATGTTTGCCAAAGAATTAAAGCCAGCCATCTCAAGGTAGCAGATACACTTCAACCCTTGTCAATTCCATCTTGGAAATGGGAGGACATTAGTATGGACTTCATCGTTGGCTTACCCAACACATCCCAGAAGCATGACTCTATATGGGTGATCATTGATAAACTGACCAAGACTGCTCATTTTCTCCCAGTGCATACTACATACTCCGCTAAAAAGTATGCAGAAGTCTATCTTGATCAAGTTATTCGTTCCATGGTGTACCCAAAATGATCATATCTAATCGCAGAGCACAATTTGTTGCACATTTCTGGGAGCAGCTACAGGCTTCTCTAGGAACTAAGTTGATTCGTAGCTCTGCCTACCATCCTTAAACAGATGGACAAACAGAAAGGGTAAATCAAATACTCGAGGATATGCTCAGCGTGTGTCATCCAATACGACAAGAACTGAGATAAATGTCTGGCTCTAGCAGAATTCTCATACAACAATAGTTACCAGTCCAGTTAGAAGATGGCACCGTTTGAAGCATTATATGGCCGAAGATGTCGGACTCCTTTAAGTTGGTCATAGGCCGGAGAACGCAAAATTTTTGGACCCGACCTAGTAACTAAAGCGGAGAACAAAGAGAAAGTTATTTAGTCAAATCTAAAAGCCGCTCAATCCAGACAAAAGTGCTATGCTGATAAAAGAAGAAAGCCATTGCAATTCGAAGTTGGGGATCACGTATATTTGCGGGTATCTCCAACTAAAGGTGTTCAACGATTCGGCTTAAAAGGAAAGTTAGTGCCTCGCTACATTGGACCCTTCGAGATCCTTGAAATATGTGGACCCATGGCTTACTGAATTCGACTTCCTTCTCGGTTAGCAGCTGTCCATGACGTATTCCACATCTCCCAGCTCAAGAAATGTGTTGAAGTCCCTAAAGAAATTATTGAGCAACAAGACCTAGAAGTGGAGCCAGATCTGTCATATGTGGAGTACCCAATGAAAATCCTCGACGGCAAGGAAAGAAATACCAGAAGGGAAAAAGTTAAAATGTATAAGATTCAGTGGAATCATCACACCGAGGAAGAAGCTACTTGGGAAACTGTGCATTATCTCCAACAAAACTTTCCCGATTTCCTTAGGACGAATCCAGGTACCTAATATCCCAGTCCATTTCTAATCTGGAATCTCGGGACGAGATTCTTTTTAGGGCGGAAGGTTGTGACACTTCAGGTGTCTAATCATTAGAACATAAGATAATGAGTGCATTTTGTGTTTATCTTTGTTTGATAGTTAAAAATTTTTCAGTGCAAAGACAGGGGTATATTTGTAATTATGAGAAATTACTAGCCCCTTTGTGCAAAAAGTTTTGGCTTAGGGAGCAAATTCAACTTTTTGAAGGGCCTTCTTGCAAATATGCTAGTAATCATTACTTTGGCAACTTTGTTGCAAATAAGTCCCAAATTTATTGAATTTTGCTACCAAAAAGGTATTTTCTTTTTATTAATTCAAGTTCATTCAAACTTTTCAAAATACTTCAAAATCCTTTGATCTAGTGAAAATTTGCACAACATGAAAGTTGTAGATCTTGAAAAACTGAACAACTTTCATTTTGGGCACTTTTTCATTTAAGCCCTAGATCAGTGGGAAATTTCAGTTACAGTTAAACCCTTAGACTATTCTATTTTTGCAAAATGATCCTCTTTTCATCTTCTTCCTCCTCCCGCTTGGCCGGAATAGCACCGCCGCTCGCCGCCACTGTTTCCCTCACCCACCGGTCGCCCGCGCTACCGTTTGGCGTGCCGCAGAGCCTTCCCAGCTCCTCGTGGTCCCACCTCACCCCTCGCTGGCCTCCTTTCCCTCCTCCACGTCGCGCCGCAGCCGCCGCCCCTGTTTCCCTACTCCGGCGAGCTCCCCGCCACTAGATTCGCCTCCCCGAAGCACCTTGCCGCCTCCCCGCGCCGTGTACAAGGCCCTGCCGCCTCTCCACCGCCTCTTGTTGGCCTCCATGCCCCGCGCCACGCCATCCCCAAGCTTCCCGCTCGCGCCACCTCACCGGCCGCCGCGGTGAGGCAAATGCCGTAGCCGAATCGCCCTTCCCTTCTGTCAAACTTGATCCCCAACTAATGAGGAAATCACTCCTATGGATACAAACGACCCTCCTCAAGAAGATATACAAGGTCCTATTACTCGCGCACGCGCTCGACAATTGAACTTGCAGGTGAGCTCGTTCCTAAGTAATGTTTATTGTGAATCTGAGAATAGATTGCTACCTAATGACTTAATTGTACTTACAAACAAAGGAGAGGACCAGCAATGGCGTGGAGAAGACCTTGGAGGCATGGAGGACAAGCAAGAACGTCCGGACCAAGATGGAGGCCCAAACCGATTCGACTTCATTTCAGTTTCGGACTCCAGGAACAGATCGCACTAAAATGGACAGCCAGGTTGTATATGGAGTTAGATTTGGGTGAAATTGATATGGATGGAAAGATAATTTCAAGAAGTTTTTGATGGCACTGGTCTCAGGCCCAAATTCATCAGGAGTCGACAGGAATCGTCCATGGAAGTTGACGTCCAGAATCTGTCCCTGTGCTGCGTCACTGTTTTTGGGCCGATGGCCTGTGTATCGTGTTGGAGCCCAATAGGGGCGCGTCCAGGGGGTCTTGCATGACCTAAACCCTTATTAGCAGCCACCGCCACCATCGTGAGACTTGGGTTTTGCTTAGATTCATTCTGTCAAGAACAGTTGTCGCCGTTCATCGGTTTGTGAAACTCTAACTCGTGAGATTAATCATTCATCTGCAGAGTCACTTCATTTGAGCTGCGTTTCTTTCGAGTTCTTGCTTGTGTTCTTTGTTGCACTTGCAGGGATTAGCCTTCTTGGCAAGGTCAACCGGGTTGTGACACGGTTGATAACTAGAGGAGTTGGGGTGCTAAGATTTCTGGATTCTGGTCTTAGGATCTGAAGCCGGATCGGTGTGTCTCGCTCCGCCTACAACGAGAGTTATCCAGAACCGAACGGAAGATTGGGAACCCACATCCCCATTATTTGGTAATCAGAGACTCATATTTATCATTAGGTTTACATCTATCTTTAGTTCGCATGTTTTCTGTCTTTCGTCCCATAGTCCACGAAAAAGCCAAAAACAAATTAGGGTTTAGTTTTCCCGTCCCACAGCCGTGTTTAGCCTTTTGCATATTTATTTTTCAGAGTCCGAAGTGTTGAGTTTTGTGTCCTAGTTCATCGTCTTGTTGCTGGTTAGTTCGTGTTTTGGTCCAGTAGTGTTTTCCATCCCTGCTGCCTTCAGATCCACCATCGCCTTCCACCCGATTTGGGTTTTGCTCTCTACCGAAACCCTAATCGGGCCCCCGAACTTCAAACGGCTATAACTCTCGCATACAGATTCGAAATCTGGCGAAATTTAACTTTTCGGACAAGAAAAAAAATTTCGCATCCATCTGTCCCTCGTTTATGCTAGGTTGGGCGAATTCAGAATTTCAAAATTCGGCTCAGAAAATTGTTTGTCGGAGCTCAGAAGTTTCTACATGCTTTTTAAAGTTTTTGCAGAATTTCCATAGGCCACATCTTATATCCGTTTGAGCTGAAATTTTGTGGTGCACCTATTCTAGTGAGGCAGATTGAGAAAAAAAATATCAAAAAAATAAAAGCAAAAAAAAAGAAAAGTTGATTTCTACTAGTGCCTCCACCTCACAACGAGCTCATTTGAGCCCGGTTCAGTGCTGTTTATCATATCTATACTTGATCTTGATCCTGTTTGTTACCATTACTGTTCTAGGACATGTATAGGCCAGCAACTAGGACAGGTGTGATTCTGGACCATTATTCAGCATTGCTATCTAAACTTGAATTGTGTTCCACATACTTATATTTTGGAGCCTCCCAAAGCTCCACATATTATCTTCAGATCAATACACCCAAAGGATCTTGCAATCTTGGTACCACTTCCTCACAGGTATCACGAACCAGCCATCGGTTGTACCATCTATTGTTAGCGCTGGTAAGAACCTTGTAAGGGCTTGGTAAGATGCTCTCTTTAGTTGTGACCTTGAGAGGCACCACCCCACCTGAGTAGTCAGATTATTAGGGATAACCTTCACTGTTTGTTCCTGTTTTTGTGTCTACCATGGCAGGTGATGATGGAAGTGGGGGTCATACTCCCAAGGACTTCAACGAGTGTGTTAGCCAAGAACAGCTAGATGATGCCAAGAGAGGGATGCAAGAGGTCGTCACCAAGGCAGTCACCGAGGCGATCATAGGCCTCAAGCTTGGTGAAATCATTGAGAGAGTTGACAGGTGGATATCCATGCTTACTGACAGGATCGATGTGCTGGAGGCCCGTCAACAGAACAATCAAGATGAGGACATGGTGTATGATGACCAGGGTAATATAGATGAAGCGGCCACACGGGAAGCACGGCTACGCCATCGTCTTCGCCGCAACACACAAGGTATGGATGGTACTCACAACCACAACCACAAACAAGGTAATCAGAATCGTGTACCCGATGATCCTTATGCTAAGGTTAAGTTTACCATACCTTTCTTTTTGGGATATTATGATGCTGAGGGATACCTTGATTGGGAGATGACAGTAGAGCAGAAATTTAGTGCACACCTTGTACCTGAGCAACATAGAGTTAGACAAGCCACTAGTGAGTTTAAAAATTTTGCTATCATTTGGTGGACCGGTCTAATTGCTGAGGATGCTGCACCTACTACTTGGAATAATCTTAAGTTTGCTATGCGTGATAGATTTGTTCCCCCATCTTACCATAGAGATTTGCGTAAGAAATTGATGCGCTTAGAATAGGGAGATAAAATTGTGCAGGATTATTATGGTGAGCTTCAAAAGGGTTTGATGTGTTGTGCCATAGTTGAGGGAACTGAGGATGCTATTTGTAGATTTTACTCGGGTTTGAGGCGTGACATTCAGGACATTGTTGATTACAAAGAATTTCACACTGTCAACCAGTTGTTTCAGTTTTCCATGCTTGTAGAGAAGGAGTTGCAGGGACATGATTTGCAGAGCAGGAGCAAGGCCACCTACACCCCACGCTCGGAGCCGTCTTCGGGGCTGACCAAGCCTTCCTCTTTTTGATCGCCCACACCTGCGAGCAACAAGCGACCAGCAGCTTCGGAAGCTGCCACAATGCCAAAACCATCTCCTGCGCGAACTTCAGACTCAGGTAAAATTCTTTTGCAGGAGCTAGCCAAGAGTTCGTCCTCTGTGGCCTCGACGGGAGGCACGACCGGCATTTAGTGCCACCGCTGCCATGGATTTGGACATGTGTGGAAGAATTGCCCAAGCCAGCGGGCATACATTGCTACAGAAGACGGCTACATTAGTGCCTCCGAAGACTTGGGATTTGGGCGCACTTGATATGGATGGAAAGATAATTTCAAGACGCTTCCGATGGCATCAGTGTCAGGCCTAAATTCATCCAGAGTCGACGGGGATCATCCATGGAAATTGACGTCCAGAATCTGTCCCGGTGCTGCTTCAATGTTTTTGGGCCGATGGCTCGTGTATCGTGTTGGAGCCCAATAGGGGCACGTCCAGGGGGTCTTGCATGACCTAAACCCTTATTAGCAACTGCCACCGCCATCGTGAGACTTGGGTTTTGCTTAGATTCATTCTGTCAAGAACAGTTGTCGCCGTTCATCGGTTTGTGAAACCCTAACTCGTGAGATTAATCATTCATATGCAGAGTCACTTCATTTGAGCTGCGTTTCTTTCGAGTTCTTGCTTGTGTTCTTCGTTGCGCTTGCAGGGATTAGCCTTCGTGGCGAGGTCAACCGGGTTGTGACACGGTTGATAACCAGAGGAGTTGTGGTGCTAAGATTGCTGGATTCAGGTCTTAGGATCTGAAGCCGGATCGGTGTGTCTCGCTCTGCCTACAATGAGAGTTATCCAGAACCTGACGGAAGATCGGGAATCCACGTCCCCATTACCAGCCATTCCTGGTGCTCATCCACTCTCTCTTTGAACTATAAAAGGCCCGGACGAACCCCATCGCCGGCAAACCCCGCTTCGCCCCATCTCCATCGCCGGCAAGCGCTTGTCTACCGTCGACCCGCCGCCACAGAGTCCCCCCAGCCACCACGGCCCTTCGATTAGCTTCGCTAGAGACCTGTGAAGCTTTCCTGCTCCCTCCCATCGCCATTCCTTCACCGGAACGCCTTCGCCACCGTCGACCTCCGCCGTCACGCTCTGTTCTCCGTCGACAACCCCTCTCCGGCCACCGTTTCTGGCACCCAAGCACACCAAAAGGTGTGCCATGGTCCCCTCTAGCTCTCTGTGTGGCAGAACCGCCTAAGTTAATCTGGTTCAAGTATGTTAACCATTATCCTAATAGCTAAAATGGTTAACACGCACTTTAACCTAAGTTTGAAGATTTAAATGAGATACGTCAGGAATTTGAAGTACATAAGTTCTTCAGAGTTAAACAGCTGAAAAGAAAACGATATTTAATGACGATATATGACATCATGATGAAGCCCATACATGACATCAATCTCACCAACTATTCTTAAAGTTACCTGAAAACAAAGTCACAAGCAAGACTGAGTATACTCATACTCAGCAAGGTTTACCCGAAGAAGGGTATATAATATCCCTTTAACTAGACATGCAAGGATTTGTGAAGGCTCTAGGTTTCTTTTGCTGAAAAGCAACAAAGAGTAGATCCTTAATTTCAAGTTTTAGCTTTCAGATTCTAGTTTGATTAACCAGTCTATGTAAGCATCTATCTACACAAACATGGTAGAGGAATTATTTGCATCTAGTAAGATTGAATATCATCATTGTTCCACTTCTTACTCCATGTGGCAAAGCGATTAAGCAGTCTCAATATCCGTGAGAGGC
This sequence comes from Panicum virgatum, assembly GCF_016808335.1. Classification (NCBI taxonomy): domain Eukaryota; kingdom Viridiplantae; phylum Streptophyta; class Magnoliopsida; order Poales; family Poaceae; genus Panicum; species Panicum virgatum. The sequence goes on along the minus strand of NC_053138.1, from coordinate 33,749,362 downwards.
GGAACAGTTCGAACCGAATTTCAATCCTTGCAAGGTAAAACCTAAGACACACGCTTGGAGTACCGTTGAGTCACTCCAAAGCAACCTTTGGCTTCTCATTCCGATTCATGGATAGGGCCACTCTCCCCGACTATAGGGCACCACTCCTCGTCCTTATAGTCGTAGTGAAGCTCTACGATTTAATGGGCACCACTCCTCGTCCCTTAGTCATGTTATTCAATTATCCCTAAAAGAGAGTGGGAAGTATGTCCACTTACCAGGCCGAAGAAGTTACTAGGCTTGCCGCTTACCCATAATTCACGGCATGTGGCTAGTACTTTCAAACGCTTAACCACGATCACCAGCACACTGCGGCCTTAACAAATTTATCAACACAGATGGATTTCAAATGAAGAGGTTGACCAAATCTGTCCATGGTCCTTATAGTGATTGCATAAAGTAAACAATCAATCCTATAAATCTCGTGAGAGATAGGAAATCCCTCAACTTTTACCGATCCTATTAGCAAAGCATCTAGTCGAACTCTATTTCTAGTGTTCAATCAATAGGTACCTAAGATTATGCATCTAGGTTTTCATTCAACTCCAATAACTTAAATGCACAAGTAAATGGTAATAAGTTGCATAAAATAATAGGATTATGCACTGGGCTTTGCCTTTAGAAGGGTTTATAAAGTCAGTAAGCGTTAGCGCTTCCGAATCTGGGTTCGGGACTTCAGTTAATTCCACGATGTTGGTTGGACTTCATGTAGTTCATTCTTGGACTTCGGATTCACGTTCAGGTCTTCGTTATCTTCCGTAGTGTTGACTTGGACTTCAGAAGTATCCTTGTCTAGTTCCTGGAATAGTTCATATGTTCCGTCGACAAGCGATATCGTTTCTTAGAAAATATTTGGGGCTTGCAATCAGGTCCTCAGACCATGGCCGACGGCAGAGGAGATGGAGGCCGGCCAAATTCCGGCGAGATGGCTCGTCGGCGGCGAGTGCCGAGGGGCCTGGAGGCACGAGTGGATCCTGGCGCACCTGTAGGTGGCTCAGGATTGGCTTAGGACGGCCAGACAAGGCGCGGCGGAGCAGGCGGTCAACGGCGGTGCTAGGCCATGGCGGCGGCGCGCTGGTGAAGCAAGGAGAGGACGGCCAGGCTTGGGGGCTTCAGGGAACTGAGAGAAAGGTGGCTGCGCTCGCTCTCTGGATCGGGATGGGGTGGAGAGGGGGTTTCCATGTGCGACCGGCGAGCGGCGGTGCTAAAGGGGCCGGCGGCCTTGTGTGAGCAGGGAGGGGTCGGTCGTGACAATATATAGGCTAGAGGAGGGAAGGATTAGCATGCTGGGGAAGGGGATGAGCTCGGCGAGGCCGTGGGCGAGCTCCAGCGGCGGGAGTAGCTTTCCAGCGGCGGCGGCGGTGATGTGGCGGGACGGGGACGGCGTGGGGTGCGTGCAGGAGGCCAGCGAAGGCGGTCCGAGGGCGGCGAGATGCTCGTACGCGGCACGTGGAGCGGCGTGGAGCAGCTGACGATCCTGTAGGTCGGCGGCGAGAACCGGCGGCGGGGCAAATCAACGGCGATGGCGGCGCCCGCAGTTTAACAGAAAGGGAAGCAGGGGAGGAAGAAGAAGGTGTGCGGGATGATTTTGTAATTTTCCAAAATTTTAGGGGTCAAACTGTAAAACAAAAATTTCCCGTTGATCTAGGGCTCAAATGAAAAAGTGCCCAAAATGAAAATTGTTCAGTTTTTCAAGACCTACAACTTTCATGTTGTGCAATTTTTTATTAAATCAAAGGATTTTGAAATATTTTGAAATCCGCCAATCCTTTTAAAATGCAAAAGAACGCGACTTAGTTTTTAAAAATTGCAAGGGTAACTTTGAACATAAATATATCCTTTTATGAGGATAAAAGTGAAAAACGAAATATGTATTTTAACCCCTCATAAATTTTGAAATTTTTCCTTTTGCAAAACTATTTTGTAAAAAGGACTTTGTATTTTTCAAAAATAATAAAAATACCCTTGCTAGGATAAACTTGGTTTAAAGTTTTAAATGAACACAAAAAATTTATTTTTATTGACCCTTAAAACCTGGATTGTCACATTCTGGACCCCTGGCCCTCGCCGCCGGCGATCACCGTCGCCGAAATCGCCGGTCAACTCCCTCTCTCATCTCTGACCCCGACTAAGGACCCAATTGCTTTGACTTAAATCTTTCCGAGGTCTTTTCTGTAAAAGTTCAAACCTTTTCCTTTTTCTTTTCTAGTGAACTTTGATAAATCCTAGAAAAATGAAGAAATATAAAAAAATGTGAAATTAATTTTGTTTTGTTCCTTTTAATTAGCTCTATCATCTGGTGTGAAGAGTTTGAAATATTTCCTTGTGTGACAAATTTCAAAAAATAAAACTTAGTAATAGCTCTTTTTATTTATACCCTTTGTTTTAGAGCTCTACTTTAAATGATATTTGAACCATGTGTTCTATAGACCACATCTAGCTCTTTAAAAATTTTGTAAATCTTTACTAAACTCTAGCTCAAGCTTTTAAAAATTTTCTTTGTATATTGTGTATGTCTTTACAAATTTAATTAAAACCTTTTTGTGGATTGTTTAATTGGTCAATTTCCAATTTTTAGTGAAGGAAAGCTATACTCAAGCACTTCACTAATTTCCAATTATTGCATTGCATATAGAAACAACCTCGTTAGCAGACAGAACGCATGAGCTCATCCAGGATCCCGACGGGGATTTCTCTGAAGCTCAAGTTAATGCTGTTAACATAACTGAAGCTCCGAACCCCGATTCGGAGGAACTCCAGTTTACTGACCCTATAGACACCACTACAGGCAAGCCCCGGTGCATAATCCTATTATTTCAAATTATAACCACTTATTATGCTATTTACTTGTGCATTTAAGTTATTGGAGTTGAATGAAAACCCTAGATGCATAATTCTAGATACCTATTGATTGAACACTAGATCTGAGTTCGAAATAGATGATATGCTAATAGGGCTGGTAAAAGTCGAGTGATTGCTTGTCACTCGCAAGCTTTATAGGAGTTGATTGTTTACTTTCTCGCAATCACTATAAGGACCATGGACGGATTTGTTGAAATCCGTCTGTGTTGATAAACTTATTAAGGCCGCAGTGTGTGGTAGCGGTGGTTAAACGTTTGAAAGTACTAGCCACATGCCGTAAATATGGTACGCGGCAAGCCTAGTAATTGATCAGGTCCGGCAAGTGGACATACCTTCCACTCTCTCTTAGAGATAGGAAATTAAATATATTGAAAGTTAAGTTATATTGCAACAACCACGGGTGTAGAGAATGGCGGTTCTCTATAGTCGGGGAGAGTGGCGCTGATCCACGAACCGGAATGAGAAGCAAACGGTTGCTTGTGAGTGACTCGTCAGTGCTCCAAGCGTGTGTGTTAGGTTTACCCTTGCAAGGTTGGAAATTCAATTCAGAATCGTCTGTTTCTCGCGGATATTAAGACTGCTTGATCCCTTTGCCACATAGATTAAGAATTGAAACATTTATAATACTTAATCTTGTTGGATGCAAATATATCCTCTACCATGTTTGTGTAGATAAGTCCCTATCTAGACTGGATAATCCAACTAGAATCTGAAAGCTAAAACTTGAAAATAAGGATCTACTCTTTGTTGCTTCTCAGCAAAAGAAACCCCAGAGCCTTCATAAACTTTGCATGTCTAGGGCTACTATATACCCTTTGACGGGTCAGTCTTGCTAAGTATTAGTACACTCAGGCTTGCTTTGTGACCATATTTTTAGGAATGATTTTGGAAGACTGTAACACCCGGTTTATAAAAGAACATAAACCGAGCAATCATATACGTGCCAGGATCAAGTCACACATATATACAACAGAATGAACAATATATCACAACACATATCACGTAAAAGATATAATAAAGCGAATACGAATGTTATTTATTACATTAATGACAAAATGACTGATACAGAGTATGCGGAAGCGTAAAACATATACGAGAAACTCTCAGAAGCAGGGCGCCACAGGGACGTCGACTGGGAGACGAACGCCTAGAAGTCCTCGTACTCCGGTAGCTCCGGGTGAACTCCCTCGCGTCGGCAGGAACTGAGCAGCAGTAGAGTATCCCCAAGAGGAAAAAGAGTAGAGTAGGCAAGAGTGAGTATACAACTTGTACTCAACAAGTATAACACAAACTATGCGGCTCTAAGGTTGGCTGACTCGACTGCATTAACTTTTAAGTCTTGGCAAAATTTTATTAAAGCTAATTACTACAAGTTGATGAATTACCATAAACCCAGTTACATAGTAATTAATCAAAATTTATCATGTTACTACTGAGAACCAAACCAAACTAACCACCCGGGGAAACCCTCCTAACCAAAGGAAGATAACCCCACTAATCAAAAGTAGGATCTGGGCCGTTCATGACCATGAGCACAGCTAGTATACCAGTTTTACACTCTGCAGAGGTTGCACATATTTACCCACAAGTCGTGAGCTACGCTAGTTGTTCATCACACTTCCTTAGGTGAGATGACTAGCAAACTCACTACGAGGCCGTTACAAAGGATCACGTTGGTAAGGTGTAACCGCTAAGGATTCGGGCAATGCAACGATGGTGCCCACCTCGAGGGGGTACACAGACCAAGCCTCGTAGCGTATTGACCATTGAAGCTCGACCCCCCTCTTGCCCCGTCGGTAAGTTACTCCCGAACCAAAATGACCTAATTATTAAGCCAAGACCGTCCCATTCCAGTCTTGTGGCAGCGCTATTGTCCCAGGTTGTCGCTCTATGAACCGGTCCATATGGAGAGTGGCCAACCCAGCAGTAAGCACCGTGCTGGCCCCCTAAACCATGTTTCTAACAAAACCATTTTATAACGAGACGTGAGCCACTCAAACGGGCCACTCCCAGAATTAAGTTGCATATACCATTATTCAAATTAATTAAAAAGGACCAAGTGTGTTATAGCGCGACACCTAGCACAACTAACCAAAATGCAACCCAAGGATATATATAAAGGATATAAAGTGGCTAGGAAAGTCCTTATGGGCATACAGCATTAAAATGCAGTATGAAAATGTATTTAAAGTGATAGGTGTTGTTCATGTTATACTTGCCTTCCTCGAACTGCTCCTGCTGCTGCTCAAACTGCTCAAAAGATAGCTGCTTTGGGTACTGGTACTGGGGCTCCACATATGGATCAATGTCTACTCACGAACACATGGCCAAAAACAATACACAACATAAACATACAAGAAAACAAGAGCAAACACTAAGAAACAGTACAATAATACATAAAAACATCTAACAAAACTAAGCTAAAACTATTCTACGTGTTACAATGATCGCGTGGACATAAAGAACACCTAAAACGGAGTTAAAACGCGAAAACTAGGCCTAAAACAAGGTCCAGGGGCTTTTCTGCAAGAAAACTAAGTTTCTGGGGGTTTTCTGCAAAAAACCAAGGGCCTAAACATAATTAAACCTTAGATCCAAGGGCTAACATGCAAAACCGCCGGCTCTGGACTGCGGGTTCCATTTCTAGAAAGCTTGGGGGGTTTGTTCAAAATTCTGGGCCTAACTGGAATTACTTTTCAACTAGCAGGGACTGCGGATTGAATATAGAAAAGATGTGGGGCTCTTTAACAATTGTGCCAGGCCGAAGGGGTACGCGTGATCCTCGGCCGTCGGATTTGGATCTGGCGGCTCGGATCTAACCGTTACGGCGTTCTAATCCTACGCGTCCAACACAGATCGAACGGAACAGGTGGAAAGGGGGTCGACGGCGGCGGCGCTGGTCGCCGGGAAACCCTTTCCCGGGGCGGCGCCTCGCCGGAGAGGCTCGAATCCGGTGTTCCAGGGGTTGATTCGAGCCGAGTTTTGGCTGTGGAGCACCGCCATGGCATGCGTAGTCCACTGGCAGCCTTGGCTTGGCTCGTGGGGGTCCGTGGCGGTGAGAGCAAAGGCGGCGGCGGCTCTGCACGGTGGTGCATCACCGGCGCGCGTGTTCGCGTGGTTCTGGGCCTAGATCAGGAGTGCAAAGCGTGCGCAAGGGCTCTGTGCAGCACGGGGGAGCCCGTGCGTGACTCGTGCGGGGCTGTGCGGGGTTGCAGAAGGCTTGCCAGTGTTCTGGTGCCTGGGGTGCTCTACCAACCCTAATAGCTAGCGCAAAAGGCAGCGGAGGCCGAGGGATTGCTCACCGAGGGTTGGGATTGGGCGGTGCGGCGGTGCAGGGAGGCCGACGTCGATGGGGAGCAGCGGCGCAGGAACGGAGCTCGTGGACGGGGCACTGCAGGGGTACTCCGGGCCTCGGACCTCCTCGAGTTGAAGCGGGGTGTTGCTGCGGAGGCGTACAAGTGGTCAGGGCGAGCTAAGGGCCACCGGCGGTGAGGAATCGCGGCGGCGGACAGGGTTTACCTGAATCAGGCTCCGGTGGAAATTCCGGTGATGTAGTCCATGAACCGGAGCGTGGCCGGCTTAGGAAGTCTCCCGGGGGCCGAGGCGGAGCTGCTGCGGCAGTCGGTAGGGCCTGGGGTGCGGTGGCGTGGCTGGTGCACAGCGGCGCAGGGAGGTCTGCGTGGCGGAGCTAGGTGGGCGCACCTGGATCTCGGCCTCGGGCAGCGCTGGAATGGAAGGTGTGGCGCAGGGGGCTGTGGGGGTGCCATTTAAGAAACACAGCCGAGGATTTGGGCGTCCGTGCCGTTGCAGGCGAGGCGAGATTCGCGGCGGTGAGCTCGGGCGGACGCGCTGCGGGAAAGAAGGAAAGGGATGGATCCGACACGCGGGCCTGGGCGAGCAGAGAGGGACGCGCTGCGGGAAAGGGGCTGACAAGCGGGGACCACTGGGCAGCGGCGCACGCGCACACGCGGGCGAGCGGGAGCGGCCGCAGGCCGAGCGCTACGGTCGAGCGGGGCCGGGCGGTTTGCTGGGCTGGTCGCGGGGAGCTAGGGTATGGGCCAGACGGGAAAATGGTGCTGGGCCGGGTGAGCGGGACGGCCACGGGAAAGAGAGGGGGTCGGGCTAGGTTGGATTGGTTTCCTGGGCCGAGTTTTCTTCCTTTCCTTTTCTTTCTCTTTTCTAATTCAACTCAAACTAAAACCATTTGAATTCAAATTCAAATTTGAATTCAATCCTATCACTCAAACAAAAAGAACAATGCACCAGCATGAATGCAACAACAAATTTTAAACTTAGACAAATTTTAATTACTTGTGATACAAAATTAGCTTAAATGCAAGACTAATCATAATAAACCTTAGAAAATTAAATGAAGCCAATTAAATTTATTATTAAATGATGGAATTTAAATTAGGGTGTTACAAAGACCCAAACACTAGCTTGACTTGGCCTAGTGTGTCACCTACTGGTTGGTCCATGGAATGGGAACCGTCTCCAACTAGTGATAATTCAACTAAATGATGTCATGTTCAGGCTTATCATGATATCTATCCTACGACGGTTCACTAGTTTGACTTGGCCTAGTGTTTTACTTTCCGCTGCAGAACTTCTGTCTTATACTTAGTTTCTGTGAAACTTCTCTAGTTTACTTTGGAATAAAACTTGTAAAAGCTAGAGCTTCGGCTCACTAGCTTCAAAACTCTGAAGTAAATTATACCTCTTATCTATGTGATGTAAAATATTGTGGAATTGTTATATCTATGACTCACCTTCGTGCGGGATGTATACTTGTGTTACGATCCAATATCAAGTGGTTTCATCGGGATATTACCCAACAGACCAATAATTATACCGGTTGAAGTGTGTGTAGATGTTTAGTGCACTCAAACTGGTGTAATTTAAAATGGTTCTGCCACATGAGACAAGGTGATCCTTTATCTCCCCTTCTTTTTGTGTTGGCAGCTGAACTGTTACAGTATGGGGTTAATGACTTGTTTCATCCACCATCCACCAAAAATATGCACACACTTGCACATCTTGATCAAGGTTCATGACTTGTTTCTTTTTTGGATCCGGTCTTTGACTTAGCAAAATATGACAAGCAGGTTTGCCATCATACCCTCCATACCTATAGATCTACCAAAATGAAACGATTAGAAGTAGAATGGAAAATAAAGGCACATAAAAAGGCCTTGGTGAGGAAAGAAACACATTTGAGCGATACGAGAGATCACTTGTGGAACTTACAAAATTCTTTTCAAAAACTATATAAAACCTCCGGATTGACGGTTGAACAAAGAAGTGAATAAATGGTACTCTACAAGCTGTTCTGACCCTCAACCGCCAAAAGATGAGGATGATGTTATAAGCCCAACAGGAGTAAGGTAAAAGGTGCGAATAAGACCAACTTATTCAGAATAAAGGTAAGAACACTCGGTTGTGCCTTTTGCATAAGTCAGGAATGCGACATTGTAGCAACTCCTGATCAACAACCTAAGTCTAAAACTTTACTCGGGATGAGAGAAAGGCTAGCTTCGGGGAGTTATTGATGGTCCTTAAGTGCCAAATCCGACTGTCAACTATACTCAATAATAAAGCAAAACTATACACTTTACTCACATATTTGTATCACTAACCTTGCTCCACAATTATTTTCGAGTTTATATGATTTCAGATGAGCAAGAGTGGAATAAAATGAAAACACACAGCAGACGCCATACAATTACGCAAGAGATCGCATCCGGCGTCACACACTTATTAAGAGGGCCCACCTCGCAGAGCAAACGGGCGTGCCACGCATAATGCACACAAGGAAAGACATCAGGGCCCACACGTCAGCCTACCAGAAGAAGATAAGCACGAACGGCTGATAGGTGGGGCCGGCCGACCCCTAAGGTCGGCCGAACCTGGCCTGAAGCGCATCCAGGTGCATTTCGGGGAGGAGTCATGGCCAAGGCACCTAATCACCTTTCATATGTGCGTTTGGCGGGAAACCGACCTCCACTAGTATAAATAGGCCTCTCGTCCACCCCCCTCAACACACACACTTCATTCCACCATTCCAAGAAGGCTCGCCTCTCTCTTGCTCTCTTAGCTAGGTAGTGGAGCTGGGCTAGTTTCTCTTAGCGAAGCAAGTCGTCTTCGGGGTCGTTGAGCAATCCTCGGCTCCCAGTATGGCTTTGTATTCGACTTGTCATACTTCTATTCATAATATAGAGTTGTGACATGGTTGCTTTACTATTTTGATAGTTTATCAATCCATGCTTAGTTCGTTCATGAGTTATGCTAAGGTCTTCGTTAGGCCAGATGATCCGGGTACGGATAGGGTTCATTGTGCTTTCGAGCTTGCTCTAGCGTTTTACTTGTCCATCCGAAGGGTGGGAGACTCGGGGACACTAGCGTAGTGACTTCATGCATGAGCATGGTGCTCGGGTATGCGGGATCCTTCGGATATGACCGTGCTCCACGGTGTGACTGGGGTAGATGGCAGGTGGTGACAGCCCTGTCTGTCCGGCGTAACAGCTGTGTTGTGTTTAGTGTACTCCCCGACGTTCGGGTTCAGTGTAGGAGTTCATGAAAAGAGGTAACAGGACTGGATGTTCTCCAGTGCGGGACCTTCTCCCCGCTATCCCATTTTCCTAGCACCTGTAGTCCTAACCATGACCTAAAATGACCCCAGCTTTGGATAGAAGCACTAGGACACCTAACTGAGCCTAAGCTCCAGCTGACTTGATGTAGGATAGAGTAGTCCTTTGTTTTGTTGTTTATCTATTTTATTCCTTTCTCTTGGAGTGTGGTTGTGTGCTGTGACGCATTATCCTTGCCTATTTATTTACCAGGACTTACCTCATTTCTAGTGATTGCACTAAGGACCACCAACAGGCAATTCTGAGGCCCTTGCCGAGGTCTTTGCAAACCCTATATCGACTTAAGAAATGCCAACAATCATCCACCAGCAGCAGGGAGTAAGCGTTCCCGCTTAGTGTCGCCGGCGCCACCGGCCCATAAAAATCTCCGTGGACCAGCTCCAATGCGCGCTCCGCCCGCCACAGCGCTTGGTCCATTAATGGCGTCCTCCTCTGTAGGCCTCGCACAACTAGTCCACCTACTCGATGGCCGGCAGCCCTCGCACCAGCTCCTCGCGCGCCATCCTGCGAAGGGCCGCCATGTGACCGAGCCTGGCATGCCAATGCCAGGCATTCTCCTCGCCACGAGCCGCGCAATGTCGATGTCGAGGATGTACAGTCGATTCCCCTGTCGCGGTACGCGCGCCAACAACCAGCCATCAAGCTCATGGAGCCGCATCACACCAGACTTGACGTGGATGTCATAGTCAACCACGTCAAGCTGTCCCACACTCACGATGTTGGTTGCGAGCTGGGGGATGTCGTTCTTGCACGCGAACACGACCGTGCCACAACCCTCGATCCGCACCACCAAGTCTTCGCCGTAACGCACCGTGCCGCAGACGCCCTTATCCAGCTCTGCGAACGCCGCCCGGGACCCCGACATGTGATTTGTGGCCCCGCTGTCGAGCTCCCACGACGCAGCATTCTTCTCCTCATCTTCTCCAAGGTGGACGAAGATGTTATCCTCCCGCAGATGGACTTGCAGCCCCTGAGCCCCGGCTTCCTGGATCTAGTGCCTCCTGGACGTGGGCGCTGGGCCTGGTGCAGGGGACGGAGGCCGCGTCGGGGGCAAGTCCCTGGACGCAGGTGGTGAGGCTGGTGGCGGCGGAGTATGTGCGTCCCGCGCCGATGGCGATGCGGGGGAGATGTGGATGACTGATGTAGACTGAACCAGCTGCATCATCTAGAATGATCGATCAAGCTAAAGAATGTTAGCAGCCCGTCGCCATCATCTACCGGGCCAGGAACATCACTGCAAGCAGGAGGCCCAACAGCTGTCCCGCGCGCCGGTTCGGACCGGCTACTCGCGCTTGCAAGCAAGCCTCTCTCCTTCCTGCCCCAATATATTCCGCGCTCTCTGTTCTCACATTCCAGTTCTTCCTTCTCGCCCCCGCTATTCTGTGTTAACGTACAAAGAAGCTACCCTGGGCCAGCTAAAGAAGCTACCCCGGCCTATCGATCAATGCACAATAATGCCCTTGTTTTTTTTTCTTTGCCCATTTAAGATAGGTATGTAGCTTGCTTGAAGAAAGGGATCATTCGATCCATATGTACATGATGATGGATGTAAAAAGATGGAATTAATTTGACAATGACGAGATGACCAGATAGATCAAATTAAAGAGAAGCAACTATGATACATATACTAGTACGTATGAAATAAATCCGTTCCGAGCGGGCAACGCAGGCATGTACGACATCACAAACTTTTAACACGCGGATCGATTGAGTAAATCATGCCCCTACCAACGTATGTAAGCAATGCAAGTAGATAACTGCCTCGCAACATGACGTTTTTCCTTGTTATTTTGATGAACGGTTCCTCATAGACGCCGGACTTGACGAGGACAACGTAGCGCTGCTTCTCGCATGGCACGAGATCCGGTGCTGCCTTAAGAGCTTGTTGGATCGTCGTGAAGCAGGCGAAGTCGTTGCCGCAGCCTCCCTCCTTTGCCACGACGGCATCCGCACGCGGAGGCCAAGTAGTGCCCGCCGCCGGAACGCCGCCGGGCGGCAGGCGAGCACCGCGGCACCCTGAAGCAGACAGCTGGGTCTCGGGCTCGACGGCGCCGCTGCTGCCGCTGCTGGCATCACCAAGCAGCGCATGGAGCAGCAGCAGGGCTGTCACGGCCAGCCTGCACCTCCTGCCTGCTAACACCATCCCTCAGCGCATTAACTAGCTCAGTGGAGTGAACGAACACATAAGCCCGTGCCGCACCCAGCAGCAGCAGCCTATATATATAGGCAGGCGGCACAAGGAACTTGGACAGCGCCGCTGGCCCGGCCCGGGTGGACTGGGCCGATGGGTTTTGAGTATCAAATTAATTTTAGCTTGAAATTGACGTGGCATGGTGATGGGATTCTTGTTGGATTGATCTCCTTCCTAATAGGCCCAACAGCCTATTAGGCCCTTAATCCGTGCCCTTATCGGGGATGCCCAACCCTTAATGGTTGGTGGTCCCCCGCTGTACAGCGCCAAATAAAAGGGGGTGAGGGGCCGGGGCACTCGATACGAGGTTCACCACGCCGCCAGCACCCTCACCCACATTTCCTAAACCCTAGCCAATCTGGAGGGGGCGCTGGAGCAGCGGGAAGTCTCACCACCGCCGCCATCGACCCTGGTCCGTAGCTGTTGGTGTCGTCATCCACGACAACGCTGCCACGACCGTGAAGCCGCTGCATCGCTCGCCGCTACCCTAGAGCAGATCTTCATCAGCAAACCAGTGATGGCCGCCTCAAGCTCCTCCGGTGGTGATGGTCTCTCCCTCTCTCCCTCTGTGTACTCTCTCATTTCTCCCGCTCTAGATCTAGGACTCTTGTACTCAGAACAATGGAAAGAACATAGAATCCTCTCGATCTATGCACTGTGTGATCCTATGGGCCGCCTAACAATAGTATCAGAAGCCTACACTAGAGTGTAGATCGAGTTGGGAAAGATGGATTCGACCACGAATTGAAAGAAACAGAGGACAGAAAGGCATATCATCGATGAAAATCGAAAAAGAAAAGCAAATACAAACACTAACACTTGGGGATAAAGGCAGCAGGACCTACCTGCGCGCACCACCGCCGACCTTCACCGCGCGGCACAGGCGCCGGCTCGCCGGCACAGGGCCGCCGCTAGCCGCCGGGACGCCGGGACGCATGTGCGCGGGCTCCAAAGCGAGGCGCCATCAATGGCGAGCTCGATGATGGCATGCTCACCCAACGGCGAGCGCGCGTGCCGGCGAGCAAGCCACGGCGGCGCCGCCTCGTCACTCCTCCGCGGCCGCCATGGCCGTCGTCCTCTGGGTCGCCGCCGCTCGCATGAGAGAGAAAGGGGGAGAAGGAAATGACTTAGGGTTTCCAGGGTTTCCGCCGTCCGCCGCGTTTTGTTCCGCCGGGGTGGGGGGCGGGGCGGACGGCCGTCGGATCTGATCCGACGGCCAAGAGCGAGCTGTGGCCTCGCGGCCTGAATGCGGCCCAAGAGGTGTTGTGCGGGAGGCCTCTTTGCCGGCCCAGGCCCAAGCTGCGGCCTGGGCGCGGGTGCCACCGCGCGCGCGGGCATACCGCGTGCTGCTGGGCCGCCCATGACGGGCAGCCACCGGCCCAAGAGGGAGCTGCGCGCAGTGAGCGCGAGTTTGGGCCGCGGGCTTAATTTGAAGTCGGGCCGCTTCAACAGTAAAAGATTCCGAATTGTTTTACTCTTTTTCAGAAGCATTTTTTTATGTTTTTTGTGTAGTTTGATTCTTTATTCAAATTTCAACCAACAGGATAATTTGTCTTAGAGAAAAGTAAAGTTTTACAGTCATATTGCTTCTGAATAAATGTATTTTACAAGTTTGCGCTGCAAAGTTTAAAGTTATTGCTCTCTAATTTAATTCGAACCAACGAGACAATTAAATTTAAGAGCATGTTAAAGTATTTTTGAGGATTATGGTATTGTTATTTTCTGACCAATGTTGTTAATAGCAATACTGTAATTTTAATATTTTTTGCATTTATTTCTATTTCTACGCAACGGTGATATAGATTTAATTGCATATACAGTTATATGTTTTAATTTTGACCAACGTTGGAATTATTACATGCCATCATTATTATTATGTTCTCACTATTTTTTGAAATATTCAGCGGGGATGAACTTGATGGGATTCATCAATCACATCCCGACCCTAAAAGGAGACAACTATGGCGAATGGATCAAAAATGTTGATCTTGCTTTCATATGTGGAGAGGTGGATGAGATAATCACCACTCCAAAGCCCACTGAGCCACCGGCTTCAGTGAGAGGGGAATCTGACACTGATGCTGAGTGGCAGAAAAAGGAAAGGGACTATGCTCCCTTAAAGATGGCTTATGATCTCAAAAAGACAAAGTGGAACAATGCCAACAAAAAATGTGTGGTAGTGATAAAGAACACAATTGATCCTAACATTTTGGGTTCAATTGGAAAGTGTGATTCTGCTGCAGAGTACCTCGAAAAGATAAAGAATCAGTTTACTGGTTCTTCAAAGACTTATGCCACACAGATCATAGAGCAGTTGGTCACAAAGAGATACTATGGCAATACCGGTACTATAAGAGATCATATCATGGGGATGTGCGCCTTGAACTCCAAGCTCAAACCAATGGACTTGGACCTCAAGGAGGAGTTTCTGGTTCACCTAGTGTTTGCTTCTTTGCCAAAGGAGTTTGCACCATTTGTTGTAAATTACAACATGCAGCCAGAAAAATGGAACATGGAAAAGGCAATTGGCATGTGTGCACAATAGGAAGATAGACTCAAGAAACAGAATGGTGGTTCTATCAATTTTGTGCATAATAACAAGAAAAGGCCCTTTCATGCTGCTTCTTCCCCTAAGGCAAAAGATAAAGCTCCCATGCCACATCAGCATCAACACCAGCGTCCTCCAGCAGGTAAGAATGAGTGCCACTACTGTCACAAGGAGGGACATTATAAGCAAGATTGTCCCAGCTACCTGAAAATGATAATGGCAAAGAATGGTGAGAATGTTATTTCATTTGTAAATGAATCCCTGTATATAAAGTTTTCTAAATCTACTTGGTGGATTGACTCTGGTGCAACTGTGCATGTTGCAAATTCTTTACAGGGGTTCCGTTCGACAAGGACTACGCTAAGAAGCGAAAGACACATTAAAGTCGCGAACGGAGTACAAGCAGATGTTGAAGCTGTTGGCGATGTCTCCCTCGAGCTAGTTAATGGTTTGATGCTTGTATTAGAAGATGTTTTATTTGTTCCTTCGCTTCAGAGAAACTTGATCAGTGTATCACGCTTAGACACAGATGGTTTTGGTTGTCATTTTGCGAATGGCAAATGTGAACTATGGTTTGATAATAATTGTATTGGTGATGCTTTCTTTTACAATAATCTTTATTTATTATCTATGTGTGATAAAGTGCATTCTGTATGTGATGTTAATGTGAATGAATCCTTGTTAGAGAAAGAAACAAAGAAAAGAAAGAGAACTCAAGATACTTCATCAAAATTATGGCACTGTCGTTTAGGCCATATTTCGAGGGAGAGAATTGAAAGATTAGTAAAGAGTGAAATTCTTCCTCCGCTAGAGTTCTCTGATCTTGAACAATGCATTGAATGCATTAAAGGAAAATTTGTAAAGCAAAATAAAAAGGGTGCCAAACGAAGTGCAGGAACGTTAGAAATAATCCACACTGATATATGTGGCCCGTTTACTGTGAAAAGTGTGGATGGCTATGATTCGTTCATAACATTCACAGACGATTACTCCCGCTATGGTTACATTTATCCAATTAAAGAAAGATCTGAGCATTGGATAAATTTAAAATATTAAAAACTGAGGTTGAAAATCAGCTTGACAAAAGAATTAAAATAGTAAGGTTAGACCATGGAGGGGAGTACTACGGTCGACATACCCCTTATGGACAAGTTCCTGGACCTTTTGCAAGGTTTTTACAGAAAAATCGTATAGTTGCCCAATATTCCACACCGGGGGAGCCTCAGCAAAATAGAGTAGCTGAAAGGCGCAACCGTACACCGATGGATATGGTGCGCAGTATGATGAGTTATTCCACACTGCTATTGGGTTTGTGGATGGAGGCGTTAAAAACCGCCATCTATATTCTCAACAGAGTGCCAAGAAAATCGGTGCCCAAAACACTGTATGAGCTATGGACATGAAGAGAACCCTCACTGACTCACCTGTGGGTTTGGGGGAGCCCAGCTGAGGCTAAAGTGTTTAATCCAAGTATTGGAAAACTGGATCCCAAAACTGTAAGCTGCCATTTTATCGGCTATCCTGAAAAGTCGAAAGGTTTTCGTTTCAACTGTTCAGACAGACATACAAAGTTTGTAGAAACGAGACATGTTGTCTTTCTAGAAGATGAAATGATCAGGGGGAGCATGGTACCTAGAGAAATTGACATTGAGGAGAAGCGGGTGTATGTGCCTAATCCTATGATTCAAGAGCCATTTTTCTCACTACCTGTTGATGCTGCACCAAAAGTTCCAGAGATAGTGACGCCAGCACCTTCTTCGGTTATTGCTGCGCCAACTATTCTAGATATTACGGTGTCAACACCTGTCACAACTCCACCCATACCAACAGTGAGTGAAGATTCGGAACCTGTCATCCAGGAACCGCTTGAACCCGCGGTTGGACATGAGGAGGAGGAGCTACAGCCCCCTATAGAAAATGTGCCAGAAGTTGAGGCACAAAATGTGCCACATGCAGTGGCCCTTAGAAGGTCACAAAGAGAAAGAAGGTCGGCTATTTCTAGCGACTATGAAGTATACAATACTGAAGAGATTCATATGGAGGGTGATCCCACTTCATATGAAGAAGCCATGAGAAGTGTTCACTTATCTAAATGGCTGGAAGCTATGAAGGATGAGATGAAATCAATGAGTTCCAATGATGTTTGGGACTTAAAAGAAATTCCTAAAGGAGCCAAAACAGTAGGCTGTAAATGGGTCTACAAGATCAAACATGACTCCAAAGGGAATGTAGAAAGGTTCAAAGCACGACTCGTGGCAAAAGGCATCACGCAAAGGGAAGGGATAGATTATAACGAAACCTTTTCTCCAGTTTTGTGTAAAGATTCCTTCAGGATTATAATGGCATTAGTGGCACATTATGACTTAGAGTTACATCAGATGGATGTGAAGACTGCATTCCTTAACAGGGATCTGTATGAAAATGTTTACATGGCACAACCGAAAGGTTTTATCGTGGAAGGAAAAAAACACATGGGATGCCGCTTAAACAAATCTATTTATGGATTAAAGCAAGCCTCTAGGCAGTGGTACCTAAAGTTTGATGAAACAATAAGGAAATTTGGGTTTAAAGAAAATGAGGAGGACAATTGCATTTATGCAAAGTTCAGAAGTGGAAAAAATATTTTCTTGATCCTGTATGTGGATGACATTCTACTTGCTAGTAGCGATGTAGGTCTGCTACTGGAGACAAAGAAATTCTTGTCCTCAAACTTTGATATGAAAGATCTCAGTGAAGCTTCATTTGTTTTGGGAATTGAAATTCACCGAGATAGAACAAAGGGGGTATTAGGACTATCACAAAAGGCATACATAGAAAAGGTTCTAAAGAAGTACAGTATGCATATGTGCAAGCCTTCACCTGCTCCAATAGTCAAGGGCGATAGATTTGGGAAATTTCAATGTCCCAAGAACTAGTATGAGATCGATCAAATGAAAGCGGTTCCATATGCTTCAGCTGTCGGAAGCCTACAGTATGCTCAAGTTTGTACACGCCCTGACTTAGCATTTGTTACCGGGATACTTGGCATATATCAAAGTAATCCAGGACAGGCACACTGGATCATGGTAAAGAAAGCTTTACGTTATGTGCAAGGCACAAAAGGCCTCATGCTAACATACAGAAAATCCAATTCCCTAGAGATAGAAGGGTACTCAGATGCGGATTTTGCAGGGGACTGAAAGTCCACGTCCGGTTATGTGTTCACACTCGCAGGGGGAGCTATATCGTGGAAAAGCTCCAAACAAAGTGTCATTGCATCATCAACGATGTACGCTGAATTTGTGTCATGTTATGAGGCCTCGGGGTAGGTTGAATGGTTAAAGAAATTTATACCCGGTTTAAGAGAGATAGACAGCATTCAAAGACCAATCAGAATGTACTGCGACAATGAACCAGCAGTGTTTTATGCTCACAACAATAAGTCAAGTGGTGCTGCCAAACACATTGACATAAAGTTTTATGTTGCGAAGGAGAAAATCCAAAATCACTCTATTACACTCGAGCATATAAGTATAAAGAAAATGCTTGCGGATCCGCTCAATAAAGCCTTACCACCCAATGTGTTCATGGAACACATAGCCGGCATGAGTTTAAGGGAAAGCCTGTGATTTCTGGAGAATAAAAGGGCCCAAAAGATAAAGAATTTGTTTCAAAACAGTGATGTGTGTGGTAGCTGTTGAGTCTATCGGTCTTGGACCGTGACGATAAAGCATGCTCCATTCATTAATCTGTGATGGAACAATTAAAGGAAAAAGTTTCAAGTTAAAGTACAAAGTTAAAGTATAAAGTGAGATCAAGGGGGAGAATGTTGGATTGATCTCCTTCCTAATAGGCCCAACGGCCTATTAGGCCCTTAATCCGCGCCCTAATCGGGGGCACCCAACCCTTAATGGTTGGTGGGCCCCCGCTGTACAGCACCAAATAAAAGGCGGTGAGGTGCCAGGGCACTCGGTACGAGGTTCACCGTGCCGCCAGCACCCTCACCCACATTTCCTAAACCCTAGCCGATCTGGAGGGGGCGCTGGAGCAGCGGGAAGTCTCACCATCGCCGCCATTGACCCTGGTCCGTCGCTATTGGCATCGTCGTCCACGACAACGCCGCCATGACTGTGAAGCTGCTGCATCGCTCGCCGCTGCCTTAGAGCAGATCTTCATCAGTGAACCAGTGATGGCCGCCTCAAGCTCCTCCGGTGGTGATGGTCTCTCCCTCTCTCCCTCTGTGTACTCTCTCATTTCTCCCGTTCTAGATCTAGGACTCTTGTATTCAGAACAAAGGAAAGAACATAGAATCCTCTCGATCTATGCACTGTGTGATCCTATGGGCTGCCTAACAATTCTATAATATTTCGAGCTACATTACATCTTTAAGTTTGCCAGAAATTAAAAAACATATGTGACGAGGTGCTGAGTGCACTACCTCAAACTAGAATTGCCTTGGCGGCCAAATACCGCCAAGGAAAATACCAAAACCGCCAAGGAAATGATCCTTGGCGGCTGGCCGCCAAGCAAAATCTGCCAAGAGTAGAGCGCCATGGAAATTCTATTAACTTGGCGGCTAGCCGCCAAGAATCATTTACTTGGCGGTTTGGCTGCCAAGAAAAGTAGAGCACCACTAAAATTGCCAAAGCGCCAAGAAAATGTTCCACCCACCAAGAATATAACTTTACTTGGCGGTTGATGCCCGCCAAGAAAATGTATTAACTTGGCAGCCTTCAACCGCCAAGAAAAGGCATTAACTTGGCAGTTGATGGTCGTCAAGGAAGGGTATTTACATGGCACAGAAATCATAATTTCCTTGGCTACCAACCACCAAGGAAACACATACCACCAACAAAAAAAATATAAATTTTGAAACTCTAGCCACAACTAGAATTCATAATAGCTGTCATGGATTTAGAAAGCACAAATTGGCAAGAATACACGCATTTGCCTCAAAATTCACATACTCTCAAGATCATTACATATCTATTTACCCTACAAGCATCGATTAAACATCATGCATCACAATACATAGCTCTATCAGTTAACAATATTACCCATAGACTGACCTAACCTCACATCACTACAATCACAGCCATCGTCATCATCACCATCTGAAAATAATGAGGAAATAATTAGTATATCAGCTGACAAAGCATGGCACATTGTAATACAATGTTTTACCAAATGTGTAAAATGGAAAGAAGAAAAACACATATCTCTAGTGAGTGATAAGCATCTGCTGTTCTTGCTAGTTTTTAGAGATTGAAAGATGGAACTTGCTGCTCAATTTATGTATTTATGTACTCATTGTAATACAAGTGGAACTGTGCCAGCTACCATGTATCTGAGTGACCATCCTAGGCACTCAACCACAAACAGAAAGGATCAATAAAGGCTTCAAGTGACAAGGTCAACTCAAATTGGAAAACTCGCAGGTTAGCATGTTCTATCTATCAATCTGCATTGTGAATCATTTTTTTTAACTTGGTATAAAAAGATTCAAATCATACCCAATCTTTGCTGAAAGGCTTTCATGTTTGAAATACAAAGGTTGGGATCAGAAATATGTAAACCTAGCTGAATCTAGATAGGAAACATGATTCAGAAAAATTATCTACATAATATTCTAACCTCAAATGCTTCCATTGAAGTATATTTTTCAGGATGGCTCCACAACAGCAGCTCTGTCCATGGCTCCCCCTTCTCCCCATGCACATTCATCCTGAAAAATAAAAGGGCATTCGTTGTAAAAACTTATCCGTATCTCATCCAATCAATCCAGGCACAAGAGGGCGTCAATAGAAACAAATCTGACAGGTGTGTTTCATCAAACACATGACAAGTAAGCTACAGTGAGAAATTAAAAGCTCAGCTGCCCATTTAGATTAAAAAGGTAGCAACTGCAAGCACAACAACATAGTCTGATCTCGAGATGCACCAAAGCATAACATACAGAAAAAACGCTGCAAATAATAACCATTCAGATATATGCATATCGAAGGCCCAGAAAAATCACTATATGCTGCCTAATGATCTTTATTTACACCTAAAATTAATAAGCTTCCAGGCTGGCAGTCTTGTTTCAGAACAATGACATCTTCAAAGAAAGAAAGATCCTAGGCTAATCCATACCTCATCTTAAACTAAGTTGACGTGTAAGCAAACTATTATATTATAGAAGTGAAGTAGAAACCATTATGTGTATAGACAGATGCTATTAACTAGAAGAACCAGCAGTGCCACACAAAAGTATTGGCGACAAGCAATCGCTGCTACTGAATAACCTCACAAACATCCATCAAGAATTGCAATACCAACCGGCCAATAATATCCAATAAAAAAACCTTAAGCGTGGAAGGAGAAGGGAAGAGAAGCATACCTAGATTTGGGGCAGTAGCGAGCAATGGGGCTGAGCCTGAAGCTCCAGCGCCAAAGGAGCTGCCGTGACATGGGACTCCGGCCTGACGCGGAGAGATCGAGCGGCTCCAGCACAGGGTGAGCTCGAGTTGATCTGCCGAGGTGGGTCACGAGCAGATCCAGTGAGGTGTGCGCTCCAGGGGATGAGGTCGGGGTGGGGTGGTACCTTTCTTCAACGGGATGTAGTGGTGGCAGCATCCTGGTTGGTGAGGAAGTTGGGATGCGGCCAGCGTCGTGGTTGGTGTCGAAGTTGGGGACCTAGCGGCGATCTGGTCGGTGAGGCGGTGGCGGCCTGCTCGGATCGGCATCGGGGAAGCTGCGCGGTCCGTGTCGGAGTTGCGGCAGCAGCCTGCTCAGATCAGCGTCGCGGAAGCCGCGTGGTCCGCATTGGAGTTGCGGCGGCGGCCTGCTCAGATCAGCATCACGGAAGCCGCATGGTCCGCATCGGAGCGGCAGCGGCGCGGCGATTCTGGAGGGGCACCACCGGACGCACGGTGCACGGGCCGCCATGCTCTTCTTGGCATCCTTCTTCTGGTCCACCGGAGCAAAGTCATCCGTGTCGGGCCCGGGGGCAGCCTGCTGGACGGAGGCGGGATCCTCACGGGGTGCAGGGCGGCGCAAGTGGAGATTGAGATCGATTTGGCTGAAATGGGAGCCGGGGCTGGTGGCAATTTGGGGGAGGCGAGCTAGGTGGGGCTGGCGGTGGTGAAAAATTTTGGTGAAGGGAGGAGGGAAAGCTAGGGTTTGGTGCCGCTCAAGCCGGGGAAGGGCACGCGCTCGCACACGCTGCGGCCGTGGGAGGGGGAGCCGGAGCTGAGAGGTAGGGTTTCCGGTCGGCCAGCATTTTATATATTCATGGATCGGGATGGACGGCCGAGACAAGTCAGGCCCTAGCGGAAAACAGCCCTTCATAAGTTTCTCTGCCTATTTAACAGTTTTTCTTTTTCTTTTCTATTGTATTGCACCATTGTGAAGTAGTACATAAAATAATTATCTTATATACACTAATATATTTTCTATATGTAATATACCACATATAAGATGACCTGTACAAATTTCAAAATTTTTGGAATTGATTTATTTTTTCTATATGTTAAATGAATTTCTAAATAATTATCAAAATTAATTCTAAGTTGAACTTAATGTCCATCTAATAAGATACACAAAAATTTACAAAAATTATATATAGGATAACATGGTCCATTCATGTCTATTTCCTGGAGATATATGAAAAATTCAACTGTTTTATAGGGCCAATTCAAACTTCTTTCTCCAATTTACCACATAATAAATATAATAATATCTAAATTTGATTAGAAAATTCTACAAATTTAAATAACAATATATTTTTGGTTCAAGATTTTGCCATAAAAAAATTAAAAAGTTTTAGTTAAGTTAGATCACACATTGTTCTTAAAAATATACATCTCGCACATAGTTTATTATAACTCAAGTGAAACTTTGAGATTTGAGAACCTCATAATGTTTTCAAACTCGTATGCACTTCAAATTTGGACACAATCTTATTTCCACCATAATATTAAAAAATATGAAGTTACAAGACTAATTGTTATGCAAAAAATATATTTTTATATTCACTATTTGGAT
Source organism: Panicum virgatum (assembly GCF_016808335.1). Classification (NCBI taxonomy): domain Eukaryota; kingdom Viridiplantae; phylum Streptophyta; class Magnoliopsida; order Poales; family Poaceae; genus Panicum; species Panicum virgatum. The sequence continues at coordinate 33,727,068 of NC_053138.1, read as the reverse complement.
GGAAGAAAACAAGTTATATGTAGAAGATCCGAGAACAGAAATTAACATACAAAAAGGCAGCCTTAAATGAAAGGTAATGATTTTAGAAAACTTTAGGAAAAAGAATAATCAAATTTAGAGTTTATATGATAGAGAAATACCAATTATAAATTTAAAATTCGGATTAAAAAGAGAAATATGAAATATACATGTGTTCTTCACCATTTCTTGGAGGCTCAGCACAGTAGCCAAGAAAACACTCAGTTTCTTGGCGGCCAACCAATACGGCCAAGGAAAGACACTGTTTTCTTGACGCCTCGGCCAAACAGCCAAGGAAAGGCACCGTTTCCTTTGCTGCTGAGACAAACAGCCAAGAAAACATACATTTTCCTTGGCGGCTAACAAAAATAGTCAAGAAAATATATTATTTTGGCTGTTCGTTGTTACCGCCAAGGAAATGTTATATTCCTTGGCGGCTGAATTGTGACCGCCAAGAAAAATTGAGGCTGCCAAGGTAAATCTGGATTGGTGTAGTGGTGCCGCGCCGTCGCCGTCCGCACTGCATCCACTTCTAGTGCCGCCGGTCGGTGTGTGTGACGGAAGAGATGCCCCAGCTGGCCCCTCCGCGTGGCATGGGCGCACGACGGAAGACGCCGCAACTGACGCCCATCCATAGCAGAATAACGTGACGCGCCATGATGCTAATCAGTTCATGCACTACTAGGGAAAGACTCAGACTGATCATCAGTATCGATCGGGTGAAATAAGGTATTGGTTCCACCACTTCTCCAACCAGTAGTAGCTAGGACACCGCGATTAAAAGTTCCGGTCTTTAATTACTAGTGACAACGGTTAAATTTAACCACCAAGTACTAGTCTCGGTTTTTAACACTGGGTAAACCATCCGGTTCTATAAAAGATCTTTTACTTTTAGTTCACCCGGCACCAAAGCATTTCACGTAAACAAAAATTATATACTCGGAAGAAGCCTACACACCAGATCAATCGATTAGGACCAGCCCTAGCTAGCTGTTAGGAAAGAGGGCCTGGAGAGGGGAGGGAATGTGGTTTAGATTAGCTAGGAAAGTACGCTGGCCAGGATGTAGTAGCTGCTTTTGGCAGATTAGGCAGATGCATCAATGTGGTCCATCGCTCGCTCGATCCTTTAGCTGTCCTGAATGCTACGGTGTATGCTGTGACATGCAAATCATGATCAAAAGCTTTTCCTTATCTTGTTCATGCCATCATTTGGGACCCAACGTAATCGGTGGCCGCGTGTGCTGGGTTGGACCGGCCGACCGACCCTAGCGGCTTACTTTTTGCCCGCTGCATCGAGTTAGCACGAGATCAGATGTGGTCGGCACGGCAGATACTACCGCTTTGTTTAGATGCAAATTTTAAAATTTCAAAACTATTTATCTTCCTGCACATGTATGGAGCATTAAATCTAAATAAAATAGAAAAGTAATTGCATAGTTTGATTGTAAATTACAAGGCGAATCTAATGAATCTAATAAAAAGCCATGATTGGACAATAAATTGCTACAGTCAACATGTGCTAATGATGAATTAATTAGTCTTAATAAATTCATACGAGTTGTATAATTAATTTTGTGATTAGTCTACATTTCATATTGTAAATGTGTAGAGTTCCATTCAAAAATTTTATACGGTGCATCTAAACAATGCCTAGGTAGCGTGCGGTTCACTTTGTCTGCACTCTCCAGTCATCTGTCCGTTCCGGTCTTGCACCGCACATCGATCCGATCCACATGCCTACATCTGGTGGTCTATGTACTAAGCTCGCACAGCCTCACATGCATATATATCCTTTGCTGCCGCTATTCCTGGAGAGATTATATTCCTTCTTACGTTGGGCAATTGATAGATCGACAACCCGGCAGCCTTTAGAGTATTGTAGCTAGTATATACCTAGAAACATATATAGTGATGGAGAATCTCTTGACAAGCACCGACCAACTATCAACATCATGATGTGCTGCGTTACTCGTAGCAGAAACATGACATTAATTAAAGTCCCGTTTGGCTCGGGAGAATGAAAGACGGAATGGTACGGTGACAATGACGAGTCAACCAGCAATCTCCATGTCCTAACCCTAGACCCTAGCGGGGATACGTACCATCCCTTGCGAGGGCCCCTACCCTACTCCATTTAAAGGCTCCCTTTGATGACGACATATTTGGAGGGGGAGTCCTACTGGTCACTACATGACCCATGCTTGTTGTATCAGATTTCATCGCATCTCGCGCGAAGGTAGTTCCACGGAAGTGGTCAAGTGGAACATCCAAATCACCTACTACTGCATAAACACATATCATTGTTGTCATATCACTAACGGTTGTTTTGAATGGTAGTAATGACATATCACTACTTGTTATACCAGTGCCGGTTTGTAACGAATATGGCACCATTTATACCATTTCGAGTGATTTTGGTGATCGTATGACAACGCAATCAATGGGACAAATGGTTTTGCTAAGTGAACATTTCTAGATCCCAGGGATGAAGTAAAAAGGTCATACAAAACAAAACATGAAGAAAGAACTCAAAGAAACGCTGAGTTGGACGAGTTCTACTAAAACCAGTAGCACCGGAAGAACCTATTCCTATAGCATCGGTGCATCCGATGGTAGTCGGAAGATCCGATGGTCTGGCTTTGGTGCAAGACTGAGCGCCTCTGGAGATCAAGTGAAGAAACAAGTGACGCACCGGATGAACCGACGGTGTCAAGAGAGGTATCGGTGCATTCAACGTACTATGTTCCAAAGACATTGTCAAGCGTGCAGCAGCCAAGCCTTCAGCACCGGATGAACCGATGCCCCATCGGAGCAAGCGTCGGTGCAATGACGTCAGCAAGGTGCAACGGCTATCTGCGGATCAAGTGTCACCGGAAGAACTGACACTCAAGCAACGGTTCAACCGATCGTTCCTGAAGTTGCTGCGGCCGTGTCAGAGAAGCCAACGGCTAGTTCAGAGCGCAGAGTTACCGGAAGAACCGATGCCCTATGGTCGGATGTTCCGATGACTACGCAGAAACCTGGCTAACGGCTAGTTCGAATTGGTGGCCTATATATATGAGCTCCCCCAGCCATTTGAAGATTGCGGGAGTTCAAGAAAGTCACAAACATACCCAAGAACATCTCCAAGCCATCCAAGAGCTTAGTGTTCATATCATTACCCCTTAGCACACTTTGAGAGTGTTGTGTAAAGGATTAGCTCTTAGTGAGTGAGATTGCAAGGCTTGAGCCTTTGTGCTGTGGTTCTTTAGTGAACCAAAAGAAAAGATTGGTGCGCCAGCCCCTTGGAGCTGTGAAACTCGCCGGCAACGTCATCGACCCTCCGACTTAGTGTGGAGCGGCGACGACAACATTGTACGGGGGTCGTGGAGACCCCCATCCTTTGTGGAGAAGCTCCTTAGTGGAACCCAGGGCCAAGGTGACCGTGATTGTGTTCACGGAAGAGACTTGGTGGCCGAGTAGCAATACTCTTAGTGAGTGCTATAACAACGTAGATGTAGGAGTGCCTTTGTGGCTAACCGAACCACGGGATAAACACCCGCGTAGAGAGTTTGCTTTCTCCTATCCCGTTCTTTAAGCTTCCGCATTTCATACTAGCAATTTGTGTACCTTTACTTTCATAGAGTAGTTACTTGATAGGAAAGGATATAGGTTGCTAAACTCTTTTGGGATAGGGTTTTTACACTAGAACAACCATAATTGCACATCTAGATAGCATGTTTTAGTTTAATATTGTGCAAATAGTTGGAACCATAGGTCTAAATTTTTAGCTTGCCTAATTCACACCCTCCCCCTCTTAGGCTAGAGCGCGCTACCGATCATTTCAAGTGGTATCAGAGCCGGGACTCACTCCTCTCACAAAGGAAGCCAATTCCATTGGCAATTTGTGTTTACCGGCTCACTTGATTGGTTAGGCTTCACCGCCTAGTGAGTTAGCTCTTTTAGGGAAGGGATTGATTCTATAGGACCTTCTCCACGTTTCAATGGCACGGGCTTCCAACGATGGAAGATTTTAATGCAATCGCACCTCCAAGCAAAGGGCCTAAATGTTTGGAGAGTAACGAATGAAGGAACTAAAAGCAATAGTGAACAAGAGAAGCAATATGATGCTATAGCCAAGTGTGCTATTCTAAACTGTCTTGGTGAAAATGTGTTCAACCGTGTGTTTGCTTGTGAAAATGCTAAGATTTTATGGAAAACTATTAGTGAGAACCATGAAGGCACAAAAGATATTGCAAATGAAAAATATCATGTTCTCATTGATAAACTTAATAGCTTCAAGCAACTTGATCATGAAAATGCCGAAACTATGTACTCACTGTTAAATATTCTTGTGAATGAGATTAACTTTTTAGATGTGAAGAAAATTGAAGATTTGGAACTCATTCGCAAGATCCTTCACTCACTCCGAAGGCCGGACTATGATTTGGTGACAACAATTCTATATGAGAAAGATCTCAACACAATGACACCAAACAAAGTCCTAAACAAGGTGATCGTCTATGAGCTACGCCATGATATTAAGCCAAGAGCGCCACCTTCTTCACCAACACATAGTGCATTTGCATGTAAGCAAGTCAAAAAGTTGAAGAAGATGGTCATCAAAGGTAGCTCAAGTGAAGAGGAAGAAGAGGAGGCATGCCAAAGCTCCTCAAATGACGAAAAAGAGCCAATAGACCCCAATCTCTACATGCAAGTCAAGAAGATGAACAAATGCTTACAAGAAATCAACTCAATAGGGTATATGGTCTTCCTCAAAGATGGGCCTCACCATCAACTTATGAAGGTTGAGAAAAGATTCAAGAAGAAAAAACAACAAAAGAAGGAGAAGAAGCCCAAGCATGAGTCGTTTGCCATTTTTGGTGAATGGGTTAGTGGTGGTGAAGAATCAAGTGCTAGCTCAAGCGATGAATCAAGCAAAAAAATCACCACCCGCACCAACTTCGGATCATCATCAAACACTTGCCTTATGGCCAAAGGTATGGATAGCGATGTAAGTGATGATGACTCCGACTCTCCTTCGATTGATGAACTTCTTGACCTTGTTCATGAGCACCAAAAAGTCATTAAGAAGCAATCAAAAGAAATTAAAAACCTTAATGCTCTCAATGATCTAAATGCTTATCTTGCTACAAATTTTGAAGATTTGATGTGCAAATTCAAATTGCTTAGCAAGGAGTATGAAGAGCTCAAATTAAAATTTGAGAGCATTAATGACACTAATGACTCTTTGGAAATGAAGCAAACTATCCCTTGTGCAATTCCAATCTCTAGGATAGATGCTTCAACTTCTTGCATTGATTTAATTGATGAATCTTGCTCTAACCCTTACAATGAGAAATGCAATGAGAATGTTGTTGTAGAATCATGTGATGATCTCATTGCCAAAGAGAATGATGAGCTCAATCAAGAAGTGGAGAGGCTCAAGAAGGACTTGTATAGATTGAAGGGCAAAGGCATAAAGAGCAATGTCCAACCTTCTCAAGATAACCGTGAAAACATGGTGACGAAGCTTGAGAAGGGGTCGACCGTGACTTGCTCAAAGTGCCACAAAGAAGGCAACAAGTCCAACAAGTGTCCTCAACCAAGGAAGAAGCTTCTGGATGAGAAGAACAAGAAGAAGCTTACAATCAAGAGTTCTCTCATCTACACCAAGCCCAACCGGAGGAACAAAAGCAATAGCATCTCCTATGTGATCAAGAAGAAAACCAATGGCAAGGTGGTTGCTCACAAGGTTGGGAAGCAAGAAAGGAGTTGGAACCACTCCATTTGGGTGCCCAAGGACATCATCACCAATATGAAGGGGCCTCAAATGGTATGGGTTACAAAGGAGACTTGAAGCCCAAGAATGACTTCGGGGGATTGGAGGCTTAGCTTACAAGTTTAAGTGAAGGTTCAAGTCAAAACAAGCTAAGCTCACAACTTAGACATTTGTTGCCCAAGTCCCCCATAAGGTAATGGTAGCTAGTTTTCAATTCAAAACATCATGTAGCTTCATTGCTTTTGCTAGGTTGTTTGCATGCTTTACATCTCCTAGTGTTATATATGGTGGGTTGCTTGTGTCATGATTCTATCCCATGAGCAACCTACATGGTTTGATAAGTGTGTAGAAAGCTACACAAGATTACCCTTCATGGTACATGGACTTCATGAGGTATGTATTTCATATGTGTACCATTAACACAAATTATAGGGTAAACTCCCCAAATTGTGTTAAAATCAATGTGCATACATTTGCTAGGTGATTCAAACACTAAATGCACACATTTAGGGGGAGTTCACTCTATGGTTTGTGATTTTGAGACTAATATGTTTGCAAGTTTATCTTTTGTAGTCTCACGTTGAGTCAACACTCTAAGAGAATGTTTCTCACGATCAATGTGAACAAACAACTCTATAAGGGTGATTAGATAAATTGTGCTTTCATGCATATTGAGCCATGCTCTATCGAACTTAAATGCTCATATCTAAGTTCATAGGCTATGTGCTCATACATGTGCTTAACCTTGGTGTACCAAGTGCTCTTCTTTCAAAGACTTTCAATTGGTTGCAAGTCACTTTCAATTTGGTACATGCAAGGTAAACAAAAAAAACCCCTGGAGGTATGCAAGGTTCTAAACTCATTCAATTGGTATAATTGTCAATTTCTTATCTTTTTAGAGCTACCTCCGTGCATGATATGATCTAAGCTTTCTTGTTCAATCTTTTAGTTGTACACTTGATTTTCACATTATCATAATGTGTACACACTTGTGGAAAGCTTAGCTCATGTCATGCTAGTTTCGTGATTTTGTGATCCACCATAGTAAATTTTCAATTGGTATCTTCATTGATATTATACAATTGGATCATAAGTCATAAAACTAACTCCCTATGCTACTAATCTTCTCTTGAGCTATATTGTTTAGCAAGACCTTCTAGGTGCAAGACCTTTTAGGTTATTTGATTCCAAAGGGGGAGAAATGTGGATCAAAGCAAGGCATGTTTCCAACAAAAAGGGAGAGATGTTCCCAAGAAGGAAAAATATTCCAAAGGGGGAGACATGCCAAGTGGATCAAGTCAACATATGAGAGAGAAGTAGCAAATAGGGGGAGGAACAAAGGGGGAAATCATGGTTTTAGGGGGAGGCCAAGCCATCATTGGATGGTGGTAAACATCCAAGCGAGTGTAAGTGGTTCAATTTGTCAATTCTTGTAAATTTTATGCTTGCTTTAATTGTGTTGTCATTAATCACCAAAAAGGGGGAGATTGTAACGAACAAGGCACCATTTATGCCATTTCGAGTGATTTTGGTGATCGTATGACAACGCAATCAATGGGACTAATGGTTTTGTTAAGTGAACATATCTAGATCCCAGGGATGAAGTAAAAAGGCCATACAAAGCAAAACACGAAGAAAGAACTCAAAGAAACGCTGAGTTGGATGAGTTCTACTGAAACCAGTAGCATAGGAAGAACCGATTCCTATAGCATTGGTGCATCTGATGGTTGTCGGAAGATCCGACGGCCTGGCTTTGGTGCAAGACTGAGCGCATCTGGAGATCAAGTGAAGAAAGAAGTGAAGCACTGGATGAACCGACGGTATCAAGAGAGGCATCGGTGCATTCAATGTACTATGTTCCAGAGACATTGTCAAGCGTGCAGCAGCCAAGCCTTCAGCACCAGATGAACCGATGCCCCATCGGTGTAAGTGTCGGTGCAATGACGTCAGTAAGGTGCAACGGCTATCTGTGGATCAAGTGTCACTGGAAGAACTGACGCTTAAGCATCAGTTCAACCGATGGTTCCTGACATTGCTGCGGCCGTGTTAGAGAAGCCAACAGCTAGTTCAGAGCGCAGAGTGACCGGAAGAACCGATGCCCTATGGTAGGATGTTCCGATGCCTACGCAGAAACCTGGCTAACAGCTAGTTCGAGTTGGTGGCCTATATATATGAGCTCCCCCGGCCATTTGAAGATTGCTGGAGTTCAAGGAAGTCACAAACATACCCAAAAACATCTCCAAGCCATCCAAGAGCTTAGTGTTCATATCATTAGCCCTTAGCACACTTTGAGAGTGTTGTGTAAAGGATTTGCTCTTAGTGAGTGAGATTGCAAGGCGTTGAGCCTTTGTGCTGTGGTTCTTTAGTGAACCAAAAGTAAAGCATGGTGCGCGGGCCCCTTGGAGCTATGAAGCTCGCCGGCAACGTCATTGACCCTCCGACTTGGTGTGGAACGGCGACGACAACATTGTATGGGGGACGTGGAGACCACCATCCTTTGTGGAGAAGCTCCTTAGTGGAACCCGGGCCAAGGTGACCGTGATTGTGTTCACGGAAGAGACTTGGTGGCCGAGTAGCAATACTCTTATTGAGTGCTACACAACTAGGTGTGCCTTTGTGGCTAACCGAACCATGGGATAAACACCCGCGTCGAGAGTTTGGTTTATCCTATCCCGCTCTTTATGTTTCCGCATTTCATACTAGCAATTTGTGTGTCTTTACTTTCATAGAGTAGTTTCTTGATAGGAAAGGCTATAGGTTGCTAAACTCTTTTGGGATAGGGGTTTCACACTAGAACAACCATAGTTGCACATCTAGATAGCATGTTTTAGTTTAATATTGTGCAAATAGTTGGAACCATAGGTCTAAGTTTTTAGCTTGCCTAATTCACCACCTCCCCCTCTTAGGCTAGAGTGCGCTGCCGATCCTTTCACGGTTCATTCATGTCCACTCGCTTGCAACAAAAAAATCAACTTTTTCAAATAAAGTCAGACAAAAGATAAACTTTATATCAAAAATTGTAAGCTCAATGTGATCTAAAACTTTGAGTGTGGATCTCCTGCAACCTTGAGTAGTAGCACTGCTACAAAGACCATTTTTCCACCCCCATTTTCGCCGGATAAGATGGGGCTGCATTTTCACCACCAGCCCGAGGCACGGACCGGCGGTAAAAATGGAAACTATTTTCATTGCTGATCACAACCAGGGGCTGTTGCGGCGGTGATAATTTTTTTCACCGCCGGCCCTAGCCATGGTCCGAAAGTGAAATAGTACATATATAACCTCCTCCCTCACCTCCATCTACTCGATGCCACCACTTCTCCTCACCATTTTTTGCACCCATTTCTCGTCAAATTGGCCATTGGAAGAGAGTATTGCCATGTGAAGAAACCCCATATACTGTCGAACATGCAACCCGTACAAGAATCATAGATAGGAAGTTCTCACAATTTCACATGACTATGCTGGAGTCGCTGCGACTCCAGTGGTACCAATCACCATCACCACCTAACCCCTAAAATTACAAAAAACCAGTGTGTGATGCTCAATGGTTAGTTGGTTACTATATATTGTATACATAGTGTCGCACCCGCTTTTTATTCTTCTATGTGGCGTTATAGATATCCACCTTGATCTACGGATGTGGTAGCTTTTAGATTTGTGCTGCATAATCCTTCGTCAAAGGCAACAATGGATTTTATATAGTTTAACTCACTACTATGGATCAAATACGATGCACGGTCAAACACTATGACGCAAATTGCTATGATGTATACTATCTGGTACTAGTTCATACCTGGGTTATTGCAATTTCTGATAGGGAAGGAGGGACGATATTAAATGTTAAAAGGTTTTTTTGGTTGCTTGACGCAGGCTTACGAAAGAAGACTCAATAATGGGGCTTGATTTATTAGCCATGGCTCATGGAGTCTGTGAGGGTCTGTTTAGTTCATTTTGCATTTTGCGTTTTTGTGTTTTTGCAAAAGAATCTTCAACATTTGAAATACTAAATGTAGACTAATCGCAAAACTAGTTACAGATCTCTTCTGTAAACTACGAGACGAATTTAATGAGCATAATTAATCCATCGTCGGAGCATGTTTACTGTAGCATTAATGTAACAATTTAGTGTCTAATCACTCCATAATTAGGCTCATTAGCTTCGTCTCGCGATTTACAGTCCATTTGTGTAATGCGATTTATTTTTCGACTACATTTAGTACACCATGCAAGCGATTTACAAAAATTTTGCGTTTTGTCTTTACAGCATCTAAACACGGCCTGAGTTCGTATTCATGTAGAGTCTATTTCCTTGCAACCCAAGCAGTCGGAAAGGAGATTGGTGCTGCCAGTAGTTATGGAGGAGAGGATTGTGGACGCCATCACGATGAACAAGGTTGTTATGCCTTTTTTCTCATGTTATTATATGTGCTTAGTATATAATTACATCATCTCTGATTTCTCCATGGTGTGTCTCCGTGGTAAAGTGCACAGCAGATCTCCATGGAGAAGTATTATTTTTCTTTAAAAAAAACATGGCACTGCGACTAAAGTTCATATTTGATGACTTCCACAAGCAACATGCATGAATATGAATAGAAATACTGCTCTTTGTAATTCGGTTGCAATATGAAATGAACTTTTACCCGTGAAGCTGTAACCAGAAACCGCATACAGCACTGCTGCAAGCACACTAGCAGCAAAACAGAATTGCTGCCTTATCATGTCCTGTCACACCATCGCAACAACCACGGTGTTAACCATGTTATGGAGAACTATTTTCCGAAGTTCAACCATGCAAAAATAATTGCACCTGGATATAGTATTAGTATGTTCTCCCAATCTCCCTCCACTCACAAATAAATGAATAATTGCAGGTGCGTCGGCTGGTGTGCCGCATGGAAACTCCTAGCCTTCGCCCTCCCCAGACGCTGCCCCAGAGGTGCAGGAGCCTGTTGTTACCGGCCCACATGCCAGCACCGGAATCCGCCAGATGGACGCACCTGCGGTGGGAGTGAATGCGGAGGCTGAAATGGGCACGCTGGAGATTGACGCGCAGCTATGCAGGCCCAGCCGGTTTGCAGCAGTGGTGGCGGGTGAAGCAGTACGCTTTGCCTCGCCCATCGCGAGAGCCGAGGACCCCTCTCAGTAGACTCCGGAGGTGTCTGATACTGCAGGCCCACATCCGGAGCTGGCAGGCGACACAAATGAACCTGACTTTGCCATCAGGCTCGAGTTATTCATCAAGGAAGTTCAAGCGCCGGTTCGTACCCCTCTGGTCCCGACGGTTCCTGCTCGCACACCAGGCCAGGCTAATGCCCGCACGGATCTCCAAGCGGCCGGTGCAACCATTGCATTGCCCCCTCGTAGTCGATGCATCGCAAGCCAGAAACTATCACATGTGCCGGTGGCCAAGCGTGGTGAGGGTCTCCTAATGTGTCGCTTCGGTTTGGATACCGATGCACCTTCTGCGGCGTTGGTCGACGGCAAGAAGGCATATGATGCCGGGTGCAAGGCCTCTCTTCAGCCGAAATACCGTTCGGCAATCAAGGAGCTATTCCCCAACACTAGGGTAAGATCAGCAGCGGGCCGGCGTAGAGCCATCTCTACTGCTGCTTGAGACGGTAGCTGCGATAGAGCTAGGTTGTTCAGGTTGTTTAGTTAGTGAGTAGTTAATTTTTGAGTTCCATTTCTAGGCCCAAGCTTTTATCTTGTAATATCTAACAAAGGTGGGCCAGCCCATGAAGTTGTGGCGCATTGTGTAATTTGAATCGTTTTCTTCTATCTTAATGCAAAGAAGCTTATCTCTCCCGCGTTTTCGATAAAAAAAAACTCACAAAGACTCGACCAATTTGTTTGACCTAGAATGTTGTCATGTCGTTTTAGACCCATCATAGGAAAACAATAATATGTATAGATTCATATGGACGAGACATAATTTTCGGTCCTCCAAAAGAAAATAATTTTCGACTGGACGAGACGCGTAAGGATGATATCCCACAAGTGACAGATCTAGAAAATGAAGCTTTTGTTGAACGATTTACAGAAGAGGAAGTGAGAAAAACTATCTTTCAAATGGAGCAAAATAAAGCACCTGGGCCGGATGGTTTCCCTGCTGAATTCTATCAGGCCTTTTGGGGTACAATAAAGGATGATTTAATGGCTTTATTTGAGGATTTCCACAATGGTACACTTCCCCTTTTTAGCCTCAACTTCGGCACAATAATCTTGTTGCCCAAATGTAAAGAAGCTAGTAGAATTTAGCAATACATACCTATATGTTTGCTGAATGTTAGCTTTAAAATCTTTACAAAAGTAGCTACAAACAGAATCACCACAGTTGCACAAAAAGTTATTAGTCCTACACAAACAGCTTTTCTACTTGGTAGAAACATCATGGAAGGTGTCGTGATTTTGCATGAAACCATCCACGAGTTGCACAAGACAAAGCAGAATGGAGTCATATTTAAAATTGACTTCGAAAAGGCATATGACAAAGTAAAATGGTCTTTTGTTAAACAAACTCTAGAAATGAAAGGCTTTTCTCATAAATGGTGCCAATGGGTGGATTCATTCATGAGAGGAGGACACGTGGACATTAAAATAAATGATCAAGTAGGACAAGATTTTCAAACAAAGAAAGGATTGAGACAGGGAGATCCGTTGTCTCCTATCCTTTTTAACATAGTGGCAGACATGTTGGCCATCCTTATAAACAGAGCTAAGGTGCAAGGACAAATAAAAGGTGTCATCCCGCATCTGATTGACGATGGTTTGTCGATACTCCAATATGCGGATGACACTATACTCTTTATGGACCATGATCTAGAGAAAGCAATCAATCTAAAGCTACTCATGTGTGCTTTCGAACAATTGTCTGGACTCAAGGTCAATTTCCATAAAAGTGAAATCTTCTACTTTGGAGAGGCATAACAATGTGAAGCTCAATACTCACAGTTGTTTGGTTGTCAATCAGGGAATTATCCTTTTAAATACCTCGGTATCCCGATGCACCACAGAAAATTAAGCAATGGGGATTGGAACATTATTGAACAACGGTTTGAGAAGAAATTAAGTAGTTGGAAAGGGAAACACCTATCTGTGGGGGGCAGATTGGTGTTGATTAACACAGTTTTAACGAGCCTAGCGATGTTTATGCTTTCTTTCTTTGAGGTCCCAAGGGGAGTTCTAGAGAAATTAGAGTATTACAGGTCCCGTTTCTTTTAGCAAAGTGATAATCACAAAAAGAAGTACAGACTAGCTAAATGGAACATTCTGTGTCAACCAAAAGATCAAGGAGGCTTAGGCATAAAAAACTTAGACATTCAAAACCAGTGTTTACTAAGCAAGTGGTTGTTTACACTGATCAATGATGATGGCCTTTGGCAAAAGCTTCTAAAGAGGAAATACATAAAGGATAAACCAATTGCGCAGGTTCAAAAAAGACCAGGTGACTCACAGTTTTGGTTGGGCTTAATGAAGGTTAAAGACAAGTTCCTGAACTTAGGTAGTTTCCAACTAAACAACAGTGAGAACATCAGGTTTTGGGAGGATAAATGGCTGGGCAATTTCACTCTTAGTCAACAGTATCCTTCTCTGTATAACATTGCAAGAAAGAAGCATATTTTCATTGCAACGGTTTTCAATTCCATTCCTTCAAATATCTCTTTTTCGATGTGGTTTGGTAGGAAACAATTTGGTATCATGGTATAACCTAGTTGCAAGGATAGCTCAAGTAAGATTGAATGATAGGGGAGATGTCTTTAAATGGGGTTTACTCCAAAGTGGAATTTTCTCTGTCCATTCAATGTATAGTGCTTTAATTTGCAATGGTCATGTAAGGCAGAATAGGACCTTGTGGAAGACAAGGATTCCCCTTAAGATTAAGATTTTCCTATGGTACTTGCATAGAGGAGTTGTGCTAACTAAAGACAATCTAGCTAAGCTTAATTGGCATGGTAGAAAAAAATGTGTGTTTTGTTCACATGATGAAACTATCCAACACCTTTTCTTTGATTGTCATTTTGCAAAATTCCTTTGGAGAGTGGTACAGTACACTTTTGGCTTGGTACCACCAACGATAATGATTGGCTATTTCGCTTTGATTGTAAATCTAAAACGCAATTATTATGTGGAGTTTATGCGCTTTGCTGGGCTCTATGGTTGAGTAGAAATGATATTGTTTTTGACAATTCTCCGATGAAAACTTATATGCAGGTATTGTTCAGGGCCACACATTGGTTTTGGATGTGGTCGCTGCTTCAAAAGTGTGATGATGATACCAACATGTTGAAGGATGCATGCCGATCACTGGAGACAATGGCTATGCAAATTTTCGCCAACCATGGATGGAGATTTAGCAATAGGATTGCTACTTAATAAATTCCCATGAAAACTTTGTTGGTGTCTCCTATTTACTTTTGTAAACTTTATGAGTGTGTTTGCAGATGGAGGTGCTGCAGTTTGATGTAATAAGTGGGTTGTAGGCTGTAGCCTCTAGGAGGTCAAGGCCGGGACGTTTTTTCCCATCATCTAAAAAATGTATAGATTCATATTGGAAAATGCTTTCATAATATCATGATTTAATTGGTTTCAAGTATATACTAGAAATTAATGGTCAACCATCCCTTTATGGACTGTGTTCATATCCACAACACTTTGACACTTTGTGACTAGAAAAGTTAAATACAAATATCACTAGGCCAGAAACGATTTGCGCTGACACAACCCTTTTACCGTGCTGGCGGGCGTAGTTGAAACCCGCCAGCACAAAACTATGAGGACCCACTTGGTTAGTGCCCGCCAGCACAAAGGGTATCTGTGCTGGCGGGCCTCTTAAACGCCCGCCAGAAAAAACTAGCAAATTTGTGCTGGCGGGCCGTTAAGCCACCCGCCAGCACAAATCATCACGCCCAAAAGAGCCCAGAAGGTCCATTTCCAGGTTCCATATATATATATATATATATATATATATATATATATATATATATATATATATATATATATATATATATATATCCGCTAATGGGTACTCTGGGTACTAAATATTATTCAGTACCCGAGCCCACCCACCCTCGAGCCCACACACTGCCATCGCTCGCGCCTGGCGCTACGTGCGCGGTTTTTTTCTCCCTCACATTGGTTTTTCTTCCCCTAGCGGTTTTCCTTCCTGTCCCCGGTGCGCATGTCTCCGTCAGTTGCAGACAAGCTCATCCTCGGACTGAAAAAACCGCGATGACGGCTTCCAGTGGAACATGCATTTGTTTCTATCCACACTGGTTAGCTATCTCTAGTACTAACTTTTCCGGTAGTGAGTACTAGTAGCTAGCCTTCTTAATTGATAATAGTAGATTGCAGACACAATAATACAGAGACAAAGGGCCGCATATAGGATCACATGGAATATTCCTAACTAATTTACTTGTACAAGATACATCGATTCCTATGGTTGTTCAGAATTTCTAGTACAACTGTAAAGGTTCCAACAAAATTCGTACATATTGTATTCCAAACATGCCGTACAAGTAGGGATGTAAATGGTACGGATATTTTCCGACCGTATTCGAATTCAATCCGGTCTGGAAGAATTTTTATCCGTCCGAATCCGATTCCGAGTATCCACTATCCATAACCAATCCGTATCCGAATGCTCAAAAGTTACATTTTTATAATGTCGATATTTATTACAATCTTATTCAACAAAAACTAACACTATCCGTATCAGACACCGTATTCGAACACAAATATGAAAACAAATACGATATCAGTGATAGCCGTCCGTATCCGATCTGTTTTCATCCCTACGTACAAGGTTAACAACACTAACAAAACTTTGCCTGCCACATCACTGTTCCATGTTTCCACCAGACATCTCCATCAGGCCAACAACACTTGGAGCGAAATAGCTAAGAGAGACTTAATTTCTCTATGCTCTTGGGAGCTCTTACGAAATTATGACACCGTCAATACATGTTACAATTACAAAGATGCAGTGGATACTATGCGCCTCTTGATCTTGCTGACTGCCTCCTCAAGTTTTGCTTCTAATTCGGTTTCCCCAATCGACTTGGATACCAGAATTACCTGCTGCAGAACCTCCTCCATCCTCCGGATAGCCCTGATCAATTCAGGAAAATTAATACTAGCTAATAGACTTATGATAAGACAAAAATACTTGATAATGCTCATGTACTAAATTTTGGACACAAAAACAAAGCTAGTCGTTGCTTGTGTACCCAGTCATCTGGGACTCCTAAACCACCTTGTTCTCCTCGGATTGATAGGCATCATATGCACTGACCTCGTACCAGAATCCATCCTGGATATCAAAATAAAATGTGAAAAAAATCAGATGGTTAGGAATCAAAGCATATTACTAGTTGATGTTTTTATTTTATAGATCACTTATTTCATTCATTTTCAGATTCCATAAACCATGTTAGTCTAGCATCACCATTCCATCAGTGCAATCATGCTGACACTGTATAGATGGACTCAATATTAACATAGATGGACTCAATATTAACAGTAATACCATCCAAATTAAACAAAGCAATATAGAGTATTGGATGCCATCTCACCTGCAAAGTATCCTAAGAAAACCATTTAAAGTGTAACAATCGGGATTCTTAAATATGTAATATGAGTTACTACGTAGATATATCAAAGCTGCAGGCAGGAACCTAACCTAACTAGTTTCAGTAAGCTAGCATGATCTGAACAATTTGAACTGGGCACCAAGGTGCAGGTAAAAGAGAAATTAGAAGTTTCCAAATTATTGCTGATAAAAAATAAACCTAATGTTTGCCAAAATACTAGGCAAGACAAGAAGCATCTGATACTTCTACACTTAGAACACTTATAATTTTTTACATTACTCTTACACAAAAATTTTACATAACTGAGAGACTTCATCAGAGCATTGCAATTGGACTAGCTAGGATGTATACAGGTCTAAGAAAACATAAGTGCACATCTAGGTTGTTTGACTTGCAGAATCACTGAACATCTAGTTTTAATCAGTTAGTAATAACCTCTGATTCCGATGGCCAAGCTCGCCATGGTCCATGAGAAGCTGGATAGAGGAGATGCCACAAAAGATTATGGTGTGGACCTCCCCTACCCCCAACTGATGAACATCAATGGCTCGACAAAGACTCTGGCAATGGTCTCCATGATGTTCATGGAGACAACATTGGAGCTCAAGCTGAAAGCTGGTATGAACCAGCTTGCCCATCAGCTCCTTGTGTCCTCACAATGCACGCAAGTGAGAGGTAAACTGAGAGCAAAGAAATCAAATCATCTCAAATCTTGTATTAAATTCAAACAACAAAGCAGGAGAAAGTAGTAATTAGTGAACAATCACCACTGCAAGTAATCAGAACAAACTCATTACAAGAAGATAATAGCTGTGCTGAGGAGCCTAGTCGCAGTTCCCGTTGCCAGAAGACTATCAAAACTAAGAACAATTCTCAGACAAGCCTAATAAAGAGCTCAGAACTGCACATAACCTTGTTAAAAAAAGATAAATTCCAATGTTTCTACAGCTAGTTCAGGAAATGAAGGGTATGTTTTTATCCATGTGAGATTCATCTAAAATGCATATACTGCCCTACAGTTCGTCTGCCTCCAGCAACATATTTTCTGTATGCATGCTAATTGAAAATTATATAAAATGATTAGCAATCCTGAATATGTATGTGAAGCACCTTATAATCACTACCAATCTTAATGAACCAGGAAACTAGGACCTGGTACTAACTAAATGCGCACAACATCAAGTTAAGGAATATGAAAAGTAAAAACAGGGAATATGAACCTCTCGTGCTTTGTCCAGTATGGGTTCGAGGTTGTTGTTCTTGTTCTTGCACAAAACATGGCACCGGCATCTAAGTAGACTAATGCACTGGCCGTCGCTTGATCCGTATCATCAACATCATAGGGAGGAAGTCAGCTTGCCCACCAAACAAAGCCGTCGGTTGTGTCGTGTAGCAGCCACTGATGCCGGCAGCAGAAACAAGAGAATTGACTGCTTGAAGCACCAATCTTCAATCTGAGGACCAGACGAACAAAAATTTGGGGACAAAGAAGAACCACTAAAGATAATCAGCATTGGGATGGAGAAGTAGGGACTAGAACGGCGGACAAGCGTGGAGGAAGCCTGCAGTACCTGGGAAGACCTCACCAGCAGACGGGTGGGTGGCTGTGGAACGCTCCGCCGCCGCGCCAAGTCTCTCTGGGCCATCCTACGATGACGAATCAAGAAGATATCCATGTCCCTTTTGGTCATGGGGATTACTAAGAGCTTACTACCTAAACAAATCCACACATCCGTGGGAAATAAAGCAAAACCGTGGGAATCGAGTGGAGGGGAGGTAATGGCACTATGCATACCGAGGATAAAACCTTCGAAGAAATTGCAAGCTTGAGGAGACCGTGAGGAAGCTGAGCTGCTGCAGGTCTCCGTCGCCTTTGCATCCTCGCCCCCATCGCGCATGAGGTAGCCGATCGAACGAAGGGCACTCTATCCTGGCGACGAAATCGAAGAAACCACCACCCACAATCCCGATCTGACGCGGGGAAGCCTTGAATGTGAGGATGCGCAGGGCCTGGCCAGTAGCTGGCGTGCGGGAGGCGCCATTCACCGTATCGGCGATGGGAGGATCGGAGCGGCATCACCGGGAGCGGGCAGCGCAGGGCGGCACCGGAGCGGGAGGCGCAGGGCGGCACCGCGGCACCGGAGCGGAGCGAGGGGGAAGATTAGGATCCCTGCAGGACACCGTGTCGTGAGATCGTGGCCACGATCTGGGAACTGGGAACCAAAAAGAAAACCGTTTGGAGGAACCGGCCGGACAGAAAACCGGCCACGGGGCGGTGGGTTGAGCTCAGCTCGGCGTGATGGTCGGGTTGGGGGGTTCCACTACTGAATACCCAGGGTTTACTAATATATATATACTATTAGGGTTTGAGATTTCATCTCAGTCTCATTCTCCCCCCCCCCCACTGCCTCCACCGCCGCCACGCCCCTTCGCACGCTTCCCCTGCGCCCAAGAAGCTGGACGCCGGCGCGGCTCCCCTCCCCTCCCGTTTCTCCCTCCCCGCGCGCGAATGGCGGCGCGCGGGTGAGGACGAGGCGGCGGCGCGCAGGTGAGGGCGAGGCAGCGGCACAGCCGGGATCCGGCAGTCGGCGGCGCGGCCGAGACCGGGACGGCTCGTGGGCGAGGCGGAGTGGCGATGCGGGCCCGGATCTGGCGGTCGGCGGCCCGAACGAGGCCGGGACAGCGCGCGGGCAAGGTTGAGCGGCGACGCTGGCTCGGATCCGGCGGTCGGCAGCCCGGACGAGGCCGGGACGGCGCGTGGGCGAAGTCGAGCGGCGGTGCAGGCCTGGATCCGGTGGTCGGCAGCCCGGACGAGGCCGGGACGGCACGCAGGCGAGGCCGAGTAGAGGCTCGGGCGAGGCCTTGGCGGTGAGGCTAGATCCAGCAGCGGCGCCCGGGCAGCAGCTGCGTGCACAGCGGCGGGCGCGGCTGCTCCCAATGCCAAATCCGGCGCCCGTGCGCGCGGCGGGCGTGCGGACACCTACGCCGATGGCGGATGGGCTCGCCGGGCCCGTGATGTGCTCAGCGGGCTTCTTTCTTTTTCTTTTTTGTATTTGTGCTGGCGGGTTAGTTAAGCCACCCATCAGCACAGATGGCAATTTGTGCTGGCGGGCGTGTTAAATAGTCTGCCAGTACAGATGCAAACTCTGCTGGCGGCCCGCCAGCATTTGTGCTGGCACACGAGTGCTGGCGGGCCTCCCACCCGCCAGCACAGATACGATTTGGCCGCCACGCCAAATTGTTTCCGGCCTAGTGTATATTAGGGCTTGTTCGGTCACAGCCAGAGAAAAAGGCTATTAGTACCGGTCGGAAACCCCTATTTAGTACCGGGCGCCCGACCGGTACCGGTTTTCCGGTACTAAATGGGACGTCACACGCACCGGTACTAAATGGTTTTGAGCCCAAAAAAAAAATTGACAAACCCCTTGGAGGCCTACACACGCGCATCGTCCCAAGTCCCAAGTTACACAAAATTTTCATGCGTAGATGCGCGTGCGCGATCATGAGGATTCGAACCCATGACCTCCGGCTTCACATGTTGTTTCCTTACCATCTCACATATGCATCACTTGTGACTGAGTCGGAGATGCATTCATTTCGAAGTAACACCGACTGGTACTAAAATGCAAAATTTAGTATCTGCATAGGCTATTTATTCGTCATGTTTATTTCTGAACATAAAAGTGGATTCTCTATGGCTTTCTACAATCCTCACACTTAACAGTTGCACCTAATTACGTTACTGAAGCATTCAAGCCATTTTTCAGTCACAAAAGTATACAAACTACTATTTTCAAATCCACATATAGACAAAGCATCGATAGTGGACTCTGTTCCACCAGCCACCATCACATCGACATCACCATCACATATGAATAGCTACTAAAATAAAATTTGCAACCAGAAAAGATAAATGCAGGAGTAAGGATACAGACATTTTCAATGTCATTTGTGATGCATCTAAAATGTTTGAGATGCTTCCAATGCCTCCACCAATAGAGACTCCCTGATACAGCTCCAATCAGATCCCAACAGCTCATAAATACATATATAAAAGAAAAATGTGTTTCCACAAAAGAAAATGAGAAAATGATACCATTTTTTCTTTCTTCTCATCTTCTGAAGGCAACCAATTTGCACCTTCAAAGCCTCATCAGCTGCACAGAGAGCCTAGGATATAAATCCTGATATAGATTTATCCTGGCAACAAGAACATTCAATCAATGATTCAGAACACGAAAATGAAAGTTTGACCAGACAAGCATTTAGTATGAGTATTACATACTTATTGTCAAAAATAATGTAGGTCTGATTGGATTAGAGAGAAACCACAACATAACACAGGAAACATACACATCTTTCTTACTTATACCTACTTCTCAAAGCTTGCGCATGTCTAACTGAAGGGAGGTGCAACACACGCTAGTTTTGTAAGAACTACACACTTGACGAAGGTAACAAGTCCATAGGAAGACTATTATAGTACCACATGATGTAACTGTCACATTTCTCTTATGCAAATATACCAGGCATACAATTCACAATTCATCAACGCCTACATGTCGTTACCTGGCTGTAAAATGGTGTTAAGTTGTATGTGATTTAGAATTGGAGCCAAAATCTGCACTATTAAATCCTAAATTCCTAATGCCAAAAACTGGAGCCACAATCTGCAATCTTAAATCCTAATGCCAAAACAAAGTATATTGCCTAAGCATGCCCCGCACAGGGACCAATTCAGCTTTCATAAGGTCTGCACGCAATGCTCCACTGCTCGAGAAGCTCGCACATGGTCACAACTCACAACGAGAAACGATAGGAGTAAGCGTCAGACCTTGGTCCACGCCTCCTCGCCGAACTCGTCCTCGCCCTTCCCGCGCGGCACGACAGCGACGACCCTGGACGGGAGCTACTCGAGCGTCCTCCCCGCCGTCTCCGTCGGGAGGCGGAGGCCCTCCGAGCACGCCGGATGCCCAGGCCGCAAGCCGCACGGCTCGCCGCACGGCGAACGCCGAAGGTTTCTTACGGCGGGAGGTCAGGCCGGCCGCGCAGGGCTCCCGCCAGTCCGGAGGGCCACGGCGGCACCTCACGGCGGCGGCGCAGGGAACCGCACGCGCGGCTCGGCGCACGGCTCCCGGCAAGGCCGTGCGCCAACGGCGGCAGCATACGGCGGCGGCGCCGGGCACCGCACACAGGGCGAGGCGCACGGCTCCCGCCCACGCCGGAGGGCCCGCTTGGCCCACCCCTGACTGCCCAAGCCGGCCGCGGCACGCGGCAGGCCGGGCGCCCTGGACGCCGGCCGTGCATGGCGCGCGGCACGCCGGCCCGCACTGGACGCCGGCCGCGGAGGAGCTGAGGCGCGGCGGGGGACGCGGCGGACGACGGCGTGGCCGGACGCTGAGATCGGCGGCTGGGCCAGGCTGAGGCGGAGCTGGCGGAAGCGGTCGGCGCGGCGGCGGCTCTCCGAAATTTTGAGGGGAAAATTCGTCTCATAGCATTGAAAAATGACCACTTCCGTAAAATACCATCAAAATCGTTCGGCTCCGTAAACTACCACCGAAAGCTACAAACATTACCTCAAATTAGCATTCCGTCACGATCACGATGTCCTTCTTCCTTCTTTGCCACGCCCAACAGCCTTCTTCCTCCTTTCGCTAGCACTGCGGCGAGAAAAGCGAGACCGAGCCAGCGGGGCCAAGCAAGCGGCAATGCGCCGCGGCAACCAGATTTCGATGGGAAGCAAGCGGCGGATGGACAGCGGCTCCTAATTTTCACAGCCAGTGAGTTCATCGTTGTGCCAAATTCCCCTCTCTCTCTCTGTAATTTCTCTCCCCATCACCTAATTCAGCAACGGCGCGCGCAGGCGCACGCGGGCTCCAGCGCGCGCGCAGGCCGGGTCCAGCGGCGGGTGGGACAGCGGCTCCTTGTGGTGGGATCAGGCGTCCGGCGAGGAGCAGGCGCGTGGTGGAACGTAGGGTCGCGACGCTGTCACGGCTGAGCATGTCCGGCGGCCACGAATCGAGTATGGCGAGTGCGAGCCACGAGCTTGCAGAGCGCGGCGATCGGCGAGCACGAAACGTGCCGAGGGCTCCGGCAGCGCGCGGGGGCCGACGACGGCGCGTGCTTCACCGGCGATTCCCTGCGGCGGCACGGCGGGAGGGTTTCAAGCAACGCACAGGCGGTCCCACGGCGGCGCGGGGTCCTGGCGATGCACAGGCGAGGTGCAGCGGCGAGTGCGTGCGGGGAGTGAGAAGCGCGCGATGGCTGCTAGGTGTGGCGGCTCGCCGGGGATTAGTCGGGGGCGCGCAGGGGGGCCAGCGGCGGCGGGCAGGTAGGGGCCGGCGGCTGGCGCACAGGCGTATAGACGTAGGCGCGTGATCTGGTGCGCAGCGGCGCGTGTGGCGTGGTCCAGCAGTGGTGCACTGCTGAAGATGAAGATCTCGATTCTCTCAGTTAGTAATTGGTCTTCCCAGCACCTAATTTCGATACCCAGTGAGTGGCGGCGACGCAGATGGCTCGGGCTCAACCGCGAGCGCCACCGCGTCCCCGAGCGCCACGGCAGCCCCGCAGTAGGGGAGGAGCGGCTGGGGAAACGAGGGAGGAGATGGGAAGGAAGAGTAGCGGGGGAAGCCAGGGAGGAGCGGGAGGCGGCCGCGCTCACGAGGAGGTTTTTTTTTTTTTTGATAGCTTCGCGACGAGGCTCTCGAAGCACTAGCGAAAGGAGGAAGAAGGCTGTTGGACGTGGAAAAGGAGGAAGAATGACGGAGTGACGACGAGTTAGTGGAAAATGTGACGGAATGCTAATTTGAGGTAACGTTTGCAGCTTTCGGTGGTATGTCACGGGGCCGAATGATTTCGGTGGTATTTTACGGAAGTCGTGATCTTTCAATGCTATGAGACCAATTTTCCCAATTTTGAGACGAAGGGCACCTGCCGTTGGCTCGGCCCGGCCTAGCGCGCCCTAGCCCTGCGGTAGGAGGTTGCTGTCGGCGAGACGGGGTGGAGGGGCTCGCGTGGGGTGAGGGCGGACGTGAGATGCGAGTCAGCCATAGTCGATTGAAATTTCGGGTCCGGAACAACACGCGGGCAGGCTTCAAGGCCGTCGGATCACATTGAGGGCTGGCAGGGACCGCTGTGAGCCGTAGATCCTGATATGCATGAATTGTTGGGTACAAATTTGTGAGTGCAGAATACTGTGCTCCTCAGCGGGAAGTTCTTTTGGCGTGGATCTAGCGAAATTCGCTTTGGTGCTTTAGTAAGTTGGATACTTTCAATCCACATATATAGAAATATTATGTCGGAGGTACTTTCATATTGCTAAAGTTACTGCTTCATAAATAAAATTCTTGTTCTCGAGCTATCATTGTTACCTTAGGCAAGACATGTAGCCTGAATGTCTCTTCATCAAGTAGGACTGAATGTCTCTTCATCAAGTAGGACTCATTGTCAGCTGCATTTGTAGTCAATTTCATTCTTATTTTTGCATAAACCTGAGGATCCATATTTGGCTAGTATTGCAGAGGCAAACCATCAAACATATTGTGTGGCTCCATGGCATGGCACAAGGCCACATCTCATAAGAAAATCATCAAACACATGGTGTGCATCCCCATAGATGACAGGACGAGTCACTTGTAAGCAACGGGTGTGCAGACCTATGCCGGAATGGTGGCAGATGCTGCATCGCATATTCGCATGCCTCGTCACTGAGACGTGTTGTCCCCGTTCGTGAGCTGCACTGCCGTAGCGTAGCCCCGCCTTCTCTGGGGAGCCATCCTAGCCAGCAAGCTTTGCCTCTGTAATACAGCATAACCCTGCCGGTGAGCTGTGATGCTAACATCACCTATTAGCTGGTGCAAGGCTCCCATACCAAGCGGAAAATGTGCGAGGCGAGAACGTTGATCTGCAACAGCAAAGGCAAGTGCAGAGGGGATGGGCACGGTGAATAGAGTAAATGGATTAATGGAGGGGATCCAACAATGTTAGATTGAGATGATGCAGTGAGAATAAGCACCCCGGATTGATCGCTTTGCTTAATCACACACAATACTATATACTGTATGGATGAGCAGCTAGCTAGGAAACAACAAAAGGTGCGTGAGAATCAAATATACTAGATTTTTTTATTCTTGACTGTCAAATCCAGTGGTGCATATAGCAAGATGCAAGAGTATATTAGTACAATCGATTGATGATTGGAATGACAAAGCAAGCAGCAACGAATACAAATATAATAAACCAACAGGTTTCTTGCAAAAAATCGATCTATCATGGCCCGGTGTCGCTGCAGTGGAAGAGCTTGGCCGCGGCCTCGTACTCCTACAGACTCCGCGACACGGCGGCCGCGTCGTGCTCGTCGATGGCCTTCTACAGCAGGCTATGCACGCACGCGTTGGGTAAAGAACCAGACGAAGGAATTGGCAGTTTGGCACCAGGATAAGCAACCGTAAGGAAGGCTCTGACTATGCAACGCGAACCGCGAGATGAAGATGGGACGGGCCGCGGATTTCCTGCCTGCGTAGCCAGGCTGCGCGGCCGCCGAGCCCGCCGCGAATGTTATGTAGAACTAGTGTATAGCGCGCGCGGGTACGTGAAAGGTGATTCACTTTGCGATCTTGCTTTAATTGTATCAACTGGTTTGATTTGTGCATTAAATAATAATAAAAGCTTTTAAGTGATTGAGCAATATGAATGTGCAATATAGAAATAGGGACATTTAACGCGCAGATGATTTGCATTAGGAATTAAAGCATATGGCTGTTCAACTAAAGTAAGGAAACATCGAAATAGGATAACTAATTTGCCAGTTCACTGATATGACGGCAGCTAAAATAGCAAGTACTACTACATAGCACAAATATTACAAATGTTCGGATAGGTATGTAGGAAGAAACAATTAATGATAACAAGATGATGCATCGCACGAGGGGAAACTACAAAATAACTTAAAAAACTTTCAGCTTCTGCAGGATGAAGGAAGGTTGAATCATGAAAATAATGAAAAGTTCCTGCTGGGAAAGCATCAACAGATCAATATACAAATGTTCATATGATCAAACTGTAATTATGACAGGACTAAAAGTATCAGAATTCATGGTCCAAGCATGAACCAGACACTTGCGATCTGATGCATAGGACGTGTAAATTTCTAGTAGGAATCATCACTCCGCGGACTGCAACCTCTGAAACTGCAAATTGGTGCTATTTGAAGAATCCAAATTCAGAAAAGGAAAGTGAGATATATTAGAATTGACACTTTAAAAAACCCAATCAGCAGACTGTCTGATGATGTTTCTGTAGATCTTCTTCATCCTATTCAGTGGAATGTGAAAGAACAATTATAGGCAAAGTACATTCAACCTTAGAATAGGCTAAGGCCTTGTTTGGGACCGCGACTGCGTCGCGAATGAGCAAGAAAAGCGAAAAAAAAAACCCGCCAAACGCCTGGCGACTAACGAGCGTTCACCGGCCGCCCACAACGCAAAACGCGGATAAATGAACTACGCGAGGGAAAATCGCGAACGCGGCCTCCGAGCCGCTTAGAGCCTAAGTTGCTTGCAAAAACGATGAGTAAAGGCTTAAATGCTTGAAATCTTGCATTCTTGCTTCATTTTTCCAGTCACCATGTCCAACAAAGCTTTGAATAAATCCATAAATAGAAAGAGGTAAAAGATGAGAAAACAGTGTTAATTCTCACTTGGATGATAAGATATCATATATTGGCATGTCCAATGTCTGACTATCTAGATGACACCAAGATAGGTATGTCAGGTTGTGCATGTTTTGACCACAGCACATGTAGAAGTATATGTATATGTAAAACTGGAATATTTTGCAGTAAAAAAGGTACAGTTTGGTAATGGTTAATAGATATAAACTGAACCGTGCTTTAATCAAAACAAATTCAAATGAACTTCTATATGGCAAATCGTCCATAAAGTGTCATCTGTCAGATAACCAACTGAAGTATTCATTTATGGAAATGAAGCTTCACGAAAGTTTGACTTGGAAACAAAGACAAATCTAGAGGTAATATACATTAGTTAACTTATCATTAGCATAATTGATGGACCGAATGATCCTATTGTTTGATGCTGCTACCGGCAGCGGTGAGCCATTAACATGATCTAGAGCCCAACTTAGAGTGCAGAACATTCATCCTTCTGTAATATAAAATAGACAGCAGGAACATTAGAGAAAGCACATTATAGCAAACTTAGATTATCAACAACAGGCATCAGGCATTGTCTTTCTTACATCCTTATCAGTGTAAGCTTGTAGAACAACAAAGCTACCATTCTCAAGGCAACGGTAAGCTGGCACTTGCAAGATCAGGAGGAAAAATAGGTGATCTGTGGACATAAGAGGTAAAAGTACCATTGTTGCATTATAATTAATATTGAACGATTATCTCACAGGCAAAGCAATGTTGCTGCCATCTACTCGATCGGTAGCATGTTTACTCTGTATTTTGAGTATTTAATTAAAACATACCATTCAATATTATTGCCTAGAATAGATAGGAACCACATTTTTTATCTAGATATTAATGTAACCTATACTCAGCTTACTGTCACTGTATCATATGCCTTCAAGACATGGATAACTCAGGATCATTGAAACAGGTGCAAATATCACTATTCAAAATAGAGAAAATATTTAAACGATGTCGAAATGACCTGCAAGAGATATACATACTGTTTAGTGACAGGAAATGTAAGGACCTAATAGACCAAGTTAATTAGTTTGTTCAGGAGAAAAAGTAATAGCATGAGGATTCCTTTCATGAGTTGGCGCAATGATAAATCAAATATCCACAGGGAGCATAAAAACTTCTATCTAAACAGTGGTAAAATTCTAAAAGGCAACAATAGAGGAGGAGAGATTAGGGAAAGCCAACCTGTCAGCCATTGAGGAGCACCGTAGTTAGTAATGGACAATATGTATGTATATAACTAATTGTAAACCTCACAAGAATTGTACACTATAAGAAAAATTGTAGATATAGTTATAGGAAAGCCCCTTGTTAAGACAAATTACATATATACATTTATAGACAGATAAAAATGTTGCTGCAAAAGGGAAACTGAATAATTGTTTTATCAGTGCTGTATACTTTCAGTGCTGTATACTTTAAATTATTCGTAGAAATGGAAGACTGTATTATGGTTCTTTGTCTCTTTATTTTTTTTAAATTCTCGATCAGTATTCTGTGGAATTTGTTTTAGCCATCAGACTAATGCATGCAGTAATAAGTATTAAAGCAGGAGTTGTTTAGTAAAGTCTATGAAAAGTGAAGTTTGTAGACATCTTAAAGCAGCATGAATTGATGGGACATTCAATAGCAACAAAGGGAGGTTGTAGTTGGCCGTTAAGTGTTTCCTAATTAATTTTTTTTATCTAATAGGAAATATAAAGTTAGGAGGGGAAACAATATTCATTTCATGGTAAAGGAATGACTGTGCACGTACCGTAGCTTGTTTGATGGCCGGTTAGTGGAGGTTCAGTTGGTCTTGCTACTTTTGGGTTCTCATAGGATCTGCTATTGACCTGTTGAAGGAATGTTGTTTAGGAAATGACATGGTTAGACTAACAGAGTTACTTATTACTATTTGAAGTTTAGATAAAAAAATTTAGGGTTGATAGAAGTAACTTATGCACAATATGCAGGAGGTTTTTCGACATTGGTTAACACATTTTTAATTATTGCACATATCCTTCACACAAGCTTGTTTTTCCAAGGGTCCATGTTCATGTTCTTGGTGAACCTACATTGTCAAGAATCAGAAGCATAATCACAGAGACAGTTTGCACTCTACTCGCAAAATTGGTTACACCTCTTTAACTGGTCAGACAAACACACAAAATATACAGTCACTAATTGCTATCATTTGGGCCAACTCAAAAAAATCAGAACACAGAATCTGAATCGGGTATCATAAGAGCAGAGGACCAAAAGAGAAGAGGTTACCAGTAATCAGAAGCTGATGTTATGCGTGGACCTATTCCTGGCCTCGTCGTCTCCACGATGCAGAACTTGAATGGAGACCGAGAACCTGGACACAGGCGCTGTAGGCGTCGCGGGCGGATGATGAGGGGAGATGCGGCCGCGGTCACAGGAGCAGTTCCGGCAGTCTCGCTCGCCGCGACGCCCTTCCAGCTGTTTGCTCATCGCCCGCTCCCTGTGTCGCACGCCCTTGGCTGCCGTGGCCATGGTCTCCAAGCTCCATCACCACCGTGGGGGGCTTCCACACCAAACTGCCTGACCGTGCGCCCGTGCCGCAGGATGTGGGTCCGTGGCGGCCGGATCTGGTGCATGACAGACCCATGGCCAGGAGTCGGAGGAGCATGGAGCGGGATGTGGAGAGCCGTAGTTGGAGGAGCAGTAGTGTGGCCGGCGCCCACTCAAGCGCCACGCGCACCGCCACGAAACTGCTACAGAACGGCGTGGCGCGGCGACCGCACGCTCGCCGTGCGGCCGCGAGAGACGCGGCGAGGAGGTGCACAAGGACGTACGGCTGGGGCGCAGCAGGGAAGCGCGGCGAGGTGGCGCGGCAGGGAGGCACGCCCAGTGGGAGCCGCCGAGCGAAGTGAGGAAGACGGAGGAGGGAGGCCGGCTGAGCCCGCCGTCGCCGCCGAGACCCCACGGAGCTCGAGGCCGACCGAGCTTGAGCCCAGACGAGGGAGGCCGTGGAGCTCGTGCTCCTGATCGGCCGCCGGAGAGGGCCGGTCAGAGCAGGAACCGCGGCCGGAGGAGCACGACGCGGCCAGAAGGAGGAGGGCTGCGGATCAGGCTGCTGCAGCCACCGAGCTCGTCCTTCTGCCGCGCCGCCTGGAGTAATGGCCGGGGGGAGGGGGGAGGGGACCGGTCAGGTCCGAGCTCCGCCCGGCGTGCCGCCGGGAGCCGTGGGCGAGCTCCTCCCGCCGGTGGAGGCTGGCCTCCGGCCTCCGCGCCGCCAAGAGCCGTGGCCGAGCTCCACCTTGGTGCAGGACGGAGGGGCGGCAGTGCGGGGGTGGGGCGGGGTAGTGGCGAGTGGCGACCCAGTGGAATACCGTGAGGATGCAGCGAGATCTTTCAAACTAGGCAGTATGAAGCTTCTTGAAAGTAACAATGGGAAAGGGAGCTCACGAACAAAGAGGAAATGGCGGGGGGCAGCGTTGTGAATTGGAGGGAGTTGAAGGCGGCGATGACAAAAACTGAAAAGGCCATCTGGGTACTAGAAAACACGAGGAATCAGCTAGGTATATGAACGCCGTGGATGTGAAATCAAGCGGCCACCGAAATTCGAGACGACGTGGACTTGCTTACACATATAGAAATATCATGTGTGACGTTATTCATTCGCTGTGTTCACACCTTCGTTGCTGTTGGGCCGGGCCTATGTGCGGCCGGACGGAGGTACCCCGCTCAGGCACCTGCCGGAGCGGCTCGGCGCAGGGTGCGGCAGGCGGAGAGGCTCGGTGCCGTCGGCTGGCACAACGGAGGTACCCCGCTCAGGCACCTGCCGGAGCGGCTCGGCGCAGGGTGCGGCAGGCGGAGAGGCTCGGTGCTGTCGGCTGGCACAGCCAGCCCACACCCCTGCAGTTGCTTGAGCTGGTCGTTGCGGGCCGGGCATGCACACGACCGGACAGAGATGCCTGGAGCAGGCGATCGCCGGACGGAGCGGTCTGTCATATCTAATTTTTAAAACAAAACTGAATGCATAACTATATGAATGTCAGGATCAAATTTCATATATATAGTGACCTCATAATGGAATAATGAGTAACAATATATCATATAAAAGAGACTTAAAACATTAAATGACTATCAGAGATGTACAACTTCTCCTGGAAACGAAGGCTCCACACTTCACAGGCTATCGACCGGGGATTGCGTACGCATAGAACTCAGCAATATCTTTAACAAGTTTCATTGCAACTTTCTCCTCTGAGCTGTGTGGTTATAGTAAGGGTGAGCACATGTCGTACTCAGGAAGTATATTAAGAAAATAAATGACATACAAGGCTTAAAACAAGGATATAGGCTGACTGAATAAAGCGGTAAGCATTTTAATTAACGGTTGAACATTAGCATCTATTTACTAAACAATATATGAAACCATCTCACATTTATAAAAAGAAAATATATGTCTGAATAAATAATTAATTCAGAACATTAAATACCTCCATTAAAGTTTAGATTCCAATTAAGTAGATATGCGAGGGTCCGAGTAGATATATCAGTTTGCACTCTATAGAGGTTGTACACTTTCACCATAAGTCGTGTCTCCCTTTGTGCCTGGGTTTGCAAGGCCCTTAAATATTTACTTTGGTGAGTGGCAGTGATTCACTACTAGGCCTTTACAAAGACTCCCTAACTAGTACTAGCCCACTAAAGTCTCAGCAACTGCGTGAGTGAACCTCCCCCAAGGCTTGACCAAAAACAAACAAAATGCACCCTTGGCAGGCAGCGAACCCCTCATCACAGGCCCCCCTCATGCGCCTTTCAGTAAGCTACTAACAAGTTAGAGACATCTAATCAATCAGCCAAGACCAGAGCCATATAGTCCTTGTGGTTGGACTATTTTCTGGGTGGTCGCTACATTGTTGATTTTAATCAAGTTTATCAATTCATCATATTATTTCAAAAATGTATCAAGTATAGTATCATGTCTGAAGAATCATTGATGTAAACCACTCATAATCACTGTTCAGTAGCTAAGCAAACTACTCAAAATATTTTGTAAAAGTAACCCGGCTATTCAAGGACAGGGATAATCAATAATGATAATAGGTGCTCATCAAATTAATGCATGCAAGCGTAAAATAAATGTTATTGGGACAAACCATGATCAAGAAATATACTTGCCTTAAATCCAAATAATAACTGCTCAGAGTCTTCAGCTCTTGTTCTTACAACTCTTCATTTCACAGTTCTTGAACTGTGTTCCTTCTACTCACAACAAGCATCGGGACAAACATACAACAAACAAACAAGTACAACTAAGAACAGAGCATCAAGCAAAACAAAAACACAAAAGAGCGCACTAAAGGACAAGCCTTGAAGCTACGATCGCAAGAGCGCAAGAAACGCTTAAAACAGAGCTACGGTTGAAAATATACAACTATCGAAAGATTTATATTGTAACCGAAAAGAAAACTATAGGCTAGATTTATTTTAATTATAAAAAACACAAGAAAAAATATATTAGAATTACCTCAATTTAATTCATATTTGTAAACACGAAGGTAAACTTAGATCATATTTTATTTATTAAAATTTCAGTATACATTAAACCAATTAACTATTTAACTAGCAGATAAAATACATGTGAGAACATCTAGCGTAAAAAGTAATGATTCGTGGTTGAACTTAACCAGTTATATGAAAAGACATTTAAGTTGGCATTTAATCGAACATAACATTAATTATGAAAACCGGTGTAGAGCTCTAATTTTCTTTTAATTAGAAACACTAGTTGAAATAATCATTTAGCAAGTTAATTATGAATTTAATTATAAAACATGCACCACGATGCAACAATGCTGCAACCCGATAGCTTAAGCGAAAACAAAGCTAGCACAACAAGATCGAACTAAAACGGAGCTAAAACGTGCAATCTATCAGCAATATGGGTTTTAGGGACTTAAAAGTGATAAAAGATAGATTCCAGAGAGTAGATCGCAAAAGCTTGGTTGCTTTGGCCATTTTTTTAGAAAAAGAAAAAAAATGAATGGAACAGGAGGACTTTCCAGAAAGTCACTCATCCTAGTACTATTCTTGCCCAAACATACTTAACTTCGGAGTTCTGATGGGATCCGGTTACTTTGGCCATGGCGTACAGGGGCCTGGTGGTTTTCCTTGCCGGAGTTCGGGTGGTCTAGGGGCTTGGGCGAGCGGGGTAAAAGGGAGAGGAGATCGAGGGCGTTCCGTTTTACCTATTACTTGCGGCGGGATCGATCTTGGTCGGATTTCGGCGGAGAATGAAGCGACGGTGGTCTGCTCGGCTCCGGGGATGGTGCTGCACGATGCAGAGGCATGCATGCAGTGCAGGGGCTGGGGGGACGATGCAGCGGCGTCATCAGCTTCTGCTTCCCAGGCGACGGCGTGCTGGACGAGGAGCAGCCAGCAAGGGCGCGATGGGAGGCTGAGGCGCTCGTGCTCCTGGTGGTAGTTGCTGGCGTAGCTTCCCATGACCACGGGATAGATTAGTTAAGCTGAACTAATGACGGCAACCAAGGATGAGCCTTCCTGTGTCCCCGTGAGGCTACGGATCGGAGGATCAATGTTAGTCAGGTACGTAGGGCAGCATGGAGAAGGCAAACGTACGGCGGCGGCGACGTACGTTTGTTGGCCTCGCGAGGGCCATGCCTGTAGGGGCAGGGGCACGGCACCACGGCCGCACGGGGTGGCAAGGCATGCCACGCAGGGGGTCGTCGGGGATTCCTGAAGCAGCTGACGATGATAGCTTCTGCTCAGCTTCTGCGGCATCGATCTGTTTGAGGCTGGACCATGGGCGGTGGGAGCGCACTGGGGGATGAGGAGGCGAGGAGGGGCACGCAGGGGCGATGGCCTCCTGGCGGCGGCGCTGGGTAGGGTAAGAGGTGCGTGCGAGCATAGGGGCGTGAGCATGCACGTCTGGGCGCTTGGCCCCTTTTTGCACGCGTGGCAGGGAGGGTAGCATGACCTTGTGTAGGCCTGGGCCGGCGGAGCAAACAGCAAGCGGCTTGCCGGGCTGAGACTCGGACTCGGTCTTGACTCCACGTTGGTCACGGGAGAAAAGATGTGGGGCTGGCCAGCAGCTCCCATGATTCATCAGCAAGAGAAAGAGAGCAAGCTAGATACATGAAAGTGCTCCCCCACGTTGGACCAAAGCGGTCACGGTTCAGGTTTTCGTGACGCCGGAGCTTCTCAGCAACGAATTGAGAGCGGTGACCAGCGGCAAGGCTACGGCACGTCGCGACGGGCGGGTGGAGGAGTCGGCGAATCGGATAGCCAACAGCCGGCGGCACTCGGCCTTGGCAGGCTGTGCTGGCTGAGGGGGATCGAGATGGAACTAGTATTTCAGAGCGACGGTGCTAGTCGTCGGAACTGACGTTGCTGTTTGTAAATTAGAGAGTTGAAAACTCGATGGGTAAACCAAGTTGAATACAGTCCGGAAATAAAAAATAAAAGAATTTTGATCGCTCAGAATATATTTTCAACCTAAAAAATAAATCTAGAAAAGTCTACATAAATATTTTAATCCACTAAAAATATATCCTTAAATTTCAAAAAAAATCTCAAGATAGTTTGGGACACGAGGAGTCCAAATAAAATACTTGAATTTTATGAAAAAGATTCTAGAACTTTTTATTAAATAGATTTAGCTCTATAGAAAATGAGAATACTTTCCAAAAAATTCTGGAAAATACTCAAAATATTTAGAAAAAAAATAATTTTATTCAAAAGGATATTCAAAACCCAAAATTAAAATTTTGGGGTGTGACACGGTTAGGCTGTAAGGGGCTCAGCACCGTCGGCCGGCGGAGTGCGCAGGGCGGGCTAGCGGCCGTCACCCCATGGTCCAAGCGTCGCTCCGCCTCCTTTCTCCTGCCACCTCTGCTGCTGTGGCACCCAGTACTGGCTCCAAGGTTCGTCCAGGCCTCGACTTCCATCTATTCCCAAGCTTGGCGGCGCTTCCGTGAGATGACTTTTCCCGGAAATAGCCACGATTGATCCCTAATATTTGTGAAGTAGGTATGTACTATTAATAACCGATAATTAATTGATGAGCTTCTTTGTTAGACTTGCTTCTTTGTAACTACTGGGAATAATCTGGTGTAGTTATGTGACTCTTGCCTACACCATTTTAAAGTATCTCTCTGTATACGGTATTTTTAGTGGTTGTCCCACATGTTCCATCCTCATTTTCTATCAATATTTTCAATCCCTTTCTATTTCTTACTCGTGATACTGGAACATATAATTGCCCGTGTGTAAATACTGATTTTTTCAAGTATACTCCTACCTTTGATAGAGTCTGTCCTTGGCTTTTATTTATCGTCATAGAGTAACAAATTTTTATTGGAAACTGTCGTCGACGTAGAGTGAATGGCCAGCGACATCCTCGTGTTGCTAGATTTATTCTTGGTATATATGTTGTTTGCCCAGTATGTGTCCCTGTTATTATCAGAGCTTCGATAACATTATGGCCTAAATTAGTTATTATCAGCCTTGTTCCATTACATAGGCCTAGACTTTGATTTAGGTTTCTAAGTAGCATTATTGGAACACCAACTTTGAGTTTCAATTTATGGCATGGAAAATTGTTTGCATTTAGAGTGTTTAGATATTCGATAGAATAAAGTAAGTGAGCATCTATTGACAGCCAAATTTGGCATGCACCGAGGCAGATCGGTCGGACCGATCGGCCTGACCGGTCTGAGTCTGTAATCCGAGTAGATTTGGATTTAGATTTAGATTTCATTTTGTAAATCGACTCGTGAAGGGGTACGTCTTCCCCGGCCTATATATATGAAGGCTAAGGCCGATTGAGGTTATTCTCAATCGAATCAATCAAAAATCACATTACTTTTTGTCTCTCAAACCCTAGCTTTTTCCAAACCCTAATTGCTATTCTTCTTTGACGACGATGTTTGAGGACGTTCTGTGTGGTCTGCCGAACTCAGAGAAACCCTAGCTACACGAGCTCCGACGGGGTCCCTCCTGAGCTCGCCATTCTAGGTTTTTATGAAGCCCTGCTTGCACTGGTCAGACCGGTCGGCGGCACCGGTCAGACTAGCCTGCCTAGGGTTTTGCTAGTGTTGATCATTTTGACGATCGTCGCGCGTTCTAGTGCATTCAAGTGTGTTTTAACGCGATTATGTGTCAACACACTTTTTGGTGACTCCGCTGGTGAATAGATTAGTATAGACAATGTCATCAAGGCAACCATGGAGGAGCCCACTGAAGACGAGCGCCGGGCTTACCTCATCGCTGAAGAACACTTGAAGGAACACTTTCTTCAATGCTTCAAGAAGGAGCATGGAGGCCTATTCAAGAGGGTTGGGGAGTTCGTGATGCCTTCTTTCAAACTGAACAACGACAAAGTTGAGATAATCCCCAATGAACCTTCTGATTTAGTCAAGCAATTCTCTCTTATGGTCGATAAAAAGAGATCCGATGCACAAGTAGCTGCGGGAGAGACTTTTGTGGGCATTAATGATGAAATAGCGGCGTTAAAAAAGGGTAAATGTGTCGATGACACTTATTCTCTACATCCGAATTCGGCTAATGCATGTGCTGACCTTGATCAGTTCTATGGCATGCAGCCAAACTCGTTTCCAGGGCAAACA
The DNA here is from genome assembly GCF_016808335.1 of Panicum virgatum. NCBI lineage: Eukaryota > Viridiplantae > Streptophyta > Magnoliopsida > Poales > Poaceae > Panicum > Panicum virgatum. Next base: position 33,691,371 of record NC_053138.1, on the reverse strand, counting down.
CCGCTGCCATCATCTGTCCACGTGACATTGATCAGACCAGTCCAAGCGACCGGTCAGACCAGTCAGACCAGTGCGATGGTGTAGAATCCACCATCCCCTATGCCACTTGCTAATATCCCTTAGTTCGGCCGCCCTTAGCCGAACTGGTGAGATGGTGCCATACACTCCATCCCATATTGCAGCATAGCAGGGATCTAGACTCCAACATCGACCGATTCCTAATACTACCGTGGCTTACACTAGTCCTAATGCGCAACGTGTTTCATCTTCTTTGTATGCTCCGGCCAGTAGTAATTATCAAGCCAATTTCTCTAGCTTCAAAGACGATCTGGCTGGAATGCTTAAAGCTAAACTTGGGATCGATTTGGGTAGTTTGCGTTTATATCAAAAGCCATATCCTCTTGAGTTTGATTTTGTTTCATACCCCGCTGGTTGGTGTATTCCCGAGTTCATTAAATTTAATGGTGATGATTCTCGTACAACTTGGGAACATGTGAGTCAGTATATCTTAAAGTTAGGAGAAGCGGGTCTTAATGATGCTTTATGCTTACTTTTTTTTGTCATTAACTGGGACCACTTTCTCTTGGTTTTCCTTGCTTGCTCTAGGTTCTATTTTGAATTGGAATCAATTAGAGCATAAGTTTCACATCACTTTTTTAGTGGGGAAACTAAAGCTAAGTTGTCGGATTTGACATCGGTTAGACAAAACCGCGACGAATCGGTTTTAAATTATTTCCGAAGTTTTAAAGCTATTAAAAACCGATGTTTTAATTTGTCGCTTTTTGAAATAAGACTTAGCAGATTTAGCTTACAACAGTTTGCGTTCTTACTTGAAGGAGAAAATTGAGGGCTTTGATTTTATTACTAGTAATCATTCGCAAATGCGAGCTATTGGTTTGGAATTCAAGTTTAAGAATGCAAAAGATTCTTCTAAACCTCAACGGTCCAATACACATGTGGTTGAGAATGATTCCAATTGTTCAGACGATGAGGAAAAAGAAGTATATGCCGCTGAGTTTGTCTGGCCATCAAAGGACAAACCTTCTACATGTCCTTCACGTAAGCTGATTCAAAAGAATCGGCAAAATGAGATGAAATTTACTTTTGAAGTTTCTAAGTGTGATAGAATTTTTGATGAATTGCTTAAACATGGAAACATTCATTTGTCTCATGCTATACCATCGCCGAAGGAACTAAAAAGGCATGCATATTATAAGTGGCATAATTCTTTCTATCATGAAACTAATGATTGTAATGTTTTCTGTCGACAAATCCAATCGGCTGTAGATGAAAGATGATTGATACTTTCTGAGATGTAAGTGGACAAGACCCCCTTCCCTGTTCACACTTTGGAGCTGAACAATTCAAAGATTCTCCTTGGGCCGGAACAAGCCGAAGGGGCTAATGGGAAGAATGTTGTGATTGGTGATCCAAGGCCGATGAATGCAAATGACAAGATTCTAGCCAGAGAAGTTGTAGCTGATAACACTCCTGATGGGAAGCCAACTCTGAGGATCATTGTCAATGCTCCTAAACCCGGGGGGCAAGGAGATTTTACCAGTGAGCCTGCTGTCGAGGCATGACCGGTCAGATCGGTGTCATTAACTGGTGTCAGACTGGTCAGACCGGACCCAGTAACCGGTGAGACTGGTCAAGTGATCATCCTTGAACGTTTAAGCCTAAACGTCCGTAAGTGGGTACTTGGAAGACGAATAAGCCAAAGGTGCAGGGAAAATGCTAGTCATGCTTCGGAATTAAAATAGTATGATATATAAAGTAATTTTTCTATTTAATACCTTGTTTCAATATGAAATATGAAATATTAAGCTATCAAAAAATAATATAAAATAGTATTAACCAATTGTTCATAAGTAATTAGGCATTCACTATACTAGAGGGTATTTCAGACTTTCTACTCCTCAGCTCAGCAGCTAGCTGTCCAAAAGCTTGGTTGCCAAACAGCCTAGCTGATTAGACCAGCAGATTCTCGGACTAGCAGCTTTTCAGACTAGCAGGTGAGCATCTCAGACTAGCAGCTTTTGGAAAAGCTCTAGCTACCCCAAACAGGGTCTTTGGGCAGCTACTAAACAAGTACACAATGGCCGTTCAACAGGATCGGCCATGAAAAAAGAGACCGCGCTCACCACCGTGCCAAGGCAATATTTTATCTCCAAGAAGGGAATCCAGTAGGCACAGGAGTGATTTTCCATTGTTCCCTCCACAGAAGATGTACGCTACAATGCCATGGGCTCCACCGGCATCAAATCAAATGCTATTAATCTTGTGTGGGAACATGAGGGAATCGGGATGCAATGCTTCCTAATGCCATATCCTCCACCATATCAGAGGGAAGAAAGGCCGAGCACACTCGTGCATGATCAATTGGGGCCACGCCAATCCGGTCCAGCACAGCAAGTCCAACCGGTCAGACCAGTCCCCTATGACCGGTCAGACTGGTCTCGTCAGAGACCGGCCCAGTTCGCCCTTCCACGGTTAGAATATCGTGTGAAGGAGAAGAAGCTCGAAGTGCAGAGCACTGCTGATTCGGAGAAAATCAGAGCTGATCCCGTTGTTCAGATTGGTGATATTAAAGTGGTTGTACAAGACATGGGCAAAGAGCCGATGGTGTTTGGCAAATCGGGTACTTTTCCTGCTCAAGATCCTGTTATGGCCAATGACCATGAGGCCAGCAGTAGCAAGGTGGCAGACAAGTACCATCAACCCCGTTGGTGTCTAGAGGGGTTGACACATACTCAGAAGAGAAAACTGCAGTGCCTTCGCAACAAAGAGAAGAGGGAGCATGGAGGCAGAGAAAATGAGGGATGATCACTTCAACAAGTACACCCTCAAGAGAAAGTGTGGCAGGTCAAGGCAGTTGACCAGCTAGAAGCAGGACCGGTTAGACTAACCGGTCAGACTGGTACCCCTGACCAGTCAGACCGCTCTGAGGAACTGGTCAGACCGGTCGAGCCTAGTGCAGACTCCACACCCAAATCAGTACCGCCTGTTTCGGCTACACATGTTGATGAAGTACGACTGGTTCCTCCAGGATAGGAGGACGAAGAATTGGTGGATTATGAAGCATCTTCGGAGCATAACAATTTGGAAATTAATGTTGTACGTATGTCTTCAGATTACTTCATATTTCCGGAAGAGGAGATGGCTCATCTTCCGTTTCAACTGGTCAGATCGGTCGAGCCCAGTGCAGACTCCACATCCGAATCAGTAGCACCTGTTTCGGCTACACATGTTGATGAAGTACCACTGGTTCCTCCAGGAAAGGAGGACGAAGAATTGGTGGATTATGAAGCATCTCCGGAGCATAACAATTTGGAAATTAATGTTGTACATATGTCTTTGGATTACTTCATATTTCCGGAAGAGGAGATGGCTCATCTTCAGTTTGGGCCTCGTGATGCTGTGTTCAAGAAGCCCAAAGAATCGAACAACCATTTGAAGGTTCTCTATATGAGGGGGCACGTTAATGGGAAGCTGATTTCTCGTATGCTTGTGGATGGTGGGGCCATTGTGAATCTTATGCCCTACTCTTTGTACAAGAAGCTTGGTGAGAAAGATGAAGAATTGATCAAGACAAATATGACGGTCAGCGGCGTAGTGGAGGTGATCCCATTGGTTTCAAAGGGGTTGCTTCCATGGAGTTGACTGTTGGAAGCAAGACACTCGCTACAACCTTCTTCGTTTCGAAAGTGCAAGGTAACTTTAGCTTAATACTTGGGCGTGATTGGATTCATGCCAATGAATATGTTCCATCTACCTTGCATCAGTTTCTTATCAAGTGGATCGGTGATGAAGTTGAAGTGGTACATGGTGATATTTCATCTTTCATTGCTACCACCGATTCTAACTCCGTTGGTGCTAATGACAACATCAAGTGCTTATCGGGCTTGGATCTGTCCGATTATGAGCTTATTAGTTGCACCAAGGATGGCTTCGTTCCTGCTACTTTAAAGCCGATGGAGAATCGGTTAAATCATTTAATGTGATTAAAATGAGTCAAGCAGGCGACTCAGATGCAACCGGTTAGACCGGGTTCCGTGACCGGTCAGACCAGTCCTCTTCAGATCGGTCGCTAGAGCTGACCGGTCCGACCGGTGGGTTAGACCGGTCAAACTGGTCCAACGCAGAGTGGCTCCAGCAATGTATTGAACACTATCGGGCGCGTACGAACGATATGTGTAAAATTATTAAAGAATCAGAAGATATGGACAAGTTGGGCCAAGGTTTTATGTCAGCTGATCCTTTAGAGAAGGTAAATCTAGGTGATGGTACTATTCCTATGCCGACTTTTGTAAACAAAAACTTATCGGTTGAGTATAAAGCTGATTTAGTTAAATTGTTAAAAGAATATATCGATTGTTTTGCTTGGGATTATTCAGAAATGCCTGGTTTAAGTCGTGATCTTGTTGAATATCGTTTACCAATCATAGCCAGTTTTAGGCCTTATAAGCAACCAGCTAGACATTTCAATCCTAGTATTTATGACCGAATCAAAGAAGAGATAAATCGGTTATTAGATGCTGGTTTTATTCGGTCTTGTCATTATGCGTATTGGATCTCTAATATTGTGCCCGTTGAAAAGAAAGATTCGGGTAAAATTCGAGTTTACAATGATTTTAGTGATCTTAATAAAGCAAATCCCAAGGATGAATATCCTATGCCTCTAGCCGATATTAGTTAATGAAGCTTTCGAACATCATGCTATTAGTTTTCTTGATGGTAACGCGGGTTACAATCAAGTATTCATGGCCGAGGAAGATACGTCTAAAACAGCTTTTATATGTCTTGGATTTTTTGAATTGTTTGAGTGGGTTGTTATGACTTTTGGTTTGAAAAATACTAGTGCAACTTATCATAGAGCTATGAATTTAATCTTCCATGATTTGCTTGGTGTCATCTTGGAAGTGTAAGACTTGCAAAAGTTCTTAGGCAAGGTAAAATACTTAAGAAGATTTATTTCTAACTTGTCTGGGAAAATTGATGCTTTTACTCCTATACTTTGGTTAAAGAATGAAGCTGGATTTACTTTGGGGGCAAAACAACAAGAGGCATTTGAAAAAATTAAACAATACTTGTCTTCACCACTGGTTCTCAAGGCACCTAGAAGGGGTGTTCCTTTTAGACTTTATGTGGCGGCAGAGGATAAAGTTATTGGGGCTGTTTTGACTCAAGAGACCGAAGAAAAGGAGTATATTATCACCTACATAAGCCGACGACTTATTGATGCAGAGATGAGGTATACTTTTATTGAGAAGTTATGTTTGTCTCTCTATTATGCTTGTACCAAATTGAGATATTATCTACTATCTAGTACTTGCATAGTGGTATGTCAAACCGATGTGATAAAACATATGTTGAGTGGTAGAATCGGTAAGTGGGCGTATGCATTAGTGGAATAGGATTTGGCTTGTGAACCTTTAAAATCTATGAAAGGCCAAACTATAGCGGATTTTATTGTTGAGCATCGGATTAATGGTGAGCATGATTTAGAAGTCGGCTATATTGTTTGCACACCATGGAAACTATATTTTGATGGATCGGTTTGTGATGATGGAAGAGAAATTGGTATTGTTCTTGTACCCCAAGTGGTGTTACTTTTGAGTTCTCCAACCGATTAGAGGAATATTGTACAAATAACCAAGTTGAGTATGAAGCCCTTCTATTTGACTTGAAAATTTTACAATCCATGGGTGTCAAGCATGTTTTAATGGTCTTTTTTCTGAAGAAATGTTGGCCCATTGTGAAAGAGGTCTTCTGTGCCCTTTGTAATGACTTCTACTCAGGATTAGCAGACATAGAAGGAATCAACAAATCTTACATCACACTGATCCCCAATACAGGAAATCCTGAAACTGTCACTGACTTCAGGCCGATCTCTTTGATGAACGTCAGCCCCAAGATCCTCAGTAAGATTCTTGCTGACAGACTGCAAGGGGAAATCATCAACCTAGTTCATAAAAATCAATATGGGTTTATAAAATCAAGAACAATACAACACTGTTTGGCATGGAGCTTTGAGTATATCCATCAATGCCAACAATCCAAGAGGGATGTAATTATTCTGAAACTTGATTTTGAAAAGGCCTGAGACACAGTTGAGCATCAGGCTATCCTAACAATTATGGAGCACCTAGGATTTCTTGAGAAGTGGTTGGAGTGGATAAAGTGCATCCTGGACACAGGCTCTTCAGCTATCCTACTCAATGGTGTGCCTGGAAAATTCTTCAAGTGCAAAAGAGGTGTTCGGCAGGGAGACCCCCTCTCCCCACTTCTCTTTGTGCTTGCTGCAGAGCTTCACTGAATCTTGATAAATGAGGCAGCATCCATAAACCTCCTTCATTCCCCCTTGCCACAGCCTTGTGAAGATTTCCCAATTGTGCAATATGCAGATGATACCCTTCTGATCATGCAAGCTGATGCCAGGCAACTCTTTTTCCTAAAATCTCTGCTGAAAGCTTTTGCTGAGTCCACTGGCCTGCATGTCAATTACAGAAAGTCACAAATGCTTCCAGTCGATGTCTCAGCAGAAAAAATGGACCTCTTAGCACAAACTTTTGGATGGTCAATTGGAACCCTGCCTTTCACCTACCTTGGACTGCCTATGGGCACCACTAAGCCAGGAATGGAGGATTTAACTCCAATGATGGACAAGGTAGAAAGATGCCTATCTGTATGTGCCACTTGGCTTTCATATTCAGGGAGACTTCAAATGGTGAATTCAGCATTGATACCAATACATATGCAATGTGTACAATTAAACTGCCAAGAGGTGTCATTGATAATATTGATCGTATAAGAAAGCAATGCCTGTGGAGAGGTAACTCTGACAAAAAAAAAGAGGTGGTAACCTTGTAGCCTGGGAGACTGTACAAAAACCCAAGGACAAGGGTGGCCTTGGGGTTACTAATCTAAGGATGCAAAAATGATGCTCTCTTGCTCAAGCATCTGCACAAATTCTACAATCAAGAGGAAATCCCTTGGGTACAGCTTGTGTGGTTCAAATATTACCAAGACAAAGTCCCACACACAGCAAGAGAAGTGGGATCATTTTGGTGGAAGGATGTTATGCGTTTAAATAATATCTACCGATCTGTCTCTCAGTGCTCCACTGGAAGTGGGTCCATAGTGTGTTTCTGGGAGGACAGATGGCTGCCTGATGTGCTATCAACTAAATACCCAAGATTAACTTCCTTTGCAAGGAACAGATATGCATCGGTGCAAGAGATCATGGTGTCCATGGATCTTGACACCCTTTTTATGCTACCCCTCACGCACCAGGCCTTTGAAGAACTGATACATTTGCAAGAAGACATTCAGAATGTGCGCATCGAGGGGAATGACAAAGATACATGGTGCCCCAGCTGGGGAACTTTTTTCACTTCAATGAAAATCTACTCCCTAGTTTACAATATGGTTGATGCCCACACAGTCCATAAGGTGATCTAGAAATCCAGCTGCACGCCAAGAGTGAAGTTTTTCATATGGCTTATTCTAGTGGATAGGCTAAACACAAAGAACATGTTAACTCAACGACACATTGGAGTGAGAGAAAATGATCAGTGCATCATGTGTGAGACAGATGCAGATGAGGCAGCTGAGCACCTCTTCTTCTCCTGTCGTTTTGCAAGAAGATGTTGGGCGGCCATTCACTTTACCTGGGACTCCTCTCTGAATATAGAGGACAGAATCATGCAAGCTCGGAGCACCAATGGATTTGGGTTCTTCACAGAGGCTGCTATGATTTTTTTTGAAGGAAACTGTGGGGGAGATCCCTACAGCAATATAATAAATAAACTTAAAAGAGAGTGTACAGGTGAAAATACTAACAGGGGGAGGGGTAGAAGAAAAAAAAATCTGTACAAAAAATAGTTACATGGTTGTGCTAATCCATTGAATGATTGTTGGTCTAAGATCCTCACTAACCCTATGCAGTTGTAGGAGGGCTTGATCTTTGAACTTCACAGTCCAAAGTTGGAGGCTGGCAACTTGCCCTTCAAAGATCCTTGCATTTCTTAGGTTCTAGATTTCCCATGAAGCAATAATGAAAATTTCAGTGAAGAAGGTCACACCAAATTGCAGACGTCCTTACTGTAGGAGAGTGTATATCATTCGAGCTGCCCCAGAGTATACCCAACTTTTGCCAACAGGCAGCTGCAAAAGGGCAATCAAAGAAGAGGTGCCTCAGGTCTTCCACTACGCCAGCATTACACATAACAAAGTGACTGTTTGGCTGAACATGAAAATTTCTTCTTTGCAGCATATCCTTAGTATTTAGTCTGTCCATGAGGATTAGCCAAGCAAAAAAATTTAAGTCTGGGTGTGCATTTGGACTTCCAGACCCATTTGAAGGTGTTGGGCAGTATCAGATGCTTGAAAGCTAGCTGATATAATCTTCTGGAGGTATATTGACTATTGCCCCAAGAGAAACTCCATGTATCTGATGTATTGCTATCATAGGGGACCATTTGAAGTTGTAGCTGCATGGTCACAAGCTCTTGGAAAGCTTGAGGGGAGAGAGGCAGGTGAAAGAGCATGGACAAGTCATCAGTTTGCATGATCTTTTTTAACAGAAATATTTGGATCCATTGCAAAGGAGTGCAACCTCGGGTATTGCACTGACATGATCCCATCAGACCAGAGGTCATCCCAAAAGGTCACAGTAGAGCCATCCCCTAAAGTGCACCGAGCAATCCCTCTGTAGATTGTGCCAAGCCTCAAAATATCTTTCCACCAGAAGGAGCGACTTCTCTTGCTGCATGTGGGACCTTATTCTGGTAATAATTGGACCAGATCAGAGCACACCATGGTGTGGTGTTTTTCATGTAGAATTTATGCAATGGTTTTAGTAAGATCGCATCATTCTGCAGTCTTAAGTTCTGAATACCAAGTCCCCCTTTAAATTTTGGTTTCTGAACACTAGGCCAAGCAACTAAGTTAGCCCCACGATTCGACTAGTTATTACCTCTCCAAACACATTGCTTTCTTGCTCTATCTATGTTCTCAATGACCCCAGCTGGTAGCTTTATTGTACACATCGTATATGTAGTAATAGGGGTGATAACCGAGTCGATCATTTGCAACCTTCCAGTATAAGACAGTAGGGAGGAACAGGCAGACAACCTCCTTTCTATCTTGTCCATTAAGAGTGTTAGGTCTGACATCCTAGGTTTTGTGGTACCCATTGGTAAACCTAGGTAAGTGAAAGGCATAGTTCCAATTTGACAACTGAGGACAGCAGCTAGAGATACCATGATAGCTTCAGGAACATTAATGGAGTACATTGATGATTTGCTGAAATTAACTTTGAGACCAGTCGAGGTTGCAAAATCATCCAAAATTACTTTGAGGTGAGCCAACTGGTTTGCATCTGCTTGCATAAGCATAAGTGTGTCATCAGCATATTGAATGATTGGGAAATCATTGGAAGGCTATGTGATTGGGATCTGCAGGTACCCTTGTATACAAGCATCATTTACCACATATTGAAGTAATTCAGCAGCCAGAACAAAGAGCAAAGGAGAAAGTGGGTTTCCTTGCCTCACCCCTCTTCTGCAGTGAAATTGATTTCCAAGTACTCCATTAAGCAGAATTGAGGAGATTCCCAAGGAGAAAATCATTTTCATCCTAAGAAGCCAATGATCTAGAAATCCCATATGCCTCATTATGTTCAGCATTGTGGAGTGCTCCACTGTATCAAAAGCTTTAGCAAAGTCCAACTTTAGGATTATAATTTCACGATGACTTTGCTGGCACTAAAAAATATACTCAAAACTCCATGCCTAGCAATCCTGGATGGGTCTGGATCTGATAAAGCCATATTGATTAGCATGTATGAAATCTAGGATAAGGGCTTGAAGTCGTTCAGCCAGAATCTTTGTAATCAATTTAATGCTGTAGTTTAACAGGGAAATTGGCCTAAAATCATTTACTGTCATAGGGTTTTGAATCTTGGGCACAAGTGTGATAAAAGTTGTGTTGATACTTTCTAAATCCAGATTTCCATGAAAGAAGTCTTCACATAGTTGATATAAAGATTCCTTAATGATAGGCCAACACTTTTTGAGAAACAGACCATTAAAACCATCCGGGCCTGGTGCTTTATCCGGAGGGATTAGCTTGACAACTCTGTCAATTTCCTCCCTACATATTGGTTGTACCAGACTGGAGAAGTCCATATTGACTGTTGACGGTGCTTAAGTGCCATTTTTACCCGTCAACTATACTCAATAATAAAAGAAAACTACATGCCTTACTCACATATTTGTATCACTAACCTCGCTCCCCAATTGTTTTCGAGTTTTGTACATTTCAGATGAGCAGGAGCAGAATAAGACAAAAACACACAGCAAACGCCATACAACTACGCAGAATATTGCATCCGGCGTCACACCCTTACAAAGAGGGCCCACATGTCAGAGGAAACGGGGCCTCCACGCAAGATGCACCAAAGGATAAGGATAAGGATCAAAGAATATACCATCTAGCAGAAGATCAGGCCGAGAGGCTGCCAGGTGGGGTCGGCCGAACCTGTCCTGGTTCCTGTCCAGGTGCACTTCGAGGAGGAGTGGCTGCCAAGGCACCTGATCACCTTCCATATGTGCGTTGGCAGGAAACCGACCTCTAGAGCTATAAATAGGCCTCTCCTCCACCCCCCTCAACACACACACACACACACAAACACACACACACACACACACACACACACGTACACACTTCATTCCATTCTCTCCAAGAAGGCTCTCCTCTCTCTTGCTCTCTTAGCTAGATAGTGGAGCTAGGCTGGTTCTCTTTAGCAAGCAAGTCATCCTCGGGGTCGTTGAGCAATCCTCGGCTCCTGGTATGGCTTTGTATCCGACTTGTCAGACTTCTATTCATAATATAGAGTTTTGCCATGGTTGCTTTACTATCTTGATGGTTTATCAATCCATGTTTAGTTCGTTCATAAGTTATGCTACGGTCTTGGTTAGGCCAGATGATCCGGGTACGGATAGAGGTTCGTTGTGCTTTCGGGCTTGCTCTAGTGTTTTACTCATCCATCCGAAGGGTGGGAGACTTGGGGGCACTAGAGTAGTGACTTCATACACGAGCGTGGTGCTCAGGTATGTGGGATCCTTCGGATATGACCGTGCTCCATGGTGTGACTGGGGTAGACGGCAGGTGGTGACAGCCCTATCCTTCTGGCGTAACAGCTGTGTTGCGTTTAGCGTACTCCCCGACGTTCGGGTTTGGTGTAGAAGTTCATGCAAAGAGGTAACAGGACTGGATGTACTCCAGTGCGGGACCTTCTCCCCGCTATCCCATTTTCCTGGCATCTGCAGTTCTAACCATGATCTAACATGACCCCAGCTTTGGATAGAAGCACTAGGACACCTAACCTAGCCTAAGCTCCAGCTGACTTGACGTAGGATAGAGTAGACCTTTGTTTTATAGTTTCTCTCTTTTATTCCTTCCTCTTGGAGTGTGGATGTGTGCTGTGTCGCATTAACCTTGCTTATTCTTTATCTGGACTTACCCCTGTTAGAGTATTGCCTATTGCTTGAGGCACAATGTCATGGTTAATGTTGAGTACAATACCTTTGTTGCTGCCGTCCTTTGGGACACAAATAAATGACGATACCCTTACTGTCCGGGTGAAATGCTACAATGATATATCCATGCGCTTGTGGATCCATCTGTAATCGTATTGATTATACCACGAGAGTGGCACCCCTTGGGTGCAGTTGCTAGGATGAGTTTGGCGCCCTCATTTCTAGTGATTGCACTAAGGACCGCCAACATGCATTTCTGGTGCCGTTGCCAGGGATTAACTATTCCTAGTGATTGCGCTAAGAAATGTCAACATTGACATGCATCAGTTCTTCGAGGTTGAACCTCATCTCAGGATTCATTGTGATTCCCATTCTATTTTTGTAAGCTGCCCAAAGAAGAGAGGCTTTTCCATCATGATCTGAGACAAAAATACCTTTTTCATTTTGTTACTGGGAGATAGTATTCCTTCTGTAGGAGATAGTTGCCATGGCATGGAAAAATTTAGTACACTCATCTCCAAATTTAACCCTGTTGACAGTATATCTTTTCCTCCAATATAGATTTTTTGACTTTAGAAGCTTGGTTAAGTGATCTTTTAAAATGCTTCTGAATGTGGTTTCATATGGAAGTAGGACCCTTATTTCCTCAAGTTCATCCAAGAACAGAATCACCTTGTTACAGTTTGATATCAAATTGCTGAGGTTGGAAAGGCTCTTACTCCAGGATTTAAGCTCATATCTGACATTTTTCAGTTTGCTTGAAAGAATTGATGCCGAGTCTCTTTGATTTCTAACTCCCTTTTCCGAGCCTCTAGCTACTGCTTCTAAGAAACCTGGGTGGTCAACCCAAAAGTTCTCGAATCTAAAAATATTTGCTTTTGGGATTGCAGTGCCAATTGAAATTTTGCAGGGAATATGGTCTGAAGTAATTTTTGCCATTGGCAAAACCAAACTATTTGGAAAGCTTAGAGTCCAATTGAATGAGGTAAAGAACCAGTCCAGTTGTTCAAGCAAGGGATCATTTTGCATGTTGCTCCAGGTATAGGCTCTACCTTTTAAAGGGAGCTCCACTAGCCCCAAGTGACCAATAGTGTCATTGAAGATGAGAGTGTCTAGAAAATTACCACCCGGTTTATTTCTATTCTCCGTGGATCTATAGAAATTAAAGTCTCCTAGGAAAAACCAATTTTCTTCATCCGCAATTGTGTGATTCCTAAGCCACTTAATGAAAACAGAATGCTGTGGTTCTTGGCATGGGCCATATACCGTTGTTAGTTTCCACTTTGAGAGATTTGCAACTGATATAAACTCCAACGTGATACCAAAGGGTTGAGACTCAATAACAGCTCCAAGAAAGTGGCTGCTATTCCAAGCAACTAGAATATCTCCTGAGGCTCCAATGGAAGGTGTATATTCATAGCTATCAAATCTTCTGGGAAGGAACTTTCGTAAGAAGGAAATATCAAAAGTTTCATGTTTTGTTTCCTGAAGGGAGATGATGGAGATGGCACTCTCATTAATTTTATCTCGTACAACATCCCATTTGTCAGAACCATTTAAACCCGAATATTCCAACATAAGATATTCCAATTACGTGTATTCATCATAAAGATATGGGTAGAAAGAGCCAGAAAGGGGACTGCAGAATAGGTCCCAAGGCAGAAAAACCACTTGTAAACAACTTGCCAGAAGAGTAAATAGCATTATCAGCAGGCCCAAAATTGTCGATCTGGAAGAGACCAGATGGCAGTAGCAGGTAAACCTCATGTAGCAAAAGGTGTTTAAGCATACAATGCAGCACACAAGAGTCTGACATATATAGTGTAACAGAGTCCAGCAAGGTCGTATAAAATAAAGGAGAGGATGTTCAGCAAGCAACAGTAAAAGAATAGAAACTTCAGGCGTCATCTTCATTCCCTGTGTTGGTGAGAGCATCCTTGGAGATCACCTCAGGTGGCACTCCACATTCAACTCCCCAAGTTTGAAGCATTTCCATAGGAATAGGTCCTGGGTCTTGGCCCTGTAGATCAGGCATTGCTGCAATTGTAGTCATAGGCTCAGAGGATGAAGTAGCAGCTGAGCGAGGGACACTCCTTATTTTCTTGGGGGTGTACTGAATATGCTGAAATCCATCAGGTTGGTTAAGTCTTGGGCTTCTTCTCACTGAAGTTGCAACAAGAGGAGCAGAGGCATTCTTGGACAGAACTGTTGGTAAGCTAACAACTGTTTTAGGAGGCCTTGGAGGGAGTTCACAAGTAGAGGTGCTGCTTGCAACATCAAAACTGGAAATGAGGTTCTTTTTTGCATGGGGTACTGATGTCTCTTTAGATGGCTGAGTCTCAGGAGGGTATAATTCTGCAGATGGATGAAGCATGACGTTCCTCTGAGAGAATTGCTGACTCTCAGGCAAAGAGACATCAATTGAGCAACTTGCAGCAGGTTGCATATCCATGTCACTGATCTGAGGGCCCACATCACTTGGCAGCATGTCAGACACATGCGCCCAGACCTGAAGTATAATAGCATGCAACACTGGTTTAACAGGAACGATTGCTTTGTTAAGATCTTCTTCCAGTGCACTGTACTGTGAGGCAAAAGCAAGATCCCAAGACCTTTTTTTTCCCAGCAAAAGAAGATCAGTAGGCACATGGTTTGCTTGCAGTGAGGCAAAAACATTTCCAGGAATGAGAATACGACCATTCATGGGCTCAATTCTTTCACTGAAGGGCTGAGATGTTACTTCTTCAGAGGAAGAAGATGCTGAACCAGCATTGTTCCTGAGTATTTGCTCCATAGAGAGGTGTACTGATGGGCCTGTTCCCCTAAAGTAATTTGCCGAGGACCCAGTCAAGGACATACTGAACTAGGGCTGATCAGGGTGTTGGGGCATACCAAGCACAGGCTGATTTTCTGCTATTGCATTCCAAGCATCCCAGTCATTACCTTGCTGAGCTTGTATATTCTGATCATGCATCTGCAAGTCTTGTGCAACTTCATTAGCCTGATCATGTCCAACACCAACATCAGCAACTACCTCACCACCACCAGCATCCAAATCATGAATCCAGTGAGGTGGGATATTCTGGTTGACATGGACTGCATGACCATGAGCCGAGTGTGGAAGACCATCTGCAGGAACTGGGTCCTCCTCTTGAGGAAAGCCATCAGGGAAATGACCCCCAATAATGTAAACTGGAGCAGACCATGAGTGACCACTACCACCAAGAATAGAACCTTGAGAAACAATAAAGCTATGTGGCACTCGCTCTGGGATTAAAACCAAGCAGTCTAGGAACGATTTAGTCTTGTTCGGGCTCTCATGCCAGGCAAGCAGCCTGCAAAAGGGTGCAACCGCAGCTTTATAGAAATCAAGAGTCTGATAATCCAGGGGGAAGCAAAGAACCATCAAGCGACAAATACGTGTATAGGGGCAGGCCCGGAGATTAGTTGCCTCATCATGCTTGACAACACGGATGGTTATATTGGCATCAAACTATATTGGGGAGGCATCTAGCAAAATCTGACACTGTGTGGCTAACTGGAACTGCAGGAGACCAAGCCCGAGTGGATTGCGAAAGAAAGATTGAACTCTTACAGGGTAATCATGCTCCAGAAAATCCACAACATCCCGAAGCGAATCCATGGCCGCATCTTCTGGTGGAGGTGGCTCCATGACTACGATCGCATAATCTTCATGACGACGTGGAGGTTCTCCTTCAAGTGCAATCCTGGATTGGGCGGGACGCTGCCAGCCATGCTCAACATGAGCACCGGCAGGGAGATATGGCTGTGGGTTGCACTGGAAATTCGCCATTGGTGGCGGTGAGTTGGGGCTTTCCTCAGGAGGGGGAGACTGACGATTAAGCGAGGAAGGCGAAGAGTCCGGAGCAGGTGTTGCACAATTATCGAGATTTGCTACCTGTTGATCACCCGTAGATATCTTGGGCCTCCATTGCATCTTGGGCCTAGCAGAAAAGCACCGCTTCAACAAGTGACCATAGGAGAAACATGACTTGCAGCAAATCTGAGAAGAGCAAGCCCAAGAAGAATGTCCAAATCCCAAACAACGCGAGCAGGCCATCGACCCAACCGTGCTCCAGTCATTTGAAAATTCAAAAGTTGAAACTGCCCCATTCACCGCCGTGTTCTTCGGTTGTTGTTGCGCTGAAGAACCAGGACAAGAGTTGAGATATGAGTTGATCGTGCCAAAGACCCGTTGCAAGGGAACAGTAGATGTAGAACCAGTGATAGTAAAGGATCCAACTTTGAATTGAACATTCTGGTTGACGGTATTAGCAGACTCTTGAACCAGAGGCTTAGCGAATCTGACCTTTTTCACTGGGCGAGAGGAAGAAGAAAGACGTGATTCACGCTTATCTTTCTTGGACATTACCCTTGTCCACTCTTTTTCCTGCTCCAATTCCCAGAGACGTTTTTCTCGTTCCCAATGTGCCGAACCATTACTCCAGAGATGAAAGTAGACATCAAAGGAGGATCCAATAAATCTTTGAAGAGAATAGACATGAAATCCAAATTGCTTGCACAAGACAGAGAAACAAAAATGTCTGTCACTTAAGAACTGCACATGGAAACTGGCTGGAGATCCACCCAAGCAAGAGGTCAAAGCAAAACTAACTGAGGATTCCGTCAATCGAAAAGTGTAGTGCCGAAATGTTGCCAAGAGGAAGAAGGAACCAGAAGGCGAAGAAGAAGGATGATGAGCGGAATTGCCAAAGCGTCGCCGAACTTCTTCTTGGAAACAGATCCAGGAGAGAAATCCAATTTGCCTGCCAAATCCACAAGGGGATCCATCGGGGGAGAAGGAGAAACAAGAACCAACCTTGATCATAGGGAGAGAGTATCCTCAATCGCTGGAGGAAACACCAGAGAATCGCCCAGAGAGAGTCGCCCAGAGGCTGCTATGATTACAGCTTGGGAACTTTGGAAAATCAGGAATGATAGCATTTTTGGCAGACATGAACCAAGCTTTAGCCGTTGGTTCTGCAATTTTCAAAGCCAATGTCTCCTGCAGTCTGTTAGATTTAAAGGTGATCTAAGATCTAGCTTCTGTTTCTGGTTAGATGCCTTCAGTTAATTTTGTTGTAAGCCTTCTGTAACCTTGCTCTTTTCTTTTGAAGTTTAATGAAAGTTTTTACATTGTGGGGATCTTCTCCACAGTTTTCTTGCAAAAAAAGCATGTCGAGGCTTTTGGTGATTCGCTTCTCGTTGTGCAACAAGTATCTAAGGTATTCCAATATTATAATGGCTCATTAAATGCATATCTTGATAAATGCCTCGACATTATTTCTTCTTTTGATGAATTTGTTATAAGACATTTGCCAAGAGAAGAAAATGGACAGGCTAACACTCTGGCTCAACAAGCATCTGGTTATAAAGTTGAAAAGAAAAAAATTCAACATTAAGAAACCAATGCGAATCAAAGCCGAGCTACAAGTTCTCGACGAACCGGTCCGACCGTCGACTTAACAGGTCGGACCGCCCAAACCGTTGTGACTGCCTAGACGACTAGAAACTCTGATTTGGCTGCAAAGAAGGGCGAAGATCGGGATTGGAGGACTCCTATAATCTCCTATCTCAGAGATCCTGGTCATGGTGCAGAGAGGAATATTCAGCGTGCAGCATTCAAAGATGTTTTAATTGACGATGAGCTTTATCGTCGAACCGCCGAAGATTTACTTCTCATGTGTTTAGATTCAATCAGGCCAAAGTTGCTATGGGTGAAGTTCATGAAGGTATTTGTGGTACTCATCAATTGGCTCCTAAAATGAAATGGTTGCTTAGAAGGGCCGGTTTTTATTGGCCTTCCATGATCTCAGATTGCTTTAGATATTACAAAGGATGTGAGGAATGTTAGCGATTTGGTAATTTGCAATTGGTGCCTACTGCGTTAATGCATCTAATTATTAAACTATGACCGTTCCGAGGTTGGGGATTGGATTTCATTGGGAAAATTAATCCTCCATCTTCAAAAGGGCATCACATTGTGTTGGTTGCTACGGATTATTTTACTAAGTGGACCAAAACTATTCCTTTGAAGAATATGACGCATAGAGAGGTGATTGAGTTTGTAACTGAGCATATTATTCATAGATTTGGTATTCCTCAAACTTTGACTACGGATCAAGGTTCTTCATTTATATCAAAGGAGGTGCGTACATTTATCGAATCTTATAAGATTAAATTGCTCAATTCATCTCCATATTACGCTCAGGCTAATGGACAGGCCGAGTCAAGTAATAAAATATTGCTCAAGCATATCAAAAAGAAAATAGAAGAAAATCCTAAGAGGTTGCATGAAGTATTATCTGAAGCATTATGGACTCATCGTATATCTCGTCATGGTGCTACCGAAGTCACTCCTTTTGATCTTGTGTATGGTCAAGAGGTCGTTTGTGACAATCCAGGTTTTAGGGGTAAAAAAAATTGTTTTGTTTTAAAAATTTAAACCATGATTTCAAGAGCAAGAGTATTTTTGTAATTTTTGAAAAGTCCAAAGTCCTTTTTACAAAATAGTTTTGCAAAAGGCAAAATTTCAAAATTTATGAGGGGTTAAAATGCATATTTTATTTTTCACTTTTTACCCTCAAATGAAGATATATTTATGCTTAAGGCTATCCTTGCAATTTCAAAAAGAACTTGTGTTCTTTTGCATTTTAAAAGATTTGACGGATTTCAAAATAATTTCAAATTCGTTGATCTAGTGAATTTTTGCACAACATGAAAGTTGTAGGTCTTGAAAAAGTGAACAACTTTCATTTTGAGCACTTTTTCATTTGAGCCCTAGATCAACGGAAAATTTTACTTTTCAGTTAAGCCCCTGGAATTTTTGGAAATTGCGAAACCAACCTTGGGATCTCCTTCCTCTGGCCACTGAAACAGAGGCGCCGTCGATCACGCTGCCGGTTTTGCCTCGCCGCTGGTCTCCCCGCCCCCCTGGATGGATGCACCGCCTTGACGCATCGCCTCCACATGCCGCACCCAAGGTCCTCGCCGCCACTCTGTTGACATTTCTTAGCGCAATCACTAGGAATGGTTAATCCTTAGCAACAACACCAGAAATGCCTGTTGGCAGTCCTTAGTGCAATCACTAGAAATGAGGGCGCCGAACCCATCCTAGCAACTGCACCCAAGGGGTGCCACTCTCGTGGTATAATCAATACGATTATAGATGGATCCGCAAGTGCACGGATATACCGTTGTAGCATTTCACCCAGAGAGTAAGGGTATCGCCATTTATTTGTGTCCCAAAGGACGGCAGCAACAAAAGGTATTGTACTCAACATTAAACATGACATTGTGCCTCAAGCAATAGGCAATGCTCTAATAGGGGTAAGTCCAAGTAAAGAATAAGCAAGGGTAATGCGTCACAGCACACATCCACACTCCAAGAGGAAGGAATAAAGGAGAGAAACTATAAAACAAAGAACTACTCTATCCTACGTCAAGTCAGCTGGAGCTTAGGCTAGGTTAGGTGTCCTAGTGCTTCTATCCAAAGCTGGGGTCATGTTAGATCATGGTTAGGACTGCAGGTGCCAGGAAAATGGGATAGCAGGGAGAAGGTCCTGTACCGGAGTACATCCAATCCCGTTACCTCTTTGCATGAACTCCTACACTAAACTCGAACATCTGGGTGTACGCTAAACGCAACACCGCTATTACGCCAGACGGACAGGGCTATCACTACCTGCCGTCTACCCCAGTAACACCGTGGAGTAGGATCATATCCGAAGGATCCCGCATACCCGAGCACCATGCTCGTGTTTGAAGTCACTACTCTAGTGCCCCCAGGTCTCCCACCCTTCGGATGGACGAGTAAAACACTAGAGCAAGCCCGAAAGCACAACGAACCTCTATCCGTACCCGGATCATCTGGCCTAACCAAGACCGTAGCATAACTTATGAACGATCTAAGCATGGATTGATAAACTATCAAGATAGTGAAGCAACCATGGCAGAACTCTATATTATGAATAGAAGTCTGACAAGTCGGATACAAAGCTATACCAGGAGCCGAGGATTGCTCAACGACCCCGAGGATGACTTGCTCGCTAAATAAAACTAGCCTACCTTCACTACCTAGCTAAGAGAGCAAGAGAGAGGAGAGCCTTCTTGGAGAGAATGGAATGAAGTGTGTGTGTGTGTTGAGAGGGGGGGAGAGAGGCCCTATTTATACTACTTGGAGGTCGATTTCCCGCCAACGCATATATGGAAGGTGATCAGGTGCCTTGGCTGTGACTCCTCCTCGAGATGCACCTAGACGCATTGCAGGCTAGGTTCGGCCGACCCCACCTGTTAGCCGTTCGCACTGATCCTTTGCTGGGTGGTTGATTCGTTGGATCTTATCCTTATCCTCTAGTGCACCTTGCATGGAGGCCCCGTTTCCTCTGACATGTGGGCCCTCTTTGTAAGGGTGTGACGCCGGATGCGATATTCTGCATAGTTATGTGGCGTCTGCTGCGTGTTTTCGTCTTATTCCGCTCTTGCTCATCTGAAATGTACAAAACTCGAAAACAACTGTGGAGCGAGGTTAGTGACACAAATATGTGAGTAAGGCATGTAGTTTTCCTTTATTATTGAGTATAGTTGACGGGTGAAAATAGCACTTAAGTACCGTCAACAACTCTCCCAAGCTAGCCCTTTGCTCGTCCTGAGCAAAGTTTTAGACTTAGGTTGTTGATCAGGAGTTGCTGCAATGTTGCATTCCTGACTTATGCCCAAGGCACAACCGAGTGTTCTTACCTTTATTCTGAATAAGTTAGCCTTATTCGCACCTTTTACCTTACTCCTGTGGGGCTTATAGCATCATCCTCATCTTTGGCGGTTGAGGGTCAGAACGACTTGTAGAGTACCACTTACCACTCCTTTGTTCAACCGTCAATCCAGAGGTTTTTATAAAGTTTTTGAAAAGAAATATTGTAGTTCCTTGGGTGATCTCTCGGATCGCTCAAATGTGTTTCATTCCTCACCAAGGCCTTTTTATGCGCCTTTGTTTTTCCATCCTACTTCTAATGGCTCTTTTTGGTGGATCTGTAGGTATGGAGGATATAATGGCAAACTTGCTTATCATATTTCGCTAAGTCAAAGACCGGATCCAAAGGAGAAATAAGTCATAATCCTTGATCAAGATGTGCAAGTGTGTGGATATTTTTGGTGGATGGTGGATGAAACTCCTTTATATGATTTCTCTCTTCCTTGTAATATTTTTGGTATGGGCTATATTTTCTTTTTCTCCTTTTTTTTGACACACCTTGTGGGTGTGTGGCACACCTTCTTTGGGTATGCATCTTTTCTCCCTTTTTTTTGACATGCCTTGTGGGCATGTGGCATACCTTCTTTGGGTATGCATCTTTTATTTCTTTTTTATAGCCCATACATTGTGATGATAACTTTGGAGAGAGGTAAACATGGTACAACATGGAGTTTTATTTGTGGATGAATGGGGGATGTACTTGCTATCTTCCTAGTGTAGAAGTATAGCATGTGAGTGGACGTGTATGTGGAGCGAAAATGGCCTCTCATGCCATATTTCAATATAATGTTTTGGTGATTCATATAGACAACACAACACTTGGACTAACATGATTGTTAAGATGACCATTCTCAGGCTTTTAGGTTCAAGTGATGACAAAGAGAAGATAGGCGTAGCTAGGTCCTTCGCCCAAAGGGACGCCCCTACGGGGGTTCCCCTACGGAGCCGCCCCTCGCGGGTCTCAGGGCAGCGCCCTGAAACCTCTTCGGTCCAAAGGACAAAGATTGAAGAGACCGTGAAGAAATCAAGTCACAAAGATTGAAGAGACCATGAAGAAATCAAGTCAAAACAGAGATAATTTGCTATCACCGGATGAACCGACGATGAAGGCAAAAGTTACGTCGGTGCAGTTGTCTAGAAGGCTGGAAACTAGAAATACACTCATCGATTGAACCGACGATGAAGATATTGAATACGTCGGTGCAACAGCAGAAGAAGACCAAGGAAAATGCATACATCGGTTGAACCGATGATGCACCGGTCAAATACGTTGGTGTAATTGTCCAGAGAGTTAGTTTTTTGGGAATCAGAGGACAGTTACATTCACCGGTTAAACCGACGATGAATTCAAGAGCATCGGTGCAATTGATCAAGTAGCCGTTGGAGCAGTAACGACTAGTTGCTGGGAAAATGCACTCACCGGTTAAACCGATGATGACAAAAACTGGAGCGTCAGATTAACCGGTGTTAAGGAATTTTGTCAGCCTTTTCTCAACGGCTAGTTTTGGAGGGTTGGGCTATATATATCCCACCCCACGCCTCATTTGGAGTGTGCTGGAGTTGCTGAAGAAATAGAGAAGCCTACTACACTTGAAGAACACCTCCAACCACCATAGAGCTTCATTGTACATCATATAGGCTTAAGCACACTTGTGAGAGTGCTTAGTGCTTGATTAGGCTTAGTTCTTGAGAGAACTAGCTTGAGTGAAAGCCTTGCTGCGGCAAGCATCTTGTGTACTCGTCGTGTGACCCTCCAACTTGGTGTGGAGAGCCAACGACACTTTGTGCGGGGAAGGAGACCCCTCTTGGTGAGAAGCTCCGATAGTGAAGACGATGTCGTTGGTGACGCTTCGAGAGAGACGGTGGTGGTGGCCTTGTCTTGGTGAATTGGCGCCACTTAGCCTTTACTTGCCGGAAGCCTTGGCGGCGAACGCAAGACGGTGATCAAGCGAAGAGACTCGGTATCACACTTGTTCTTGTTGGACAAGTGGCCGTGGACGTAGGAAGGGACTTGGTGTCCTAACCGAACCACGTTAAATCGTGTGTCTTGGTGTCTTCACGGGAGTTTGCATATTCTCTCCCTTACCTCTTTACTTACCATATTACGTTTCCGCATTTACTCTATCTTGCGTGCCTTTACTTTCCTAGTTAGTTTGATTAGGATTGGCTATAGGTTGCAAGTCTTTTGGGGTAAGTAGAGAGTAGCATAGATAAACCTTAGTCATAACTAGCATGTGTAGGACGTGTTAGGTTTATCATATGCAAGTAGATTGAGCCCTAGGTTAGAAAACGAATTAGCGACCCTATTCACCCCCTCCCCCTCTAGGGTCGGACACCCTGGTGATCCTTACAGTATGTGATCTTGATCATGGGCATATGAAGTGATTCTCACAAAGGGTCACAATAATTTGACAAAGCTCAGTGAGAAGACAAGTTGCATATGTAGAAAAGGCTTTTCAAACTTGTAACTCATATGGCTCTGGATAGGAATTGCATATCACCGAGGAACTTTATTCTATTTTTGTATTTTTGAAAAGAAATACTCCGGATATCAAGCATCACGTAAGAGAAGATCATAGCAACTCTTTTCAGCAATATCATAACCCACAACAACCTAGATTCGAATTCTGCTTTTCTCTACCCACAAGTTTCAAGCTTAAGGTTTGAACATCTAGCCACCAAACTCAGAACTTAGGGAGAGCACAAGGTTGTAATTAGGCATATGAATGGAACTAACAGAGCAACTATTCATCATCTCAACAAGGAAAAACTACACATGCTTACTACACATACTGGAAAGCAAGTAAATATTTTTGGGTTTTTAAAGGTTTTGCCAATTTTTATTTGATTTTAGTTATGCAAATTTTTATGGATTTTCAGAATTTTGCAAATTTTTGTTTGGTTTCATGCAAGGTTTTGGAAAGCGGTAAAGGTAGAGTTTGATACAAGGTACCTCTCATGGGGGTCCTCCCCCAAGCTAGCTTCAGGCTCACTGCTGCTGGTTGGGGTTAAACCCGGCCCAACGGTAGTAGGCCCTCCACTCCTCCTGGAATTGCTGTTGTTGCTGCTCCAAATTGCGAATCCTCTCGCCTGTGTATTGCTACCAGTTCTGTGTTGACTCGATGTGCTGGCCCAGCGACTCATCGATGTTGGTGGTGCGCACGTTCAGCTCGCCCATCTGCCGAGTCAGAGTGACGAAACCTCTGGACGAAGCTGTACGTCGCGGGGGACCACTGGAGCTGGAACTTGTGGACCGGTGCCCTGAGGCCTGCTGTGCCCACTCAGTGGAGCTAGCACTCTGCCACGATGAACCTCTAGCCTCATATTGCTGTGGTTGAGGCAGAGGTTGCTGCTGTATGAACTCCTCCCTTTTGGCCCTACTTCTTGTAACCCTGCCAGGAAGACCAGAAACACTATGCCGGCGGCTCTCTTCTTGTGGAACAAGAGGGATGGTTAGCGAACGGCAGTTATACAAATGATATCTCGCATTTGGCAATGGGATTTCATTTGCAAAACCAAGCGAAAAGAAAATCAAGGAGTCATCCGGGCCTTTCTTGAGCGTGTGGCCTTGAACCAAGTACGCCTCATCGATCATAACACGGGGCTCCTCAATGAAAGGAACAGGGTTCTCGTCTAAGATTCCCATGTTTGATGCGATGCGGGTAACCAAAGAAGTGCATTCAATAGGACCCGTCATCCGAAAATTTGTGAGCCATTGCTTAACCATTGCTTATGCGGGGGAGATTCGGATCTTGTTGACCATGGCGTATAATATCGTCAACTCATCATTGCGCACTGGTCATGGATCATCTCTTGGAAAGAGAGTGATAGCCACCCACTTGTGCATCAAACGAAGAGTCGGATTTTGAATGTCATTGCACCAAGGTGCTAACTTGCCATGAACAACTTGACCCGAAATCAAACCCCAAAACTCATGTCGATCAAAACAGCGGCAAGCTTTTGCAAGGGAAACTGACAAGCGCGCGCTAAAACCAAGGAGGTGACTCAAATTTCTCCAATTAAAATAGCGTTCAACTCCAAAAAGTCGGAAAGAAACACCATCGTCCACCTCCCGAAGAGTGCAAAGAAACTGGATAGTGAGGAGACAGAACCATTCTCCTCAACGGGCACAAAACCATCCCATCCAACCGCATGCCAAACACGAGCGAGGTCAACGTCCATACCTATTTTTTCGAGAAGGTCCGGATCGAAGGCTCTGCTATGACCAAAGCTTCGATTCTTGATCATGGCGTAGGCTTGACGCTCGTTGTCATCTTGCAAGTCGAGGTACGGTGCATCATCTTCATCTATTTCCAAGTCCTCGGCTTGCGGTTCTTCAGCTTGCTCCTGTATTTGTTCCTCTTGTTCGTCTTGCTCATAGTCCATCGTGGTCGGCGTTGGTGTAGGTTCGGGGGAATGACGGGAGCTCGACCCACCCCGTGAACGAGATGAGCTTGACCCTGTCATCTTCTTGATAGCTTCGGAAAGTTTCCGACCAACACCCTTCATGCTTGCAAAATGAACGAACAATAATGAACGAGAACAACTCGATTCGGGTTACGTTAGTGAAATGAAAATGAAATTCTTACCCGGAAGTTGTTCCTCCAATTATGTGATCAATCTTGCAGCAAAGAATTGAGAGAGAGAGTGTTCTTGCAATCAAACTTGAGCCAAAATCCAAAGGAAACCCGAGCAAGAATGTGTGAGAGGGAGTGAGAGTGGAGAGAGTGAGCATGAGAGCTCATCACCCCTCCCTCGGCCTCTATTTGAAGGAAACTGGGCGAGTGCACCTGAGGAGGAGCCAGGCACAACGGTCAGGAAGCCATTGGAGAAGGTGGGGCCAGGAGCCTTTGGCCCTGGGTCGGCCGACCTGTGGGGTCGGCCGGCCCCAGGGTCGACCCCCTGGTGCCCGCCGTTGGCCAGGTGATTCCTCAACGGTCCCCAACTTTGAAAATATGGTGCACGGCCAAAAGTTTGCTCGAAAAGATGTCCAAATTATTTTTCCCTAAGGATTTTAAAACTCAGAAAATGTTTTTGGTCTTTTTGTAAAAAGGAAAAAATGCTAGAAAAATTCCAGCATGCAGAAAACAATTTTGAAAATTTCAAACATGCAGTGGAGAAAAACAAATAAGGTGCAAAGAAAATGTTGAAAAGCAGAGAAAACAAATATGAGATAAATACCAATTTACCTTTGGCAAGGGTGCGTCGTTTAAAGTACGACGTGCACGACTTTTCTCCATCGTTCTTACCATTTGTTGGCTCGTCCTGGAGAACTGGACGAGGCCGAACTCTCGACCTTCCACCACACCTTTATTTCCTTCTTTCTTTTAGGTGCAGAGGGTCATTGTTCTGGCTGGGGTTCTAGGGCACCCCAGAGTGCTTGCCCTTCACTGTCTTGTTGGATCATGAAGCGCTGCTCTTCCTTCTTCTTGAACTTGAAAAACATATCCTCCCTTCCAACATGGAAATGGATTTCTCCCTTTCCGACATCGATCCTTGCCTTGGCAGACCTTATTAAAGGTCGCCAAAGTACGAGGTCGACTCCGAGGTCGCCCTCCATATCCATTACCACAAAGTCAGCAAGGACGAAGGAGTCTCGTACTCGTACAAAAACGTGTTCGGCTATCCCTTCGGGATACCGAATGGTTGAATCTACAAGCTGTACGAGCATAGTTGTTGGGGAAAGAGCAGGATATTCAAGTGCTTCATATATTACCTTGGGCATTATATTCATGCTTGCCCCCAGATCGCATAGGCATCGCTCGAAGTGTTTGATGTAGATCGAGCAGCTGATCATGGGGACCCCTGGATCCTCTTGCACTGCTGCCACCATGCCATCCCAAACGTCGTTCCTTGGGGGCTAGTACATACCTGCATGGTTATTGCGTGGTGCTCTCCGGGACGAGTTACCCCGTCCGGTAGACACCATGCTGAAATTTTCAACGGGAGACTCGAGTTGACCCGGGATCTTCCCGCTCTCAATAGCAGGTAACGAAGCAGCAATTTGTGCAAGCTGGGTTTCGATCATTTTGTTGAAACTTAACTAGTTTTTAAGAGTTGAAGACAAAGTTTCAAGCTTGACATTTAAACTTTCCAGGGATTTGTCATTGGCCAAGAGCTTTTTATTTATATTTTTGTTGTTTTAAACTTGGCCAAGAACAAGTTCTCTCAAGGGAGGTTGTTCTGGATTGAAATTCGAATTATAAGAAGGATTGTAGTTATTACCTCCCTAAAAAGGTGGACGTGGCTGGTTCCACCCCTGGCCTCCTTGTTGTGGACGGTACCCGTTGTTGTTGTTGTTGTTGAGGTAGGCGCAGTCTTCACGGGTTTCGGGGCAGTCGTTCCCCGAGTGTCCATCATTACCACAGACTTCGCACGTGAAGTGCGAACCCATGGCATAAACGGGAGCATTGATCGGTTGTTTGCTCAATTCCTCCATCTTCTTGATTAGGAGGTCCAGCTTCGTGGCAATCATATCCGTCTCTTTGACGGTATGCATGCCTTTGGTGCGGGTTTGGAGTCGTTCATCGCTCCACCCCTGATCGGAGACCATCTTCTCGACCAATTCTTTGGATTTGGCTATGTCCAGGTCGAGGAAGGCTCCTCCAGCAGCGGCATCAATATTGGCTCGAAATGTCGTTGTGAGCCCATTGTAGAAGCTTTGCAGGACGAGCCACTTGTCCATACCGTGATGAGGACAGGCCAGGATGTATTCTTGCAGCCTCTCCCAAGCTTCTGGGATGGATTCCATCCCTGTCTGCTGGAAACTTGAAATTTTTCCGCGTAGGGCATTTGTTTTGCGTAGCAGAAATAATTTTGCGAGGAACGCCTTGGAGCATTTGGCCCAGGTGTCGATGTCTTTTTCTTTAGAAAACCACTGTTTCGCCTTTCCCAAGAGGGAAAAGGGAAACAGACGAAGCTTGACAATGTCGGCGGCGACACCCCGTATGACAACGGTGTCGCAGAGCTCCAGAAAGTTCTTCAAATGTGCATTTGCATCCTCGTTCGGGTTGCCACAGAATGGGCTAGCCTACACCATGTTGATGAGGCTTGATTTGAGCTCGAAGTTCACGTCTCCAACATTGATGTTGGGGCCAGTGGCCACATTGTCGGTGGAGGGGACGGAGAACTCGCGGAGAGTCTTTTGAGCCAAAGCCTCAAGAACGAGTGGTGCTTCCAAAATGGGTTCTTGTGCCGGGAGGATAGCGAGAGGAGGAACTACGCGAGGTGACGCGAGGTCGTGCCCTTCTCACGAGCCTTTCTGGATTGTCTGTGTAGTTTTCTGGCAGGGAGAAACCGGTCAGACACTACCCCTGTCTTGTTTCTAATCAAAAAATAAAAGAAGACATAAAGTGACATTAGCCCGAAAGAGTAAAGACTATATCCTGAGTACAAGGTCTAAGTTAATATCAGCACAATATCTTTGTTCACATGCCATCGCCGGCAACGGCGCCAGAAATACTTGTTGACATTTCTTAGTGCAATCACTAGGAATGGTTAATCCTTAGCAACAGCGCCAGAAATGCCTGTTGGCAGTCCTTAGTGCAATCACTAGAAATGAGGGTTAGCAACAGCGCCAGAAATGCCTGTTGGCAGTCCTTAGTGCAATCACTAGAAATGAGGGTTAGCAACAGCGCCAGAAATGCCTGTTGGCAGTCCTTAGTGCAATCACTACAAATGAGGGTGCCGAACCCATCCTAGCAACTGCAGCCAAGGGGTGCCACTAGAAATGGATCCGCAAGTGCACGGATATACCGTTGTAGCATTTCACCCGGAGAGTAAGGGTATCGTCATTTATTTGTGTCCCAAAGGACAGCAGCAACAAAGGTATTGTACTCAACATTAACCAAGATATTGTGCCTCAAGCAATAGGCAATGCTCTAACAGGGGTAAGTCCAAGTAAAGAATAAGCAAGGGTAATGCGACACAACACACATCCACACTCCAAGGGGAAGGAATAAAGGAGAGAAACTATAAAACAAAGAACTACTCTATCCTACGTCAAGTCAGCTGGAGCTTAGGCTAGGTTAGGTGTCCTAGTTCTTCTATCCAAAGCTGGGGTCATGTTAGATCATGGTTAGGATTGCAGGTGCCAAGAAAATGGGATAGCGGGGAGAAGGTCCCGTAACGGAGTACATCCAGTCCCGTTACCTCTTTGCATGAACTCCTACACTGAACCCGAACATCGGGGAGTACGCTAAATGCAACACTGCTGTTACGCTGGACGGACAGGGCTGTCACCACCTGCCATCTACCCCAGTCACACCGTGGAGCATGGTCATATCCGAAGGATCCCACATACCCGAGCACCACGCTTGTGTATGAAGTCACTACTCTAGTGCCCCCAAGTCTCCCATCCTTCAGATGGACAAGTAAAATACTAGAGCAAGCCCGAAAGCACAACAAACCTCTATCCGTACCCAGATCATCTGGCAGAACTCTATATTATGAATAGAAGTCTGACAAGTCGGATACATAGGCATACCAGGAGCCAAGGATTGCTCAACGACCCCAAGGACGACTTGCTCGCTAAAGAAAACTAGCCTAGCTCCACTACCTATCTAAGAGAGCATGAGAGAGGAGAGCCTTCTTGGAGAGAATGGAATGAAGTGTGTGTGTGTGTGTGTTGAGAGGGGGGGGGAGGCCCTATTTATATTACTTGGAGGTCAGTTTCCCGCCAACGCATATATGGAAGGTGATCAGGTGCCTTGGCCATTCCTCCTCGAGATGCACCTGGACGCGTTGTAGGCCAGGTTCGGCCGACCCCACCTGTCAGCCGTTCGCGCTGATCCTTTGCTGGGTGGTTGATTCGTTGGATCTTATCCTTATCCTCTAGTGCATCTTGCGTGGAGGCCCCGTTTCCTCTGACATGTGGGCCCCCTTTGTAAGGGTGTGATGCCGGATGCGATATTCTGCGTAGTTATGTGGCGTCTGCTGCTTGTTTTCGTCTTATTCCGCTCTTGCTCATTTAAATGTACAAAACTTGAAAACAACTGTGGAGCGAGGTTAGTGATACAAATATGTAAGTAAGGCATGTAGTTTTCCTTTACTATTGAGTATAGTTGACGGGTGAAAATGGCACTTAAGCACTGTCAACACACTCCGCCACCCCTGCTGCCCTTTCCTGGCCACGCCACACCACCCCGACTCCCTGCCTCGCTGCCACGCCCGCCGGCCGCCGCTGGGAAGCCAGCCTTGCTGCTGGAACTCGCCCCCAGCCTGGAGAAGTCCATATCCTCCTTCTGCTCGCTAATCCTCGCTCCTCTACGGCCTATAAACAGCTCGGTCGAGCCCCTTCCCCGGCATCCACTGCCACCGGCCACCATGTGCGCCGCCGCTTGCCGGCCCGCACGCGGAGCCCCCTCTCCACCCCATCTCTGTCCAAATCAAGCAGCCCGCTAGCATTGCCTTATCTCAGTGGAGCTTCTCAACCCGACTGCCACCTCCATAGTTCACCGGAGCGCCGCCGTCACAGCTCACCTCGCCGCCGGCCCGCTGCTTGCCGTCGCGCCGCCGCTACATGCCACCCGCACCCCACCCAAGCCACCAAAAGGTGCGTATGACTCCCCTCACCGTTTCCCCTAAGTTTCCCCTAGCCCTCAAGGCCCAGGCTCGCTGGAATTTGGCTGGAACCGAGCTCCCCACGCCGGCCATGGCCATAGGGACCCGATCGCAAGGTTTTCATTTCCTTTTGCTGTGAACTTTGAAAAATCCTAGAAAAATGTAGACAAATCATAAAAATACCAAATTAATTTTGTTGTGCTCCTCTTGACTAGCTTTACAACTTTGGCTACTAAAGCTTGTATGAAACTTTATATTGTGTGCTCTAGTTTAATAGTTAGAAATGAGTAATTTATTTATATCTTTTTAATCATAGCTTTGTTATGCTTGATTTTTGGAACCTAGCATCCTTTTACCATGTATAGTCTTGTGTGAAATTGGTGGCTCAAATGCTTGATTTTTGCTTGATATGTCATGTGTTTGTTTATTTCTAGCTAATGCACTTGTTTAATTTATTAAAGCATGTTTTTGTTAATGAATTAGGGTTATATTTTTTTATCATGAGTTCTTTTAATCACAAGTAGTTTATGATAAATTTTTTTGGATAATTTTTGCATTGTTTAGCTTAAGTTTTTTTATTTATGTTTGAGTTTTAAGGTTAATTCATACTAGTGTTGTTTTTAATAAAATAAGCTCCATGTTTAGACTTGATTCATATGCACAGTCCTTTCTTTTTAAAATTGAATTGATGTTTGATGTTTAAACCCTAGTTGTAAATTTTTGTTTTGAATTCAAATTTTAGATTTGAATTCGACCCATCCCATGTTCCTAAATAGATCCACCTTTGCTTTTTCTTGTTTTCAAACCATGTTTCCTAGTGTAACTAGTTGTGTTATTTCATTAAATCTTTTATATTCTCTTTTACTCTATAAACAATTACCCAGTAAAGTAATACTTTTAAGCTAGTCTTAAATGTTTACTTTATTGGATAATAATCTTTTAGTGAAGGAAAGCTATACTTAAGCACTTCACTAATTCTGAGTACTGCATTGCATATAAAAATAATATCGCTAGTCAACGGGACGAACAAACTCATTCAGGAACCAGACGAGGATACTTCTGAAGTTCAAGTCAACATTATGGAAGATAACAAAGATCTGAATATGAACCCAAAGTTCAAGAGTGAACTGCATGAAGTCCAGACCAACATTACAGAATTAACTGAAGACCCGAACCCAAATTCGGAAGACCTAAAGTCTACTAAGTCTGTAGATACCAATAAAGGCAAGCCCCGGTGCATAATCTTATTATTTTAAATTATGCAATTTATTTAATTGTGCATTTAAGTTATTGGAATTGTTTGAAAACCTTAGATGCATAATTCTAGGTTCCTTTTGATTGAATACTAGAATCTGAGTTCGAATAGATGCTATGCTAATAGGATCGATAAAAGTCGAGTGATTGCCTGTCACTCGCGAGCTTAGAGGAGTTGATTGTTTACTTTCTGCAATCACTACAAGGACCATGGATGGATTGGGATACAAGTTTCATGGTGGTAATCCGTTTGTGTTGATAAAACTTGATAAGGCCGCAGTGTGTGGTAGTGTTGATTAAGTGTTTGAAAGTACTAGCCACATGCCGTAAATATGGTACACGGCAAGCCTAGTAACTGATCAGCCCGGCAAGTGGACTTTACCCCACTCTCTCTTAGAGATAGGAAGTTATTTTATGTTCGAAAGTTTATTATATGTTGCGCAACGACCACAGCTGCAGAGAGGGTCGGGCTTGCTGTAGTCGGGGAGAGTGGCCCTGTCCATGAACCGGAATGAGAAGCAGACGGTTGCTTGAGAGTGACTCAACGGTACCCCAAGCGTGTGTGTTAGGTTTTACCTTGCAAGGATTGAAATTCGGTTCGAACTGTTCCGCCTCTCATGGATATTGAGACTGCTTAATCTCTTTACCACATAGAGTAAGAAGTGAAACAAAGATAATACTCAATCTTGTTGAATGCAATTAATTTCTATATCATGCTTGTATAGATAGGTGCAAACCTAGAACGGTTAATCCAACTAGAATCTGAAAGCTAAAACTTGAAATTAAGGACCTACTCTTTGTTGCTTTTCAGCAAAAGAAACCCCAAAGCCTGCACAAACCTTGCATGTCTAGTTAAAGGGATATTATATACCATTAGACGGGTCAGCCTTGCTGAGTATTAGTATACTCAGTCTTGCTTTGAACATTATTTTTAGGTAACTCTGGGAATGATTGGTGAGATTGACGTCATGTACGGGCTTCATCATGATGTCATATATCGTCGCTATTTATCGTTTTCTTTCCGCTGTTTATAAACTCTGAAGAACTTATCTACTTTCAAATTTCTGAGGTACCCTACTTGAATCCTCAAACTCAGTTTGCAATAACTTTTACTATTAAAGTTTGTATTGTAATCTCAGGACTCACTTTCGAGTGAGGTATGTTGTTTCGATCCGAAATACAGTGGTGTTATCGGGATTTTACCCAACAGATTGTCAGATTACTCCGTTGAAGTGCGTGTAGATGTTGGTTAGGGCACTTTAACTGGATTAATTCTGGTGGTTCTGCCACATCGTTTTACCTGTTGAGGTAAATCTGGACGCTTATAGATTGGCTAAGCAAAATGATCGTTCTGCTGTTGATTACTATGACTTGATGATGGATAATATTGATGAAGTGACTGACAAGCGGATGAGGGCTTTAAAGGAGATTGAGAAATACAAACTTCGGGTTGCTAGAGCTTACAACAATAAGGTAAAAGGTAAATCTTTTCAAGTTGGAGATCTAGTTTGGAAGACTATATTGCCTCTTGGGATGAAAAGCAATAAATTTGGTAAGTGGTCACCAAGTTGGGAAGGTCCATAAAGAGTTGTTAAAACTATCTTCGGGAATTCTTATATGTTGGAGACGCTGTAAGGAGATCGTCTACCTAGAGCAATTAATGGAAGGTACATGAAGAGCTACTACCCCAGCGTTTGGCAAGATGGATGAAGATGAAGATGGCCGGTTTAAGAGATCGCCCTTAGTAATATTTTTAGACCTCATGTATTGTATAATTTAGTTCTGATCTTTGCTTTTTAGCTTATAAATTCACTAAAAAATAGGGGGCATATGTTGACAGCCAAATTTGGCATGCACCGAGGCCGACCGGTTTGACCAGTTGTTGGCGTCTACTAGCGTCACCACCGGGATAACAGTGATGATGCCTGTAGACGCCAATTGGGGTGGCTGTATTTCATGAACCACGAATAAATCTGCAAGCGCACGGAATACCGCGGTAGTATTTTACCCGGGAGTACACCGGGGTGTCATTTATATTTCCGCAGGGAAGGCGGTGAATGAAGAGATATAGATTAGTTGGTGAACTTTATCTAGATTGGATATTCTCTTGCATAAACTGTGGTAAGATAGATAATATGGTAGGAGGTAGTGTGACACACACACACACAAACTACCCTCTAGATAAATAAATAAAAGAAATGAAAAGATGCTTTAGGCCGGGAGCAAGGCATAAGTTAGAGCTCGAGTAAACTGTGCTAGGCTAGCTATATCTATGCCATCTTATGGTTAGATCGTCAGAGATTAAACTACACAATAGCGAGACTGCTATCGAAGCAACGGGAGGGGCCCGTACACCCCGGCGGCTTTATACACCTCCTACCCCCCATACTGAACGTGGAGGATTACTAGGGCTCGAACATGACAGTCATCACCTGCCGGCTACCTCTACAAACCGTGGGTATAGTTGACATCCAGCAACTATTAGCTAATCTAGACACTATGTCTACACTAGTAAGCGATACTCTAGTGTCCCGCGCGGAGCCCCTACCCTCCGGATGGACAGACATCACACTAGAGGAAACATACGAATATTGAAACATCTGATAGAGTTTTAAGACCGATATGTTAACCATTGCAAGCACAGAGTGATCATGCAATGCCAGCATTGAACAATAACGCAACCAGATCAAGAAGCATATATCTGACAACTCAGAATATACTTCGAGCAGATATCGGTAACCATAGTCTAATTCTAATACAAACTACCAAATATTACAAGAGAGAGCTACAAATGAACCCATACCAGAACTCTCGAGCAACTCTGGCGACTCGATGACTCCTAGACTTCTCCTAAACTCCACTAAGCCTAAAGCCTATGCAAGATGAGCAAGAGAGGAGAGGTAAGTGTGGGGTGTGTGTGTGTGTGTGTTCTCATTCTCTACCCCCTCCCTTTGTATTTATAGCAGGGAGCCATGGGTGAGAAGCTGCCAATCCTCTGCAAACCGACGTTGTGAGCCAATCCCATGCTGCCACGTAGCAAGCTTAAGGTGGTGGGGCCCACGGGCCGGTCGGCCGACCAGGCTGGTCGGCCGGCCTGCTAGTGGTGCCAACCGCCCCCAATTTCCTCTGGTGGGCTGTCCTAGGCTGCCTTGTCTAGTCCATGCTGGTCTTGGCCGGTCTTGAGTGGATTTGGGTTGGTTCTTTGGCTACACTTGGTCCAATGAGCCTGAATCGACACTCTGATATTTTCTGTGATTTTATGTCGGGCCAAATGTGCTTGCAATTTGCATATTAGCTCAAAAACACAATTTGCATTTTCTAGAAGGTGAAGTGTGGTTTAGGAACTTTATTGGATAAAGATGCGTGTAAGAAATGCAAACTCTCATGATTTTTTGATCAAGTTGACGCCTGGAAATGGTCATTAGTGAGCGTCAACGCCGGTCAATCCAGTCTGAGTCTGTAATGCGAGTAGATTTAG
The DNA here is from genome assembly GCF_016808335.1 of Panicum virgatum. Classification (NCBI taxonomy): domain Eukaryota; kingdom Viridiplantae; phylum Streptophyta; class Magnoliopsida; order Poales; family Poaceae; genus Panicum; species Panicum virgatum. Next base: position 33,656,762 of record NC_053138.1, on the reverse strand, counting down.
ATTTAAGATAGATTTCCTTTTGTAAATTGACTTGTGAAGGGGTACGTCCTCCTCGGCTATATATATGAAGGCTAAGGCCGATTGAGGTTATTCCTAATCGAATCAATCCAAAAATCGCATTATTTTTTGTCTCTCAAACCCTAGCCTTTTCCAAACCCTAATTGCTATTCTTCTTCGTCTCGACGATGTTTGAGGACATTCTGAATGGCCTGCCAATCTCAGAGCAACCCTAGCTACACGAACTTCGACAGGTCCCTCCCGAGCTCGCCGTTCTAGGCTTTCATGAAGCCATGCCTGCACCGGTCAGGCCGGTCTATGGCACCGGTCAAACCGGCCTGCCTAGGGTTAGGCTAGTGTTGATCATTTTGACGATTGTCGTGCATTCTAGCGAATGTGTTTTGGCACGATTCTATGTCAACAGCATCATTACATGTATCTGTACAATTTGATATTGTAACTGCACTGTAGTATTCCTTTTCCATACTTGGTATTAAGTTGATCATGTAGTCATTGATTTCATCAACAATTTCATTAGTTGTTTCTAGGATTGCTCTATGTTGACATAAAAATCAACACACAGGAATCCGAGGGCAAGTATTCACCAAGCGTGCCAGTCAATTTGACCTGCAATTGAAAAGGAATAAATAAAAATTAAATTCAAGAGCATATCAGCTGGGATTCCGAATATCTCTCACACTAGTGTATTGGTAGGCTCTGCCGATAGGGAAAGCGACAAAAGAATATTAAATGCAAGCGCAGGATAAACAAACGTGTCGGCAGATTCACCCGATGCGGAAAACGGCAAAATTGGCTTGGGACAGCCGATTGCACGTGTGTATCTAAGCTACGAATGTGTAACATAGATGATGTCGCTCGAAACAGATCAAAACCGGCCTTTATGATATATGTTTCTAAGCAGATAAGTGTGATAATGGCCAAAAAAATAGGAAAAACCTACAAATCTAGCTGATATCGATAAATTGTAAATAAATCTAGACGAGAAAATAGCGATGCGCCCGAGATCAAAGCCTAGATATACTCGATAACTTTGAATAGATTTGAACGAAGCCACAGTGATATGCCCGGTAGCTAAAGCTCAAATTTATTCGGTAAAACGAAAACTCACTAGCAAATCAAGTCGCTCGAATGTGAGACGTCCTTGATCAACTTGAAAGAACTTGCCGAAAAAGAAAATAGCGAAGTCGCCGACAGAAAAGTAAATTGCAAGGAAATTGTAAAGAGTTTGTTGTATTGGATGTGTATCAACTTTTCTCGGTCCCGTACAACTGATATATATAGCCTATGCTAACAAGTCCTAGCCGATTATGGCAAACACATTACATGACTAAAAAGTAAAGACTCTCTAAAATAAACTATCTAAAAATTACAACCGAATCATCAGAATCCTAGTCGAATCAAATTCTTTCCTTTCTTCTGATTTATCCGCAAATTCCATCGGCTAATCATGAAACCGTGCGGATCAACATCTTCTTGAAATATTCTTCTGGCCCATCGGCTGCAGCCCAATCGGCAGACTCTGATACTGTGCATACTTTGGTTTCTTTCAAATCGGCAGCCTTTCCTTCTCATCATCATCTTCCTTGACACGTGTCAAAAAATGGTGTCAACACATGCCCCCCAGTTTCGGAATAATTTATTTGTTGCTCCAAAATTATTTCAAATCATGATTAATCCTATGCACCAATGCTCCAACCAGCATTCAGAGCAGCTCCTCGTACCCCGTGCGCATGGTACGCTTAAACCGGACGAGCAAAAACTCTTCTTTGCCCCTGGTTCTTCATTTTTCATCCACATAATCTGAATGCGGCGATCCATCTTCTGTCTTTTTACCCAATCTCTTCTCTTTACTCGGCCCATAAATAACACCCTTTGGCTTGGCATCGGCAACAAGCCTCCATTAGCTACAATGCTTTCTGCTTTCCTTCCTCTCTCCAGTTGAAAAACCCTAACACTTCTGTAGCAATGGTGGGCAGCAAACACTCCGGCGAAGGCCCTTCCAACGATCCATCGGTGATCCGCCGCTGCTGGGAGTAATGCTTCTCTCCCCATGCTTGATTAACCCAATCTCATTTGATTCTGATCTTCTATTTCTTCAATCATCGTGCAGGGACGACGCTCCTCCTTCCTCTGATGCCTCCGATTCGGAGGGTCCTCCCTTTCCTGGTGTCCCCAAAGACACCAAGGAATTCATCCGCCAGCTTCTTCGAGAGAAGGACGAGGCTCGGCAAAACTACTCCCAAGAGACCATCAGGTCTCAGCGCCTCGCCGCCGAGCTGGAGGTGGCGCAATTTGACCGGGCGGTCATCCGGGCCTAGCTCTCCACCGCCGACTCCAGGGTTGCATGTAAGTCATTTTCCTCAAAGTGATATCTTTCTCTTGTTCTTCAGATTTATTTTCTGATCTCTTGCTTCGGTCCTAGAGTCGCAGGTCCAGACCCTCCACACCATCGCCGACCGCCTGCGGGACATCCCTCGCCGCGTCCGATAAGTTGCTGGACATGGGGTCTACTAGGGTGCTGCTATAGCTCCTGCTACGGCATAGTACCAGTCTGGCCACGACTTCCGGCAGGTGGAGCCGGTCGACCTCGCGCTAGGCATTGAGGAGTGGGAGGAGTTCGAGGAACTCGCCAACGACATGGAGATGGTAGCCTCGGTCATCTCTGAAGATGTCAGCATCGAGGCAAACATCGGCAATGTCTTTGCCAATGAGTAGATTTCTAGGAGTATCATCTAGATTTCTAGGAGTAGCTTCTAATGAATCAGCCTGATCATTTTATCGGCCTTTTGTAAAAACATGATCAATTAACCAACTCCTTTCCTGCCAATCTCTTCTTTCTCCCAATGCAATTTTTTTTGAATTCCTCTGTCGTATCAACTGACAATTGAAACCCACACTGATCTAAATTTGAACATCAAATCTGATCATAATCAATCTCTGAGGTGTGTAGATTTTTTGCACTAAGGGCGATACATGTCATATCGGCCATCATAACTCAACCGATAACTTTGATTAATCGGCTATGCATCCGCCCAAACGCTAGGATAATATTTCTTTAAATATTTCCCGTTAAAAGCTTTGGAAAATTCCTCCCCTTCAAGCATTTCCAGAATATACGGATTACCAAGAACACATCGATTTATTCTAAATGACCCGTCCCATGTTGGTGACCATTTGCCAAATTTCGAATTCATTGTTCCCATCGGCCGAATCAACTTCCAGACTGTAGTTCTCTCTTAGCAAAGCTTTTTAGCTTTAACCTTTTTATCGTACCATCGGCCTACTCTAGCCTTGTTTGCCTCAACATTTGCAAGAGCTCTCAGTAGATGTCCAGCCAAATCTTCCAATCCATCTTTCATCAAAGCTGAATACTCATCGGCTGTTAACTGATCTTGAAACATGACACGTCGTGAATCAAGCTTTAATTCTCATGGGAGAACAGCTTCATGCCCATATACTAACTAGTATGGAGACACTTTAGTAGCACCATGACAAGCCATCTTGTATGCCCATAAAGCTTCATTGAGTACTGTATGCCATTTTCTAGGATGCTCAACAATTTTTCTTTTAATTAACTTAATGACTCCCTTATTGGATGCTTCTGCCGGAGCATTAGCTTGGGCATAATATGGAGAAGAATTCAGCAATCTAATCCCCATTCCAGTGGCAAATTCTTCAAATTCCCCTGACATAAACATAGTACCTTGATCAGTCGTGATGGTTTGTGGAATACCAAGCCGATAGATAATATGCTTCTTGACAAATTCGATCATCTCCTTTGATGTCACATTTTTCAGAGGAATTGCTTCAACCCACTTGGTAAAATAATCCGTCGCCACTGAGATAAATTTATGATTCTTACTAGACGGTGTATATACCTGACCGATCAAATCAATCCCCCACCCTCTGAACGGCCACGGCTTGATCATGGGATTCATAGCTGATGCAGGAGCTCTCTGTACACTTCCAAATTTCTGGCATTCTTGGTAACCTCTATAATATGCAAAGCAATCTTCCAACATTGTTGGCCAAAAATAACCATTCCTTCTAATCACTAATTTTAGTTACTCTGATACCACTTGATAAGGACACACTTATGATGTCCGAGTAATTGTCCCAATCTTTCACGGTTCGTATGCTATAATTTCCAAATAGAAACTCACATACATGGATATATAATATAATATACCAGCCAGATGGCTAATGATGTGATATGCTTGCACCACTTCAAAGCAAACATAGATATAGCGCCCATAATTTAGTTGGATCTGCACCTATGATCTCGACATGTAGGGAGCAATTATTGACATATTTTCCTGTCTTTATCTTCTCTACTTTCGTGAGAAAATTAGAACCCATAAAAATTCCTTTAGTTAGCTGGCATCCGATAGAACATAGTCCTTCTTGTTTCTTGCAATGTATTTCATCGGAACAAAGTGTTCCAAACAAAATATGAGGATACTTCAAAATATTGCCAGCTCTAATATTCAAATCGTCAAAAATAATTCTGGCATCCATATCTGAGTTAACTTGATGAACCTTGGGCTCATCATTCTCCCTCCCTTGGAACAAATCCGTCCTCGGCTTTGAGGTAAGCTCACAAGGCTCTATACTTTGATTAGGAAACACCTCAACCCTTTTTGCAGTAATCACATTTTCCATCCTCTTCGTGTCTGTAGGCGCCAAAAATTCAGAGACAGATGGGTTATTACTTGCAACCTTCACTGCAACTTCAGACTCCTTACAATAGATGTTAGTGGCTATTGGAGAAAAAAATGGTCACGCCATCTTCTGTTGTATTCTTAGCCATTTCAGAATTACCACAGGAAAATATTAATTTTCTAACATCAGCCTGCAAATCCACCGAACTAGTTTCAGGAACAATAGATGTTAACATTGGAACATCTTGAGTGGGACTAGATGTAGTGTTCGCAACGCCTATGACACTAGCAGTAAAACTTAGAGCAAAAGTGACACTCGCAGTGACTGTTGGAGCAGAAACACCCACATCATTCTTTCCCTCTGAAAATAGAGCCGTCTTCAGCTTTGGAGAAAATTCAGTAGCCTTTATCTTTACTTTCGAAGTAGCAAAAACGTCTGCATTAATAGCAGTATCTGACATTGGTTTGAGGACATGATGAACTCCTTTGTGCACAAATGAATAATGATTGGAACGACCACCATGTGTTGCATCAACATCAAACTGCCATGGTCTTCCCAACAACAAATGACAAGCATTCATAGGAACAACATCGCAGTCCACAGTGTCCATGTAATTCCCCACTGTAAATTTTACTCTCGCTCTATGAGTAATTTTCAGCGTGCCACATTATTCATCCATTGCATGTAGCGAGGTGTAGGAAGCCTCCACGTAGACAAGGACAAGGCATGTACTAAATCTGAGCTAATAGCATTAGTGACACTACCACCATCAATAATTAATTTGCATACCTTGTCATGGATTTTGCACTCTGACTGAAAAATATTGGAACGCTGCCCCCTTCATATCAACGATTGTGCCATCACCACACACCTCATGTAACATCAAAGATAAACCATCCAGAGCATCATCATTAGATTCTGTAAATGGTTCACTATTTGCTTCACCACAAGAATCTTCACAAACTTGCTGCTCAAGTGTATCAGAAACACTAGCATTCATTGGGACATTTGCTTCAACAATGGATGTGGCTGCAGGAAGATCACTAGGCAATTCCAATATAGCCGGCTGGTGAGTAGAAACATTCTTCTCAAATTGTGTAGCACAAGCAAATTCAGAAGCAATCATATAAGAACTCCCACTGCTTGATAATATATTCTTCTCTGGCTCAGGAGGAGGAGCAAATCGTCGTCGTAGGACCTCCTTCATTTCATACCAAGAAGTACAATAGTCATCACCATGTTCTCGTCGCAAACTCCACAACCATAATGACACATTAGGAGAGAAACTTTGCTTTGCCAAATTTGCCAACTGTTCTAATGTCAATTCACCAATCATATAACAATTGATAATAGTATCCTCCCACTTATAGTACTCAGATCGAGAAGTTGTTGAATATAGTGTGGGCACAAACTCAGCATATACGTCCAAATCATAAGAATCCATCACCTCAAACTAGCGCAATGTACCATGAGCAACCCAACAAAACTGATACCACTTGATAAGGACATGCTTATGATGTCCGAATAATTGTCCCAATCTTTCACGGTACATATGCTATAATTTCTAAATAGAATATTCTCAATCTATGGATAAATTTCAGCAACTGAAAATTCTGTCTAAGACAAACGTGAGCAGCAGCATAGCAATTCTATAATAAAGTCAATATAATATTCAGGGAAATAGATGTAATCTCCTTCAGCTACGGCACCAGACTATTTCTTGAGATTAAAATAATCAGATAACTCAAGAAAGTACCGAGATATACACGATAGATCAAATTCCACCAACTGCAATATCAATGATAAATTAGAAATCTGAGCCAATAAACATTCACGCCAAGACCGTGCAAGTATTATATAATTTAATTATTGGCCAAACCACCGCAGCTCTATTCCTCTTGATGACCTCAGGAAACAACGACAGAAGTTCCGATGTGGATCAATTTCACAGACGTATTGACCAAGCAAGATGATAATCTAGATGGATAAATTGACTTGATTGGTCAACCAAAGACAACATTAGCAAGAATAGAATAATCGGCTCACAAACTTGTGTTAGTTGCAATCCGATCAGCTGATAATTCTTCCACCCACGGCCACGACGAACCATGATCAGAAGATGGGGAACTCCAAGAATTCCAAGTGACGCACCCGAGCCGTTGCAACTCGATCACGTGCTCCACACAAATCCCACAAGGATTGGCAGGATAGATGAGAGGAGACGTCCTCTCACTGTTCGTAGGAGAAACTCTAGACAAAATACTCAAAACCAATCTGGTCCCCTACATGGCCACACCAGCCCTATTAGAAAGGCACGCATGCCCTTGACTCAGGTCCCACCAGCACAAGTACACGCAGGCACCTAACATATTCGGACTACACTTTCCATAATTAAACTAACTAGCACCCTGCGGAATACAAACTCACATACATGGATATATAATATAATATACCGGCCAGATGACTAATGACATGATATCCTTGCAGCACTTCAAAGCTAATATAGATATAGCACCCATAATTAAGTTGGATCTGCACCTGTGATCTCGACATGCAGGGAGCCAATATTGACATATTTTCCTGTCTTCATCTTCTCTACTTTCGTGAGAAAATTAGAACCCATAAAAATTCCTTTAGTTAGCTGGCATCTGATAGAACATAGTCCTTGTTTCTTGCAATGTATTTCATCGGAACAAAGTGTTCCAAACTGAATATTAGGATACTTCAAAATATTGCCAGCTCTAATATTTGAATCGTCAAAAATAATTATGGCATCCATATCTGAGTTAACTTGATGAACCTTGGGCTCATCAGATGGGATCGACAAACACCTTCATGAATTTCTTCCATTAGAACCTTTGCCCCTTCTTTATCAATGCATTTGAGCAAAGCTCCATCAATCATCTGAAAATACAATTCTCCTTCTAATAGCACATATTTGACTGCTTGGAATCTGACCCTTCTATCTGAAACGACCAGGGTTTCTGGAAGGAGAACCCGAATCCCTGTATCATCGTGATAGTACCTGGATCAGTAGCTATCACATACAGAACTCGTTTCAATTAGATATCACAGACATACAATGATGAAAACCGTTACATGGGTTCAATTATTACATAACTCAGAGAGTGGTGGTACGAAATCAGAGTACAAGCCCCTTGGGCTAAAGAAAAAAAAATCAGAAATCGGAAGCGGTAGCTGATCTTCTGGGCATTCTCCGTCTTGATGCTTGTTGACATTTCCTAGCGCAATCACTAGGAATGGTTAATCCTTAGCAACAGCGTCAGAAATGCCTGTTGGCAGTCCTTAGTGCAATCACTAGAAATGAGGGCGCCGAACCCATCCTAGCAACTGCACCCAAGGGGTGCCACTCTCGTGGTATAATCAATACGATTACAGATGGATCCGCAAATGCACGGATATACCATTGTAGCATTTCACCCGGAGAGTAAGGGTATCGTTATTTATTTGTGTCACAAAGGACGGCAGCGGCAAAGGTATTGTACTCAACATTAACCATGACATTGTGCCTCAAGCAATAGGCAATACTCTAACAGGGGTAAGTACAGATAAAGAATAAGCAAGGGTAATGTGACACAGCACACATCCACACTCCAAGAGGAAGGAATAAAGGAGAGAAACTATAAAACAATGAACTACTCTATCCTACCTCAAGTCAACTGGAGCTTAGGCTAGGTTAAGTGTCCTAGTGCTTCTATCCAAAGCTGGGGTCATGTTAGATCATGGTTAGGACTGCAGGTGCCAGGAAAATGGGATAGCTGGGAGAATGTCCCGCACCAGAGTACATCCAGTCCTGTTACCTCTTTGCATGAACTCCTACACCGAACCTGAACATCGGGGAGTACGCTAAATGCAATACTGCTGTTACACCGGACGAACAGGGCTATCACCACCTTCCGTCTACCCCAGTCACACCATGGAGCACGGCCATATCCGAAGAATCCCGCATACCCGAGCACCACGCTCGTGTATGAAGTCACTACTCTAGTGCCCCCAGGTCTCCCACCCTTCGGATGGACGAGTAAAACACTAGAGCAAGCCTGAAAGCACAACGAACCTCTATCCGTACCCAGATCATCTGGCCTAACCAAGACCGTAGCATAACTTATGAACGAACTAAGCATGGATTGATAAACTATCAAGATAGCAAAGCAACCATGGCAAAACTCTATATTATGAATAGAAGTCTGACAAATCAGATACAAAGCCATACCAGGAGCCGAGGATTGCTCAACGACCCCGAGGACGACTTGCTCGCTAAAGAGAACTAGCCTAGCTCCACTATCTATCTAAGAGAGCAAGAGAGAGGGGAGCCTTCTTGGAGAGAATGGAATGAAGTGTGTGTGTGTGTGTGTGTGTGTTGAGGGGGGGTGGAGAGAGGCCCTATTTATAGCTCTAGAGGTCGGTTTCCCACCAACACACATATGGAAGGTGATCAGGTGCCTTGGCAGCCACTCCTCCTCGAAGTGCACCTGGTCGGGAACCAGGCCAGGTTCGGCCGACCTAGGGGGTCGGCCGACCCCTCCTAGCCGCCTCTCGGCCTGTTCTTCTACTGGATGGTATATTCTTTGATTCTTATCCTTATCCTCTGGTGCATATTACGTGGAGGCCCCATTTCCTCTGACATGTGGGCCCTCTTTGTAAGGGTGTGACACCGGATGTGATATTCTGCGTAGTTATATGGTGTCTGCTGTGTGTTTTCGTCTTATTCCGCTCCTGCTCATCTGAAATGTACAAAACTCAAAAACAACTGTGGTGCGAGGTTAGTGATACAAATATGTGAGTAAGACATGTAGTTTTCCTTTATTATTCAGTATAGTTGACGGGTGAAAATGGCACTTAAGCACCATCAACAACTCCCCCAAGCTAGCCCTTTGCTCATCCCGAGCAAAGTTTTAGACTTAGGTTGTTGATCAGGAGTTGCTACAATGTCGCATTCCTGACTTATGCCCAAGGCACAACCGAGTGTTCTTACCTTTATTCTGAATAAGTTGGCCTTGTTCGCACCTTTTACCTTACTCCTGTGGGGCTTATAGCATCATCCTCATCTTTGGCGGTTGAGGGTCAGAACGGCTTGTAGAGTACAACTTACCACTCCTTTGTTCAACCGTCAATCCGGAGGTTTTATAAAGTTTTTGAAAAGAAATTTTGTAAGTTCCTCGGGAGATCTCTCGGATTGCTCAAATGTGTTTCATTCCTCACCAAGGCCTTTTTATGCGCCTTTTTCCATCCTACTTCTAGTGTCTTCTTTTTGGTGGATCTGTAGGTATGGAGGATATAATGGCAAACTTGCTTCTCATATTTCGCTAAGTCAAAGACCGGATCCACAAGAGAAACAAGTCATAAGCCTCGATCAAGATGTGCAAGTGTGTGGATATTTTTGGTGAATGATGGATGAAACTCCTTCATATGAATTCTCTCTCCCTTGGAATATTTTTGGTATGGGCTATATATATATATATATATATATATATATATATATATATATATATATATATATATATATATATATATATATATTGACATGCCTTGTGGGCATGTGGCATATCTTCTTTGGGCATGCATCTTTTCTTCTTCTTTTTTTTTTGACTTGCCTTGTGGGCATGTGGCATACCTTCTTTGGGTATGCATCTTTTATTTCTTCTTTTTTGTATATCCCATACATTATAACGATAACTTTGCAGAGAGATAGACATGGTACAACATAGAGTTTTATTTGTGGGTGGATGGATGTACTTGCTATCTTCCAAGTGTAGAAGTATAGCATGTGAGTGGACGTGTACGTGATCTTGATCATGGGCGTATGAAGTGATTCTCTCAAAGGGGTCACAATAATTTGACAAAGCTCAATGAGAGGACAGGTTGCATATGTGAAAAGGCTTTTCAAACTTGTAACTCATATGGCTCTGGATGGGAATTACATATCACCGAGGAACTTTATTTTTGTATTTTTGAAAAGAAATACTCCGGATATCAAGCATCACGTAGGAGAAGATCATAGCAACTCTTTTCAGCCATATCATAACCCACAACAACCTAGATTCGAATTCTGCTTTTCACTACCCACAAGTTTCAAGCTTAAGGTTTGAACATCTAGCCACCAAACTCAGAACTTAGGGAGAGCACAAGGTTGTAACTAGGCATATGCAAGGAACTAACAGAGCAACTATTCATCATCTCAACAAGGAAAAACTACACATGCTTACTACACATACTGGAAAGCAAGTAAATATTTTTGGGTTTTTAAAGGTTTTGCCAATTTTTATTTGATTTTAGTTATGCAAATTTTTATGGATTTTCATAATTTTGCAAATTTTTGCTTGGTTTCATGCAAGGTTTTGAAAGCAGTAAAGATAGAGTTTGATACAAGGTACTTCTCATGGGGGTCCTCCCCCAAGCTAGCTTCAGGCTCACTGCTGTTGGTTGGGATTAAACCCAGCCCAACGGTAGTAGGCCCTCCACTCCTCCTGGGATTGCTGCTGTTGCTGCTCCAGGTTGCGGATTCTCTCGCCTGTGTATCGCTGCCTGTTTTGAGTTGACTCGATGTGCTGGCCCAATGACTCATCGATGTTGGTGGTGCACACGTTCAGCTCGCCCATCTGCCGAGTCAGAGTGGTGAAGCCTTTGGACGAAGTTGTACGTCGCGGGGGACCACTAGAGCTAGAACTGGTGGACCGGTGCCCTGAGGCCTGCCGTGCCCACTCGGTGGAGCTGGCACTCTGCCATGATGAACCTCCAGCCTCATATTACTATGGTTGAGGCTGAGCTTGCTGCTGCATGAACTCCTCTATTCTGGCCCTGCTTCTTGTAACCCTGCCAGGAAGACCAGAAACACTATGCCTACGGCTCTCCTCTTGTGGAACAAGAGGGATGGTTTGCGAAAAGGCAGTTATACAGATGATACCCCGTATTTGGCAACGGGATTTAATTTGCATAACCAAGCGAAAAGAAAATCAAGGAGTCATCCGGGCCTTTCTTGAGTATGTGGCCTTGAACCAAGTACGCCTCATCGATCATAACACGGGACTCCTCAATGAAGGAAACGGGGTTCCCATCTAAGATTCCCATGTTTGATGCGATGCGGGTGATCAAAGAAGTGCATTCAATAGGACCCGTCATCCAAAAATTTGTGAGCCTTTGCTTAACCATTGCTTGTGCGGGGGAGATTCAGATTTTGTTGACCATGGCATATAATATCATCAACTCATCATTCCGCACTGGTCGTGGATCATCTCTTGGAAAGAGAGTGTTAGCCACCCACTTGTGCATCAAATGAAGAGTCGGATTTTGAATGTCATTGCACCGAGGTGCAAACTTTCCATGAACAACTTGACCCAAAATCAAACCCCAAAAATCATGTCGATCAAAACCACGGCAAGCTTTAGCATGGGAAACTGGCAAGCGCATGCTAAAACCCAAGAGGTGACTGAAATTTCTCTAATTAAAATAGCGTTCAACTCCAAAAAGTCGAAAAGAAACACCATCATCCACCTCCCGAAGAGTGCAAAGAAATTGGATGGTGAGGAGACGAGAACCATTCTCCTCAACGGGCACAAAACCATCCCATCCAACCTCATGCCAAACACGAGCGAAGTCAACATCCATACCTGTTTTCTCGAGAAGGTCTGGGTCGAAAGCTCTGGTATGACCAAAGCTTCGATTCTTGATCATGGCGTAGACTTGACGCTCGCGGTCATCTCGCAAGTCAAGGTACGGTGCATCATCTTCATCTATCTCCATGTCCTCGGCTTCCGGGTATGCAGCTTGCTCCTCAAACTGTTCTTCTTGTTTGTCTTGCTCATAATCCATCGTAGTCGGTGTTGGTGGAGGTTCGGGGGAATGATGAGAGCTTGACTCGCCCTGTGAACGGGACGAGCCCAACCTCGTCATCCTTTTGAGAGCTCCAGAAATCTTCCGCCCTGCACCTCTCATGCTTGCAACAAGAACGAATGAGAACAACTCGATTCGGGTTACGTTAGTGAAATGAAAATGAGACTCTTACCCGAAAGTTGTTCTTCCAAATGCGTAGACAGTCTTGCAGCAAAGAAATGAGAGAGAGAGTGCTCTTGCAATCAAACTTGAGCCAAAATCCAAAGGAAACCCGAGCAAGAATGTGTGAGAGGGAGTGAGAGCGAAGAGAGTGAGCATGAGAGCTCATCACCCCTCTCTCGGCCTCTATTTAAAGAATCTGGGCGAGTGCACCCGAGGAAGAGCCAGGCACAACGGTCAGGTAACCATTGGAGAAGGTGGGGCCCAGGAGCCGTTGTCCCTGGGTCGGCCAACCTGTGGGGTCGGCAGGCCCCAGGGTGGATCCCTGGTGCCCCCCCTTTGGTCATGTGCTTCCTCAACGGTTAAAAACTTTGAAAATATGGTGCACGGCCAAAAGTTTGCTCGAAAAGATGTCCAAAATATTTTTCCCAAAGGATTTTATTTTTGGTTTTTTTGTAGAAGGGGAAGAGTGCTAGAAAAATTCCAGCATGCAGAAAAACAATTTGAAAATTTCAAACATGCAGTGGAGAAAAACAAATATGGTGCAAAGAAAATGTTGAAAAGCGGAGAAAGCAAATATGAGATAAATACCAATTTACCTTTGGCAAGGGCGCGTCGTTTAAAGTCCGATGTGCACGACTTTTCTCCATCGTTCTTACCATTCAGTTCGTCCTGGAGAACTGGATGAGGCCGAATTCTCGACCTTCCGCCATACCTTCTTTTCCTTCTTCTTTCTTTTAGGTGCGGAGGGTCATTGTTCTGGCTGGGGTTCTGGTGCACCCCAGAGTGCTTGCCTTCACTGTCTTGTTGGATCATGAAGCGCTGCTCTTCCCTTTTCTTAAACCTGAAAAACATGTCCTCCCGTCTGACATGGAAATGGATTTCTCCCTTTCCGACATCGATCCTTGCCATGGCAGACCTTAGAAAAGGTTGCCCAAGTACGAGGTCGACTCCGAGGTCGCCCTCCATATCCATTACCACAAAGTCGGCAAGGATAAAGGAGTCTCGTACTCGTACGAAAATGTGTTCGGCTATCCCTTCGGGATACCGAATGTTGAATCTGCAAACTGTACGAGCATGGTTGTTGGGGAAAGAGCAAGATAATCAAGTTCTTCATATACCACCTTGGGCATTATATTTACGCTTGCCCCCAGATCGCAAAGGCATCGCTTGAAGTGTTTGATGTAGATCGAGCAGCTGATCATGGGGACCCCTAGATCCTCTTGCACAGCTGCCACCATGCCATCCCAAATGTCGTTCCTTGGGGGATAGTACCTACCTGCATGGTTATTGCATGGTGGCCTCCGGGACAAGTTACCCCATCCGGTAGACACCATGCTGACATTTTCAACGAGAGACTCGGGTTGCCCCGGGATCTTCCCGCTCTCAGCAGCAGGTAACGAAGCAGCAATTTGTGCAAGCTGTGTTTTGATCATTTTGTTGAAACTTAGCTGGGTTTTAAGAGTAGAAGACAAAGTTTCAAGCTTTACATTTAAACTTTCCAGGGATTTATCATTGGCCAAAAGCTTTTTATTTATATTTTCGTTGATTTTAACTTGGCCAAGAACAAGTTCTCTCAAGGGAGGTTGGTTTGAATTGAAATTCGAATTATAAGATGGATTATAGTTATTACCTCCCTGGAATGGTGGATGTGACTGGTTCCACCCCTGGCCTCCTTGTGGTGGACGGTACCCGTTGTTATTGTTATTGAGGTAGGCGCAGTCTTCACGGGTTTCGGGGCAGTCGTTCCCCAAATGTCCATCGTTACCGCAGACTTCGCACGTGAAGTGCGAACCCATGGCGTAAACAGGAGCATGGATCAGTTGTTTGCTCCCTTCCTCCATCTTCTTGATTAGGAGGTCTAGCTTCGCGGCAATCATATCCGTCTCTTTGACGGTATGCATGCCCTTCATACGGGGTTGGAGTCGTTCATCGCTCCACCCCTGATTGGAGACCATCTTCTCGACCAATTCTTTTGCTTTGGCGATAGTCAGGTCGAGGAAGGCTCCTCCAGCAGCAGCATCAATGTTGGCTCGAGATGTCGTTGTGAGCCGGTTGTAGAAGCTTTGCAGGACGAGCCACTCGTCCATGCCGTGGTGAGGACAGTCCAGGATATATTCCTGCAGCCTCTCCCAAGCTTCTGGGATGGATTCCATCCCCGTCTGCTGAAAACATGATATTCTCCCGTGCAGAGCATTTGTTTTGCCCAGTGGGAAGAATTTTCCGAGGAATGCCTTGGAGCATTTGGCCCAGGTGTTGATGTCCTTTTCTTTATAAAACCACTGTTTTGCCTTCCCCAGGAGGGAAAAGGGAAATGGACGAAGCTTGACAACATCGGCGGTGACACCCCGTATGACAACGGTGTCGTAGAGCTCCCGAAAATTCTGCAAATGTGCATTTGCGTCCTCATTTGGCTTGCCACAGAATGGGATAGCCTGCACTATGTTGATGAAGCTTGATTTCAGCTCGAAGTTCACGTCCCCGACATTGATGTTGGGGCCAGTGGCCACATTGTCGGTGGAGGGGACGGAGAACTCGCGGAGAGTCTTTTCAGCCATAGCCTCAAGAACATGTGGTGCTTCCGGAATGGGTTCCTGTGCTGGGAGGATAGCGAGAGGAGGAACGACGCGAGGTCGTGCCCTTCTCACGAGCCTCTCTGGATTGTCTGCGTAGTTTTCCTACAGGGAGAAACCAGTCATACACTACCCCTGTCTTCTTTCAAATCAAAAATAAAGGAAGACATAAAGTGACATTAGCCTGAAAGAGTAAGGACTATATCCTGAGTACAAGGTCTAAGTTAATATCAGCACAATATCTTTGTTCACATGCCATCCCCGGCAACGGCGCCAGAAATGCTTGTTGACATTTCTTAGCGCAATCACTAGGAATGGTTAATCCTTAGCGACAGCGCCAGAAATGCCTGTTGGAGTCCTTAGTGCAATCACTAGAAATGAGGGCGCCGAACCCATCCTAGCAACTGCACCCAAGGGGTGCCACTCTCGTGGTATAATCAATACGATTACAGATGGATCCCCAAGCGCACGGATATACCATTGTAGCATTTCACCAGGAGAGTAAGGGTATCATTATTTATTTGTGTCCCAAAGGACGGCAGCGGCAAAGGTATTGTACTCAACATTAACCATAACATTGTGCCTCAAGCAATAGGCAATACTCTAACAAGGGGTAAGTACAGATAAAGAATAAGCAAGGGTAATGTGACACAGCACACATCCACACTCCAAGAGGAAGGAATAAAGGAGAGAAACTATAAAACAAAGAACTACTCTATCCTACGTCAAGTCAGCTAGAGCTTAGGCTAGGATAAGTGTCCTAGTGCTTCCATCCAAAGCTGGGGTCATGTTAGATCATGGTTAGGACTGCAGGTGCCAGGAAAATGGGATAGCGGGAAGAAGGTCCCGCACCGGAGTACATCCAGTCCCGTTACCTCTTTGCATGAACTCCTAAACCGAACCCGAACGTCGAGGAGTACGCTAAACACAACACCGCTATTACGCCGGACGGACAGGGCTATCACCACCTGCCGTCTACTCCAGTCACACCGTGGAGTACGGTCATATCTGAAGGATCCCGCATACCCGAGCACCACGCTCGTGTACGAAGTCTCTACTCTAGTGCCACCAGGTCTCCCACCCTTTGGATGGACGAGTAAAACACTAGAGCATCTGGCCTAACCAAGACTGTAGCATAACTTATGAATGAACTAAGCATGGATTGATAAACTATCAAGATAGCAAAGTAACCATGGCAAAACTCTATATTATGAATAGAAGTCTGACAAGTCAGATACAAAGCCATACCAGGAGCCGTGGATTGCTCAGCGACCCCGAGGACGACTTGCTCGCTAAAGAGAACTAGCCTAGCTCCACTATCTAGCTAAAAGAGCAAGAGAGAGGAGACCCTTCTTGGAGAAAATGGAATGAAGTGTGTGTGTGTGTGTGTGTGTGTGTGTGTGTGTGTGTGTGTGTGTGTGTGTGTGTGTGTGTTGAGGGGGGGTGGAGAGAGGCCCTATTTATAGCTGTAGAGGTCGGTTTCCCACCAACACACATATGGACGGTATGAGTAAGAGAACTGATCTCACCCATACGAAAGTACTATGCAATACAGAAACCATAAATACTAACTTACTCATACCAGAAATAAGCCAGTATCTGTAGAGGTACAAGCTTGGAGAAGAATACCGAAAGGCCCAGCGCTTCTCCGAACTACTCCTCACTCTCTTCCTTTATTCTAACACTAGCGAACTAGCGCGTTGTATTTTAAATGTGGCACTACTCTACTCCTTTGGATGGTGTGTTGAATGGGGTGCGCTCCTCCTCCTTATGTAGCCTCTCCAAAGGTGGATCCACGGTTAGACTCGGGAGGTGGTACTATGCACGTCCGGGATAGATGTAGGGAAGCCGTGGGAGACTGCTGGAGAAAGATGGGCCTGATTTGGCCCACTAGGGGGTCGGACGACCCAAGGGGTCGGGCGAGCCCAAATGGCACTCCCCTGGGCCTGCCTTCCTCTAGACAGCTGATAGGTGGGCCCTGGTCTTGATCCTTGGGTGCATCTTGCTTGTCGTGCCCATTTCGTCTAGTTTCTGGGCCATTCTTGTAAGTGAAACACAAGTGCAAGATATTATATGCATTTCTTCTGTGTTCACTTGTGTTTTTCTCTTTTTACAGATGTGGGTGCCTGCAAACCATGATTCACCAAAACTCGTGGAACTTGATTAGATATAAGCCCTACAACTAACTTTGGTGACAAAATGTTGTGAAAGGCTGCAGGAGTTGACGGCTAATTTTAGGACTTAGCAGCCGTCAACAACACCCCCACACTTATCATTTGCTCGTCCTCGAGTGAAGGAGAAAGGACTAAGGCGGATGCTACTCCTTGGATATAACCTGCATACAAGTTATTCCAAGCTTTCTCTAGTCCTGTGAACTTTGAAGTGGCTACCATGCTTTCTTAGGTAATTGAAGAATGGAACAATGTAGACTTCAAGTTTCTAGCTCTTCTTGCTTGAAAACTTGGGTTTTATATTTTGAAATAAAAGAATAGTCTTGCTCCTCAAATTGTTCTCTCGAATCACTCTTTATTTTGGATCCTCAGCAAGGCAAAGTTGTTGCCTTCTTTTCTCCTATCATCTAATAAGGCTTATGTGAAGCTCAGGGTAGGAGTAAAGAGGCATGTTTGCTTTGCTTATGTTGTTAAGTCAAAAATAAGATCCAAGCAGAAATGAGTCATACAATCTGATCAAGAGGTGAGGTGTGGAATATTTTTGGTGGATAGTGGATGAACTCCTTTGTATGATCTATCTTTCTTCATTTTTTCCATGGATGTGGTCTATCTTTCTCTTTTCTTTTCTCTTTTTTTTTGACATGCCTTGTGGGCATATGGCATACCTTCTTTGGGTATACATCTATATTTCTTTTTTTTTGACATTCTTATGAGCATGTGGCATACCTTCTTTGGGTATGCATCTTTTATTTCTTCTTCTTCTCTCTCTTTTTTCATAGCCCACATCCTTGATGGTCACTTTATAGAGAAAGAGTCATGGTCATGGAGTTTTATTTTGTAGGTGGATGACAGTGTTTGCTATGTGAGTGGGCGTGTACGTAATCTTGATCATGAGAGTATGACAAGTCTCTAACAAGGGTCAAAGAATTTGACAAAACTCATTGCAAAGTCAAACTGCATATGAAGGTTTGAGCATGAACATCTAACTTTAGCATTGGTAGGAACTTTCATTTATTTGATTAGACAAGCTATTGATGATTTTTTTAAAAGAATATCCCAAGTACTTTGCAAGGAAGAGCATGGTTCCATTCATCCAATCATATCACATTAGTCAATTACTTAGATGGCACGGGGTCCCTATGAAGATAGATGTTCACAAGAACAAGAAAGAATGCGAGGAATAAAGAGTATGCAAGTTTATTCATGGAAGCGCATGGAGTGCACATGGTGAATTGGCATGATTCATTGAGTTTAAATTTAGTGATCAACAAAGAAAATCATTAAACTCAAGAAGTTAGGGAGGAGTTTGAGGGTAGGGTTGTGCAAACCATCGTTTGGAGAGGAAGAAGAGGGAACTGAGGGAAATCAGAGGATGTTTGGCCGAACCAGAGGTTCCGCCATCCTTCTCTGGATTCCATCTGTCCTAATCTTTAGCGTATTGGACCGTCGATGTTGTGCAACATGTTGGGGGAGAGATTACGAAAGAGTTTGCAATTGGTGATTTTGAGAGATCTCCCCCACACTTATTCTTGTACCTATTTTTATTTAAAAGGAAAACAAAGGTGGAAATAGAAAGGACTCTACTGATTTTGAACACTGGGGAGTCTAAACTTTATTCAAAAAAAGTGAGAAGTTCTTGAAGCACCAGTATTTTTTTTGTTTTTTTTTTGAGAATCCGGCTATCTCCTGGCAGTGCTTTGTTTATGGTCGCAAGCTCGAGCATGTGGGTTCATCCTGCAGCTACCATGGTGATGTAGTTCCCAGCTTCACCACCATTTATTGATTTATCATTGTTCAAGCTGCAAGGTTAGTGCACAAATACAACTACGAGCCCTGAAAAGATATTATGATAAGCGAAACCAAACACAACCATCCTAAAGGGCGTTAACCCTGAGATGATCATAAGACTCGTAGCGACTTGGCACAAAAGACCTCGGAGATGTCAAGAAGGAGCATGATCTTTGTGATGAAATTTCATGCTCATGAAGAGAGTGGCCTGATCTCCGGAAAGAAAAACTCGAGACTGTTCATGGCTCCATAGTGAAAGAGGATGTGTAACTCTGTGGGCTGAATGAAGAACTCTAAGTTTGGGTCATGAGGGAAATGAGTTTTTCAACTCATCCCCTCCTTCGGTAGGAAGCTTCGCATTTCATCAAAGATGTTCGTGGTGGCAAAGCAAACCATTCTAAGCTTCCAATAGAAGTTCATTTGATAGGAAGGGTGAACATAACTTCTATTGGGCATCAATCAAAATCAAGGATTAAGAAATGAACTTTGATTCACTTGATTTGATTGGTAAGGCGTGAGGGTGAACCTTGTAGCCGGATGAGGAACTAGGTCCAGAGAGGATGACTCTAAAGACTCACCCCAAAGGGACGGAAGGTGTGTATGAGGATAACCTTCAAAGGGTAGCGGGGGTAGAGGTAGAGAATAGAAAAGCAAAAAAGATATGAGGATGGAATGGGTACCAGGGGTGAAGGTAGAGTTAAAGAAAGAGAAAATATATTTTTCTTTGTTTTAAAAATATACGAGGACCAACTAGGTTCGAAGTCAGAACAGCAACCATTCCTCGGCAACGGCGCCAAAAAGCTTGTTGGGTATTTTAACGATGCGAATAAATCCGCAAGCGTACGGATACCGTTGTAGCTTTCACCCGTGAGTATTCAAGGGTATCGTATCCACAGGGAATGTGTGTGCACTAATTTCTTACTCAGTCGGTCAAAGGACACGTCAAGATCAGTGGCGAGGATAGAGAGGATTCCTGAGGTAGCACTAAGGATGAGTTAAGGTCGATCTCTCGGGCTAGATACTCGCTTCGGGCACCGGCTTACCCCTGAAATGGTCAGTAGACTCCGGCCAACGGCTCTACGCTATATCCGAACATGGAGGACTACTAAGGACCAATAGGGCTGTCACCACCTGCAGTCTACCTCACAGACCGTGGGATATAAGGCAAACAAAGGTAACCCTTAGCATAGACACTACGCCTACGCTATTGATTACTACTGCAGTCTAACTACATCTGATATCCCGCAGCAAACTACAGCACTCCATAAAAATACGGAGCGACGAAAGTACTATGCAATACAGGAACCATAAATACTAACTTACTCATACCAGAGGAAGCCAGCATCCATAGAGGTACAAGTTGGTGAAGAGCGCCAACAGGCCAGCACCCCTCCGAACTACTCCTCACCCTCCTGCTACTCTTAGCACTAGCCTAGGCAGCGCCTCGCCTTTGCAATGGAGCTCTACATTTCTTCTCTTGTGTGGTGTGTTGAATGGGGTACGCTCCTCCTCCTTATGTAGCCTCTCCAAAGGTGGATCCGCGGTTAGACTCGCGAGGTGGTACTATGCACGTCCGGGATAGATGTAGGGGAGCCGTTCCTCCTTATGTAGTGATCAGATTGTATGACTTGTTCCTGCTTGGATTTTGTTTTTGACTTAACAATATAAGCAAAGCAAACATGCCTCTTTGCTCCCACCCTAAGCTCCACATAAGCCTAATCAGATGGTAGGAGAAAAGAAGGCAACAACTTTGCCTTGGTGAGGATCTGAAACAAGACGAGTGATCCAAGAGAACAATTTGAGAAGCAAGACTATTCTGTTGTTTCAAAATGCAAAACTCAAGTTTCTAAGCAGGAAGAGCTAGGAACCTGAAGTCTACAATGTTCCATTCTTCAATTACCCAAGAAAGCATGGTAGCCACTTCAAAGTTCACAGGACTAGAGGAAGCTTGGAATAACTTGTATGCAGGTTACATCCACGGAGTGGCATCCAACTTAGTCCTTTCTCCTTCACTCGAGGACGAGCAAAGGCTAAGTGTGGGGGTGTTGCTGATGGCTGTTAAGTCCTAAAATCAACCGTCAACTCCTGCAGCTTTTGATGATCAATAATCACCAAACTTAGTTATAGGGCTTATGACTAATTGAATTCCACGAGTTTTGGTGAATTATCATTTGCAGGCACCCATATCTGTAAAATGAGGAAAACACAAGTGAACATAGAAGAAATGCATAGAATATCTTGCAGCTGTGTTTCACTTACAAGAAGGGCCAACAAACTAGACGAAATGGGCACGACAAGCAAGATGCACCCAAGGATCAAGACCAGGGCCCACCTATTAGCTGACCAGAGGAAGGCAGGCCCAGGGGAGCGCCATTTGGGCTCGGGCGACCCCCTGAGTCGGCCGACCCCCTAGTGGGCCAAATCAGGTCCATCTTTCTCCAGTAGTCTCCCACGGCTCCCCTACATCTATCCCAGATGTGCATAGTACCACCTCGCGAGTCTAACCGCGGATCCACCTTTGGAGATGCTACATAAGGAGGAGAAGAGCACCCCATTCAACACACCACACAAGAGAACAAATGTAGAGCTCCATTGCAAAGGCGAGGCGCTGCCTAGGCTAGTGCTTAGAGTAGCAGGAGGGTGAGGAGTAGTTCGGAGGGGCGCCGGCCTGTCGGCACTCTTCTCCAACTTGTACCTCTACGGATGCTGGCTTCCTCTTGTATGAGTAAGTTAGTATTTATGATTCTTGTATTGCATAGTACTTTCGTTTGGGTGAGATCAGTTCTCTTACTCGTGGGTTCGTCGCTCCGTATTTATACGGAGTGTTGTAGTTTTCTACGGGATATCAGATGTAGTTAGACTGCAGTAGTAATCAGTAGTGTAGGTGTGGTGTCTATGCTAAGGGTTACCTTCGTTTGGCTTATATCCTACGGTCTGCGAGGTAGGCCTCATGTGGTGACAGCCCTGTTGGTCCTTAGTAGCCCTCCACATTCGGATATAGCGTAGAGCCGTTGGCCAGAGTCTCCTGACCATTTTAGAGGTAAGCCGGTGCCCGAAGCGAGTCTTACCCGAGAGATCGACCTTTAACTCATCTTTAGTGCCACCGCAGGAATCTTCTCCAGCTTTGCCACTTAATCTTGGTGTGTCCTTGGACCGACTGAGTTAGGAGTTAGTGCACACATGTTCCCTATGGATAGGATACCCTTGAATACTCACAGGTGAAAGCTACGACGGTATCCGTGTGCTTGTGGATCTAATTCGCATCGTTAAAATACCCAACAGTACCCATAGTGCCGGTACAATGCTTGAGCATCCTGATACTACTTTCGAAGCAGTTCCATGGTGGATTCATGATTTGTTTGTTGTTGTGCGTGATATTTTGCGGTGTCTTGAATATGTTGGGTGAGAGCTTCGTGGGTCTGCTGCATCCTATCATCGATGTCGCCGACTTGGATGTTGAGGTCGTTCTTCCCTTGAAAGAGGTCGCGATAACCTCGGGCTGAAAATGAGCGTCGGGCAGCAAAGAGTGGAGGTGCTCCGCTCGAACTAGAACCACTGGCGTACACCCAGTTCGTTCGTGCGGCTTGATCCCACTCAGAGCTGCCTGCGCTTTGCCATGATGAACCTCCAGCTTCGGGGTGTGGGATATATCGATCCCAACTGGACTGCTGTCCGGACGAGGGTCTGGCTGCTCCAGCAGTGGGTGCATAACCTGTATAACCATGAAAAGCTTGTGGTTGTGGTGGCGGCATATTCATCGCAGCATTCAGGGACCTGCTTCTGGTCATTCTTCCCGACACACTACTCCTGCGAGGTGCTTCGACGAGCTGCAACTCAAAAGTATAACCACGGCTTTTGTATAAACTAAGTCCCGGGTTAGGAAGCGGGATCTCGTTTACATAGCCGGGAAAGAAAAATATGATAGAACCATATGGAGCACTTTTCAGAGTGTGTCCTTGAACCAAATAAGCCAAATCAATCGATGGGTGTGGTGTAGTGATAAAAGAAAATCGAGCCCAATTTATCACACCCAAACTTGTGGTAATTCTAGTGACCAAAGAAGTGCTCTCAATAGGTCCGGTCATTCAAAAATTCCCAAGCCATTGGCGAACCATTTCTTGCATGGGGGCAATTTTTATTTTGTTCACCATGGCATAAAGAATACGAAGTTCGTCCATACGAATGGTCCGGACATCATCTCTGGAAAAACACGTGAGAGCAACCCATTTATGCATCAAACGTAAAGTCGGATGCTAAATATCATTGCAACAGGGGTGCGTGTATGCGTTTAACCCATAGATGGTGTGCCAAAAACTTTCTCGGTGGTAGCCCTTAGTTGCTTGCTCAAGATCAAGACTGCACTTATGGTGGAAACCCAAAATAGTACTCAACTCTTTCCAAGACAAAGAAAATTCCTCCCCGAAGAATCGGAATGAAATCCTGTTGTTTGTTTCCACAAGAGTGCAGAGAAACTGAATGGTCAAATCTCTCAAACCCAACTTAGAAATTTCAGCAAATGAAGACCAACCCACAACTTTCCAAACACTCACAAATTTAGCATTCATACCTGTCTTTCCCAACAGGTCCTCATCAAACTCCCATGTATGACCGAAGGTCCGAGCCTTCAGGATGTTGTACGGTTGCAGTTCTCGCTCCCCTCGAATGTCGAGGTGGGAATCGTCCGGCGCCTCCTCTTCTTCTTGTTGTGTTGGCTTCTCTTCTGGCGCCTGGGATTCGGCCTGCTCATCTTGATGAGTGTAGCTTGGCATGGGGGTGGACGAGTGATGAGGACATCGCCACGCTGGACATGCACGAACCGGCCTCATCTCCAAGTTACAAGTCGACTCCAACTTGGTCTTCATGTTCATCTCGGATTCAGCCAACACCCCTGCACGGTTTCGGCGATATCTCCCTCATACAGAGTCGGAATGAGGTGATCTTGGATGAGTTCGAATCATGATGACGATGTAACACCCCAGGTGTTTAATTAGCTAATCCAGGGTTATTAACATCAAGTCATGCAACATTAAATGAAATTTTTGCTCATGAAATGACGAATCATTTGAATCAAGGTTTTAAAGGTTTAAATTGTATTCTTTTCAAGTTTTAAACAAATATTCTTAGAGAATAATTTCAAAAACATAGCTCAAACAAAATTTTGCCCAAAACCAAAGTTGTAGCATTTTTTTTATGTGAACAACTTTCATGTGCAAATATTTTCGAGTTTCGATACAAAAGTCGAAGGAAATTTGAATTTTAAATTCGAACCGACGAATAACGTACATTCGTCGGGATGTCAAATTAACTTTTGAACGAACTCTCAAACGAACTAGTGCCTGAAACAAAAAGTGTAGCATTTGAAATTCTTTACAACTTTCATATTCAAAGTTTTTCCTTGTTTCAACAGAATTTTTTGAGAAAAATTTGAATTTGAATCATTCAAACCTCTCTTTTCTCTCTCTCTCTCTCTTCTCTCTCCCTCCCTCCTCTGTTCTGTGCCGGGCCGTGGTCGCCGCCGGGTCAAGGCCGCCGGCCACGCGCTGCTCTCTCGCCGTGCCCCGTCCCTAGCCTCTCCCGTAGCTTCTTGGCCTCACCACGCGGCGCCATCCCGTGCGCGCACGCCGAGGACCGCCATCGAAGCGCCACGGCGACGCCGTATCGCTCCGGCCGACCGCGTCACGCCCTCCCCCTCGCCTTGACTCGCCTGGACCGTTTCCGCGAGCTCCGAGCCGTCCTCACCCTCCCCTCCTTCCTTCCTGAGCGCGAGCCCCACGCCCCGTGAGCCCCTATTGCCGGGAACGGCCGCCGCCGCCACCATCAGCGCCGCCGCCCCCTAGCTCACCGTGGAGCTCACTCCTCCACCATTTCCCGCGCCAAACGGACCCCGTAGCAAGCTCCCTTGACCTCTGCTGGTGCTCCCCGACCCGCTCGCCGCCGCCCCTGGGCCACCGGACCGCCGCCGCCGCCGCCAACCGCCACCGCCGCCGCTCCTGCTCCGCGGAGCCGCCGCCTCCGGCCGTCCCGCGCCCAACCGAGGCCACCCCGAGGTTGCTCTCGCCGCCCTCATGCTCCTCCCCCGATTCCCCCTCGCCGCCGGCCGCCGCAGGCGCCGGAATCCGGCTAGCCGCCGTCCTCCCCTGTTCTGATGTCCGGCCAGGGGCCTATCCGCGAGAAGAAAATGTCTTCCAGGGGTCTTTGTGCAAAAAGAAATTCTTTTTCCTTTTTGTTTTCCAAGCCAGCAAACTTGCAAAATCAATAGAAATTCGTAGAAAAATCAGAAAAATGTAAATCCAAATGTTTTGGAATCTTTGTAACAAGATCTACCACTTTCATTACAGGCACATGTTTATTTTCTGTCTGTATTTTAATCTAGGAAAAAGATTAGATTTCATAGACTATAATTGTTTTAGGAGTTCTACTTAGAATCTATAGGTGATTTGTGGCTGGTAGGTAATACATGGCATGCTTAGTGTTGTGTAAAAATTTGAGCACCAGTTGACCTTTGTAACTAGATGAAACCCTAGTATTGGCTAGATCTAGTATAATATTTTTCTTTTTATTTCTGGATGTTATGACATAGATATATGTATGAAACTGTTTCTGTATATTTCCAATACCAAATGAGCACTACTGTCCAATTTTCAATATTTTTAGATTTATGCAGCTATTTCTTTAATTTAATACTTGTTTAGTAGACATTAATTATGATAAATAGTTTATGTTGATAATAAATCATGAAAATATTTCTGAGTGTGCTTTTTGAATAGTTTAGCCTTGTCCATGGAGTTTGAGCCCCAGTTCATGACCATAACAGGATCTAAAAATTAATCTTGTTAAACTGATGTATGTTTTGTTTATTTTCTCCTATTTATTTGTGTGCATAATAAATCCTGAAAAATTCACAGTAGCTAATTCGTCCCTTTTTAGACCTACTGTTAAAGTTTGAGATTGTTTTATACTCTGGTCTAATTTGTATAATTCAATATTGTTCTAGGAGTTGTCTGATTACATGATTTGTCTGGTTAATTGGCTACAAGATTTAGGATGAGTTTTGCAGGATAGATAGTACTGTTTACCTTCTGTTTGAAGTAATTTTTGTTGAGTTTATTACTGTATGTGTGTTGAGTTACTGTTTTATTAGCTAACCCTGATTTAATTGCTATTTGAAACTAATCCCACTTGTTTAGGAAGTTAGTATAGCTTTCTTGTGCTGTTGATCATGACGTCTTGTGTAGTTCGATATGTTGAGTTACTACTCTATAAACGATTGCCCAATAAAATATGAAGGGACGGTTTCACTCTTTAACTTCGGGTTTTGTTTGAATTACAACTTTATAGTAAAGCAAATTATAAGTTGTTATCATCATACACTCATGCATGTGCATTTCATATAGACACGACTACTCTCGCCGATGGTACGTACGAGCTGGTGCCTGAAGCGGAAGAAAGTCCCGGAGAAGCTCAAGTGAACTTCACCGACGCCGTTGAGAATCCGATCCCGACTCCAGTAGCCTTTAACTAACACTGACCTAGTGTTATTCCCAGGCAAGCCCCGGAGCATGTCCTACTATTTTAAATTTATGCAACTTATTATTGTTCCTATCTATTTGTGCATTTAAGTTTACAGGAGTTGACTGGAACCTTAGTTGCATAATCCTAGGTACCTATGCTTGAATACTAGTATGTGTAGGTCGCTAGTTGGCTAAGCTAATTGTTCGGTAGAAGTCGAGTGATTTCCTGTCACTCGCGAGAATTATAAGAGTTGGTTGTTTAATACCTGCTGCAACTATAAGGCTACGGGCGGGGCTGTGGTACTTGTGATGCCCCGTCTGTTTAGTGAAATTTGATAAGGCCGCAGTGTGTGGTAGTGGTGGTTAAGCGTTTGAACGTACTAAACACATGCCGAGAATATGGTAATCGGTAAGCTTAAGTACCTGATTGGACCGGCGAGTGGACTTCTCCCTCACCTTCTTTGAACGTCGTTTCTCATGCGCGCACATGCGGGTGCAGAGTCGTCGTACTCTGTAGTCGAGGACGGTGACCCTGATCCACAACCCGGAAAGAAAGGGGAAATGTTGCACGTGTGACTCTGCGAGTAACCACGTGACGTGTGTTTAGGTCTGCCTTGCAAGGTTAACAAATTCGATTCGAATCGTCCGCTTCTCACGGTTTGGGACTGCTTAACCCTTTTGCCACATAGAGTAAGAAGTGGAATATGATGATGATGAATATGGTTGACTGGTTAATAAAAGATAATTGTTTCCACCATGCATGCTATTGGATAGATGCTCACATAGAATGGTTAATTGAACTAGAACCTGAAAACTATAACCTGCAATTAAGGATCTACTCTTTACTGCTTTTCGGCAAAACAAACCCCTCAAGCCAAAAGCCTTGCATGTCTAGATAAAGGGCTATGTATGCCCTTAGTCGGGTAAGCCTTGCTGAGTATTAGAATACTCAGCCTTGCTTGTGGCTTTGTTTTTCAGGTGGTGCATCTGAGGTTGTGGCTGACGTCATGTACGGGCTTCATCATGACGTCTGGTTTCGACGCTAGACAATCGTTCGTTTTTCGTCAAATTTGAACTTTGTTGTCTTTTTATAAATTCAAACTTGGTTTGTAATAATAATTCAATTTCATACTCTGTGCTGTAAAATTTGTGGAACGTTGCATTCTCTGGACTGTTTTGTCGATCCTGTTCAAGTGGTTTAATCGGGATTTTTCCCGACAGCACTGCCGGATTACTCCGTTTTAAGTGTGTGTTAACCCTGATTGTTGTTTTGATGATGGTTAGCGCACTTAAGCCGGTTTATGTCGGGCGGGGCTGCCACAGCTGGTATCAGAGCCGAACAAAGCATGTACCAGAGTTAGTGACAAGTTTTTGAAGGATTTTATTAAAATTTTGACCGTAACAATTGTGTTTGCAAAATACGTTGGTTCGTTAAGGATGGAGCCTAGTTCGTAAAGCCCTAGGGGAATTATGGGAAGTTACTAGGTGGCTATCTAACTTATGTCGTTATATATCTGACTTCCAGCACTTTACTTTCTGTCAGACCTTATTTTGTGCACAATCAACCCTTAAATTTTGTAACGACGCACCTACGCTAAGGTAAGA
Source organism: Panicum virgatum (assembly GCF_016808335.1). Taxonomy (NCBI): domain Eukaryota; kingdom Viridiplantae; phylum Streptophyta; class Magnoliopsida; order Poales; family Poaceae; genus Panicum; species Panicum virgatum. The sequence continues at coordinate 33,628,424 of NC_053138.1, read as the reverse complement.
AGGTAAGGATTCCTCAGTCAGCTGAGGGAGTCTGACCTTCCCGTCGGTGATGCGAGCCGAACGTTGCCCTCAAGCAATGACTTACTTGAGGTGCTGCCAATATACCAACTATCAGTTGACTATATTGGGAGTAAAGTATACTCAGTCAGCTGAGGGAGACTGACCTTTCCGTCGGTGATGCGAACCGAACGCTGTGCTCAAGCAGTGGCCTACTTGAGCTGCTGCCAATATATCGACCATCAGTCGATTATATTGGGAGTAAAGGAACTCGTGAATACGCTATCTCGGTAGCGTATGTTAACGTTGGCCATACGGCGGAAAATTGTATGGCTGCCGTTTCTATAGTGAATGGCAATGTATGGGTGAATATGTGGGCAACTGCATATGCGTTACCCATGTGGCGTAGGACACATGGGGGCCGTTCGTGAGTGCTGGCACGAAGGGTCCAGTCGTGGATATTCATATATATACATGCTATGCATCTTCTGCAGGTACACTAACCGCGATTACGTTAAGTTAAGAACGGTTAGAATTCGGCTAGACATATATAGGGAGAGACGTAATTTTGTGCTATGCTACCGGCACTAACCCCGCAAGTCCAAAGCTATTTGGCAGTTGTTTTGTTTTGTGAGGACGTATAGGACGTGCATGCATCATGATCATAAACTGAAACTAAACCAAAAATTGAGTACGGATAGTTGGAAATTCTAGGGTTACACAAGAGCACGGTCCTTTTGATCGCTTAAGTCTACCCAGAAATCTGTCTTTATGTTGTATCCGGGAAAAACAAAATTTATTGGCCTAGTATGAGACCTGATCTATAGTTGATCCTGTGGAAAGTTTTGTTCAAAAACGTGTTCTCTAGCTGCTATTAAATTTCCCTAGTTAATGAAAGAATTACAAAATGCAGATGGTACAAGGGACACACAATGCTCCTGCAGGGTTGGGAACTGCTAGTGATAGCGGACGGCCACTACTGTCCAACCTAGCTGATCTCGTGGCTGCCCAGACCGAACTACTCCAGCAACTTGCTCAGAGACAGCAAGAGATTTATCAACTCCTATAGCAGCAACACCAGCTAGGGGATGGGTATAATGTTCCCCAACCTCTGGTTGCAGAATATCAAGAGCTCAATGAAGAAATAAAGGAAACGAGGGATGTTTACTTAGACTCCCTAACGCCACCATCACGACCTTCGTTGAAACTTAAGGCTCACCAAGCAAAGAGTCGGACTCTCAAGCATGGCCCAAGCGACATAGACTTGACTGGATGGGAAATTACCTGCACAGAATTCGTCCCACGTGGAAGAGGGCAGACTAGCAATACTATCAATGCCAATACAGTCTTACGAGCAAGAACTCGCTCGCCTGTCCGGGAAATGATGAACCCTGGTAGATGCACTACAACCACGAAAGATTCAGTAGGTGTGCCAGTCATTGCATCTTTAGTTATCAAACCGCCCGGTGGTTCAGGCAAAATAAAACGTTGCTTCAATTGTGGGAATCCTAACCACTTCGCTCGAGACTACTCCCAGCCTAGACAACCAAAACAGGGTCGAGATTCTGTACAGAACAACAAAAATAAGGGCAAGAGACAGGCTAGTTTACAAGGAAGGGTTAGAAGCACCCCACTTGCCGATCTTCCTGAATGTGCACCGGATATTACGGGTATATCCTCTATTTCCAAACCGTCTAGCCCATACTTTGCATATCAAAGGGAAATCTCATTACCCTCCTTGCTCGTGTAACTCTCCTTGAAAACTAAAAAGAGCAGCAATCAAGAATACTAGAATAACACGTAGGATCATTACTTGCATGGTTGTTGCATGGCCATTACTTAAATATGTGCATCATGGGGCTCAATTACAATTAACATCATATGCATCTGGGAAAGGTTTTACGTTTATCACCTAGCCCTCCGTCTGTCCTTCTAGCCATGCACATTATTAGGTTGCTATATTTTTACCTTGTCGTGGTGTCTGTCACTGACCAATGGTGCCGCGACGGGACCTAGGGCCTCGTGTGTGCTGCAGCCATACGTTTGTGCCACTAGGAGCGCGCTGGTATCTTGGTACGTGTAAGAAATACCCCGACAATCCAATTTTTCGCGACCTAAATATTGTGTTGCCTTGGGATTCTGATTCGGCCAACAAAGACCGTGAGTTATTGGTATATCCTTCTGGGTCACTAACCTGCATTGCAACATGTGCACCATATGCCCATATGCACATCAAACATATAACCATGTGCATTATCATTATTCAATGGGCATCATGACAAATGCATCACGCCATATGCATCATTTATCAATGCATGGGTCATCTCATCCGTGAATTGCATCATCGCAGATATACATCTCAGTTGGTGCATTAGCTAAATGCAACAACACATCTGCACCATAAGTCGTTACATTACATCATTAGTCTCGTGGCACGAATGCATTTCCATAATACATCATGGCATTGAACAAGTGTGCATCTTTCAAATACCAGCTTCTTCAAATAAAAGCAATCTTGAGCAAGAATATATTGAGAAAACTTTGTTGTGCCAAAGATTAAGATCTCAAGCCTAGAAAAGAAAACCCTCCTGTTGTAGTAAAAATTGATCCTACTACTTTCCATGCTATGTATGTGCCGGTGTAAATATTCATTTGAGTACCTCACATTGGTGATTCCCACTGAGATCGTTGAACAAACGGAAATGTTAGTAGAACCGGACCTCACTTGTGCCAATTTTAAGGTACCCTTTCATCGGAATCTCGGGTCGAGATTCTTTTTAAGGGGGGTAGGTTGTAACACCCCAGGTGTTTAATTAGCTAATCCAGGGTTATTAACATCAAGTCATGCAACATTAAATGAAATTTTTGCTCATGAAATGACGAATCATTTGAATCAAGGTTTTAAAGGTTTAAATTGTATTCTTTTCAAGTTTTAAACAAATATTCTTAGAGAATAATTTCAAAAACATAGCTCAAACAAAATTTTGCCCAAAACCAAAGTTGTAGCATTTTTTTTATGTGAACAACTTTCATGTGCAAATATTTTCGAGTTTCGATACAAAAGTCGAAGGAAATTTGAATTTTAAATTCGAACCGACGAATAACGTACATTCGTCGGGATGTCAAATTAACTTTTGAACGAACTCTCAAACGAACTAGTGCCTGAAACAAAAAGTGTAGCATTTGAAATTCTTTACAACTTTCATATTCAAAGTTTTTCCTTGTTTCAACAGAATTTTTTGAGAAAAATTTGAATTTGAATCATTCAAACCTCTCTTTTCTCTCTCTCTCTCTTCTCTCTCCCTCCCTCCTCTGTTCTGTGCCGGGCCGTGGTCGCCGCCGGGTCAAGGCCGCCGGCCACGCGCTGCTCTCTCGCCGTGCCCCGTCCCTAGCCTCTCCCGTAGCTTCTTGGCCTCACCACGCGGCGCCATCCCGTGCGCGCACGCCGAGGACCGCCATCGAAGCGCCACGGCGACGCCGTATCGCTCCGGCCGACCGCGTCACGCCCTCCCCCTCGCCTTGACTCGCCTGGACCGTTTCCGCGAGCTCCGAGCCGTCCTCACCCACCCCTCCTTCCTTCCTGAGCGCGAGCCCCACGCCCCGTGAGCCCCTGTTGCCGGGAACGGCCGCCGCCGCCACCATCAGCGCCGCCGCCCCCTAACTCACCGTGGAGCTCACTCCTCCACCATTTCCCGCGCCAAACGGACCCCGTAGCAAGCTCCCTTGACCTCTGCTGGTGCTCCCCGACCCGCTCGCCGCCGCCCCGGGCCACCGGACCGCCGCCGCCGCCGCCAACCGCCACCGCCGCCGCTCCTGCTCCGCGGAGCCGCCGCCTCCGGCCGTCCCGCGCCCAACCGAGGCCACCCCGAGGTTGCTCTCGCCGCCCTCATGCTCCTCCCCCGATTCCCCCTCGCCGCCGGCCGCCGCAGGCGCCGGAATCCGGCTAGCCGCCGCCTCTCCCTATTCTGATGTCCGGCCAGGGGCCTATCCGCGAGAAGAAAATGTCTTCCAGGGGTCTTTGTGCAAAAAGAAATTCTTTTTCCTTTTTGTTTTCCAAGCCAGCAAACTTGCAAAATCAATAGAAATTCGTAGAAAAATCAGAAAAATGTAAATCCAAATGTTTTGGAATCTTTGTAACAAGATCTACCACTTTCATTACAGGCACATGTTTATTTTCTGTCTGTATTTTAATCTAGGAAAAAGATTAGATTTCATAGACTATAATTGTTTTAGGAGTTCTACTTAGAATCTATAGGTGATTTTTGGCTGGTAGGTAATACATGGCATGCTTAGTGTTGTGTAAAAATTTGAGCACCAGTTGACCTTTGTAACTAGATGAAACCCTAGTATTGGCTAGATCTAGTATAATATTTTTCTTTTTATTTCTGGATGTTATGACATAGATATATGTATGAAACTGTTTCTGTATATTTCCAATACCAAATTAGCATTACTGTCCAATTTTCAATATTTTTAGATTTATGCAGCTATTTCTTTAATTTAATACTTGTTTAGTAGACATTAATTATGATAAATAGTTATTTTGATAATAAATCATGAAAATATTTCTGAGTGTGCTTTTTGAATAGTTTAGCTTGTCCATGGAGTTTGAGCCCCAGTTCATGACTATAACAGGATCTAAAAATTAATCTTGTTAAACTGATGTATGTTTTGTTTATTTTCTCCTATTTATTTGTGTGCATAATAAATCCTGAAAAATTCACAGTAGCTAATTCGTCCCTTTTTAGACCTACTGTTAAAGTTTGAGATTGTTTTATACTCTGGTCTAATTTGTATAATTCAATATTGTTCTAGGAGTTGTCTGATTACATGATTTGTCTGGTTAATTGGCTACAAGATTTAGGATGAGTTTTGCAGGATAGATAGTACTGTTTACCTTCTGTTTGAAGTAATTTTTGTTGAGTTTATTACTGTATGTGTGTTGAGTTACTGTTTTATTAGCTAACCCTGATTTAATTGCTATTTGAAACTAATCCCACTTGTTTAGGAAGTTAGTATAGCTTTTTTGTGCTGTTGATCATGACGTCTTGTGTAGTTCGATATGTTGAGTTACTACTCTATAAACGATTGCCCAATAAAATATGAAGGGACGGTTTCACTCTTTAACTTCGGGTTTTGTTTGAATTACAACTTTATAGTAAAGCAAATTATAAGTTGTTATCATCATACACTCATGCATGTGCATTTCATATAGACACGACTACTCTCGCCGATGGTACGTACGAGCTGGTGCCTGAAGCGGAAGAAAGTCCCGGAGAAGCTCAAGTGAACTTCACCGACGCCGTTGAGAATCCGATCCCGACTCCAGTAGCCTTTAACTAACACTGACCTAGTGTTATTCCCAGGCAAGCCCCGGAGCATGTCCTACTATTTTAAATTTATGCAACTTATTATTGTTCCTATCTATTTGTGCATTTAAGTTTACAGGAGTTGACTGGAACCTTAGTTGCATAATCCTAGGTACCTATGCTTGAATACTAGTATGTGTAGGTCGCTAGTTGGCTAAGCTAATTGTTCGGTAGAAGTCGAGTGATTTCCTGTCACTCGCGAGAATTATAAGAGTTGGTTGTTTAATACCTGCTGCAACTATAAGGCTACGGGCGGGGCTGTGGTACTTGTGATGCCCCGTCTGTTTAGTGAAATTTGATAAGGCCGCAGTGTGTGGTAGTGGTGGTTAAGCGTTTGAACGTACTAAACACATGCCGAGAATATGGTAATCGGTAAGCTTAAGTACCTGATTGGACCGGCGAGTGGACTTCTCCCTCACCTTCTTTGAACGTCGTTTCTCATGTGCGCACATGCGGGTGCAGAGTCGTCGTACTCTGTAGTCGAGGACGGTGACCCTGATCCACAACCCGGAAAGAAAGGGGAAATGTTGCACGTGTGACTCTGCGAGTAACCACGTGACGTGTGTTTAGGTCTGCCTTGCAAGGTTAACAAATTCGATTCGAATCGTCCGCTTCTCACGGTTTGGGACTGCTTAACCCTTTTGCCACATAGAGTAAGAAGTGGAATATGATGATGATGAATATGGTTGACTGGTTAATAAAAGATAATTGTTTCCACCATGCATGCTATTGGATAGATGCTCACATAGAATGGTTAATTGAACTAGAACCTGAAAACTATAACCTGCAATTAAGGATCTACTCTTTACTGCTTTTCGGCAAAACAAACCCCTCAAGCCAAAAGCCTTGCATGTCTAGATAAAGGGCTATGTATGCCCTTAGTCGGGTAAGCCTTACTGAGTATTAGAATACTCAGCCTTGCTTGTGGCTTTGTTTTTCAGGTGGTGCATCTGAGGTTGTGGCTGACGTCATGTACGGGCTTCATCATGACGTCTGGTTTCGACGCTAGACAATCGTTCGTTTTTCGTCAAATTTGAACTTTGTTGTCTTTTTATAAATTCAAACTTGGTTTGTAATAATAATTCAATTTCATACTCTGTGCTGTAAAATTTGTGGAACGTTGCATTCTCTGGACTGTTTTGTCGATCCTGTTCAAGTGGTTTAATCGGGATTTTTCCCGACAGCACTGCCGGATTACTCCGTTTTAAGTGTGTGTTAACCCTGATTGTTGTTTTGATGATGGTTAGCGCACTTAAGCCGGTTTATGTCGGGCGGGGCTGCCACAGACGAGACGCTTCTTTTGGTTCTGGTCCCAGCTCCATAAACCTCGTGGATCATTCTGTGTGACCACGAGGTCGCCCCTAGCTCATAAACTTAGTAGCCCCTACTGTTAGACTTGGGTTTTGTTTAGTTCTTGTGTTTTCCTTCGAGAAACAAAGATTGATTCGTTGTAACTGTGGCGACAAGTCCTTTTACAGTGATTCAGGGCCCCCGTTCTTGATATCCTCCACTGTGTCGATTAGTCCTTTGGAATCGAGTTCTTGAACCCCTCTTTGATTCGCTTCATCCATATTTGCAATATCAGATTGCGTGTTAACTCTTTCTTGCTTGTGTCCTTCAATTCGCTTGCAGGAAAAGCCTTCTCGGCGAGGTCAATCAAGTTGTGCTTGGTTGATAACCAACGGAGCAGTGGTGTAATGGTTGCTTGACTTCGAATCGTGCTGATTAGAATCTGGATCGCCAACGTCTCACACTCCACCAATCGAATTTATCTCTACCTCTCGGAAGATCGGGCCTACTCCTCATCAACTGAGCGACGCGAGCTTGATCGGCTTGAGCTTGACCCGGTCACCTTCTTGAGTGCTCCCGACACCTTCCTTCCGAGGTTCCTGAAAGACATTGCAACAAACAAATCAAACACTTGGAAGGATTATGTGAGAGTTAGTGAAAATCAAGTCAGCTGTCCGAGAGTTAGTAGTCCTTGTGGGGCATGGTTGCCTCTCACAAAAATCATTCTTGTGGGTGATAACACTCCACAAAATCGTTCTTGTGGGCGATGATGCACCACAAAACCGTTCTTGCGGGGTAGTAGAACCACCACAAACACGTTCTTGTGAAGAGAAGAAGGTAAACACAAAATGCAAATGAGATGTGAGAATGCAAAAGAGGGAAATCTTTTTCTTCTTTTTTTATGAACATGGAGAGAAACAAGAGCAAAGAGAGCAGAGGAAGGAAGAGCACGAAATGAAACTGCTGGAACTCGGGCAAGGGGAGTGCCTTGAGCTCCCTGTGCACCGGTTTAAATAGAGGGGCGCCACCCTAGGGTCGGCCGACCAAGGGGGTCAGCCGGCCTATGGCTGGCCCCAATTTCTTTATCCTTTTTTAGTGATGCTTAATGACTGCCATATGGTCCAAAAATGAGTGAATGGGTGCAGGGGTATGCCGGTGCAGGCCTAGGAGTGGCCCGAAATTAACTTGGACATGTAAATCATCCAAGTTCATGCATGCACTACACTCCAAGTTTTTGTGGCTGCCATTTTCTTCCAATATTGCCCCTTGGGCACTTGTCTAAATCCAAGGTTCATAGGGGTTTATGATGCAAAATATGGGAAAGCAAAATATGCAAGGGTTTTCATGCAAAAGAAGCAATGTTCATGCTAGAATAAAATGGAAATGAGGGAAATTCAAACATGCAATGGTTGAAATCAAATATGGGATAACTACCGATTTATCTGTCGGCAAGGGCTCAAAATTTAGAGTCTTTTGAACAAGACATTTTATTCCATCAAACTTGATTAGCTCGACGAAATAATTCCAAAGTGTGACAGCGCTTCGCGAAAAATGTCAGAAAAATTCGTACCTTGATGTGGTGTCTGGGGTACTCGGGATTATCATTTGGTCCATGTTTGATTGGGTTGAACTTCTCATGATACATATCATCCAGTGATACTGCCCCTGAAGTGTTAGAAATTACTTACTTGGATTGCATCGTGATGTGGTCGCTTTCTCGGTTGATGCAGTGTTCATTACTGTTGGTGATCAGGCAACGACAATAGAGAACCTCTTCAAACGGAGAATTCGAGCCTTTTCCAAGGTTGGATGCAATCATGTTCAACTCAATTGCCGAAGTGTTGACTTCTCGAAATCAAGAGTGCCAAGTCACGCTTGTCTTCAAGTCGACTCAGATTCATCGTGAAAATCATTGGCAAATTGAAATTGATCGGAGACTACCCCTGTCTTCACACAAAAAGAAGACAGCATGGTTGTCCTGCTAGATCACTGGCCACTAACCATAGAAATTTTCCTTACTTAAATAAATTCTTTAACCTATGCCTTTCCCGGCAACAGGTGCCAAAAATGCTTGTTGACGCCTACCAATGTCACCACTGGAAATCAGCGATGGCGTCCGCAGATGTCAATGGGGTGGCAGGTATTTCATGGGCCACGAATAAATCTGCAAGTGCACGGAGTACCGCCGTAGCATTTTACCCGAGAGTAACCCGGGGTGTCATTTATATTTCCGCAGGGAAGGCGGCGGTGTATAGAATTTAATTAAGTTAGGAGGAACCATTATGGATTAATGTCAATGATCCTAACAGGGGCTTAATATTCATGGTAAAGGGGGGTAGTGATCACAAGCACAACTAGATAACATGCCTAGGATATCGAAGAGGAAAGAGCAAGGTCAAGGGTAACTAGAGCCATGGTCTACCGTACTCTCATGAGCAAACCAAACTGAGTCGTTCATACACAAAAGAAAAGCCTGATCAATGGCCTAGAGAGACCGCATCCAGATGAACAGGAGGAGCCTGAACATCCGATGGCTTTATGTACCTCCTACCCCTCTATCCGAACATGGAGGATTACTAGGGCTCGAACAGGGCTGTCACCACCTGCTGGCTACCTCTACAAACCGTGGGATAGAGTTGCATTCAAACGTGGTCATCATCCCAGGCACCACACCTGCGCTAACGAGCACCACTCTAGCCTTGTGCAAGGACACCCTTGTCTATCTAGGACCTTAGCTCTAGAGTGCCCAATTAAGGAAGATAAAACAAAGCCATGATACACGAACTAGTCTATGCAAATGAATCACTCAAGACAATCATAACTCACAAGAAGGATCACATACACCAAGATCATATGAACCTGTAACACCCGGTTTATAAAAGGACATAAACCGAGCAATCGTATACGTGCCAGGATCAAGTCACACGTATATACAACAGAATGAACAAAATATCACAGCACATATCACGTAAAAAGATATAATAAAGTGAATACAAATGTTATTTATTTCATTAATGACAAAATGTTTGATACAGAGTATGCGGAAGCGTAGAATACATATACGAAGTTTCTCGGAAGCTGGGCGCCACAGGGACGTCGACTAGGAGACGAACGCCTAGAAGTCCTCGTAGTCCTGGTAGCTCCGGATGAACTTCCTCACGTCGGCAGGAACTGAGCAGCAATAGAGTATCCCCAAGAGGAAAAAGAGTAGAGTAGGCAAGAGTGAGTACACAACTTGTACTCAACAAGTATAACACAAACTATGAGGCTCTAAGGTTGGCTGACTCGACTGCATTATCTTTTAATCTTGGCAAAATTTTATTAAAGCTATTTACTACAAGTGGATGAATTACCATAAACCCAGTTACATAGAAATTAATAAAAATTAATTAAGAACTACTGAGAACCAAACCGAAACCACCAAGGTAACCCCACTAATCAAAAGGAGGATCTGGGCCGCTCATGACCATGAGCATGGCTAGTATACCAGTTTTACACTCTGCAGAGGTTGCACATCTTTACCCACAAGTCGTGAGCTACGCTAGTTGTTCATCACACTTCCTTAGGTGAGATAACTAGCAAACTCACTACGAGGCCGTTACAAAGGGCACGTTGGTAAGGTGTAACCGCTAAGGAATCAGGCTCCGCAATGATGGGGCCCACCTCGAGGGGTACGCAGACCAAGCCTCGTAGTGCAGGGACCATTGAAGCTCACCACCCCTCCTGCCCCGTCGGTAAGTTACTCCCGAACCAAAATGACCTAATTAGTAAGCTAAGACCGTCCCATTCGAGTCTTGTGGTTGCGCGATTGTCCCAGGTTGTCGCTCTAATGACGTACGGTCCTTATGGAGAGTAGCTAGCACATAACACAGTGCGAGCCCCCTAAACCAAGTTTTTAGAAAAACCAATTTTTAACGAGATGTGAGCCACTCAAACGGGCCACTCCCAGAATTAAGTTGCATATACCATTAATCAAATTAATTAAAAAGGACCATTATGTGTGAGAGCGCTGCAACCTAGCATAACTAAACAAAATGCAACCCAAGGATATATATATATATAAAGGATATAAAGGGGCTAGGAAAGTCCTTATAGGCATACAGTATTAAAATGCAGTATGAAAATGTATTTAAAGTGATAGGTGTTGTTCATGTTATACTTGCCTTCCTCAAACTGTTCCTGCTGCTCAAACTGCTCAGAAGATGGCTCCTGGTACTGGTACTCCTCCGAAGGATCAACGTCTACTCACGATCGCAATGCAAAACTAGTCCACAAATACACATACATGCAAACAGGAGCAAAAACTAAGAAATAGTACAACAATACATAAAAATAGAAAGAAAAACTAAGCAAGAACTATTCTACGTGTTACAACGATCGCATGGACATAAAGAACACCTAAAATGGAGCTAGAACGCGAAAACTAGAGCAAAAACAAGGTCCAGGGGCTTAACTGTAAGAAAAACAGAGTTTCTGGGGGTTTTCTGCAAAAACCGACGACCTAAACATAATTAACAGTTAGATCTAGGGTCTAACACGTAAAACTGACCGGCCAGGACTGCGGGTTCTATTTTTAAAAAGGTCAGGGGGGTCCGTGAAAGATTTTGGGCTGAACTGCAAATACTTTTGAATAAGAAAGGATCGCGGGTTGATTTCGATGAAAGGCAGGGTCTCTTTAGCAAAAGTAGCAGCGCGAAGGGGTATGTTTAGATCTGATCCATTGGATCGAGATCTGAGGGCCAGGGTTTTATGGTTCTGCGATCTAATTAGGGGCGTCGGGTTTGGATCGGGCGGTTCAGAGGGTTTGTGCGCGCGGGCGGCGGCGCAAGTCGCCGGACTTGAGGTTTCTGCGGCGGCGCTCGTCGATTCCTTGCCGGACTTCATCATATTCGATGCTCCGAGGGTCATTTCGACCAAGGCTTGGGTCAGTGGTGCTCAGAGCGGCATGCGCAATCCACCTGAGCACTCATCTGGGCTCGGGGGTGCCCTGAGACGTGGTTGCACGGGCGGCGGCGGGTCTGCGCGGCGTGACTCGCCGGCATGCGCGCTCGGGCGTGCTGCTCGTGGCTAGGAACTGGGGTTGTGGCTTCTGCGTGTGTGCGCCGAGCTAGTGCAAGCCAAGGCAAGGCTCGTGTGGGCCAAACTGTGCTGCAGCATGGTCCGCCATAGCGGGCTCGTGGCGAGGGTCGCCGGTGATCGGTGTCCTAGCACCTAGAGTGCGCCAAGTTCCAAGACATCTAGCGCAAAAGGAGTAGGAGGTCTGGGCGGTGCTCATTGGGCATGGAATCGGACGGGGAGGTGATGTGACGGCGCCGGCGACGAGATCCTGCGGCGGCGCACGGCGGAGCTTGGTGACGAGATCGATGCCGAGGTCGGAGTGGAGGAAAGCGGGCTTGGGGAAGTCGCTTGTCCCACGGCGATGCTCCTGCGCGGCTTGGCCGGGGCTCCGGTGCGGCGGAGTGGCGTGGCCGCGGTGGCGCAGGGCTCTGCTCCGAGCGCTGAGGTTGCGGGGTGGCTGCCGCTCATTTTGGGGCTGCGAGGGATGGGCGTGTGCGGCGCAAGAGGAAGGCCGGGGCGTTTAAAGGAGAGGTGCCGAGGATCTCGGAGGGGGTTTATGGCAGGGAGTCGCCAGAGATCATGGCTGTGATCTCGGCGTGGTCGTTGCGGGCGAGCTGAAGGAGGAAGGAAGCCCTGATAGTGTGGGGTCGGGTGCGCAGTGACGGTAAGGCGCCCACAGGTGGGTGCGCGGCATTTAAGCGGGGGAGGATGACATGTGGACCGAGCGATCAGTGGAAGGAAGAGAGGAGCACGCGCGAGGTTTGGGTGAGGTGCTGACGGGTGGGCCGCGGGGCACGGGACTGGCCTGTCAGTGGGCGAGAGAGGCGTGTGGAGCAGCGCAGACGTGCTGGCCCAAAGCAGCGAGGATGACGCGCGTGCATGACGCGGGCTGAGCGGGGAGAGCGGGGGCGCGCGCTGGGCTTCGGCGCGTGGGGAAAAGCTGGGCCGAGCTGGGGGAGCGGGCCGCGGGGTGAGGGAGAAGGAGGAGAAGGGCTGGGCCACTTCGGTTTGATTGGCTGAAGAGAGAGCGGGTTGGGTTGGATTGCTAAAGGGTTTGGGCTTTCTATTTTCTTTCTCCTTTTCTATTCTATTTCTATTCCTTTTCAAACTCAATTATTTGAATTCAAACTCAAATTTGAATTCAAACCCTACAACACTCAAACAAGTAAAACCATGCACCAGCAAGAATGCACAAGCGTGTTAGCCCTAAAATAAATTTTAATTACTTTATGAAGCAAGAATAAATTATAAATGCAAGGCTAAGCAAATTAAATCCTAGAAAATTAAATAAAGCCAATTAAATTTATTATTAAATACTGAAATTTAATTTAGGGTGTTACAAATCCTACCCCCTTACAGGAATCTCGTCCCGAGATTCTGGGCTGGCTAGCAAAGAGATCCGGATATGTCTTCATCAACTCCTCTTCCTTCTTCTGGCAAGTCCTCCGGAAAGACATCCGGGAATTCAGACATCACGCGAATACCATCCGTGGGTCTAGCCTCTATCTGATGAAGAAAACCAGAAGGCTCTATAGCACTGACTGTCACCTCTTGGCCATCAGATGCTGGCATGTGAACTGTCCGCTGAGCACAATCAATTCTGACTCCCCACTTGGCAAGAGTATCCATTCCCAGAGTGACATCAATACCCTTGGTGTCTATCACCATCAGATTTGCACTGAACTTTACCCCCCCTATGGAAACACTGACTCTGGGGCTGAAGATATGAGACCTCAATTGTCCTCCAGGTGAAGATACTAACATTCACTTCTTTAATGTGCTAGTACGAATACCATGATGCTCGACAAAAGACTGTGTAATAAAGGAATGCGTAGCACCAGTATCGAAAAGCACCGTAGCTAGATAGGAGCTGACCATGGACGAACCAATAACCATGTTCGGAGACTCGGCCGCTGACAAGGCTGTCACATGGTTCACCTTCCCCTGTCGTGGCGCTCTCGGTTGGGCTGGGCGCCCCTGCTGTCCTGCCTGCCGTGGAGCCGGTGAAAGGTGCTTTTGTGGACAACTTTTAGCATAATGACCTTTTTGTCTGCATTTGTAGCACTTGCGGTGGAGGTGAATGACACTACTTGGTTGACCTCCCTGTGAACTTAACATCCCATCTTGCATTATTTCTGCTACTTGCTTTTTGGACTCCTTGCGGCCACGTGGCTGAATCACATTCATAGTGAAAATCAACCCATCCACATAATCATAGAGTGCTTGGTTCTTGACCTGTGTATCTATAGAGCATTCAGGATCCTTTCTCTTCTGGATGGTCTGTAGCTCATCGACCGATGTAGAGTCAAGGTAATGGGGACGTGAGTTCCCGATCTTCCGTCAGGTTCTGGATAACTCTCGTTGTAGGCGGAGCGAGACACACCGATCCGGCTTCAGATCCTAAGACCCGAATCCAGCAATCTTAGCACCACAACTCCTCTGGTTATCAACCGTGTCACAACCCGGTTGACCTCGCCAAGAAGGCTAATCCCTGAAAGCGCAACGAAGAACACAAGCAAGAACTCGAAAGAACGTAGCTCAATTGAAGTGACTCTGCAGATGAAAGATTAATCTCAAAGTTGGGGTTTCACAAACCGACACGGCGGCGAAATTGTTCTCGACAGAATAATCTAAGCAAAACCCAAGTAACCTAATGACGGCTGCTGTGTATATAGAAGAGAGAGGCTAGGGGGCGGCCAAGGGGGTGGCCGGGCAACCCTAGGGAATACAAGGCCTTCGGGCCCAAAAACTGGCGTCGCTGCATCCAGGCAGATTCTGGTCGTCATGTTGTTTTGACTATTCCCATCGACTCCGAGCGTATTTTGATATGGGATCAGTTGGGTTGGAAATCTTATCTCCTTAGCTTTCCAACGATATATAGAACGCCCAAAACGGAGCCCGTATGTGGCCTGGGCGTCCGTTTTCATGAGGCCTGCTCCTGCAGTCCGAACCGGACTCGCGAATAAATCGGACTTCAATGTGGATTGGGCTTTGAACTCTATCTTTGCTTGGGCCTTGGTCATATGCGTATTGGTCATGTCCTCATCATTCTTCCCTTCTTGGTTTTGAGTCGTCCTCGACTCAAAGTCGCTGATGCTTGCGGAAGTAGTTGTTCCCATTCTTGACATGATCCTGCGTTGCTCCCCTTCTTGAAATTGAACCTGTTGTGACAAAACAAACAAAGAAGAACAAGAGGAACGCTACGTGATAGGATGAGTCTTAAAATAGCCCTCTCTTTCATCAAATTGTTGCACAGCAAAAGGAGATTTCAGATTTGAACACATATAAACACGATGCCCTACTCTCTTACAATTATAATTGCCAATAAAGTGATATGTACATCGAGATAACCATGGCAATCCAACACATTTAAATTTCTCCTCCAAACTACTAAGTGCACACAAAGTATCAAACTCTATATAACCCAAAGTATTTAAAGAAGACAACAATTTCCTTTCATCCTTTTCTGTAGCAATTGGAATCAAATGTTTATTTTTAGCATAAGTCTTTGGTTCCAAAACAAAAGGATCAGTTTCCTTCACAAGTTGTGGCACAGGGATAAACATAGAACTATCACACAACTCTTCTTTATCACAAAATTCAGTAGAATATTTATCATGTGACAAAGTCAATTCAGATTTGGTGTCCACTAAATGTTGCTCTATTATAGCATGAGTGGTGGACAATTTCAGCACATCAAGAGAGCTCTTACCTGAGACAATTACCTGTTCCTTCTCTATCACCTTGTCTTCTGTTTTAGATACATGCTGCAAAATATTAGGTCCAACAGAAGACAAAGCGATATCTTTAATTTGTACAAAATCAGATTTAGAGGAAGGCACTGTAACATCTGAAATAAGGCTAGTTCTCTTTAGCGAGCAAGTCGTCCTCGGGGTCGTTGAGCAATCCTCGGCTCCTGGTATGGCTTTGTATCTGATTTGTCAGACTTCTATTCATAATATAGAGTTTTGCCATGGTTGCTTTGCTATCTTGATAGTTTATCAATCCATGCTTAGTTCGTTCATAAGTTATGCTACGGTCTTGGTTAGGCCAGATGATCTGGGTACGGATAGAGGTTCGTTGTGCTTTCAGGCTTGCTCTAGTGTTTTACTTGTCCATCCGAAGGGTGGGAGACCTGGGGGCACTAGAGTAGTGACTTCATACACGAGCGTGGTGCTCGGGTATGCGGGATCCTTCGGATATGGCCGTGCTCCACGGTGTGACTGGGGTAGACGGAAGGTGGTGATAGCCCTGTCCGTCCGGCGTAATAGCGGTATTGCGTTTAGCGTACTCCCCGACGTTCAGGTTCGGTGTAAGAATTCATGCAAAGAGGTAACAGGACTGGATGTACTCCGGTGCGGGACATTCTCCCAGCTATCCCATTTTCCTGGCACCTACAGTCCTAACCATGATCTAACATGACCCCAGCTTTGGATAGAAGCACTAGGACACTTAACCTAGCCTAAGCTCCAGTTGACTTGACGTAGGATAGAGTAGTTCATTGTTTTATAGTTTCTCTCCTTTATTCCTTCCTCTTGGAGTGTGGATGTGTGCTGTGTCGCATTACCCTTGCTTATTCTTTATCTGTACTTACCCCTGTTAGAGTATTGCCTATTGCTTGAGGCACAATGTCATGGTTAATGTTGAGTACAATACCTTTGCCGCTGCCGTCCTTTGGGACACAAATAAATAACGATACCCTTACTCTCCGGGTGAAATGATACAATGGTATATCCGTGCGTTTGCGGATCCATCTGTAATCGTATTGATTATACCACGAGAGTGGCACCCCTTGGGTGCAGTTGCTAGGATGTGTTCGGCGCCCTCATTTCTAGTGATTGCACTAAGGACTACCAATAGGCATTTCTGGCACTGTTGCTAAGGATTAACCATTCCTAGTGATTGCGCTAGGAAATGTCAACAAGCATCAAGACGGAGAATGCCCAGAAGATTAGCTACCGCTTCCGATTTCTGATTTTTTTTCCTTTAGCCCAAGGGGCTTGTACTCTGATTTCATACCACAACTCTCTGAGTTATGTAATAATTGAACCCATGTAATGGTTTTCATCATTGTATGTCTGTGATATCTAATTGAAATGAGTTCTGTATGTGATAGCTAATGATCCAGGTACTATCACGATGATACATGGATTCGGGTTCTCCTTCCGGAAACCCTGGTCGTTTCAGATAGAAGGGTCAGATTCCAAGCAGTCAAATATGTGCTATTAGAAGGAGAATTGTATTTTCAGACGATTGATGGAGCTTTGCTCAAATGCATTGATAAAGAAGAGGCAAAGGTTCTAATGGAAGAAATTCATGAAGGTGTTTGTCGATCCCATCTGATGAGCCCAAGGTTCATCAAGTTAACTCAGATATGGATGCCAGAATTATTTTTGACGATTCAAATATTAGAGCTGGCAATATTTTGAAGTATCCTAATATTCAGTTTGGAACACTTTGTTCCGATGAAATACATTGCAAGAAACAAGGACTATGTTCTATCAGATGCCAGCTAACTAAAGGAATTTTTATGGGTTCTAATTTTCTCACGAAAGTAGAGAAGATGAAGACAGGAAAATATGTCAATATTGGCTCCCTGCATGTCGAGATCACAGGTGCAGATCCAACTTAATTATGGGTGCTATATCTATATTAGCTTTGAAGTGGTGCAAGGATATCATGTCATTAGTCATCTGGCCGGTATATTATATTATATATCCATGTATGTGAGTTTGTATTCCGCAGGGTGCTAGTTAGTTTAATTATGGAAAGTGTAGTCCGAATATGTTAGGTGCCTGCGTGTACTTGTGCTGGTGGGACCTGAGTCAAGGGCATGCGTGCCTTTCTAATAGGGCTGGTGTGGCCATGTAGGGGACCAGATTGGTTTTGAGTATTTTGTCTAGGGTTTCTCCTACGAACAGTGAGAGGACGTCTCCTCTCATCTATCCTGCCAATCCTTGTGGGATTTGTGTGGAGCACGTGATCGAGTTGCAACAGCTCGGGTCGTCACTTGGAATTCTTGGAGTTCCCCATCTTCTGATCGTGGTTCGTCGTGGCCGCGGGTGGAAGAATTATCAGCTGATCGGATTGCAACTAACACAAGTTTGTGAGCCGATTATTCTATTCTTGCTAATGTTGTCTTTGGTTGACCAATCAAGTCAATTTATCCATCTAGATTATCATCTTGCTTGGTCAATACGTCTGTGAAATTGATCCACATCGGAACTTCTATCGTGGTTTCCTGAGGTCATCAAGAGGAATAGAGCTGCGGTGGTTTGGCCAATAATTAAATTATATAATACTTGCACGGTCTTGGCGTGAATGTTTATTGGCTCAGATTTCTAATTTATCATTGATATTGCTGTTGTTGGAATTTGATCTATCGTGTATATCTCGGTACTTTCTTGAGTTATCTGATTATTTTAATCTCAAGCAATAGTCTGGTGCCGTAGCTGAAGGAGATTACATCTATTTCCCTGAATATTATATTGACTTTATTACAGAATTGCTATGCTGCTGCTCACGTTTGTCTTAGACAGAATTTTCAGTTGCTGAAATTTATCCATAGATTGAGAATATTATATTTAGAAATTATAGCATATGTACCGTGAAAGATTGGGACAATTATTCGGACATCATAAGCGTGTCCTTATCAAGTGGTATCAGTTTTGCTGGGTTGCTCATGGTACATTGCGCTAGTTTGAGGTGATGGATTCTTATGATTTGGACGTATATGCTGAGTTTGTGCCCACACTATATTCAACAACTTCTCGATCTGAGTACTATAAGTGGGAGGATACTATTATCAATTGTTATATGATTGGTGAATTGACATTAGAACAGTTGGCAAATTTGGCAAAGCAAAGTTTCTCTCCTAATGTGTCATTATGGTTGTGGAGTTTGCGACGAGAACATGGTGATGACTATTGTACTTCTTGGTATGAAATGAAGGAGGTCCTACGACGACGATTTGCTCCTCCTCCTGAGCCAGAGAAGAATATATTATCAAGCAGTGGGAGTCCTTATATGATTGCTTCTGAATTTGCTTGTGCTACACAATTTGAGAAGAATGTTTCTACTCACCAGCCGGCTATATTGGAATTGCCTAGTGATCTTCCTGCAGCCACATCCATTGTTGAAGCAAATGTCCCAGTGAATGCTAGTGTTTCTGATACACTTGAGCAGCAAGTTTGTGAAGATTTTGTGGTGAAGCAAATAGTGAACCATTTACAGAATCTAATGATGATGCTCTGGATGGTTTATCTTTGATGTCACATGAGGTGTGTGGTGATGGCACAATCGTTGATATGAAGGGGCAACGTTCCAATATTTTTCAGTCAGAGTGCAAAATCCATGACAAGGTATGCAAATTAATTATTGATGGTGGTAGTGTCACTAATGCTATTAGCTCAGATTTAGTACATGCCTTGTCCTTGTCTACGTGGAGGCTTCCTACACCTCGCTACATGCAATGGATGAATCAATGTGGCACGCTGAAAATTACTCATAGAGCTAGAGTAAAATTTTCAGTGGGGAATTATATGGACACTGTGGACTGCGATGTTGTTCCTATGAATGCTTGTCATATGTTGTTGGGAAGACCATGGCAGCTTGATGTTGATGCAACACATGGTGGTCGTTCCAATCATTATTCATTTGTGCACAAGGGAGTTCATCATGTCCTCAAACCAATGTCAGATACTGCTATTAATACATACATTTTTGCTACTTCGAAAGTAAAGATAAAGGCTACTGAATTTTCTCCAAAGCTGAAGACGGCTCTATTTTCAGAGGGAAAGAATGATGTGGGTGTTTCTGCTCCAACAGTCACTGCGAGTGTCACTTCTGCTCTAAGTTTTACTGCTAGTGTCACAGGCGTTGCGAACACTACATCTAGTCCCACTCAAGATGTTCCAATGTTAACATCTGTTGTTCCTGAAACTAGTTCGGTGGATTTGCAGGCTGATGTTAGAAAATTAATATTTTCGTGTGGTAATTCTGAAATGGCTAAGAATACAACAGAAGATGGCGTGACCATTTTTTTCTCCAATAGCCACTAACATCTATTGTAAGGAGTCTGAAGTTTCAGTGAAGGATGCAAGTAATAACCCATCTGTCTCTGAATTTTTGGCGCCTGCAGACACGAAGAGGATGGAAAATGTGATTACTGCAAAAAGGGTTGAGGTGTTTCCTAATCAAAGTATAGAGCCTTGTGAGCTTACCTCAAAGCCGAGGACGGATTTGTTCCAAGGGAGGGAGAATGATGAGCCCAAGGTTCATCAAGTTAACTCAGATATGGATGCCAGAATTATTTTTGACGATTTGAATATTAGAGCTGGAAATATTTTGAAGTATCCTCATATTCAGTTTGGAACACTTTGTTCCAATGAAATACATTGCAAGAAACAAGAAGGACTATGTTCTATCAGATGCCAGCTAACTAAAGGAATTTTTATGGGTTCTAATTTTCTCACGAAAGTAGAGAAGATGAAGACAGGAAAATATGTCAATATTGGCTCCCTGCATGTCGAGATCACAGTTGCAGATCCAACTTAATTATGGGTGCTATATCTATATTAGCTTTGAAGTGGTGCAAGGATATCATGTCATTAGTCATCTGGCCGGTATATTATATTATATGTCCATGTATGTGAGTTTGTATTCTGCAGGGTGCTAGTTAGTTTAATTATGGAAAGTGTAGTCCGAATATGTTAGGTGCCTGCGTGTACTTGTGCTGGTGGGACCTGAGTCAAGGGCATGCGTGCCTTTCTAATAGGGCTGGTGTGGCCATGTAGGGGACCAGATTGGTTTTGAGTATTTTGTCTAGGGTTTCTCCTACGAACAGTGAGAGGACGTCTCCTCTCATCTGTCCTGCCAATCCTTGTGGGATTTGTGTGGAGCACGTGATGGAGTTGCAACAGCTCGGGTCGTCACTTGGAATTCTTGGAGTTCCCCATCTTCTGATCGTGGTTCGTCGTGGCCGCGGGTGGAAGAATTATCAGCTGATCGGATTGCAACTAACACAAGTTTGTGAGCCGATTATTCTATTCTTGCTAATGTTGTCTTTGGTTGACCAATCAAGTCAATTTATCCATCTAGATTATCATCTTGCTTGGTCAATACGTCTGTGAAATTGATCCACATCGGAACTTCTATCGTGGTTTCCTGAGGTCATCAAGAGGAATAGAGCTGCGGTGGTTTGGCCAATAATTAAATTATATAATACTTGCACGGTCTTGGCGTGAATGTTTATTGGCTCAGATTTCTAATTTATCATTGATATTGCTGTTGTTGGAATTTGATCTATCGTGTATATCTCGGTACTTTCTTGAGTTATCTGATTATTTTAATCTCAAGCAATAGTCTGGTGCCGTAGCTGAAGGAGATTACATCTATTTCCCTGAATATTATATTGACTTTATTACAGAATTGCTATGCTGCTGCTCACGTTTGTCTTAGACAGAATTTTCAGTTGCTGAAATTTATCCATAGATTGAGAATATTATATTTAGAAATTATAGCATATGTACCGTGAAAGATTGGGACAATTATTCGGACATCATAAGCGTGTCCTTATCAAGTGGTATCAGTTTTGCTGGGTTGCTCATGGTACATTGCGCTAGTTTGAGGTGATGGATTCTTATGATTTGGACGTATATGCTGAGTTTGTGCCCACACTATATTCAACAACTTCTCGATCTGAGTACTATAAGTGGGAGGATACTATTATCAATTGTTATATGATTGGTGAATTGACATTAGAACAGTTGGCAAATTTGGCAAAGCAAAGTTTCTCTCCTAATGTGTCATTATGGTTGTGGAGTTTGCGACGAGAACATGGTGATGACTATTGTACTTCTTGGTATGAAATGAAGGAGGTCCTACGACGACGATTTGCTCCTCCTCCTGAGCCAGAGAAGAATATATTATCAAGCAGTGGGAGTCCTTATATGATTGCTTCTGAATTTGCTTGTGCTACACAATTTGAGAAGAATGTTTCTACTCACTAGCCGGCTATATTGGAATTGCCTAGTGATCTTCCTGCAGCCACATCCATTGTTGAAGCAAATGTCCCAGTGAATGCTAGTGTTTCTGATACACTTGAGCAGCAAGTTTGTGAAGATTCTTGTGGTGAAGCAAATAGTGAACCATTTACAGAATCTAATGATGATGCTCTGGATGGTTTATCTTTGATGTCACATGAGGTGTGTGGTGATGGCAGAATCGTTGATATGAAGGGGCAGCGTTCCAATATTTTTCAGTCAGAGTGCAAAATCCATGACAATGTATGCAAATTAATTATTGATGGTGGTAGTGTCACTAATGCTATTAGCTCAGATTTAGTACATGCCTTGTCCTTGTCTACGTGGAGGCTTCCTACACCTCGCTACATGCAATGGATGAATCAATGTGGCACGCTGAAAATTACTCATAGAGCTAGAGTAAAATTTTCAGTGGGGAATTATATGGACACTGTGGACTGCGATGTTGTTCCTATGAATGCTTGTCATATGTTGTTGGGAAGACCATGGCAGCTTGATGTTGATGCAACACATGGTGGTCGTTCCAATCATTATTCATTTGTGCACAAGGGAGTTCATCATGTCCTCAAACCAATGTCAGATACTGCTATTAATACAGACATTTTTGCTACTTCGAAAGTAAAGATAAAGGCTACTGAATTTTCTCCAAAGCTGAAGACGGCTCTATTTTCAGAGGGAAAGAATGATGTGGGTGTTTCTGCTCCAACAGTCACTGCGAGTGTCACTTCTGCTCTAAGTTTTACTGCTAGTGTCACAGGCGTTGCGAACACTACATCTAGTCCCACTCAAGATGTTCCAATGTTAACATCTGTTGTTCCTGAAACTAGTTCGGTGGATTTGCAGGCTGATGTTAGAAAATTAATATTTTCGTGTGGTAATTCTGAAATGGCTAAGAATACAACAGAAGATGGCGTGACCATTTTTTTCTCCAATAGCCACTAACATCTATTGTAAGGAGTCTGAAGTTGCAGTGAAGGATGCAAGTAATAACCCATCTGTCTCTGAATTTTTGGCGCCTGCAGACACGAAGAGGATGGAAAATGTGATTACTGCAAAAAGGGTTGAGGTGTTTCCTAATCAAAGTATAGAGCCTTGTGAGCTTACCTCAAAGCCGAGGACGGATTTGTTCCAAGTGAGGGAGAATGATGAGCCCAAGGTTCATCAAGTTAACTCAGATATGGATGCCAGAATTATTTTTGACGATTTGAATATTAGAGCTGGAAATATTTTGAAGTATCCTCATATTCAGTTTGGAACACTTTGTTCCAATGAAATACATTGCAAGAAACAAGAAGGACTATGTTCTATCGGATGCCAGCTAACTAAAGGAATTTTTATGGGTTCTAATTTTCTCACGAAAGTAGAGAAGATGAAGACAGGAAAATATGTCAATAATTGCTCCCTACATGTCGAGATCATAGGTGCAGATCCAACTTAATTATGGGCGCTATATCTATGCTTGCTTTGAAGTGGTGCAAGCATATCATGTCATTAGTCATCTGGCCGGTATATTATATTATATATCCATCTTTGTGAGTTTGTATTCCGCTGGGTGCTAGTTAGTTTAATTATGGAAAGTGTAGTCCAAATATGTTAGGTGCCTGTGTGCACCTGTGCTGGTGGGACCAGAGTCAAGGGCCTGTGTGCCTTTCTAATAGGGCTGGTGTGGCCATGTAGGGGACCAGATTGGTTTTGAGTATTTTGTCTAGGGTTTCTCCTACGAACAGTGAGAGGACGTCTCCTCTCATCTATCCTGTCAATCCTTGTGGGATTTGTGTGGAGCACGTGATCGAGTTGCAACGGCTCGGGTGCGTCGCTTGAAATTCTTGGAGTTCCCCATCTTCTGATCGTGGTTCGTCGTGGCCGCGGGTGGAAGAATTATCAGCTGATCGGATTGCAACTAACATAAGTTTGTGAGCCGATTATTCTATTCTTGCTACTGTTGTCTTTGGTTGACCAATCAAGTCAATTTATCCATCTGGATTATCATCTTGCTTGGTCGATACGTCTGTGAAATTGATCCACATCGGAACTTCTGTCGTGGTTTCCTGAGATCATTAAGAGGAATAGAGCTGCGGTGGTTTGGCCAATAATTAAATTATATAATACTTGCACGGTCTTGGCGTGAATGTTTATTGGCTCAGATTTCTAATTTGTCATTGATATTGCTGCTGGTGGCATTTGATATATTGTGTATATCTCGGTACTATCTTGAGTTATCTGATTATTTTAATCTCAAGCAATATTCTGGTGCCGTAGCTGAAGGAGATTACATCTATTTCCCTGAATATTATATTGGCTTTATTACGGAATTGCTATGCTGCTGCTCACGTTTGTCTTAGACAGAATTTTTAGTTGCTCAAATTTATCCATAGATTAAGAATATTCTATTTGGAAATTATAGCATACGAACCGTGAAAGATTGGGACAATTATTCGGACATCATAAGTGTGTCCTTATCAAGTGGTATCAGAGTAACTAAAATTAGTGATTAGAAGGAATGGTTATTTTTGGCCAACAATGTTGGAAGATTGCTTTGCATATTATAGAGGTTACCAAGAATGCAAGAAATTTGGAAGTGTACAGAGAGTTCCTGCATCAGCTATGAATCCCATAATCAAGCCGTGGCCGTTCAGAGGGTGGGGATTGATTCGATCGGTCAGGTATATACACCGTCTAGTAAGAATCATAAATTTATCTCAATGGTGACGGATTATTTTACCAAGTGGGTTGAAGCAATTCCTCTGAAAAATGTGACGTCAAAGGAGATGATCAAATTTGTCAAGAAGCATATTATCTATCGGCTTGGTATTCCACAAACCATCACGACTGATCAAGGTACTATGTTTATGTCAGTGGAATTTGAAGAATTTGCCACTGGAATGGGGATTAGATTGCTGAATTCTTCTCCATATTATGCCCAAGCTAATGCTCCGGCAGAAGCATCCAATAAGGGAGTCATTAAGTTAATTAAAAGAAAAATTGTTGAGCATCCTAGAAAATGGCATACAGTACTCAATGAAGCTTTATGGGCATACAGGATGGCTTGTCATGGTGCTACTAAAGTGTCTCCATACCAGTTAGTATATGGGCATGAAGCTGTTCTCCCATGAGAATTAAAGCTTGATTCACAACGTGTCATGTTTCAAGATCAGTTAACAGCCGATGAGTATTCAGCTTTGATGAAAGATGGATTGGAAGATTTGGCCGGACATCTACTGAAAGCTCTTGCAAATGTTGAGGCAAACAAGGCTAGAGTAGGCCGATGGTACGATAAAAAGGTTAAAGCTAAAAGCTTTGCTCAGAGAGAACTACAGTCTGGAAGTTGATTCTGCCGATGGGAACAATGAATTCGAAATTTGGCAAATGGTCACCAACATGGGACGGGTCATTTAGAATAAATCGATGTGTTCTTGGTAATCCGTATATTCTGGAAATGCTTGAAGGGGAGGAATTTTCCAAAGCTTTTAACAGGAAATATTTAAAGAAATATTATCCTAGCATTTGGGCGGATGCATAGCCGATTAATCAAAGTTATCGGTTGAGTTATGATGGCCGATATGACATGTATCGCCCTTAGTGCAAAAAATCTACACACCTCAGAGATTGATTATGATCAGATTTGATGTTCAAATTTAGATCAGTGTGGGTTTCAATTATCAGTTGATACGACAGAGGAATTCAAAAAAATTGCATTGGGAGAAAGAAGAGATTGGCAGGAAAGGAGTTGGTTAATTGATCATGTTTTTACAAAAGGCCGATCAAATGATCAGGCTGATACATTAGAAGCTACTCCTAGAAATCTAGATGCTGCTCCTAGAAATCTACTCATCGGAAAAGACATTGCCGATGTTTGCCTCGATGCTGACATCTTCAGAGATGACCGAGGCTACCATCTCCATGTCGTTGGCGAGTTCCTCGAACTCCTCCCACTCCTCGCCGCCTAGCGCGAGGTCGACCGGCTCCACCTGCCGGAAGTCGTGGCCAGACTGGTACTATGCCGTAGCAGGAGCTACAGTAGCACCCCAGTAGACCTCGTGTCTAGCAACTTATCGGACACGGCGAGGGATTTCCCGCAGGCGGTCGGCGATGGTGTGGAGGGTCTGGACCTACGACTCTAGGACCGAAGCAAGAGATCAGAAAATAAATCTGAAGAACAAGAGAAGGATATCACTTTGAGGAAAATGACTTACATGCAACCCTGGAGTCGGCGGTGGAGAGCTGGGCCCGGATGACCGCCCGGTCAAATTGCGCCACCTCCAGCTCGGCGGCGAGGCGCTGAGACCTGATGGTCTCTTGGGAGTAGTTTTGCCGAGCCTCGTCCTTCTCTCGAAGAAGCTGGCGGATGAATTCCTTGGTGTCTTTGGGGACACCGGGAAAGGGAGGACCCTCCGAATCGGAGGAATCAGAGGAAGGAGGAGCGTCGTCCCTGCACGATGATTGAACAAACAGAAGATCAGAATCAAATGAGATTGGGTTAATCAAGCATGGGGAGAGAAGCATTACTCCCAGCAGCGGCGGATCACCGGAGGATCGTTGGAAGGGCCTTCGCCGGAGTGTTTGCTGCCCACCATTGCTACAGGAGTGTTAGGGTTTTTCAACTGGAGAGAGGAAGGAAAGCAGAAAGCATTGTAGCTAATGGAGGCTTGTTGCCGATGCCAAGCCAAAGGGTGTTATTTATGGGCCGAGTAAAGAGAAGAGATTGGGTAAAAAGACAGAAGATGGATCGCCGCATTCAGATTATGTGGATGAAAAATGAAGAACCAGGGGCAAAGAAGAGTTTTTTCTCGTCCGGTTTAAGCGTACCATGCGCATGGGGTACGAGGAGCTGCTCTGAATGCTGGTTGGAGCGTTGGTGCACAGGATTAATCATTATTTGAAATAATTTCGGAGCAACAAATAAATTATTCCGAAACTGGGGGGCATGTGTTGACACCATTTTTTGACACGTGTCAAGGAAGATGATGATGAGAAGGAAAGGCTGCCGATTTGAAAGAAACTAAAGTATGCACAGTATCAGAGTCTGCTGATTGGGCTGCAGCCGATGGGCCAGAAGAATATTTCAAGAAGATGTTGATCCGCACGGTTTCATGATTAGGCGATGGAATTTGCGGATAAATCAGAAGAAAGGAAAGAATTTGATTCGACTAGGATTCTGATGATTCGGTTGTAATTTTTAGATAGTTTATTTTAGAGCCATAATCGGCTAGGACTTGTTAGCATAGGCTATATATATCAGTTGTACGGGACCGAGAAAAGTTGATACACATCCAATACAACAAACTCTTTACAATTTCCTTGCAATTTACTTTTCTGTCGGCGACTTCACTATTTTCTTTTTCGGCAAGTTCTTTCAAGTTAATCAAGGACGTCTCACATTCGAGCGACTTGATTTGCTAGTGAGTTTTCGTTTTATCGAATAAATTTGAGCTTTAGCTACCGGGCATATCGCTGTGGCTTCGTTCAAATCTATTCAAAGCTATCGAGTATATCTAGGCTTTGATCTCGGGCGCATCGCTATTTTCTCGTCTAGATTTATTTACAATTTATCGATATCAGCTAGATTTGTAGGTTTTTCCTATGTTTTTGGCCATTATCACACTTATCTGCTTAGAAACATATATCATAAAGGCCGGTTTTGATCTGTTTCGAGCGACATCATCTATGTTACACATTCGTAGCTTAGATACACACGTGCAATCGGCTGTCCCAAACCAATTTTGCCGTTTTCCGCATCGGGTGAATCTGCCGACACATTTGTTTATCCTGCGCTTGCATTTAATATTCTTTTGTCGCTTTCCCTATCGGCAGAGCCTACCGATACGCTAGTGTGAGAGATATTCGGAATCCCAGCTGATATGCTCTCGAATTTAATTTTTATTTATTCCTTGTCAATTGCAGGTCAAATTGACTGGCACGCTTGGTTGACTTTTCGAAGCTTGGCGAATACTTGCCCTCGGATTCCTGTGTGTTGATTTTTATGTCAACACAGAGCAATCCTAGCAACAACTAATGAAATTGTTGATGAAATCAATGACTACATGATCAACTTAATACCAAGTATGGAAAAGGAATACTACAGTGCAGTTACAATATCAAATTGTACAGATACATGTAATGATGTTGTTGACATAGAATCGTGCCAAAACACACTCGCTAGAATGCACGACGATCGTCAAAATGATCAACACTAGCCTAACCCTGGGCAGGCCGTTTGACCGGTGCCATCGATCGGCCTGACCGGTGCAGGCATGGCTTCATGAAAGCCTAGAACGGCGAGCTCGGGAGGGACCTGTCGGAGTTCGTGTAGCTAGGGTTGCTCTGAGATCGGCAGGCCATTCAGAATGTCCTCAAACATCATCGAGACGAAGAAGAATAGCAATTAGGGTTTGGAAAAGGCTAGGGTTTGAGAGACAAAAAATAATGTGATTTTTGGATTGATTTGATTAGGAATAACCTCAATCGGCCTTAGCCTTCATATATATAGCCGAGGAGGACGTACCCCTTCACAAGTCAATTTACAAAAGGAAATCTATCCTAAATCTAAATCTACTCGCATTACAGACTCAGACTGGTTTGACCGGCGTTGACGCTCACTAATGACCATTTCCAGGCGTCACCTTGATCAAAAAATCATGAGAGTTTGCATTTCTTACACGCATCTTTATCCAATAAAGTTCCTAAACCACACTTCACCTTCTAGAAAATGCAAATTGTGTTTTTGAGCTAATATGCAAATTGCAAGCACATTTGGCCCGACATAAAATCACAGAAAATATCAGAGTGTCGATTCAGGCTCATTGGACCAAGTGTAGCCAAAGAACCAATCCAAATCCACTCAAGACCGGCCAAGACCAGCGTGGACCAGACAAGGCAGCCTAGGACAGCCCACCAGAGGAAATTGGGGGCGGTTGGCGCCACTGGCAGGCCGGCCGACCAGCCTGGTCGGCCGACCGGCCCGTGGGCACCACCACCTTAAGCTTGCTACGTGGCAGCATGGGATTGGCTCACAACATCGGTTTGCAGAGGATTGGCAGCTTCTCACCCGTGGCTCCCTGCTATAAATACAAGGAGAGGGGGTAGAGAATGAGAACACACACACACACACCCCCCACACTTACCTCTCCTCTCTTGCTCATCTTGTGTAGGCTTTAGGCTTAGTGGAGTTTAGGAGAAGTCTAGGAGTCATCGAGTCGCCAGAGTTGCTCGAGAGTTCTGGTATGGGTTCATTTGTAGCTCTCTCTTTTAATATTTGGTAGTTTGTAATAGAATTAGACTATGGTTACCGATATCTGCTCGAAGTATATTCTGAGTTGTCGGATATATGCTTCTTGATCTGGTTGCGTTATTGTTCAATGCTGGCATTGCATGATCACTCTATGCTTGCAATGGTTAACATATCGGTCTTAAAACTCTATCAACTGCTTTAGTATTCGTATGTTTCCTCTAGTGTGATGTCTGTCCATCCGGAGGGAAGGGGCTCCGCGCGGGACACTAGAGTATCGCTTACTAGTGTAGACATAGTGTCTAGATTAGCTAATAGTTGCTGGATGTCAACTATACCCACGGTTTGTAGAGGTAGCCGGCGGGTGATGACTGTCATGTTCGAGCCCTAGTAATCCTCCACATTCGGTATGGGGGGTAGGAGGTGCATAAAGCCGCCGGGGTGTACGGGCCCCTCCCGTTGCTTCGATAGCGGTCTCGCTATTGTGTAGTTTAATCTCTGACGATCTAACCATAAGATGGCATAGATATAGCTAGCCTAGCACAGTTTACTCGAGCTCTAACTTCTGCCTTGCTCCCGGCCTAAAGCATCTTTTCATTTCTTTTATTTATTTATCTAGAGGGTAGTTTGTGTGTGTGTGTGTCACACTACCTCCTACCATATTATCTATCTTACCACAGTTTATGCAAGAGAATATCCAATCTAGATAAAGTTCACCAACTAGTCTATATCTCTTCATTCACCGCCTTCCCTGCGGAAATATAAATGTCACCCCGGTGTACTCCCGGGTAAAATACTACCGCGGTATTCCGTGCGCTTGCAGATTTATTCGTGGTTCATGAAATACAGCCACCCCAATTGGCGTCTACGGGCATCATCACTGTTATCCCGGTGGTGACGCTAGTAGGCGCCAACAACCGGTCAGACCGATCGACCTCGGTGCATGCCAAATTTGGCTGTCAACATATGCCCCCCTATTTTTTAGTGAATTTATAAGCTAAAAAGCAAAGATCAGAACTAAGTTATACAATACATGAGGTCTAAAAATATTACTAAGGGCGATCTCTTAAACTGGCCATCTTCATCTTCATCCATCTTGCCAAACGCTGGGGTAGTAGCTCTTCATGTACCTTCCATTAATTGCTCTAGGTAGACGATCTCCTTACAGCGTCTCCAACATATAAGAATTCCCGAAGATAGTTTTAACAACTCTTTATGGACCTTCCCAACTTGGTGACCACTTACCAAATTTATTGCTTTTCATCCCAAGAGGCAATATAGTCTTCCAAACTAGATCTCCAACTTGAAAAGATTTACCTTTTACCTTATTGTTGTAAGCTCTAGCAACCCAAAGTTTGTATTTCTCAATCTCCTTTAAAGCCCTCATCCGCTTGTCAGTCACTTCATCAATATTATCCATCATCAAGTCATAGTAATCAACAGCAGAACGATCATTTTGCTTAGCCAATCTATAAGCGTCCAGATTTACCTCAACAGGTAAAACGATGTGGCAGAACCAACAGAATTAATCCAGTTAAAGTGCCCTAACCAACATCTACACGCACTTCAACGGAGTAATCTGATAATCTGTCTGGTAAAATCCCGATAACACCACTGTATTTCGGATCGAAACAACATACCTCACTCGAAAGTGAGTCCTGAGATTACAATACAAACTTTAATAGTAAAAGTTATTGCAAACTGAGTTTGAGGATTCAAGTAGGGTACCTCAGAAATTTGAAAGTAGATAAGTTCTTTAGAGTTTATAAACAGCGGAAAGAAAACGATAACTAGCGACGATATATGACATCATGATGAAGCCCGTACATGACGTCAATCTCACCAATCATTCCCAGAGTTACCTAAAAACAATGTTAAAAGCAAGACTGAGTATACTAATACTCAGCAAGGCTGACCCGTCTAAGGGTATATAATATCCCTTTAACTAGACATGCTAGGTTTGTGCAGGCTTTGGGGTTTCTTTTGCTGAAAAGCAACAAATAGTAGGTCCTTAATTTCAAGTTTTAGCTTTCAGATTCAAGTTGGATTAACCGTTCTAAGTTTGCACCTATCTATACAAGCATGACATAGAAATTAATTGCATTCAACAAGATTGAGTATTATCTTTGTTTCACTTCTTACTCTATGTGGTAAAGAGATTAAGCAGTCTCAATATCCGTGAGAGGCGGAACAGTTCGAACCGAATTTCAATCCTTGCAAGGTAAAACCTAACACACACGCTTGGGGTACCGTTGAGTCACTCTCAAGCAACCGTTTGCTTCTCATTCCGGTTCATGGACAGGGCCACTCTCCCCGACTACAGCAAGCCCGACCCTCTCTGCAGCCGTGGCCGTTGCGCAACATATAATAAACTTTCGAACATAAAATAACTTCCTATCTCTAAGAGAGAGTGGGGTAAAGTCCACTTGCCGGGCTGATCAGTTACTAGGCTTGCCGCGTACCATATTTATGGCATGTGGCTAGTACTTTCAAACACTTAATCAACACTACCACACACTGCGGCCTTATCAAGTTTTATCAACACAAACGGATTACCACCATGAAACTTGTATCCCAATCCATCTATGGTCCTTGTAGTGATTGCAGAAAGTAAACAATCAACTCCTCTAAGCTCGCGAGTGACAGGCAATCACTCGACTTTTACCGATCCTATTAGCATAGCATCTATTCGAACTCAGATTCTAGTATTCAATCAATAGGAACCTAGAATTATGCATCTAAGGTTTTCAAGCAATTCCAATAACTTAAATGCACAATTAAATAAATTGTATAATTTAAAATAATAGGATTATGCACCGGGGCTTGCCTTTATTGGTATCTACAGACTTAGTAGACTTTAGGTCTTCCAAATTTGGGTTCGGGTCTTCAGTTAATTCGGCAATGTTGGTCTGGACTTCATGCAGTTCACTCTTGAACTTCGGGTTCATATTCAGATCTTTGTTATCTTCCATAATGTTGACTTGAACTTCAGAAGTATCCTCGTCTGGTTCCTGAATGACTTTGTTCATCCCGTTGACTAGCGATATTATTTTTATATGCAATGCAGTACTCGGAATTAGTGAAGTGCTTAAGTATAGCTTTCCTTCACTAAAAGATTATTATCCAATAAAGTAAAAATTTAAGACTAGCTTAAAAGTATTACTTTACTGGGTAATTGTTTATAGAGTACAAGAGAATATAAAAGATTTAATGAAATAACACAACTAGTTACACTAGGAAACATGGTTTGAAAACAAGAAAAAGCAAAGGTGGATCTATTTAGGAACATGGGATGGGTTGAATTCAAATCTAAAATTTGAATTCAAAACAAAAATTAACAACTAGGGTTTAAACATCAAACATCAATTCAATTTTAAAAAGAAAGGACTGTGCATATGAATCAAGTCTAAACATGGAGCTTATTTTATTAAAAACAACACTAGTATGAATTAACCTTAAAACTCAAACATAAATAAAAAAACTTAAGCTAAACAATGCAAAAATTATCCCAAAAAAATTTATCATAAACTACTTGTGATTAAAAGAACTCATGATAAAAAATATAACCCTAATTCATTAACAAAAACATGCTTTAATAAATTAAACAAGTGCATTAGCTAGAAATAAACAAACACATGACATATCAAGCAAAAATCAAGCATTTGAGCCACCAATTTCACACAAGACTATACATGGTAAAATGATGCTAGGTTCCAAAAATCAAGCATAACAAAGCTATGATTAAAAAGATATAAATAAATTACTCATTTCTAACTATTAAACTAGAGCACACAATATAAAGTTTCATACAAGCTTTAGTAGCAAAAGTTGTAAAGCTAGTCAAGAGGAGCACAACAAAATTAATTTGGTATTTTTATGATTTGTCTACATTTTTCTAGGATTTTTCAAAGTTCACAGCAAAAGGAAATGAAAACCTTGCGATCGGGTCCCTATGGCCATGGCCGGCGTGGGGAGCTCGGTTCCAGCCAAATTCCAGCGAGCCTGGGCCTTGAGGGCTAGGGGAAACTTAGGGGAAACGGTGAGGGGAGTTGTGCGCACCTTTTGGTGGCTTGGGTGGGGTGCGGGTGGCATGTAGCGGCGGCGCGACGGCAAGCAGCGGGCCGGCGGCGAGGTGAGCCGTGACAGCGGCGCTCCGGTGAACTATGGAGGTGGCAGTCGGGTTGAGAAGCTCCACTGAGATAAGGCAATGCTAGCGGGCTGCTTGATTTGGACAGAGATCGGGTGGAGAGGGGGCTCCACGTGCGGGCCGGCGAGCGGCGGCGCACATGGTGGCCGGTGGCAGTGGATGCCGGGGAAGGGGCTCGACCGAGCTATTTATAGGCCGTAGAGGAGCGAGGATTAGTGAGCAGAAGGAGGATATGGACTTCTCCAGGCTGGGGGCGAGTTCCAGCAGCAAGGCTGGCTTCCCAGCGGCGGCCGGCGGGCGTGGCAGCGAGGCAGGGAGTCGGGGTGGTGTGGCGTGGCTAGGAAAGGGCAGCAGGGGTGGCGGAGTGTGTTGACGGTGCTTAAGTGCCATTTTCACCCGTCAACTATACTCAATAATAAAGGAAAACTACATGCCTTACTTACATATTTGTATCACTAACCTCGCTCCACAGTTGTTTTCAAGTTTTGTACATTTAAATGAGCAAGAGCGGAATAAGACGAAAGCAAGCAGCAGACGCCACATAACTACGCAGAATATCGCATCCGGCGTCACACCCTTACAAAGAGGGCCCACATGTCAGAGGAAACGGGGCCTCCACGCAAGATGCACTAGAGGATAAGGATAAGATCCAACGAATCAACCACCCAGCAAAGGATCGGCGCGAACGGCTGACAGGTGGGGTCGGCCCACCCCTAGGGTCGGCCGAACCTGGCCTACAACGCGTCTAGGTGCATCTCGAGGAGGAACAGCCAAGGCACCTGATCACCTTCCATATATGCGTTGGCAGGAAACCGACCTCCAAGTAATATAAATAGGGCCTCCCCCCCTCTCAACACACACACACACACACACTTCATTCCATTCTCTCCAAGAAGGCTCTCCTCTCTCATGCTCTCTTAGATAGGTAGTGGAGCTAGGCTAGTTTTCTTTAGCGAGCAAGTCATCCTTGGGGTCGTTGAGCAATCCTTAGCTCCTGGTATGCCTTTGTATCCGACTTGTCAGACTTCTATTCATAATATAGAGTTCTGCCATGGTTGCTTCACTATCTTGATAGTTTATCAATCCATGCTTAGATCGTTCAAAAGTTATGCTATGGTCTTGGTTAGGCCAGATGATCTGGGTACAGATAGAGGTTTGTTGTGCTTTCGGGCTTGCTCTAGTGTTTTACTTGTCCATCTGAAGGGTGGGAGACTTGGGGGCACTAGAGTAGTGACTTCATACACAAGCGTGGTGCTCGGCTATGCGGGATCCTTCGGATATGACCGTGCTCCATGGTGTGACTGGGGTAGATGGCAGGTGGTGACAGCCCTGTCCGTCCGGCGTAACAGCAGTGTTGCATTTAGCGTACTCCCTGACATTCAGGTTCAGTGTAGGAGTTCCAGCAAATAGGTAACGGGACTGGATGTACTCCGTTACGGGACCTTCTCCCCGCTATCCCATTTTCCTGGCACTTGCAGTCCTAATCATGATCTAACATAACCCCAGCTTTGGATAGAAGAACTAGGACACCTAACCTAGCCTAACCTCCAGCTGACTTGACGTAGGATAGGGTAGTTCTTTGTTTTATAGTTTCTCTCCTTTATTCCTTCCCCTTGGAGTGTGGATGTGTGTTGTGTCGCATTACCCTTGCTTATTCTTTACTTGGACTTACCCCTGTTAGAGCATTGCCTATTGCTTGAGGCACAATATCTTGGTTAATGTTGAGTACAATACCTTTGTTGCTGCTGTCCTTTGGGACACAAATAAATGACGATACCCTTATTCTCCAGGTGAAATGCTACAACGGTATATCCGTGCACTTGCGGATCCATTTCTAGTGGCACCCCTTGGCTGCAGTTGCTAGGATGGGTTCGGCACCCTCATTTGTAGTGATTGCACTAAGGACTGCCAACAGGCATTTCTGGCGCTGTTGCTAACCCTCATTTCTAGTGATTGCACTAAGGACTGCCAACAGGCAATTTCTAGCGCTGTTGCTAACCCTCATTTCTAGTGATTGCACTAAGGACTGCCAACAGGCATTTCTGGCGCTGTTGCTAAGGATTAACCATTCCTAGTGACTGCACTAAGAAATGTCAACAAGTATTTCTGGCGCCGTTGCCGGGGACGGCATGTGAACAAAGATATTGTGCTGATATTAACTTAGACCTTGTACTCAGGATATAGTCTTTACTCTTTCGGGCTAATGTCACTTTATGTCTTCTTTTATTTTTTGATTAGAAACAAGATAGGGGTAGTGTCTGACCGGTTTCTCCCTACCAGAAAACTACATAGACAATCCAGAAAGGCTCGCGAGAAGGGCACGACCTCACGTCACCTCGCGTAGTTCCTCCTCTCGCTATCCTCCCGGCACAAGAACTCATTTCGGAAGCACCACTCGTTCTTGAGGCTATGGCTCAAAAGACTCTCCGCGAGTTCTCCGTCCCCTCCACCGACAATGTGGCCACTGGCCCCAACATCAATGTCGGGGACGTGAACTTCGAGCTCAAATCAAGCCTCATCAACATGGTGTAGGCTAGCCCATTCTGTGGCAACCCGAACAAGGACGCAAATGCACATTTGAAGAACTTTCTGGAGCTCTGCGACACCGTTGTCATATGGGGTGTCGCCGCCGACATTGTCAAGCTTCGTCTGTTTCCCTTTTCCCTCTTGGGAAAGGTAAAAAGTGGTTTTATAAATAAAAGGACATCGACACCTGGGCCAAATGCTCCAAGGCGTTCCTCGCAAAATTCTTTCCGCTACGCAAAACAAATGCCCTACGCGGAAAATTTTCAAGTTTCCAGCAGACAGGGATGGAATCCATCCCAGAAGCTTGGGAGAGGCTGCAGGAATACATCCTGGCCTGTCCTCATCACGGTATGGACAAGTGGCTCGTCCTGCAAAGCTTCTACAACG
The DNA here is from genome assembly GCF_016808335.1 of Panicum virgatum. Lineage (NCBI taxonomy): Eukaryota > Viridiplantae > Streptophyta > Magnoliopsida > Poales > Poaceae > Panicum > Panicum virgatum. The sequence goes on along the minus strand of NC_053138.1, from coordinate 33,592,382 downwards.
GGCTCACAACGACATCTCGAGCCAATATTGATGCCGCTGCTGGAGGAGCCTTCCTCGACCTGGACATAGCCAAATCCAAAGAATTGGTCGAGAAGATGGTCTCCAATCAGGGGTGGAGCGATGAACGACTCCAACCCCGCACCAAAGGCATGCATACCGTCAAAGAGACGGATATGATTGCCACGAAGCTGGACCTCCTAATCAAGAAGATGGAGGAAGGGAGCAAACAACCGATCCATGCTCCCGTTTATGCCATGGGTTCGCACTTCACGTGCGAAGTCTGTGGTAATGATGGACACTCGAGGAACGACTGCCCCGAAACCCGTGAAGACTGCGCCTACCTCAACAACAACAACAACAACAACAACAACAACAACAACAACGGGTACCGTCCACAACAAGGAGGCCAGGGGTGGAACCAGCCACGTCCACCTTTTCAGGGAGGTAATAACTACAATCCTTCTTATAATTCGAATTTCAATCCAAACCAACCTCCCTTGAGAGAACTTGTTCTTGGCCAAGTTAAAATCAACAAAAATATAAATAAAAAGCTCTTGGCCAATGACAAATCCGTGGAAAGTTTAAATGTCAAGCTTGAAACTTTGTCTTCAACTCTTAAAAACCAGTTAAGTTTCAACAAAATAATCGAAACCCAGCTTGCACAAATTGCTGCTTCGTTACCTGCTGTTGAGAGCGGGAAGATCCCGGGTCAACTTGAGTCTCCCGTTGAAAATTTCAGCATGGTGTCTACCGGATGGGGTAACTCGTCCCGGAGGCCACCACGCAATAACCATGCAGGTAGGTACTATCCCCCAAGGAACGACGTTTGGGATGGCATGGTGGCAGCAGTGCAAGAGGATCCAGGGGTCCCCATGATCAGCTGCTCGATCTACATCAAACACTTCGAGCGATGCCTATGCGATCTGGGGGCAAGCGTGAATATAATGCCCAAGGTAATATATGAAGCACTTGAATATCCTGCTCTTTCACCAACAACTATGCTCGTACAGCTTGCAGATTCAACCATTCGGTATCCCGAAGGGATAGCCGAACACGTTTTTGTATGAGTACGAGACTCCTTCGTCCTTGCTGACTTTGTGGTAATGGATATGGAGGGAGACCTCGGAGTCGACCTCGTACTTGGGCGATCTTTTCTAAGGTCTGCCAAGGCAAGGATCGATGTCGGAAAGGGAGAAATCTGTTTCCGTGTTGGAAGGGAGGATATGTTTTTTAGGTTCAAGAAGAAGGAAGAGCAGCGCTTCATGATCCAACAAGACAGTGAAGGGCAAGCACTCTGGGGTGCCCCAGAACCCCAGCCAGAACAACGACCCTCTACACCTAAAAGAAAGAAGGAAATAAAGGTGTGGTGGAAGGTCGAGAGTTCGGCCTCGTCCAGTTCTCCAGGACGAGCCATCGAATGGTAAGAACAATGGAGAAAAGTCGTGCACGTCGTACTTTAAATGATGCACACTTGCCAAAGGTAAATTGGTATTTATCTCATATTTGTTTTCTCTGCTTTTCAACATTTTCTTTGCACCTTATTTGTTTTTCTCCACTTCATGTTTGAAATTTTCAAAATTGTTTTCTGCATGCTGGAATTTTTCTAGCATTTTTCCCTTTTTACAAAAAGACCAAAAACATTTTTTGAGTTTTAAAATCCTTAGGGAAAAATAATTTGGACATCTTTTCGAGCAAACTTTTGGCCGTGCACCATATTTTCAAAGTTTGTGACCGTTGAGGAGTCACCTGGCCAACGGCGGGCACCAGGGGGTCCACCCTGGGGCCGGCCGACCCCACAGGTCGGCCGACCCAGGGCCAAAGTCTCCTCGCCCCACCTTCTCCAACGGCTTCCTGACCATTGTGCCTGGCTCCTTCTCAGGTGCACTCGCCCAGTTTCCTTCAAATAGAGGCCGAGAGAGGGGTGATGAGCTCTCATGCTCACTCTCTCCACTCTCACTCCCTCTCACACATTCTTGCTCGGGTTTCCTTTGGATTTTGGCTCAAGTTTGATTGCAAGAACACTCTGTCTCTCAATTCTTTGCTACAAGATTGATCACATAATTGGAGGAACAACTTTCGGGTAAGAATTTCATTTTCATTTCACTAACGTAACCCGAATCGAGTTGTTCTCGTTCGTTCTTGTTCGTTCATTTTGCAAGCATGAAGGGTGTAGGTCGGAAACTTTTCGGAGCTATCAAGAAGATGACAGGGTCAAGCTCATCTCATTCACGGGGTGGGTCGAGCTCCCGTCATTCCCCGGAACCTACACCAACGCCGACCACGATGGACTATGAGCAAGACGAACAAGAGGAACAAATACAGGAGCAAGCTGAAGAACCGCAAGCCGAGGACATGGAAATAGATGAAGATGATGCACCGTACCTTGACTTGCAAGACGACCACGAGCGTCAAACCTACGCCATGATCAAGAATCGAAGCTTTGGTCATAGCAGAGCCTTCGATCCGGACCTTCTCGAAAAAACAGTTATGGACGTTGACCTCGCTCGTGTTTGGCATGCGGTTGGATGGGATGGTTTTGTGCCCGTTGAGGAGAATGGTTCTGTCTCCTCACTATCCAGTTTCTTTGCACTCTTCGGGAGGTGGACGATGGTGTTTCTTTCCGACTTTTTGGAGTTGAACGCTATTTTAATTGGAGAAATTTCAGTCACCTCCTTGGTTTTAGCGCGCGCTTGTCAGTTTCCCTTGCAAAAGCTTGCCGCGGTTTTGATCGACATGAATTTTGGGGTTTGATTTCGGGTCAAGTTGTTCATGGCAAGTTTGCACCTTGGTGCAATGACATTCAAAATCCGACTCTTCGTTTGATGCACAAGTGGGTGGCTATCACTCTCTTTCCAAGAGATGATCCACGACCAGTGCGCAATGATGAGTTGACGATATTATACGCCATGGTCAACAAGATCCGAATCTCCCCCGCACAAGCAATGGTTAAGCAATGGCTCACAAATTTTCGGAAGACAGGTCCTATTGAATGCACTTCTTTGGTTACCCGCATCGCATCAAACATGGGAATCTTAGACGGGAACCCTGTTCCTTTCATTGAGGAGCCCCGTGTTATGATCGATGAGGCGTACTTGGTTCAAGGCCACACGCTCAAGAAAGGCCTGGATGACTCCTTGATTTTCTTTTCGCTTGGTTTTGCAAATGAAATCCCATTGCCAAATGCGAGATATCATTTGTATAACTGCCGTTCGCTAACCATCCCTCTTGTTCCACAAGAGGAGAGCCGCCGGCATAGTGTTTCTGGTCTTCCTGGCAGGGTTACAAGAAGTAGGGCCAGAAGGGAGGAGTTCATACAGCAGCAACCTCTGCCTCAACCACAGCAATATGAGGCTGGAGGTTCATCATGGCAGAGTGCTTGCTCCACTGAGTGGGCACAGCAGGCCTCAGGGCACCGGTCCACCAGTTCCAGCTCCAGTGGTCCCCCGCGACGTACAGCTTCGTCCAGAGGTTTCACCACTCTGACTCGGCAGATGGGCGAGCTGGACGTGCGCACCACCAACATCGATGAGTCGCTGGGCCAGCACATCGAGTCAACACAGAACTGGCAGCGATACACAGGCGAGAGGATCCGCAATTTGGAGCAGCAACAGCAGCAATCCCAGGAGGAGTGGAGGGCCTACTACCGTTGGGCTGGGTTTAACCCCAACCAGCAACAGTGAGCCTGAAGCTAGCTTGGGGGAGGACCCCATGAGAGGTACCTTGTATCAAACTCTTCCTTTACCGCTTTCCAAAACCTTGCATGAAACCAAACAAAAATTTGCAAAATTCTGAAAATCCATAAAAATTTGCATAACTAAAATCAAATAAAAATTGGCAAAACCTTTAAAAACCCAAAAATATTTACTTGCTTTCCAGTATGTGTAGTAAGCATGTGTAGTTTTTCCTTGTTGAGATGATGAATAGTTGCTCTGTTAGTTCCATTCATATGCCTAATTACAACCTTGTGCTCTCCCTAAGTTCTGAGTTTGGTGGCTAGATGTTCAAACCTTAAGCTTGAAACTTGTGGGTAGAGAAAAGCATAATTCTAATCTAGGTTGTTGTGGGTTATGATATTGCTGAAAAGAGTTGCTATGATCTTATCCTACGTGATGCTTGATATCCGGAGTATTTCTTTTCAAAAATACAAAAAATAGAATAAAGTTCCTCGGTGATAAGCAATTCCTATCCAGAGCCATATGAGTTACAAGTTTGAAAAGCCTTTTCTACATATGCAACTTGTCTTCTCACTGAGCTTTGTCAAATTATTGTGACCCTTTGTGAGAATCACTTCATATGCCCATGATCAAGATCACATACTGTAAGGATCACCAGGGTGTCCGACCCTAGAGGGGGAGGGGGTGAATAGGGTCTCTAATTTGCTTTCTAACCTAGGCTCAATCTACTTGCATATGATAAACCTAACACGTCCTACACATGCTAGTTATGACTAAGGTTTATCTATGCTACTCTCTACTTACCCCAAAAGACTTGCAACCTATAGCCAATCCTAATCAAACTAACTAGGAAAGTAAAGGCACGCAAGATAGAGTAAATGCGGAAACGTAATATGGTAAGTAAAGAGGTAAGGGAGAGAATATGCAAACTCCCGTGAAGACACCAAGACACACGATTTAACGTGGTTCGGTTAGGACACCAAGTCCCTTCCTACGTCCACGGCCACTTGTCCAACAAGAACAAGTGTGACACCGAGTCTCTTCGCTTGATCACCGTCTTGCGTTCGCCACCAAGGCTTCCGGCAAGCAAAGGCTAAGTGGCGCCAAGTCACCAAGACAAGGCCACCGCCACCGTCTCTCTCGAAGCGTCACCAACGACACCGTCTTCACTATCAGAGCTTCTCACCAAGAGGGGTCTCCTTCCCCGTACAAAGTGTCGTTGGCTCTCCACACCAAGTCGGAGGGTCACACGATGAGTACACAAGATGCTTGCCGCAGCAAGGCTTTCACTCAAGCTAGTTCTCTCAAGAACTAAGCCTAATCAAGCACTAAGCACTCTCACAAGTGTGCTTAAGCCTATATGATGTACAATGAAGCTCTATGGTGGTTGGAGGTGTTCTTCAAGTGTAGTAGGCTTCTCTATTTCTTCAGCAACTCCAGCACACTCCAAATGAGGCGTGGGGTGGGATATATATAGCCCAACCCTCCAAAACTAGCCGTTGAGAAAAGGCTGACAAAATTCCTTAACACCGGTTAATCTGACGCTCCAGTTTTTGTCATCATCGGTTTAACCGGTGAGTGCATTTTCCCAGCAACTAGTCGTTACTGCTCCAACGGCTACTTGTTCAATTGCACCGATGCTCTTGAATTCATCGTCGGTTTAACCGGTGAATGTAACTGTCCTCTGATTTCCGAAAAACCAACTCTCTGGACAATTACACCGACGTATTTGACCGGTGCATCATCGGTTCAACCGATGTATGCATTTTCCTTGGTCTTCTTCTGCCGTTGCACCGACGTATTCAATATCTTCATCGTCGGTTCAATCGGTGAGTGTGTTTCTAGTTTCCAGCCTTCTGGACAACTGCACCGATGTATCTTTTGCCTTCATCGTCGGTTCATCCGATGATAGCAAATTATCACTGTTTTGACTTGATTTCTTCACGGTCTCTTCAATCTTTGTCCTTTGGACCGAAGAGGTTTTAGGGCGCTGCCCTTAGACCCGCGAGGGGCGGCTCCGTAGGGGAACCCCCGTAGGGGTGGCCCTTCGGGCGAAGGGCCTAGCTACGCCTATCTTCTCTTTGTCATCACTTGAACCTAAAAGCTGAGAATGGTCATCTTAACAATCATGTTAGTCCAAGTGTTGTGTTGTCTATATGAATCACCAAAATATTATATTGAAATATGGCATGAGAGGCCATTTTCGCTCCACATACACGTCCACTCGCATGCTATATTTCTACACTAGGAAGATAGCAAGTACATCCCCCATTCATCCACAAATAAAACTCCATGTTGTACCATGTTTACCTCTCTCCAAAGTTATCATCACAATGTATGGGCTATAAAAAAATAATAAAAGATGCATACCCAAAGAAGGTATGCCACATGCCCACAAGGCATGTCAAAAAAAAAAGGGAGAAAAGATGCATACCCAAAGAAGGTGTGCCACACACCCACAAGGTGTGTCAAAAAAAAGGAGAAAAAGAAAAGATAGCCCATACCAAAAATATTACAAGGAAGAGAGAAATCATATAAAGGAGTTTCATCCACCATCCACCAAAAATATCCACACACTTGCACATCTTGATCAAGGCTTATGACTTATTTCTCCTTTGGATCCGATCTTTGACTTAGCGAAATATGATAAGCAAGTTTGCCATTATATCCTCCATACCTACAGATCCACCAAAAAGAGCCATTAGAAGTAGGATGGAAAAACAAAGGCGCATAAAAAGGCCTTGGTGAGGAATGAAACACATTTGAGCGATCCGAGAGATCACCCAAGGAACTACAATATTTCTTTTCAAAAACATTATAAAACCTCTGGATTGACGGTTGAACAAAGGAGTGGTAAGTGGTACTCTACAAGTCGTTCTGACCCTCAACCGCCAAAGATGAGGATGATGTTATAAGCCCCACAGGAGTAAGGTAAAAGGTGCGAATAAGGCCAACTTATTCAGAATAAAGGTAAGAACACTCGGTTGTGCCTTGGGCATAAGTCAGGAATGCAACATTGCAGCAACTCCTGTTCAACAACCTAAGTCTAAAACTTTGCTCGGGACGAGCAAAGGGCTAGCTTGGGGGAGTTGTTGACGGTACTTAAGTGCTATTTTCACCCGTCAACTATACTCAATAATAAAGGAAAACTACATGTCTTACTCACATATTTGATCACTAACCTCGCTCCACAGTTGTTTTCGAGTTTTGTACATTTCAGATGAGCAAGAGCGGAATAAGACGAAAACACGCAGTAGACGCCACATAACTATGCAGAATATCGCATCCGGCGTCACACCCTTACAAAGAGGGCCCACATGTCAGAGGAAACGGGGCCTCCATGCAAGGTGCACTAGAGGATAAGGATAAGATCCAACGAATCAACCACCCAGCAAAGGATCAGCGCGAACGGCTGACAGGTGGGGTCGGCCGAACCTGGCCTGCAATGCGTCCAGGTGCATCTCGAGGAGGAGTCACAGCCAAGGCACCTGATCACCTTCCATATATGCGTTGGCGGGAAATCGACCTCCAAGTAGTATAAATAGGGCCTCTCTCCCCCCTCTCAACACACACACACACACTTCATTCCATTCTCTCCAAGAAGGCTCTCCTCTCTCTTGCTCTCTTAGCTAGGTAGTGAAGGTAGGCTAGTTTTATTTAGCGAGCAAGTCGTCCTCGGGGTCATTGAGCAATCCTCGGCTCCTGGTATGGCTTTGTATCCGACTTGTCAGACTTCTATTCATAATATAGAGTTCTGCCATGGTTGCTTCACTATCTTGATAGTTTATCAGTCCATGCTTAGATCGTTCATAAGTTATGCTACGGTCTTGGTTAGGCCAGATGATCCGGGTACGGATAGAGGTTCGTTGTGCTTTCGGGCTTGCTCTAGTGTTTTACTCGTCCATCCGAAGGGTGGGAGACCTGGGGCACTAGAGTAGTGACTTCATACACGAGCATGGTGCTCGGGTATGCGGGATCCTTCGGATATGATCCTGCTCCACGGTGTTATTGGGGTAGACGGCAGGTGGTGATAGCCCTGTCCATCCGGCGTAATAGCGGTGTTGCGTTTAGCGTACTCCCCGATGTTCGGGTTCGGTGTAGGAGTTCATGCAAAGAGGTAACGGGATTGGATGTACTCCGGTACAGGACCTTCTCCCCGCTATCCCATTTTCCTGGCACCTGCAGTCCTAACCATGATCTAACATGACCCCAGCTTTGGATAGAAGCACTAGGACACCTAACCTAGCCTAAGCTCCAGCTGACTTGATGTAGGATAGAGTAGTTCTTTGTTTTATAGTTTCTCTCCTTTATTCCTTCCTCTTGGAGTGTGGATGTGTGCTGTGATGCATTACCCTTGCTTATTCTTTACTTGGACTTACCCCTGTTAGAGCATTGCCTATTGCTTGAGGCACAATGTCATGTTTAATGTTGAGTACAATACCTTTTGTTGCTGCCATCCTTTGGGACACAAATAAATGGCGATACCCTTACTCTCTGGGTGAAATGCTACAACGGTATATCCGTGCGCCTGCGGATCTATCTATAATCGTATTGATTATACCACGAGAGTGGCACCCCTTGGGTGCAGTTGCTAGGATGGGTTCGGCGCCCTCATTTCTAGTGATTGCACTAAGGACTGCCAACAGGCATTTCTGGTGTTGTTGCTAAGGATTAACCATTCCTAGTGATTGCGCTAAGAAATGTCAACAGAGTGGCAGCGAGGACCTTGGGTGCGGCATGTGGAGGCGATACGTCGAGGCGGTGCATCCATCCAGGGGGGCGGGGAGACCAGCGGCGAGGCAAAGCCGGCAGCGAGATCGACGTCGCCTCTGTTTCAGTGGCCAGAGGAAGGAGATCCAAAGGTTGGTTTTGAAATTTCCAAAAATTCCAGGGGCTTAACTTAAAAGTAAAATTTCCCGTTGATCTAGGACTCAAATGAAAATGTGCTCAAAATGAAAGTTGTTCAGTTTTTCAAGACCTACAACTTTCATGTTGTGCAAAAATTCACTAGATCAACGAATTTGAAATTATTTTGAAATCCGTCAAATCTTTTGAAATGCAAAAGAACACAAGTTCTTTTTGAAATTGCAAGGATAGCCTTAAGCATAAATATATCTTCTTTTGAGGGTAAAAAGTGAAAAATAAAATATGCATTTTAACCCCTCATAAATTTTGAAATTTTGCCTTTTGCAAAACTATTTTGTAAAAAGGACTTTGGACTTTTCAAAAATTACAAAAATACTCTTTCTCTGGAAATCATGGTTTAAATTTTTTAAACAAAACAATTTTTTTTACCCCTAAAACCTGGATTGTCACAAACGACCTCTTGACCATACACAAGATCAAAAGGAGTGACTTCGGTAGCACCATGTCGAGATATACGATGAGTCCATAATGCTTCAGATAATACTTCATACAACCTCTTAGGATTTTCTTCTATTTTCTTTTTGATATGCTTGAGCAATATTTTATTACTTGACTCGACCTGTCCATTAGCCTAAGCGTAATATGGAGATGAATTGAGCAACTTAATCTTATAAGATTCGATAAATGTACGCACCTCCTTTGATATAAATGAAGAACCTTGATCCGTAGTCAAAGTTTGAGGAATACCAAATCTATGAATAATATGCTCAGTTACAAACTCAATCACCTCTCTATGCGTCATATTCTTCAAAGGAATAGTTTTGGTCCACTTAGTAAAATAATCCGTAGCAACCAACACAATGTGATGCCCTTTTGAAGATGGAGGATTAATTTGCCCAATGAAATCCAATCCCCAACCTCGGAACGGCCATAGTTTAATAATGGGATGCATTAACGCAGTAGGCACCAATTGCAAATTACCAAATCACTAACATTCCTCACATCCTTTGTAATATCTAAAGCAATCTGAGATCATGGAAGGCCAATAAAAACCGGCCCTTCTAAGCAACCATTTCATTTTAGGAGCCAATTGATGAGTACCACAAATACCTTCATGAACTTCACCCATAGCAACTTTGACCTGATTGAATCTAAACACATGAGAAGTAAATCTTCGGCGGTTCGACGATAAAGCTCATCGTCAATTAAAACATCTTTGAATGCTGCACGCTGAATATTCCTCTCTGCACCATGACCAGGATCTCTGAGATAGGAGATTATAGGAGTCCTCCAATCCCGATCTTCGCCCTTCTTTGCAGCCAAATCAGTGTTTCAAGTCGTCTGGGCAGTCACAACGGTTTGGGCGGTCCGACCTGTTAAGTCGACGGTCGGACCGGTTCGTCGAGAACTTGTAGCTCGGCTTTGATTCGCATTGGTTTCTTAATGTTGAATTTTTTTCTTTTCAACTTTATAACCAGATGCTTGTTGAGCCAGAGTGTAGCCTGTCCATTTTCTTCTCTTTGCAAATGTCTTATAACAAATTCATCAAAAGAAGAAATAATGTCGAGGCATTTATCAAGATATGCATTTAATGAGCCATTATAATATTGGAATACCTTAGATACTTGTTGCACAACGAGAAGCGAATCACCAAAAGCCTCGACATGCTTTTTTTTTGCAAGAAAACTGTGGAGGAGATCCCCACAGTGTAAAAACTTTCATTAAACTTCAAAAGAAAAGAGCAAGGTTACAGAAGGCTTAGAACAAAATTAACTGAAGGCATCTAACCAGAAACAGAAGCTAGATCTTAGATCACCTTTAAATCTAACAGACTGCAGGAGACATTGGCTTTGAAAATTGCAGAACCAACGGCTAAAGCTCAGTTCATGTTTGCCAAAAATGCTATCATTCCTGATTTTCCAAAGTTCCCAAGCTGTAATCATAGCAGCCTCTGGGCGACTCTCTCTGGGCGATTCTCTGGTGTTTCCTCCAGCGATTGAGGATGCTCTCTCCCTATGATCAAGGTTGGTTCTTGTTTCTCCTTCTCCCCCGATGGATCCCCTTGTGGATTTGGCAGGCAAATTGGATTTCTCTCCTGGATCTGTTTTCCAAGAAGAAGTTCTGCGACGCTTTGGCAAGTCCGTTCATCATCCTTCTTCTTCGCCTTCTGGTTCCATCTTCCTCTTGGCAACATTTCGGCACTACACTTTTCGATTGACGGAATCCTCAGTTAGTTTTGCTTTGACCTCTTGCCTGGGTGGATCTCCAGCCAGTTTCCATATGCAGTTCTTAAGTGACAGACATTGTTGTTTCTCTGTCTTGTGCAAGCAAGTTGGATTTCATGTCTATTCTCTTCGAAGATTTATTGGATCCTCCTTTGATGTCTACTTTCATCTCTGGAGTAATGGTTCGGCACATTGGGAACGAGAAAAACGTCTCTGGGAATTGGAGCAGGAAAAAGAGTGGACAAGGGTAATGTCCAAGAAAGATAAGCGTGCATCACGTCTTTCTTCTTCCTCTCGCCCAGTAAAAAAGGTCAGATTCGCTAAGCCTCTGGTTCAAGAGTCTGCTAATACCGTCAACCAGAATGTTGAATTCAAAGTTGGATCCTTTACTATCACTGGTTCTACATCTACTGTTCCCTTGCAATGGGTCTTTGGCACGATCAACTCAGATCTCAACTCTTGTCCTGGTTCTTCAGCGCAACAACAACCGAAGAACACGGCGGTGAATGGGGCAGTTTCAACTTTTGAATTTTCAAATGACTGGAGCACGGTTGGGTCGATGGCCTGCTCGCGTTGTTTGGGAATTGGACATTCATCTTAGGGCTTGCTCTTCTCAGATTTGCTGCAAGTCATGTTTCTCCTATGGTCACTTGGTGAAGCGGTGCTTTTCTGCTAGGCCCAAGATGCAATGGAGGCCCAAGATATCTACGGGTGATCAACAGGTAGCAAATCTCGATAATTGTGCAACACCTGCTCTGGACTCTTCGCCTTCCTCGCTTAATCGTCAGTCTCCCCCTGCGGAGGAAAGCCCAACTCACCGCCACCAATGGCGAATTTCCAGTGCAACCCACAGCCATATCTCCCTGCCGGTGCTCATGTTGAGCATGGCTGGCAGCGTCCCGCCCAATCCAGGATTGCACTTGGAGGAGAACCTCCACGTCGTCATGAAGATTATGCGATCGTAGTCATGGAGCCACCTCCACCAGAAGATGCGGCCATGGATTCGCTTCGGGATGTTGTGGATTTTCTGGAGCATGATTACCCTGTAAGAGTTCAATCTTTCTTTCGCAATCCACTCGGGCTTGGTCTCCTGCAGTTCCAGTTAGCCACACAGTGTCAGATTTTGCTAGATTCCTCCCCAATACAGTTTGATGCCAATATAACCATCCGTGTTGTCAAGCATGATGAGGCAACTAATCTCCAGGCCTGCCCCTATACACGTATTTGTCGCTTGATGGTTCTTTGCTTCCCCCTAGATTATCAGACTCTTGATTTCTATAAAGCTGCGGTTGCACCCTTTTGCAGGCTACTTGCCTGGCATGAGAGCCCGAACAAGACTAAATCGTTCCTAGACTGCTTGGTTTTAGTCCCAGAGAGAGTGCCACATAGCTTTGTTGTTTCTCAAGGTTCTATTCTTGGTGGTAGTGGTTGCTCATGGTCTGCTCCAGTTTACATTATTGGGGGTCATTTCCCTGATGGCTTTCCTCAAGAGGAGGACCCAGTTCCTGCAGATGGTCTTCCACACTCGGCTCATGGTCATGCAGTCCATGTCAACCAGAATATCCCACCTCACTGGATTCATGATTTGGATGCTGGTGGTGGTGAGGTAGTTGCTGATGTTGGTGTTGGACATGATCAGGCTAATGAAGTTGCACAAGACTTGCAGATGCATGATCAGAATATACAAGGTCAGCAAGGTAATGACTGGGATGCTTGGAATGCAGTAGCAGAAAATCAGCCTGTGCTTGGTATGCCCCAACACCCTGATCAGCCCCAGTTCAGTATGTCCTTGACTGGGTCCTCGGCAAATTACTTTAGGGGAACAGGCCCATCAGTACACCTCTCTATGGAGCAAATACTCAGGAACAATGCTGGTTCAGCATCTTCTTCCTCTGAAGAAGTAACATCTCAGCCCTTCAGTGAAAGAATTGAGCCCATGAATGGTCGTATTCTCATTCCTGGAAATGTTTTTGCCTCACTGCAAGCAAACCATGTGCCTGCTGATCTTCTTTTGCTAGGAAAAAAAAGGTCTTGGGATCTTGCTTTTGCCTCACAATACAGTGCACTGGAAGAAGATCTTAACAAAGCAATCGTTCCTGTTAAACCAGTGTTGCATGCTATTATACTTCAGGTCTGGGCTCATGTGTCTGACATGCTGCCAAGTGATGTGGGCCCTCAGATCAGTGACATGGATATGCAACCTACTGCAAGTTGCTCAATTGATGTCTCTTTGCCTGAGAGTCAGCAATTCTCTCAGAGGAACGTCATGCTTCATCCATCTGCAGAATTATACCCTCCTGAGACTCAGCCATCTGAAGAGACATCTGTACCCCGTGCAAAAAAGAACCTCATTTCCAGTTTTGATGATGCAAGCAGCACCTCTACTTGTGAACTCCCTCCAAGGCCTCCTAAAACAGTTGTTAGCTTACCAACAGTTCTGTCCAAGAATGCCTCTGCTCCTCTTATTGCAACTTCAGTGAGAATAAGCCCAAGACTTAGCCAACCTGATGGATTTCAGCATATTCAGTACACCCCCAAGAAAATAAGGAGTGTCCCTCGCTCAGCTGCTACTTCATCCTCTGAGCCTATGACTACAATTGCAGCAATGCCTGATCTACAGGGCCAAGACTCAGGACCTATTCCTATGGAAATGCTTCAAACTTGGGGAGTTGAATGTGGAGTGCCACCTGAGGTGATCTCCAAGGATGCTCTCACCAACACAGGGAATGAAGATGACGCCTGAAGTTTCTATTCTTTTACTGTTGCTTGCTGAACATCCTCTCCTTTATTTTATACGACCTTGCTGGACTCTGTTACACTATATATGTCAGACTCTTGTGTGCTGCATTGTATGCTTAAACACCTTTTGCTACATGAAGTTTACCTGCTACTGCCATCTGGTCTCTTCCAGATCGACAATTTTGGGCCTGCTGATAATGCTATTTACTCTTCTGGCAAGTTGTTTACAAGTGGTTTTTCTGCCTTGGGACCTATTCTGCAGTCCCCTTTCTGGCTCTTTCTACCCATATCTTTATGATGAATACACATAATTGGAATATCTTATGTTGGAATATTCGGGTTTAAATGGTTCTGACAAATGGGATGTTGTACGAGATAAAATTAATGAGAGTGCCATCTCCATCATCTCCCTTTAGGAAACAAAACATGAAACTTTTGATATTTCCTTCTTACGAAAGTTCCTTCCCAGAAGATTTGATAGCTATGAATATACACCTTCCATTGGAGCCTCAGGAGGTATTCTAGTTGCTTGGAATAGCAGCCACTTTCTTGGAGCTGTTATTGAGTCTCAACCCTTTGGTATCACGTTGGAGTTTATATCAGTTGCAAATCTCTCAAAGTGGAAACTAACAACGGTATATGGCCCATGCCAAGAACCACAGCATTCTGTTTTCATTAAGTGGCTTAGGAATCACACAATTACGGATGAAGAAAATTGGCTTTTCCTAGGAGACTTTAATTTCTATAGATCCACGGAGAATAGAAATAAACCGGGTGGTAATTTTCTAGACACTCTCATCTTCAATGACACTATTGGTCACTTGGGGCTAGTGGAGCTCCCTTTAAAAGGTAGAGCCTATACCTAGAGCAACATGCAAAATGATCCCTTGCTTGAACAACTGGACTGGTTCTTTACCTCATTCAATTGGACTCTAAGCTTTCCAAATAGTTTGGTTTTGCCAATGGCAAAAATTACTTCAGACCATATTCCCTGCAAAATTTCAATTGGCACTGCAATCCCAAAAGCAAATATTTTTAGATTCGAGAACTTTTGGGTTGACCACCCAGGTTTCTTAGAAGCAGTAGCTAGAGGCTCGGAAAAGGGAGTTAGAAATCAAAGAGACTCGGCATTAGTTCTTTCAGGCAAACTGAAAAATGTCAGATATGAGCTTAAATCCTGGAGTAAGAGCCTTTCCAACCTCAGCAATTTGATATCAAACTGTAACAAGGTGATTCTGTTCTTGGATGAACTTGAGGAAATAAGGGTCCTACTTCCATATGAAACCACATTCAGAAGCATTTTAAAAGATCACTTAACCAAGCTTCTAAATTCAAAAAATCTATATTGGAGGAAAAGATATACTGTCAACAGGGTTAAATTTGGAGATGAGTGTACTAAATTTTTCCATGCCATGGCAACTATCTCCTACAGAAGGAATACTATCTCCCAGTAACAAAATGAAAAAGGTATTTTTGTCTCAGATCATGATGGAAAAGCCTCTCTTCTTTGGGCAGCTTACAAAAATAGAATGGGAATCACAATGAATCCTGAGATGAGGTTCAACCTCGAAGAACTGATACATGTCAATGTTGACATTTCTTAGCGCAATAACTAGGAATAGTTAATCCCTGGCAACGGCACCAGAAATGCATGTTGGCGGTCCTTAGTGCAATCACTAGAAATGAGGGCGCCGAACCCATCCTAGCAACTGCACCCAAGGGGTGCCACTCTCGTGGTATAATCAATACGATTACAGATGGATCCACAAGCGCACGGATATACCATTGTAGCATTTCACCCGGACAGTAAGGGTATCATCATTTATTTGTGTCCCAAAGGACGGCAGCAACAAAGGTATTGTACTCAACATTAACCATGACATTGTGCCTCAAGCAATAGGCAATACTCTAACAGTTGTAAGTTCAGATAAAGAATAAGCAAGGTTAATGCGAAACAGCACACATCCTTACTCCAAGAGGAAGGAATAAAAGAGAGAAACTATAAAACAAAGGTCTACTCTATCCTACGTCAAGTCAGCTGGAGCTTAGGCTAGGTTAGGTGTCCTAGTGCTTCTATCCAAAGCTGGGGTCATGTTAGATCATGGTTAGAACTGCAGATGCCAGGAAAATGGGATAGCGGGGAGAAGGTCCCGCACCGGAGTACATCCAGTCACGTTACCTCTTTGCATGAACTTCTACACCAAACCCGAACGTCGGGGAGTACGCTTAACGCAACACAGCTGTTACGCCGGAAGGATAGGGCTGTCACCACCTGCCGTCTACCCCCGTCACACCGTGGAGCACGGTCATATCCGAAGGATCCCACATACCCGAGCACCACGCTCGTGTATGAAGTCACTACTCTAGTGCCCCCAGGTCTCCCACCCTTCGGATGGATGAGTAAAACACTAGAGCAAGCCTGAAAGCACAACGAACCTCTATCCATACCCGGATCATCTGGCCTAACCAAGACCGTAGCATAACTTATGAACGAACTAAACATGGATTGATAAACCATCAAGATAGTAAAGCAACCATGGCAAAACTCTATATTATGAATAGAAGTCTGACAAGTCGGATACAAAGCCATACCAAGAGCCGAGGATTGCTCAACGACCCCGAGGATGACTTGCTTGCTAAAGAGAACCAGCCTAGCTCCACTATCTAGCTAAGAGAGCAAGAGAGACGAGAGCCTTCTTGGAGAGAATGGAATGAAGTGTGTGTGCGTGTGTGTGTGTGTGTGTGTGTGTGTGTGTTTGTTTGTGTGTGTGTGTGTGTGTGTTGAGGGGGTGGAGGAGAGGCCTATTTATAGCTCTAGAGGTCGGTTTCCTGCCAACGTACATATGGAAGGTGATCAGGTGCCTTGGCAGCCACTCCTCCTCGAAGTGCACCTGGACAAGAACCAGGCCAGGTTCGGCCGACCCAGGGGGTCGGCCGACCCCACCTGGCAGCCTCTCGGCCTGATCTTCTGCTGGATGGTATATTCTTTGATCCTTATCCTTATCCTCTGGTGCATCTTGCATGGAGGCCTCGTTTCCTCTGACATGTGGGCCCTCTTTGTAAGGGTGTGACGCCGGATGCAATATTCTGCCTAGTTGTATGGCGTTTGCTGTGTGTTTTTGTCTTATTCCGCTCCTGCTCATCTGAAATGTACAAAACTCGAAAACAATTGGGGAGCGAGGTTAGTGATACAAATATGTGAGTAAGGCATGTAGTTTTCTTTTATTATTGAGTATAGTTGACGGGTAAAAATGACACTTAAGCACCGTCAACAGTCAATATGGACTTCTCCAGTCTGGTACAACCAATATGTAGGGAGGAAATTGACAGAGTTGTCAAGCTAATCCCTCCGGATAAAGCACCAGGCCCGGATGGTTTTAATGTTCTGTTTCTCAAAAAGTGTTGGCCTATCATTAAGGAATCTTTATATCAACTATGTGAAGACTTCTTTCATGGAAATCTGGATTTAGAAAGTATCAACACAACTTTTATCACACTTGTGCCCAAGATTCAAAACCATATGACAGTAAATGATTTTAGGCCAATTTCCCTGTTAAACTGCAGCATTAAACTGATTACAAAGATTCTGGCTGAACGACTTCAAGCCCTTATCCTAGATTTCATACATGCTAATCAATATGGCTTTATCAGATCCAGGACCATCCAGGATTGCTAGGCATGGAGTTTTGAGTATATTTTTTAGTGCCAGCAAAGTCATCGTGAAATTATAATCCTAAAGTTGGACTTTGCTAAAGCTTTTGATACAGTGGAGCACTCCACAATGCTGAACATAATGAGGCATATGGGATTTCTAGATCATTGGCTTCTTAGGATGAAAATGATTTTCTCCTTGGGAATCTCCTCAATTCTGCTTAATGGAGTACTTGGAAATCAATTTCACTGCAGAAGAGGGGTGAGGCAAGGAGACCCACTTTCTCCTTTGCTCTTTGTTCTGGCTGCTGAATTACTTCAACATGTGGTAAATGATGCTTGTATACAAGGGTACCTGCAGATCCCAATCACACAGCCTTCCAATGATTTCCCAATCATTCAATATGCTGATGACACACTTATGCTTATGCAAGCAGATGCAAACCAGTTGGCTCACCTCAAAGTAATTTTGGACGATTTTGCAACCTCGACTGGTCTCAAAGTTAATTTCAGCAAATCATCAATGTACTCCATTAATGTTCCTGAAGCTACCATGGTATCTCTAGCTGCTGTCCTCAGTTGTCAAATTGGAACTATGCCTTTCACTTACCTAGGTTTACCAATGGGTACCACAAAACCTAGGATGTCAGACCTAACACTCTTAATGGACAAGATAGAAAGGAGGTTGTCTGCCTGTTCCTCCCTACTGTCTTATACTGGAAGGTTGCAAATGATCAACTCGGTTATCACCCCTATTACTACATATACGATGTGTACAATAAAGCTACTAGCTGGGGTCATTGAGAACATAGATAGAGCAAGAAAGCAATGTCTTTGGAGAGGTAATAACTAGTCGAATCGTGGGGGTAACTTAGTTGCTTGGCCTAGTGTTCAGAAACCAAAATTTAAAGCGGGACTTGGTATTCAGAACTTAAGACTGCAGAATGATGCGATCTTACTAAAACAATTGCATAAATTCTACATGAAAAACACCACACCATGGTGTGCGCTGATCTGGTCCAATTATTACCAGAATAAGGTCCCACATGCAGCAAGAGAAGTCGCTCCTTCTGGTGGAAAGATATTTTGAGGCTTGGCACAATCTACAGAGGGATTGCTCGGTGCACTTTAGGGGATGGCTCTACTGTGACCTTTTGGGATGACCTCTGGTCTGATGGGATCATGTCAGTGCAATACCCGAGGTTGCACTCCTTTGCAACGGATCCAAATATTTCTATTAAAAAAGATCATGCAAACTGATGACTTGTCCATGCTCTTTCACCTGCCTCTCTCCCCTCAAGCTTTCCAAGAGCTTGTGACCATGCAGCTACAACTTCAAATGGTCCCCTATGATAGCAATATATCAGATACATGGAGTTTCTCTTGGGGCAATAGTCAATATACCTCCAGAAGATTCTATCAGCTAGCTTTCAAGCATCTGATACTGCCCAACACCTTCAAATGGGTCTGGAAGTCCAAATGCACACCCAGACTTAAATTTTTTGCTTGGCTAATCCTCATGGACAGACTAAATACTAAGGATATGCTGCAAAGAAGAAATTTTCATGTTCAGCCAAACAGTCACTGTGTTATGTGTAATGCTGGCGTAGTGGAAGACCTGAGGCACCTCTTCTTTGATTGCCCTTTTGCAGCTGCCTGTTGGCAAAAGTTGGGTATACTCTGGGGCAGCTCGAATGATATACACACTCTCCTACAGTAAGGACGTCTGCAATTTGGTGTGACCTTCTTCACTGAAATTTTCATTATTGCTGCATGGGAAATCTAGAACCTAAGAAATGCAAGGATCTTTGAAGGGCAAGTTGCCAGCCTCCAACTTTGGACTGTGAAGTTCAAAGATCAAGCCCTCCTACAACTGCATAGGGTTAGTGAGGATCTTAGACCAACAATCGTTCAATGGATTAGCACAACCATGTAACTATTTTTTGTACAGTTTTTTTTTCTTCTACCCCTCCCCCTTGTAAGTATTTTCACCTGTACACTCTCTTTTAAGTTTATTTATTATATTGCTGTAGGGATCTCCCCCACAGTTTCCTTCAAAAAAAATCATAGCAGCCTCTGTGAAGAACCCAAATCCATTGGTGCTCCGAGCTTGCATGATTCTGTCCTCTATATTCATAGAGGAGTCCCAGGTAAAGTGAATGGCCGCCCAACATCTTCTTGCAAAACGACAGGAGAAGAAGAGGTGCTCAGCTGCCTCATCTGCATCTGTCTCACACATGATGCACTGATCATTTTCTCTCACTCCAATGTGTCGTTGAGTTAACATGTTCTTTGTGTTTAGCCTATCCACTAGAATAAGCCATATGAAAAACTTCACTCTTGGCGTGCAGCTGGATTTCTAGATCACCTTATGGACTGTGTGGGCATCAACCATATTGTAAACTAGGGAGTAGATTTTCTTTGAAGTGAAAAAAGTTCCCCAGCTAGGGCACCATGTATCTTTGTCATTCCCCTCGATGCGCACATTCTGAATGTCTTCTTGCAATTGTATCAGTTCTTCAAAGGCCTGGTGCGTGAGGGGTAGCATAAAAAGGGTGTCAAGATCCATGGACACCATGATCTCTTGCACCGATGCATATCTGTTCCTTGCAAAGGAAGTTAATCTCGGGTATTTAGTTGATAGCACATCAGGCCAGCCATCTGTCCTCCCAGAAACACACTATGGACCCACTTCCAGTGGAGCATTGAGAGACAGATCGGTAGATATTATTTAAACGCATAACATCCTTCCACCAAAATGATCCCACTTCTCTTGCTGTGTGTGGGACTTTGTCTTGGTAATATTTGAACCACACAAGCTGTACCCAAGGGATTTCCTCTTGAATGTAGAATTTGTGTAGATGCTTGAGCAAGAGAGCATCATTTTTGCAGCCTTAGATTAGTAACCCCAAGGCCACCCTTGTCCTTGGGTTTTTGTACAGTCTCCCAGGCTACAAGGTTACCACCTCTTTTTTTGTCAGAGTTACCTCTCCATAGGCATTGCTTTCTTATACGATCAATATTATCAATGACACCTCTTAGCAGTTTAATTGTACACATTGCATATGTATTGGTATCAGTGCTGAGTTCACCATTTGAAGTCTCCCTGAATATGAAAGCCAAGTGGCACATACAGATAGGTATCTTTCTACCTTGTCCATCATTGGAGTTAAATCCTCCATTCCTGGCTTAGCGGTGCCCATAGGCAGTCCAAGGTAGGTGAAAGGCAGGGTTCCAATTGAGCATCCAAAAGTTTGTGCTAAGAGGTCCATTTTTTCTGCTGAGACATCGACTGGAAGCATTTGTGACTTACTGTAATTGACATGCAGGCCAGTGGACTCAGCAAAAGCTTTCAGCAGAGATTTTAGGAAAAAGAGTTGCCTGGCATCAGCTTGCATGATCAGAAGGGTATCATCTGCATATTGCACAATTGGGAAATCTTCACATGGCTGTGGCAAGGGGGCATGAAGGAGGTTTATGGATGCTGCCTCATTTATCAAGATTCAGTGAAGCTCTGCAGCAAGCACAAAGAGAAGTGGAGAGAGGGGGTCTCCCTGCCGAACACCTCTTTTGCACTTGAAGAATTTTCCAGGCACACCATTGAGTAGGATAGCTGAAGAGCCTGTGTCCAGGATGCACTTTATCCACTCCAACCACTTCTCAAGAAATCCTAGGTGCTCCATAATTGTTAGGATAGCCTGATGCTCAACTGTGTCTCAGGCCTTTTCAAAATCAAGTTTCAGAATAATTACTTCCCTCTTGGATTGTTGGCATTGATGGATATACTCAAAGCTCCATGCCAAACAGTGTTGTATTGTTCTTGATTTTATAAACCCATATTGATTTTTATGAACTAGGTTGACTGATTTCCCCTTGCAGTCTGTCAGCAAGAATCTTACTGAGGATCTTGGGGCTGACGTTCATCAAAGAGATCGGCCTGAAGTCAGTGACAGTTTCAGGATTTCCTGTATTGGGGATCAGTGTGATGTAAGATTTGTTGATTCCTTCTATGTCTGCTAATCCTGAGTAGAAGTCATTACAAAGGGCACAGAAGACCTCTTTCACAATGGGCCAACATTTCTTCAGAAAAAAGACCATTAAAACATGCTTGACACCCATGGATTGTAAAATTTTCAAGTCAAATAGAAGGGCTTCATACTCAACTTGGTTATTTGTACAATATTCCTCTAATCGGTTTGAGAACTCAAAAGTAACACCACATGGGGTACAAGAACAATACCAATTTCTCTTCCATCATCACAAACCGATCCATCAAAATATAGTTTCCATGGTGTGCAAACAATATAGCCGACTTCTAAATCATGCTCACCATTAATCCGATGCTCAACAATAAAATCCGCTATAGTTTGGCCTTTCATAGATTTTAAAGGTTCACAAGCCAAATCCTATTCCACTAATGCATACGCCCACTTACCGATTCTACCACTCAACATATGTTTTATCACATCGGTTTGACATACCACTATGCAAGTACTAGATAGTAGATAATATCTCAATTTGGTACAAGCATAATAGAGAGACAAACATAACTTCTCAATAAAAGTATACCTCATCTCTGCATCAATAAGTCGTCGGCTTATGTAGGTGATAATATACTCCTTTTCTTCGGTCTCTTGAGTCAAAACAGCCCCAATAACTTTATCCTCTGCCGCCACATAAAGTCTAAAAGGAACACCCCTTCTAGGTGCCTTGAGAACCAGTGGTGAAGACAAGTATTGTTTAATTTTTTCAAATGCATCTTGTTGTTTTGCCCCCAAAGTAAATCCAGCTTCATTCTTTAACCAAAGTATAGGAGTAAAAGCATCAATTTTCCCAGACAAGTTAGAAATAAATCTTCTTAAGTAATTTACCTTGCCTAAGAACTTTTGCAAGTCTTACACTTCCAAGATGACACCAAGCAAATCATGGAAGATTAAATTCATAGCTCTATGATAAGTTGCACCAGTATTTTTCAAACCAAAAGTCATAACAACCCACTCAAACAATTCAAAAAATCCAAGACATATAAAAGCTGTTTTAGACGTATCTTCCTCGGCCATGAATACTTGATTGTAACCCGCGTTACCATCAAGAAAACTAATAGCATGATGTTCGAAAGCTTCATTAACTAATATCGGCTAGAGGCATAGGATATTCATCCTTGGGAGTAGCTTTATTAAGATCTCTAAAATCATTGTAAACTCGAATCTTACCCGAATCTTTCTTTTCAATGGGCACAATATTAGAGATCCAATCCGCATAATGACAAGACCGAATAAAACCAGCTTCTAATAACCGATTTATCTCTTCTTTGATTCGGTCATAAATAATAGGATTGAAACGTCTAGCTGGTTGCTTATAAGGCCTAAAACTGGCTATGATTGGTAAACGATATTCAACAAGATCACGACTTAAACCAGGCATTTCTGAATAATCCTAAGCAAAACAATCGATATATTCTTTTAACAATTTAACTAAATTAGCTTTATACTCAACTGATAAGTTTTTGTTTACAAAAGTCGGCATAGGAATAGTACCATCACCTAGATTTACCTTCTCTAAAGGATCAGCTAACATAAAACCTTGGCCCAGCTTGTCCATATCTTCTGATTCTTTAATAGTTTTACACATATCGTTCGTACGCGCCCGATAGTGTTCAATACATTGCTGGAGCCACTCTGCGTTGGACCGGTTTGACCGGTCTAACCCACCGGTCGGACCGGTCAGCTCTAGCGACCGATCTGAAGAGGACTGGTCTGACCGGTCATGGAACCCGGTCTAACCGGTTGCATCTGAGTTGCCTGCTTGACTCATTTTAATCACATTAAATGATTTAACCGATTCTCCATCGGCTTTAAAGTAGCAGGAACGAAGCCATCCTTGGCGCAACTAATAAGCTCATAATCGGACAGATCCAAGCCCGATAAGCACTTGATGTTGTCATTAGCACCAACGGAGTTAGAATCGGTGGTAGCAATGAAAGATGAAATATCACCATGTACCACTTCAACTTCATCACCGATCCACTTGATAAGAAACTGATGCAAGGTAGATGGAACATATTGATTGGCATGAATCCAATCACGCCCAAGTATTAAGCTAAAGTTACCTTGCACTTTCGAAACGAAGAAGGTTGTAGCGAGTGTCTTGCATCCAACAGTCAACTCCATGGAAGCAACCCCTTTGACACCAATGGGATCACCTCCACCACGCCCCTGACCATCATGTTTGTCTTGATCAATTCTTCATCTTTCTCACCAAGCTTCTTGTACAAAGAGTAGGGCATAAGATTCACAATGGCCCCACCATCCACAAGCATACGAGAAATCAGCTTCCCATTAACGTGCCCCCTCATATAGAGAACCTTCAAATGGTTGTTCGATTCTTTGGGCTTCTTGAACACAGCATCACGAGGCCCAAACTGAAGATGAGCCATCTCCTCTTCCGGAAATATGAAGTAATCCGAAGACATATGTACAACATTAATTTCCAAATTGTTATGCTCCGGAGATGCTTCATAATCCACCAATTCTTCGTCCTCCTTTCCTGGAGGAACCAGTGGTACTTCATCAACATGTGTAGCCGAAACAGGTGCTACTGATTCAGGTGTGGAGTCTGCACTGGGCTCGACCGATCTGACCAGTTGAAACTGAAGATGAACTATCTCCTCTTCCGGAAATATGAAGTAATCCGAAGACATATGTACAACATTAATTTCCAAATTGTTATGCTCCGAAGATGCTTCATAATCCACCAATTCTTCATCCTCCTTTCCTGGAGGAACCAGTCGTACTTCATCAACATGTGTAGCCAAAACAGACGGTACTGATTTGGGTGTGGAGTCTGCACTGGGCTCGACCGGTCTGACCAGTTGCTCAGAGCGGTCTGACTGTCAGGGGTACCAGTCTGACTGGTTAGTCTAACCGGTCCTGCTTCTAGCTAGTCAACTGCCTTGACCTGCTGTAAGGATCGATGGACCAAGAGGGGGGTGAATTGGGCCTTTTTCAAAATTCTAAGATAGATAAAACAACCTTAACCTATGCAATGCTAGTAAGGCTCAATTCACCAACCGGCTAAACAAAGCAAACTACACAAGCTAACAAAGATAAGAAACTAAGCAAGGTAGAGCTAAGCTATGATCTCTAAGGTCAAGCACATGAAAGAATGCATGAAAGTAAGTGCTTGAAATGAAAGAGAGTGCAAGAGACAATCGGATTTTTTCCCGTGGTATCGATGTGTTGGCACACACCCCTAATCCACGTTGTGACACTCACTAAGAGTCTTGTCACCTCCCATGTCACCGAGACTTGGGTGCTCACTAAGAGTCTCCGTTCACCATCCCGGCGTGGTGGAGCTCAAACCACGTACAATCTTCTTCTCCGGGACTCCCACAATCCTTGGCAAGCTCCGCGAGAAACACTTCGATCACCAAGATCGTCTAGGTGCTGCCAAACACCAAGAGTAACAAGCTCCTAAGCCTTCACTTGACCTACACTCAGTTGGCCCTAGCTCAAGCACACTTGCTACACTTGCAAAGGATGAGTTCTTCAAAGTTGAAGCACAAAACTAAGCACTAGATCTTCTCTCTTTTGCTCAAAGCTCTTTCTCTTCTTCTCAAGGGTGGCCTCAGATTTTCAAGGTGTCAAAAGGCAACTGAAATGAGCCAGGGGGTACCCTTATATAGAGTGGAGGAGGTCACATAGCCGTTGGAAGTTTTCTGCAGAAAAACCGTGACCACCGGAAGAACCGACGGTATAGAAAATATGGGCATCGGTTCAACCTGGTCTCTCTGTGTCAAAGAAGTAGCCGTTGGAGTTCTGACACAGTATCCACGCTTGCGTCATTGCACCGGTGCATGCTCCGTAGGGGCATCGGATCAACCGGTGCTGAAGAGGTTCACTGATCAACTCAAACAAGCGTTCTGGAACAAAGTACATCCAATGCACCGGTGCTTTGATTCTGAAGCGTCGGTTCAACCGGTGCTGAAGAGAAGTTGAAGTCAACCAAAACATGCTCTCTGGAGCAAAGAACTTCTGATGCACCGGTGCTTTGATTCCGAAGTGTCGGTTCAACCGGTGCTGAAGAGAGGTTGAAGTCCACCAAAACATGCTCTCTGGAACAAGGAACTTTCATTGCACCGGTGCTTATTTTTTGACCATCGGTTCAACCGGTGCTACACTTGATTTCTGCCTTCATCCAGAGAAGATAGACCGACAGGGCATCGGTCCTTCCGCCATGCATCGGATGCTCCGATGCTAGGGCACCGGTTCAACCGGTGCTGCTGATTTTCTTTGTTTTCAGCTGTTTTGACTTGGATTCGAATGTGACTTTGATTGTTTCTTCTTCCAAGAGTTGTGTTGACTTCTATTGACCATCTTTTGCTGTTTTTGAGTGAGTGTGCAAGATTTCTAAGGCCAACTCAAGTTTGATCAAGCTACTAACTCATGAACCCCTCTTAATAGTACGATCAAGAACTAGAAACTATAAAACCTAACTAAATCAAATGTCCTTCATCTCCTTATGACACTTGAGACTAGAAAGGTCCTTTATCTTTGAAATTGAGTCCTTGGTACGCATGATTGTTTTGAATGAGGGGTCTCCTTTCATATTTCATATGAGACTAATCCAGTTATTGAGCTTTCCTTTAAAACACACGTTAGTCACATACGGTTGTCATAAATCACCGAAACTTACCATTAGCATCTATCGGCCTAGATGCGCTACAATCTCCCCCTTTTTGGTGATTGATGACAACACAAAGTAGAGATACATACTATAAGAAAAAGAAAGCGATAAACAAGCATGCATTACTTGAAATAAAGCACATGTAGGGACATGTCAACACAGAGCAAACACAAAAACCAAATAACATGTCCATACACAAAATCCATGAAGATCCAATCACAGCCACAAACCACCAAGCTCCCCCTATCTCTACTCCCCCTATCTATCTCCCCCTTTGGCAACAAAGCACCAAAAAGGAAGGCGATTCTAATCCTGAGCTGGAGAAGGCGGGGTCTTCCGGCTGGGTCCGGTGGAGAACTGAGCGGCGGAGTCGTCGACGTCGTCGTCCGTCCAGTCGTCGTCGACCGAAGAGGACTTCTGCTCGACCGGAGTCGTCGGAGCAGCAGAAGTAGCTGGTGTAGCGGTAGAAGCTGGCGCGGCGACTGACCGTGGAGTCCGTCGGAGGAGCAGACGTGACGGGAGTCAGGTCTGGCTGAGTGACGCGCACGACGGATGGACGGAGCACCTCAGGCTGAGAAGGAGAGTCAAACATGAGTGACTGAGCCGAGGGGTGCTGGAGCTGGTGTAGGATCTGCTGCTGTCTATGAAACTCTGCACGCTGCTCGGCTGTCCAGACACTAGGCTGTGGAGCAGGAGTCCGGAGCAGCAGTAGGAACAGGACTGGCAAACAACCCGGTCTGAAGAAGTGGTGACATCGGGAAAGATGACAAGGGTGTCTGCACAAATCCGCCAACAGGTGGAGGGAGAGCAGTGGGGTCGAACTGGAGCTGCTGGGGTGTAGGGAGCTGAGGCTCAGGCAGTCCAGTGTGTCGGTACAGCTGACCGAAGCATCCCGAGAAGAATGTGAACATCTGCTGCTGTATCTGGGACTGCTGCTGTAGCTGTAGCCTCATGGCCTCCTGCTGCTGCCGAATGCCCTCAAGAACAAGTGTCTGGGCCTCCTGCTGACGAGCCTACTCGGCCTGCATGCTCAGCTGAGCTGCAGCAAATCTGTCCTGCTGATCTGATAGCCGAGTAAGAATGGTAGCGAGTGCATCGGGCTGAGTGACCTGAGCAGTGGAGACTGGAGGAGCGGGGGCTCGTGCTGCACCAGAAGATCCTGCCTCATCATCATGAGCTCCTCGAGGGACGGTAACAGTAGGAATGAAATCCTCGTCATTCCTCCGAGTCCTCCGAGTCTGTGATCAGGTAGTGTGGGAGCTGGGCCTCTGCTGCTGCTAGTGAAGCGTCCTCGGCTGCTGTCGGATCATCTGCAACTCTGCCCTCAGCCAAGAAACGCTCATCCAAAACCCGCTGTGCTCGGCGCTGGCCTCTCGAGCCACGACGACCGTCTCGAGGAGTAGCTGGTGAGTAAAAACTAAAGTGTGTCCTCGAGTGCTCCAGCTCATCCATATGCTCATTCTGACTTAGCTGAGCCAGAATCCAACAGATTCCAATGAGCAAACGGATGACGACGGTGAACTGTCATCCCATCCAGAATCACATCCTCTAGCTCGCAGATAAAGAAGTCGACTAGGTCAAAGTCACGACCTGTCATGATATAAAGTAGAAGCCACTGCTGCAGAGCTGTGATCCCCTCATTGTATCCAATCCGAAACAACAAGCTCTTCCTCAAAGCTAGATGGATAGAGTGTGCCATGGGAGTCAGCCTGTCCGGAGTCCTCGGTGTGCCAGGCAGGAAAGGCTGCTGAAAGAGAACACTGATCTCCTCGTCAGATGGAACGTGAGACTCATGAGGACGTCGAGGAGGTACCGTGCTGCCATAAGCCTGATAGTGTACGAAGTGTGGCTCCTCGGCAATCTGAACTCCAAGAAAGGTAGCTAGTCGTGCTCGGGTCAAACGATAGTGCCTCTCCTGGAACATGAAGTCAATAAACTGCCGGTCCTCCTCAATGAATAGAGTGGCGTAGAAGACTCGAACCCACTCTCGAATGTACCTGGACCTCTCACTGAGTAGAGCAGGCAATCCAACATATCTCTCAAAGAGAGGAAGCACTGGAGTCCCACCTGCTGCTACACGCATAGCTACCCAGTGAAGCATCTTGTGCTCACTAATCTTGATGTCCAACTGGCAGTAGGTGTGGTAAAAAGACTCCTGGAGCAGAGTGTAAAACCGACGATCAATTCCAACGTCTCTCTGCTCGGGAAACCACTGCCCTGGGGTGACATATCTCAGTCTCTTGACTCTAGGTCCTGGTATGCCCCTGAGATCAAACAACTCAACCTCGGGCAGCTCCTCACCACTGTCCTGACCTCCTATCTGAGTGTCACTGCCAGTGTGCTGCTGCTGCTGTGCATGGCCTGCTCCCCTCTGAGTGCCACCACCTCGAGTCCTTGGACGTGAGCGGGACTCAAGTGTGGCCTGAGCTGTCTGAGTACATCCTGAGCGACGTAACTGCTGCTGTGGCTCCCCCTGAGCCTGAGGATCCCTGATCCTGAGTGAGCCCTGCCTGTCAGCTGCGTCTGCTACTGCCTCAGCCTGCTCTCGCTCGCGGTCCTCACGGGTGCGCTTCTTCTTCTTCTGCACAACCATCTTACCCTTGCCCTTCTTGTCACCAGCCATCCTTGTAAATCAGAGAAGAAACCGAAGAAAACCTAAAAGGCAATTCCTCGAACACCTTGAGGGCGCCTGAACAAAGAGTTTAGGGAATGGGTCAGAGCCCTTGGCAGCGGCGCGAGTAGGTCTGAGGAGCGCGCGTGGAGATGGGGAAGGTGTTGCGGCGGCGCTGGTTTGGAATGGCGGCGGCGCGCGGAGCAGGGCGGCGCAGGGCTGCGCTGGCGTAGGCGCAGGCGCGGTGCGTGCGCGGTGCTGGCGTGGCGCGAGGCGCGACGGCGAAGAGGAGCAGGAGCGGCGCACGTGCGGCAGCGGAGGGGCGGCGCAGGAGTGGCGGCGGCGGAGCGGCTTACGGGCGCGGGTGCAGGGCGGCGGTTTCGCGTGGAGGAAGAAAAACAGTGAAGCTGACGCGTGGGCCCGCGGAAGGGTTAAGTGAAAATAAAACGGGCGGGCCCGCCAACCCTAGGCACCGGAAGGTCCGATGGTTCAGAGAGAATAGCGCCGGTGTAACCATCGGAGCAACGTTGACCGGATCTGAACGAAAAAAGAAACGTGGTCAACAGGGTCACCGGAAGATCCGCCACTGAGGCACCGGAACATCCGACGGGCGTCGGTGCATCGGCAGGAGTAAGGTCCAGAGGCTATGCAAGGGCCATTTACTCCACGCAGTAGCACCGGTTGAACCGATGCTGAAGCGTCGGTTCATCCGCCATGCATCGGAAGCACCGGTGGCCATCGGTGTTAAAATAGGAGGTTGTTCCAGAGGCAATGCAGAAACCGAGCCACGAAGACTTTAAGCACCGGTTGAACCGATGAGGGATAAACACAGGGCGTCGGTTTAACCGGTGGTTAAGGAAAATTTCTGCTGAAGTACAAACTCTACTTCTGATCCAAATTCTCAAAACCAAAGCCATAAACACTCAATTTGGATCATTTTCGAGAGACAACCTCACCCCTCAAACACTCATACTAAGTGCTCGCAAGCTTTTATATAAACATAGACAAAATGAGAACCAAGCGAGGTTTAAACACAAAAACCAAATGTATGAGCCACTTTGCCTATGAACTTAGAGATTGAAACTTTAAGTTCGATAGGACGTGACTCAATAGGCATGAAAGCACAACATTGATCTTATCACCCTTGTAGAGATGATATATCATATTTAGCATGAATATCTTTCTCGAAGTGTGATTTGCTCCCTTGTGATGCTACTAACGAGATGCAATGCCAATGCAAAGCGAGAAAAATAAACATGGATGCATTCTATATGACAAGCACATGCATTGCAAAATTTAAATCTATCTTGTCAAGTTTGAACCCTCGTCAAGCTTCTTCATGATGAACCATTCTTCATGCCATGAGCGAAACCAAGACCACCGGCTCATGCAAGACCCATGTTCATCACTATCTTGACAAGGTTAGACAAGCCCCTAGCAAATGTACATATGAAATGCATCTATATGACAAGGCAATTATATGACGTTAGAATCATCTAGAACGTTAAGCTCACTCCTTAGCCTAACAAAAGTACTCTCGTCTAAAGGTTTTGTGAAAATATCCGCCAATTGCTCCTCGGATCTCACACCTTGAAGAGATATATCTCCTTTGGCTTCGTGATCACGCAAGAAGTGATGGCGAATATCAATGTGCTTTGTGCGAGAGTGTTGAACTGGATTTTTGGCAATTTTTACGGCACTTTCATTGTCACAAAGGAGCGGGATCCTATCTAGTTTCACACCAAAGTCCAAAAGGGTTTGCTTCATATATAGGATTTGGGCACAACATGCACCGGCCGCTATATATTCCGCTTCCACGGTGGACAAAGCCATGGAATTTTGCTTCTTACTCGACTAAGAAACTAGAGAACGCCCAAGCAAGTGGCAACCCCCGGAGGTACTCTTGCGATCGACAAGGCTTCCGGCAAAATCCGAATCCGAGTATCCCAAGAGATCTAAGCTAGCGCCTTTGGGGTACCACAAGCCTATGCTTGGGGTGTGCTTGAGATACCGAAGGATCCTATTCACAGCCGAGAGGTGTGATTCCTTTGGGTTTGCTTGAAAGCGGGCACACAAGCACACACTAAACATTATATCGGGCCTAGATGCGGTAAGGTAAAGCAAAGACCCTATCATAGAACGATAGAGGGATTGATCAACTGATTTACCGTCCACATCCAAGTCGAGATGCCCATTGGTTGCCATGGGTGTCTTGATTGGCTTGCACTCATCCATCTTGAACTTCTTCAAGATATCTTTAGTATATTTTTCTTGATGGATGAATGTCCCTTCCTTCATTTGTTTGACTTGAAAACCAAGGAAGAAGGTCAATTCGCCAATCATGGACATCTCAAATTCCCTAGACATCATGGTAGCAAACTCATGGCTTAGTGAATCATTAGTTGAGCCAAAGATAATATCGTCAACATAAATTTGACAAATGAAAAGATCCCCGTTGACGTCTTTTGTGAACAACGTGGTGTCCACCCTCCCGATCTTGAAGCCTTGCATGATTAGGAAGTCACGAAGCCTCTCATACCAAGCCCTTGGAGCTTGTTTGAGCCCATAGAGTGCCTTGTGCAACCTATAAACATGGTTAGGATTCCTCGGATCTTCAAACCCGGGAGGTTGCTCAACATAAACAAGTTCGTTAATAACGCCATTTAAAAAATCACTTTTCACATCCATTTGATACAACTTAATGTTATGATGTGAAGAGTAAGCAAGAAGAATGCGGATAGCTTCAAGTCTTGCGACCGGAGCAAAGGTTTCACCAAAATCCAAACCTTCGACTTGAGAAAACCCTTTTGCCATAAGTCTTGCTTTGTTGCGTATCACCACCCCATGTTCATCTTGCTTGTTTCGAAAGACTCACTTGGTGCCGATGATGTTCTTGTCTTTTGGAGGAGCTTCGAGGACCCAAACTTCATTGCGGGTGAAGTTGTTCAATTCTTCTTGCATGGCCATCACCCAATCCGAGTCCTCAAGCGCTTCCTCTATGCTAGTGGGTTCAATACAAGAAACAAACGAGTGATGTTCACAAAATGAAGCATGCTTAGAGCGAGTTCTTACTCCCTTTGAAGGACTACCAATGATTTGACCAATTGGATGATCCTTGGAGATGTGACCATGCTTCACTAGCGGTATTTGCGTGGATGCTTGTTGGGGTGGATCTTGTGTGACTTGTGCTTGTTGTGGAACACTTTGCTCTTCTTGTTCTTGGACTTGGGGTGTTGGTGTTGGCACATCTTCTTGAGGTAGTGGATCATCTTTTTCTTGATCTTCATCCACTTGGGGCGCCGTGGAGGTGCTTGGTGTAGATGAGGAAGGTCCTCCCCCTTGATCATTACCTTCATGCACCTCTTCCGGCTTGATATCCCCAATGGACATCTTCTTCAAAGCTTCATCAATCTCATCATCACCTACATTGTCATAGCCAACAACCTCCTCTTGGGAGCCATTAGATTCATCAAACTCCACATCACATGTTTCTTCAACTAACCCGGAGGTTTGATTGAATACTCTATATGCTTTGGAGTTTGATGCATAACCAAGAAAGAAACCTTCATCACATCTACTCTCAAACTTACCGAGCCTTTTCTTCTTGTAAATGAAGCATTTGCAACCAAAGACTCGAAAGTATGATATATTTGGTTTCCTCCCGGTGATGAGCTCATATGGAGTTTTCTTGAGGAGTCGGTGGGGATACACTCGGTTGGATGCATGACACGCCGTGTTGATTGCTTCCGCCCAAAACTTCTCGGACGTGCCATAATCATCCAACATTGCTCTTGCTAGGGTGATGAGTGTCTTGTTCTTTCTTTCCACCACTCCATTTTGTTGAGGCGTGTAGGTGGCGGAAAACTCATGCTTGATGCCCTCTTCATCGCACCATTCTTCAATCTTCATATTCTTGAACTCGGTGCCGTTGTCACTCCGGATCTTCACAATTGGGGAGTTGTACTCCCTTTGAGCTCTTCTTGCAAATGTCTTGAAGAGTTCCGGAGTTTCACCCTTATCGCCTAGAAACGTAACCCAAGTGTAACGTGAAAAATCATCAACTATTACTAGGCAATAGAGGTTACCACCAATGCTCTTGTATGTAGTTGGACCAAAGAGATCCATGTGAAGTAGCTCGAGCGGCTTGGAAGTAGACAACATCGTCTTGATGGGATGATGTGTTGCGACTTGCTTCCCGGCTTGACATGCTTTACATAGCTTGTTCTTGTCAAACGTGACATCCTTCAAGCCGGTGATCATCCCTCTCTTGTGGGCTTTCTTGAGGTTGCTCATGCCAATATGAGCAATTCTTCTATGCCAAAGCCACCCAAGAGAAGACTTGGTGAAGAGGCATGTCATGGTGCTTGTTTGCTTTGAAGAGAAGTCCACTAAATAGATGTTGCCATGCCTAAACCCCGTGAATACCATTGACTTGTCTTCTTCAAGAGTTACTACAACACCATTCTTGTCAAAGGTACACGTTAGTCCAAGATCACACAATTGAGCAATAGAAATGAGATTAAAACTAAGTGCTTCTACAAATAAGACATTAGAGATGGATAAATCTTTAGAGATTGCTATTCTACCCAAACCTAAGACTTTCCCTCTTGAGTTATCACCATAGGTGACATGTTCATGATCGCCGGGGTCTTCAAGAGAGGTGAACATGCTATCATTGCCGGTCATGTGTTGAGAGCAACCGCTATCAAGTACCCAATGTTTTCCACCGGCTTTGTAGTTCACCTACACACATGAGAATTCACTTTTGAGTTTTAGGAACCCAAACAAGCTTTGGGCCTTGCACATGTGTGACAAGAGCTTTTGGGACCCAAAGTTGCTTGGGGAGCTTTTTCTTTGACTCCTTAGTGAGTTTGCCAATGAACTTGGCCTTCACCTTGCCCTTCACTTTACTCAAGAGAAAATGGTTATTTTGAAACATTGAAGAGTAATTCTTGGGTAAATTAGGAAGAGGACGTGATGGTAAAGTGCACTCCCTAGTGTGGTGCCCGGTGACTTGGCAATGTTGGCAATATGATCCAACTTCCTTGATGAAGCTAATCTTGATCTCCGGAGAAGGAGTAGTGCCTTGATTTGGCTCCGGAAATGAACCAAGACCTCTCTTGCCATAGTCACGTGCATTGTTGAAGAGAATTTCCTTGTGGATGTATTCTCCTCTTGAGAGCTTCTCCACACTACTCTTGAGGCTTGCCACTTGATCCATCAATTCCTTTTCCCTAGAAGGTACAAGCTTGGGCAAAGCATTAGTGGCATTTGCATTAATGAGTAGGTCATCACATGAAGTAGAAGCATTGACCTTCTCAATAGTTTCATGAGCAAAGTTCTCAAGACTTGGGTCAATTGCTTCATAGGCAAATTCAAGTTCTTGATATTTGTGAGCCAACTCCCTATGCTCTTGTTTAAGCTTTTTGTGGCTCTCTTCAACTTGCTTAGCAAGTACAAGTGACTCATTGTGCTTTTTGAGCAAGTCATTGTACTTGCCAAGCAAGTCGGAGTGGGCAAGCTCTAACTTGGCATGAGTGCTCTCAAGAATCTTGACTTTGCCCTTTTCCCTCTTGATGACGGATGTGTACTCATTAATGAGATTAGTGAATTCATAAGGATCAAGCTCTTCATCACTTTCATCTTCACTATCTACCTCACATACCTTGGTGTTACCTTTTGCCATGAGGCACATAGGAGGCGGAGGTAGTGTTGCTTCTTCATTGGTGAGGGCGATGGTGACGATGTCTTCTTCATCACTTGAATCTTCGCTTGATGAGACATCGGTCACCCATTCTTGTTTTTCCACCAAGAAGCTTCTCTTGGTGTGCCCTTTCTTCTTTGGGAAGAGCTTGGTCTTCTTGTCATGGCTCTTCTTCTTCCCAAGATTCTTGTTCTTGTTCTTCTTCTCATCTTCTTCATCATCACTTGAATCATGGCGATGTTTGCCTTTGTTGTCCTTCTTTCTTTTGTCCAGCTTGGGGCAATCGGGAGAGATGTGGCCTTTTTCTCCACAATTATAGAAAGTTTTGTTCTTGACATCTCCCCATGGCCGGAACATTCTTCTTTTGGGGTCAAAGTTGAAACCCTTCTTGTTGATCTTGTCATTCAAGCGTGTGAACTTTCTCATCATGAGAGCAAGTTCTCCATCATCTTCTTCATCGGATGAGCTCTCATGATGATCCTCTTCTTCATTGCTTGAGCTTGATTCTTGCTTGACCATCTTGAGCTTGTGGGATTTGTTAGCCTTGGTTTTGAGAGCAATTGATTTTCTTGTTGTTGGCTCTTCGGACATACCAAGGATACCCATTTCATGAGCGCGAATTTCGCCCACAAGCTCTCCCACTTCCATTGCATCAAGATTCTCTTTTTGAAGCATAGCATTGATAATGTTGTACTTGGGACTTCGGAAGGAGCATGAGAATCTTGCGGTTGATGGAGGCACTGTCAATTTTAGAAACTTCAAGAGCATTAATGTCCTTGACAATGACATTCAAGCGAGAATACATATCATTGCAATTTTCATGAGCAAGCATCTTAAAAGAATCATACTTTGCTCTAAACAAGTGATATTTTTGTTCACGGACTTTTGTGGAGCCTTCATGAATTTCAATTAGCTCTTTCCATATCTCACTTGCTAAGTCCATGCCATTTACTCTAGCAAAGACTTCCTCACTAATGGCTTCGAAAATTGCATTTCTAGCCTTAGCATTCCATTTTAATTGCTCCGAGGTGGGAGTTCCGGTGAATCCGGTCTTTGTTGCCATCCACACTTCGGGGGCAATCGCATCAAGGTATGCGGCCATACGAACTTCCCAATAGGCAAAGTTCTTGCCCTCGAAGTGAGGCGGCGAACCTCCCATCTTGGCCATAGCTCTAGGCGGTGAAGCCTAATGATCCAAATGAGCAACGAGGCTTTGATACCAATTGTAAGGATCGATGGACCAAGAGGGGGGTGAATTGGGCCTTTTTCAAAATTCTAAGATAGATAAAACAACCTTAACCTATGCAATGCTAGTAAGGCTCAATTCACCAACCGGCTAAACAAAGCAAACTACACAAGCTAACAAAGATAAGAAACTAAGCAAGGTAGAGCTAAGCTATGATCTCTAAGGTCAAGCACATGAAAGAATGCATGAAAGTAAGTGCTTGAAATGAAAGAGAGTGCAAGAGACAACCGGATTTTTTCCCGTGGTGTCGATGTGTTGGCACACACCCCTAATCCACGTTGTGACACTCACTAAGAGTCTTGTCACCTCCCATGTCACCGAGACTTGGGCGCTCACTAAGAGTCTCCGTTCACCATCCCGGCGTGGTGGAGCTCAAACCACGTACAATCTTCTTCTCCGGGCTCCCACAATCCTTAGCAAGCTCCGCGAGAAACACTTCGATCACCAAGATCGTCTAGGTGCTGCCAAACACCAAGAGTAACAAGCTCCTAAGCCTTCACTTGACCTACACTCAGTTGGCCCTAGCTCAAGCACACTTGCTACACTTGCAAAGGATGAGTTCTTCAAAGTTGAAGCACAAAACTAAGCACTAGATCTTCTCTCTTTTGCTCAAAGCTCTTTCTCTTCCTCTCAAGGGTGGCCTCAGATTTTCAAGGTGTCAAAAGGCAACTGAAATGAGCCAGGGGGTACCCTTATATAGAGTGGAGGAGGTCACATAGCCGTTGGAAGTTTTCTGCAGAAAAACCGTGACCACCGGAAGAACCGACGGTATAGAAAATATGGGCATCGGTTCAACCGGTCTCTCTGTGTCAAAGAAGTAGCCGTTGGAGTTCTGACACAGTATCCATGCTTGCGTCATTGCACCGGTGCATGCTCCGTAGGGGCATCGGATCAACCGGTGCTGAAGAGGTTCACTGATCAACTCAAACAAGCATTCTGGAACAAAGTACATCCAATGCACCGGTGCTTTGATTCTGAAGCGTCGGTTCAACCGGTGCTGAAGAGAAGTTGAAGTCAACCAAAACATGCTCTCTGGAGCAAAGAACTTCTGATGCACCGGTGCTTTGATTCCGAAGTGTCGGTTCAACCGGTGCTGAAGAGAGGTTGAAGTCCACCAAAACATGCTCTCTGGAACAAGGAACTTTCATTGCACCGGTGCTTATTTTTTGACCATCGGTTCAACCGGTGCTACACTTGATTTCTGCCTTCATCCAGAGAAGATAGACCGACAGGGCATCGGTCCTTCCGCCATGCATCGGATGCTCCGATGCTAGGGCACCGGTTCAACCGGTGCTGCTGATTTTCTTTGTTTTCAGCTGTTTTGACTTGGATTCGAATGTGACTTTGATTGTTTCTTCTTCCAAGAGTTGTGTTGACTTCTATTGACCATCTTTTGCTGTTTTTGAGTGAGTGTGCAAGATTTCTAAGGCCAACTCAAGTTTGATCAAGCTACTAACTCATGAATCCCTCTTAATAGTACGATCAAGAACTAGAAACTATAAAACCTAACTAAATCAAATGTCCTTCATCTCCTTATGACACTTGAGACTAGAAAGGTCCTTTATCTTTGAAATTGAGTCCTTGGTACGCATGATTGTTTTGAATGAGGGGTCTCCTTTCATATTTCATATGAGACTAATCCAGTTATTGAGCTTTCCTTTAAAACACACGTTAGTCACATACGGTTGTCATAAATCACCAAAACTTACCATTAGCATCTATCGGCCTAGATGCGCTACACCTGCCACACTTTGCCTTGAGGGTGTACTTGTTGAAGTGATCATCCCTCATTTTCTC
Organism: Panicum virgatum; assembly: GCF_016808335.1. Lineage (NCBI taxonomy): Eukaryota > Viridiplantae > Streptophyta > Magnoliopsida > Poales > Poaceae > Panicum > Panicum virgatum. The sequence goes on along the minus strand of NC_053138.1, from coordinate 33,555,184 downwards.
TGCCTCCATGCTCCCTCTTCTCTTTGTTGCGAAGGCACTGCAGTTTTCTCTTCTGAGTATGTGTCAACCCCTCTAGACACCAACGGGGTTGATGGTACTTGTCTACCACCTTGCTACTGCTGGCCTCATGGTCATTGGCCATAACAGGATCTTGAGCAGGAAAAGTACCCGATTTGCCAAACACCATCGGCTCTTTGCCCATGTCTTGTACAACCACTTTAATATCACCAATCTGAACAATGGGATCAGCTCTGATTTTCTCCGAATCAGCAGTGCTCTGCACTTCGAGCTTCTTCTCCTTCACATGATATTCTAACCGTGGAAGGGCGAACTGGGCCGGTCTCTGACGAGACCAGTCTGACCGGTCGTAGGGGACTGGTCTGACCGGTTGGACTTGCTGTGCTGGACCGGATTGGCGTGGCCCCAATTGATCATGCACGAGTGTGCTCGGCCTTTCTTCCCTCTGATATGGTGGAGGATATGGCATTAGGAAGCATTGCATCCCGATTCCCTCATGTTCCCACACAAGATTAATAGCATTTGATTTGATGTCGGTGGAGCCCATGGCATAGTAGCGTACATCTTCTATGGAGGGAACAATGGAAAATCACTCCTGCGCCTACTGGATTCCCTTCTTGGAGATAAAACATTGCCTTGGCACGGTGGTGAGCGTGGTCTCTTTTTTCATGGCCGATCCTGTTGAACGGCCATTGTGTACTTGTTTAGTAGCTGCCCAAAGGCCCTATTTGGGGTAGCTAGAGCTTTTCCAAAAGCTGCTAGTCTGAGATGCTCACCTGCTAGTCTGAAAAGCTGCTAGTCCGAGAATCTACTGGTCTAATCAGCTAGGCTGTTTGGCAACCAAGCTTTTGGATAGCTAGCTGCTGAGCTAAGGAGTAGAAAGTCTGAAATACCCTCTAGTATAGTGAATGCCTAATTACTTATGAACAATTGGTTAATACTATTTTATATTATTTTTTGATAGCTTAATATTTCATATTTCATATTGAAACAAGGTATTAAATAGAAAAATTACTTTATATAATCATACTATTTTAATTCCGAAGCATGACTAGCATTTTCCCTACACCTTTGGCTTATTCGTCTTCCAAGTACCCACTTACGGACGTTTAGGCTTAAACGTTCAAGGATGATCACTTGACCAGTCTCACTGGTTACTGGGTCTGGTCTGACCGGTCTGACACCAGTTAATGACACCGATCTGACCGGTCATACCTCGACAGCAGGCTCACTGGTAAAATCTCCTTGCCCCCCGGGTTTAGGAGCATTGACAATGATCCTCAGAGTTGGCTTCCCATCAGGAGTGTTATCAGCTACAACTTCTCTAGCTAGAATCTTGTCATTTGCATTCATCGGCCTTGGATCACCAATCACAACATTCTTCCCATTAGCCCCTTCGGCTTGTTCCGGCCCAAGGAGAATCGGAGAATCTTTGAATTATTCAGCTCCAAAGTGTGAACAGGGAAGGGGGTCTTGTCCACTTACATCTCAGAAAGTATCAATCATCTTTCATCTACAGCCGATTGGATTTGTCGACGGAAAACATTACAATCATTAGTTGCATGATAGAAAGAATTATGCCACTTATAATATGCATGCCTTTTTAGTTCCTCCGGCGATGGTATAGCATGAGACAAACGAATGTTTCCATGTTTAAGCAATTCATCAAAAATTCTATCACACTTAGAAACTTCAAAAGTAAATTTCATCTCATTTTGCCGATTCTTTTGAATCAGCTTACGTGAAGGACATGTAGAAGGTTTGTCCTTTGATGGCCAGACAAACTCAGTGGCATATACTCCTTTTTCCTCATCGTCCGAACAATCGGAATCATTCTCAACCACATGTGTATTGGACCGTTGAGGTTTAAAAGAATCTTTTGCATTCTTAAACTTGAATTCCAAACCAATAGCTCGCATTTGCAAATGATTACTAGTAATAAAATCAAAGCCCTCAATTTTCTCCTTCAAGTAAGAACGCAAACTATTGTAAGCTAAATCTGCTAAGTCTTATTTCAAAAAGCGAAAAATTAAAACATCGGTTTTTAATAGCTTTAAAACTTTGGAAATAATTTAAAACCGATTCGTCACGGTTTTGTCTAACCGATGTCAAATCCAACAACTTAGCTTTAGTTTCCCCACTAAAAAAGTGATGTGAAACTTATGCTCTAATTGATTCCAATTCAAAATAGAACCTAGAGCAAGCGAGGAAAACCAAGAGAAAGCGGTCCCAGTTAATGACAAAAAAAAGTAAGCATAAAGCATCATTAAGACCCTCTTCTCCTAACTTTAAGATATACTGACTCACATGTTCCCAAGTTGTACGAGAATCATCACCATTAAATTTAATGAACTCGGGAATACACCAACCAGTGGGGTATGAAACAAAATCAAACTCAAGAGGATATGGCTTTTGATATAAACGCGAACTACCCAAATCGATCCCAAGTTTAGCTTTAAGCATTCCAGCCAGATCCTCTTTGAAGCTAGAGAAATTGGCTTGATAATTACTACTGGCCGGAGCATACAAAGAAGATGAAACACGTTGCGCATTAGGACTAGTGTAAGCCATGGTAGTATTAGGAATCGGTCGCTGTTGGAGTCTAGATCCCTGCTGTGCTGCAATATGGGATGTAGTGTATGGCACCATCTCACCAGTTCGGCTAAGGGCGGCCGAACAAAGGGATATTAGCAAGTGGCATAGGGGATGGTGGATTCTGCACCATCGCACTGGTCTGACCGGTCTGACCGGTCGCTTGGACTGGTCTGATCAATGTCACGTGGACAGATGATGGCGGCGGTGTTTGCCCTGGAAACGAGTTTGGCTGCATGCCATAGAACTGATCAAGGTCAGCACATGCATTAGCCGAATTCGGATCTAGAGAATAAGTGTCATCGACACATTTACCCTTTTTTAACGCCGCTATTTCATCATTAATGCCCACAAAAGTCTCTCCCGCAACTACTTGTGCATCGGATCTCTTTTTATCGACCATAAGAGAGAATTGCTTGACTAAATCAGAAGGTTCATTGGGGATTATCTCAACTTTGTCGTTGTTCAGTTTGAAAGAAGGCATCACGAACTCCCCAACCCTCTTGAATAGGCCTCCATGCTCCTTCTTGAAGCATTGAAGAAAGTGTTCCTTCAAGTGTTCTTCAGCGATGAGGTAAGCCCGGTGCTCGTCTTCAGTGGGCTCCTCCATGGTTGCCTTGATGACATTGTCTATACTAATCTATTCACCAGCGGAGTCACCAAAAAGTGTGTTGACACATAATCGCGTCAAAACACACTTGAATACACTAGAACGCGCGACGATCGTCAAAATGATCAACACTAGCAAAACCCTAGGCAGGCTAGTCTGACCGGTGCCGCCGACCGGTCTGACCAGTGCAAGAAGGGCTTCATAAAAACCTAGAATGGCGAGCTCAGGAGGGACCCCGTCGGAGCTCGTGTAGCTAGGGTTTCTCTGAGTTCGGCAAACCACACAGAACGTCCTCAAACATCGTCGTCAAAGAAGAATAGCAATTAGGGTTTGGAAAAAGCTAGGGTTTGAGAGACAAAAAGTAATGCGATTTTTGATTGATTCGATTGAGAATAACCTCAATCGGCCTTAGCCTTCATATATATAGGCCGGGGAAGACGTACCCCTTCACGAGTCGATTTACAAAAGGAAATCTATATCTAAATCTATATCTACTCGGATTACAGACTCAGACCGGTCAGGCCGATCGGTCCGACCGATCTGCCTCGGTGCATGCCAAATTTGGCTGTCAATAGATGCTCACTTACTTTATCCTATCGAATATCTAAACACTCTAAATGCAAACAATTTTCCATGCCATAAATTGAAACTCAAAGTTGGTGTTCCAATAATGCTACTTAGAAACCTAAATCAAAGTCTAGGCCTATGTAATGGAACAAGGCTGATAATAACTAATTTAGGCCATAATGTTATCGAAGCTCTGATAATAACAGGGACACATACTGGGCAAACAACATATATACCAAGAATAAATCTAGCAACACGAGGATGTCGCTGGCCATTCACTCTACGTCGACGACAGTTTCCAATAAAAATTTGTTACTCTATGACGATAAATAAAACCAACTGACAGACTCTATCAAAGGTAGGAGTATACTTGAAAAAATCAGTATTTACACACGGGCAATTATATGTTCCAGTATCACAAGTAAGAAATAGAAAAGGATTGAAAATATTGATAGAAAATGAGGATGGAACATGTGGGACAACCACTAAAAATACCGTATACAGAGAGATACTTTAAAATGGTGTAGGCAAGAGTCACATAACTACACCAGATTATTCCCAATAGTTACAAAGAAGCAAGTCTAACAAAGAAGCTCATCAATTAATTATCGGTTATTAATAGTACATACCTACTTCACAAATATTAGGGATCAATCGTGGCTATTTCCGGGAAAAGTCATCTCACGGAAGCGCCGCCAAGCTTGGGAATAGATGGAAGTCGAGGCCTGGACGAACCTTGGAGCCAGTACTAGGTGCCACAGCAGCAGAGGTGGCAGGAGAGAGGAGGCGGAGCGACGCTTGGACCACGGGGTGACGGCCGCTAACCCGCCCTGCGCACTCCGCCGGCCGACGGTGCTGAGCCCCTTACAGCCTAACCGTGTCACACCCCAAAATTTCAATTTTGGGTTTTGAATATCCTTTTGAATAAAATTATTTTTTTCTAAATATTTTGAGTATTTTCCAGAATTTTTTGGAAAGTATTCTCATTTTCTATAGAGCTAAATCTATTTAATAAAAAGTTCTAGAATCTTTTTCATAAAATTCAAGTATTTTATTTGGACTCCTCGTGTCCCAAACTATCTTGAGATTTTTTTTGAAATTTAAGGATATATTTTTAGTGGATTAAAATATTTATGTAGACTTTTCTAGATTTATTTTTTAGGTCGAAAATATATTCTGAGCGATCAAAATTCTTTTATCTTTTATTTCCGGACTGTATTCAACTTGGTTAACCCATCGAGTTTTCAACTCTCTAATTTACAAACAGCAACGTCAGTTCCGACGACTAGCACCGTCGCTCTGAAATACTAGTTCCATCTCGATCCCCCTCAGCCAGCACAGCCTGCCAAGGCCGAGTGCTGCCGGCTGTTGGCTATCCGATTCGCCGACTCCTCCACCCGCCCGTCGCGACGTGCCGTAGCCTTGCCGCTGGTCACCGCTCTCAATTCGTTGCTGAGAAGCTCCGGCGTCACGAAAACCTGAACCGTGACCGCTTTGGTCCAACGTGGGGGAGCACTTTCATGTATCTAGCTTGCTCTCTTTCTCTTGCTGATGAATCATGGGAGCTGCTGGCCAGCCCCACATCTTTTCTCCCGTGACCAACGTGGAGTCAAGACCGAGTCCGAGTCCCAGCCCGGCAAGCCGCTTGCTGTTTGCTCCGCCGGCCCAGGCCTACACAAGGTCATGCTACCCTCCCTGCCACGCGTGCAAAAAGGGGCCAAGCGCCCAGACGTGCATGCTCACGCCCCTATGCTCGCACGCACCTCTTACCCTACCCAGCGCCGCCGCCAGGAGGCCATCGCCCCTGCGTGCCCCTCCTCGCCTCCTCATCCCCCAGTGCGCTCCCACCGCCCATGGTCCAGCCTCAAACAGATCAATGCCGCAGAAGCTGAGCAGAAGCTATCATCGTCAGCTGCTTCAGGAATCCCCGACGACCCCCTGCGTGGCATGCCTTGCCACCCCGTGCGGCCGTGGTGCCGTGCCCCTGCCCCTGCCCCTGCAGGCATGGCTCTCGCGAGGCCAACAAACGTACGTCGCCGCCGCCGTACGTTTGCCTTCTCCATGCTGCCCTACGTACCTGACTAACATTGATCCTCCGATCCGTAGCCTCACGGGGACACAGGAAGGCTCATCCTTGGTTGCCGTCATTGGTTCAGCTTAACTAATCTATCCCGTGGTCATGGGAAGCTACGCCAGCAACTACCACCAGGAGCACGAGCGCCTCAGCCTCCCATCGCGCCCTTGCTGGCTGCTCCTCGTCCAGCACGCCGTCGCCTGGGAAGCAGAAGCTGATGACGCCGCTGCATCGTCCCCCCAGCCCCTGCACTGCATGCCTGCCTCTGCATCGTGCAGCACCATCCCCAGAGCCGAGCAGACCACCGTCGCCTCATTCTCCGCCGAAATCCGACCAAGATCGATCCCGCCGCAAGTAATAGGTAAAACGGAACGCCCTCGATCTCCTCTCCCTTTTACCCCGCTCGCCCAAGCCCCTAGACCACCCGAACTCCGGCAAGGAAAACCACCAGGCCCCTGTACGCCATGGCCAAAGTAACCGGATCCCATCAGAACTCCGAAGTTAAGCATGTTTGGGCAAGAGTAGTACTAGGATGGGTGACCTTCTGGAAAGTCCTCCTGTTGCATTCCTTTTTTTCTTTTTTCTAAAAAAAATGGCCAAAGCAACCAAGCTTTTGCAATCTACTCTCTGGAATCTATCTTTTATCACTTTTAAGTCCCTAAAACCCATATTGCTGATAGATTGCACGTTTTAGCTCCGTTTTAGTTCGATCTTGTTGTGCTAGCTTTGTTTTCGCTTAAGCTATCGGGTTGCAGCATTGTTGCATCATGGTGCATGTTTTATAATTAAATTCATAATTAACTTGCTTAATGATTATTTCAACTAGTGTTTCTAATTAAAAGCAAATTAGAGCTCTACACCGGTTTTCATAATTAATGTTATGTTCGATTAAATGCCAACTTAAATGTCTTTTCATATAACTGGTTAAGTTCAACCACGAATCATTACTTTTTACGCTAGATGTTCTCACATGTCTTTTATCTTCTAGTTAAATAGTTAATTGGTTTAATGTATACTGAAATTTTAATAAATAAAATATGATCTAAGTTTACCTTACAAATATGAATTAAATTGAGGTAATTCTAATATATTTTTTCTTGTGTTTTTTATAATTAAAATAAATCTAGCCTATAGTTTTCTTTTCGGTTACAATATAAATCTTTCGATAGTTGTATATTTTCAACCGTAGCTCTGTTTTAAGCGTTTCTTGCGCTCTTGCGCTCTTGCGATCGTAGCTTCAAGGCTTGTCCTTTAGTGCGCTCTTTTGTGTTTTTGTTTTGCTTGATGCTCTGTTCTTAGTTGTACTTGTTTGTTTGTTGTATGTTTGTCCCGATGCTTGTTGTGAGTAGAAGGAACACAGTTCAAGAGCTGTGAAATGAAGAGTTGTAAGAACAAGAGCTGAAGACTCTGAGCAGTTATTATTTGGATTTAAGACAAGTATATTTCTTGATCATGGTTTGTCCCAATAACATTTATTTTATGCTTGCATGCATTAATTTGATGAGTACCTATTATCATTATTGATTATCCCTGTCCTTGAATAGCCGGGTTACTTTTACAAAATCTTTTGAGTAGTTTGCTTAGCTACTGAACAGTGGTTATGAGTGGTTTACATCAATGATTCTTCAGACATGATATTATACTTGATACATTTTTTGAAATAATATGATGAATTGATAAACTTGATTAAAATCAACAATGGAGCGACCACCCAGAAAATAGTCCAACCACAAGGACTATATGGCTCTGGTCTTGGCTGATTGATTAGATGTCTCTAACTTGTTAGTAGCTTACTGAAAGGCGCATGAGGGGGGCCTGTGATGAGGGGTTCGCTGCCTGCCAAGGGTGCATTTTGTTTGGTTTTGGTCACGCCTTGGGGGAGGTTCACTCACGCAGTTGCTGAGACTTTAGTGGGCTAGTACTAGTTAGGGAGTCTTTGTAAAGGCCTAGTAGTGAATCACTGCCACTCACCAAAGTAAATATTTAAGGGCCTTGCAAACCCGGGCACAAAGGGAGACACGACTTATGGTGAAAGTGTACAACCTCTATAGAGTGCAAACTGATATATCTACTCGGACCCTCACATATCTATTTAATTGGAATCTAAACTTTAATGGAGGTATTTAATGTTCTGAATTAATTATTTATTCAGACATATATTTTCTTTTTATAAATGTGAGATGGTTTCATATATTGTTTAGTAAATAGATGCTAATGTTCAATCGTTAATTAAAATGCTTACCGCTTTATTCATCCAGCCTATATCCTTGTTTTAAGCCTTGTATGTCATTTATTTTCTTAATATACTTCCTGAGTACGACATATGCTCACCCTTACTATAACCACACAGCTCAGAGGAGAAAGTTGCAATGAAACTTGTTAAAGATATTGCTGAGTTCTAGGCGTATGCAATCCCCGGTCGATAGCCTGTGAAGTGTGGAGCCTTCGTTTCCAGGAGAAGTTGTACATCTCTGATAGTCATTTAATATTTTAAGTCTCTTTTACATGATATATTGTTACTCATTATTCCATTATGAGGTCACTATATATATGAAACTTGATCTGACATTCATATAGTTATGCATTCAATTTTGTTTTAAAAATTAGATGTGACAGACCGCTTCGTCCGGCGATCGCCTGCTCCAGGCATCTCTGTCCGGTCGTGTGCATGCCCGGCCCGCAACGACCAGCTCAAGCAACTGCGGGGGTGTGGGCTGGCTCTGCCGGCCGACGGCACCGAGCCTCTCCGCCTGCCGCACCCTGCGCCGAGCCGCTCCGGCAGGTGCCTGAGCGGGGTACCTCCGTCCGGCCGCACATAGGCCCGGCCCAACAGCAACGAAGGTGTGAACCCAGAGAATGAATAACGTCACACATGATATTTCTATATGTGTAAGCAAGTCCACGTCGTCTCGAATTTCGGTGGCCGCTTGATTTCACATCCACGGCGTTCATATACCTAGCTGATTCCTCGTGTTTTCTAGTACCCAGATGGCCTTTTCAGTTTTTGTCATCGCCGCCTTCAACTCCCTCCAATTCACAACGCTGCGCCCCGCCATTTCCTCTTTGTTCGTGAGCTCCCTTTCCCATTGTTACTTTCAGGAAGCTTCATACTGCCTAGTTTGAAAGATCTTGCTGCATCCTCACGGTATTCCACTGGGTCGCCACTACCCCGCCCCACCCCCGCACTGCCGCCCCTCCGTCTTGCACCAAGGTGGAGCTCGGACACGGCTCCTGGCGGCGCGGAGGCCGGAGGCCAGCCTCCACCGGCGGGAGGAGCTCGCCCACGGCTCCCGGCGGCATGCCGGGCGGAGCTCGGACCTGACCGGTCCCCTCCCCCCTCCCCCCGGCCATTACTCCAGGCGGCGCGGCAGAAGGACGAGCTCGGTGGCTGCAGCAGCCTGATCCGCAGCCCTCCTCCTTCTGGCCGCGTCGTGCTCCTCCGGCCGCGGTTCCTGCTCTGACCGGCCCTCTCCGGCGGCCGATCAGGAGCACGAGCTCCACGGCCTCCCTCGTCTGTGCTCAAGCTCGGTCGGCCTCGAGCTCCGTGGGGTCTCGGCGGCGACGGCGGGCTCAGCCGGCCCCCCTCCTCCGTCTTCCTCACTTCGCTCGGCGGCTCCCCCTGGGCGTGCCTCCCTGCCGCGCCACCTCGCCGCGCTTCCCTGCTGCGCCCCAGCCGTACGTCCTTGTGCACCTCCTCGCCGCGTCTCTCGCGGCCGCGCGGCGAGCGTGCGGTCGCCGCGCCACGCCGTTCTGTAGCAGTTTCGTGGCGGTGCGCGTGGCGCTTGAGTGGGCGCCGGCCACACTACTGCTCCTCCGACTCCTGGCCATGGGTCTGTCATGCACCAGATCCGGCCGCCGCGGACCCACATCCTGCGGCACCGGCGCACGGTCAGGCAGTTTGGTGTGGAAGCCCCCCACGGTGGTGATGGAGCTTGGAGACCATGGCCACGGCAGCCGAGGGCGTGCGACACAGGGAGCGGGCGATGAGCAAACAGCTGGAAGGGCGTCGCCGGCGAGCGAGACTGCCGGAACTGCTCCTGTGACCGCGGCCGCATCTCCCCTCATCATCCGCCCGCGACGCCTACAGCGCCTGTGTCCAGGTTCTCGGTCTCCATTCAAGCTCTGCATCGTGGAGACGACGAGGCCAGGAATAGGTCCACGCATAGCATCAGCTTCTGATTACTGGTAACCTCTTCTCTTTTGGTCCTCTGCTCTTATGATACCCGATTCAGATTCTGTGTTCTGATTTTTTTGATTTGGCCCAAATGATAGCAATTAGCGACTGTATATTTTGTGTGTTTGTCTGACAAGTTAAAGAGGTGTAACCAATTTTGCGAGTAGAGTGCAAACTGTCTCTGTGATTATGCTTCTGATTCTTGACAATGTAGGTTCACCAAGAACATGAACATGGACCCTTGGAAAAACAAGCTTGTGTGAAGGATATGTGCAATAATTAAAAATGTGTTAACCAATGTCGAAAAACCTCCTGCATATTGTGCATAAGTTACTTCTATCAACCCTAAATTTTTTTATCTAAACTTCAAATAGTAATAAGTAACTCTGTTAGTCTAACCATGTCATTTCCTAAACAACATTCCTTCAACAGGTCAATAGCAGATCCTATGAGAACCCAAAAGTAGCAAGACCAACTGAACCTCCACTAACCGGCCATCAAACAAGCTACGGTACGTGCACAGTCATTCCTTTACCATGAAATGAATATTGTTTCCCCTCCTAACTTTATATTTCCTATTAGATAAAAAAACTAATTAGGAAACACTTAATGGTATGCTGTATGCTTACTCTGAGCCAACTACAACCTCCCTTTGTTGCTATTGAATGTCCCATCAATTCATGCTGCTTTAAGATGTCTACAAACTTCACTTTTCATAGACTTTACTAAACAACTCCTGCTTTAATACTTATTACTGCATGCATTAGTCTGATGGCTAAAACAAATTCCACAGAATACTGATCGAGAATTTAAAAAAATAAAGAGACAAAGAACCATAATACAGTCTTCCATTTCTACGAATAATTTAAAGTATACAGCACTGAAAGTATACAGCACTGATAAAACAATTATTTAGTTTCCCTTTTGCAGCAACATTTTTATCTGTCTATAAATGTATATATGTAATTTGTCTTAACAAGGGGCTTTCCTATAACTATATCTACAATTTTTCTTATAGTGTACAATTCTTGTGAGGTTTACAATTAGTTATATACATACATATTGTCCATTACTAACTACGGTGCTCCTCAATGGCTGACAGGTTGGCTTTCCCTAATCTCTCCTCCTCTGTTGTTGCCTTTTAGAATTTTACCACTGTTTAGATAGAAGTTTTTATGCTCCCTGTGGATATTTGATTTATCATTGCGCCAACTCATGAAAGGAATCCTCATGCTATTACTTTTTCTCCTGAACAAACTAATTAACTTGGTCTATTAGGTCCTTACATTTCCTGTCACTAAACAGTATGTATATCTCTTGCAGGTCATTTCGACATCGTTTAAATATTTTCTCTATTTTGAATAGTGATATTTGCACCTGTTTCAATGATCCTGAGTTATCCATGTCTTGAAGGCATATGATACAGTGACAGTAAGCTGAGTATAGGTTACATTAATATCTAGATAAAAAATGTGGTTCCTATCTATTCTAGGCAATAATATTGAATGGTATGTTTTAATTAAATACTCAAAATACAGAGTAAACATGCTACCGATCGAGTAGATGGCAGCAACATTGCTTTGCCTGTGAGATAATCGTTCAATATTAATTATAATGCAACAATGGTACTTTTACCTCTTATGTCCACAGATCACCTATTTTTCCTCCTGATCTTGCAAGTGCCAGCTTACCGTTGCCTTGAGAATGGTAGCTTTGTTGTTCTACAAGCTTACACTGATAAGGATGTAAGAAAGACAATGCCTGATGCCTGTTGTTGATAATCTAAGTTTGCTATAATGTGCTTTCTCTAATGTTCCTGCTGTCTATTTTATATTACAGAAGGATGAATGTTCTGCACTCTAAGTTGGGCTCCAGATCATGTTAATGGCTCACCGCTGCCGGTAGCAGCATCAAACAATAGGATCATTCGGTCCATCAATTATGCTAATGATAAGTTAACTAATGTATATTACCTCTAGATTTGTCTTTGTTTCCAAGTCAAACTTTCGTGAAGCTTCATTTCCATAAATGAATACTTCAGTTGGTTATCTGACAGATGATACTTTATGGACGATTTGCCATATAGAAGTTCATATGAATTTGTTTTGATTAAAGCACGGTTCAGTTTATATCTATTAACCATTACCAAACTGTACCTTTTTTACTGCAAAATATTCCAGTTTTACATATACATATACTTCTACATGTGCTGTGGTCAAAACATGCACAACCTGACATACCTATCTTGGTGTCATCTAGATAGTCAGACATTGGACATGCCAATATATGATATCTTATCATCCAAGTGAGAATTAACACTGTTTTCTCATCTTTTACCTCTTTCTATTTATGGATTTATTCAAAGCTTTGTTGGACATGGTGACTGGAAAAATGAAGCAAGAATGCAAGATTTCAAGCATTTAAGCCTTTACTCATCGTTTTTGCAAGCAACTTAGGCTCTAAGCGGCTCGGAGGCCGCGTTCGCGATTTTCCCTCGCGTAGTTCATTTATCCGCGTTTTGCGTTGTGGGCGGCCGGTGAACGCTCGTTAGTCGCCAGGCGTTTGGCGGGTTTTTTTTCGCTTTTCTTGCTCATTCGCGACGCAGTCGCGGTCCCAAACAGGGCCTTAGCCTATTCTAAGGTTGAATGTACTTTGCCTATAATTGTTCTTTCACATTCCACTGAATAGGATGAAGAAGATCTACAGAAACATCATCAGACAGTCTGCTGATTGGGTTTTTTAAAGTGTCAATTCTAATATATCTCACTTTCCTTTTCTGAATTTGGATTCTTCAAATAGCACCAATTTGCAGTTTCAGAGGTTGCAGTCCGCGGAGTGATGATTCCTACTAGAAATTTACACGTCCTATGCATCAGATCGCAAGTGTCTGGTTCATGCTTGGACCATGAATTCTGATACTTTTAGTCCTGTCATAATTACAGTTTGATCATATGAACATTTGTATATTGATCTGTTGATGCTTTCCCAGCAGGAACTTTTCATTATTTGCATGATTCAACCTTCCTTCATCCTGCAGAAGCTGAAAGTTTTTTAAGTTATTTTGTAGTTTCCCCTCGTGCGATGCATCATCTTGTTATCATTAATTGTTTCTTCCTACATACCTATCCGAACATTTGTAATATTTGTGCTATGTAGTAGTACTTGCTATTTTAGCTGCCGTCATATCAGTGAACTGGCAAATTAGTTATCCTATTTCGATGTTTCCTTACTTTAGTTGAACAGCCATATGCTTTAATTCCTAATGCAAATCATCTGCGCGTTAAATGTCCCTATTTCTATATTGCACATTCATATTGCTCAATCACTTAAAAGCTTTTATTATTATTTAATGCACAAATCAAACCAGTTGATACAATTAAAGCAAGATCGCAAAGTGAATCACCTTTCACGTACCCGCGCGCGCTATACACTAGTTCTACATAACATTCGCGGCGGGCTCGGCGGCCGCGCAGCCTGGCTACGCAGGCAGGAAATCCGCGGCCCGTCCCATCTTCATCTCGCGGTTCGCGTTGCATAGTCAGAGCCTTCCTTACGGTTGCTTATCCTGGTGCCAAACTGCCAATTCCTTCGTCTGGTTCTTTACCCAACGCGTGCGTGCATAGCCTGCTGTAGAAGGCCATCGACGAGCACGACGCGGCCGCCGTGTCGCGGAGTCTGTAGGAGTACGAGGCCGCGGCCAAGCTCTTCCACTGCAGCGACACCGGGCCATGATAGATCGATTTTTTGCAAGAAACCTGTTGGTTTATTATATTTGTATTCGTTGCTGCTTGCTTTGTCATTCCAATCATCAATCGATTGTACTAATATACTCTTGCATCTTGCTATATGCACCACTGGATTTGACAGTCAAGAATAAAAAAATCTAGTATATTTGATTCTCACGCACCTTTTGTTGTTTCCTAGCTAGCTGCTCATCCATACAGTATATAGTATTGTGTGTGATTAAGCAAAGCGATCAATCCGGGGTGCTTATTCTCACTGCATCATCTCAATCTAACATTGTTGGATCCCCTCCATTAATCCATTTACTCTATTCACCGTGCCCATCCCCTCTGCACTTGCCTTTGCTGTTGCAGATCAACGTTCTCGCCTCGCACATTTTCCGCTTGGTATGGGAGCCTTGCACCAGCTAATAGGTGATGTTAGCATCACAGCTCACCGGCAGGGTTATGCTGTATTACAGAGGCAAAGCTTGCTGGCTAGGATGGCTCCCCAGAGAAGGCGGGGCTACGCTACGGCAGTGCAGCTCACGAACGGGGACAACACGTCTCAGTGACGAGGCATGCGAATATGCGATGCAGCATCTGCCACCATTCCGGCATAGGTCTGCACACCCGTTGCTTACAAGTGACTCGTCCTGTCATCTATGGGGATGCACACCATGTGTTTGATGATTTTCTTATGAGATGTGGCCTTGTGCCATGCCATGGAGCCACACAATATGTTTGATGGTTTGCCTCTGCAATACTAGCCAAATATGGATCCTCAGGTTTATGCAAAAATAAGAATGAAATTGACTACAAATGCAGCTGACAATGAGTCCTACTTGATGAAGAGACATTCAGTCCTACTTGATGAAGAGACATTCAGGCTATATGTCTTGCCTAAGGTAACAATGATAGCTCGAGAACAAGAATTTTATTTATGAAGCAGTAACTTTAGCAATATGAAAGTACCTCCGACATAATATTTCTATATATGTGGATTGAAAGTATCCAACTTACTAAAGCACCAATGCGAATTTCGCTAGATCCACGCCAAAAGAACTTCCCGCTGAGGAGCACAGTATTCTGCACTCACAAATTTGTACCCAACAATTCATGCATATCAGGATCTACGGCTCACAGCGGTCCCTGCCAGCCCTCAATGTGATCCGACGGCCTTGAAGCCTGCCCGCGTGTTGTTCCGGACCCGAAATTTCAATCGACTATGGCTGACTCGCATCTCACGTCCGCCCTCACCCCACGCGAGCCCCTCCGCCCCCGTCTCGCCGACAGCAACCTCTTACCGCAGGGCTAGGGCGCGCTAGGCCGGGCCGAGCCAACGGCAGGTGCCCTTCGTCTCAAAATTGGGAAAATTGGTCTCATAGCATTGAAAGATCACGACTTCCGTAAAATACCACCGAAATCATTCGGCCCCGTGACATACCACCGAAAGCTGCAAACGTTACCTCAAATTAGCATTCCGTCACATTTTCCACTAACTCGTCGTCACTCCGTCATTCTTCCTCCTTTTCCACGTCCAACAGCCTTCTTCCTCCTTTCGCTAGTGCTTCGAGAGCCTCGTCGCGAAGCTATCAAAAAAAAACCTCCTCGTGAGCGCGGCCGTCTCCAGCTCCTCCCTGGCTTCCCCCGCTACTCTTCCTTCCCATCTCCTCCCTCGTTTCCCCAGCCGCTCCTCCCCTACTGCGGGGCTGCCGTGGCGCTCGGGGACGCGGTGGCGCTCGCGGTTGAGCCCGAGCCATCTGCGTCGCCGCCACTCACTGGGTATCGAAATTAGGTGCTGGGAAGACCAATTACTAACTGAGAGAATCGAGATCTTCATCTTCAGCAGTGCACCACTGCTGGACCACGCCACACGCGCCGCTGCGCACCAGATCACGCGCCTACGTCTATACGCCTGTGCGCCAGCCGCCGGCCCCTACCTGCCCGCCGCCGCTGGCCCCCCCTGCGCGCCCCCGACTAATCCCCGGCGAGCCGCCACACCTAGCAGCCATCGCGCGCTTCTCGCTCCCCGCACGCACTCGCCGCTGCACCTCGCCTGTGCATCGCCAGGACCCCGCGCCGCCGTGGGACCGCCTGTGCGTTGCTTGAAACCCTCCCACCGTGCCGCCGCAGGGAATCGCCGGTGAAGCACGCGCCGCCGTCGGCCCCCGCGCGCTGCCGGAGCCCTCGGCACGTTTCGTGCTCGCCGATCGCCGCGCTGTGCAAGCTCGTGGCTCGCACTCGCCATACTCGATTCGTGGCCGCCGGACATGCTCAGCCGTGACAGCGTCGCGACCCTACGTTCCACCACGCGCCTGCTCCTCGCCGGACGCCTGATCCCACCACAAGGAGCCGCTGTCCCACCCGCCGCTGGACCCGGCCTGCGCGCGCGCTGGAGCCCGCCTGCGCCTGCGCGCGCCGTTGCTGAATTAGGTGATGGGGAGAGAAATTACAGAGATAGAGAGAGGGGAATTTGGCACAACGATGAACTCACTGGCTGTGAAAATTAGGAGCCGCTGTCCATCCGCCGCTTGCTTCCCGTCGGAATCTGGTTGCCGCGGCGCATTGCCGCTTGCTTGGCCCCGCTGGCTCGGTCTTGCTTTTCTCGCCGCAGTGCTAGCGAAAGGAGGAAGAAGGCTGTTGGGCGTGGCAAAGAAGGAAGAAGGACATCGTGATCGTGACGGAATGCTAATTTGAGGTAATATTTGTAGCTTTCGGTGGTATTTTACGGAACTGAACAATTTTGATGATATTTCACGGAAGTCGTCATTTTTCAATGCCATGAGACGAATTTTCCCATCAAAATTTCGGAGCGCCGCCGCCGCGCCGACCGCTTCAGCCAGCTCCGCCTCAGCCTGGCCCAGCCGCCGTCCTCAGCGTCCGGCCACGCCGTCGTCCGCCGCGTCCCCCGCCGCGCCTCGGCTCCTCCGCGGCCGGCGTCCAGGGCGGGCTGGCGTGCCGCGCGCCATGCACGGCCGGCGTCCAGGGCGCCCGGCCTGCCGCGTGCCGCGGCCGGCTTGGGCAGTCAGGGGTGGGCCAAGCGGGCCCTCCGGCGTGGGCGGGAGCCGTGCGCCTCGCCCTGTGTGCGGTGCCCGGCGCCGCCGCCGTATGCTGCCGCCGTTGGCGCACGGCCTTGCCGGGAGCCGTGCGCCGAGCCGCGCGTGCGGTTCCCTGCGCCGCCGCCGTGAGGTGCCGCCGTGGCCCTCCGGACTGGCGGGAGCCCTGCGCGGCCGGCCTGAGCTCCCGCCGTAAGGCACCTTCGGCGTTCGCCGTGCGGCGAGCCGTGCGGCTTGCGGCCTGGGCATCCGGCCTGCTCGGAGGGCCTCCGCCTCCCGACGGAGACGGCGGGGAGGACGCTCGAGTAGCTCCCGTCCAGGGTCGTCGCTGTCGTGCCGCGCGGGAAGGGCGAGGACGAGTTCGGCGAGGAGGCGTGGACCAAGGTCTGACGCTTACTCCTATCGTTTCTCGTTGTGAGTTGTGACCATGTGCGAGCTTCTCGAGCAGTGGAGCATTGCGTGCAGACCTTATGAAAGCTGAATTGGTCCCTGTGCGGGGCATGCTTAGGCAATATACTTTGTTTTGGCATTAGGATTTAAGATTGCAGATTGTGGCTCCAGTTTTTGGCATTAGGAATTTAGGATTTAATAGTTCAGATTTTGGCTCCAATTCTAAATCACATACAACTTAACACCATTTTACAGCCAGGTAACGACATGTAGGCGTTGATGAATTGTGAATTGTATGCCTGGTATATTTGCATAAGAGAAATGTGACAGTTACATCATGTGGTACTATAATAGTCTTCCTATGGACTTGTTACCTTCGTCAAGTGTGTAGTTCTTACAAAACTAGCGTGTGTTGCACCTCCCTTCAGTTAGACATGCGCAAGCTTTGAGAAGTAGGTATAAGTAAGAAAGATGTGTATGTTTCCTGTGTTATGTTGTGGTTTCTCTCTAATCCAATCAGACCTACATTATTTTTGACAATAAGTATGTAATACTCATACTAAATGCTTGTCTGGTCAAACTTTCATTTTCGTGTTCTGAATCATTGATTGAATGTTCTTGTTGCCAGGATAAATCTATATCAGGATTTATATCCTATGCTCTCTGTGCAGCTGATGAGGCTTTGAAGGTGCAAATTGGTTGCCTTCAGAAGATGAGAAGAAAGAAAAAATGGTATCATTTTCTCATTTTCTTTTGTGGAAACACATTTTTCTTTTATATATGTATTTATGAGCTGTTGGGATCTGATTGGAGCTGTATCAGGGAGTCTCTATTGGTGGAGGCATTGGAAGCATCTCAAACATTTTAGATGCATCACAAATGACATTGAAAATGTCTGTATCCTTACTCCTGCATTTATCTTTTCTGGTTGCAAATTTTATTTTAGTAGCTATTCATATGTGATGGTGATGTCGATGTGATGGTGGCTGGTGGAACAGAGTCCACTATCGATGCTTTGTCTATATGTGGATTTGAAAATAGTAGTTTGTATACTTTTGTGACTGAAAAATGGCTTGAATGCTTCAGTAACGTAATTAGGTGCAACTGTTAAGTGTGAGGATTGTAGAAAGCCATAGAGAATCCACTTTTATGTTCAGAAATAAACATGACGAATAAATAGCCTATGCAGACTTGGTCACCTGCATATTTGCTTTTTGCCCACTGTTTTCGTGATTGATATGTAGCTCCTTTGATATGTAGCTCCCATCTTGATTTTGTGCAAGGTTGCAGATCTGTTGGTTCCTGGGTTCTTAGTGTGGTGCTGGTTCGGATTCCCCTGCTGCTTGTTCTGTATATACAAACCTCCCCCCACCCCCTCCTGTGATGTCTTGTGCTAATCTGAGTATATGTCCATGCCTATAATCTGTTCATGTATATATGGCAGTGATGTTTTTTCAGCTGTCTATGCCTATGAAATTTTCCTAATCTGTACATGTGGCCATTACATTGTTATTTTTTTTGTTTATGCATATTTCTTCCATTCATGTGATGTTAGTTCCAGTTTATTTATCAACTATCCCATTGACATCTATATTAAAACACATTCAATGTGTGGAATTGTATAAATGGATTTGCAAGACAAGAGATGCAAGCTATTTGCTTGGGCTCCTCATCTTATCACAGCCATGTATGCATTCTTTCTGAGTAGAATTATGTGATACTGTGTTAGCACGGGCCAATTTACTAGTCGACCCACTAAAGCACCAAAGCGATTTTTGCTTGGTCTACCCCGTCGATGCCCCCCCCCTGAGAGAGCACCTCTATGCGCACCAAAAAATTGTACCCACGCAATCCCCTACAACACAAAACGGAGGGACCAGATTTCATCGGCCTCCAAACGGACGGACGAGAGCAAAAGGCTTCAACGCCGTCCACGTCCACGCGGGCTCCAAATCCGCTGTAAGCTGCCTTAACGCTACTTTAGTATCAGGTCCAAATTTGAAAGTTCTCAAAACCATTTTAGTACCCTGCCAAGCCACCAGCCGATACTAAATTTTGCATTTTAGTACCAGTCGGTGTTACTTCGAAATGAATGCATCTCCGACTCAGTCACAAGTGATGCATATGTGAGATGGTAAGGAAACAACATGTGAAGCCGGAGGTCATGGGTTCGAATCCTCATGATCGCGCACGCGCATCTACGCATGAAAATTTTGTGTAACTTGGGACTTGGGACGATGCGCGTGTGTAGGCCTCCAAGGGGTTTGTCAATTTTTTTTTTGGGCTCAAAACCATTTAGTACCGGTGCGTGTGACGTCCCATTTAGTACCGGAAAACCGGTACCGGTCGGGCGCCCGGTACTAAATAGGGGTTTCCGACCGGTACTAATAGCCTTTTTCTCTGGCTGTGACCGAACAAGCCCTAATATACACTAGGCCGGAAACAATTTGGCGTGGCGGCCAAATCGTATCTGTGCTGGCGGGTGGGAGGCCCGCCAGCACTCGTGTGCCAGCACAAATGCTGGCGGGCCGCCAGCAGAGTTTGCATCTGTACTGGCAGACTATTTAACACGCCCGCCAGCACAAATTGCCATCTGTGCTGATGGGTGGCTTAACTAACCCGCCAGCACAAATACAAAAAAGAAAAAGAAAGAAGCCCGCTGAGCACATCACGGGCCCGGCGAGCCCATCCGCCATCGGCGTAGGTGTCCGCACGCCCGCCGCGCGCACGGGCGCCGGATTTGGCATTGGGAGCAGCCGCGCCCGCCGCTGTGCACGCAGCTGCTGCCCGGGCGCCGCTGCTGGATCTAGCCTCACCGCCAAGGCCTCGCCCGAGCCTCTACTCGGCCTCGCCTGCGTGCCGTCCCGGCCTCGTCCGGGCTGCCGACCACCGGATCCAGGCCTGCACCGCCGCTCGACTTCGCCCACGCGCCGTCCCGGCCTCGTCCGGGCTGCCGACCGCCGGATCCGAGCCAGTGTCGCCGCTCAACCTTGCCCGCGCGCTGTCCCGGCCTCGTCCGGGCCGCCGACCGCCAGATCCGGGCCCGCGCCGCCACTCCGCCTCGCCCACGAGCCGTCCCGGCCTCGGCCGCGCCGCCGACTGCCGGATCCCGGCTGTGCCGCTGCCTCACCCTCACCTGCGCGCCGCCGCCTCGTCCTCACCCGCGCGCCGCCATTCGCGCGCGGGGAGGGAGAAACGGGAGGGGAGGGGAGCCGCGCCGGCGTCCAGCTTCTTGGGCGCAGGGGAAGCGTGCGAAGGGGCGTGGCGGCGGTGGAGGCAGTGGGGGGGGGGGAGAATGAGACTGAGATGAAATCTCAAACCCTAATAGTATATATATATTAGTAAACCTTGGGTATTCAGTAGTGGAACCCCCAACCCGACCATCACGCCGAGCTGAGCTCAACCCACCGCCCCGTGGCCGGTTTTCTGTCCGGCCGGTTCCTCCAAACGGTTTTCTTTTTGGTTCCCAGTTCCCAGATCGTGGCCACGATCTCACGACACGGTGTCCTGCAGGGATCCTAATCTTCCCCCTCGCTCCGCTCCGGTGCCGCGGTGCCACCCTGCGCCTCCCGCTCCGGTGCCGCCCTGCGCTGCCCGCTCCCGGTGATGCCGCTCCGATCCTCCCATCGCCGATCCGGTGAATGGCGCCTCCCGCACGCCAGCTACTGGCCAGGCCCTGCGCATCCTCACATTCAAGGCTTCCCCGCGTCAGATCGGGATTGTGGGTGGTGGTTTCTTCGATTTCGTCGCCAGGATAGAGTGCCCTTCGTTCGATCGGCTACCTCATGCGGGATGGGGGCGAGGATGCAAAGGCGACGGAGACCTGCAGCAGCTCAGCTTCCTCACGGTCTCCTCAAGCTTGCAATTTCTTCGAAGGTTTTATCCTCGGTATGCATAGTGCCATTACCTCCCCTCCACTCGATTCCCACGGTTTTGCTTTATTTCCCACGGATGTGTGGATTTGTTTAGGTAGTAAGCTCTTAGTAATCCCCATGACCAAAAGGGACATGGATATCTTCTTGATTCATCATCGTAGGATGGCCCAGAGAGACTTGGCGCGGCGGCGGAGCGTTCCACAGCCACCCACCCGTCTGCTGGTGAGGTCTTCCCAGGTACTGCAGGCTTCCTCCACGCTTGTCCGCCGTTCTAGTCCCTACTTCTCCATCCCAATGCTGATTATCTTTAGTGGTTCTTCTTTGTCCCCAAATTTTTGTTCGTCTGGTCCTCAGATTGAAGATTGGTGCTTCAAGCAGTCAATTCTCTTGTTTCTGCTGCCGGCATCAGTGGCTGCTACATGACACAACCGACGGCTTTGTTTGGTGGGCAAGCTGACTTCCTCCCTATGATGTTGATGATACGGATCAAGCGACGGCCAGTGCATTAGTCTACTTAGATGCCGGTGCCATGTTTTGTGCAAGAACAAGAACAACAACCTCGAACCCATACTGGACAAAGCACGAGAGGTTCATATTCCCTGTTTTTACTTTTCATATTCCTTAACTTGATGTTGTGCGCATTTAGTTAGTACCAGGTCCTAGTTTCCTGGTTCATTAAGATTGGTAGTGATTATAAGGTGCTTCACATACATATTCAGGATTGCTAATAATTTTATATAATTTTCAATTAGCATGCATACAGAAAATATGTTGCTGGAGGCAGACGAACTGTAGGGCAGTATATGCATTTTAGATGAATCTCACATGGATAAAAACATACCCTTCATTTCCTGAACTAGCTGTAGAAACATTGGAATTTATCTTTTTTTAACAAGGTTATGTGCAGTTCTGAGCTCTTTATTAGGCTTGTCTGAGAATTGTTCTTAGTTTTGATAGTCTTCTGGCAACGGGAACTGCGACTAGGCTCCTCAGCACAGCTATTATCTTCTTGTAATGAGTTTGTTCTGATTACTTGCAGTGGTGATTGTTCACTAATTACTACTTTCTCCTGCTTTGTTGTTTGAATTTAATACAAGATTTGAGATGATTTGATTTCTTTGCTCTCAGTTTACCTCTCACTTGCGTGCATTGTGAGGACACAAGGAGCTGATGGGCAAGCTGGTTCATACCAGCTTTCAGCTTGAGCTCCAATGTTGTCTCCATGAACATCATGGAGACCATTGCCAGAGTCTTTGTCGAGCCATTGATGTTCATCAGTTGGGGGTAGGGGAGGTCCACACCATAATCTTTTGTGGCATCTCCTCTATCCAGCTTCTCATGGACCATGGCGAGCTTGGCCATCGGAATCAGAGGTTATTACTAACTGATTAAAACTAGATGTTCAGTGATTCTGCAAGTCAAACAACCTAGATGTGCACTTATGTTTTCTTAGACCTGTATACATCCTAGCTAGTCCAATTGCAATGCTCTGATGAAGTCTCTCAGTTATGTAAAATTTTTGTGTAAGAGTAATGTAAAAAATTATAAGTGTTCTAAGTGTAGAAGTATCAGATGCTTCTTGTCTTGCCTAGTATTTTGGCAAACATTAGGTTTATTTTTTATCAGCAATAATTTGGAAACTTCTAATTTCTCTTTTACCTGCACCTTGGTGCCCAGTTCAAATTGTTCAGATCATGCTAGCTTACTGAAACTAGTTAGGTTAGGTTCCTGCCTGCAGCTTTGATATATCTACGTAGTAACTCATATTACATATTTAAGAATCCTGATTGTTACACTTTAAATGGTTTTCTTAGGATACTTTGCAGGTGAGATGGCATCCAATACTCTATATTGCTTTGTTTAATTTGGATGGTATTACTGTTAATATTGAGTCCATCTATACAGTGTCAGCATGATTGCACTGATGGAATGGTGATGCTAGACTAACATGGTTTATGGAATCTGAAAATGAATGAAATAAGTGATCTATAAAATAAAAACATCAACTAGTAATATGCTTTGATTCCTAACCATCTGATTTTTTTCACATTTTATTTTGATATCCAGGATGGATTCTGGTACGAGGTCAGTGCATATGATGCCTATCAATCCGAGGAGAACAAGGTGGTTTAGGAGTCCCAGATGACTGGGTACACAAGCAACGGTCAGTGCATATGATGCCTATCAATCCGAGGAGAACAAGGTGGTTTAGGAGTCCCAGATGACTGGGTACACAAGCAACGACTAGCTTTGTTTTTGTGTCCAAAATTTAGTACATGAGCATTATCAAGTATTTTTGTCTTATCATAAGTCTATTAGCTAGTATTAATTTTCCTGAATTGATCAGGGCTATCCAGAGGATGGAGGAGGTTCTGCAGCAGGTAATTCTGGTATCCAAGTCGATTGGGGAAACCGAATTAGAAGCAAAACTTGAGGAGGCAGTCAGCAAGATCAAGAGGCGCATAGTATCCACTGCATCTTTGTAATTGTAACATGTATTGACGGTGTCATAATTTCGTAAGAGCTCCCAAGAGCATAGAGAAATTAAGTCTCTCTTAGCTATTTCGCTCCAAGTGTTGTTGGCCTGATGGAGATGTCTGGTGGAAACATGGAACAGTGATGTGGCAGGCAAAGTTTTGTTAGTGTTGTTAACCTTGTACGTAGGGATGAAAACAGATCGGATACGGACGGCTATCACTGATATCGTATTTGTTTTCATATTTGTGTTCAAATACGGTGTCTGATACGGATAGTGTTAGTTTTTGTTGAATAAGATTGTAATAAATATCGACATTATAAAAATGTAACTTTTGAGCATTCGGATACTGATTGGTTATGGATAGTGGATACTCGGAATCGGATTCGGACGGATAAAAATTCTTCCAGACCGAATCGATATATATATATATATATATATATATATATATATATATATATATATATATATATATATGGAACCTGGAAATGGACCTTCTGGGCTCTTTTGGGCGTGATGATTTGTGCTGGCAGGTGGCTTAACGGCCCGCCAGCACAAATTTGCTAGTCTTTTCTGGCGGTCGTTTAAAAGGCCCGCCAGCACAGATACCCTTTGTGCTGGCGGGCACTAACCAAGTGGGTCCTCATAGTTTTGTGCTGGCGGGTTTCAACTACGCCCGCCAGCACGGTAAAAGGGTTGTGTCAGCGCAAATCGTTTCTGGCCTAGTGATATTTGTATTTAACTTTTCTAGTCACAAAGTGTCAAAGTGTTGTGGATATGAACAGAGTCCATAAAGGGATGGTTGACCATTAATTTCTAGTATATACTTGAAACCAATTAAATCATGATATTATGAAAGCATTTTCCAATATGAATCTATACATTTTTAGATGATGGGAAAAAACGTCCCGGCCTTGACCTCCTAGAGGCTACAGCCTACAACCCACTTATTACATCAAACTGCAGCACCTCCATCTGCAAACACACTCATAAAGTTTACAAAAGTAAATAGGAGACACCAACAAAGTTTTCATGGGAATTTATTAAGTAGCAATCCTATTGCTAAATCTCCATCCATGGTTGGCGAAAATTTGCATAGCCATTGTCTCCAGTGATCGGCATGCATCCTTCAACAAGTTGGTATCATCATCACACTTTTGAAGCAGCGACCACATCCAAAGCCAATGTGTGGCCCTGAACAATACATGCATATAAGTTTTCATCGGAGAATTGTCAAAAACAATATCATTTCTACTCAACCATAGAGCCCAGCAAAGCGCATAAACTCCACATAATAATTGTGTTTTAGATTTACAGTCAAAGCGAAATAGCCAATCATTATAGAATTGAGCAACACTAGTTGGTGGTACCAAGCCAAAAGTGTATTGTACCACTCTCCAAAGGAATTTTGCAAAATGACAATCAAAGAAAAGGTGTTGGATAGTTTCATCATGTGAACAAAACACACATTTTTTTGCTACCATGCCAATTAAGCTTAGCTAGATTGTCTTTAGTTAGCACAACTCCTCTATGCAAGTACTACAGGAAAATCTTAATCTTAAGGGGAATCCTTGTCTTCCACAAGGTCCTATTCTGCCTTACATGACCATTGCAAATTAAAGCACTATACAGTGAATGGACAGAGAAAATTCCATTTTGGAGTAAACCCCATTTAAAGACATCTCCCCTATCATTCAATCTTACTTGAGCTATCCTTGCAACTAGGTTATACCATGATACCAAATTATTTCCTACCAAACCACATCGAAAAAGAGATATTTGAAGGAATGGAATTGAAAACCGTTGCAATGAAAATATGCTTCTTTCTTGCAATGTTATACTGAGAAGGATACTGTTGACTAAGAGTGAAATTGCCCAGCCATTTATCCTCCCAAAACCTGATGTTCTCACTGTTGTTTAGTTGGAAACTACCTAAGTTCAGGAACTTGTCTTTAACCTTCATTAAGCCCAACCAAAACTGTGAGTCACCTGGTCTTTTTTGAACCTGCGCAATTGGTTTATCCTTTATGTATTTCCTCTTTAGAAGATTTTTCCAAAGGCCATCATCATTGATCAGTGTAAACAACCACTTGCTTAGTAAACACTGGTTTTGAATGTCTAAGTTTTTTATGCCTAAGCCTCCTTGATCTTTTGGTTGACACAGAATGTTCCATTTAGCTAGTCTGTACTTCTTTTTGTGATTATCACTTTGCTAAAAGAAACGGGACCTGTAATACTCTAATTTCTCTAGAACTCCCCTTGGGACCTCAAAGAAAGAAAGCATAAACATCACTAGGCTCGTTAAAACTGTGTTAATCAACACCAATCTGCCCCCCACAGATAGGTGTTTCCCTTTCCAACTACTTAATTTCTTCTCAAACCGTTGTTCAATAATGTTCCAATCCCCATTGCTTAATTTTCTGTGGTGCATCGGGATACCGAGGTATTTAAAAGGATAATTCCCTGATTGACAACCAAACAACTGTGAGTATTGAGCTTCACATTGTTGTGCCTCTCCAAAGCAGAAGATTTCACTTTTATGGAAATTGACCTTGAGTCCAGACAATTGTTCGAAAGCACACAGGAGTAGCTTTAGATTGATTGCTTTCTCTAGATCATGGTCCATAAAGAGTATAGTGTCATCCGCATATTGGAGTATAGACAAACCATCGTCAATCAGATGCGGGATGACACCTTTTATTTGTCCTTGCACCTTAGCTCTGTTTATAAGGATGGCCAACATGTCTGCCACTATGTTAAAAAGGATAGGAGACAACGGATCTCCCTGTCTCAATCCTTTCTTTGTTTGAAAATCTTGTCCTACTTGATCATTTATTTTAATGTCCACGTGTCCTCCTCTCATGAATGAATCC
This sequence comes from Panicum virgatum, assembly GCF_016808335.1. NCBI lineage: Eukaryota > Viridiplantae > Streptophyta > Magnoliopsida > Poales > Poaceae > Panicum > Panicum virgatum. Next base: position 33,528,754 of record NC_053138.1, on the reverse strand, counting down.
ACCCATTGGCACCATTTATGAGAAAAGCCTTTCATTTCTAGAGTTTGTTTAACAAAAGACCATTTTACTTTGTCATATGCCTTTTCGAAGTCAATTTTAAATATGACTCCATTCTGCTTTGTCTTGTGCAACTCGTGGATGGTTTCATGCAAAATCACGACACCTTCCATGATGTTTCTACCAAGTAGAAAAGCTGTTTGTGTAGGACTAATAACTTTTTGTGCAACTGTGGTGATTCTGTTTGTAGCTACTTTTGTAAAGATTTTAAAGCTAACATTCAGCAAACATATGGGTCTGTATTGCTAAATTCTACTAGCTTCTTTACATTTGGGCAACAAGATTATTGTGCCGAAGTTGAGGCTAAAAAGGCGAAGTGTACCATTGTGGAAATCCTCAAATAAAGCCATTAAATCATCCTTTATTGTACCCCAAAAGGCCTGATAGAATTTAGCAGGGAAACCATCCGGCCCAGGTGCTTTATTTTGCTCCATTTGAAAGATAGCTTTTCTCACTTCCTCTTCTGTAAATCGTTCAACAAAAGCTTCATTTTCTAGATCTGTCACTTGTGGGATATCATCCTTACGCGTCTCGTCCAGTCAAAAATTATTTTCTTCTGGAGGACCGAAAATTATGTCTCGTCCATATGAATCTATACATATTATTGTTTTCCTATGATGGGTATAAAAAGACATGACAACATTCTAGGTCAAACAAATTGGTCGAGTCTTTGTGAGTTTTTTTTATTGAAAACGCGGGAGAGATAAGCTTCTTTGCATTAAGATAGAAGAAAACGATTCAAATTACACAATGCGCCACAACTTCATGGGCTGGCCCACCTTTGTTAGATATTACAAGATAAAAGCTTGGGCCTAGAAATGGAACTCAAAAATTAACTACTCACTAACTAAACAACCTGAACAACCTAGCTCTATCGCAGCTACCGTCTCAAGCAGCAGTAGAGATGGCTCTACGCCGGCCCGCTGCTGATCTTACCCTAGTGTTGGGGAATAGCTCCTTGATTGCCGAACGGTATTTCGGCTGAAGAGAGGCCTTGCACCCGGCATCATATGCCTTCTTGCCGTCGACCAACGCCGCAGAAGGTGCATCGGTATCCAAACCGAAGCGACACATTAGGAGGCCCTCACCACGCTTGGCCACCGGCACATGTGATAGTTTCTGGCTTGCGATGCATCGACTACGAGGGGGCAATGCAATGGTTGCACCGGCCGCTTGGAGATCCGTGCGGGCATTAGCCTGGCCTGGTGTGCGAGCAGGAACCGTCGGGACCAGAGGGGTACGAACCGGCGCTTGAACTTCCTTGATGAATAACTCGAGCCTGGTGGCAAAGTCAGGTTCGTTTGTGTCGCCTGCCAGCTCCGGATGTGGGCCTGCAGTATCAGACACCTCCGGAGTCTACTGAGAGGGGTCCTCGGCTCTCGCGATGGGCGAGGCAAAGCGTACTGCTTCACCCGCCACCACTGCTGCAAACCGGCTGGGCCTGCATAGCTGCGCGTCAATCTCCAGCGTGCCCATTTCAGCCTCCGCATTCACTCCCACCGCAGGTGCGTCCATCTGGCGGATTCCGGTGCTGGCATGTGGGCCGGTAACAACAGGCTCCTGCAGCTCTGGGGCAGCGTCTGGGGAGGGCGAAGGCTAGGAGTTTCCATGCGGCACACCAGCCGACGCACCTGCAATTATTCATTTATTTGTGAGTGGAGGGAGATTGGGAGAACATACTAATACTATATCCAGGTGCAATTATTTTTGCATGGTTGAACTTCGGAAAATAGTTCTCCATAACATGGTTAACACCGTGGTTGTTGCGATGGTGTGACAGGACATGATAAGGCAGCAATTCTGTTTTGCTGCTAGTGTGCTTGCAGCAGTGCTGTATGCGGTTTCTGGTTACAGCTTCACGGGTAAAAGTTCATTTCATATTGCAACCGAATTACAAAGAGCAGTATTTCTATTCATATTCATGCATGTTGCTTGTGGAAGTCATCAAATATGAACTTTAGTCGCAGTGCCATGTTTTTTTTAAAGAAAAATAATACTTCTCCATGGAGATCTGCTGTGCACTTTACCACGGAGACACACCATGGAGAAATCAGAGATGATGTAATTATATACTAAGCACATATAATAACATGAGAAAAAAGGCATAACAACCTTGTTCATCGTGATGGCGTCCACAATCCTCTCCTCCATAACTACTGGCAGCACCAATCTCCTTTCCGACTGCTTGGGTTGCAAGGAAATAGACTCTACATGAATACGAACTCAGGCCGTGTTTAGATGCTGTAAAGACAAAACGCAAAATTTTTGTAAATCGCTTGCATGGTGTACTAAATGTAGTCGAAAAATAAATCGCATTACACAAATGGACTGTAAATCGCGAGACGAAGCTAATGAGCCTAATTATGGAGTGATTAGACACTAAATTGTTACATTAATGCTACAGTAAACATGCTCCGACGATGGATTAATTATGCTCATTAAATTCGTCTCGTAGTTTACAGAAGAGATCTGTAACTAGTTTTGCGATTAGTCTACATTTAGTATTTCAAATGTTGAAGATTCTTTTGCAAAAACACAAAAACGCAAAATGCAAAATGAACTAAACAGACCCTCACAGACTCCATGAGCCATGGCTAATAAATCAAGCCCCATTATTGAGTCTTCTTTCGTAAGCCTGCGTCAAGCAACCAAAAAAACCTTTTAACATTTAATATCGTCCCTCCTTCCCTATCAGAAATTGCAATAACCCAGGTATGAACTAGTACCAGATAGTATACATCATAGCAATTTGCGTCATAGTGTTTGACCGTGCATCGTATTTGATCCATAGTAGTGAGTTAAACTATATAAAATCCATTGTTGCCTTTGACGAAGGATTATGCAGCACAAATCTAAAAGCTACCACATCCGTAGATCAAGGTGGATATCTATAACGCCACATAGAAGAATAAAAAGCGGGTGCGACACTATGTATACAATATATAGTAACCAACTAACCATTGAGCATCACACACTGGTTTTTTGTAATTTTAGGGGTTAGGTGGTGATGGTGATTGGTACCACTGGAGTCGCAGCGACTCCAGCATAGTCATGTGAAATTGTGAGAACTTCCTATCTATGATTCTTGTACGGGTTGCATGTTCGACAGTATATGGGGTTTCTTCACATGGCAATACTCTCTTCCAATGGCCAATTTGACGAGAAATGGGTGCAAAAAATGGTGAGGAGAAGTGGTGGCATCGAGTAGATGGAGGTGAGGGAGGAGGTTATATATGTACTATTTCACTTTCGGACCATGGCTAGGGCCGGCGGTGAAAAAAATTATCACCGCCGCAACAGCCCCTGGTTGTGATCAGCGATGAAAATAGTTTCCATTTTTACCGCCGGTCCATGCCTCGGGCTGGTGGTGCAAATGCAGCCCCATCTTCTCCGGCGAAAATGGGGGTGGAAAAATGGTCTTTGTAGCAGTGCTACTACTCAAGGTTGCAGGAGATCCACACTCAAAGTTTTAGATCACATTGAGCTTGACAATTTTTGATATAAAGTTTATCTTTTGTCTGACTTTATTTGAAAAAGTTGATTTTTTGTAGCAAGCGAGTGGACATGAATGAACCGTGAAAGGATCGGCAGCGCACTCTAGCCTAAGAGGGGGAGGGGGTGAATTAGGCAAGCTAAAAACTTAGACCTATGGTTCCAACTATTTGCACAATATTAAACTAAAACATGCTATCTAGATGTGCAACTATGATTGTTCTAGTGTGAAACCCCTATCCCAAAAGAGTTTAGCAACCTATAGCCTTTTCTATCAAGAAACTACTCTATGAAAGTAAAGACACACAAATTGCTAGTATGAAATGCGGAAACATAAAGAGCGGAATAGGAGAAACCAAACTCTCGACGCGGGTGTTTATCCCGTGGTTCGGTTAGCCACAAAGGCACACCTACATCCACGTTGTTGTAGCACTCAATAAGAGTATTGCTACTCGGCCACTAAGTCTCTTCCGTGAACACAATCACGGTCACCTTGGCCCGGGTTCCACTAAGGAGCTTCTCCACAAAGGATGGGGGTCTCCACGTCCCCAATACAATGTTGTCGTCGCCGCTCCACACCAAGTCGGAGGGTCAATGACGTTGCCGGCGAGCTTCACAGCTCCAAGGGGCCCGCGCACCAAGCTTTACTTTTGGTTCACTAAAGAACCATAGCACAAAGGCTCAACGCCTTGCAATCTCACTCACTAAGAGCAAATCCTTTACACAACACTCTCAAAGTGTACTAAGGGCTAATGATATGAACACTAAGCTCTTGGATGGCTTGTAGATGTTTTTGGGTATGTTTGTGACTTCCTTGAACTCCAACAATCTTCAAATGGCCCAGGGAGCTCATATATATAGGCCACCAACTCGAACTAGCCGTTAGCCAGGTTTCTGCGTAGGCATCGGAACATCCGACCATAGAGCATCGGTTCTTCCGGTCACTCTGCGCTCTGAACTAGCCGTTGGCTTCTCTAGCAGGGCCGCAGCAATGTCAGGAACCATCGGTTGAACTGATGCTTAAGCGTCAGTTCTTCCAGTGACACTTGATCCGCAGATAGCCATTGCACCTTGCTGACGTCCTTGCACTGACACTTACTCCGATGGGGCATCGGTTCATCTGGTACTGAAGGCTTGGCTGCTGCACGCTTGACAACGTCTCTGGAACATGGTACATTGAATGCACCGATGCCTCTCTTGATACCATCGGTTCATCCAGTGCTCCACTTCTTTCTTCACTTGATCTCCAGATGCGCTCAGTCTTGCACCAAAGCCAGGCCGTCGGATCTTCCGACAACCATCGGATGCACCGATGCTATAGGAATCGGTTCTTCCGGTGCTACTGGTTTCAGTAGAACTCGTCCAACTCAGCATTTCTTTGAGTTCTTTCTTCGTGTTTTGCTTTGTATGGCCTTTTTACTTCATCCCTGGGATCTAGATATGTTCACTTAACAAAACCATTAGTCCCATTAATTGCGTTGTCATACGATCACCAAAATCACTCGAAATGGCATAAATGGTGCCATGTTCGTTACAATCTCCCCCTTTTTGGTGATTGATGACAACACAATCAAAGCAAGCATAAAATTTGCAAGAATTGACAAATTGAACCGCTTACACTCGCTTGGATGTTTACCACCATCCAATGATGGCTTGGCCTCCCCCTAAAACCATGATTTCCCCCTTTGTTCCTCCCCCTATTTGCTACTTCTCTCTCATATGTTGACTTGATCCACTTGGCATGTCTCCCCCTTTGGAATGTTTTTCCTTCTTGGGAACATCTCTCCCTTTTTGTTGGAAACATGCCTTGCTTTGATCCACATTTCTCCCCCTTTGGAATCAAATAACCTAAAAGGTCTTGCACCTAGAAGGTCTTGCTAAACAATATAGCTCAAGAGAAGATTAGTAGCATAGGGAGTTAGTTTTATGACTTATGATCCAATTGTATAATATCAATGAAGATACCAATTGAAAATTTACTATGGTGGATCACAAAATCACGAAACTAGCATGACATGAGCTAAGCTTTCCACAAGTGTGTACACAATATGATAATGTGAAAATCAAGTGTACAACTAAAAGATTGAACAAGAAAGCTTAGATCATATCATGCACGGAGGTAGCTCTAAAAAGATAAGAAATTGATAATTATACCAATTGAATGAGTTTATAACCTTGCATACCTCCAGGGGTTTTTTTTGTTTACCTTGCATGTACCAAATTGAAAGTGACTTGCAACCAATTGAAAGTCTTTGAAAGAAGAGCACTTGGTACACCAAGGTTAAGCACATGTATGAGCACATAGCCTATGAACTTAGATATGAGCATTTAAGTTCGATAGAGCATGGCTCAATATGCATGAAAGCACAATTTATCTAATCACCCTTATAGAGTTGTTTGTTCACATTGATCGTGAGAAATATTCTCTTAGAGTGTTAACTCCACGTGAGACTACAAAAGATAAACTTGCAAACATATTAGTCTCAAAATCACAAATCATAGAGTGAACTCCCCCTAAATGTGTGCATTTAGTATTTGAATCACCTAGCAAATGTATGCACATTGATTTTAACACAATTTGGGGAGTTTACCCTATAATTTGTGTTAATGGTACACATATGAAATACATACCTCATGAAGTCCATGTACCATGAAGGGTAATCTTGTGTAGCTTTCTACACACTTATCAAACCATGTAGGTTGCTCATGGGATAGAATCATGACACAAGCAACCCACCATATATAACACTAGGAGATGCAAAGCATGCAAACAACCTAGCAAAAGCAATGAAGCTACATGATGTTTTGAATTGAAAACTAGCTACCATTACCTTATGGGGGACTTGGGCAACAAATGTCCAAGTTGTGAGCTTAGCTTGTTTTGGTTTGAACCTTCACTTAAACTTGTAAGCTAAGCCTCCAATCCCCCGAAGTCATTCTTGGGCTTCAAGTCTCCTTTGTAACCCATACCATTTGAGGCCCCTTCATATTGGTGATGATGTCCTTGGGCACCCAAATGGAGTGGTTCCAACTCCTTTCTTGCTTCCCAACCTTGTGAGCAACCACCTTGCCATTGGTTTTCTTCTTGATCACATAGGAGATGCTATTGCTTTTGTTCCTCCGGTTGGGCTTGGTGTAGATGAGAGAACTCTTGATTGTAAGCTTCTTCTTGTTCTTCTCATCCGGAAGCTTCTTCCTTGGTTGAGGACACTTGTTGGACTTGTTGCCTTCTTTGTGGCACTTTGAGCAAGTCATGGTCGACCCCTTCTCAAGCTTCGTCACCATATTTTCACAGTTATCTTGAGAAGGTTGGACATTGCTCTCTATGCCTTTGCCCTTCAATCTATACAAGTCCTTCATGAGCCTCTACACTTCTTGCTTGAGCTCATCATTCTCCTTGGCAATGAGATCATCACATGATTCTACAACAACATTCTCATTGCATTTCTCATTGTAAGGGTTAGAGCAAGATTCATCAATTAAATCAATGCAAGAAGTTGAAGCATCTATCATAGAGATTGGAATTGCACAAGGGATAGTTTGCTTCATTTCCAAAGAGTCATTAGTGTCATTAATGCTCTCAAATTTTAATTTGAGCTCTTCATGCTCCTTGCTAAGAAATTTGAATTTGCACATCAAATCTTCAAAATTTGTAGCAAGATAAGCATTTAGATCATTGAGAGCATTAAGGTTTTTAATTTCTTTTGATTGCTTCTTAATGACTTTTTGGTGCTCATGAACAAGGTCAAGAAGTTCATCAATTGAAGGAGAGTCGGAGTCATCATCACTTACATCGCTATCCATACCTTTGGCCATAAGGCAAGTGTTTGATGATGATCCTAAGTTGGTGCGGGTGGTGAATTTTTTGCTTGATTCATCGCTTGAGCTAGCACTTGATTCTTCACCACCACTAACCCATTCACCAAAAATGGCAAACGACTCATGCTTGGGCTTCTTCTCCTTCTTTTGTTGTTTTTTCTTCTTGAATCTTTTCTCAACCTTCATAAGTTGATGGTGAGGCCCATCTTTGAGGAAGACCATATACCCCATTGAGTTGATTTCTTGTAAGCATTTGTTCATCTTCTTGACTTGCATGTAGAGATTGGGGTCTATTGGCTCTTTTTTGTCATTTGAGGAGCTTTGGCATGCCTCCTCTTCTTCCTCTTCACTTGAGCTACCTTTGATGGCCATCTTCTTCAACTTTTTGACTTGCTTACATGCAAATGCACTATGTATTGGTGAAGAAGGTGGCGCTCTTGGCTTAATATCATGGCGTAGCTCATGGACGATCACCTTGTTTAGGACTTTGTTTGGTGTCATTGTGTTGAGATATTTCTCATATAGAATTGTTGTCACCAAATCATAGTCCGGCCTTCGGAGTGAGTGAAGGATCTTGCGAATGAGTTCCAAATCTTCAATTTTCCTCACATCTAAAAAGTTAATCTCATTCACAAGAATATTTAACAGTGAGTACATAGTTTCGGCATTTTCATGATCAAGTTGCTTGAAGCTATTAAGTTTATCAATGAGAACATGATATCTTTCATTTGCAGTATCTTTTGTGCCTTCATGGTTCTCACTAATAGTTTTTCATAAAATCTTAGCATTTTCGCAAGCAAACACACGGTTGAACACATTTTCACCAAGACAGTTTAGAATAGCACACTTGGCTATAGCATCATATTGCTTCTCTTGTTCACTATTGCTTTTTGTTCCTTCATTCGTTACTCTCCAAACATTTAGGCCCTTTGCTTGGAGGTGCGATTGCATTAAAATCTTCCATCGTTGGAAGCCCGTGCCATTGAAACGTGGAGAAGGTCGTATAGAATCAATCCCTTCCCTAAAAGAGCTAACTCACTAGGCGATGAAGCCTAACCGATCAAGTGAGCCGGTAAACACAAATTGCTAATGAAATTGGCTTCCTTTGTGAGAGGAGTGAGTCCCGGCTCTGATACCACTTGAAAGGATCGGTAGCGCGCTCTAGCCTAAGAGGGGGAGGGTGTGAATTAGACAAGCTAAAAATTTAGACCTATGGTTCCAACTATTTGCACAATATTAAACTAAAACATGCTATCTAGATGTGTAATTATGGTTGTTCTAGTGTAAAAACCCTATCCCAAAAGAGTTTAGCAACCTATAGCCTTTCCTATCAAGAAACTACTCTATGAATGTAAAGGCACACAAATTGCTAGTATGAAATGCGGAAGCTTAAAGAACGGGATAGGAGAAAGCAAACTCTCTACGCGGGTGTTTATCCCGTGGTTCGGTTAGCCACAAAGGCACACCTACATCTACGTTGTTATAGCACTCACTAAGAGTATTGCTACTCGGCCACCAAGTCTCTTCCGTGAACACAATCACGGTCACCTTGGCCCTGGGTTCCACTAAGGAGCTTCTCCACAAAGGATGGGGGTCTCCACGACCCCCGTACAATGTTGTCGTCGCCGCTCCACACCAAGTCGGAGGGTCGATGACGTTGCCGGCGAGTTTCACAGCTCCAAGGGGCCGGCGCACCAAGCTTTTCTTTTGGTTCACTAAAGAACCACAGCACAAAGGCTCAAGGCCTTGCAATCTCACTCACTAAGAGCTAATCCTTTACACAACACTCTCAAAGTGTGCTAAGGGGTAATGATATGAACACTAAGCTCTTGGATGGCTTGGAGATGTTCTTGGGTATGTTTGTGACTTTCTTAAACTCCAGCAATCTTCAAATGGCCGGGGGAGCTCATATATATAGGCCACCAACTCGAACTAGCCGTTAGCCAGGTTTCTGCGTAGGCATCGGAACATCCGACCATAGGGCATCGGTTCTTCCGGTCACTCTGCGCTCTAAATTAGCCGTTGGCTTCTCTGACACGGCCGCAGCAACTTCAGGAACCATCGGTTGAACCGATGCTTGAGTGTCGGTTCTTCCGGTGACACTTGATCCGCATATAGCCGTTGCACCTTGCTGACATCATTGCACTGACGCTTGCTCTGATGGGGCATCGGTACTTCCGGTGCTGAAGGCTTGGCTGCTGCATGCTTGACAACGTCTCTGGAACATAGTACGTTGAATGCACCGATACCTCTCTTGACACCGTCGGTTCATCCGGTGCTTCACTTCTTTCTTCACTTGATCTCCAGAGGCGCTCAGTCTTGCACCAAAGCCAGACCATCGGATCTTCCGACAACCATCGGATGCACCGATGCTATAGGAATAGGTTCTTCCGGTGCTACTAGTTTTAGTAGAACTCGTCCAACTCAGCGTTTCTTTGAGTTCTTTCTTCGTGTTTTGTTTTGTATGGCCTTTTTACTTTATCCCTGGGATCTAGAAATGTTCACTTAACAAAACCATTTGTCCCATTGATTGCGTTGTCATACGATCACCAAAATCACTCGAAATGGTATAAATGGTGCCATGTTCGTTACAAACCGGCACTGGTATAACAAGTAGTGATATGTCATTACTACCATTCAAAACAACCGTTAGTGATATGACAACAATGATATGTGTTTATGCAGTAGTAGGTGATTTGGATGTTCCACTTGACCACTTCCGTGGAACTACCTTCGCGTGAGATGCGATGAAATCTGATACAACAAGCATGGGTCATGTAGTGACCAGTAGGACTCCACCTCCAAATATGTCGTCATCAAAGGGAGCCTTTAAATGGAGTAGGGTAGGGGCCCTCGCAAGGGATGGTACGTATCCCCGCTAGGGTCTAGGGTTAGGACATGGAGATTGCTGGTTGACTCGTCATTGTCACCGTACCATTCCGTCTTTCATTCTCCCGAGCCAAACGGGACTTTAATTAATGTCATGTTTCTGCTACGAGTAACGCAGCACATCATGATGTTGATAGTTGGTCGGTGCTTGTCAACAGATTCTCCATCACTATATATGTTTCTAGGTATATACTAGCTACAATACTCTAAAGGCTGCCGGGTTGTCGATCGATCAATTGCCCAACGTAAGAAGGAATATAATCTCTCCAGGAATAGCGGCAGCAAAGGATATATATGCATGTGAGGCTGTGCGAGCTTAGTACATAGACCACCAGATGTAGGCATGTGGATCGGATCGATGTGCGGTGCAAGACCGGAACGGACAGATGACTGGAGAGTGCAGACAAAGTGAACCGCACGCTACCTAGGCATTGTTTAGATGCACCGTATAAAATTTTTGAATGGAACTCTACACATTTAAAATATGAAATGTAGACTAATCACAAAATTAATTATACAACTCGTATGAATTTATTAAGACTAATTAATTCATCATTAGCACATGTTGACTGTAGCAATTTATTGTCCAATCATGGCTTTTTATTAGACTCATTAGATTCGCCTTGTAATTTACAATCAAACTATGCAATTACTTTTCTATTTTATTTAGATTTAATGCTCCATACATGTGCCGCAAGATAGATAGTTTCGAAATTTTAAAATTTGCATCTAAACAAAGCGGTAGTATCTGCCGTGCCGACCACATCTGATCTCGTGCTAACTCGATGCAGCGGGCAAAAAGTAAGCCGCTAGGGTCGGTCGGCCGGTCCAACCCAGCACACGCGGCCACCGATTACGTTGGGTCCCAAATGATGGCATGAACAAGATAAGGAAAAGCTTTTGATCATGATTTGCATGTCACAGCATACACCGTAGCATTCAGGACAGCTAAAGGATCGAGCGAGCGATGGACCACATTGATGCATCTGCCTAATCTGCCAAAAGCAGCTACTACATCCTGGCCAGCGTACTTTCCTAGCTAATCTAAACCACATTCCCTCCCCTCTCCAGGCCCTCTTTCCTAACAGCTAGCTAGGGCTGGTCCTAATCGATTGATCTGGTGTGTAGGCTTCTTCCGAGTATATAATTTTTGTTTACGTGAAATGCTTTGGTGCCGGGTGAACTAAAAGTAAAAGATCTTTTATAGAACCGGATGGTTTACCCAGTGTTAAAAACCGAGACTAGTACTTGGTGGTTAAATTTAACCGTTGTCACTAGTAATTAAAGACCGGAACTTTTAATCGCGGTGTCCTAGCTACTACTGGTTGGAGAAGTGGTGGAACCAATACCTTATTTCACCCGATCGATAGTGATGATCAGTCTGAGTCTTTCCCTAGTAGTGCATGAACTGATTAGCATCATGGCGCGTCATGTTATTCTGCTATGGATGGGCGTCAGTTGCGGCTTCTTCCGTCGTGCGCCCATGCCACGCGGAGGGGCCAGCTGGGGCATCTCTTCCGTCACACACACCGACCGGCGGCACGAGAAGTGGATGCAGTGCGGACGGCGACGGCGCGGCACCACTACACCAATCCAGATTTATCTTGGCGGCCTCAATTTTTCTTGGCGGTCACAATTCAGCCGCCAAGGAATATAACATTTCCTTGGCAATAACAACGAACAGCCAAAATAATATATTTTATTGATTATTTTTGTTAGCCGCCAAGGAAAATGTATGTTTTTTTGGCTGTTTGTCTTAGCAGCAAAGGAAACGGTGCCTTTCCTTGGCTGTTTGGCCGAGGCGTCAAGAAAACAGTGTCTTTCCTTGGCCGTATTGGTTGGCCGCCAAGAAACTGAGTGTTTTCTTGGCTACTGTGCTGAGCCGCCAAGAAATGGTGAAGAACACATGTATATTTCATATTTCTCTTTTTAATCCAAATTTTAAATTTATAAATGGTATTTCTCTATCATATAAACTCCAAATTTGATTATTCTTTTTCCTGAAGTTTTCTAAAATCATTACCTTTCATTTAAGGCTGCCTTTTTGTATGTTAATTTCTGTTCTCGGATCTTCTACATATAACTTGTTTTCTTCCATCCAAATAGAGAATATAAAAATATATTTTTTGCATAACAATTAGTCTTGTAACTTCATATTATTTAATATTATGGTGGAAATAAGATTGTGTCCAAATTTGAAGTGCATACGAGTTTGAAAACATTATGAGGTACTCAAATCTCAAAGTTTCACTTGAGTTATAATAAACTATGTGCGAGATGTATATTTTTAAGAAGAGTAAAATGCACTGTGGGTACATGAACTTGTAGTGCTGTGTCAAATAGATCCATAAACTTAGAAACCGGACATCTAGCCCCTCGAACTTGCGAACCCATTCACCCCGGGTCCAGTCCGGTTTTGCATGGCTTGCATGGCACTGTGCGCCCGCGATTTGCTACAGTAAACCCGGATTTGCTACAGTTACCGCGGTTTTGTTTTTTCTTTTCTAATTTATTTTGGCTGAATCTTTGAAAAATCATAACTCTTCGATACAACATCGGATGAAGATGATTTTTATATGAAAATTGTAGCCCTCGACGAGATCTACAACTTTCTAGTTTTGAGTTTTTTCATTTGATGAAGTTAAGTTGCCCAAAAAAATTATACAAAATTACAGCACCATAATAATCACGTACTTCTGCTTGTCGCACTAGAAAATTAATATATTTTTCTGTTTGTTGTCAAATGAAGACACTTTATATACCAAAAGTTTAACACTTTTAACGATCTATATTCTTGTAGTTTTGAGTTTTTACATTTAAAGTTGTTAAGATGTTGATAAAATAGTATAAAGCATCAACGTCTTTTGCGTACTTAATATGCTGTTTTATACTGTTTTATCGACATTTTAACAACTTTAAATATAAAAACTTAAAACTCTAAGAATCTAGATCTTTTAGAGTACTAAAATTTTAGTATACAAGTGTCTTCATTTGACAACAAACAGAAAAATATATTAATTTTCTAGTGCGACAAGCAGAAGCACGTGATTATTATGGTGCTGTACTTTTGTATAATTTTTTTGGACAACTTAACTTCATCAAATGAAAAAACTCAAAACTAGAAAGTTGTAGATCTCATCGAGGGCTACAATTTTTATATAAAAACCATCTTCATCCGATGTTGTATCGAAGAGTTATGATTTTTCAAAGATTCAGAAGAAATAAATTAGAAAAGGAAAAACAAAACCGCGGTAACTGTAGCAAATCCGGGTTTACTGTAGCAAATCGCGGGCGCACAGTGCCATGCAAGTCATGCAAAACCGGACTGGACCTTGGGTGAACGGGTTCGCAAGTTCGAGGGGCTAGATGTCCGGTTTCTAAGTTTATGGACCTATTTGACACAGCACTACAAGTTCATGTACCCACAGTGCATTTTACTCTTTTAAGAACAATGTATGATCTAACTTAACTAAAACTTTTTAATTTTTCTATGGCAAAATCTTGAACCAAAAATATATTGTTATTTAAATTTGTAGAATTTTCTAATCAAATTTAGATATTATTATATTTATTACGTGGTAAATTGGAGAAAGAAGTTTGAATTGGCCCTATAAAACAGTTGAATTTTTCATATATCTCCAGGAAATAGACATGAATGGACCATGTTATCCTATACATAATTTTTGTAATTTTTTGTGTATCTTATTAGATGGACATTAAGTTCAACTTAGAATTAATTTTGATAATTATTTAGAAATTCATTTAACATATAGAAAAAACAAATCAATTCCAAAAATTTTGAAATTTGTACAGGTCATCTTATATGTGGTATATTACATATAGAAAATATATTAGTGTATATAAGATAATTATTTTATGTACTACTTCACAATGGTGCAATACAATAGAAAAGAAAAAGAAAAACTGTTAAATAGGCAGAGAAACTTATGAAGGGCTGTTTTCCGCTAGGGCCTGACTTGTCTCGGCCGTCCATCCCGATCCATGAATATATAAAATGCTGGCCGACCGGAAACCCTACCTCTCAGCTCCGGCTCCCCCTCCCACGGCCGCAGCGTGTGCGAGCGCGTGCCCTTCCCCGGCTTGAGCGGCGCCAAACCCTAGCTTTCCCTCCTCCCTTCACCAAAATTTTTCACCACCGCCAGCCCCACCTAGCTCGCCTCCCCCAAATTGCCACCAGCCCCGGCTCCCATTTCAGCCAAATCGATCTCAATCTCCACTTGCGCCGCTCTGCACCCCGTGAGGATCCCGCCTCCGTCCAGCAGGCTGCCCCCGGGCCCGACACGGATGACTTTGCTCCGGTGGACCAGAAGAAGGATGCCAAGAAGAGCGTGGCGGCCCGTGCACCGTGTGTCTGGTGGTGCCCCTCCAGAATCGCCGCGCCGCTGCCGCTCCGATGCGGACCATGCGGCTTCCGTGAGGCTGATCTGAGCAGGCCGCCGCCGCAACTCCAATGCGGACCACGCGGCTTCCGCGACGCTGATCTGAGCAGGCTGCTGCCGCAACTCCGACACGGACCGCACAGCTTCCCCGATGCCGATCCGAGCAGGCCGCCACCGCCTCACCGACCAGATCGCCGCTAGGTCCCCAACTTCGACACCAACCACGACGCTGGCCGCATCCCAACTTCCTCACCAACCAGGATGCTGCCACCACTACATCCCGTTGAAGAAAGGTACCACCCCACCCCGACCTCATCCCCTGGAGCGGACACCTCACTGGATCTGCTCGAGACCCACCTCGGCAGATCAACTCGAGCTCACCCTGTGCTGGAGCCGCTCGATCTCTCCAAGTCAGGCCGGAGTCCCATGTCACGGCAGCTCCTTTGGCGCTGGAGCTTCAGGCTCAGCCCCACTGCTCGCTGCAGCCCCAAATCTAGGTATGCTTCTCTTCCCTTCTCCTTCCACGCTTAAGGTTTTTTTATTGGATATTATTGGCCGGATGGTATTGCAATTCTTGATGGATGTTTGTGAGGTTATTCAGTAGCAGCGATTGCTTGTCGCCAATACTTTTGTGTGGCACTGCTGGTTCTTCTAGTTAATAGCATCTGTCTATACACATAATGGTTTCTACTTCACTTCTATAATATAATAGTTTGCTTACACGTCAACTTAGTTTAAGATGAGGTATGGATTAGCCTAGGATCTTTCTTTCTTTGAAGATGTCATTGTTCTGAAACAAGACTGCCAGCCTAGAAGCTTATTAATTTTAGGTGTAAATAAAGATCATTAGGCAGCATATAGTGATTTTTCTGGGCCTTCGATATGCATATATCTGAATGGTTATTATTTGCAGCGTTTTTTCTGTATGTTATGCTTTGGTGCATCTCGAGATCAGACTATGTTGTTGTGCTTGCAGTTGCTACCTTTTTAATCTAAATGGGCAGCTGAGCTTTTAATTTCTCACTGTAGCTTACTTGTCATGTGTTTGATGAAACACACCTGTCAGATTTGTTTCTATTGACGCCCTCTTGTGCCTGGATTGATTGGATGAGATACGGATAAGTTTTTACAACAAATGCCCTTTTATTTTTCAGGATGAATGTGCATGGGGAGAAGGGGGAGCCGTGGACAGAGCTGCTGTTGTGGAGCCATCCTGAAAAATATACTTCAATGGAAGCATTTGAGGTTAGAATGTTATGTAGATAATTTTTCTGAATCATGTTTCCTATCTAGATTCAGCTAGGTTTACATATTTCTGATCCCAACCTTTGTATTTCAAACATGAAAGCCTTTCAGCAAAGATTGGGTATGATTTGAATCTTTTTATACCAAGTTAAAAAAAATGATTCACAATGCATATTGATAGATAGAACATGCTACCCTGCGAGTTTTCCAATTTGAGTTGACCTTGTCACTTGAAGCCTTTATTGATCCTTTCTGTTTGTGGTTCAGTGCCTAGGATGGTCACTCAGATACATGGTAGCTAGCACAGTTCCACTTGTATTACAATGAGTACATAAATACATAAATTGAGCAGCAAGTTCCATCTTTCAATCTCTAAAAACTAGCAAGAACAGCAGATGCTTATCACTCACTAGAGATATGTGTTTTTCTTCTTTCCATTTTACACATTTGGTAAAACATTGTATTACAATGTGCCATGCTTTGTCAGCTGATATACTAATTATTTCCTCATTATTTTCAGATGGTGATGACGACGATGGCTGTGATTGTAGTGATGTGAGGTTAGGTCAATCTATGGGTAATATTGTTAACTGATAGAGCTATGTATTGTGATGCATGATGTTTAATCGATGCTTGTAGGGTAAATAGATATGTAATGATCTTGAGAGTATGTGAATTTTGAGGCAAATGCGTGTATTCTTGCCAATTTGTGCTTTCTAAATCCATGACAGCTATTATGAATTCTAGTTGTGGCTAGAGTTTCAAAATTTATATTTTTTTTGTTGGTGGTATGTGTTTCCTTGGTGGTTGGTAGCCAAGGAAATTATGATTTCTGTGCCAAGTAAATACCCTTCCTTGACGACCATCAACTGCCAAGTTAATGCCTTTTCTTGGCGGTTGAAGGCTGCCAAGTTAATACATTTTCTTGGCGGGCATCAACCGCCAAGTAAAGTTATATTCTTGGCGGGTGGAACATTTTCTTGGCGCTTTGGCAATTTTAGTGGTGCTCTACTTTTCTTGGCAGCCAAACTGCCAAGTAAATGATTCTTGGCGGCTAGCCGCCAAGTTAATAGAATTTCCATGGCGCTCTACTCTTGGCAGATTTTGCTTGGCGGCCAGCCGCCAAGGATCGTTTCCTTGGCGGTTTTGGTATTTTCCTTGGCGGTATTTGGCCGCCAAGGCAATTCCAGTTTGGGGTAGTGCACTCAGCACCTCG
This sequence comes from Panicum virgatum, assembly GCF_016808335.1. Taxonomy (NCBI): domain Eukaryota; kingdom Viridiplantae; phylum Streptophyta; class Magnoliopsida; order Poales; family Poaceae; genus Panicum; species Panicum virgatum. The sequence goes on along the minus strand of NC_053138.1, from coordinate 33,511,636 downwards.
TCACATATGTTTTTTAATTTCCGGCAAACTTAAAGATGTAATGTAGCTCGAAATATTATAGAATTGTTAGGCGGCCCATAGGATCACACAGTGCATAGATCGAGAGGATTCTATGTTCTTTCCTTTGTTCTGAATACAAGAGTCCTAGATCTAGAACGGGAGAAATGAGAGAGTACACAGAGGGAGAGAGGGAGAGACCATCACCACCGGAGGAGCTTGAGGCGGCCATCACTGGTTCACTGATGAAGATCTGCTCTAGGGCAGCGGTGAGCGATGCAGCAGCTTCACGGTAGTGGCGGCGTTGTCGTGGACGACGATGCCAACAGCGACGGACTAGGGTCAATGGCGGCGATGGTGAGACTTCCCGCTGCTCCAGCGCCCCCTCCAGATCGGCTAGGGTTTAGGAAATGTGGGTGAGGGTGCTGGCGGTGCGGTGAACCTCGTACCGAGTGCCCCGGCACCTCACCCCCTTTTATTTGGTGTTGTACAGCGGGGGCCCACCAACCATTAAGGGTTGGGTGCCCCCGATTAGGGCGCGGATTAAGGGCCTAATAGGCCGTTGGGCCTATTAGTAAGGAGATCAATCCAACATTCTCCCCCTTGATCTCACTTTATACTTTAACTTTATACTTTAACTTGAAACTTTTTCCTTTAATTGTTCCATCACAGATTAATGAATAGAGCATGCTTTATCGTCACGGTCCAAGACCGATAGACTCAACGGCTACCACACACATCACTGTTTTGAAACAAATTCTTTATCTTTTGGGCCCTTTTATTCTCTAGAAATCACATGCTTTCCCTTAAACCCATGCCGGCTATGTGTTCCATGAACACATTGGGTGGTAAGCCTTTATTGAGCGGATCCGTAAGCATTTTCTTTGTACTTATATGCTCGAGTGTAATAGAGTGATTTTGGATTTTCTCCTTCGCAACATAAAACTTTATGTCAATGTGTTTGGCAGCACCACTTGTCTTATTGTTGTGAGCATAAAACACTGCTGGTTCATTGTCGCAGTACATTCTGATTGGTCTTTGAATGCTGTCTATCTCTCTTAAACCGGGTATAAATTTCTTTAACCATTCAACCTGCCCCGAGGCCTCATAACATGACACAAATTCAGCGTACATCGTCGATGATGCAATGACACTTTGTTTGGAGCTTTTCCAGGATATAGCTCCCCCTGCGAGTGTGAACACATAACCGGACGTGGACTTTCAGTCCCCAGCAAAATCCGCATCTGAGTACCCTTCTATCTCTAGGGAATTGGATTTTCTGTATGTTAGCATGAGGCCTTTTGTGCCTTGCACATAACGTAAAGCTTTCTTTACCATGATCCAGTGTGCCTGTCCTGGATTACTTTGATATCTGCCAAGTATCCCGGTAACAAATGCTAAGTCAGGGGGTGTACAAACTTGAGCATATTGTAGGCTTCCGACAGCTGAAGCATATGGAACCGCTTTCATTTGATCGATCTCATACTGGTTCTTGGGACATTGAAATTTCCCAAATCTATCGCCCTTGACTATTGGAGCAGGTGAAGGCTTGCACATATGCATACTGTACTTCTTTAGAACCTTTTCTATGTATGCCTTTTGTGATAGTCCTAATACCCCCTTTGTTCTATCTCGGTGAATTTCAATTCCCAAAACAAATGAAGCTTCACCGAGATCTTTCATATCAAAGTTTGAGGACAAGAATTTCTTTGTCTCCAGTAGCAGACCTACATCGCTACTAGCAAGTAGAATGTCATCCACATACAGGATCAAGAAAATAAATTTTCCACTTCTGAACTTTGCATAAATGCAATTGTCCTCCTCATTTTCTTTAAACCCAAATTTCCTTATTGTTTGATCAAACTTTAGGTACCACTGCCTAGAGGCTTGCTTTAATCCATAAATAGATTTGTTTAAGCGGCATCCCATGTGTTTTTTTTCCTTCCACGATAAAACCGAAATTGTTTAAGCGGCATCCCATGCGTTTTTTTCCTTCCACGATAAAACCTTTCGGTTGTGCCATGTAAACATTTTCATACAGATCCCCGTTAAGGAATGCAGTCTTCACATCCATCTAATGTAACTCTAAGTCATAATGTGCCACTAATGCCATTATAATCCTGAAGGAATATTTACACAAAACTGGAGAAAAGGTTTCGTTATAATCTATCCCTTCCCTTTGCATGATTCTTTTTGCCACGAGTCGTGCTTTGAACCTTTCTACATTCCCTTTGGAGTCATGTTTGATCTTGTAGACCCATTTACAGCCTACTGTTTTGGCTCCTTTAGGAATTTCTTTTAAGTCCCAAACATCATTGGAACTCATTGATTTCATCTCATCCTTCATAGCTTCCAGCCATTTAGATAAGTGAACACTTCTCATGGCTTCTTCATATGAAGTGGGATCACCCTCCATATGAATCTCTTCAGTATTATATACTTCATAGTTGCTAGAAATAGCCGACCTTCTTTCTCTTTGTGACCTTCTAAGGGCCACTGCATGTGGCACATTTTGTGCCTCAACTTCTGGCACATTTTCTATAGGGGGCTGTAGCTCCTCCTCCTCATGTCCAACCGTGGGTTCAGGCGGTTCTTGGATGACAGGTTCCGAACCTTCACTCACTGTTGGTATGGGTGGAGTTGCGACAGGTGTTGACACCGTAATATCTGGAATAGTTGGCGCAGCAACAACCGAAGAAGGTGCTGTCGTCACTATCTCTAGAACTTTTGGTGCAGCATCAATAGGTAGTGAGAAAAATGGCTCTTGAATCATAGGATTAGGCACATACACCCGCTTCTCCTCAATGTCAATTTCTCTAGGTACCATGCTCCCCCTGATCATTTCATCTTCTAGAAAGACAGCATGTCTCGTTTCTACAAACTTTGTATGTCTGTCTGAACAGTTGAAACGAAAACCTTTCAACTTTTCAGGATAGCCGATAAAATGGCAGCTTACAATTTTGGGATCCAGTTTTCCAATACTTGGATTAAACACTTTAGCCTCAGCTGGGCTCCCCCAAACCCACAGGTGAGTCAGTGAGGGTTCTCTTCCTGTCCATAGCTCATACGGTGTTTTGGGCACCGATTTTCTTGGCACTCTGTTGAGAATATAGATGGCGGTTTTTAACGCCTCCATCCACAAACCCAATAGCAGTGTGGAATAACTCATCATACTGTGCACCATATCCATCGGTGTACGGTTGCGCCTTTCAGCTACTCTATTTTGCTGAGGCTCCCCCGGTGTGGAATATTGGGCAACTATATGATTTTTCTGTAAAAACCTTGCAAAAGGTCCAGGAATTTGTCCATAAGGGGTATGTCGACCGTAGTACTCCCCTCCACGGTCTGACCTTACTATTTTAATTCTTTTGTCAAGCTGATTTTCAACCTCAGTTTTGAATATTTTAAATTTATCCAATGCTCAGATCTTTCTTTAATTGGATAAATGTAACCATAGCGGGAGTAATCGTCTATGAATGTTATGAACGAATCATAGCCATCCACACTTTTCACAGTAAACGGGCCACATATATCAGTGTGGATTATTTCTAACGTTCCTGCACTTCGTTTGGCACCCTTTTTAATTTGCTTTACAAATTTTTCTTTAATGCATTCAATGCATTGTTCAAGATCAGAGAACTCTAGCGGAGGAAGAATTTCACTCTTTACTAATCTTTCAATTCTCCCCCTCGAAATATGGCCTAAACGACAGTGCCATAATTTTGATGAAGTATCTTGAGTTCTCTTTCTTTTCTTTGTTTCTTTCTCTAACAAGGATTCATTCACATTAACATCACATACAGAATGTACTTTATCACACATAGATAATAAATAAAGATTATTGTAAAAGAAAGCATCACCAATACAATTATTATCAAACCATAGTTCACATTTGCCATTCGCAAAATGACAACCAAAACCATCTGTGTCTAAGCGTGATACACTGATCAAGTTTCTCTGAAGCGAAGGAATAAATAAAACATCTTCTAATACAAGCATGAAACCATTAACTAGCTCGAGGGAGACATCGCCAACAGCTTCCACATATGCTTGTACTCCGTTCGCGACTTTAATGTGTCTTTCGCTTCTTAGCGTAGTCCTTGTCGAACGGAACCCCTGTAAAGAATTTGCAACATGCACAGTTGCACCAGAGTCAATCCACCAAGTAGATTTAGAAAACTTTATATACAGGGATTCATTTACAAATGAAATAACATTCTCACCATTCTTTGCCATTATCATTTTCAGGTAGCTGGGACAATCTTGCTTATAATGTCCCTCCTTGTGACAGTAGTGGCACTCATTCTTCCTGCTGGAGGACGCTGGTGTTGATGCTGATGTGGCATGGGAGCTTTATCTTTTGACTTAGGGGAAGAAGCAGCATGGAAGGGCCTTTTCTTTTTATTATGCACAAAATTGATAGAACCACCATTCTGTTTCTTGAGTCTATCTTCCTCTTGTGCACACATGCCAATTGCCTTTTCCATGTTCCATTTTTCTGGCTGCACGTTGTAATTTACAACAAATGGTGCAAACTCCTTTGGCAAAGAAGCAAACACTAGGTGAACCAGAAACTCCTCCTTGAGGTCCAAGTCCATTGGTTTGAGCTTGGAGTTCAAGGCACACATCCCCATGATCTGATCTCTTATAGTACCGGTATTGCCATAGTATCTCTTTGTGACCAACTGCTCTATGATCTGTGTGGCATAAGTCTTTGAAGAACCAGTAAACTGATTCTTTATCTTTTCAAGGTACTCTGCAGCAGAATCACACTTTCCAATTGAACCCAAAATGTTAGAATCAATTGTGTTCTTTATCACTGCCACACATTTTTTGTTGGCATTGTTCCACTTTGTCTTTTTGAGATCATAAGCCATCTTTAAGGGAGCATAGTCCCTTTCCTTTTTCTGCCACTCAGCATCAGTGTCAGATTCCCCTCTCACTGGAGCCGGTGGCTCAGTGGGCTTTGGAGTGGTGATTATCTCATCCACCTCTCCACAGATGAAAGCAAGATCAACCTTTTTGATCCATTCGCCATAGTTGTCTCCTTTTAGGGTCGGGATGTGATTGATGAATCCCATCAAGTTCATCCCCGCTGAAAATTTCAAAAAATAGTGAGAACATAATAATAATGATGGCATGTAATAATTCCAACGTTTGTCAAAATTAAAACATATAACTGTATATGCAATTAAATCTATATCACCGTTGGGCAGAAATAGAAATAAATGCAAAAAATATTAAAATTACAGTATTGCTATTAACAACATTGGTCAGAAAATAACAATACCATAATCCTCAAAAATACTTTAACATGCTCTTAAATTTAATTGTCTCGTTGGTTCGAATTAAATTAGAGAGCAATAACTTTAAACCTAGCAGCGGAAACTTGTAAAATATATTTATTCAGAAGCAATATGACTGTAAAACTTTACTTTTCTCTAAGACAAATTATCCCGTTGGTTGAAATTTGAATAAAGAATCAAACTACACAAAAAAACATAAAAAAATACTTCTGAAAAAGAGTAAAACAATTCGGAATCTTTTACTGTTGAAGCGGCCCAACTTCAAATTAAGCCCGCGGCTCAAACTCGCGCACACTGCGCGCGCAGCTCCCTCTTGGGCCGGTGGCAGCCCGTCATGGGCGACCCAGCAGCACGCGGTCTGCCCGCGTGCGCGGCGGCACCCGCGCCCAGGCCGCAGCCTGGGCCTGGGCTGGCAAAGCGGCCTCCCGCGCAACACCTCTTGGGCCGCATTCAGGCCGCGAGGCCACAGCTCGCTCTTGGTCGTCGGATTAGATCCGACGGCCGTCCGCCCCGCCCCCCACCCCGGCGGAACAAAACACGGCGGACGGCGGAAACCCTGGAAACCCTAAGTCATTTCCTTCTCCCCCTTTCTCTCTCATGCGAGCGGCGGCGACCCAGAGGACGACGGCCATGGCGGCCGCGGAGGAGTGACGAGGCGGCGCCGCCGTGGCTTGCTCACCGGCACGCGCGCTCACCGTTGGGTGAGCACGCCATCGTCGAGCTCGCCATTGATGGCGCCTCGGTTTGGAGCCTGCGCACATGCATCCCGGCGTCCCGGCGGCTAGCGGCGGCCCTGTGCCAGCGAGCCGGCGCCTGTGCCGCGCGGTGAAGGTCGGCGGTGGTGCGCGCAGGTAGGTCCTGCCGCCTTTATCCCCAAGGGTTAGTGTTTGTATTTGCTTTTCTTTTTCGATTTTCATCGATATGCCTTTTTGTCCTCTGTTTCTTTCAATTCGTGGTCGAATCCATCATTTCCCAACTCGATCTACACTCTAGTGTAGGCTTCTGATACTATTGTTAGGCGGCCCATAGGATCACACAGTGCATAGATCAAGAGGATTCTATGTTCTTTCCTTTGTTCTGAGTACAAGAGTCCTAGATCTAGAACGGGAGAAATAAGAGAGTACACAGAGGGAGAGAGGGAGAGACCATCACCACCGGAGGAGCTTGAGGCGGCCATCACTGGTTTGCTGATGAAGATCTGCTCTAGGGTAGCGGCGAGCGATGCAGCGGCTTCACGGTCGTGGCGGCGTTGTCGTGGACGACGACGCCAACAGCTACGGACCAGGGTCGATGGCGGCGGTGGTGAGACTTCCCGCTGCTCCAGCGCCCCCTCCAGATCGGCTAGGGTTTAGGAAATGTGGGTGAGGGTGCTGGCGGCGTGGTGAATCTCGTACCGAGTGCCCCGTCCCCTCACCCCCTTTTATTTGGCGCTGTACAACGAGGGCCCACCAACCATTAAGGGTTGGGCATCCCCGATAAGGGCGCGGATTAAGGGCCTAATAAGCTGTTGGGCCTATTAGAAAGGAGATCAATCCAACAAGAATCCCATCACCATGCCACGTCAATTTCAAGCTAAAATTAATTTGATACTCAAAACCCATCGGCCCAGTCCACCCGGGCCGGGCCGGCGGCGCTGTCCTAGTTCCTTGTGCCGCCTGCCTATATATATAGGCTGCTGCTGCTGGGTGCGGCACGGGCTTATGTGTTCGTTCACTCCACTGAGCTAGTTAATGCGCTGAGGGATGATGTTAGCAGGCAGGAGGTGCAGGCTGGCCGTGACGGCCCTGCTGCTGCTCCCTGCGCTGCTTGGTGATGCCAGCAGCGGCAGCAGCGGCGCCGTCGAGCCCGAGACCCAGCTGTCTGCTTCAGGGTGCCGCGGTGCTCGCCTGCCGCCCGGCGGCGTTCCGGCGGCGGGCACTACTTGGCCTCCGCGTGCGGATGCCGTCGTGGCAAAGGAGGGAGGCTGCGGCAACGACTTCGCCTGCTTCACGACGATCCAACAAGCTCTTAAGGCAGCACCGGATCTCGTGCCATGCGAGAAGCAGCGCTACGTTGTCCTCGTCAAGTCCGGCGTCTATGAGGAACCGTTCATCAAAATAACAAGGAAAAACGTCATGTTGCGAGGCAGTTATCTACTTGCATTGCTTACATACGTTGGTAGGGGCGTGATTTACTCAATCGATCCGCGTGTTAAAAGTTTCTGATGTCGTACATGCCTGCGTTGCCCGCTCGGAACGGATTTATTTCATACGTACTAGTATATGTATCATAGTTGCTTCTCTTTAATTTGATCTATCTGGTCATCTCGTCATTGTCAAATTAATTCCATCTTTTTACATCCATCATCATGTACATATGGATCGAATGATCCCTTTCTTCAAGCAAGCTACATACCTATCTTAAATGGGCAAAGAAAAAAAAAACAAGGGCATTATTGTGCATTGATCGATAGGCCGGGGTAGCTTCTTTAGCTGGGCCGGGGTAGCTTCTTTGTACGTTAACACAGAATAGCGGCGGCGAGAAGGAAGAACTGGAATGTGAGAACAGAGAGCGCGGAATATATATTGGGGCAAGAAGGAGAGAGGCTTGCTTGCAAGCGCGAGTAGCCGGTCCGAACCGGCGCGCGGGACAGCTGTTGGGCCTCCTGCTTGCCGTGATGTTCCTGGCCCGGTAGATGATGGCGACGGGCTGCTAACATTCTTTAGCTTGATCGATCATTCTAGATGATGCAGCTGAATTGGTAGATGGTTGATTGTACTAGGATAAGCATTAATTCCGTACTTGTGCTGCTGCTGACTCTCTCGCTGGCACTTTCTCTGTGGCTTGCAGTTGCCTTGGGACATGGCTTTCTGGCCCAAGATCTGACAATCCGCAACACGGCTGGGCCGGCCCAGAAGCAGGCCGTGGCTCTTCGGTCCAACTCCAACAAGTCTGTGGTTTACCGCTGCAGTATCGAAGGGTATGAAGACACGCTGTACGCCGAGAACGGGCGGCAGATGTACATAGAGTCAAACATTAGCGGCACTGTGGACTTTGTGTTTGGCAACGCAAAGGCCGTCTTCCACAAGTGCCGCCTGCAGGTGCGACGCCCGCTGGAGGGCAAGCACAACGTCATCACCGCGCAGGGCCGGAACAACGCCACCAGCCCCGAGTCCGGCTTCTCCATCCACCAGTGCATCATCGAGGCGGCGCCGGGGCACGACCTCAAGGGATTTGACACGTTTCTCGGTCGGCCGTACAGAAACTATTCGCACGTCGCATCATCAACTCATTGCTGGGCGACGTGATCAACGCTACCGGGTAGGTGGAGTGGGATAGGGGCCATGACGTCAAGGAGACGACCAAGACGGTGGAGTACTGCGAGTATGACAAGTATGGCCCCTATGTAGGCACGGAGCGCCGTGTCCGCTGGGACCAGGGATGCAAGAGGGTATACGTTAGTGTTTTTGAATTTCTCATTCTAGTTTATTTTTTCTCCAAAAATAATTACATAACATATCATTCTAGTTCATTTTTTCTTAAGTATAGGGGGCGGCGGCGCGGGCGAGGCGGCCTGGATCGAGTGCCGCAGAGGGACGGCACGGGCCGGAGCAGCGGCGTAGAGGGAGGAGGCGGCCCGGAGCGGCGGCGCACGGGGGCGGCGACGCGACGGGCGGGACGGCGCGGCGGTCACGGACGACGACGAGCGGGCGCTGATGAATGGGGGGATCGAAAATGACTAAGTCCCCAATCCCCCCTTTATTGCAGACAGGTTTGTACCGGGCCGTGTCTTCGCCCGGTACTAAACTGTCGCCCGCGCAGTTTAGTACCGGCTGGGGCCACGGCCCGGTACTAAACGCCCCCAACTGGCGGGAAAATTTTAGGAGGCAGTTTAGTACCGGGCTTAACCATGTCCCGGTACTAAACTCCCAAAATGATTCTAGCATATTCAGTTTTGTAATTCGTCTAAATATGTTTTATGAGCAATAAAATCTAATAAAAGATTAAAAAATAGATATATATATACTATTTTCACCATACAAAATTATATTATTATTTTGAAACATACGTTAATCTTAATAAGTATTATTCTTTGCACTAAATTCAAAGTATTGACACTAAATTTTAAATTTCAACTCGTTTAAATATGTTTTATGTGCAATAAATTCAATAAAAGACTAGAAAATAGATAAATTTACTATTTAAGCACTTAATTTATCATATTGAGTTCAAAATTTGTTATATTAGTGTATCAAATGTGTTTTAGTGTGTAAAGTATTATACAAATGTATTAAAATGCATATATTTACTATTTAAGCACTTAATTTATCATATTGAGTTCAAAATTTGTTATATTAGTGTGTCAAATGTGTTTTAGTGTCTAAAGTATTATACAAATGCATAAAAATGCAAAAAAATGCTATTGTAACTATAAAAATTAATAGTTTTATACTTACATCACAACATCAAATCGATTGTAGGTTTACGCTCTGAACTCGTCATATTGAGTTCAAAATAAGTTTTAAATATATTACATCAATCACTTGGTCACATAAACATCAAAGTACAACATATTAATTACACATCATTGTTTAATGGAACGTTGATAAACTTTCTTTTTACGAATGTCCCTTGATCATGATCACGGCACAAGTAAGGAGCGTCCTCTTTGGATAACAGGATGCTGGTGTCAACATCGACCGAGAATGGAGGACAGTCATCAAACTGATCAAAGTCTTCTGACTTGTCCAAAATGTCTTCAACTCCAACGATTTTTCTTTTTCCTGGAAGAACTATGTGGCATTTTGGCTCGTTGTCGGACTTGCCTTGATTTTTCTTAGGTTTGCTTGCCATGTCCTTCACATAGAACACCTGCATCACATCCTTGGAGAGGACAAATGGTTCGTCTTTATATCCAATTTTTTTGAAGTCCACTATTGTCATCCCATACCGGTCTGTCGTTACGCCGCCTCCAACTCGAGTCACCCATTGGCGCCGAAACAAAGGAATCTTCAAAGGCCCATAGTCGAGCTCCCATATTTCCTCTATGACACCAAAGTAACTGTCCTTATTTCCATCATGGCCTATTGCATCAATACGCACACCACTATTTTGGTTCGTACTCTTTTCATCTTGGGCTCTTGTGTAAAATGTATATCCATTGATCTCATACCCTTGGTATTGGATGATTGTGGCCGATGGTCCCCTAGCAAGCCATTGTAGTTGTACATCAATCGTGCTATCACCCATGAGTTTCCTTCTCAGCCAAACCGCGAAGCTATCTATGTGATGACGTGTAATCCAGACCTCAGACTTCCCTATGTTTTCAGACCGGACAATATTCATGTGCTCATCCATATATGAGGCCACGAGGGATGAATTCTGTAGAACGGTGAAATTTGCTTTGTGGATTTCACTTTCAGATATGTGCATATTAGATATCTAACCTAGTGTGCTCTTTCCTTTCAGTCGCCCATCATAGCGTGACATGGGGACCCCAATCGGACTAAGTTCGTCAATGAAATCAACACAAAACTCAATGGCCTCCTCTGTTCCGTAGCCCTTGGCGATACATCCTTCTAGCCAAGAACCATTCCGAACATACTTCTTTAAGACTGCCATATATCTCTCAAAAGGTAACATATTGTGTAGGAATACAGGGCCTAAAATGTTTATCTCTTTCAAAATATGAACCAAGAGATGGGTCATAATATTAAAGAACAAAGGTGGAAAGACCATCTCAAAACTAACAAGACATTGGACCACATCATTCTGTAGCCTTGTGAGCTTATTTGGATCGATTGTCTTCTGCGAAATTTCATTAAGAAAGGCACATAGCTTCATGATTGTTAATCTTACATTTTCTGGTAGAATACCCCTCAGCGCGACTGGAAGCAATTGGGTCATCAGAACGTGGCAATCATGAGATTTTAAGTTTGTGAACTTTTTCTCTTTCATATTAATTCTTCCTTGCATATTCGAGGAGTAACCGGACGGTACCTTCATACTGTTCAAGCAATCAAACATGCTTTCCTTCTCCTCTTTGATGAGAGTCTAGCTAGCAGGACGTAAGTAGTGCTGTCCATTTTCTCTCTTCTCAGGACGTAAGTCTTCTCGTTATTTTGTTTCTTTCAAATCATGTCTTGCTTCTAGTGTATCTTTTGACTGCCCATACGTACCGAGGAATCCTAGCAGTTCACGCAAAGATTCTTCGTCAAGTGCATCACATCGATTGCGTTGCGGACCTCCAAGACTTCCCAATATGGGAGCTCCCATAGTATGGACTTCTTCTTCCACATTGGGGCATGACCGTTTTCATCATTCGGAACTTGTTGGCTTCCACGGCCCTTTCCAAACACGACATGGACATCCTTCACCATCGAGAAAACACGCTTTCCGTTTCGGAACATAGGCTTAGCACGAGTTTCTGGTTCCCCTTTGAAATGTTTTCCTTTTCTTCTCAAGGGGTGGTTGAGGGGAAGGAATCGACGATGACCCATGGACACGACCTTCCTACAATTTTTTAGATACAAGCTGTCAGTTTCTTCTAGACAAAGAGTGCATGCCTGGTATCCCTTATTCGACTGTCCGGATAGATTGCTAAGTACAGGCCAATCATTGATGGTAACAAAAAGCAATGCTCGTAGGTCAAAATTCTCATGTTTGTACTCGTCCCAAACACGTACACCTTCCTCCTTCCACAGCAGCAAAAGTTCATCAACCAACAGTCTTAGGTATACGTCAATATCCTTGCCCGGTTGTTTTGGGCCTTGGATAAGCACCGGCATCATCATGTACTTTTGCTTCTTGCATAGCCAAGAAGGAAGGTTGAACATACAGAGGGTCACAGGCCATGTACTATGACTGTTGCCCCACTCGCCGAATGGATTCATTCTGTCTGTACTTAAACCGAACCTTATGTCCCTTGGGTCGTTATCAAAATCTGGGAATTCTCTATCCATGTTTCCCCACTGGGACCCATCCACAGGGTGTCTCAGCATCTGACTTGCTTGCGCTCTTCTTTGTGCCACCACATCAATTTAGCATTAGATTTATTTCTGAAAAAGTGCTTCAAATGTGGTATTACTGGGAAATACCACATCATCTTAGTAGGAACTTTTTTCTTGACGGGCTCCCCATCGGCCTCACCAGGATCATTTTGTCTGATCTTGTACCGTTTTGCATCACAGACAGGACAAGCATCCAATTTCTCAAATTCTTTGCCTCGATAGAGAATACAATCGTTAGGACTTGCATGAATTTTCTTTACCTCCAATCCAAGAGGGCAAACAATTTTTTTTTCTTTGTATGTTGTAGAGGGCAGTTCATTCCCCTCTGGAAGCATATTCTTTATGATTCCAAGTAGCTCCTCAAATCCCTTATCGGTGACACCATTAGCTGCCTTCCACTGCAACATTTTAAGTGTCGTACCCAACTTTTTCAGACCTTGCTTGCAATCTGGATACAACAATTTTTTGTGATCCTCCAACATCTTCTCAAACTTCTTTGACTCCTTCAAAGTTTCACTGTCTCTTTGTGAATCCACTAGAACCTGACCTAATGCATCAGATGGTTGGTCTTCTACTGCATTTTCTCCAGCCTCGTCTATTTCTTCAGCATCGTCCATGGGTTCATCTTCAAAGGCTCCCGCTTCATTTAAATCAGCCCAGTCTGCAATATTATCATTATCATCTTCTTCACCATCTTGCATCACAACTCAAGGTTCACCGTGCTTGGTCCAAAGAGTATAGTTATCCACGAAACCCTTTTCATAAATGTGGGCGTGTAGAGTGCTTCTCTTAGAGTATTCCTTTTTATTTTGGTAAACGCGGCATGGACAACACATGAAACCTTTCGATTACTTGTGGGCCTCCGCCGCATCGAGAAAAGACTTTAGACCATTAATCCACGCCATGGTGCACCGGTCGCCGTACATCCATTGTCGGTCCATCGATCTATAATTTTATATTAAGTAATAATATTATTTTACTTGTATTCATATCATTTAATTTGGCACATAACATAATGAAATACAAAAGCCATTTCTGCGAATTTAACATTGAAATACAAAATTAATAGAAGTCCAAATTAATATATACATTACACTACATCCTTAAATTACACAACATGATAAATAGAAGTCCAAATTACACAACACGATAAATAGAAGTCCAAATTAATATATACATTACACTACATGATAGCTACCTAATACAAACTACTCATCATGAGATCTTTGGACCAATGCCTCGTGAACTGCCTCGCGAAGTCTTGACACGGAACGGTCATATTCCGCCAGCCCCGACTCTTCATGTCTTGCATTATATCGAGTCATCAACTCACGATCATCATCAGTACCATGCAACTCGACATTAAATTCACGATAAAATTTATGGCTTTCTTTCCCAAGGGAGAATATATGAAAAGCTTTCTTAATCAAACGACGAATATGACCGCTAACAAGACCAACACGCTCTGCAGGGTGGAACTCAAGCGAATGACCGGTGCGCTCCAATTAATTGCGTACCGCTGCCCGAGCCGCAGCTTGACGCTCAAAGGCATCATGTTGCAAAGGCATTTCTAATAAATAATATTAATAACATGTCAATTATATGTCTCATTAAGAAACAAAACTAATTTCAGTACACCAATCAAATAAATGTAAAAACCTGAACAAATTATTAGAATTAAAACGAAAACATAAATTGTAAACCATAATTATTTTGACACTCTTCAGTTCAACGCGAACACGTCATTCCACGCCATAAGGGATGCGCAATCAATGTTCGCGGCTTTGTTTCAGGCTCACTTTCTCTAAAACCATCGAGAAGAAAAAAATATTTGTTTCGAAACATGTCTATGTCGTTAACCTTGACCCTGCGGTGATGACACTGACATTCGAGGCTAGTATTGACATCCACGACACAGTGCGGTACAATAGGACCCGATGAAGGAGTACGGCCTTGGTCTAGATAATTTCATTTTCAACTCGCTCAAAGTTGAGGATTTCATTATTGGGACCAAGACCGCACTCCTTCATCGTGTCCTCATATATACCGCACCGTATCGTGAATATCGATGCTAGCCCCGAATAGTAGTGTTTTCAGCGCAGGATTAAGGTTAACGACATATTCATGATCCGAAACAAAGATTTTTTAAACTTCTCGATGGTTTCCATATGAGTCTGAATAAATACATCATTAGAGTGCCAAAATAATGTAACTAAATGTATAACAAATACCAAACTAATTAACCATGCCACTTGAAAAAATTGAGAAAAAATCCTTATAAATTATCCACATTGAAACTATCCAATACACCTTCTCCAAATTCAAGTAATGGGTTCTATACATCTCAAATCCATCCATAAATCAAAGAAAACGTGCTCATTTTATATATTTCTAAAAATCACAAATATCTCAAACTACAGAGCTTGAAACAAATAATGAATACCATCAAACAAGAGAGGAAGAAGTTGTAAACCTTTAGTGCACTTGGATGAGTGAAATCCCCACAAAACTTCAGAAAATGGGGCAGCACCTCCTCTCTAATTCGCAATGGGAAGAAAGCCCGAGCTCGGTCAAATGGTTGGCTCGGGCTCGGGGAGGAAGAAGGCGAGCTAATTTATAGTGGGCGAATTAGTACCGGTTGGTGGCTCCAGCCGGCACTAGAAGTCGCCATTTAGTACCGGCTGAAGCCACCAGCCGGTACTAAATTGCTTGGCTCCATTTAGTACCGGCCGGTGGCTCCAGCCGGTACTAAGTGGTCACCTAGCCGTTGCGCCCGGCTGTCGGTGGCGCACTTTAGTGCCGGCTGTTGGCTCCAGACGGTTCTAAATGGCTCCAGGGGTTACTGTAGATTTGGCCCGGTACTAAAGATACACGTTAGTATCGGGCCAAAGTGCGCCCGGTACTAACCGCCACGGACGAATGAGCAGTTTTCTGACAGTGTATGTACCATCAGTCACTACGTACCATCAGCCAGTATTGTACCTCGATCCCAAAAAATATGGCCAAAACATCACAATCATCCTCCATCCAATACATAAAAATATCATATTTATCATTCGTCATGAATCTATTGATATTTTGTTTAGAGAATTGCTATATTCCTGTTAGCGGGGTGCATGTGCCCACGCCTGACGCCAGAATAAACTCATGCGAATAAAAGAAGCTCAACAAGTTGCATCTACTGGTAAAGTTTTGCTTTACTCCGTGCCAATTTAGTGAACAGAAAAGAATAGAATCAGTAAAATTGACAGCAGGGAATGGGTCCAAAATTTTACTTCCAATTGAGTATATTTTTGAACACTTTCTCTCATATATACACATCAAAATTGTTTCAGTGATCTGTGATACTCTAAAAGGTGGATGCTAATCATAGGGAGTTAGAGTCGTGTGATCTGTTGTTGACGCTCAATAACGATCATTTCTAGCCATCAATTTGACCAAAAAATCATGAGAGTTTCCATTTCTTACACGCATTATTTATCAAATAAACCCCTAATCACACTTTACCTTTAGAAAATTACACGATGTGTTTTCGAGATAATTTGCAGGTTGCAAGCACACTTTAGTCCAAGATAAATTCAGAGCATAGATTCAGGCTCAAATAGACCAAGTGTAGCACAAAACCCAGTCAAATCCAGTCAAGACAAGCCAAGCCCCAGTGTTAGGACAAGAGGAGGCTCAGACAAGCCCATTCCCCAGCAGTTGGGGGCGGTGGGCGCTGCTGGCAGGCCAGCCGGCCAGCCTGGTCGGCCGATCGGCCTATGGGCCCCACCGCCTTCAACCAGCCACGTGGAGGCATGGCATTGGCTCCCAATGTCGGTTCACCGAGGAATAATTGCTTCTTGGCTGTGGCTCCCTCCTATAAATACAATGGGAGGGGAAGAGAATCAACACACACACACACATACTTCAACGAAGCTCCCTTGCTTTATTCTATAGGTTACAGGAGTTTGGGAGAATTATAGGAGTTCATCGAGTCCCCGCAGTTGCTTGGGAGTTCTGGTATGAGTTCTTCTCTAGTTCTCTTGTATAATTCTCGGTTGTTGCAGAATCGTCTAAATTAATCCGGCTCAAGTGCGACGACCAATACCACGAGGACAACCTGGTCTGCTTCGCACTTCAAACGGAGTAATTTGACAGTCCAGTCAGGTAAAGTTCCAATGAGACCACATGAGCTTCGATTGAACCCAAAGCTTACATAAAACTCACACGAAAATGAGACTAGATAGTACAATATTTTACCATTTATTACATCACAGAGTTCAACATAACTTT
Source organism: Panicum virgatum (assembly GCF_016808335.1). Classification (NCBI taxonomy): domain Eukaryota; kingdom Viridiplantae; phylum Streptophyta; class Magnoliopsida; order Poales; family Poaceae; genus Panicum; species Panicum virgatum. The sequence goes on along the minus strand of NC_053138.1, from coordinate 33,495,069 downwards.
ATTACAAACCGAGTTTGAAACTTTGAAGTTCAACATGAAGGAAGTTCATTAGAGTGTTCATCAGAGTTCTTTATTGCAGCAGAAAGAAAACACGATAGCCAACGACGTATGGATGTTGTTGACGCTCACTGTCGACCACTTTCAGGCGTCAACTTGATCAGAAAATCATAAGAGTTTGCATTTTTTACACGCACCTTTATCCAATAAAGTCCCTAAATCACACTTTACCTTTTAGAAAATGCAAGTTGTGTTTTTGAGCTAATATGTAGGTTGCAAGCACATTTTGGCCCGACATAAAATCACAGAAAATATCAGAGCACTGATTCAGGCTCAAATGGACCAAAAGTAGCCCAAGAACCAAACCACAGCCACTCAAGACAGGCTCTACCCCAGCATTCAGACAAAAGGAGGCCCAGGACAGCCCACACCTAACAGTTGGGGGCGGTTGACACCACTGGGTGGCCAGCCGACCACCCTGGTCGGCCGATGGCCTAGTGGGCCCCACCGCCCTCAGCTATCCATGCGGAGGCATCCCGTTGGCTCCTTGTGGCAGTTCCAGGAGGTAGACGCCAACACACATACACCTCACTCACCTCTTCTCATGTTCATCTTGCATAGTCTTTAGGCCTTGTGGAGTTTAGGAGAAGTTTAGTAGTCATCGAGTCGCCGGAGTTGCTCGGGAGTTCTGGTATGGGTTCATCTCTAGTTCTCTCTTGTAATATTCGGTCGTTTGTTCTGAGTTAACGGATATATGCTTCTTGATCTGGTTGCGTTATTATTCAATGCTTGCATTGCATGATCGCCCTGTGCTTGCGATGGTTAATATATCAGGCTTAGAACTCTATCAATTGCTCCAGTATTCATATATTCGCTCTAGTGTGACGTCTGTCCATCCGGAGGGTGGGGGCTCCACGCGGGATGCTAGAGTATTGCTTACTAGTGTAGACATGGTGTCTAGATTAGCTAAGAGTTGCTGGATGTCAACTATACTTACTGTTTGTAGAGGTTGCCGGTAGGTGGTGACAGCCCTGTTCGAACTCTAGTAATCCTCCACGTTCGGTATGGGGGGTAGGAGGTGCATAAAGCCGCCGAGGTGTACAGGCTTCTCTCGTTACTTTGATAGCGGTGTCCCTGTTGTGTAATTTAATCTCTGACTATATAATAACCATAAGATAGCATAGATATAGCTAGCCTAGCACAGTTGACTCGAGCTCTAACTTCTGCCTTGCTCCTGGCCTATAGCATCTTTCTTTATTTATTTACTTAGAGGGTAGTTGTGTGTGTGTCACACTACCTCCTACCATGTTATATATCTTACCCCTAATTATGCAAGAGAATATACAATCTAGATAAAGTTCATTAACTGGCCTATACTCCTTCATCACCGCCTTCCCTGTGGAAATATAAATGGCACCCCGGTATACTCCCGGGTAAAATGCTACAGCGGTATTCCATGCGCTTGCGGATTTATTCGTGGTTCATGAAATACCTGCCACCCCAATTGGTGTCTGCGGGCGTCATTGCTATTTCCCGATGGTGACGCTGGTAAGAGCCAACAAGCATTTTTGGCGCCCTTGCCGGAGAAGGCACAGATTGAAGTATATAGGCAAAGTTATGAACAAAATCAAAATTGGTATTGCTTGCTAAACAGGCTAACATGGCTTTGTTTTCTTGTCTTTGTTGATATGAAAAAGTGTATGACCGGTTTCGACTTGCCGCAAAACTTTCATTCCGATCCATAGTCACTTTTGAGGAGGACTCGAGCCCGTCTCGTATCACCTCGAAGATCACTCTCAGCAGCCAAACCAGTCATTGCATCGTCGTCAGCTTCTCAAGCTATGGCCCAGAAGACACTCCATGATTACTCTGCTCCGTCTGCTAACCAGGTCCCCACCGGGCCCGAGGTTAACACCGGAGAGGAAAATTTCGAGATCAAGACGGGTCTCATTACGATGGTGCAGGCTAGCCCTTTTTGTGGCAAGGATAATGAGGATGCCAGTGCTCATCTCCAGCAGTTCTTGGAGCTCTGCAGTACTTTATTTATCAAGGGTGTATCGCAAGATGCAATCTGGCTCCGTTTGTTCCCGTTCTCTCTCTTGGGGAGAGCGAAGCAATGGTTTTATGCTAACAAGGCTGCTATGGATACTTGGGACAAATGTGCCAAGGCGTTCCTCGTGAAGTTCTTCCCGACGGGCAAAACCAATGCTCTTCATTGACGGATTTCGAACTTCCAGCATGCATCAAATGAGTCAATTCCTGAAGCTTGGGAGAGACTTCAGGAGTACATTCTGACGTGTCTGCACCACGGAATGGACAATTGGCTCATTCTACAGAACTTCTACAATGGGTTCACTCAATCAGCCCGTGATCATGTGGATGCCACTGCGGGTGGAGCTTTCTTCTCGCTGACCATTGAAAGAGCTACAACATTAATAGAAAAGATGGTGTCCAACCAAGGTTGGAGCGATGATCACCTCCAACCTTGACAGCGAGGCATGCACTCCGTCAAGGAGGCCGACATGCTCGCTATGAAAATCGATCTCCTCCTCAAGAAATTCGAGGATTATTCCCAAGATAAGGCTGAAATGCAGACACTTCAAGCCTTGGAAAAGCGCATGACGTGCGAGGTCCGTGGTAATGTTGGACATTCGGGTGACAACTGCCCGGAAACCCAAGAAGAAGCATTATATCTCAATGGTAACAACGGAATTCGTCCACAAGGAGGTCAAGGGTGGAATTAACCATGCCCATATTATCAAGGGGGTAATGGCAATTCAAATTCTTTCAATCCTTCAAAAGAAGTTGGCCGCTACAGACAAATCTATGGAGACCATCTATGCCAAGATGGACGGATTCTCCACTGCTATCAAGAACCAGCTGAGTTAGATTCAACAAGATGCTCGAAACTCAATTGGCTAAACTGGCTGCTGCCACGCCTGCTGCCACGCCTGCTGCTAAGTTAGGGAATATTCCGGGGCAACCCGAATCAACTCTAGAGAGCGTCAATGTCATAAATGCTATGTGGAAGGAACCACTTAGCAGAACACCCCTCAGCTATGCAGAGAAGCTTACATGCCCCAGAAGAGGTGCGTGGGGCGAATTAGCAGCTACAGTATGAGAAGATCCTGGAACCCCAGTGATCAATTTCTCGATCTTTGATTGTGAATTTGATCACGCTCTATGTGACCTTGGAGCCAGCGTCAACATCATGCCTAATGTAACATTCGAGAAGTTAGGCTATCCAGCACTTTCCCCTACTACCATGTGTGTTCAGCTGGTGAACTCCACCGTGAGATATCCCGAGGGAGTAGTGGAAAATCTTATGGTGAAAGTCAGGAATACTTTCATATTAGTGGACTTCGTAGTCCTTGATATGGAAGGAGATCTTGGGATCCCGCTCATACTTGGGCGCCCGTTCCTCAAGGACACAAACGCCAAAATAGATGTAAGGATAGGAAGAATCAGCCTCCGCATCATGGGGAAGACCATGAAGTTCAAATTCCAAAACAAGAGGGAATTATTCCTGATTCACGAGGATAGCGAGAGATAGGGGTTATTGGCAGAACCCGGTTGGGATGATCAAGATTTTCATCACTCCCCCTCCAAACCAGCTTGGGAGGATTGCGAGATTCATAATCCCCCAACTGAGCCAGTGGAAAATGACCAGAAGATCCTCGATTTCATCACCAACACAGTATGCAAAGATCTGGAGATCGTCTACCCTATGCCTGAGGATCGTATTCCCGCGCCGTCTACGCCACCAAAGAAAAACAAGAAAATATGGCGCAAGAAGAAAAAGACGTCATCGCCCACTACTACTTCTCCAGGTATGGATGAAACGACCTCAGCCTGATCAGGTATGGAAAGGTCCTACTTTTTGGACCCTAAACCAAGAGCTAGCTTGGAGGAGGTCCCCTCTCCTAAGTCAACTGTATCCTTTATTTGCTTTTGAATAAAATTCGATAAAAAACTTCCAAAACAAAATAAATATTTACTGCTTTATTTCTCTTTTTATCATGCGCGGTAAGAATGTTTTAACTCCTTATGAAAGTTGAAAGGATGAGTTTTGCTTTGTTCCGCTGTATCTGTTGTGTCTAGTTTGGCAATAAAAGTTCTCGTGAGTTTAAATCTGTTGGCCATGAAATCACCTTGCCAATGAACCTGAAAGTTCTGTGGGTTGCAGATGCTTGATCCAAGTCTAAGTTGTTGTGAGTATAGATATGGTAAATAAAGTTGTACAAGTTTATTCTAGTGATGCTTGAAATCTAGAGTCATTTTTTTTCAAAAAGCTAAAAAGGCAAGTTCCCCAGTGATAAGCAAGTCCTACCAGAGCCATATGTTCCATCCTATAAAAAAACTTACGCATATGCTACTTGATGTTCTGTTGAGTTCTGTCAAATTGTGTGACCCTAGTGAGAGGCTTTTCATGCTTTCTCGATCATAAGCACATACAAATCGTCCCATCCATTTGCGACATTCGTACACCAGGAATTAGCACCACAATCCATCCATTCTCCGTCAATAAATACTTTATGTCTTGGTAATCTCTCTCGTAAAACATCCCTGAAGTAAAATAAAGTTAGATTATGGTTGCCCCAAAAAGAGAAAAGATGGCATGCCAAAGAAGCATGACCCCAAAAAAAAAGAGAGGGAGAAAGAAAAGAGAGGGGTAACCATGTCTCAAAAAAAAGAGAGAAAAAGGGATGATTCAAGAGAGAGAACCCATGCCGTAAAGGAGTAAGCCATATCCATCCATGCACCCACTCATACACTTGCACTTTTTAATCGAGATTGCATGACTTCTTTTTCCATGGATCCTCTCTTTGACTTTACAATATATGGAATGCAAGTATGCCCTGCTCTTATCCTAAACTGAGCTCCACAAAAGCTTTATAGAAGTAGGAAAGACTGAAGCCAGATATTGTCCTGGTGAGGATAACAAAAGTTGAGTGCTTCGACATAATCATCTTGGGAACTTTGCCACCCTTTCGAAAATTCTTCAAAAATATCTCCAGATGGATTGCAGATCTATGAACAAGTAAGTATTACTTTGTGCACCATTCTAACTCTTACAGCCCAAGACGAGGAGACTGCTAAGAAGCCCCATGAAGGAGTAAGGTACTTGTGCAAAGGTATGATAGCCAACTTATTTAAGCTTATAGATGAACATCTCTATTTCAGACTATGATATGACAGGTAGGTATGAGTCAAAGTGATTTTTCTGATCAACAACCTGATTTGTCCTACTTTGCTCGGGACGAGCAAAGGACAGCTTGGGGGATCTTATTGATGCTCACTAACGACCATTTTCAGGCGTCAACTTGATCAGAAAATCATGAGAGTTTGCATTTCTTACATGCACCTTTATCCAATAAAGTCCATAAACCACACTTCACCTTTTAGAAAAATGCAAGTTGTGTTTTTGAGCTAATATACAGGTTGCAAGCACACTTTGGCCTGACATAAAATCACAGAAAATATTAGAGCACCGATTCAGGCTCAAATGGACCAAAAGTAGCCCAAGAACCAAAGCACAACCACTCAAGACAGGCTCTACCCCAGCATTCTGACAAGAGGAGGCCTAGGACAGCCCACACCCAGCAGTTGGGGCGGTTGGCGCCACTAGGTGGCCGGCCGACCACCCTGGTCGACCGACGGCCCAGTGGGCCCCACCTCCTTCAGCCAGCCACGTGGAGGTGTCCCATTGGCTCCTTATGGGTAGAGGCCGTGGCTCCCTCCTATAAATACAAGGGGGTAGGGTTAGAACACACACACACACACACACACCTCACTCACCTCTTCTCAAGTTCATCTTGCATAGTCTTTCGGCCTAGTGGAGTTTAGGAGAAGTTTAGTAGTCATCGAGTCGTCGGAGTTGCTCGGGAGTTCTGGTATGGGTTCATCTCTAGTTCTCTCTTGTAATATTCGGTCATTTGTAATAGAATTTGACTATGGTTATCGATATCTGCTCGAAGTATGTTCTGAGTTATCAGATATATGCTTCTTGATCTGGTTGTGTTATTGTTCAATGCTTGCATTGCATGATCGCCTTGCACTTGCGATGGTTAATATATCGGCCTTAGAATTCTATCAACTGCTCCAGTATTCGTATGTTTCCTCTGTCCATCCGGAGGGTGGGAGCTCTGCGCGGGATGGTAGAGTATCGCTTACTAGTGTAGACATGGTGTCTAGATTTGCTAAGAGTTGCTGGATGTCGTCTATACCCACGGTTTGTAGAGGTAGCCGGCATGTGGTGACAGCCTATTCGAGCCCTAGTAATCCTCCATATTCAGTATGGGGGGTAGGAGGTGCATAAAGCCGCCGGGGTGTATGGGCTTCTGTCATTACTTCGATAGCGGTCTCTCTGTTGTGTAGTTTTATCTCTGACGATCTAACCATAAGATAGCAAAGATATTGCTAGCCTAGCACAATTAACTCGAGCTCTAACTTCTGCCTTGCTCCCGGCCTATAGCACCTTTCTTTATTTATTTACTTAGAGGGTAGTTGTGTGTGTGTCACACTACCTCCTACCATGTTATATATCTTACCCCTGTTTATGCAAGAGAATATCCAATTTAGATAAAGTTCATTAACTAGCCTATACTCCTTCATCACCGCCTTCCCTGCGGAAATATAAATGACACTCCAGTATACTCCCGGGTAAAATGCTACAGCGGTATTCCGTGTGCTTGCGGATTTATTCGTGGATCATGAAATACCTGCCACCCCAAGTGGCGTCTGCGGGTATCATCGTTGTTTCCTGATAGTGACGCTGGTAGGCGCCAACAAATGTCACAATGAAGCTTGTACATGACGTCACTCGGCAGAGTCATTATTGGCCGAGGACATATCCCATTCCACGGACCAACCCGGAGGCAGAGTACAAGGCTAAGTCAGACTAGCAAACATGTCCTCAAAAGGCGCATCTGAAAATAGAGCCACAAGCAATTCTGAGTATACTTATACTTAGCAAGACTTACCCGATTATGGGTATACTTTGCCCACTTATCTAGACATGCAAGGCTTTTTGGCTCGAGGGGTTTGTTTTGGCAAAAAAGCAACAAAGAGTATGTACTTAATTTCATATTTTAGCTTTCAAAATTCTAGTTCAATTAACCTTTCTAAATGAGCATCTATCTCTATCCAATCATGTTGGAATCAATTAATCATCCATCCATATTCATCATCCTCATGGTTCCTCTTGTTACTTTATGTGGTAAAAGGGTTAAGCAGTCTCAATGACCATGAGAAATAGACGATTCGAATTGAGTTTGTTAACCTTGTAAGGTAGACCTAACACACACGTATAGGGAACAAAGTCACCCCCGCAACATTTTCCCTTTCTTTCCAGCTTGTGGATCAGGGTCACCCCCCTAGACTATAGAGTACGGCTACCTTGCACCCACATGTTGTGCTCATCCGAACTGAAGTTCAAAGGGGGTGAGGGACAAGTCCACTCCCTAGGCCTTGGGCTCTTTCAAACTTTGATTCGGGTCTTCAATGACTTCAGTCAGATTCACCTGGACTTCATGCAGTTCATTCTTGAGTTCCGCAACCAACTCGTATCTTCTGTCGGCGAGCAGGGGCAGATCCATGCCGGGGCTGGGCATGCTGCAGCCCGGGTCCTTGGCCAAATAATTAATGGTAATTACTTAAAGATGTTAATGGAGTAAACTCTAGGTTTAGCAATTTTATGTTTGCTTATGATCTCAGCCCGGGTCCACGCTTGATCCCGGCTCCGCCCCTGTCGGCGAGAGTGGTCGATTCTATATGAATGCAAAGTGTTCAAGTTACTTAGATGATAACGTTTGATTATTTCCTTCACTATAAAGTTGTAGTCCAACAAAACATAAGTTTTGTTATGAAACAAATTAATTACATTTTCTTAGGCAATCGCTTATAGAGTAGTAATTAACTTTACTTAGTTCATAAAGCAAGTGTGGGTTGTTCATATGTTTGCCTTTTGTTATTTTTCATGTAGGAACTTAGTTTATTTACTACCATTACTAGGAAGTGTTTATGGTGCTAAGATTTTTATGCAGGGAACAACATTCAGAAACAAACTCACAGTAAAATTTTTGGCTAATATCATTGCACAGTTTCAACATGAAAAATATATTAAACAGCTTCTACTATAATCAAGGTTCATTAATATAGATCAAAGTAAACCAGTATTGATGCTCAAATTTTAACTGAGTGTTCCAGAAAGGGTAAAAAGTTGTAGAGTTTGTTTCAAGGATTTCAAAACATTTTAGTTTGCATTTTTAAGGTCTTTCTATGATTTGTTATTGATTTTACAAGTTCGCTGTTTGAAATTCAATAGTTCATGTTTCTTTTACATTCAGACCCGTGGAAACTTGCACTGAAAACCCTAAAAGAGATTTCAATAAAAGCAATGTGGTCGCTAGTGGCCGCCGGCGGGATTGGGGCTCGATTCCGGCGAGGTGAGCCACCGGCGGCGAGGTTCGAGGTGTGGGGAGGCATGTGGGGAGCAAGTGCTACCACGGCCTCTTGAAAAATTTTGGACGCCGTTATATTTGGACTGCGTGTAATAGCCTGGTGCATTTATATCAACTTACAGTTGTTTGATAAATAAAAATGGATATATCAATAGTTGATTAGTCAGGACTGCTCGATGTTGATTATCTACTTATACCGAGAGATGTCTAACGCTAATATGTAGTAAAAATTTGGTGCATAGGCCAAGAGCATTGACGAAGTTTGCGTATGTCGTAAGCATCATTTTATCTATTTCCTGTATGCTCTATGATTTATTTTTGGTCCAACACTACTACAGAAAAATATTTTCCGAGGCGGTCAAAACCGGTTTTCCGAGGCGGGCAGGACAAACGCCTCCGAGGAGGCGTCATGGTAAATGGAGTATTTACCGAGCTGGTTTGGTGCCCGCCTCGGTAAATCAAAAAAGAATAAAAAAAAGAGAAAAGCCCGCCGAGCCAATCACGGGCCCGGCGAGCCCATCACGCCGCCGCCGCCAAATCCGCCGTCAGAGGGTGGGCGCCGCCGAGCCCCGCAGCCCGGATCCACCGACGGGGGCGCGCGCAGCCGGGGGGGTGGGGGTGGGGGGAGCACCAGATCCTCCGGGGGTGGCGCCGCCGAGCCCTGGATCCGCCGGGGGGTGGCGCCGCCGAGCCCTGGATCCGCCAAGCCGGCGCCGCCGAGCCCCAGATCTGGACGCCGCTACCGCCATCGCCGCAGGACGCCGCTACCGCGGCCTCCGCCCACGCAGCTGCTGTAGGTGGCTCGGCGGATCCGGATCCGGCTCACGCCCCTGCGGATCCGGGCCGCGCCGCCGCGTGAGGGACCACGGACGCCGGCTTGGGCGCGTGAGGGAGGCGGCCTCAGCGCTATCCCCGCCCACGGACGCCGGCCTAGGTGCGTCGCAGGGAAGAGAGAGAGAGGGGGAGGGAGCGCTGCTGGGAGAGAAGAGAGAGATTGAGAGAGAGGAGAGTGCCGTGGGAGAGTTAGGGTTAGGGTTGTGCTTTGTTATATAGTGTTTCTATGCAACTGGGCTTATGTGGGCCTGGTCTATTAACCGAGACGGACCACTATAAGAAAACCGCCTCATGTTAATAGTGACCGCCTCGGTTAATCTATTTTGCGAGGCGGTTTTTTGTAACCGCTGCGGTTAATAAAAAATGACTGCCTCGGTTAATCGCAGGCATTAACCGAGCCAGTTTTTTAATGTGTCCGCCTCCGAGACCTTTTCAAAGCACCTCGGTTAATCAATTTTTGTAGTAGTGCGATCTCGAAATAAAAAATATCCATTATATTTTATCAAATTTTAGTTTGGATTAGGTTTTACCCCTATCTCTATTGTACTAAAATACTCGTAAGGGACCAAGTGACACATCTGGGACCCACTTAAACAGGTAGCACTATGCTTCCCATCAAGGTAAGGGTAGCCAATTTAAAAAATAGAAATAAATTATGACAAACTAATATTGTCACGAACTTTGTCACAAATATGTCACTGGAACATTTTATGACGATTTTTAGTTAATCTTAGCGACGCATACTATATTTTCGTCACTAAGCTGTTCCAAGAGCTATAAAACGTCATGAATAGAATTATTCAACGACGAATTGCTCTATTATCACGAGAAATTTGTCACATAAGATCATATTTGTTGCAGCGGCGCTACAGTAGCCTGTTGCCGTGGCGAGCGTACGGATGGTGTGGGTGCGTGGCAGCTGCGCGAGGTGCGGGAGGAGTGGTTTGGAGAAAACTAGGGACGCGCGAGCCCACGTGGCCGACGGCGTCGGGCGCCCACCCTGGATTGCTGTCCACATGTAGCTGTCCGATTGATCCTCCATGGCGGTTCAATGCAAGGTGCAAGAGCATCATCTCCCGGCGTGCACTCCAGGATTACCACCTATAAATACGAGAGGGACGGGGGCTTAAATGGAGACACACCACAAGTGCTCATTGTCTAATTTTTACTCTTGCTTTGTCTATAGGCTAGTGGAGTTTAGGCTGAAGTAGTTAGTCCTAAGGTCTCCGAGATTGCTCAGGAGTGTCGGTATGAGTCTAACTCTTACTTTCCTTTGTAATTCTCGGATATTTGTAATAGATATATCTTATTTATATTTGCATGAATTATACTCTACGGGAGTGTCAGACATGTATTTCAAGTTTAGTTTGTATTCGCACTTTATACCCCGCATGATTATACGAGTAATTCTAGTGCCATGGCACCGGTTCCAGTATTCGAATATTTGCTCTAGTATGATGTCTATCCATCCAGAGGGTGGGGGCTCCATGTGGGATACTAGGGTGTCGCTTATTAATGTAGACATGGTGTCTGGCTTAATTAAGTGTTGTTGTATGTCGCCCTTTCACATAGTTTGTAGAGGTAGCTAGCAATTGGTGACTGACCTATTTTTCTCACTGTAATCCTCCATGTTCGGTTAGGAGGGTAGGAGATCCATAAAGTACCATGATGATCTGGGTAGTCTTATCTATCAGTCATGAGCGATCTCCCGGTAGTGCCTAGACGTCTAGAGTTGAGAATAATCATATGTATAGTGTAAATGTGTAATACGAGTTATATAATTAACTAGAAGTACATAAAATCTGGATAGCTATCTTCTTTCTTTCTCCCTACATTAGCCTTTTCATGAGTATGAGCTTGTTACACTTTTGTAGAGGGTGCCCCCTGACAGGCGGCGCGGAGTGGGGCGACACGGGCGGTAGCAGGCCAGCGGGGCGATAACAGGCTGACTGGGCCGCGAGCGCACGCGTGCGCGAAGCGGGATGGGGAAAAGGGCGCTGGGCCGGTTGGGTTGGAGGGTTTGGGCCTGGTTAGGGTTAGAAGCTGGTTAGCTTTTGTATTTAATTTGAATGGTCAAATTCAAATTAAATACCACTAAATTTCAAACAAAATTCAATCAATCAATTTGAAACAAAGAAGAGCCAATAAAATCCAAATATCTCATACTAGCATTAGGTCCTTGTATTTAATTTGATTTTAATTTCCTAGTAATTTGGGGGAAGGATAGCATTAATCCTTAAGTTATTCTAGCTATTAGCACTCCCACATAAATTTTTTTTTGAAATTCCACATTTTTTAAGAATATAATATTTTATAAAAATACCGAATGTTACAGATGTGTCCCAAACAATCTCCTACCTTGGGGGTGGCCGGCAGTAAAAACACTTGAAGGATGATATTGGGTTACCTCAAGGACCCGTCCTTGGCACCAAATGACACTATTTTTTTGTGGGGAGGCCCAGTAAATTATTACACCAAACTTTAAGTTTTGGATACTGCCACTAAAATCATCTGCATCCTGAATAGGACAGGCTGTGGACGAGGCTGCTGCCCTCGACGCCATTTGCTCTGGTTTCTTTGACATCGCCACGGGCAAGCACTCGTAAGGCTGGTGGCGGGGCTGCGATGCTGCTCATCTTCATCGCCATGTCCGTGGCCGACAACCCAAACAATCTCATTAAATCGGACGACTGCAAGGAGGACCTCAAGCAGGAACTTGGAGGTGGTCACTGGTCAGGTGGAAGAAGATGGGTAGGTCCCGCCAGTCATAGATAGCATGGCACTAACGTTGTGAGTAAGAAACGTAAGGGTATCATGGTCATTTTATATAGTTGATCAACGCTAGAACAAGGAGGTGACATGTCAGCAAAATTGGCAAATAGTTAGACTCATGAAGAGGAGTGGTAAATATATGAGAACCAAAATAAGAATAGATTTTCAAGAGATGACATCGATGGCAAATAATTAAATAACCCACAAGGAAGGAGGAGAGCTGGAGAGAAGAAAAATTACCAACATGCGACAGGTTGCCGGTGACGAGAGAAAGAGAGGAGAGGGAAAAGCTGGTAAGGGTTGGTCTCAGTGTGGGTCCCAATTGAGTACATTTGCAATACCAGCAACTCCGTCGTGAGTCCAGTTTGCATTGTCAGCAAGCAGTCATACTGTTAGTATCTGCACAAAAATCCCCGCCGCTAACGCTCCATCAAACGGATATGCACTGGTGGTGCATGTGCTGCGGTATGTGGGAAATCCACTCTAGTCAGCAAAATAGCTATTTTAATTTCTCAACTTTAGCGTGGATCGAGTTTGTCCCTAAACTAATCACATCGGGCCAATCTACTCCCTCAACTTTGTCTTTTTTTCTTATCAAACTTATCCTTATGCTGATTTAAGTCTCCATGTTAGCGTCAAATCAAACTAATAAAAAATTGTTTTTTAAAAAATACCAAAATGGTGTTTCATATCTCATTCACATTAAGAAAAACAACTGGTGGTATAAAAAAGAACAATTTGACATAAAATGATATGAAGAAAATAAAATTTTATGGAAAAGTTCTTTGGGCGTCTTCTTCAATCGATTGTTCATCGTCCATGAGAGCTTGAATAATGCACTGGAATAGAAAGGGAAAGGGATACATGCAAATGTCATCGTTACAGATGACTTTGAAGACCGCAAAAACCACTAGTTGGTTACAACGAGATCTAGAAACCACTGAAAAAACCAGATCTTGTCGCAAAACAATTCTGCCTACTAAAAGAACGATTAAACTTTGCTACAGCCACCAAACGAAAACGCCCCCGGCTGAGATAGGCAGTATGTTGTCTACCCAAAAATTTGTACCCACAGAGACAGCACCATTAAAATCGACGTCTATGATTCATCTTTTAAGGCTTCAACGCACATCGACGGTCAGAAACGCTGGGATCTGCCAGCCTCAACGCGCCCCCGCCCCGCTCCCCCGCTGCCCCGCCTCCTCACACACGGCGACAGGCCACGACGGCCCAGGTTCGAATCGTGGTACTCGTTTTTCTCCCCTCGCTTCTTTTTGTCCCCTCTACCTCTCCCCAGGGTTCAATTTCCCGACCGGACCGGCCTAACCGCCGGGCTCCGGTACCGGTTTACCGGTCCGGTTAGGCCGGTTACCGGTCGGAACCGGTCAAATGTGAATTTGAATTCAAATTTCACCGTGGTGGCGGTTCCGACCGGTATACCGGCCGGGTATACCGGTATACCGGCCGGTTTGGCCGGTATACCGGCCGGTTTTGTGTTGCGGCTCACTGCGGTATACCGACCGGTTACACCGGTATACCGGCCGGTTTGGCCGGTATACCGGTTGTTTAGAGTATTTTTTCGCCGCTTGAAAAATTGATTCCCGGTGTGAAATAAAAGGAAATTTCGACATGAGCTATGCACATTTTAATGTAAATGACCCTACCAAAGCAATGAGTTATAATTATGCATACAAATACAATAGTAATAGGGTGCATACAAATACGGAGTCATACACTTATACACATGAAATGAAAAGTTCAACGTAGGAATGGGAAGACCCCCATTTGAGATGCGGTTTGGTATTCGGCGGTGGACATCAAAGCGATACCTCGCACTCTAAGCAGCTCAGCCTTGTAGTGTTGCCAAGTTTGGCCCGTCCACGCCGATGTTGTCTGCCATTCCTGAACTAACATAGTGTAAAAATGGGGGTCTTCCCATTCGTACACCCATCTCGTCGGTGGCTGCATGCTGATGTCAGGAATGGGATAGTGAAAAGAGTGCCTCGAATCGCTGTAGGAGGAAGAAGAGTTCTGTGGACTGTCACAGTCCGTCGGTCCACCTGTTCTCCTCTGCGATTGCGGTGCTCCATGGTCGGTGTCCTGAGTAGCATGTGTGAACTGAGTTTCCCCTGCAATCAACCATATTTCATAATTAGTAGTCAATAGTCAGAAATATGTGTGTATTTATATGTGCAATATATACCTGTGAAACGAACACCACGAGCATGACCACTACCACCAGCAGCATCATCAGCACCACTACCTCCACCACCAGCATTAGGCTGAGCACCGTCACCATCATCACCATCATCGGCCGAGCTGCTATCCTCGGACTCCTGATACGGAGGACTACGCTCACCTTCGCCATCATCAGTCTCGGTGTCGCTGCTCACTGGTTTTGCTGTTCCTTTGCCTTTTCGACGCTTCGAGTCACCCTTCTTAGGCCCCTTGTGCAACTTTCTCTTCCCTAGGTGAGTGTCACCTATATTTTGACGTGCCCAATCGCTGATGGAATCATTCCCCGTAGCCTCACGTAGATCTGACACGTTTATTTGATCTCTGACAATATGGGACGGGAGAGGGATGTCGCCGTCATCATCATCCTCGTCCAGAACTGGAGCCCGGTTAGATCTACCATATTCCATCCATTCCCGCACCGGATTTTTCTCATCATAGAATGAAAGATGGGCTAGCTGGTCAATGAAATCACCTTCTTCACGCATCAGTGGGCCGGAGACCTCCTCGAGTCGGAGACGAAGATTGTAGTTGACATAGACAAGCTTATTAAGTTTCTTGTGCGACAACCGATTGCGAACCTTTGTATGCAGCAAGGCAAAAGTACTCCAGTTCCGCTCGCATCCACTGGATGAACAACATTGTGAAACAAGCCTCATGGCAAGGTACTGCAGTTTTGGAGTACTTGATCCGAACATCATCCACCAGGACGCTGCATGTGCAACCGAGTATGTAAGCAATATTTTCGAAGAGAGAAAATAACAATTTTATACGGAACAACTCTTACATGGGGATGTCTTTGGGTCCATCGCCATCCGCATTGCCATATCACTGCTATACTCGCCAATTTTCTGCCGAAACACGTCAAGCTCCTGCAATGCCTGGACGGCGCTCTGGAGATCCGTCATGCGCTGAAATGTATCCTTAAGTCCACGAAACATTTGTTGAGTTGGTTCCATCGTATAGGCATACCTCGGATTTAGGACAGCAGCTGCAAAATATAAATCACTTCAAATAAGCATTATTTCAATAGAGTTTAAAAATAGACGACTGATGTGTGCTTACCTGGACCCACATACGTGCCTATGAACACATCATCCAACCTCTCGTCCACCACCTCAACATACTCTTTCAGTGTGGAAACATTTGTTCCAAAGAAAGACTTCAGCTCCTGTTTCATAGTCTGGTAGGCCATCACGACTTCGCACATGTTCGGCTTCTTGTCCTGATCAGCGAAGCGGAGGAACTTGTATATTGGTTGAACTGTGTCGATGATATATTTCAATGCATCCCACCACTCCATACTTGAAAAACTTGCATGAGTAAATCTACCATCTTCGGTATTCGCCCATTTGCTGTGTTGGAACTCAGTAGATGCCATCCACTGCATGAAACGATCACGTTTCCGATAGATGCTCTCTAGGAACATATAGTTGGTTCCAAATCGAGTGGCATTCCACTTGACCAACTCACCACCGATTGCGTTCCTCATCATTGTATTCAACTGACCATGATTGTGTAACCAATTTGAAATTCGCTTGCACTGCTTGATGATAACACCATGTTCAGGCCTTCGAGCTATATCCTTCAACATCAAATTGACGGTGTGTGCTAGACAAGGTGTCCAAGCTATGTGGTCATACACATCACTTAGTAGTTCATTGCATGCTTTTTTGTAATTCGAGCCGTTGTCGGTGACTACGTGCACGACATTCTCCGGTCCAATCTCTTCCACCACCTTTCGAATCTCCTGCAATGGAAGACGGATTTTTTAGTAACATGACAAAACATACACAATGTGAATGGAACAGGTTGAGGGACTACCTTGAACAAATATGCAGCATTTTGAATTCTTCCAGTCGCATCAATAGACTTATGGAACCACATGACCCCATTGCAATATATCAAAAAGTTGATGACACTCATCCTCGTCGGACCAGTCCATGAATCACACATTAACGTGATGCCAAATAAGGGCCAGTCTTTCTGAAACTTTACGTACCTCGTCTTCAAGTCTTGCTCATTCTGATCAAGGTACTTGCCATCAATATCCCGTCCAGTGGGTGATGCGATACCTTCACCTGCAACCATATGAAAATCATAAGATACAAAAATGTAAGTTTATAGGTATCATTGCAATGAAAGAAAACTTACCCCACTTCTGTGTCTCCCTAACCGCGCTGATAAAGTATGGACTGTCAGCCTGTCTTCCAGGTACTCCTGCAATATGGAAAAACTTTGACCAAGCTTTACCAATAGCTTCCTTTGCGTTCTTACCCTTCTGCGTCCAGGAGCCTGTATCAATCCTTGTTTGTGTCATTCCTCTTCTCCCACCAGCTGCCAAGTTATAGTCCTCCACCACAGGACTCTCCCTCTGCGAAGTGGACTTTCGAAACATTCTCTGCATAACATTCCCCCTCGTCGAACCACTACCCCCTCCACGCTCATATGCACCTCCTCTCTGTTCCACCCCCCGTCGGAACTCTGCTTCCGCTCTCGATAGATCCATGGCACGCTGCACCTGAGCCTCCTCATCTTCTTCATCACCGGGATAGTTTCCCTCTGCTGCAGCCTTCTCCCGTCTCAACCTCTCTCGGGCCCGGTCAGCAGTTGCCTTCTTTGCCCTATCCAACTCACGCTGAAAGAAGTCCCGCACATCAGGTGGCACATTCCTGCAATGGATCACCTCTGCCCCGCGCCCAGCCAAATGTTGTTTCAATCTAGTCGCACCACCTCCTCCTTTCTGCGTACGACAATAGTTACATCGCCATCCGGGATAAAGATTTTCACCGTGTTCCCACACAACATCTCTGCTTGCCATTGTCTATCTGCATACATGCACAACAAAAATATATCATCTAATATTCTTACTCCTACCTAAGTTATAGTGTCAAAAATCATCTAATACACCTAAATTAAATCTAGCTAAAACCTACTACATAGTGCAAAAAATCATGTAATATAAATAAATCTTCCCTAAATTCTAAATATACCTAAGTCATACACCTAAATCCTAAAACAAAACATCTAAATACACCTAAATCCTAGGGGAAAAAAAAACTAACCTGACCGCGGCTTACCAACGCTAATCGGCGGTTTACCGCCTCCCCATACCGGTAAACCGGCCTCCCCGGGCGGAAAACCGGACGGGACCGGTAGATCTGCTACCGGTCCGGCTTACCGGTGAGGGAGACCGGTTAGCCGGGATCTGAGAGCGGCTAACCGGCCTCGAGCGGCGGGCGGCGACTTCTGGCGGCGGACAGGAGTCAGTGAGGGGGGAGCGGGTGAGGGAGGCGCTGGTGAGGCTTCGGCTGAGGGACACGCGACGTTAAATGACCTCTGCCGCGCGATGGGCCTTAATGGGCCGCGGTTTTTTTCTTTTTCTTTTTTTATTTAACTTATAAATTCCGAAAACTATACTAAATGAACGAATTTTGGAGAAAATTTGACACCATTAGATTCATTGCACCTTGAAGTATTTTTAGGAATTTTTTGGGAATTTTTCATTTTTTTTGAATTCAAATTTAAATTTTGAATTTGGACCGGTTTCATACCGGACCGAACCGGTACCGGTCCGGACCGGTTTGACCGGTAACCGGTCAAACCGGACCGGTTACCGACGGTTCGGTTAACCCTGCCTCTCCCACCCCTTTCTTCTTCCTATCCATCCATGGGAGCGTCCGCCGGCGCTCCTTCCCCGGCGGCCGCAGCCGGGGAAGGAGCCGCAGCGGGCCAGGCCGGCACCATAGCTGGCCCCGCCCACAAGGAGCCAACCAGGGGGGCGCGCGGCCTGGGTCGTGGCCTCCAGTCAGGGGCGCGCCCACGGCGGAGCAGCTTCTAGCCGGGAGCGCGGCCAGGCTCGCTGCTTGCCTGCTTCCTCAGCCTGAAGTCCAAACGACGCTGCCGACGTCAACTGTGCATGCCTGAAGCCCAAATATCGCTGCCGTTGTCGACGGACACAAGTCAAAACAACGCCAGCCGTCGGCAACGTCGACGACGGCGGCATCCACGTCCACCACGGCGCGCCGCGCCTCCATCTTCATCAAGTCAGTTTATTCATCTGATTGTTTTCTTGACTTTCCTGTACTTATCGTGTTGTTAATGGCCTCCATTAGGCTGGCTGGCATGGTGTGGACATGCTGCAGAGCTTGATTGATTTCTTTATAGGGATGCATCTGGACTGAATTGATTTCTTCTCTTTTTCCCTATTTTGATGCTCTGGTCTTAGGGGGGAAAATAGCATGGATAGAGAGTAATTGGGTCCCTATTTGTTGCCTCTTTAGAGGATGTTTGTGTCTGCAATTCTGCTGTCCGATCCAAAGTCATAAACTGAAGTTGAATTCAACTATGGCTGTGTTTAGTTGCAAAAAGTATGCGAAAATTGTTTGCGAAAAACACTGTAGCACTTTTCGTTTGTATGTGATAAATATTATTCTACCATAGGCTAACTAGCCTCAAAAAATTCATCTCGCAACGTACATCAAAACTATGCAATTAGTTTTTTTATTTACCTACATTTAGTGCTCTATACATGGGTCATTTGCTATATTTAATGTTTCGATGTGATGGAAAGTTTGGAAAGTTTGGAGGAGTTGGGAGAAACTAAACACAACCTATGGTTAATACTCTCATCCAAAGTTAAATGGTTCAGGAAAGTCAATTAATGAAAGCCAAAAATATATCTAAAAATGCAACTACTCTGGACGAATGCCATCATTTATTCTTTTTTTTCATTGCTCTCAATTTCTTTATCTCGCCTCTTTGTGCAGATTGTGGAACAAGAAGAAAGTACAAAAGAATGCCATATCAACGCAACCGGTGAGCAAGCACAATTTTTTATGTATACTGCAGTGCATTCATTCAATTGTGTGTTACAATTTTTGATATAGTCATGTCCGTGCTGAAACTGTTTCCTCCAAGTTGAGAGATGGTAAATCATTCTCTCATTCAAAACAGCTGCAGAACTTGTAATCTAAGTTTAATATCTTTGGAAAGTTATTTGGTGATGTGCATCTTTCTGGTATGCTCTAGCATAAACACAAGTGTTATTTGGGTGTTTGTTCATGCGGACCAACAATTATGATTTGTGTTATCCCAAATGAGTTTGAAACAGAAGTTCAGATTTAAATAGTAGAAGATGTTCAGTCATGACAAGATATATATAATGACTGAAATCTTATCTTCTCTCGCGCATAGCTCCGTGCATTGTGGTAGCTCCGTGCGACAGCGTGGAGTGTGCTCATCACTTCTGCACACTACACAACAGCAACATTTCTTCTTCTAATATGTGGGAGCCATCTGTCAGTATCTCATCTATTTTTATTCTTTCTTTTCGGCCTATCCATGCGTATCCTGGTGCATCTGTCCCTGTCTCGCACATCTCTTTTCCTCCCCTAGTGTATCTTTCTTGATATGTATCTCCCTCCCTCCCCTATGCATCTTCTTTCGGCTGGGGCTCCATGGAGCCAAGAAGTTGATTTCAGGGATTCTGCTTGGCTGAAGTTGTCATCGCGACCGTCATCCCTCGTGAAGCTCCGCCATGGATCAGAAGTGTCGCTCCATCATCACCAGGCAAATCAACCATCGCCCCCATCATGTTCTTCACAATCAGAGCGGAGCGTCGCATTTAAGAAATGGGCTCAGGGAAGATGCTACCGTTGCCTCGCCCGTGATCACCAAGTCAGCTCCTGCAAGAATTCTTTCTGATGCATTCATTGTCGACACCCAGGACATCGGGAGCGGCATTGTCACCTTCAATCCATCTCTCCAGCTCCACGAGTCCATTCTTCCTCCCAGCAAACAAAGAGTTGGGCTAACATAGCAGCCATGCCTAGGTTGAGTGAACCATCGCAAGGACATCACCTCCCCTCTCCAGCGTCGCGACCGACTGATTCTCATGTGAAGAATGCCGACCCTATTTGCCACGGTTGTTGTTGTGCCTTGCGTGCTTCGACCCCTTTGGACGTCCAATCTATGCTGGCATCTCTGATGGAGTCTTTGAAATCCGAGCTCCAACACTTGATTGCAGTTCGTTTGGAGGAAGTGTTGCGTCCCATAAGAAAGGAAGCTTCTACTAAAAAGTTGTGGAGCGTACGGAACCATGTGAGGAGCATGCTCCTATTTCCAACTTGGCTTATCTCTTCGGCCCTTGTTCTCTAGTTCGGCGCTCTTTGACACCATCGATTCTGGCTTCTCTTGCGACTGCTTGCACATCGACCGATTCAGTTATGCGTGAGGACATATGTGATGTTGCAGAATCTCTCATCGACAAGAGGATCACAGAGGTAGCCGAAAGGATGTTGGACGCATATATTCACCAAAAGTTGCCCTCTGAGCAGGCCTTCGAGGTGCCCTGTGGGACCTCCACCGCCCAGATATTAGAACCACCTCTACAGGTCATCTCTGTTGAGTACGTTGTTCTGGTGGAGGACGCATCTGATGATGAGGAAGCTATCTTAGATGCACAAGTGACAATTAAGGACCCTATCCTTCTCATCACCATTGAAGATAGCTATACCCAATCTACGGTTGAGGTCACGGCTGAAGAGCCCCAACAGTTAGAGGATACACTGACAGAGGATGAGTCTTCTCCGGCTGCAGTAATTAGGAAGGGCGAGGATCTTGCCTGTACTCCTACACTTCCTCCTTCACCACCGACCACGAAAACAAGATGTCGGCGTAAGTCCTACAATGGATCATCACTTCGTTGAAGCGCTCGTATTGCAAATCGTGGTGTCCTGAAAAATTTGGGAATCGTTGGCAATGATGGGAAACTAAATGAGGTTGCAATACAAGACTATGCAGATTGCCTAAAAGAGTTGTTACTGCCAGACCTCCACAAGCTTTTGAAGAGTTTTAAAAGGTCGTGCCTTTCTGGGACCTTGTAGCGGAGATTTAAAAAAGCGTATACTCCCTCCGTACTCGTAAAGGAGTCGTTTAGAACAAAATTTGAGTCAAACTTTGGAAATATAAATCATGAATGACTCTCAAGTTGTTGAGTTTGAAAATGTAAAAATTATATGAATATAATTGTCTTGAAAAATATTTTCATAAAAATATACATATATCACTTTTCGATAAATATTTTGATAGAAACAAGAAGTCAAAGTTGTATTTTAGAGACCGTGTCGCTGTCCAAAACAACTTTTTTATGGGTATGGAGGAAGTATAAATGTTTGTGGGATGGCTGTGGATCTGATAAGTGGTGGCGGCGGCGTCTTTAAATGAGGCTTCAAATGGTAGGAGACAGGTGCATCACGGTGGCACCTGCATTGTGGTGGCTCCGTACGGCAGCGTTGAGTCTACTATGGAGGCACTTCTGCACATTACACAACAACAGCATTTCTTCTTCTAATATGTGGGACCCATCCGTCAGTGTCTCATCTATTTTTATTCTTTCTTTTCTGCCTTTTCCTGCGTATCCTAATGCTTCTATCCCCGTCTCGCATCTCTCTGGCACGTCTCTTTCCCTCCCCTAGTGTATCTGAGGGACCGAAAGGGCGACTAGAGGAGGGTGAATGGGAGCCGATTAAAAATTCTTGCAAACTGAAACTCCGGCTCAGTCCCAAAGTTCACGCCCAACCCTAGAGTCCTAGGCACAGCGTGGAGTAGCTATGGAGGAGCTACACCAACACAAGAAAGCCCTAGGAACAAACGGAAACCAATGCGAAAGCAAACACCGAAAATCAGCACAAGAATCAACGCACGGTATACACACCGGTTGAACCGACGTGCACTGGGGCAACTCGTCGGTCTAACCGATGCGCAGAGCCTGCAGCAGTAAGAATCAACCACCGGTTAATCCGACGCACAGGTTTAGAAGGCGTCGGTTCAACCGACGACACTGCACCGGAAGATCCGACAAAATCGACTTGAAACGTCGGTGCAGTTGTCTAGAGAGAGCTCAAACTGGACTAAAGAGCACCAGTTGATCCGACGAATTCAACTCCAAAGCGCCGGTGCAATTGTCCAGAGGAGCAGCAAAACGAATCCAAAGGTGCACCGGTTAAACCAACGTCAACGAAATATGCCGGTTGAACGGGCACAACTGCAGTAGAAAAACACTCACCGGTTGAACCGATGCCTGTGAACAGCTAAAGGACCGGTGCAACTGACGAACTACAGAAAACCCTAACGCACGAAAAACCTACTCACCGGTTGAACCGACGCACATGAGCACAAGCGTTGGTTTAACCGGTGATAGGAAAAACTATGTCCAGAGACGTTTTTCCAGCCCGCGATCCTTGAAGAAACCGACGATCGAGTGGCCAAATCAAGTCCAAATCTCACCAAATTTTGCAGGCATGATCACAAGAGACTTGTGAACACGTCCACGGAAGGAATCGACGAATTACTCCATAGTTTGGGAGAAATCGACGAAATCCTAAGCAAGATTGGGGTTTTCTCAAGAACACCAAAACTTCAATTCGTGAAGACTCGTGATTCCGGGGGGTTTAGCACTAGGCTAGATGGATTAGAACCGGTGCAAGGAGTAACAAAATCATCAAGAAACAACTCGCCATCTCGTGCACAAGATTCGACCAAGGAAAATCAAAATTCATTCAAACAAAGCACAAGATGGATGAACTCGAATCGAAAATAAACGCCCGGAGGGCACAAGGAGGATTGGGCCTCCTTTCCCACACAATCTCAGTACATAGTCTTCAAAAATCCATACCTCTAATCCCTAGAGAGGAGAGGGAGACAGAAAGAGGAGGGCGGCGCCAGGAAGAGGTGGTGGCGTGGTGCTGGTTTTTGGCTAGCGCAAGGGAGAAAGGAGAGAGGGGAGGGGGTATTTAAGGTGCCCACGCAGGGGTCCAAAATACCCTCGACTCAAACTAGACACTAAAACGCACGTAGGGGCAAAACCGGAAATATGTACACGATCTCATCCGACGGCGGAGTTTCTTTCTTCGACTCGAAGCCTTCTCCGCGATGCCACCATGTCGATGAAGATCCGGTTCGCGGTTTCGGTGGGGTCCGCGAAACCCGGGTAGGTGGCCGGTTTTGAGAAAACCACCAAAACTCCACGCGCGGGAAGATTCCCGCCTCCACGACATGGCCCTAGACGCCGTTCCCGCCTCGGCCTTCTGACGGCCCTAGACGCCGCCCGATGCCCGTCACCTCCTCGCCCGCAGCGAGGCCCTAGACGCCGTCGACGCCCGTCGCCTCCGTCAGTCCCGAGACCGACGCCCGTGCCTCCACGACTTGACGTCTTCAACCGCCGTCCGCCTCCTTGGTTTTGTGGCGGAAACTAAGAAAACCGTCTTCCGTCGCCGCTTGCGCCCTCGATCCAGGAGTGGACGCCACAGCTGCCGCCCGGCACGAGCTCCGGTCCCGGCTGCCCTTCACCGCCGTCCACCGCACGGTCCATCGGCCACAGCACCTCCACGGCAGATTACCGTCGACACTTGACGCCCGTGTACCTGCAATCCAAAGACCAAGCACACGATCACACCGCACAGTTGACAATTCACTCATCACAAACATGATAGAGTACTCAACATTCCTCAGTATCTTTCTTGAGATGTATCTCCCTCCCTCTCCTATGCATCTTCTTTCGGCCAATGGCTCCATGGAGCCAAGAACCATCGCTGAGCACGACCGGTTCTTGAGAAGGGGCCTAACTACATGTCCGTGGGAGAAGGGACTGGGGAGAGTGAAGTAGGAACCTCCATAGAATATGGATCAAAGTCTCTGCTGGAATAATTTTTTTCATTTTCAGTATCTACTTTTTGAGTAGGAACTCAAGTAGTGACTTTGTTGGAGATGCTCCTACATACTTAAACAATATACCTTGATACTTTAAACAATTCAATTCCTGAAAAATGCATGAGCACTTGAAAGTGGTTAAGGATTCTGCACAAAGGGCGGTGTCCCACCTGTCATACTCCATGCGCGATATCTTGTCCCCAAAAGTTGGTGAGCGAACATCCCGAAGAAAAGAGTAAGAAACGGATCAAAGAGAAAAAATACGCACCAACTGAAAGGGAGACACCACAAGATTTTGGGACAGTTGAAGCCTGGTTAAAATTAGCATGCCGAAGCCGGGGCAGCCAGACAACTAGCCACCAAGGCCATCACGCGCGCGCGCATGCACGAGCTCACCACGCCCCTGGCCTCCTCTCCTCCTGAAGGCGCGCGCATCGAAGCCAAGAAGCAGCCGCCGGCGATGTGGTCTCCGTGGGTCCGCCGGAGCAAGGCCTCCGGGCAGCTCACGCAGTCACCATCCTTCTCCGCACCCACGGCGTCGTCGCCGACCGGCAAGGATTATCAGGGCATCAGCGCCGTCCTCGACGACGCGGCGCCCGACGCTGGCGCCGGCTCACCTGGCAAGATCGTCCTGCACCGCGCTCGGTCGGCGTCCAGGCTGCGCGCGTGCAAGTCGTTCGCGGCGGCCGCGGAGGCCGCGGCGGCAGCCGTGGCGGGGGAGCGCCGCGTCGTGCTCTACTTCACCTCCCTCCGCGCTGTGCGCGGCACCTTCGAGGACTGCCGCACCGTGCGCACCATCCTCCGGGGCCTCCGCGTCGCCGTCGACGAGCGGGATGTGTCCATGGACGCTGCCTACCTCGCCGAGCTCCGTGTGCTGATGCGGCGGGAACGTCCGCCACTGCCGCAGCTCTTCGTCGGTGGCAGGCTTGTCGGGGACGCCGAGGAGGTGCGCCTCCTTCACGAGAGCGGGGAGCTCAGGCGAGTCCTGGCCGGCGCGGCGCAGGCCGCGCCCACGCCGTGCGCGTCGTGCGGCGGATCTCGGTTTGTCCCGTGCGGCGCCTGCTGCGGCAGTCACCGCCGGTTCAGCGAGAAGACCGGCGGCTTCCGCGTCTGCGCGTCGTGCAACGAGAATGGGCTCGTCCGGTGCACCGCCTGCTCCTCCAGCAGCTGACGGGCGTGTTCGTGTTCCCATCTTGGCGTCGATTGGAGAGAGAGATGGAAAATGCTGAGCTACTGACGGATTCCTAGATCAACTGTGCTGCATTGGATTCAAACCCTGAAGATCGGTGCATCAAATCAGAAATGTGTGGAATTTGACATTGTTGGATCCGATTAATTGTGTGTTTTCAGGTGTAGCCAATTAATGCCCATGAATAGAAAGATTAATGGAATAAGTCTATTTTTGCCTCCTCTAGACCTGCGTTTGTCTTGTTTGTACAATTGATGAAGCCTTAACTCTAGAACTGTAAAGCTTCTGCCGCGTAACAAAAATTGTTATTCTGTAGGATACCTCTCTAATCATCCTGCTAAAGTGCTAATAGCCAAGATAAATGGTGTGTGGGGCCCTCCTCATCATGAAAATTTCTTCTGACTTCGTTGTAGAGGCCCAAGAACTACAAGACGGAGGTTTTGTGAGAGAGGTCCTATTTTCATAAGAGTAATTAACAACTCCCATGAAAAAAATTCTTTTGTGAAGGAGATAAAAAATTCTCTTAAAAATATTTTCATGGAGGTACTCCTTCTAGAAACTGCCATGCAAATGATTATTTTTGTGAAGGCGTTCAAAAAAAAAACTCTCACAAAAATTATGCGATTTTGGCTATTTTCATAACTGTTTTCATCTCTTATGAAATTTGTGGCAGAGAATTGTGTCGATTTATTTGCCTTCGACACCGGTGACTTGAATACTGTTGGTGCGAATTTCGGGCCAACACACGATCGCACTAGCTCATGTAAGGAATAGAGGCGCGCGTTGCAGCGCTGCCGCTCAAGTCCGGTCAGACCGGTCAGGGAGGCCGGTCAGACCAGTTTTGCTGGGAAGCCAACGAAGATCCGTTGAACGCTCGCCTGGGAAGGACTTGTCAGGGCAAGCGCACGCATGGTTGTTCTAGAGTGGAGACGAGAGAAGAACATCAGATATGGGATTGGACGAGCTAGGGTTTGGGAGAATAAAAAAATAATGCAAAGTAATGAAAAGTAATAGATTGGTATGTTTTTGATGGATTGGATGTCCTCATTCGGCCGTGACCCTTTAAATTTATAGGGTAGGGACGTCTTGCCTCGAATAGGGTCGAAATCCTAGAAAATCCCGTGCCAAAATACAACTTTTGCATGGATTCTACAGACCGAAACAGGTCTGACCACCCCTACAAACCGATCTAACCGGTCTAGCCGGGGTGCAGATCTTTCGAAAGTCATATCTCTCCCATCCGGACTCCAAATTGGACATTCCACATATGAATCTTGATCTACTCGACGAGAGTTATCCAATGGTGAAGTCTATTTTGCATTTGAACAAGTTTACCAGACCGGTCTGATTGGTTTAGGGAAGGGTCTGACCGGTTTTCCCAGTCGTGCCAATTTTGGTCGTCAACAGGTACGACATGGTGTTGTGTGCTCCACTCCCTGGTCTCTCTGTGCAGCCAAAGCCAGATCTACTGCAGATAACCTTTAGGGTTAGATTTATTTAGTAACCTTTGGTGTTGGTTTGGTACGACTGGATCATGAGGACTGAACGCCTCGCCGGGTAGGAAAGATCGCGGATGAACAAGCCGCCTAAGGCTGGCATTAATAAACTATAATAGTTTATCGTGGAAGATCAGTTTTGCTAATGATGGCATTAATGAACTATTATAGTCACAGAGAAAATTAATTATTTCGGCTTTTTCCATTTTATGTTACAGTTCAGGCACTAAGTCTACTAATCATAGAGAAAAAAACTAATCCATTTTATGTTTTAGTTTTGCTATCCATGCAGGTTAATAAGGACGACTAACAGGTAAGTTTTTTTCCCTTTGTATCACAAAACACATGTTGTTAACATATTGCTCAAGATGGCCACCCATGATTTGCACTTCGAGCATCTCCAAGATATTAACACAAAATTACTGATTTCGCTAGAGCAGTCCAACAGACTCTGCAAACCAAGAGGCTGGATGGCTAGTGAGATAGGCTATCTAAAAATCGAGAGCAAATGAGGTGAGATGGAGACTGGAGAGCCACTAAATTTGGAGAGTCATTTACAAAGTCTGGTGGAGACATTTTTCTTTAGCAATAGCTAAATTTATCTTTACAAAATGATTTAGCTAATCTATTGGAGATGCTCTTAGTCCTCCTCACCCCATGTCAGAAATCCTTTTTTTTCTGGAAATAAACATTTTCTGTCAACTGAACCATGATATGTATAGTTTCGTGCTCTCCTTTCTCTTTTACCTAGGGATGTATCCATATCTTTGTAGCATCATGTTGATCTAAATTTTGGTAAAATGAACTACAACAGCATGTCATATATGTAATTAATTTTTAAAAGAAGAATTGGATTAAAGTTGAATGTCAATGTAATAAGTTAGCCGACTGAAAATTGGTACCATTTGAATCCCCACTCTCACCCCCTAATTAAGGTGCATAGTGTTCCCGCACCCAGAAAAAAAATGGTGGAGCCAGAGTGCAAACTCGTGTCCATGCATACTGGCCCGGATGCGCGGCATCGACGATCGAACTCCCCTGTCTCTATATACGAATCCTGGACTAAACCGCGGGCGCCCGATAGAGCCACGTCACCCGTTAGTCGTCCAGCCGTACGATCCAACAAGCTGTCGATTCTAACTGTTAGATATGGACCTGTGCGGGTCGCACACCCGTTAAGCCAACTATCCGCACTTCTCACGAATAGTCGCGAACCCGCTCAGCCGCCTCCGCTCACCGCTCCGGCCGCCCTTCGCCTACCGCGTTGCCTCCACCTCCCTCCTCCGCTTGCAGCACTACCCGCCGATGTCCGCCTGCCAAAGCAACGCACCGACATCATCTTTCCATCCCCGTGGCTCTTCCCCTTGCGGCCTTGCCACAGCCGCCGTGTCATCACCCACCGCCATCGTCTCCAGCCACCTACCTCCTCTCTTCTCCACTCTCAGTCCCACCCCCTCTATTTCGACGTGGGCAGCGCCAGGTACACCGCTCCCCCTCCAAGAGCTTTTCTGCCCCTCCATCACCATTGCCACGGAGCCGTCGTCCATCTGCAGCTCGCGTGAGCGGCAAAACGACGCGACGGCGGTGCGATTAAGAGCTCCTCTAGGCCTCCCTCTGCTGGGCCCGCGCATTGCAGACCTCGAGAGCAGCTCGCATGACTGCAGGTCGACGCAATGCCAAGTTGCCAACGCGAGTAGCAACTCCAGCCATGGCCTTTAGATGTGCAGCTCAGCCATTGACTCCACTGTCTGCAAGGTATTCGACAAAATGTGCATGTCCAAGCACAGAGAGCTTCACAATCCTAATACTCCCGCAGTCCTATTCTGTGGCACCAAAGTTAGCGTTAAGATTAGTTTACAGGACTGAAAGCTTACCAATTCAAAGCCTATGCATTCATATTGTGATTTTTTGGGACAATAAGAATGTACAGGCACAAGCTTGGGGCACTGACACTTTCTTTAATAAAGGACCTGTGATCACAAACTCCAAGCACATTAACATATTTGTTGTGCCATCTGATAATCAAAGAAAAAGTGGCACTGCATCCGATAAAAAAGGAAGCTGCTGGACATATAACAACTTTAATTTGAGACTACCATATTATTCGTGACTATTGATACCACTACCATATCTGTTCTGCAAACGATGTCCACAAAAGTTTATTTTTGTAATCATTTTCTGAGTTTAGGATCGCTATCCGCATTTGCATCATTTCAGCTTATTGTGCAAATTTTTCCTTCCTGAACAGAAAGTACCTAATGGACCTCTTATTATGGGATGTAAGAGTTGGAGTTCTATGGATTGTTGGCGGTAAGTATGTTAGAAGAGCAAAAGATGTTTCTTAATGCACAATGAAATGTTATGGAAGTTAATTTTGTCCAAAAAAGTTACATTGTTACTTTTTGTTACTCTTTAACATGCTTACCTGGAAGCATAACTAAAATGTTCCATGTTCCTTCAGGTATCTGTACATACATACTTTATCACTCAGCTGTCCTGGTACTGTGAAATGGTACGGTTGTAGACTATTGCCTCTTCTCTTGCTGTCTTTACATTCTTAGAGTAATAATAGTATATATATATATCTACTTATGCAGGGCATCTAGACTTGGCCGAGACTGAGAGAATCACAATAACCTCGCTCAGTTTATGTTGGTTATGGGCTACAACACTGAAGGTGTTCATTCGGTGATTATGAATTCTACTCCTCCGTTCCAAATTATAAGTCATTTCGAGAATCTTGGAGAGTCAAACCATCTCAAAATTTGACCAAAATTATAGAGAGAAACACAAAGATTTATGACATCAAATAGGTATACTATAAAAATATATCTAACAAAGAATCTAATGATATTTAATAGGTATCATAAATGTTATTATCTTATTATATAAATTTGGTAAAACTT
The DNA here is from genome assembly GCF_016808335.1 of Panicum virgatum. Classification (NCBI taxonomy): domain Eukaryota; kingdom Viridiplantae; phylum Streptophyta; class Magnoliopsida; order Poales; family Poaceae; genus Panicum; species Panicum virgatum. The sequence continues at coordinate 33,465,467 of NC_053138.1, read as the reverse complement.
AAAAAAATTTGACTCTCCAAAATTCTTGGAATGACTTATAATTTGGAACGGAGGGCGTAATTCCCATCTGAAATGTTCCTTGCCATTATTTTTTTAAAAGACTCCTTGCCATTATATATGTGCATGTCAGCTATACTGGTATAAGATGCTGTTACCTCGCAATGTATGGGATTCTGTTAGTACTGTGAAATGATATATATTATTTTTCTTAGGAGATAAAGACAACAAGATGCAATGCTCTGTAAACATATCATTCAAAGTTATCTGACCAAACTTTCTGATATACCATGCATTGTTATTTCCGTCGTGAGTGGTACTCGATGATAACATAATGAAATCGAGCAACACATAAAAGTATACTTGATTATGATGGATTCAACAAAACAAATTTGATATGTGAATATTGTTATTTTTTTATGAATTTGGTCAAAGTAACTAGAAATCCATTTGGATCACAAGGCAACTCAGAAGTGGGCGCGGCAAAGCCGCACATGTGTTTCTAGTGGTTAACGAAATCACCAATTCCGGTGATGGTGGCAATCCATTCCTCACAACATTTAATTTGGGTCCGAAATAGAATTGGTTCAATAAATATATGTGCCGCCAAGCTTATAAAACTTGCCCGAATGAGGATATTTCAGATGGCGGCTATCGGATTTTTCTTTGCAGTCTAAGGCCTGAGCGGGGATCTCTTCTGAGCAGCGCTTCACCTTTTCCTTAGATCTTAGTTTCTTGTCGGTGTTCGGTCTGGGAGGAGGTTTAGATGGTGTCTTTTCTTTCTATCAAAGCTTGCTGTTTTGCTGGCTTTCTTCTGTAATGCTAATTTTTTTAAGGAACTCTCTTAATCTGTAAAACTGGTATCCCTAATAAAATCATTATGCTTTCAATAAAGCTGGGCCGGAGGGTGTCTGGTCTAAAAAAAATTCTATTTTATTATACAGGTCATGAACGGATTTTTTTAGATTAAGACAAGTTCCGGTCTTGATCATTCACTTTCATTCACAAATGCTTGACTACAAGCTCATGAGCGGATAAACCAAAAGTGCTGAAGTAATCGAATTATAGATCTTGCTTGCAAGCAAAAAGAAGGCTGTTGAAACTAGGTAGAGAATTGCAGGCCCATCAGGCCCAGAAATGTCTTGTGCGCTTCAAATCCGGCCCTCCGAAATTCTTATTTGTACCACCAAATAGGGCTCTCCTTAGAATTTTTTCTTCGGCTTCTTCTTTTGCTAATCACCGTTGCCACACACAGAAGAATACCACCAAACAACCATCGGCTAGAACTTGTTTGCATTGATTCATCGATAAGGCTACCTTGAGCTGCATTCTGATGATTAAGTGTATAGCATCATATTTATTTGCATGTAGGAACCACCAATAGGCTTTTTGTGTGATCATGTCGGCACACTTGCACGTTTAGGTACGACACAATGGAGAAGCACGATGATATGTGCATGTTTCCGTTGGATGCATGATTGATCGCAATACAAATCCGAAGCAAAGACAGGCGGGGCTTATCTTGTACAGTATACATCAAGACGGTTATTTTTTAGGAATACTTGAAGTTTCAGACATAGTTCCAGTTAGACAGTGTTTGGTTAGCAAGATTCTAACGTGACATATTTATGGAGGGTAATAGATCCTGTTATCAGATGTTTTGCTTTTTTTTCCTACTAATAAGATGACACGGTTATCAGATACGGGCCTGCACAATTCCAATATTGATACTGTCCCCACCCAAGCGTTATCAGATTAGGACTTTAATTTGTCACCGTGTGACTGGTCGGTTCTAGGATTTTGTCCGAAACAACAGGTAAAATTTACCCATTTCGGTGAGGGATCGGAATAAAATTGATTTTTTCCCAAAATTCAGTAGAACTTGAATTTTTATACCATGACTATGGTTCATACAAGTCCACGTACTCCTCTAAGTATAAAAACATGAATAATCCTTAATCATTGGTTTCCTTTCTACCTATCCAGTAACAAAATATAATTGATAGCTAACCAATACAGAAACAACATGCTTTCATAGTCTTTCTCCTTAGCATCTCACGGTATCTCCCTAATTCTCACCATCTTCTTCAGGAGTGGTCAACAAGTCCCAGGCAAATTTTATTTAAAAATAATTTTTTTGACCAGTTAAACAACTGAATCCTAGTCCGAGTTTTTTAAAGTTCACCTATTTCTGTGGCAACCGAATTTTCTAAAATTCACCTATTTCGGTGGTAACCGAATTTTTTGAAATTCAACTATTTCATTCGCGGCTTCTCCTCTGCTCGTGTGATGGGAGCAACTCCACCTCTCACGGTCTCACCTGCTGGCAACCAGTTTTCCGACCCTGTGCCGGTAAGAAGCCTCGTCGATTGCTTCTTCTCTCATCCATCTTCCTTTAAGCAAAACTCTCCTAAAAAACATCACTAGATCTGAGAGAGGAAGACGAACAGGATGATAGAAGCAGGATTGAAAGGGACGACGACCCCATCAGCTCCTCTTCATTGGTGCGGACGTGGTGGCTCATCAGCTCCACTTATCTGGTTTAATTTCGATGGATTCGTGTTCCTTGTTCTCGGTGAAAGTGCCTCAGAGATTGTTTTCTCTTTCTTTTTTCTCACCCAATTTGATCATGCTTGTACAAATTGATTCTCCAAATAGTCAGTTGAATTTCTGTTGACGTGGGATGGAATCATTTTCTTTCTCTGCCGTTTGCATTCTATATTTTTTTTCTTTGCAAATCAAATGAAGCAAGAAGCATACTACTGTTGGTGATATGCCGAAGAAGCAATCATAACAATGCGGATTAAAGACCCATAAGGATTTTGATCCATGAGCAATTAGGGTTACTAATGGGCTTATATGAACGAGGCCCATTAGCATGCTCTATATATATGTAGGAGGGGGCTAGGGCGCCATGAGGTTGTCACGCCCTAAACCCTAGCCGCCCTCCCTCCTCCTAGCTCTCGTTTTCTTCCAGCCTTGCGCGCGGTGCTAACACATCAGCGCATGTCATTCCCTCTCCCGTACGTGTGGACTCTGTGAAAGCACTGTCGTTGTTGTGCTGCTGATCGGCGAGTAGGAGACCATCCGGTCGTGACGTGAACGACCACTTCCTCTACTTCTACGAGCGACTACGTTGGACCGAGTTTACTCCAACGCATCTTCTGCTGCGCTGCACGTCTAGTAGTAATGATCCATGCACTTGGGTGAGTGCAGTAGTGGGTAATTGTTAGCGTAGCCTACCCGTTTCCCTACAACTATGTTACCCACGGCAACCAAACAAAGAGCGATATCATCGTTACACGAGCATATACGTCATAATCTAATTGTCTTTTCATTTGCATCTCAGTTCTACAAAGTAAACAGCACCTTATTTTTTTTTAACTTTCACAGAAATAAATTATCTTTTAAGCTATTCGGATAGAGAATGTTGGAAATCGTATGCTTAGATTTATACTGAATATTAATTCATGGTATAATATTAAATTATTTTTCTAAACATGCATGTTGAAGACCATTCTGTTATCAAGCGTTGCCTCACAACCAGAGGAAGTTGTTAGAGATAGAGACATGACATAGATAGAGATGGAGGCTTCTTCACTATTCTCTCATATGGAATGATATGCATGCAAGTGACGTGCATCCCAAATCGTAAGGTAGAGACCTTTAGTTAGCCGCCGAAAATTGGCAACTGATTCTCAATTTGATTCCATTTTGGTCCCATGACAGATGAGTGTTGCCAAACACAATCAATTGTTTCACATCAATGCTCAATTCACAAATGGGAGAAGGATCCTTCAAATTTGGATTGTAAGTTCGAGGAGCAGGGGACAGATTCAAATAAAACCCAACTGTTCTTTTGAAAGCAGAGCACGGAACCACCAGAAATACTCGGATCCGTCCAATGGCGGACCCAGCCATTCAATGGAGCCCGGGCCAAGCCATGGTTATTTCTTTTAGCACTTGAGCAGAAGGTGTTGTAACCATGAATTAAGTTGCTAGCCTCATGCAGGGACAGCATAGGAGCCCGGGCCGGCAGCCAGGGTCGCCGGGCCTTGGGTCCGCCCCTGCATCCGTCCAGTCAGCAGGACCGGATCTACGAAAATAGGAGAAAAACAAGTGTTATCTCTATCAATTACAATTTTCACAGTGAAAAATAGCAACTTATGTGCATTTTAACAAGCTCCTACAATAACATTCTTACTAATGCAAAACGCAAGATGATACAACAGGTGGCTGGTTCGTGATACTTATATTACCGTGAGGGAGTGGACGAGTGGTACCTCGATTACAAAGCTTGAATAGCACTTGTTATTTCTTTGTCTACACAAAAATTTTGAGATGACGCTACGCTTAAGCTACAAATAGATCTTTCTTCTACAAAGTTCTTTCATGTATATCTTTTTGCTAAAGGTTGGCCCTTGCGTGTGGACATTGCTTATGGCAGTAGCATATATATAAGTGCAAACCACTGGAACTCAAGTGACTTCACACAAAGGTTGGCCCGCCCCTGCGTGTTGACCTTGCTTACAGACCTGGATTAAACTTTCCTATTTGAGTTGACAACTCAAATTCGCCGAAGTGGACAAAAATGATATTAGAACATAGCAACTTACTAGGTAGGCTGGTCCTGTCCATCTATCAGAGTGCGTCTTTAAGAACACCGCTAGTAGTAGTAGGCTAGGGCCACAGTGCCACTGTGTTTTGCTAGGCAGTGTCTCTGTGACTGTACTCTGTACTGAAGAATCTGTTAGACTGACAGATCGATGATAGGATCACTATCGGAATATGAATGCCTGAAGGTCACTGTCAGAGTTTCAGACAATTGGCAACGCGGCCTCCCGGAAACACATGTAAACTTACGGAGTGGTATCTTAATGGAAACAACGGTTAACTGATGAGACGAATACGTTGCTCTGTTGCTCAGAGAAAACATATTCTGATAGTGCTGCTCAGGAATGATGATGATGACGCATGAATGGAAGGTCAGAGTGCATAATGTCGTGGGGTAGCTTACATCATCGCGCAATGGTTTGGTGCACCAGAGAGAGAGAGAGAGAGAGAGAGAGAGAGAGAGAGAGAGAGAGAGAGAGAGAGAGAGGCTCCATTTTGGCTGACAGAAATTGGCAAGTGCGTCAACTTGATTCCCGGTCTCTTTAGTGCCATACTAACATTTTTTTAAAGATGTTAATATCATAGCATTAGTTTTTTCAACTTTTCATCAGAAATTGTAGAGGCTTGTTACGATGGTTGGAAGGTACCGTACGGTTCTATTTTTATTTGATCATTGTTGACCGTTGATATGATATGTAAATTAAAAAAGAAATTAATATTGGTGCCGGCCCCACAGATTTGGTTCATTTTTCCATATACCTATCGGTACCTCTTATATCTCAATTATTGATTTTACCATGATGAATGGTTCCCATTTATTCCCACCATAGTAAAATTTCTTAAATTTAAATTGTCTCCTCAGTTTACTTGGGACATTATATTACATTCATGTTCTAAACAAAGAAAAAATGGAAGGCCTCAAAAAAATTATGGTTTTTGTTCACACAAAAGAAAAATGGGTTTTGCCAGCACATTTAGGACAAAGACATTCCAAGGTTAATTAGTACTACTCTATGTACGTAGCAAGATTAAAAAAATACGGTTTTTTGTTCATTGAAACAGAAAAATGATGGTTTGCAAAACAAAACAAAAAGAAAAGAACAAGAAGTTTTCTCACCGCCTCCTTTCAACTAATGTCCGCTACGTGCAATAGGTTCACTGTCTTCGCATTATTCTCTTGTTTTGCCTCCAACCCGTGTCATGTGTGGTACACTGTGAAGTTGGCAGCCAACCAAACCATGCATACATCAACATGCACGCATGAGTCCGGCTTGCTAATATGTTGGTAACCTTACACCTTACTCAACGAAAAGCTTCACGTACGCACAACCCATTTGAAAAATGCAATACATGCTCGTGACAAATGGCAATTTTACATCCTAGCTAACTAGCTAGTTCTATGGATAGGTTGTATATACAGTGTCATAATCCTATTCCTTGTTATTTAGGTCATGTTTCTTCAGGAACCCTGTTAATGGCCTATTGGGTAGAGCTCTTCTTGCTTCTGATTCGTTATGGGAAATGGTTCTATGCTTGAAAATGATTCTCTATGTTAAATTTTAATTATGAATGATTCTAAGTAGAAAGTGAATAAGAAAAAGCTAATTTTTTTATTTGCAGCTCCCAACCACTTAGCTTATTTTGAAGAATTACTTCACATAATCTGCCCACTACAAGAGAAACGAACCTTTCGTCCTTGCATGTTAATACCGGTCATAATTCGATCCGATACTAAAGTTGGCACGAGGTCATTTTAGTACCAAGTCCAATTTTAAAAGCTCGCCGAGGTATTTTAATACCAGGTCAAGACACCATGGTACTAAATGGCTCAACCACTTAGTATCAGTCAATAACACCACCCGGTACTAAAGGGTGACATTTAGTATCGTGTGGTGTTATTACTAGGTACTAAATGGTCCTCCGCGAGTTACTTTAAAAGGATAGTATCTCCCACTCATGTGCGTTCTGTAGGAGAGATCGTAAGGAAAGCTCGCATGAGGCTTGAGGTCATGAGATCGAATCCCATGGACCACGCACATGCATATTACGCGTGAAATTCGTGTGACTTGTGATGATGCGTGGCCTTCCCCTTTATTTTTAGGGTGCAAAACCATACTGACCGGTAGTAAATCACCCCTTTAGTACTGGGTGTTTTGGTCGGTACTAAATGGCGTGCTATTTAGTACCAACTAACCGATACCGGGCAGGTGACCGGTTCTAACCGAATTTTCCGTCCGGTTCTAATGTCATGTCTTCTAGCAGTGGCCTATAATCAATAATTCTTTGGGAAAAAAAGCTCGACATAACTACCTGTAGATTTCTTTTTAAAAGATCATGAACCTTGCGGTTTAGCGTATATTAATAAGAAAAAGAGAATTGACCCTGTTTATAGGTAAACCAGGCCTGAATACCGCACAAACGTAACTAAAAAACCTGCCACTACAATACCTACAGCAAGCAACACCGTCCGGTTGGATTGGGATATCAACAGGGACCTCGACCCAAGCCACCACAACCTACACTCTACCCGGTCGGATTGGGACATCAACACAAGCCAGCACAATATATATACACTCCGCCCGATCGAATTGGGACATTGACCCGAGCCACCGCGAACTCTGCCCGGTCAGATTGGGACATCAACACAAGCCACCACAACCCTAAAGAACAGAGAAAGAAAGGAAAAAGAGAAGAAAGCACTTTAGGATGCCGCCAACGTCGAGGAAGCCTCCATGCCAGAGCAGCCTAACATCGCCTTAAGAAGGTCAGGACACTGAAGGCGTCATGGATGCCAGCCCAAGAAGGGTTTGGGCTTTCACCCGCCACAACCGACATGGGAAACCGACTCCCATACTGATTCGTTGTAACTGTGACGACAAGTCCTTTTACAGTAATCCAGGGCCTTAGTTCTTGCTCTCCTCGACTGTGTCGATTAGTCCTTTCGATTCGTGTGCTTGAACACTTCTTGTGATTCGCTTCATCCATATTTGCAATTATCATATTGCGTGTTTACCCTCCTTTCTTGCTTGTGTCCTTCGATTCGCTTGCAGGAAAAGCCTTGTCCAAGTCAGCATTCCACCTCCCAGGAAGATCACAAGCGTACACTTGCAACGTCGGTGCAACGGAGGGCCGAGGAGAGCCAGAGGGAGGCCGGCCGGCCTCCCCTAGGCCGGCCGGCCTAGCACGTGCCTGCGTACAATCCAAGCAACCGTCACCGACATCAAGGAGTGATCACAGATGTCCAGGAGAAGGCGGTGGCCAGAATGCCACATCTCCAGGCCGGCCAGCCTAGGGGAGGCCGGCCGGCCCCACCTTGCAGCCTATGGCGTCCCGGCTTCGTGTGGAAGTTAAGCTTAACTGCTACAACCGCCTTCAACCGACGCCACATGCTTCACCTGCTCAGAACTGACCCTAGAAGGCTATAAATAGAGCACTCATCCCTCACTTGGAACACACACCAAGGAATTCTCTTCTTTCATTCTTAGTTTCTAGAGTAGGTTAGGTAGTTGGGAGTTAGAGTCGAGTCGAGCTTGTCTCGGGATTCCGGAGCCGTCATCGGAAGTTGGTATAAGCTCTTGTATCTTTTCCTTTGACATTTATCAATATAGTTATTTTCTTTATCTTTTCGATTCAGCTTTACTTTCCGCATTATTTATTTTCTCAAGTTATCTTACTTGTGTGCGGAAGTAATTCCGTTAGCTTAGGCTTTGTATCTTTTTTGTTTATTGGGATCTTACCTTACAGGTTTTCTCGCCCAAACTAGGGAACTCAAGTTAGGTCCCTAGGTTGAGGGGGATTTCTCTTGCCTGTAACAAGAGAAATCCTAACACCGAGAACGGACATGGTGTCCGAGCTTAGTGTTAGTTAGAAAGTGTGTTTCACCCACAGTACCGTTGTGGTAGGCGGCAGGTGGTGACAGCCCTGTCCGTCCCTTGTAGTCCACTATGTTCGGGTGTTTTTATAGCAGTAGTGCCGACTGCCGTTGGACTCCCTTCTCACCCCAGTCTGAGTCCTTCCCTGAGGCCACCGAAGTAACCTCTAGGTTCCCGATAACTAGTTAGAAGCAAGATTTTGTCTAGAGAGGCTAGCTTGATAGTTTAGAAGTGTTTTAGGAGTCTTTCTCGCTCGTTGTCCTCCCAGCTACTTACCTCTCTAAGGATTAGTCTCTATTGTGTCAGACAGTCATCGTTGGCCATTATCTTATCTATCATATCAGGCTTACCCCCCACTAAGTTAGTTGGTTGATATCTCTAGTAAAGTTTGTCATTCGATTCTTCGATACTCTTTACCATAGTACTTCCCTGAGGAAAATTACGGTATCCTAGAATACTCCAAGGTGAAGTGCTACAGCAGTGATTCTGTGCGCTTACGGAATCTATATTCTATTGAGTATAAGAAACACCAACAATGGGGTTCAAGAGGTCTAGGGGGCGCTTTATATAGGGCGGAGCAGGCCCCCTGGCATGTGCCAAGGATGGAAGGCGGAGGCGTGGGATCGGGTCGGACTCTTGAATCCGGCTTGCTCACGGGAGGAAGGGGCGACCCTGACAGGCGGGTCCCGCCTGTCGGTGGCTGAGAGAGAAAGGAAAGGGGTGGAACGGGTTGGGCCGGAAGAAAAGGGAAACGGGCCGGCGGGGAAATTCTGGGCTGCAGGAAGAAAAAGAGAAAGGGAAAGTAAGAAAGAAAGTTGGGCCTGCTGGGCTGAAAATGAGTAGGGGAAAAAGAAAGGCTTTCCATTTTCAAAACTGTTTCAAACACATTCAAATCAAATTCAAACTCAAGGATTCGAAATTAAATTGAACATCAAGCAATAAAATATGCAAGCCAGCATGAAATGCACAAACCTATTTTCCCTTATATATATTTTATGGCTAAGTAATTTATTTAAACCTCGTTAAATGCTCTAAATTCAAGAAGAATTAAATAAAACCTTATCGAACCTATAACAAACCTAACTAAATTTATTTAGGCTCCTAAATTGAAAAATGCGGGTGTTACAATGTTCTATTTGGCAATCCGAAGTGGCTCGAGAATTTCAAAGAGATAAAGTAGGCGGCAATTGATCTACTATATAAGGATTGTCCGAAGCAATGGACGGCATTGCGTTTTAACCTCCAATTGCTGATGCTGAAATCTGTCCATGGGTTATGTATGCTTGCTGACACATACCCAGAGGGTAACAAGGTGCCCGCCGATACCTATCGAGCGAAGAAGATGATCTGGCCAGTGTCGATGAAGTTTAAAAAGTTCCATGCATGAACTAATCATTGTATCCTGTATTGGGACAAGTTTGATAACTTGTAGAGCCGTCCGCATTGTGGCGCAAGTCGGTACGATGAGGGACCCAAGAGTAGACAGAAGAAGAAGACGACGACCAAGCAGAACTCGATTACTGAGGATGAGGAAGAAGAGGGCTATGTGCAGAGGAAAAGTCTTGCCCTGTCAGTGTGGTACCTCCCTGTGACCGCCTCGATTAAAGAACATTAATGGAAGCGGTTGTTTTGCATCGATTTACCGTGGCGATGCCTCGGAGGCAGTTGGCCTGAGCGTCTCAGAAAAGAGATTTTGCCCACCTCCAATAAGATTTTTCTAGTAGTGGCGGGCTCCGCCACCACCACCGCCCCCAATCGCGCTAAGGCCCGAGGAGGCGAGATCTGGCAGCATAGGGCGTGGATCCGGCCGTCCGGGAGGCGGATCCGGCTGCGGGACGCCGGAGTCGGCCACTCCACCATGCATGGCAAGTTACCAAAAGAGGTTGAGGGGAGGGAAGGAGAGAACGAGGAGAAGGTGGAGCCCCGTCGCCGCCTTCATTAAAACCGCACGGGCTTCCGGCAGCCGCTTAGGCAGCGGTGAGATGGGCAGGGGCGTGGGTTGGGGCGCAGCGGCGCTCGGGCAAGTCCGCCCGAGCCGCCCCAGGAAGAGCGATGTGGACGGGAAAAAACAATAAGTTACCTGTAGATTTAGCTTCGAAACTCTGCAAACAGGCCGATAAGGCTTCTACTCCAAATACGGCTCCATCATCTAGAGAATCTTTCACATTTTAGCAAAAGTCAGTACTCAAAATTAATGAGCAAGAAGATGATGAGGTACTCCCTCCATATTGTAAATAAAGTTGTTTTGTGTTTCTTTTAAGTCAAACATTTTAAACTTTGACTATAAATAAATTATTTTGGGTTGACTTTGAAAATATAAAAGCGATATAAGTAGATTCATCTTGAAATATAGTTCTGTAAAAGTATATATTGACTATATTTATAATTTTTATAGCAATCAAAGTTATTTTTAGAGACCGTGTCAATGTCCGAAACGACTTCTTTACAATACGTAGGGGGTAGTTTTTTTTTACTTCACCGACTCTCATGAGATGGAACAGCCTGAGCATTATTACCAAACAAGACTTTAGTTTACCTCCCCATCTTTGTCGTAGCTAGTGTATTTAATTGATTTCTTCGGTACTTTAATTGACTTTGAAAATGCACAAACATCCTCGTATTATGTTCAGCACATGCTTAGGGTAACTAGACACATGTAACGTGTGTTTATTAAAGTCCGTTACTGTTGACATAGCTTGTAACAGGCTTTATAAGTCCGTTACCAATGCCGTGTTACTTATTTTGAGTTTTCACGTAGTGCGGGGGGATTTACATTATTAGCTCATACGAAGTTTCACATACCAAAACGTGTGGTAGAGGTAGAACAGTTTCCTGAGATTATATGGGAGAAATTGCAGCATTTTCTTGAGACCAATTGACCAAATTAAAGACCTTAAAAAAATCCATGTATGATGTGTCGATCCAATCCATAAAAGGAGAGTAGAAGATAACAACAATTTATTAATTAGGTATGCTGGTCTTGTCCGTCCATCAATGACCTCTTCAGAAACTCTACTGGTGTAGGGGCGGGCCGGGCCTCTGTCTTTTAGTCTTTTCAAGCCCAGTTTGGTTTCCCTTCTAGAAACAAAATTCTAAAAAAAATCTTGTATACATTGCGGGCTAAATAAAGTCTATATACAAAATCTCTTCATGAATGAATATAATTTTTCGTGACGAATCTAATAAAGGTAATTAATCGATAATTGACTACAGTGATGCTACAATAATCATCTTTTAATCATGCGGTCAAAAGCCTCATTAGATTCGTCATGCATGCTTTAGTGCTAGCCAAAGATTATATATATATATATGTGTGTGTGTGTGTGTTGCTCAGAGAAGAACATTCTGATCGGCAAGCAAGGTGGAACGCAGCCACACAAAAGGATGAAAGGACACCGTCGAGTTGGTGCGGCTTCACTTCTCCGTTAGGTGAGCAAAAAGCACATGCCACAAAACAAGTCGATATGATGGACCGCAACGCCATATGTAGCCTCCATCCATCGATCCTAAACACAATTAAGAAATTAGAGTAGATCTGATAATTGTAGGGGGTGCCAATGGGTAACCCGGGCACCTCCAATCTTTTTAGTTCAAAATTTTGCACTATTTTTTAAAACAGATTTGCTCCATATCAACTGATTGAAATTCTGTTTATGTCTCAATCGACACCCTGCTCCATCCGATCAGAGATGGATTAACGAGATTTTTTTTTTGTATTCCAGCCTATCGGACCCCGCTGTACTTGCCTGATTCATATTAACGGGTCTGTGTGTCTGTTGCTGTGCTTTTGACCGTCCACCTCTGCCCTTCTCGAAAGAACATCACCACTCTATTGTTTCCGTCTCTTTTTCCAGCGACACGGGTGGGGGAGTCAGGGAGGGGGGCGGTTGCTGTCCAGGCCCTCTCGCCGCGGAATCAGGAGGGGGCGGAGGAGCAGGGGATGGTGTCAGAGCCGGACGAGCCCCCGCCGTGCCTCCCGCCCTCACCTGGTCAGATTGCCGTTGGATAGGAAATCTACGGCTAGGGTGAGTGATTGAGAGATAATGCAAATATCAGGCGACTGATCTGGAGACACACCCTTTTTAAAATAAAATTCTATTATGGAAAACTAATATAATATTTTGAACTAAAGAGGGTTGGAGGTGCCCCTAAGGATTATCCATTTGCACCCCTAGATAATCGGATCAGAGTTAACAACAAACAATGGCCATGAGTAATTTAGCTCCATCTAGCTTCCAGATCATCTGTGAGCCTGCTCGCTCTTTTGCAGTACCAAACCTAATCTGAGGACGCGGATGAACAACTAATTAAACGAGAATATCATACGCCCTACTGAACTCTTCATCTCATCTGCTGTGTGGCAAAGGACAACATATATAGGCTTCAATGCAAGAACATGATGAGCTTATCTTGTGTCGATCTGCTGTCCAATTAATTAACTACTAATGTGTACATGCACATGCATGTACTTTCACATGCACGCACCGAGTCTAACACTAGTCCAAGTACCCAATAGGTACCAGCGCTGGTTGCTTAAATTGCTATTAGCTCGCCCTGGTTGCTTGCCATCGATCCAATAATTAAGCTTGTCTGCGTCGATCCTATCAGGAAGACTCCGGTGACGGATCGGATTTAACTAGCATGCGGCGGCAGAGCGGGCGCGGGTAGGCGAGCGATGGCCATCTAACCAGCGGCACCACCCGAAGCATCAGGCGCGGGTCGCAACGCGCTACTCTACCCTAGCTACCGTCCCTTTTCCGTCCGTCGACGATTGATATCTCCGCTCCGCCAACGAGGGAGACCAATCACCCGTCGACCCATCCCCTCCTCCATCGTCGGCCGCTCTCTCCCGGCGGCCGGCCCGCTGTCTCACTCACGGTCACAGACAGGATGATCCTCCTGCTGTACTGTCGGCAGCAAGAGAATTAAGATCGTTCCGATTGATAGACAAGGAGGCATCATATATATCAGGCATGCACACACGTACACCCTCTCGTCGCAAACAATGTGTCACGGGCAAAGCGCAAGAGCATATATGATACCTTTTTTATGTGCTCAGTGGCATATCATGAAGGCACATGAAAAGTGAAGGTATTTAGAAAGATTATAGACTGTGGGTCAAGAGGTTGAGCAAAGCAATAAACCGACCTTTTGTACTAACATGTCGTCAATGGACATACAGCTTGATGAAGATATAAACAACAAGTGCTACTATGGGTTGTGCTGACGCAATCTGGTCACGTACCGAAATGCTACAATGCCCGGATAGTAAACTGATTCCTCGTAGCTAGTGTCCTTGCGCAAACCGACTTGGACAGCTTGGGAAACCATGAAAACCTATTAACGCTCTCCCAGTAAGGATCCAATCGTGGCAAGCACACCTACTAGGATCGCTCTAGGATCTGCAGGTCCCCGGAATATCTTCAAACACAGTAAAGACGAACCAAGAACTAACAACAAGTATGAGGTTGAAAAGTATGGGAATGATAAATACTACTATAAAATGATTTGTAGGAATGTCCTATCTGTTTTTAGTGGAGGGTCAAAATTTGACCATTCCTATAAAGAAACGGACCGCCCCTAAAATACATCTTTAGGGGCGGGCGACCATCTTTAGGAGGGGTGCGGCGTGCGGCCGGAGCGTCAACAGCTCCAAGCAGCAGCGGCCAGAGATACAAGCGGCGGCGCGTGCGGCGGCGACGGCTCAGGGCAGCTCGCGGTGGCTAGCAGGCCCGCTTTTTTGTTTCTTAAATCGATTTCTAGGGGCGGGTAAACCCTCACCCGCCCCTACAAATCCATTTCTAAGGGTAGGTACGTTATCCGCACCTACAAATAGCATTTGTAACTGCGAGAAGTAGGGCGGGTAGCGCATCCGTCCCTAAAATGCCCGCTTCTGCAAACTATTTTTGTAGTAGTGAAAAATAGTGGATTTGTTTGTGTTTGATAGATTACTAGATTAGACAACCTCAACCGGCCATGTTCCCTCCTATAGAGAGCTACGGCGTGGAGTGGTTTTGCATCATTTAGACTTAATTTACAAGCAAATTCTGTAAGAATCTCCTAATCTTATTCAGACTCGAGAAGACCAACCTGTCGCATTACTATGTGAAACCGGCCTAGCCCCTATGTGAAACCAGCCTGACCTCTATGCAAAACTAGCCTGGCCAGTTTTGCCCAATGGATTGCGGTCTCGTGCAAATTTTGATCATCAATACATCGTGTGGAGTCAACACATTTTTTTTATTCGTGGCCCACAAACAAGAGCCATAAAATTTCACTGGATAGGAAATAGATAACAAAGACTTTAATCATGAGTATCATTCTAGCTAACTTTTCAAATGGTGTAGCTAGATTTCCTTTGGAAAGTTATAATTGGCCTTTGCTAATAGTATCTTAAATCTTAAATGGTGTAGCTAGAATTCCTCTAGAAAGTTACAATCCGCGGATTATAATCCTTTTTATTTAAGGATGCGGATTATAATCCTGACTGGGTGATTCGAAGCACACCAACCGCAAAGACATTACCTGCAGTCCCCTAGCCATATCTACAATTTACTCTTCTGGTGCTATATCTAGTACTCCCTCGTACTCGTAAAGAATATCGTTTTGAACAGCGACACGGTCTACGAAGCTTAATTTTGACTTCTTATTTTTATAAAAATATTTATCACAAAGTTATATATTTATACTTTTATGAAAAGACAAATCTAGTCATATGATTTTTGTATTTTAAAACTAAACGACTTAAAAATTATTCATGATATTTTCAATATTTGATTCAAATTTTGTTTAAAACAATATTCTTTTCAAGCACGGAGGAGGGAGTGACCCAGTCTCACGCCTCTCATTGGGCCACGTCACCTACAAATCTCGACCTTTGGATCATCCATCTACGGCCAAAGCAGCGCGGGCGGGTCTCAGCCTCTTGAAGCTCCGTGTTCGGTCGTTGCCTTCTACTCTAGCGCCGCTAGCCGCAGGCAGCCCGAGATGTTTCTTCCCCGCCACTCCTCTCTCCCTCGTGGGCTCGTGGCGTCGTCTCCGGTCGTTCCCTGGTTCCCTGCCGGTAGCGCGACAGCTTTCCTCCTCTCTACTCGTTTCCTTCCCTCATCATCTCCGTGGCATCTCCATTGGCGATGAAGCTGTGTTCCAACGCCGCACAGGTTGGATTCGATTCGAAGAATCCCGACAGCTAGAGTTTCTACTCGCCGGCGCGCAGTTGAGGTACTCCATCTTCCGCGACAGTCTAGACGACGGGCAAGGAGATGGCGGCTGGGAGCGACACAAAGGAAGAGTGGAGAAGTCACCCCGCGGGAGAGGTGCCTGGTCACTGACTCACTGGTGCACCATCAATTAGTCCTCACGCGTGTAGGCAAGCGCTGCACCGGTTGAGTTGATGTCAACACAGGTGATGCACAACATATGCTCGATGATTTTCTTATGAAGCCTGAAGTTACTGATTCTCGTACCCCATGTTCCTCGCAGTGTATTTATGCGCAACAAGTGCAAGCTAGCCTGATTATGTGCTAGTAGTGCTACATCAAAGTCCAGCTCCAAATCGCTTATCAGAGGGTCAGCCTCCTCCATCTTGCCTTCTCGGACACCATAGCAAGTGCTAGTAGTGCTAGTAGGGTGATTGTTTGCCCTGCCTCTACTGCCGGCACCATCCATCGCCAAGTTGGCGAGCAATTGGAAGCGCAAACATAGACGCATCGTCTCTGCTGCTTGCAAAGTATTCGACAAAATATCCAGCGCCTTACACAGCAAGCTGCACAGTCCTGTTCACGCAATACCATGCATTAAGTGTTGTCAATTCCATGTTTGTACTTGCAAGAAAATTAAACCGTGATGTGATTAACTCTATTTGTGCAGTTCAGAATGGTGTGAAACGGCAACTGCAAGCCGACACTAGAGCCAAGAGGGACAGCCTGTTGACTAGCACTTCGACCGCAATATCATGAGCTGCCAGGCAACAAGGAAAGCAGGCTACTGCAGTTCACTGTAATTCAGCAATCTAAGACACCAATGACATTACCATGAGCATGTCACTGCGCCAAATGAGCCTGTACTGTATCTGTGGAGTCACCTAGCATCTAGGAGAACAAAGGCGGCAAGCTTGGGAGAAACATGTTGTTCAAATTCTCAAGAACACGTAATTCTACCTTCCGCGATCGTAAGATCCTGGACAGAATCCTCAACCATGAGTAATTAACTCTTTGCAAAGGATCAGGTAACCAATCAAATTAATCGATTCTTGCACTTAGTTCAGTTCAAAGTAAAAAAAAAGGGGGCAAATCAGTTCTCAGGAATTCTATATGCAAAGATTACCTAGAGTGATGAACTGCAACCAGATTCTAGGTGCATGCAAGTTTGCTCTTGCCATAATGTTGTACAGAAGAACTATCAAATAGGTAGGAGAACCTTTCAAAAAATGATAGATAGAAGAAGTTTATTAGGAGCTTTGACAAGTTAAATGTTAGCAGACGACATCAGAAAGTTATGCTCGTTATAGCTGCCATATAGTTTGAATGCATTCTGCAATCTTTCACTAGAGATTATCCAGCTTGACTCTTGAACTTGCAGACCCAACAAAGTCGTTTTGTGAGAAGCTATGCTTCCGTGTCCTGAGTGTACAAAGATAAGACAATCTTGTCTTATGGTGTACAAAAATTCATTATTCTTCAGTTGTAGTACATTTTGACACACACATTTACGTTTCAGATAAGACAATCTCTAAACCAATTGGCTATCTCCTTGATTCACGTTTGAAACTTATTTCAATTCCCTTAATTTTCCATTTCAAACAGGGGAGTACTCTGTTAGGTGCTCCTTAAACTTTCAGCAAAATGAGATTCTTCTGGATAATAGAGGTTTTCTCTATCAATAGCTATATAATAATGCAGACACTACGTGTGCAGAAGAAAAGAGCAAAAGTTGGACCGACAATTTGGGAGCCTCATGCTAAGATAACAGAACAAATATGCGACTCCATCGAAGTGCCAGTCTCAAGTAGGGAATACCTTGGATGTTTAAGTTTATGGTGTGGTGTTAATTTGTCGTCTACATATCATATTTCATATGACAGCTAATAGATTTTTTTCACAAGGGATAATAAAGGGTGATAAGTGGAAACAGAATTTCAACTTATCACCCTTTAATATCCTGTGTAAAAATAAAATATTTATGTACTCAAGTTGGATTTATAATGTTGATGACCTACTTTTCATCTTTGGTATACTTCAATCTATTGATTTGTTGATGTTCGAAGGTGCAGTGATAGCTTATAAGATGAAAAACCAACATGGCTTTGAAGAAACATACTAGCCCCCATTAGTTGACTCTAGTTGGGCGCGGCAAGGCCGCGTCTGAAGTTTCTAGTAGTATGTTAGTTTTGACCTCGCGACTCTCGAGTCTCGACGAAGCCGTTGCTTCGGGCGTGCCCGTTCACCGGTCGGCACGTACGTCGGGTCGGGGCATCGGGCCAAGCGGGGATTAATTGCGGCGCGGCGGCCGGTGTGGTGTGGTGTGGCCCGTGTGGCCCTGCTCTTGTGCTCGGGCTCCGTGGACAGCCGAACTGCTCTTGTGCCGCAGTGGCCAGTGGTCATCCCAAATCATCTCCACCTCCACCCCCTCCGGCCTCCGCGTGGCCGTCTTCCCAGGCCTGCTCCCCCACCATATCGGACTGGTGCGTGGCGCCCTTCCTCTCCGGTCTCTACTTCCCACTGAGACGCTAGCTAGCTAGCCGAGTTGGAGACGGCCAGCGACCTCCACCTCTGGCTCTCGATCTCTGCTGTGTCTTTGCATGACCTGCTGAAAAGGGTGCGTGCCTTCCACGATCAGTGCGCGTGCGCTCGTCCCCGTGTCGGTTCGTGGAGCGTTTCGTCGGGCGTCCATGGAGGAGCTGCGCCGCCGCCGCCGGCAGCGGGTGGTGGGTGTCCCGCTGCTGCTGGTACTGATGGTCTCCATGCTCACTGATCTCGGCAGCTGCAACGACGCCGGACAAGGTTTGTGACTGCTTGTCTCTCTGCTTCTTCTTTTCTTCTGATTTATTTACTCCTCCGTGCGTCGGTTTTGCAATGTGAGCAAGGTAATTGGGCATGATTCTATGATGCTCAGTTCACATCTTGAGAAACGGATACATGCTTCGCCGGTGCTAATTCTAACTGGTTGTAGGAACTCTGAACCCAGAGGAAGGTATCGGCTCCGACTCCGAAGCCAGGTGAGATCTCCCAACCGATCCTGAGGAGCCACAATTGTTCTTGTCTTCTTGGGGCCATTCCCTTTCCTAAACTGTTTGCGTGCCTCGAATAATTTAATTGTTCATGATTGATCTGATGCCGATAGAATTCGGAAAGGCGGTAGCATCATACAGTATTAGCTTGACTCCATCCATGTAGTCGATGACACATCTTCAGTACCGAGCCTCCACTTTCCACCTGAAAAGTGAAAACGGAGACCAAAAATCCATGCAGATCACCTAACGTTGTCCACAAATATTTGGCACACCTATCCAGCTACCTTCTTCCTGCATCATCGCGCTGCGCAAATTGTACGTAGACTGGTAGATGGACCAAAGTTGAGCTTGGAATCATGCATTGGCTGGCTGTCAGAAAGAAACTGAGCTGAACCACGAAGCAGCAGCCCCGGATACGATGGTACACCATCTCTTGTCCGATTGTTCTTCGCCTCTTCTGCTCACTCCTTTTATCTCCATTCCAATTATTGGCAGGATAATCCATGGCGACCGTACACGAAAAATTCTGCAGGAGCAGCAGAACAAGTACTGGTCTGGATATTTCAGCAACAAGGCGGCATGGCCGGGTTTCACCAACAATAATCCTCCAGCCGGCCGAGGCGGTTTTCAGAGCCCGCCGTCGACGTTCACGCCGCAGTATCCGCAATGGCCACCGTGGCCGTGGACACCGAAGGTTTCGCCGCCGATGAGCTTTCCCCCATCGCCTGCTCCGGCACCTTCCAAGCCTTTGCCGCTGCCCGCGCATGATGGAAATCCTTCACACAGCATCGCACTGCCCCCACAGCCGCCGTCAGGCACCGGTAGTAAGCCGGTAGTTGCCGGAGTTGTGCCTGGAGCGGGGCACTCTGGTCATGTTCGCAGGCCTGCCTATGTCATCGCCGCGGCAGGGGCCTCCCTCCTCGCGGCGGTGTCGGTGGCGCTCTTCGTCCTGTGCTGCCGGTCCAGCAAGGTGGTCACCGTAAGGCCGTGGGCGACCGGCCTCAGCGGGCAGCTACAGAAAGCATTTGTCACAGGTGGTCCCCTTCATCCCTGACACCATCTAAAGTTGTTAACGACCGGACCGACCTTCACTGGCCGTGCACATTCCGCTTCTTGGAGATGCTTGACAGATGTTTCAACCTGCAGGTGTGCCATCGCTGAAGAGATCGGAGCTTGAGCTCGCCTGCGAGGACTTCAGCAACATCATCGGCTCCTTGTCGGATTACATGGTGTACAAGGGGACGCTGTCAAGCGGCGTCGAGATCGCGGTGGTGTCGACGACCAAGAACTCTGCCAAAGAATGGTCCAAGCGCTGCGAAACACAGTTCAGGAAGAAGGTGGGAAATAATAATGCTACTCTGAAACTGTACTGTCCAATGCAATTTGCTCTGAAGACTCACCATAAAACAAACAAATTGACATTAAGGGCAGGTACTAATGTGAATCTTTCCGTAATTATGGCAAGGGCAGGTACTAATGTGAATATTTCCATGCTAATGGCAACTGTACTAATGTAAACCTTTCCATACTACACTAATGGCAACTAGTGTTTTACTTCAGATAGCAAGCTTGTCCAGAGTCAACCACAAGAACTTCGTGAACCTGCTGGGCTACTGCCAGGAAGAACAGCCCTTCACCAGGATGATGGTGTTCGAGTACGCTCCGAACGGCACACTCTTCGAGCATCTCCACGGTAATGGAGCAGAATCACTGCACTAGAACAGTAACAATTTCAGAACCATTGACAAGCCATATGTGCATGAAATTTCACAGTAAAAGTGTCTGACACTGATGCTGTCTGCCCTGCACCTGCAGTCAGAGAAGACGGCCACCTGGACTGGCCGACGCGCCTGCGGGTGGCTGTGGGCGTCGCCTACTGCCTGGAGCACATGCACCAGCTGAGCCCGCCGGAGATCCTGCGCACGCTGGACACGTCCACCATCTGCCTGACCGACGATTTCGCCGCCAAGATCTCCGACGTCTTCTTCTGCGACGAGCCCCGGGACCGGGAGGAGGCGAGCCTGCCGTCCCTGTCCCCGGCGCTGGCGGACAGGGAGAGCGTGGTGTACAGCTACGGGATGGTGCTGCTGGAGACCATGACCGGCCGGTTCACGGCGTCGGGGGGCGGCCTGCTGGAGGGCTGGGCGGCGGGGTACCTGAGAGGGGAGCGGCAGCTCAGGGACGTGATGGACCCCGCGCTGCGGAGGTCCTTCCACGCCGCCACCGTGGACCGGCTGGACGGCGTCATCAGGGGCTGCACCGACCGCGAGCCCAGGCGGCGGCTGACGATGCCGGAGGTCGCCAGGCGGCTGAGGGAGATCACCGCCATGCCGCCCGACGCGGCTACCCCGAAGTTGTCGCCGCTGTGGTGGGCGGAGCAGGAGATCATCTCCACGGAGGTCAACTGAAACTGAAGACATGGAATGGGAATGTTTTGTTTGCAAGGATTTCATCCAGGTCGTTTCAAATCCTGAAATTCCGAGAACAGGATCCCGTTCAAATGCACCTGGAAACTGCTGTGTAGTTGAGAAGACAGGTTGATTTTGTAAATTTTTTTCTCCGTTTTCTGGTATTCATTTGTTTTGTCCTGTAAAGTTTCTGTCCATCGTGTCCATACGAACAATACAAGCTACTGCAGCGTGTGGCCAGGCGCATTTGGTTTCTCCACGCTACTTCCTAGCATGAATTTTTTTATATACATAAAGTACTAAATGAAGTTTATTTGTAAAATCTCTCTAGGGATGAGTGTAACTTTTCACGACGAATTTAATGACGGTAATTAATCGATGATGGGCTACAGTAACCATTCTCGAATCACGCGGTCAAAAATCTTATTAGATTCTTTACGGTTTCTAGCGCAGAGGTTCTGAAGTTAGTTTTGTAAACTGTCATTATTTAATACCCTTAATTATTGATCAAAGTTACTACAGTTTCTAGCATAGCACAAATCAAACAGGACCCAGATCAGACTCGCGATGTGCTAAACTGATGAAATAAAGGTCGTAGATGCCCATTTCAGAACTAGATTACTCCGTTGCAATTTGTGGTTTTCTGTTCATTGAAATTTCTGGAATCGACAAAGGTTTTTTTTAATGGATGCAATTAACAAAGGTTAGGAGTACTACAAATGTGTTCCCAACAAAGTGCAGTGAAGTTAACAGACATCGGGATGGGAGAGGTTAGGGTCCACACATCCAGCACCGTCGGTCCGTCGCGAGGACCGAGGAGCACCATAGAAGTGGCCAAGCCATCGCCGCGTGGCACGATAGTAGCAGCAGGACGTTCGAACTAACGATAAAAAAGGGTAAAAACGTTAGCCCAGGTGCATTTGAATTCATTCAAATTACATTTATCTACCATGAATAACTGACAAATTAACCAACAGGAAACAATATTCCACATAACCAACGGTTAGGCTGAGATGGAAATCATCTGGAACAGATGCAGATGACATGAACACCGCACGGCAAACAGACAGCCTAAAACCTTCCCCCAAAACTTAATCTGCCGAACATAAAAAATGATAATACCAGCAATAGAATAACCGAACCAAGTTTGGCTGTTCAAGACATCCACTGACAGAATCCACCCAGTCTAATTAGACACACAACGGCCTGACAGAGCAACGACAACGCAGAAATGCCTACGACAAGGATCCTACGACTGACGCTACATATATATTGGTATCCTTTCGTTCACCTGTGGCAAATGGACTTGGCACGGCCACAAAAGAAACCTCCCATAGCCAACAAAACAAAACCGTCTCACATTAAGAGACCACCGCTTGGTTTATCATCCCCTGAGCCCATGACGCAGTCTCCCGAACTTCATCGTCCAAGTCAAGGCACTCTCTCAAGAACTCAGCATGGAAGAGGTGGGTCTGGAACAGATCCTTTGAGCTCGCGCCAAGTGTGTCAGCAAGATCCCCGAGGACAGCAACTGCAGCCTTCGTCACACTATCATCCCTAATGGCATTGATACAAATACTACTGTCAGGAACGGGTAAAAAACAAATATAATAGAAATTGCAATGTAAATGAAGCACACCTGCTCCTATCTCTGAAGATAGCTTCAGTGAACTGCAGTAGATGGGTTGCGTATGGGATCATCAACTGTGCTTTTGGGCCCTTGATACCCTGGAGTATACCAGAGTACGCCTCAAAAATCCCCCTTCTGAGCTGGTTGCCATAATCAACCATATCATCATCACTCTGATCAAGTGTACCAAGGAGTTCAGCAGCTCCCTGAAGCATAGGCATAGCATATGGCAGGTATTTCTCAAAATTCTCACCAATAGCAAGCGCTATATCTCCAAAGCATGAGAAAATCGGAGGCTTCACAGACCGATTGAGCATAGAGTTTGATAGATCCTTAAGAAGAACAGTCATAATTCGATCACAGAAAGGCAGAATTTTATCTTCCAAGGCACGGCAAATATCACCCACCACTCCTACAGAGATGGAGCACACTTGGTACTCTTCATAATTCTGCAAGCCAGCTTCCAGGTACGTGAAGAAGTTAGGCATGTATTTCACAAAATCTGGACCAGTAGCATAGGCAAGAGCACCAATAGCAAGCATAGCTTCTTCATGCACAGTAGAACTGTGGCAGGCAAAGACCCGCAGAAACAGAGTCATCAGCTGATCAGCAGTCTGGGCAATTATGGACTTTGCATCTGTGCTGCTCAGTTTCTGGATGATGACTTGGAGTACACCACACAGCAAAGCCTGAAGGTCGCTTTGCTTCTCTTTGTCACCAGAAGAAAGTATATGGAGATCAAATGTAAGGTTTAATCTTCTCATGATCTCCTGCAGTAGCTGCCCTATAATGCCTGAAGTTTCAGGTACGTTGCTGACTCTAACAATCTCATTCAGTGCTTCATAAGCAGAAGCACGAAGCCTGAAATGGGTGGTATCAGCACGATCCGCAGCAGAAAGAAGAGCAGCAATGACATTAGGTAGATAAGGTGTGAGCACAGAAGACATGGACTCTGCATCTTCATAACCTTGGGCCAGAAAATAAATAGCTCCACAGACTTTCTCCGCCACATTTGGAACATCTTTACTACTCTCAAGCAACACAGCCATGATGCGAGGAAGGTTTGAATTATTTATAATTGGGTTTGCACCAGCAGGAGAATGCAAGAGCTCAAATACCCTCCCCAGCGTCCAAGCAGTAGTATCTTTTACCTGGCTATTTGAATCATTCATTGTGTTGAGCAAAAAATCAAGACCACCCTGGACCAGTGGAGCAAGTTTTTCAACAGAGGGGCCTTCTAGGATAGAACCAAATGCAAAGGTAGCTGCCTCACGACAATGCCAATCTGGCTTTGTGATGTTGGCCTGAACAAATGGCATGACCAGAGGGACGATTGCATCACCAACAGTTCTAGCAATGAGTCCAAGGCACGTCCCACCACTCATAGAAATGTTCCAGACATTATCATCTTGGTCTTGATCTTCCTCCTGCTTCAACAGAGTTTCTAGCAGCATCGGAACAAGTGAAGGAAGGGCCTTTTCAATAAAGCGAAAATGTATAGTAGAGTTGCCATCATCAGATCCCTCATATTCATCTTGGAGAGCAATCTCTTCATCACAAATAGCGCTCCAGAACTCAACAGCTTGAAGTGCAACCGGTTCCTCATCTCCTTTCACTGCATTAGCTGTCAGGTTGAATATGGTTTGCATATAATAATCTAAGTGTGAATAATACGTGGATGCAATTGCAACAAGGCATTCAAATGCAGCCTGTCTGATCTCCACTTCTTTAGACACAGCAGTGTCACAAACCACCTTCATTATATAATTCCTCTCCATTTCATTTGCAAAATTACTCTCAGCAAAGTCAAGAGCATTATAAAGGGCTTTAACTGCTGCAAGACGGACTTCAGGGCTGAGCTCTGTCTGGTTCATTCCCTGGACCACAGCAGTGAGAACAGCATTCACTTGATCCTGCTCCAAGTGCTGCGGAGAAATCTCCTCACATACATACCCCAATGCCTCTAGTGTTGCTTGCTTCAAAGGAGCTGATGCACCCGGTAGTGTCATGTTTCCCAATAACTTGGCAATGAGGTCTAGCCATTCTCGACGTGGGATCTCAATTGATGCAACCTTGGCAATAACTTGTGATGAGGTATGCCTTGCATCATGCACCGAAGATCCTAGTGTTACCAGCAACGAGTCCTTGATCTTCGATTTGATAGAAGGATCCACACTGACCCAATGCTGAGTCAATAGCTCCTTTTTTGCAGAATCCTTTGCATCCAAAGAATTCTTAAGGATAATACCAGCAAGCCTTCTAGACTCTGGGGGTTTTTCATCATTCGAGAGTTCCACTGATAAGGAGAGGAGGAAGTTTGGAAGATTCTGCTCCTGGAACTGTGTGAGGTTGCTTTCTGCTACTGTTCGAAGGTTAGCATCCGGAGATTGAGCAGCTAGCAGAATTTGAGTAATATCCATGGCTGTAGCAAATGCCCTATCCTGCATCGAAGGAACAGAATTTGTCAGTCAACAAGGAACCACAGAAAACCAACAAACAACAGAAAACGTCAACAGTCCAGATTACTATGGAACCACATCACTGAGCCAGTTAAATCTATCTTCATGCTTTTTCACTCAATAACATTGTTCGCACCAGATATAATAACCAAACAATTCATTTAACAAAAGTGCTCTATGATTGTGAGATATCAAAATTTTAAACACTATTAAAGCGCATACTATTATTCATAAGATAATCAACATATCCTTATGTAGAAATTGCTTAGCCTCATCAGCAACCAATATAATCATTAAAAACAACTAAATCATATAATGCATATGAATGATCAGAAAAGGCTAAAGCAGGGTAAACATGCTCCAAACAACTAGATGATCATGATACAATTCTGATAACATGAATAAAAAACATGAACAGAAGGTGATTAAACCTTTTCAAACCTAATAACTGAAAAGCATCACTGCCTATGGATGATGAAGGTATTACACCAAAACAAATATTCATGGTACAACCGCACATCACACGAGCAGAAACATGAAAGAAATGCAACAGCCTAAATATTGCACACCCACACACAAAAGAAAAAGAGCACTTTGGAACAGAGCTACCAACAATTCAGAAACTACAAAATAAATATATTGTAGGGTTACCCTAACAGCATCAGCATCCAATGCAAATAATTTAAATCAGTCAACAGAGAACAGAGAACAAAGATACATATCTACATGGGAGTTGTATGAATACACTGATACACCTAGCATAGACATAACAAGATCATGAAAGTGACCAAAGGATGGCAACATTAAGAAAGGAGATACAGAGTTTGGACTAAAAGACAAAAGACCCTTCACTATGCACATACAACCTGTGTCTCAGTTAAAATCTACAGAATAGACCAGGCAAACTTGGCGTATGATGTCAGCCGCTAAGGCATATTATGGATCAAGGAGCATCACAGAACATAAATAAGACCATGCTCACACTGACCCAAGAGCCAAATCGTATATATGAACTACATTAACAACAGTGAAAACTGCCAAAAGGGGGCTATTGCAACAACAGAAACACTTGAGCAGAAATGTTTGGATCGGTTCCGCAGTTCCAGGACTCAAAGAAATCAGGATGAAGGGGCCCTAAACCCTTGTCCATCCCCTTCCAAATACTTGGTGAGCATATTAATCTACCAAATCCTGATATGAACAATTCATCTACCAAATCCTGATATGAATAACTTCACCATGCTAGAAAGTATACAGGCAAACATAGAACTCGCGCGCCAGGGAAAAAAAACTACTGCGGGAATCAACACCTATGTCGCAGGCCCGAGCTTAAAAGCTGGGTGACGGGGATTCAGTTAAATCCCCAAACAAAACAAGGAAAAAAACGGAGGGGCGGCGGGGTGACCGCTACTAGCACCGCTCCACTCACTCGACAAAAGTAAATCCGCGACGAACTGGAAGAAACAAACAGTCGGGTTCAAGCGTAGCAGCGAAGCGACGGTCCCGCGGACCGAGACGAGCGATTCGTCCGGACAAAAGAGAGGACGGTTAGGGTTCCTTACCACGCAGAGAGGAAATCAATCCGGGCCCGAACGAATCCCCGCCGCACTGGAGCACACGAGGTCCGGGCGGCGTCACGTCGGGGCGGCGCGGGAGGGAGGCTAGGGTTGGGGACGGGTCGGCGGAGCGGAGGGTGGTTTATGAGATGCTTCCCCGCTCGCCTATTCAAATGAAACGCAACTCCGGCGGGGGAAGGGGGCGCGTGAAAAAGAGGGGGAGTGGAGCGGGGAGGGGAGAGGGGAGGGGGAGAGGCGGCTAGGGTTTAGGAGGGAGGTGGGCTGCGGGCGGGGCCGGCCTGCTTTCGTGCGGGGGGTTTTTTTTTTTTTGAACTCTCGTGCGGGGGTTTTGGGAAAGCGCCCCGTGCACCAGCCAGTTGCCCAGTTGGTTGACTGAAATTTTCTTCTTTTTTCTTTTTTTGATTTGATTTTAGAAAAAATCCCGTCTGCTGCTGCTGTGATTCTGTCAAAAGAAGAAAAACAAAACACAGACGTATTCGATTTTCTGCCCAAAGTTTCTTGAAAAATATTTGTGCATCCAACTGTTTGTTTTGTCTAACCATGAGACTCCATACAATTTTTTTTTCAGTTTACCTCCCGTAAACTATTTAGATTGGTCTAATTTAATTTACCCACTAAAATGCTTGCTGAAATTTTCTCCCGCGCAAGTTGCCCTCTTAAGTTAAAATATATTTTCTACGCAAATATTCACATACATGAGCGTGTACTCATCCCAATAAATACTTGTACACAAACCCTTCTCTTTTGCTAGGTGTTTGATGATCTTAATCCAGATAGAGATGTAAATGGTACGAATATTTTCCGACCGTATTCGAATTCGATCCGGTCTGGAAGAATTTCATCCGTCTGTATCCGATTCCGAGTATCCAATATCCGTAACCGATCCGTATCCGAATGATCAAAAAGTTACAATTTTATGATGTTGATATCCATTATAATCTTATCCGGTAAAAACTAATACTATCCGTATCCGACTCCGTATTCGAACACAAATATGAAAACAAATACGATACCAGTAATATGCGTCTGTATCTGATCCCTTTACATCCCTAAATCCAGATCTAGAGTATTACGATCCTATCCTACACCTCCAACACGCCAAAAAAGATCCAGACCCCATCTGAAATCCTAATTTCATTGGATCACGATGCTGGATAAAAGTTTCTATACAGTTCTCCCGAGTTGGTACTAGGATCTTGTATAGGATCCCTATTCTGGTAATAGATTTTTGTTGCTATTTTATAATTAAGGGATATATGTAATAACAAAATATTTATATCAGTTTAATTTAGGTTTTAATTCTTTTTATGCTATGCTATATATATATTAAGTAATGTACTAACTAATGCATTTCAAGTGATTAAGCTATGATGAATATGCACACACAAATTTACAAACTTAACTCAAATTTAGCAAAAAATATTAAATAAATCAAATTTAACAATAATTTATTAGCCAATATTAAATTTTATATACTTCTTGTCGACGTATTGATAAGGAATAATTTAGGCTGAAACCACTATGGAAAAATGTGCATGTGGTAACGGAAATGTAATATGAAAACATAAGTCATGAAAATTTTTACTTCTCAGACTTTGTTCACTCTTAAATAAGCTTTGTTTCAGAAAATGACCCCAACAATTCAAAAAGCAAGCTACTCCTCTCTAAACTTTATTATGGAAAATATTTAAATTACACTCCTCAACTGTAGCCAAAGTCTGAACAACCCCTAAATTATAACTTGTTTCGATTTACCCCCTAAACTATACCATTTAATACAATTTGTCTTTCTTTTTTCTCGATGCACAAGTTGAATTTTAACTTTAATTTTTGCAGAGTAGTAGTAGACATCACAATGCATATTAAAAAATATATAATTTTTCATCATTAATTTTCACATAATTTTGAGCTACAATGATTAATTTATCATTAAATATCCTAACCTATCAAAATAACAATAAACATGTGATGTATTTTTCTAACATGCATTATGATGTTTACTATCATCTTCTAAAAATTTAACTTAAAACTCCACATATGCATGGAGAAATGAAGAAAATATTGACGACCAAAATTGGCACGACTGGGCGTACCGATCTGACCGGTATGCATAGACAGGTCAGACCGGTCAAGGTGACTTTGCCAAAATTCAGATTTGACTTCACTATTGCGTAGTTCTCGTCGAGACGATCAAAATGCATATAAGGAATGACCGATTTAGACTTCGGATGAGATAGTTATCACTCTGAGAAAGAATTGACCCAGACCAAGACCAGTGAGACGGGTTGGTAGGGGCAGTCAGACCAGTTCGGGTAGCCCAATCCGAGTTAGGAGTTGTATTTTGATACGAAATTAATTAGGGTTTCGACTCCTAATAGGATAAAACCATCCCTCCCTATAAATATAAAGTGTTGCGGCCGATTGAAGGTATCCAATCGATTAAATACATATCTTTTATCTTTTTTTTTACTTTTTCTCTTTACCCTAAACTCTTCCAACCTTTGTGTTGTTCATCTCTCGTCTCTATGGTGCAAGGGGCGCCTTAGCTGGCCTGCCAAGCCTAAGGCAACTCAAGGTGCGCCTGCCTTGACGGGGTCCTGCCTCCCGGACGAGCGTTCCTTGGATCTTCGTCAGGCTGCCCGGCGAAATCGGTCTAACCGGCCTACCAAAACGGTCTGACCGGAGCTCTCTGCGAGTTGCAGGTGACGTGTTCGTGTGACGGCGTATTCTAGCTTCAACAGAAAATAAAATGTATTAGGGGCTAATTTAAACCAAAGGGTATAGTTTTAGGGGTAAAATGAACCAAACGATAGTTTAAAGGGTTACCCGAACTTTGGCTATAGTTGATGGTCGTAATTTAAATTTTTTTCCTTTGTTAAATATGCCACCTCGGTCCTCAACGCGTTTTCATGCCTTGAGATTCATGCAAGGAAAGTTATTGGCTATCGTAGCTTGCAAAAAAACAACCAGGGTGTCAAAAAGCGATAAAATAATGACACGTTTGATTATTTGTACAAGATCGCGCATTCAAGAACTTTATAATGGGTTGCTGGTGACACATTTTTAGATGTGAAAAAAAATAAAATGATCACCAGTTAGATCTAGGCTGGCTGAAAAGAAAAAGGTAAGGTTAGGTTCGCTGGCTGAAAAGAAAAAGGTAAGGTCAGGTTCTTTTCTATTGTAGTTTGTTTTGCATGCTCTGACTCCTGAATTTTTGCCGAAGGATAGCTATCCTATAAATATGTTCATGTTTCAAATCAATTTACTTTCAGCCTTTCCTTTCCTCCAGCTCTCATTCCAAAGGCAGTCACAGCACAGTCAAGGGAAAGAGAGGTGTATTATCAATATTTCGTTCCCGTTTGGCAAAGCTTTAGCTTCTCTTAAAATAGTTTGTGAAGCGGCTTTTCTAGTGAAGCTAAAATTATTTTGAAAAACATTTGACAAAATAGCTTCTTCCTAGTGAAGCTAGGTGAAACCACGTTTTTTTAACTTCACCCCGCACCCGGCTAGTGGAAGCATATGGATAGCTTGACTTCACAGGTTGCTTCAAGGAAAAACTGCTGCAGTTTTAACTCTTTGGCATAGCTTCACCAGAAGTTATTTTTGAAGCTCTTCTTGAAGCTATGCCAAAGGGGCCCTTCACAAGTGCAGTCGCAATAGAAATGTACATTATCTTTCAACACCAACAGCTTATGATAAGCCATCCAAAAAAAAAAGCATATGATAAAAGTAACACAGAAATTTACATGTACCATATGGTAACAGTAACACAGAAAATTTACATGTACCATATGTACTCTGTTCAGTAGTACAACATAGCCGTGCTTAGAACAAACAGCTTAGTCGATAGCTCCGTTTCAGTCAAAAATATACAGGGAACCGTAATTATGTACCAATTGGTTCACCATAGTACTCTGTTAGTAGTACAACATAGCCCTGCTTACAACAAACAGCTAGACGACAGCTCCATTTCAGTCAAAAATATACAGGGAACTGTAATTATGTACTGATTGGTTCACCATAGTCGGAGCTTCACCTTGTTCGCCAGGGACTTGAAAGCATGTGAATCACCCACATTTTGTACCTGCTACGTGTGGATATATGATGGAAAGGCCTCACATCGGAGCCCTAAAGCATGTGCATCATCCACAATTTGAATTTGTGGACATAAAGATACACTATGCAAGGTCCGATCAGATCTGTCTCGGAAAGTCGCTTGCAGAGTTTCATGTATGATTCTAGGCTGCCAGATTCCTGTATGTTTCTCTGCAGTGCAGTCAATACAGCAGCTCTATCCAGGTAATCTGGAAATAAGCCCATATCGAGCATCTGCATGAGTGTCTCCGAGGCATCTAGAATGAAGCCACCTTTGACATAGCCTCGCAGGAGCCATGACATGGACTTCTTTCTTCTTCCGGCGCTACTTGACTCGACTCCTGCAAGCAATCGGCGTACAGCAGCAGCTTCCCCTTGAGATGCACAAATTGCCAATACAACATCATAGAGCTGCGTATCAGGTTCTCTACCAAGAAGCTTCATTTCCCAAAGTTGGTGCTCAGCTTCTAAGCCACAACCAGCACAAGTATACAATGAGAGGAGCCTCTCATGCACAAGTCCTAGAACTTCGCTACTGCCTTCCTCTACTGACCAGTTTGACAAAAGAACACCATCACTTAACAATTCTGATTGATACTTTTCAATACTGTGCATGCTCTCAGCATCCAGTTTAGAAATAGAGCCATCCTTCACCAATGAATTTAGTTTACGCAGAGCCTTTGAGAATTCCTTTTGCTCTTTAACCAAGGCAGTTAACCCAATTAGATAACTATACACCTCAGGTTTCAGACCACTCTCCTTAAATTCAGTGACCAACTTGACAGCATCCCTATAGTCCCCATCCATCTGTCAGATGAAAAATAACAAAAAGGTTAGAACTGGAATTAATAGATGTCATATTGATATGAGATAACATGGATTGGTGTTTTATTTGCAGCTAAAATATTTTGGGACAAATGAATGCCAAATACGTCTAAGTAATCAAACTTTTAACTTTGAGTAGCATCAGTAATCTTAAGTTTGAGTGATATACTATGAATGCCATCAATCCATATGCTCTGAGTTTTAGCAGCCTCAATAATCTCAACCTTGATACTAACGCCATCAAATTTCATGTATACACAGTCCAGATGGGGAAAAAAATTGTCTCACTGAACCACAAGCAATCCATTACACGAACAAAATAGCCAAAAATATAGCAGAATATGCTCTAAGGTGACTATAACATTCTAATATCAAGATGTTTCTATAATTGTGACTCATTCTCTGTCTTCTTGGTATTTTTCAGTAAATTTAAGGACTGTGAGAAGAAGGTTCCAATAGAAAAATGCTGCTGGCAAGTTCAAAATATGTATACAGCAATCTTGGAGAGCCTTCTGGAATAAGTTACCACTGGCTTCCTTCGTACGGATAGCTAAAGTTGATTTATCTCAGATTTGTTGGCACTTGTACAGAAAAAAGGATAGATATATACTACAAGCTGTAGCCTGCAGCTACAGAAGAGAGGACTTGAGCTTGCTGCTTTATACATAGGTACATACTAGTATCCAACAGTAGGAACAACACAACAGAGACCATCAGTGAGAACATAAAGCAAAAGCATTGGTATACGTATTCCATAAATAGTTTCAGAAAATGTTCTAAAAGATAGGGGAAAAAGAGGCCAAAGTTTTCAAAGCCTAATGCAGGATCTTTGGTTTATGAAAATTGCACTTGCAAAATCTTGACATTCCCCCAAATATTTGGCTATGGCTTGGCTTGATTCTTTCCCTTGCAACATGGGCACATATTCACACCCATTAACCACAAAAAATTGAACTTGGCCTTTTTTTTTGTGCTAAAAGATCTCTGATATGTACAATCAAGCCCCAATAGCTCCCCAAACTTTATATCGATCATGGTTCTTAAGGCGTCGCCTAGGCGACGCCAAGGCGTCAAGGCGCTCAGGGAGGCCAAGGCGTCGCCGACGCCCAGCCAGAAGAGAGGAAGAGTAAGGGGAAGGAGCGACCGGGATGAGGTGTCCATGGTCGCCTTACCATAACAGCAGCAAAGTGAGAGAGGGAGGGAGGGAGAAGGGGGAGGAAGAGGAGAAACAGCTTCCTGCTAGCTCTGGCGTCGATCCGACGGACAGCAGCCATCTGGAGAGCGTGAGGAAGGGAGGGAGAAGGGAGAGGAAGGGAAGGCTTCCCTGCTGGCTCTGGCGGCTGGCGCGGATCCAGCAGGCAGCGGCTCACCTGGAGAACTTGAGGGAGGGAGAAGGGAGAGGGAGAGGGAGAGGAGGGGGAAGCTTCCTGCTAGCTCCGGTGAGGGAGGGAGAAGGAGGGAGAGGGCGAGGGCGAGGAGGGAGAGGAGCGGAAGGCAGCCGCCGCCGCCGGCAGTGACTCGCGAGCGAAGGGTGGGCAAGTTTGAGAGTGTTCGGGAGAGGGGAGCTAGGTCAGGCCTGGTGGGGATGTGGGGTGGTGCTTGGGCTTTTAGTGGGCTGGGCCAAGTTGTCTCCTTTCTCTTATTCTTTTTCCTTTTCTCCCTTCTCCTTCCTTCTCTTTTTTCTTTTTCTCCCTACATCCTGCTGCTATAAGGCGTCGCCTTGCTCGCCTAGGCGTCCGCCTAGGCGTCGCCTCGCCATGCCGATGGGGTTGCTCGCCGTGCCTCGCCTTAACGCCTTAAGAACATTGATATCGATTCAGTTCATGACAAGGGTGTTTTTAGTTTGGTCCACTACCACAAGTCCA
This sequence comes from Panicum virgatum, assembly GCF_016808335.1. Lineage (NCBI taxonomy): Eukaryota > Viridiplantae > Streptophyta > Magnoliopsida > Poales > Poaceae > Panicum > Panicum virgatum. Next base: position 33,431,894 of record NC_053138.1, on the reverse strand, counting down.
CAACATTCCCTTAGAATATGTGGCCATGACAAGTTTAACTAATAACTATCCTAGTACAGACTACAGAGTATGCCAAATATGAAAACCAATACTCTGCATGTCAGGATGTAGGTTTTGGCAACTAGTATTTAGCAGAAAGAAGGAATAGAAGAAAAAACTCAGCAGGAATCCTAGAACAAAGCCAAATTCCATGGAACAATCCAAAAAATAGTTAAATGATTGAAATCTGGCATAGGCCTCTGAAGCACAAACCAAATACGAAACCCCAAATTTCTGAGGCTTAAATGGAAATCATGCTCCACATGATTAATTGTTTATCTATAGTAAAGAGAATGGAGTAAATGTGTAGGTTGATAAACTAATTACTAATTGAACTCAGATGAGAATTGGGTGAAGGTGATGGATGCCCTGGTCGATGAGAATTGGGTAGCAGACATTCAAGGAGAAATTTCTTTGGAAGCCTTGTGGGAATATTTGGATCTTTGGGATATTTTGACAGAGGTGGAGTTACAGGAAGGAAACACGGATAAGCACATTTGGAGACTTTCTGGCTCAGGAGTGTACACAGCCAAATCTGCATATGATGCACTTTTTGAGGGCGCCATCAGCTTTGCTCCCTATGAGCGCATTTGGAAGTCTTGGGCACCCCCTAAGTGTCGTTTCTTTATGTGGCTGGCTGCTCACAACCGGTGTTGGACAGCAGACCGGCTTGCTAGGAGAGGCCTCACCCATCCGGATCGATGCCTGTTGTGCGATCAGGAGGAGGAGAACATTCAGCACCTGCTCATAGGCTGTGTATTTGCAAGACAATTCTGGTTTGAACTTCTACAAACTGTTGGACTTGCAGCACTTGCTCCACAACCTGAAGTTCCTTCCTTTGATGACTGGTGGGATAAGGCGGCTTCGACGGTCAACGGAGATACAAGAAAGGGCCTGAACTCCCTCATAATCCTCGGTGCTTGGACTATTTGGAAACTTAGAAATGATTGTGTGTTCAACGGTGCTGCCCCTAGCATTCCTGTGGCTCTTGCCCGGGCTAGGGAGGAAGCCCATTTGTGGAGTTAAGCTGGTGCTAAGGGACTGTCCTTAGACACAACCAATGTTGTTGTGTCTTAGTGGGAGTGGGTGGTGTGGTCAGGTCTTACTTGAAAAGCATAGGTGATTAAGTTCTTGCAGGGTTAGAGTGTGGGTGTGTGTTCGGGTCTATGTATGACTCTTCTTCTATTAATACAATGATACACAGCTCTCCTGCGTGTTCGAGAAAAAAATAATTACTAATTGAACTGACAGACAAGTCTAACCTACATGTCAACAAATCAGCAATGTGATCCAAGCTGACTATTTTATAAAACCACTCATGTGCTTGCAACTACGGCGACAGAATTAATTTAGTACCACATGAATATCCTAACAAGATTTAATAAGATCACGCTATGATATGATTGAGTTTGCTGCAAACAAAGATCACTTTAAGCTTTAAAGCAATACACGTGCACAGTAATTTACAAACCGTCAAAGACTCAAATACAAAGAAGGTCTAACTGATGTTATCCCAACAACTCAACAAAAATTACAGCTGTTATCCCAACAACCCATCAAAATCCCAAACTACTGACATGCAGAACAGGCGAACTGATTAGAAATCAAAACTAAGATGCAATAAGCAGAAATCACGTTGAACTTCAGAACATCATAAGTAGTAAAAAATTAGAACATTTCAGCACACAATAGAAGCAAAGAAGATCCAAGAGTAGTATAAGCAGTAACCTAGGACCAACAACTGCATAAAGGTGAATGTTCGAGACAAAAAAATAAAGCCCAAATTAAAACGGTTAAAAACTGCAAGTTACCATCATCTTCCAGGCGAGGTAACCGACGGGCCCTCCCCGCTCGCCGTCCCCGTCAGCAGAGCCTTGCTCCCCTCCCGCGCCGGCTCCGAGCCCCCCTCTCCTGAGCACGTCCCTGACGAACTCGACCGCGTGCTCCCTCTCCCCGCGGTCCCAGTACAGCGCGACGGCCTTTTCGACGAGGCTAAAGCCGGGCCTCAGCCCGACGCAGTCCATCTCCCCCAGCAGCGCGGCGACGTCGGCCACGTCCCCGCCGGCCCCCACGAGGCGCTCGATCCAGCCGCATGCGATGGCGGCCATGAGCTCCATGGTCTCGCCGTCGACGCGGTTGGCGCGGCGGAGCCAGTCGAAGACTTCGAGCGCGCAATAGGCGTCGCGCCCCTCCTGCGCAAAGTAGACGAGCACGAGCTGCAGCTCCCGCGGCGACAGCGCAGCCAGCGGGGCCTCGTCGGCGGCCGCGGAGTCCGGCTCGCGCTCCAGATGCTCGATGGCGGCGGCGAGGAGCCCGTCGGGGTCCGCGGCGGAGAGGGGCGGCGCCGCGTGGTCGATGCGCAGGGAGCGCGGGGGCGGCGGGGGGCGCGGGGAGACGGAGGACCCGGGAAGGCGGCGCGAGGAGGAGGAGGAGCGGGTGGACTGTGGGAAGGTGGCGACGGCGGCCGCGGTGGCGTGGGAAGAGAGCGCCATGGATTGGGGTGAGGGGTGCGGTGGGGCTAGGGTTGGTAGGAGGGCATGGGAGTTCACAGCGGAGGATTTTGGAGGCTTTGGTTGTTGATGTGTGGGGAGGAGAAGGGGAGACGTGGCCCAAGCCAAGGAAGGTACGGTGGAACGGCGATGGCTACCGGGGACGGAGGGGAAAAAGAGGTCTTGTATTCTACAATGTTTGGATCGGGGGACGGGTTCCATTGGGGGACCAGCCACCCGGCCCGGCCCGGCCGGAGCCTGAGCTGGCTCGGACACGAATTGATCGGGCCAGGCCCGGCATGACTAGGCTAACGGGACATGCTGTGCCGCCCGTCGTGCCATGGCCTCAGCACAAGCACGAGCTCACAGGCCCATTTCATGCTGAGCCGGCCTGTAAAGCATATCCCATTCCGTCGTGCCCGTGCCGTCCGCCGCCCGTGCGCTCGATGGAGGCCGCTACCCGCCGGTGCTGCATCGTCCGCCACCGCTGATGCCTACTGGCTGCCGTGCCTGCTCCCACCGTCGCTCCCGCTGGCCACCGCCACCCGCTAGCCCCGCCTGCCGCCACGCTCGCTGGCTTCCGTCGTGTCGGTCGCGCCTGCCGACTCCATGCCACCGGCCCCGCCTGCTGTGCCGCCGTCGCTGGCCTCAGTCGCACCGAGCGCGCCTACTATGTCGTGTCCGCTGGCCTCCGTCGTGTCGGCCGCGCCCACAGATGCTGCGCTTGCCGGCCGCCACCGCTCGTGCTGTGCTGTGCTGTGCCCGCCGGCCGCCGCTTGCGCAAAGCCGAGAGGAGGGAAGTGAGCGAGGCGGCGGGGGAACAGGGGGTGGGTGGGGGTGGTCGGGTGCGGATAAGCTAGGGTTGGGAGTTAGGCCGGTGGGGTTGGGGGTTGACCTGGGCATATGACCCTACTTGGCCGGACTAGGCCGAGCATTGTTTTACGGGTCGTGCCGGGCCGCCCAACGTGTCAAGGTTACGGCCCAAGCCCGGCACAGGGTACCAGGGGGGTCTGGGCCGGGCCGGGCCGGGCGCGAAGGTATCCGAGACGTGCCGGGTTTGGGCCAGGCCAAAAATCCGAGCTTCATGCCGGGCTTGCGGGCTGCGGGCCAAATTGACATATATAGATGGAGCTCCATTTAACTTACTTCCTGCGTTCATAAAAACAAGTTACTCTAAAATTTTAAAATTTATTTAAATAATAAGTCATCTTATTTTATTTAAATAGTTCATGTGCATACAAAAAATAATTAGTAGCAAATATGATAATAAATAGGAGCAAATATTGTTATTTTATCTTCTTATTAATTTGTCCTAAATTTTTTAAAATGACTTATTTTTTAGAACAGGGGTAGTTGTCATCCCTACGATGACACCCACTCAGTGCCATCTTTATTTTGAATCCTATATTTTTTGTTTAGCTCCTATATTTTTACCACCCCTCTACACACGAAGTTAACTATTTTCTATTTACCAATTTTGCCGATGTGACATGCCAAGTCTGTCGGCCACCATGGAGGAAGCACGCGAAAAGACATACGTACCTCTACCGTATCAGGCATATGTTGCTCCCTCTCCTTTTGTCTCTATGTCAGGTGGGGTCACATCATCTTCTTCATCCTCCATCTTTTCCTTCCTCTCCCATCTCGTCTCCTAGCCCGCCTCCCCGTACCCGCTGCTCCCGGCCTGGGTGCACCTGTCAGCCTTCGCGACCCTGCCATTGGAGCTCGGCACTGCGACCACCATCATGCAAGTCCACCCCAGCCTCTTCACTGAGATTGTCCTTGCCGCTTCTGGTGCCAGCCCCACCAACCCAGCAACGGCAAACACCACTTCCGGCTCGCTCCAATCGCCCCCCCCATGTGACGGCGAGCGTGGTGTGAGGAGCACCCACCACCACCGGCGGCTGCCATACCATGCGGTCGACCACGATAATGTCAGCGCCACCGCTGGCCTCCTAACCCCCCAGCATCCGAAACCAGTCGGAATTTGGCAGCCACCGGCAGACATCAGAGATCACACAACAAGCACATACACATCAATCACACATATATATACACATCAAGCACATATATAGATACACATGTACACATCATCAAGTTACACATGTACACTGCTGGTTACAAGTTACAGGTATCAAGTTTAAAGGACACATATTCTGAGCATCTAGAATGAACTCACGCGGCGGCATCTGCTGTAGGATCATAGAAACAACCCTTTGGGTCGATTATCTCCTTAAGAATGAATTCGGCCAACATCCCCTGGACCATCCTTAGTGCATTTTGATCTGCCTGTTTGCTTGGTTTGAAATCCTGCATAATACAATTATTGAGAATACAATTAAATATTTGTTTTTGAATTGAAATACAGAATGTGAGCAGAGACAAGGCTGATCAGTATATGTACTTACAGAAGCCTTTTTCACATTGCACATGTCACACAGTAGCTCGTACATGTTAAATGCAACATAGAATCCACACGCCGTGCTCCCCGACGGCTGCTGAGCGCACTGCATGAAGAAGGTACAAAAATGACAAAGTTAAGGCGGTACAAAACACATATGAAGGCACTTTTAAAGAAAAATCGGGTTGTTACCGGGATATCTGTCTTGTGTGTGAGTTTAGGTTTGTTTTTTGATTTTTTTTCATCTTAGGATCAATGTACTCAGAATAGGCCCTGCATGATCAGCGATATTGATTAGAAACATTAAGAGATGGAATTTTTGTGAACAAAACCAATAATATACTTACCAGTTGACAACAGTTACTACATCCTTGAACTTTTGCAATGGAAAACCTTTAGAAGAATCCAAATACCAGACCACATTCCACTTCATCTCAATGATGACTAGTACCCAGTGGCTACCGATGTTGAAGGCACCGACCACGTAGTCGTGATTCATAGTCTTTTTAATTGCTTGAATCACATCATTGCTCTTGAATTGAACCACTATAACCGAGAAAATTTGTGGGTCCAAAAAGCCAACATTGCATTTCATCTCCTCAGCCAGTTTCACCATTTTCCTACAAATAAACAATTTCTTAGCATGAGCTTGTTTGTAAAGAATTAAAGAATTTTTTTTAGATTGAAGGGACTTACAATGTCCAGCACCTCAACAAGCCAACATCCCGACTGTCCAAGTTGAAAAGGTCATACAAGTCATTGAATCCTACTGTCAATTACAATTCACCGTCAGTATCAAAGCAGGATGCAGGAACCTTTGCAGAAATTTCAGTAGTACCATGCAGACTTTTTTGCAGACAAAAGCATGCAAGCCTTCACAACTTTCCCCAGCAATCTTTAAAGCCTCTTCTGACAACATAGGCTCACCAGGCTTGTATTTTAGATTAGCCATAGTCCAAGCAGCGCCAACGTCCATTTTTCTAGTCTGATGTTGGTCCATCTGCTGCTGTTGTTGTGGCTTGCGCAGCTGCGTTGTTTGGTTGAGCTTCTGGGTTGGAGTTTGGCTGAGCTGCTGCTGATTGGTTGGAGTTTGGCTTTCTATTAGCTGCTCCGACTGATTTTCAGGCTGATGTGGCCCCATTTTATTTTCAGGCTGTTGGCTGAGGTGCGGATTCTGCTGAGCCTCCTTTTGCTTACGCGGAGCTAAAGTAGCTCCATTTGAACCTGTACAAGCATTCTCTGTTGATGTTGCTGCAGAGTTTGGATCTCTTGACCTGGGTGGTACAAGAATTCTCTGTCTTGGCCACTGTATGCGTTGCAAGAGAGAATCACCTATGGTTATGATTTTGTCGGGTGCCACAATTAGGGACACCCTAATTGGGGTGATAAGATCGCTTTAAAACACAAACACCTATAAAGACAACTGGACCCACGAAGGCCCACGCCCTGCTCCCTATTCGAAAAAAAGGAAAGGACTCAAAGAAGCCCGCGCGTGCGGCCCATTCATGTCCCCCTCGAGCCAGTGGAACGACCTCTGCCTCGCTCGAGGGTCCCTCTCGGGCCCGCAGGGCAATCTCCGCCCCGCTCGAGGGTAGCGGATCTACCCTCGAGCGGGTGACTCATCTCCGCCTCGCTCGAGGGCCCCCCTCGGGACCCTCGACCGCGCAACACACTTCCGCCTCGCTCGAGGGTAGCGGATCTACCCTCGAGCAGGTGACTCATCTCCGCCTCGCTCGGGGCCGTCTCTCGGCACAAGGGACAAACGGCCCCGCCGCCCAAACCGCTCGCCGTACGAAGGCATTAAAAGCCAGCCGCTCCACCACGGCTCAAAGGACGGGCGGCGTCAGGCCGCCACTCCCACAGTAGATGTGACCGGGGTCCCATCCGCTGACCCCGGTCACCGCTCCGCCACCCCGATCGCTGTAGCAGCACTGCGGGCATTCAATACGGGACAAGACAAGCTGGCGCCGCCCCCGTTGCTGTTCTGCCGACATCAACCATCCGGACTCACCTCCCACAGGGGAAGGAGTCCGGCGATGTCACGTGTCCTTCCGAGAGGGGCACTCTGCACGCACGGGCGGGACCCCGGACCTCCCCCTTGTGGGGTCCGGGACTTCCACGCGCTCCCGGGCCTTCTAGTGTGCACGCTCACACTCCGACCAGGGGCTCCGGGACCGTCTCACGCCATTACTACCGTCGGGACACTGCAGGACGACCGGCGCAATCTTCGCGGGACCAAGGACGGAACCCAGGACGACAGCGCCGCGCGCCGCCTTCCCACAGTACGCTTTCTACGGTGTTCGACACTGTACCCCCCGCGATTTAAGGGAAAACGACGACTTCCATACCCCCACTCATGTGCACCGCCCCTCCTTGTGACTATAAAAGGAGGAGGTGGGCTTCCTTAGGCCGGGTTGGAAGCGGGCTCTCTGGTTTTTTCCCTCAGAGAACTCTCAGCACTACTGAACGCTCATCTCAACCGACTCCACTCCTAGCAGAGACTTGGGAGCTTCCCTCCCTCTCTCGCCTCGCTTGTATCCCCTACTACAAGCACCCCGGGTGCAAGATAATACATTGCCCTCGCACACCCCCTTTGCTGGACGTACGGCCCCGCGGCCGGAACCAGGATAAACCGTGCGTTACTGTGTTGCCTCTTGCATCATCATCTGGGACGAGGAAACACGCAGCATTTACTAGTTGGGATCCAGGCCCCCGGGTCGGAACACCGACAGTTGGCGCGCCAGGTAGGGGCGCTGCGTGACTTTTTCTCTCTTTTTCCCATTTGATCTCCACGAATGGCGAGCAGATCCAGCCCATACCCTATGGGTGTTTCGGATCCGTTCCCAGCGGGACGCGTTATCTCGTTCGGGAGTCTCGAGTTCAGGGCAACCGACAACGGTTACCTTATGCAGCTCCTCTCTCCCGGACGCAACCCCATCGCTCCGACTTCGCCAGCATGGCGCAACAGGCGCTACACTTGGGTCAGCGTTCGCGACAAGCACGCGCGGAGCGGCGTCGTGTGGCACGCCACAACTCCCCCGCGTGGGTTGAGGCTGGCATGTTGCAACTCAGCATCATGGCCAACGGGGCCACCATTTCGTCATCACGTACCTCGGCGTCATCTGTGCCGACATCGTCACCTGCTGCGGCACTGGTGCCTCCCAGGGGGGCTTGACTCCGGCGCCACCCTTCCCCTTTGGGATGCGCAACGCTGCTGCCCACACCTCGTCAACCAGCGCTAGCTTCATCGAGCATGAGGATCTGCCGGGTCATCATCTTCGGTCGATTCGCAGCCCCATCGCGTCATCTCCTGACGAATCCTACCCCGAGACGGCGAGCTCGATCGCCGACGACATCGACTTCTTCATGAACAACTTCGTAGCCGAGGAGGCCGAGAACTACTCCGGGGTCCGCGACCCCGACGCTCTCCGCGCGTTCCAGCTGGCGACGGCCTACTGCCTCACCTGCTCCGAAGACTCCAGCGAGGGGGATTTCGATCCTTCCAGGGAATGCTTCATGGCGGACCTCGCGGACGAGCAAGACGACAATACTCCAGCCAACGACGAGGGCGGCGGGGCGAACGTACGGGCAAAGCAACCAGTGGTCCTGGTCGCAGCCCCTTCCTCGTCAAGTTCAGCGGCGAGACAAGCTCAACTGGGGCAGCTTAGCGAGCTTCAAGCCAAGCTCGACGAGCAGCGTCAACAAACCCAGGAGCTACGCGCCGCACTCGAGCAGCAGCGTACCGCGCCTGGTGCACACGCCCAGGCGGCGGGACGTGTTGCACGGGAGCGCATCCTGGCCGACGATAACGTCGACAAATCTCCGGAACTGAAGACGGCGGGCGAGAAGCTCGTCGCTGCGGCCTACCTGCTCCAAGCTATGCCCGAGCCGTCAACACCTTCGGGCCGCAACTTGCGTCGCGAGGCACAGGAGCTCATCGAGCAAGCTGCCGTGTAGCAGGCCGAGAGCTCTGCGTCTCGTATGCGCTCGAGGGCACCGGAGCAGCGTGACGGGACTGCGCGTCAGGACCGCGAGGTCTCCGTGCACACACCCCCAGCGGGGAAGGGCAAGGCAGCCGTACCGGCCGGCGTGAGGGCACCCTCGGTGCACGAGCGCATCGGAAGAGTTCCCGTGAGGGAGCGAATCCGTGATACTCGCGGGTACGCTGGCGACGGCAGGAGGTACACCCCTCGACGGGGTGGATGCTTCGACCCTGAGCACGACAGGGGTGAGTCACCGGAGCCTCCGGGCACCCGGGTGTTCAGCCGGGAGATTCGAACAGCATCTTTTCCCCCGCGCTTTCGACAACCCAACACCCTCGTCAAATACTCGGGCGAGACTGATCCTGCAGTCTGGCTCAATGACTACCGCCTAGCGTGCCAGCTAGGCGGCGCGACGGAGGACGCGGTCATCATCCGCAACCTCCCTCTTCATTTTGCCGACGCCACACGAACGTGGCTCGAGCACCTGCCTGCGGATCAGATCCACAACTGGGCCGACTTGGTCCATATCTTCGTGGGCAATTTCCAGGGCACGTACGTGCGCCCTGGGAACTCTTGGGATCTCAAAGGGTGTCGCCAGAAGCCCCGCGAGTCCCTGCGTGACTACGTGCAACGCTTCTCCAAGCAGTGCACCGAGCTCCCTAGTGTCACCTACGTCGAGGTCATCAACGCTTTCCTCGAGGGTACAACCTGCAGGAACTTAGTGCATGAGCTTGCCAGAAGATGACCCGTCAACACCAATGAGTTGTTCGACGCTGCCACCAACTACGCCGCCGGCGAGGAGGTATTGGTGCCATTTTCGACGACAAATCAAGCAAGCGCAAGGATGATGCGCCCGCGGAGGGCGGCAACGTCAAGCCCAACGCCCCCACCAAGAAACAGAAGCGAGGCAGGAAGGGAAAGAAGCCGGTCCCACCGAACCAGCGTGGGTCGGGGCAGGCAGAGGACTCCGAGGAGGCCTTTGCAGCCGCCCCAGACCGCAAGGGACCTCGAGGCCCCCCTCGAGGCGGTGGTGGCCAGTTCGACGACATGCTCAAGAAGCCGTGTCCTTACCACAAGGGCCCGATCAATCATACTCTCGAGCAGTGCGAGATGCTCAAGAAGTACTACAATCGCGTCGCGCATCGCGACGAATACAAGAAAAAGGATGCGGGCGACAAAGGTGGAGATGACGAGTTCCCCCCAGTGGAGAACGCCTTCTTCATCTTTGGAGGAGCAACGACGAATATGACTCCTCGGCAGCGCAAGCGAGAGCGCTGCGAAGTCTTTTCCGTCACCAAAGCCACGCCATCCTACGTCGACTAGTCGAAGGATACCATCGCCTTTGGCCGCGAGGACCACCCCGACTACGTCCCGCATTCGGGATGGTATCCACTTGTTGTCGACCCCATCATCGGCAACACTCGTTTCTCCAAGGTGCTCATGGACGGAGGCAGCGGCCTCAACATCATGTATGCCCCCACCTTGGAGCTCATGGGGATCGGACTAGACAAGCTTCGCCCCAGCAAGTCGCCATTCCATGCCATTGTGCCGGGGAAGCGAGTCCAACCCTTCGGCCAGATCGATCTGCCTGTGTGCTTCGGCACAGCAGCCAACTTCCGCAAGGAGGTACTCACTTTCGAGGTGGTGGGATTTCGAGGGTCTATCATGCCATCCTTGGTCGTCCTTGCTACGCCAAGTTTATGGCCGTCCCCAACTACACCTACCTCAAGCTCAAAATGCCGGGTCCGAGGGGCGTCATCACCATCGGCTCTTCGTTCGAGCACGCCTACGAGTGCGACGTCGAGTGCGTTGAGCGCGCGGAAGCTCAAGCGGAGGACGAGGCCCTCGCAGCCACCCTCGACAAAATGGCGAGCGAGGCCTTGGACTCCACGCATCGGCACGCCGGGAGCTTCGAACCCACCGAGGGTATGAAGAAGGTGCCCCTCGACCCAAGCCACTCCGACGACAAGGCGGTGCAGATCAGTGCCACCCTCGACGACAAATAGGAAGAGGTGCTCGTCAATTTCCTCCGCGCCAACGCAGATATCTTTGCGTGGAGCCCCTCGGACATGCCTGGCATACCGAGGGAGGTCGCTGAGCACTCTCTTGATGTCCGACCCCACTCCAAGCCGGTGAAGCAACGCCTGCGACGCTTCGACGAGCTCAAGCGCCGGGCGATCGGCGAGGAGTTGCAGAAGCTTCTGGCGGCCGGATTCATCAAAGAGGTATTCCATCCCGAGTGGCTGGCTAATCCAGTATTAGTGAAGAAAAAGAGTGGAAACTGGAGGATGTGTGTGGACTACACCAGTCTGAATAAGACATGTCCGAAGGTTCCCTTTCCTTTGCCACGAATTGATCAGATTGTAGATACTACTGCGGGATGTGAGCTCTTATCCTTTCTTGATGCTTACTCCGGTTACCACCAAATCAAGATGAAAGAGTCCGACCAGCTCGCGACCTCTTTTATCACACCTTTCGGCATGTACTGCTACGTTACGATGCCCTTTGGCCTCAGAAACGCCGGAGCTACCTATCAACGGTGTATGCTCCACGTTTTCGGAGACCATCTCGGGCGGAGCGTAGAGGCATATGTAGGCTGAAGGCATCGCTCACCCGTGCTCCCATTCTTACACCACCTACGGACGGCGAGCCCCTCTATATATACGTAGCTACGACGACCCAAGTGGTCAGCGCGGTGATCGTGGTTGAAAGACAAGAGGAGGGTCAGGCTCTACCCATCTAGCGGCCGGTGTACTATATCAGCGAGGTGTTGTCTAAAACTAAGACACGCTATCCGCAGATTCAAAAGCTGCTCTACGCAGTAGTGTTGGCTTGACGCAAGCTGCGCCACTACTTCGAGGCCCACCCCGTCACCGTGGTCTCCTCCTTCTCTTTGGGAGAGATAGCCCGCAACCGGGAAGCCGAGGGTAGAATTGCCAAATGGTCTGTGGAGCTGATGGGAGAGACTCTCACCTACGCCCCCCCACAGAGCGATCAAGTCCCAAATCTTGGCTGACTTCGTGGCTGAGTGGACGGACACTCAGCTACCCCCATCACAAATCCAGGGCGAATGCTGGACTATGTACTTCGACGGGTCGGTGATGAAAACTGGTGCCGGTGCCGGCATTCTCTTCATCTCACCCCTCGGAGAACACATGCGGTACGTGATCCATTTGCATTTCCCTGCTTCGAACAATATGGCAGAGTATGAGGCCCTCCTCGGTGGCCTCCGCATCGCCATCGAGCTCGGTGTCAAATGCCTCGACGTGCGCGGTGACTCTCAGATCGTCGTCGACCAAGTAATGAAGGAGTCTAGCTGTTACGACTCGAAGATGGAGGCATACTGCAATGCGGTGCGCCGCCTCGAAGACAAATTCGGCGGCCTCGAGCTCAATCATGTCCTGCGCAGGTACAACGAGGACGCCGACGAACTGGCCAAAATAGCCTCGGGGCGGACCACCGTCCCCCCGAATATTTTCGCCCGCGACGTCACCAAGCCCTCCGCCGAATTCAAGGACCGGTCGGAGCCGGGCCCCTCGTCCACCGGGTCCCCGACGGGAACCCCCCGGCAGACGGGGTCGAGCTCATGGACATTGACTTCGGGACCACCTCCGCGGACGAGGCCGAAGCAATGGAAGTCGACGAGGCCCCCACTTCGCGAGACTGGCGCATCCAGTACCTTGACTGGATGATTCGAGGGATCTTACCCTCGAACCGTGCTCAGGTGCGGCGCCTCGCCAGGAGGGCCAAGTCCTTCGTCCTAATCGACAATGAGATACACAAGCGTGGCCCCTCGGGTGTCTTGCAACGATGCATCCCCATCCCCGAGGGCAAGGAGCTGATCCGCGACATCCATGCTGGCGTCTGCGGCCACCACGCCGCGCCACGCACCCTCGTGGGTAACGCGTTTCGGCAAGGCTTTTACTGGCCCACCGCGGTCGCCTGACGCCACTGACGTCGTGCGGACTTGCGAGGGTTGCCAGTTCTACGCTCGAAAACACACCTCCCGGCCCATGCCCTGCAGACGATCCCCATCACGTGGCCGTTTGCCGTGTGGGGACTAGACCTCGTCGGTCCGCTGAAGAAGGCGCCCGGGGGCTTCACCCACTTGCTGGTGGCGGTCGACAAATTCTCCAAGTGGATCGAGGCTCGACCCATCGGCAAGATCAAATCCGAGCAAGCAGCTCTATTCTTCAACGACATCATCTTCAGGTTCGGGGTCCCGAACTCGATCATCACCGACAACGGCACCCAGTTCACAGGCAAGAAGTTCTTGGCGTTCTGCGACAGTTTCCACATACGTGTGGACTGGTCGGCTGTGGCACACCCACAGACGAACGGGCAGGTGGAGCGTGCCAACGGCATGATCCTCTAAGGACTAAAGCCAAGAATCTTCAACAAGCTGAACAAGTTCGGCTGGAGGTGGCTCACGGAGCTACCCTCGGTCATCTGGAGCCTGAGGACGACCCCAAGCAGAGCTACGGGTTTCTCTCCGTTCTTCCTCGTCTATGGCGCCGAGGCCATCCTCCCCACTGACTTGGAGTACGGATCGCCGAGGCTTAAGGCATATCAAGAACAATGAAACCAGCGAGCTCGCGAAGACTCGCTGGACCAAGTGGACGAGGCTCGAGACATGGCGCTCCTCCACTATGCGCGCTACCAGCAGTCCTTGCGAAGGTATCAAGAGCAGAGGGTCCGGCGCCGAGACCTCAACGAAGGGGACTTGGTGCTAAGGCTTCGACAGGACAACAGGGGTCGCCACAAGCTCTCACCTCCATGGGAAGGACCGTATATAATCGCCGAGGTGCTCAAGCCCGGCACGTACAAGCTGGCCAACGAAAAAGGCGAAGTCCTCACCAACGCTTGGAATATACAACAGCTACGTCGTTTCTATCCTTATCATTTCAAGCTATTTCTATATTGCTCGTACTTGTATCTTCAATTTGCCAAAATAATAAGGAAGTACGCTTTACTTATTGCTTTTTGGGAACCCTCCGGACCCTCGAGGGCTCGGATGCGCAAGAACAATGAGGTACGCTCGGCTTTACCCTTGGCAAAGCCGAGCCTCCCTCGGGGGCTACTACGGGGGGAACCCCCGAACGTCCCCAAAAAGTCGCCAATGTTTTTTCGAAATATTTCCGTCTCGACCCTAAGCTTCTCGTATCCTTGGAAAAAACGGACTGCGAGGCGTAAGCAACTACGGTACGGGGCTGGCCGAGTCGTGGGGCCGCCTACGCCTCCGGGATACGGCACCCCCCTCACCACCCTACGGCTACGTTGCTTATGAACACAAACTTCCTCGCAGATATTTATCCAAGTCACATACGAAGAACACAGAAATAAAGTAAAGAAATATAGGCTCGAACGCACAAGGCCTCGACGGGCCACACAGTCAATTCAACGAAATAAAATCTCTTATATTCATAGGATGCGATTACAAAGCGCGACTATGATATAAATACTAATCTATTTACAATGGGCTTCGAGGCCCAACTTTCCTACAGGCTACCATCCCCCCTTGCGGGCCCTCAGGGGCGTCGAACTCGGCGATGGGAGGGATGTCGGCTTCGAGCTTTTCGGCGAGCACGGCAGCGAACTCCTCCGCGGCTGCGTCAGCTTCATCCATGATGACCGATGCGGCATCCGCGTCAGCATCATCGGGAACGACGTACCCCGACGACACCCTCTGGAGATCCATGAGGTAATGCGTCGAGGCCACGGCGAGAGCCCGCAGGACACCGAGGCGGAAGGTGCTCTTGGCGTGTTCGGCAATCCGGCCGCCTAGCGCGCGCAGGCGGTTGATCACCGAACTGCCCGAGACGGCACCCTCCCCCTCGAGCTCTTGACACACGCTCACGGCGGTCTGCTCCAGCTCAGCAAACTCCATTTGTGCCGCCGTGAGCGCGGTATGGACCGCTTCCTTCGCCGCGGTCTCATCCACCGCCTTCTGCCTCAGCTCTGAGCAAAGGAAACCGACGTCAGTTACGAAAGTAACAAATCAACGAAAAATCGAAGGTACTCACCCGTGATATTCTTCTGCGCCTCCTCCCTCTGGTTTTGGGCGGCCTCCTCGAGCGAGGACAGCGAGGCTTCCTTTTCTCTAAGGGCGGCCCCCATGCTCTGGAGGGCCACCTCCTTCCCCTCGAGGGCCTCGCCCTTTTCCCGGAGGGTCCCGGCGAGCGCAACCACGGCCACCTCTTTATGGAGGAGCTTGGCCTTCTGCTGCTCGAGCGTCGCGCTGAGGCACTGCAGCTCAGCGCTCTGCACCTCCGCCTCGCGAGCCCTCTCCTCGAGCGCCGTCCGAAGGTGCTGCAACTCGGCAGCCTGTGCCTCGGCCTCCCGGGCCTTCTCCTCCGCTGCCGCCCTATGGACGTCCCGCTCACCAGCAACCCGCGCCAGCTCCTCCTCCAGCGCCTGCTGGCGCGCTCCCAGATCCGCCATCTTCGCGTTGGCGTCAATATTCTTGAGTACCAGCTCGGCGTTGTGCTGCCCGAGCTGGCTCAGCTGGGAGTATAACCGGTTCATTTCAACGCTCTTTTCGCGCGAGATTTCCCTCAGCTGCTGCAAAAGGGGAGGACGTGGGTGAAGACGCGTAAAAAACTGAAACCGAATCAAAGCAATTTTCGGGAGGGAAATACTTACCTGGCTGACCTGGTAATCCGCATTCTGATGGAGCTGATAGGCGTGATCGAGGGCTTGCAAAATCTCCCGACCCACGCCCATCTGTTTATTCCAGGCCTCCTCTTCCTCTTGCTCCTTGCGGATGAACTCCGAGGGGACCCCGGATGGAACAATCGCCCTGAGATGGCCCCCCTCGGACGTCCCCGCCTCGAGCGTGCCCGCACCGGCCGACGCGAACTCGGCAATGTGCGCAGCGGCACTTGCCGCAGCAGCGGGGTCGATGTCCATCGAGTCCCCGTACTCCTCGCTGCTGTTCGGCAGCTCCACCACCGTCGTCGCGCCCTCCTGCGCCTCGGCGGTCTGCAAGATGGGAGCTCCTCCCACCCCTGGCGCCTCTTGCGCCGTCTCTTCCTCCGCGACACCCTCGCCCTCAGCCCCCGGGGACTCATGGACGAGGGTATCCTCCTCTGCGCCGCCGACAGGGCACTCCTGCTCGCCCCCGCTAGCTTCTCCTTCCGTATCCGGTCGGGCGGCGCGGGCCGTGTCGCCCTGACCGGCCTCAATGTCGATGGCCGCCTGGGCGGCGCCACCGGCACCGCCCCGGCCGGTCTCCTCGGCATCGTCGGCCTGAGCAGCCGCTTCGGCGCCACTCTGGCCGGCGTCGCCTTCCTCTTGTGCCCGAGCCTGCTGCGCCGCCCGGGCCCCTCGGGCCAGGGCCTCCCGTAGCCTCGCGGCCGCCGCCTCGAGATCCACAGCAGGCTGGGGCTGCGGTGCCGTGTGTGGCGTGCTGCGCGCCCCGGTCTTGAGAGCCTTGGCCGGGGCGAGCTGCACCGCATCTTTGGGAATGGCCCCGGGGCTGAAAATCAAGAGACGCGAGTTGAGCAGGATCGTGAAATCCACCAGATACGCAACAAAAACGAAATCCAAAATACCTACCCAGATCGAGCACTCATGCTCCGCTTCCTCGTGGCGCTCCTTCGAGCCCGGGGCATCGAGCCGTCCCTCGAAGACTGCCCCGAAGGCGCCCCCCTCGTGTCGGCCCGGCGGCTCGAGGCTGCCAGCACAGACGACTCCTCTCCCGCCGCAGCCTCGGCTCCACGGATCAGCACCTGGGGCGTGGGCATCTCCTCGGCGGCCGCCGACGGGGATGACTCCCGCGCCGCAGCCTCGAGGGAGGGATTCGCCGATGGCCCCCCTGCGGCCCTCGTCTCTTCTGCCACCACCGGCTCCCCCTCGTCCTCGTCCCACAGGTAGAACGGTGGGGAGCTCGCGCTCGCACCTTCCCCGTCACTCCTCAGAGCATGGTCCTCGGCATCCGAGGCCTCCTCCTCATCCTCCTCCGAGGACTCAGGTGTGGCGGGCTGCGGCTTCCCCTCCGCACGAGCGAGCTTGCACGCCTTGCCGTGCCTCGCCTTCCTCTTCCTTTTCCTCTCGGCCTTCGCCTCCGCCGCGTCTTTCCGCCTCTTCATCTTCTCCACATGGAGGCGATTGATCAGGCGCTGTTCTGGGATCGGGGGCCTCGAGGAGCCGCACCTCAACCCCTGTAGAACACGCCCGAAGATGGGGTCAGGAAAAGGACTATACAACGCACGACGAATTCGAAACCAAAGCTTACCAGAGAAATGTACCCCGGCTCGGGGCGCATCTTGATCCTCCAAAGATCCTCGGTATTTTGGGGGAAATCCACCACCGCATACTTCGCCCTCCGAGCGGCATTGGTGTGGGAGAGAAGCTTGCTCGACGTCCTCGAACCTTCAACCTTGCTCCCGGGGGTGAGCTCGAAAATCGGCAGGGCCCTCTCCACGAGGGGGATAACCCTCTGCCGGTGGAAGTTCGCGATGACAGCCGCTGCCGTCAGCCCCTTCTTCGCCAGACGCACCAGCGCGTCAGTGAGGCCCTCGAGTCTGTCCTACTGCGCTGGGGGCGATACCCCCCAATGCCACTTCGGCGGTCGGTCACGAAGAACCCTGCCGGTGAACGCCGGGAGCGCGCCACTGAAGTTCCGAAGGTAGAACCACCCCCGGCTCCACCCAACATTGTTCGTCGTCATCCTGCTGTGGATGTAGAGGTTCCTCCGGGAGTGGCGCACGTGGAATGTCAGGCTGCCGGCGCGCGCGAACCGCCTCAGCTGGCCCTGCCCGCTCTCGACGAAGAGCTCGCCGCGGAACATATGGATCCAAAGATCCCAATGCACCTCTATCCCCAGGTACCCCTCGCAGATGGCGACGAAGACCGCCGCCTGCGAGATGGCATTTGGGCTGAAATTGTGCAGCTCCACCTCGTAGTAGTCGCATAAGGCCCGCATGAACCTGCTGACGGGAACGCCGAAGCCTCGCTCATGGAGGCGCACGAAGCTCACAACGTAGCCTTGCGGGGGCTTCGGCTCGGTCTCGTCCGGGTGCGGGGAAATCCACGCCGGCGCCCCCAAATCTGGGTTCCGTGGCAGCAGCCGGTCGGCGACCAGCTGCTCCAGAACCGCCACAGTGGCGGAGGACTTCGCCCACGGCAAGGGCTCCTGGATGTCCGACATGTCTTCGATTCAAAGGGGAATGTGGGAGCGAAAGCTATGGATGGCTAAGGAGGCGGAGAAGGCGAAGCAGAATGAAGGCAAATGGCCAGGTGAACCCGGAACCTCCCCTTTCTCTTCGTATTTATTCACCATGACGGGCGCATCCGTAGCCATGGCCCAAATCTACCGCATTGAATGCGGTAGATTTTGCTATCGCTATCGAGTGGGCCCCACGACCGCGGAGTCTCCCACGCGCGCACGCGGCAATGAATGCGGCACGGTAACCGGCAGGCGCGGCGTGACTGTTGCGTTATCCCATCAGTCAGCAGCCACCCACGCCGCTTCATCTGCCCGAGGCTGTCGCCTGAAAAGGCGCGCCCACACCGCACCGCACGGATCGGGTCACGTCTCCCACCACCAGCGGAAGACCCGCGCGCGTGACTTGCGACTCCGTGTCGTTTCAAACCAAGACGGAATATTCCTTCATAGGGTCTCTTCACCCTCGAAGGAATCGCATTTCGAGGCCTTACTGATCAGGGGTTCGAAGCCTGGCCCTTCAGGGGGTTCGACAGGCGCCCCAGATCCCCAGAGTCAGGGACTACAGGGATGTGCCATACAAGCTACCCTCGAACGTGGAGTTCGAGACATCCTACACAGTGTTCAAGTCCAGTCGAGGGTGCTTAGAAGGGGGATCCCATCGAGGGAGAGCATCGAGCCCTCGGACCCTATCGAATGGGTCCGAACCCCGCCTAGCCAACCCTCGCGAGCGCTTTATAGGACGTGTCAATGGACCACGAGCCGACCCCTATCGAACGGTGCACGAACGTCCGCTTGAACAACCCGCTAATAGCTAACTGAAGCAGCCATAGCTCGCGGCTCGGGCATGGGTAGCATGGTGCGCTTCACCCCTCCTCCCTGTGGAAGGGCGACGAGGGTCGTAGTCGAAGTCGAGGGTTTCCCCTTAACGCCTTCACACGGGCCTAGGCTCGGGGGCTCCTCGCACACCATGGTCCAAAACCACACCCTCGAATAAATCGACAACCATCACTGACAAAGCTCCATGTGTAAACCGAACCCACCGCTATTAACGTATGTTCCCCTAACGGCTAAGCTGAACGCCGGGTCGCGGTACCAGCACTGGGAGTGCCGAGGCCGGCTGAAACAGTGCCGATGCCGGCTGAAAAAGACGCTAGACGGCCATCCCAGTAAAGCTACCCAGCGGGACAACATTTATAGCCCTTGGACGAGCACAAACTCTCCTCCAAGGCCTCGGGGGCTACACCCGCGGGTGCGCTGACGCGCCCCCGCGAAGGTGACTTCACACATTCGAGGGTCGTAACTCTATGTACACCCCCATACCCTCGGTTATCCTCCCCGCAGAGGGGAAAGGGGACTTTATTGCTCAAATGCAAGAAAAGATTACAAAGGGTCACCGGCGCGAAGCCATCGAAAGATACAAACACGTTGCCACTTACGTGGCAATTTTCCCTGTCTTGGGGAGGAGCGAGCGACGAAGAAAGGCACCGAGCCCCTAGCTGACTCAGCAGTGAGGCTGCTAGGGATGCGAGAAGCGGCCCCCAGACCTCACGGGTCCAGCAGGACGCTCTCCTCGCAAGCCTTCTTCTGGCGTCTCCTCCACCGAAGACCATGCGGGGGGTCGAGCTGGCGGACAGCGCCCTCCGCACCGTCTCCCCGAGAGCAACCTTGTCGCCGGGGGGGGGGGGGGGGACGATGCGAAAAACAGCCGCCGGACCTGGCGCCAGCGCCCCGGTCAGGCGTCTCCATCCCCCTTCAGGCTAGGGGACATCGCGGAAGCATGACCCCACGGGCCCAATGCTCTTCTGCTGATCCCACTGAACCTGAGGGATGGAGCGCACGCCCACTCCGGTCTTCCCCAACCGCTCGCAAGCATCCTTCTAGCGCCAAAAGCCTAAAAAAGCCAGGCCACCCCATCTGGGGGCCGGTCACAAAAGGGCAGAGAAAACATTACAAAATTAGGGTGATACTGGAAGAAAGAGTCGGGAGGCTGGAGAAGAAGGGAAACCCCACGACCCCTATTTATAGCTGCGCCAGGCACAAAGCTTCAAGCTTATCAAAGAGCGGAGGCTTGTATCGCCCGTGACGAAGCGGCGCTCCACGAGCAAAGGATGTCCTCGGTCCCCGCGCTGAGACATGACCGAACGAAATAAAGCGGAGCTGAGCCCCTGAATGCTAAGCAGTGCAGCATCGGCTCTGGCCGGATGCCCTCGAACGGCGCGCCGTAAAGCAACCAGGAACGCCGGGGCCAAGGCCCTACTCCTGCTAATGGGGCGGGGCTTGATGGGTTTTTTGGGTGGGTTTTAATACGGGTACTATTGGATGGGTGGAAACGAGTGACACTATGAAATGGGTTGGGGCGGGTTGGGTTGACGACATAGACGGGTTGGGACGGGTTGGGGCGCTATGGTAGTAGATCGGCACGTAAGTCGCATATCATCTTCCATCGTGACTTCGGGTTGGGGCGGGTTGGGGCATTGGGCCGACGGGGTGGGTCGGGGCGTGTGGTAGTTAGGGCTCTTGAAATATGGGTAGGGGCGGATTTGGGGTGGGTTCAACCCCATTAACAGGCCTACAAGGCCCTACGTACGGGCCAGCGCGACGGGAGCACCAGCTGCCAAGCAGCGGGCGCTACCATCACCCTGGCCCCCCTCAGCGCGCGGACACGTATTGTCCTTCAAACAAACAAAGAAAGTGGCGCGCGCCTCGAAGCACTCCACCCACGGGCGTACTGCCCCGACCGGCGTGTTGTCACATCCACTAGGCTGGCGCCCAGGCGCGTCTGGCGTGTGCGCGGCATTGACTGATCACGACAAAGGGGAAATCGCGGAAACACCCTTTGGCCGAATCCATCGACTCGACCAAAGCCTCGGGGGCTACTGTCGGGTGCCACAATTAGGGACACCCTAATTGGGGTGATAAGATCGCTTTAAAACACAAACACCTATAAAGACAATTGGGCCCACGAAGGCCCACGGCCTATTCCCTATTCGGAAAAAAGGAAAGGACTCAAAGAAGCCCGGCGTGCGGCCCATTCATGTCCCCCTCGAGCCAGTGGAACGACCTCTGCCTCGCTCGAGGGTCCCTCTCAGGCCCGCAGGGCAATCTCCACCCCGCTCGAGGGTAGCGGATCTACCCTCGAGCGGGTGACTCATCTCCGCCTCGCTCGAGGGCCCCCCTCGGGACCCTCGACCGCGCAACACACTTCCGCCTCGCTCGAGGGTAGCAGATCTACCCTCGAGCAGGTGACTCATCTCCGCCTCGCTCGGGGCCGTCTCTCGGCACAAGGGACAAACGGCCCCGCCGCCCAAACCGCTCGCCGTACAAAGGCATTAAAAGCCAGCCGCTCCACCACGGCTCAAAGGACGGGCGGCGTCAGGCCGCCACTCCCACAGTAGATGTGACCGGGGTCCCATCCGCTGACCCCGGTCACCGCTCCGCCACCCCGATCGCTGTAGCAGCACTGTGGGCATTACGGGACAAGACAAGCTGGCGCCGCCCCCGTTGCTATTCTGCCGACATCAACCATCCGGACTCACCTCCCACAAGGGAAGGAGTCCGGCGATGTCACGTGTCCTTCCGAGAGGGGCACTCTGCACGCACGGGCGGGACCCCGGACCTCCCCCTTGTGGGGTCCGGGACTTCCACGCGCTCTCGGACCTTCTAGTGTGCACGCTCACACTCCGACCAGGGGGTCCGGGACCGTCCCACGCCATTACTACTGTCGGGACACTGCAGGACAACCGGCGCAATCTTCGCGGGACCAAGGACGGAACCCAGGACAACAGCAACGCGCGCCGCCTTCCCACAGTACGCTTTCTACGGTGTTCGACACTGTACCCCCGCGATTTAAGGGAAAACGACGACTTCCATACCCCCACTCATGTGCACCGCCCCTCCTTGTGACTATAAAAGGAGGAGGTGGGCTTCCTTAGGCCGAGTTGGAAGCGGGCTCTCTGGTTTTTCCCCTCAGAGAACTCTCAGCACTACTGAATGCTCATCTCAACCGACTCCACTCCTAGCAGAGACTTGGGAGCTTCCCTCCCTCTCTCGCCTCGCTTGTATCCCCTACTACAAGCACCCCGGGTGCAAGATAATACAGTGCCCTCGCACACCCCCTTTGCTGGACGTACGGCCCCGTGGCCGGAACCAGGATAAACCGTGCGTTACTGTGTTGCCTCTTGCATCATCATCTGGGACGAGGAAACACGCAACATTTACTAGTTGGGATCCAGGCCCCCGGGTCGGAACACCGACAGATTTCATCCCCTACCGGGATAGGAAGTTTGATGTGCCTTGCATTGGGCACAAGTAAGTAGGTTGCACCACTGCATACCCACTCTGCACCGATACTGTATGGCAAGTCTGTTGATTTGGATAGACAGTGGCTAATGCGAGCTCCATGTCACATCCGCCACAATCCACAAGACTACACTTAGTTGGCTCTGTCAGCTGCTCTATTGTGTCCGGCTCATTAGGTGGTGGACCATCATTTTGGTCCTCGTCAATGTGCAAATCCTCCTCACACCTACTGTTGTTTCCAGTTTGGGTAAGGCACAGACCATCCGGTATGTTCACGCCTGCAACTCTCTGCAACTCCATAACTCTGGTGATTGCTTCACCAACGATCTCTTCCTTGTCCACATCTGACCTCCTCCTCTTTTTCTTCCTGTACATTCCAGCACACTCTTCGCCAAACCCTTTACCCCAGCCAAGGGAACTTGACACGCCTCGCACCCGACCTCTATGCTCTGGATTCTCAAGTGCCTCAGTAAGAACATCATTCTCCCTAACCCCGGTGAAAGAACCATCGCTAGCTTGAGCTGCAATTCTTTTCACCTTATCTGCTACTTCCGCCACCAGAGGGGAACTGAATGTTATGTTCCCGCTTTCACTAGTGGCCTTCCCTGACCTTGCCCGCAGATATGGCCTCGAATGTCCAGGAAATTACTCCCAAGGGTTCTCCTTTCCTTCTGCAGCTAGCTTTGTATCCTCCTCCTCCCACTCTTTCCTTTTACCATGATAACCTTTTCTGCCCATCTTGTGTGGCTTATTGTGCTTGGCTCTCTTCTCTTTCATCTCCTGGCTCACATGGTCAAACAATGGAGAATTGGTTGTCTCCACAAACTCCTCCTAGTCTTCCTGCTTTAAAAAGGGGTGCTTCTCATAGGGAAGCTCGTCTTGCCAAACAAAATCTGCTCTTAAATGCGACTTGAATCGCCGCTGCAAACTCGCAATCTCTTTCATAGCTGCCTTAAATGCTTTATCGCGAGCAGTTGTGGACAGATCAGCTGGGTACTCTAGCTTTTCCTCCAAAACAGTGAACAGATCTCTCCTCTGTTCTGGTGTGAGATCCTCAGCATTTGTGTTGATTGACACCCTCTCCCGGGCAATGAGGCCACAGACCGTAACGAATCTTTTCCTCGCAGCATCTGGGGTAGGCCAACCATCATCATCAAGTCTAGTTGCAGTCACTTTGTCCTCTGGCCATTTGGTTTGTGTCCGTGACTTGCGTGCTCGAGTGCTACTCCCAGCAGTTTGTGAGGAGTGAGCCTGCGAAGCAGCTGCACTATTGAAATTTGCATCATTTGACCCAGGTGCATTATTGCCCTGTGTACCAGGTTCACTATCACCAGTGGAACTTGCTGATGAGGCTGACTGCATAGATTATATACAAGTGTGTCAATAGAGCAACATAAGTAAGGCTGCAAAGCATCAATAATTATATAATAGTTGGGGATAGGTACTAACCATTTTGACAGTGGCAAGCAGTGCTTATATATCAAAGCAATGAAGTGTAGATTCTATGGCCTTTTGGCAAGAATAGGATAGAGGAATCAGTTAGTATAATTATGACAAGAAAAAAAACTATACATCAAGACAACAGCAAAAAGGTGGCTAGATATGAAATAAAGTGACACCCCTAAACAACTAAACCACAGCCAAAAAAATTGTTGTTCTTTTCAATTGCAGATGAGGACTGCTAATCCTATGTGAAATGACCCTAAACAACAACAAAATAGCATGTCTCCCTAATAGCATAAAAATTGAAGTGGCATTTCTCTCTAATATAGGCAATTTCTAGGTTCTGTAACTAATATAGGCAATTTCTACCCAAAACCACATCAAAGTGGCATTTCTCCCTAGTAGCACAAAAATGTCTAACTAGTTCGTGTAACTAATATAGGCAATTCCTATCCAAAACCACAGCAAAGTAGCATGTGAGAGCAGAAACTGTGAACACATTCACTAATGCATCATCCCTAATCATTTAGTAGGACACTTTCACTCCTCATGAAGTCACTGCTCGTTAATTAGCCAAATTGGATCATTCTAGACTCTAAAATTGGAGGAAGGAGCCCTTTCCTCTGTCGCGAGGTGGCTGTGTCACGTCGTTGCCTGAGGTGGCCGGGTCGCCGTCGCCGGGAGTCGGCGGCGGCGGCAGGAGCCGCCTCGCCGTCGTCACGGCAGGAGCCGCCTCGCCGTCGTCAAGGTAGGAGCCACCTCGCCGTCGTCATGGCAGTAGCCACCTCGCCGTCGTCACGCCAAAAGCCGGGTCGCCGTCGTCACGCCAGGTGCCGCCTCACCGGCGTCGGGTCGGGTTAGGGTTTCAAACCCTAGCTGCGACGAAGCGAGGAGGAACAAAGTGGAGGAGAGGCGCCGGGAGGAGAAGGCGAGTGGCGCGGAGGAGTAGGGTAGAAGGCGAGTCATGCGGAGGAGGAGCACAGGGCCAGAGGAGGAGAGCAGCGGCGCCGGAGGAGGAGGAGAGGAGGGCGGCGGAGGAGGAGAAGAGAAGAGGATTTGATTTGGTTCGGCGGCGGAGAAGCAGTTTATTTTGGGCTACAGACGCTGACGTGTGGGCCCGTGGCCAAGGCACGCAAGGCGGTTCCAAAATTTCGTCCGGCTGGCGCCTCCGGTTTGATTTGGCCTGTGACGCTGACGCGTGGGCCCGAAATCATTTTTTTTCAAACTAAAATTTGAACCTTCAAATGCCTAAGCTACTTTAGTTCAAAAATTCAGCAAAAAATGTTTCTGGAAAGATAAAAACAGATGTAACAATCGAAGATATGGATCACCCTTGGATCTGCTATGTTTTGTTCACAACTCAAAAAGAAAAACAACCCAAATTGAATGTTCCATTAATTTTAGAGTTCAGAAAACAGCCCCTAAAAATTCATTAAAAATGTCAACAATTCATCATTTGACATATAGTATTTGAAGAAAATAACATAATTCATAGTTCTTTACTAAGAATGTAACTTACTTTACAATATGATGCATCTTGTATAAATTAATATGATATAACAATTTTAATAACATCTTAACTTGGTCTAAAAGTTCTACAAATTGAGGTGGCAACATAATTTGCGTCCCTAAGCTTTACATAAAAATTTCAAATGGATTCGATGAGGGAAGAATACGCATTGTGTACAAATGCCTACATCTTCCACATAGTTCCATGCAATGTTACTCCAACATTGAAGTCTTCCATACTTTACCACATGTTCGAACTCGTATGCATGTCAAATTTCAACATAACCTTTTCCTCACCTTAATATTGCAAAATATGATGAAGTACAAGGTAATGGTAGTGTCAAACAAATGTGTTTTTTAATATCTATTTAGGTCAAACAAGGTCAGGTATAGAAATAGAATCTGATAAATTGAATAGGTACTTGAAAGCATCATTAAAGGAAGGAGGGTAATTTTAGAAAAATTCAGGAAAAAATAACATCGAATTTGGATTCCGTATGACCGAGTAATACTAGTTACAAATTTTAATTGTAGATTAAAAGGACAAATGGCAACTGGGGCAATAGAACTGGGCCAATCGCGCCCTGCCACCTGGCCCCGAGGCAACCGCGCGCTGCCACCTGGCCCGCAGTGTAGAACTAAGTAAAAAAATAGAAAACTCAGTAGAGTGCAACAAACAATGAAGTGGCAGAGTGGTAGTGCTTGAACCTCATGAAGTGCTGGTCTCGGGTTCGAACCCCCCCATTGACACTCTTTTTTGGAGGTTTTTTTTCGGTCGACAAAACATCAAAATTTTTTGGCGAGCTGCCCTGATTCGAACCGCGGCCGACCTGATCCACACTGAAAAGCCTTTCCGCTGCGCTATGCGAGTAAGTTCATTTAGTCAGCAGTTTGAAATGTATCTATACAAATAGTAACTGTATTGGTAACGGTCACATTAATGCCCGTTACCAATGCTCCAGGCCAGACTCTATAACCCACACCCCGCAGCCTTTGGATCCCTCCGCCTCTTCGTCTTCCTCTTCCTCTCCTCTTCGTCTCCCTCGATCCCTCCGCCTCTTCCTCTTCCTCTTCCTCTACTCGTCATCTCCCTCTTCGTCTCCGGTGGCGATGTCTCCCCGCAAGCGGCGTGCTTTGGTCGCCCTGCAACTCCGGGAGGACGGCCGTTGGATCCCGGGGAAGAAGCCAGGCGCGGCATACTGGAGCGCGGGGAAGAAGGCGGCCGCGGGGACGAAGGCCCGCGCGGGGAAGGTGCCCGCGGCTACGAAGGCGGCCGCGGGGACGGCGTGCGCGGGGACGAAGACCCGTGCGGGGAAAGCGGCCGCGGCTATGGCAGTCGCGGCGGGGATGGCGGCCGCGGGGCCCCTCTTGCCCTAACCCCCAAGGTGGAGGTGACCGAAGAGGAGCCGGCGCCGAGACCCCTCCTGCCCTACCCGCCGGGCTTCGGGCCCAAAGTGGAGGACGTCGGCGCTTCCCACTCCACCCCGCCGCCGCCACCGCCGGCTGCGGGGAAGGGCGCTTCCAACGCGTCTCAGGTAATCCTTGCAACGAAATCTACAAGTTTTGTTAGATGCAAATCATCAGAATCTGTCCACATTTTAATCTATGAAAAAGAATAGAATAAATATCCCATAAATGTTCTGGTAGTTTAGTTCAGTGGCTAGGCTTGATTTTTGGGTATGTTAATCTTAGTGTTGTTAGAAACACCTGGTAAAAATATGAACTCTATTTGAGCTCGTTTACTTACTTAAATGGTAAAGATTCTTAAATCTACTAGTGAACTTCATATATTAATGCTGGTAGACCTAGTCATAGTTTAGCTCTGAAATTTTTACTGGATGAACATGTTACTGAGATCTTGCTGATATATAAGTTAGAGAATTTTTAGATCTTGTTTGCCATATATCTAGATTTAATTCATGGTATTTAGTTTCTGTTTGATAAACTTTGTCTTGCAGGTACCTTTTGATCAGATGACCATCATGCAGTTGCACAACACCTTAGCAGACTCACATGAGAGGGTGGTGGCACTTCAAGATGAGCTTGCTGGGGAGAGAGGAAGGAAGAAGGCCATTGAGCGTGCACTGAAAGCAGCGATCAAGGCTCAGAGAGGTGGCAGAAACATCTAATCCACCAGGCCTGTTTTCATTTTGGTTTGGATTCCAATGGCCATGTCTGATTTTGGTAGACTGTGTAATGGCCATGTTCTTAGGCTAGAGGTTGACCAAGGCACACTGAACTAGTCCATGCCTGTGTGTGCCTCATATACTTTTTAATTGCCCATGTTCTAAGGCACACCGATTTTGTCCATTTCTGTGTGTGCCCAATTAGTCATGTGCTCCTGCTAATATATATATATATACTTGTGAAAAACTGAAGGGTATATATATATATATATGTTATGTGATCTCTAAAAATGAGTTGTGTCATGTGTCATGTGTTCTGTGCTCTGTGCTCTGTGATCTGTGTTTTGTGATCTGATCTCTAAAAGCCATACTGGGAATTGTGTCATACATAACGGGCACATTCGTAAGGCCCGTTACGAATGACTAATTTGTAACGGGCACATTCGTAATGCCCGTTACCAATGACCAACTACACAATGCAACAGACAGAATGTAACAGACTGAATATTACCAAGTCAAGCATGTGATCTGAATATTACCAAGTCAAGCATGTCTGAATATTACCAATCACCAATCACCATGTCTGAATTTACCACACCATATATTACAAATGGATTCAAAAATCACCAATCCACATCATATATTACAAATGGATTCAAAAATCACCAATCCACATACAAAGTCAACAAAAAGGCACAATTTCCACAATACATACATCAAGCTTGCTTTTTCCTTGCTTTATGTACTTTGATGGTTTCCCGATGGTCGCGTCGCAAGTATGGTGTTTTTTTCATCTGCCAAGAGTCGGGGCACGTATGGCATGTCAAAGGAAGGAATTTCATCAAATTGGTTGTATACTTGTATTCCTCCTCCTCAACAACATTTTCAACCCCAACAATCCTTTTTTTCCCAGGCATAACCACATACCAGTTTTTCTTTGCAAGGTCGGGTACATAGAACACCTACTGCACATCCTTGGCTAAGACAAACGGTTCATCTTTGTAACCAAAAACTCGTAGATCAACACTAACAAACCCATATTTGTCCTCGGTCACACCTTTCTTCCCATTGACCCATCGGCACCGAAACAGGGCTACCTTCAATCCAACATAATCAAGTTCCTATATCTCCTCTATCTGACCATAATATGTGTCTGTCTCCATGTTGTTGTCGACGGCATCAACACGCACACCACTATTTTGATAGATGCTCTTGGCATCCTGGGCCATGGTGTAGAAAGTGTATCAATTGATATCATATGCTTGGTATGTTGTAATAGTGAATAATGGCCCCGCTGCTAGTTTTCTTATCTCATGATCGGTTATAGCAGTGCTGCCTTTCTGGACATAATCTCGAAACCAAGTGTTAAAGCCTTGCATGTGCTTCTTTGCGACCCAAGCCTCATTTCGATTAGGATTACCTTCAATTAGGTGTCGCAAATGCTCGTTGACATACGGTGTAACTATGTCGGTCTGTTGTAGCACGATGAAATGAGCCTTGTTGAAGGAATCTCGACCAGGAGTGATTGACTTTTTGACCAAGGTCCCAACACCTGCAAGCCTACCTTCATGCCGTGAATGAGGCACACCAATGGGGTTTTGGGGGTCCATATAACCCATGGCCCACTCCACTGCTTCGATGGTACCATAGCCATGAACCATGGCTCCCTCAGGAAAAGACCGGTTATGTACCAAAGATTTGAGGAAGCCATAGAACCTCTCATAAGGAAACATTTGATGAAGGTAAGATGGGCCAAGGTAGAAGATCTCCTTCACAAGATGTGTTGTTAAATGGACCATGAGATCAAAGAATGTTGGTGTAAAAGTAGCCTCAAGCAAGCATAGGGTCTCAAAATGCCTTTTCTGTAACCTCGATAGTGCATCCACGTCAATCACCTTCTGTTCTATCGCATTGAAGAAAAAGCGCAAGCTCATGACAGCCTCGCGAACTAGTACTGTCTTGATACCTCTAAGTGCAACAGGCAGAAGAGGTGTCATCAACACATGGCAATCATGAGATCTCATCAAGTGGAAATTCATTTTCATGTCCTTCACCGACACTAGCCTCTTGAAGTTCGATGAGTAACCTGAAGGTACTTTCAAACCATGCAAAAACTCGCAGAATTCTTTTCTCTCCGTCTTTGACAATGTGGTTGCAGCTACAGGAAGGACCGTCCCCTTGTCTTTTTCCTCTGCATAGAGCTCCGGCCTAATGCCCATATCTTTCAGATCCTCCCTTGCATTTTCATGATCTTTTCCTTTGCCCCTCTGTTGTAACAATGTTCCACACATGCTCTCACACACATTCTTCTTGATGTGCATGGTGTCAATCGAATGACGCACATCCAACAGCTGCCAATACTCTAGCTCCCATAATATTGATTTTTTGTTCCACATCCCCTGCTCCTCTTCTTCTTCACCATCTTGCTTCTTTCTTTTGCCAAGGATAGCATCCTTAGATAATTCCTCAATAGTTTTGATGTCTTTGACTTGTAAGTGGACCTCCATTCCAGACACATGCTGAGGCGCCATTCGATTCTCCTTTTCCCCATCAAACTGACAATCCATGTTCCAGTATGGATGTTTCTTATGGAGGAAACAACGGTGCCCCAAAAAGACAAATTTCTTCGACTTTCTCAACCACAATGAGCAAGTTTCATCTAAGCAGTGGGGGCAAGCTTCACCTTTCCTTTTACTCTGCCCGGAGAGGTTGCGATGAGCCGGGTTGTCGTTGATGGTGGTGAACAACATGGCGTGCAACGTAAAGTCCTTATGCTCAAACTCATCCCAAACATCCTTCACACCAGGCTTCCAAAGTGTCTGCAGGTCATCAACCAAGGGCCTCAAGTACACATCAATACGGTCACCGGGTTGCTTTGGCCCCGAGACCAAGATTGACAACATCAATTATTTACGTTACTTGCAGAGCCACGGTGGAAGGTTCAACACTGACAACACGACAGGCCAGGTGCTATGCGTTGAACTCTGATTACCGAATGGGTTCACCCCATCTGTGCTCATAGCGAACCGAATGTTCCTGCAATCTTCTTCAAACCAAGGAAAGTGAGCATCAATGTTACCCCACTATGCTGCATCTGCTGGGTGCCTAAGCTTGCCATCCCCGGTCTTGTTACGACCTTCCTTATGACAACGCAAGAGTTGGGCCTCCTTTCGTGTGGCAAACATGCGTTTCAAGTGGGGAATGAGTGAAAAATACCATGCCACCCTCACAGGACCCCCTCTGTTACCCTTCCTATCTCTGATCTCCATGGGCTTGTTCCCGTCCTCAGCATTATTATCTCCGCCATCTTTCGTCCTCTTGAAACGACCGAACCCACACTTAGGGCAATTGTCAAGGTCCTCATACTCTCCACGGAACAACACACAGTTGTTCTTACATGCATGTATTCTTTCCACCTCTAAACCCAAAGGACATATTATCTTCTTAGCCTCATAGACAGACCTGGCCACTTGGTTTCCCTCTGGTAGCATGTCTTTTAGCAGATCCAATAGTTGTTTGAAACTTTTGTCGGTCCAACCATGACTTGCCTTAAGCTGCAAAAGTTTGAGATCACCAGAAAGCCAAGAGTACTTGTGACAACCGGGGTACAGGGGTTTCTTTGAATCTTCGACGAATTGCTTCAGCCTCGATAATTCTGAAGATGTGTACACGCCCTGAAACTCAACATCTCTCAACATTTGATCAACATTATTCACACGAGGCAGTAAATCATCATAGTTGAAACCCGTAACTTCTTGGTCAGTCATTTCCTTAGGCTGCATCACGCCCGGTGGGAATGCTTCATCTTCCTCAAAGTCATAATTGCCACATTCTTCTTCTCCTATAATAATGACAAATCAAAGAGTTAATCCATTATGCTCTACCCTGTAACAATGAGAAATCAATGAGTAAAGTCAATAGTTACTCGTTTCACCTTCATTATGGACTTCAGCATGGCATCGCGCTACATCTTCATTAAGGCATCCATCTTCGTCTTCATTAAGGCCTTCCTCACCATGCTTGTTCCAGCACATGTAATTCTTTTTGAATCCACGTGTGATCAAATGATGGAAAATGTTGTCTCGTTGTCCAAACTTCTTCTGGTTCAGACAGTCAACACAAGGGCAATGCATTGAAGGCACACCCCGATTTCTCATGTCCGCCTCTGCTTGAGCAAGGAAACCATTAATCCCACTTAGGAAGGTCTCCCAAACTCGAGGCTGACTGTACATCCAAGTCCGATCAACCGCCATCTACAAGATGTTTTGTTCATTTCATATTGGTCAAATTTGTACTATGAAACAAAGTGCTACAAAGGCTTTAGCAAAAACTTGAAAACATGGATCAACAAGAGTATTTTGGTTGTATTTGATAAATATTTATTCTACTAGAGGTTTGCCAACTACTTGGGAGGATTAGGAGGCTCAAATTACATACCCTCTCAATGTGCTACTGTAGGAGCGGCGGGGAGGGAACACGGTGGCGCGATGGAGCCACGTGGTGGAGCCAAGCTGCCGTAGGGGTCGCCGGTGGAGCCAAGTGGAGCAGAGGCACCGGCGAGGTCGCCGGTAGAGCCAAGTGGAGCCAACTCGCAGTAGAGGCGGCCCGAGGTCGCAGCAGAGGCGCCGGCGGTGGTCGTAGAGCAGAGCAGCGGCGGTCGATGGTCCGGGTGAGTAGAGGCACCGCCGGCGGTCGATGGTCCGGTGGGCGCAGCAGAGGAGCAGCGCGGCATGCGCTGGTGGTGGTGGAGCCGGAGTGCGACCAGTCGCAGCAGAGACATTGCCGGCGGGCACAGCGGCGGTAGTCTCAGCGGTGAAGGACCGCCGGTGCCGGGTGGACGACGCCGGCGATCAAGAGGCTACAGTGCTAGAATGATGCCGCACGTCAATCATTGCTAAAGTTCTCCACCTCAATCATTGCTAGACAATTTGTAACGGCCGTTGAGAAACATACGTAACGAGTTCCCTCCCACGTTACAAAAATAAGACATCGGTAACGGCCATAGCAGACCGTTACTCATGTCTGAGCCATTCGTAACGGGCGTTGAGCAACATATGAAATGGGTGCTCTCCCATGTTACGAAAACAAGATATCGGTAACGGTCATAGCAGACCATTACTCATGTCAGTGCCATTCGTAACGGGGGTTAAACCAACCATTACACATTTTGGTATTTTTAGTAACGGTCTTTAACAAACCGTTACTGATAATGTCCCCATTCATAACGGTTGCGTGCAGATACCGTTACGGCCCAGAATCCAGTAACGGTCTTTATTTACGACCGTTACTATTGTTGATTATTAGTAACGGGCGTTGTGGTGGCGTGGTCGGGCTGGGCCCTACCAGGATTATTGGTAACGCGTGTTGTTTGTGGTCCGTTACAGTTTTACTTCTTTGTAACGGGCTTCTAGAGCCCGTTACTAATGCCGTGTTACCTATTTGAGGTTTTCACGTAGTGTGATAGACCGGGCCTGCCAACGACTATTGCTTCTCGCTTCAAAAAAAATTGACCTGCGGGGGGAGATCGCTCCACAACATTGCACTAAATAGAAGACCTTCTCGCACATGTCAAGAAAATCCCAAACTAGTGCCCCACCTGTACATATTGGTCCGTTACCCGTGAGAACGACCAGACTCCAACTATGCTTTGGACAAAGGACAAGCGAGGAGATTTTTTGTGCAACACGCAGATAAATTGCACCACCTCTGGCCAAGAAATCTGCTACCGTGGGGGTTCAAATTATGGTCAGCAAGGTGCCAAGCGCACTGCTCAACCAACTGGTCTAACATTCGCTAGCTGTCGCTTCTTGCTTCGTGGAGATGGCAGGGGTGGAGTTGGAGTTGGACTGCAGGCAAAACCATCTTGTGGTGGATGTTACTTACCACTTTGTAACAGTAGATCAGTAGCCCCAAATCAGAGTAAAACTCCAAGTCAAAGGAAAAAAACTATTCATACTTGGCTAGGTTAATTATTTGGAATCTCCGGTTGCTAAATCCTCCACCAATGGAGTTATAAAAAAAGGAAAATTAATGAACTGTTCTATCTTGATGGAGCTGCACGAGGGCGTCTCCTACCCGCTCTAGTCTGATCAAAGTCGCAAGCCGCCAGATGTTCACTGGCTGGAACTCATTGGCGTCGAGCCCAACAATCACAGAAACAATGGGAACGCCCAAGAATGAGGGGAGTATATGTTTCAGAGCATCATCTAGATTTTATTTGAGCGGTTGGTGGGCAGAAACGGTGGCCGGAGGTAGGAGATCACCATCGGGTAGATCTTGAGCAGCCGACGACAATGGTGGCTCGGGAAACACAACTTTTGAGCCATCCGGCGGTTGGGGCCCATGCTGGAGCTGCTGAAGAGGTAGCTGGGAAGGTGAAGAAGGTGCACGTGAAGTTAATTTGGATATGGTGAAGATTTTATGCCGGATTTTTTGCCGGTGGCTCGACTGTTCGGCCAAGCTTTTCGGGCCCTCTCAGAATGGGGTGCATGAGAGGGAGAAGGGGAGGAAGCTGATCAAGTGGCCTAGAGAGGATAAGGGCGAGTTTGGCTTGGGCACGACGATGGCCGGGCCTGTGGTGCCGGAGCCGTGCGTGGTCAGAGCTGCCGCCGATGTCCTAGGCATTTTGGGTCGTATGCTAGCATGGACCGAAGCTCGAGTCGCTTGAGTTGCACATTTATAAAGCATGTTTTAGTTTGTGTTTTGTGCAAACTAGTTGGAGACATAGGTTAATGTTTTAGTTGTCAAATTCACCCCTTCCCCTATTAGGCTACGAGCACCAATTCCTTTCAAGTGGTATCAGAATCGGGACTCACTTCTTTCATAAAGGAATGCCGATTCAATTGGAAAATTATGATAACCGACTCATAGGAATGGTTAAGCTTCACCATCTAGTGAGTTAGCTCATCGGGGAAGGAATGTATACCTTAGGACCCACTCCACAATTTGACGGCATGGGCTTCCAATGATGGAACATTTTAATACAAGCCTGTCTCCAAGCTAAGGGTCTAAACGATTGGAGAGTAGTGAGCGAGGGCATAAAAAACCATGCTCAACAAAAGAAGCAATATGATGTTAGTGCTAAACGTATTCTATTGTGTTCTCTTGATCACAATGTGTTCAATCATGTTTTTGCTTCTAAAAATGCTAAAAATCTATGGAAGACTATCAATAAGAACCATGGAGGCACAAAGGATGTGGCAAATGAAAAATATCACTTTCTGATTGATAAACTTAATAGCTTCAAGCAACTTGATCATGAAAATGCCAAATCTATGTACTCACGATTGAATATTGAATATTCTTGTGGATGCGATTAATTCCTTAGCTGTTAAGCAAATTAGAGAAATGGAACTCATTCGAAAGATCCTTCACTCTCTACGAAGGCCGGACTATGATTTGATGACAACAATTCTCTATGAGAAAGAGCTCATCACCATGACATCAAATCAAGTCCTCAAGAAGGTGACCGCCCATGAGCTTCGCAACAACATCAAGCTAAGAGCTCCAACTTCTTCACCAACACAAGTGCTCTGGCAAGCAAGTAAGCCAAGAAGTTGAAGAAGATGGTAATAAAAGCAAGCTCAAGTGAAGATGAAGAAGATGAAGCAAGCAAATGCTCCTCAAGTGATGAAAAAGAAGAAATGAGCCCCGAGCTTCTCAAGCAAGCCAAGATCATGAACAAGATCTTGAAGAAGATTAACATGATAGGGTATACGGTCTTCCTCAAGGATAGACATCACCATCAACTCATCAAGGTTGAGAGGATCAAGTACAAGAAGAAGAAGCAGAATAAGAAGGAGAATAAGCCCAATCCCTAGCCACTTTTGGTAAATGTGTAAGCGGCGGTGAAGAATCAAGCATAAGCTCAACTGATGAGTTATTTAAGAGATTCACCACTCGCACAACATGTGTCTTCATCATCAAACATATACCTTATGACCAAAGGTATGAAAAGAGATGTAAGTGATGATGACTCCAACTTTCCTTCCATTGATGAACTTCTTGACTTGGTTCATGAGCACCAAAAAATCATTAGGAAACAATCTAAAGAAATCAAACAACTTAATGCTCTTAATGATCCCAATTCTAACCTTGCTATAAGTTATGATGATTTCGTATGCAAATTCAAATTGCTTAGAAAGGAGCATGAAGAGCTTAAATAAAAAATTGAGAGCATTAATAATGAAACTAATGACTCTTTGTAAATGGAGCAATCTATCCCTTGTGCAATTCATATTTATGAGGTTGATGTTTTAACTTCTTACATTGATTTAATTGATAAATCTTGCTCTAACTCTTGCAATGAGAAATGCTTTGAGAATGTGTTTGTAGAATCATGTGATGATCTCATTGCAAAGAAAAATAATGAGCTCAAGCAAGAAGTATAAAGGCTCATGAGAGATTTGGCAAGATTGAAGGGCAATAGCATTATCCAACCTTCCTCAAGATAATTGTGAAGACATGGTGAAGAAGCTTAAGAAGAAGTCAATAGTGACATGTTTCAAGTGCCATCGAGAAGGCCACAAGTCCAACAAGTGACCTCAACCAAAGAAGAAGATTCCGGATGAGAAGAACAAGACGAATCTCACCATCAAGTTCTCCCTCATCTACACCAATCCCAATTGAATGAACAAATGCAAAAGCACCTTCTATGTTTGTGATTTTGGTGATTGTGTGACAACATGATCATGAGATTAACAATGTCAACTGAATGATCTTAGGTGCTAAGAATGAAGTACAAAGCCATAACAAAACAAGAAATAAAGAAAAAAATTCAAAGAATTGTTGAATTGGATGAGTTCTGCAGAAAATAGGGCACCAGTTAAACCGACACCATACACAAACTACGGCTCGGTGCAATGATGTGTGCAATAATTGATCTGGTGCAGCTAAAATAAGTTGACTAGTTGAACTGACTGCATGGAAATTACAAGAATTGGTGCATTGGACGGGGCAACACTGAAGTGACACAAGAAATCACAGTTGCACCAGTTAAACTGATGGTGCAAATGGAAGGTGTCGGTGCATTAGTATCACATTGTTCAGAGAGCATGTGAAGCTATAGGAGCACAAGCTTTAAGGACTGGTTAAACTGACATGGCGTTGGTACAACTGTCAGTACATCTACATCAACAACAAGAGGCTGTCAGAGGTCCAACGGCTACTATCTGGGGTCAGTGTGACCGGTTGAACTAACCCATCTCGCCAATTTAACCGACGGTGTGTTTGCAGAATTAGCCTAACGGCTAGTAACAACTATGGATCTCTAGACTATATAAGGCCTCACCCCGGGTCATTTGAGGTTGTTGGAGTTGAGAGAAGTCACATAGATCCTAAAGAACACCTCCAAGCTACAAGGGTACTTAGTGATCACATCCATAGTCTTTAGCACACCCTTAAGAGTGTTAGTGCTAGGTTAGCTCTTGAGAGAGAGAGAGAGAGCTTGTGCATTGTGTGCTGTGCTTGAGTGAAACTCAAGCTTGTATCTCAGTGAGCCGGCCCCTTCGAGTCTTGGACTCGCCGGCACATCTCCGGCTTCGCGTGGAGTAGCGTCGGCAACTTTATACGAGGGACGTGATAACCCCTCATCATTCGTTGAGAAGCTCCTTAGTGGAAAGTGGGATCAAGGTAACCGAAAACTTGTCGTGAGTCTTGGCGGCAAGTCAAAGGGTCCCCGAAAGAGACTTGGTGGTCGAGAAGTGATACTCTTGATTGAGTGCTTCAACAAAAAAGACTAAATGTGGCTTAGTGCCTACCGATAGCACTGGATAAATCTTTGCGTGATGAGTTTGCTTCCTCTCATTCCCTCTTTATGTTTCTGCATTTCATACTTGCAACTTGTGTGTCTTTATTTTCTTAGAGTAGCATCAAGTTAGAATTGGCTATAGGTTGTAAAACTTATTTTGGGATGAGAGTTTCACATAAGAAGGACCATAGTTGCACATTTAGATAGCAATCACAGTATGTTTTAGTTTATGTTTTCTGCAAATTAGACGGAGCCAGAGGTTAAGGTTTTTACTTTTTAGTTGCCTAATTCACCCCTCCCCTTTTTAGGCTATGAGCACCGATTCCTTCCGGTTGCTCCTAAAAGATCCTTCTTTGTTTCCACTGGCCACATAGTAAGGACATTATATATACACATGTTGTCTATTCTACTCACAGTGTGTTGAATAGTATTCAACGCACCTATGAGTGAAATTATAAAAAAATAAAATTACTTCCATCATATTTACTTGCGCTAATGAAGGTCGTGGGACAATAAATACACTACAACAGGTTCACGTCATAATTTCCTAATTTCCTGCCCCATTTCAACACACATTAAATTCACATTCACTCCTGCCTTTATCTGTTCCGGCGGTCCAATCTAGGACAATCCTTTTTTTTTGAGAAAATCTAGGACAATTATGTTATTTTTGCACTGAAAGGATCACTAGGTACAAATATTTTATCACACACCCAAGCAATTGTTAATCTGGTAGTTTTTCCCCTTTCCATTCTCAATCTCATCTCATGGCAAGCAATTGTTAATTAGTGTGTCAATTACTGATATTTTTAGTGAGCAAGATATCTGTATAGCACTCTATTATTTTTAATGTATAACCCTGCATATCTTCCGTTGGATAAGCCGCAAGCTAGAAGGATGCTGGGTCAGATGCATGCATAGTTATTTATTCGTTTTCTTTTGTTCCTTGAAAGAGTAGTCAAATTTTGTTCATCTGTGTATATGAAGATATCTAGGAGTAATTATTTCTTTATTATGTAAATGTTACTTATTCGTACATTTAAAATTACTCCAGTAGGAAATAAAAAAGGAGTTGGTTGTCCTCCATTGGCATATAAAATTACTCCTTCGTTTACAAATTACTTCTTATTTCAGAAGCTAATTACTCATGTCCTAGGGTCATACTGCCTCCATATAGGAAATAGATGATGTTTGTGACAGCGACACGGTCTTCAAAGCATAACTTTGACTGGTTATTTTTATAAAAAAATTGTTGAAAAGTGATATATGTATATTTTTATGAAAGTATTTTTAAGACAAATCTATTCGTATAATTTTCACTTTTTCAAACTCAATAACTTAAAAGTTATTCATGATTTATATTTCCAATATTTGACTCAAACCTTGTCCAAAACAACATCTAAATCCTACTCCCTCCGTAATGCCAAAGGACGTCGTTCTGGCCGTTGGGAGGATTGCACAAAGGAAGCCGTTCAACCCATGTGTGGATGATTTTGGACGGGATTGCCCTCCCTTAACTACAGTCGTTGGCGCGCCGCGCGTTTCCTGTCCGCGCCGCCTCGGTTGCTATCCTCCCTGCCTCGGTTCCCGTCCGTCCGTGCCAAGCTACTACGCCCCCGTCAAAACGTGCCCCAACCTGCTAGCTGCTACGACGCCCGCACCAGCCAAGCATCTACGCCCGCCCCAAGCTGTTACTCTTCATGGAGTTTGTCGCGCCGGACTCGGAGGAGCTCGTCACGCCGCCAGAGGAGGAGCTGCTCGCGCCGGACTCGGAGGAGCTCGTTGCGCCGGAGTCGGAGGAGTTGCTCGCGCCGGACTCGTTGCCGCCGGACTCGGAGACGACGGTGGTGCCGGACTCCTTGCCGCCAGGCGCAGAGACGACGGTGCCGGACTCCTTGCCGCCGAGCGCATTCATATGTGGTCGCTGTCATCTACTAGTTCATGAAGATTGCGAAGCATGCACTATAAGAAATCCTTTAATACATGACGGGAAAAAACGTCACAGATCATAGAAAAAACGTCACAGATCATCTATGACAGTTTTTTTAACGTCATCTATTACGCGTCACCTTTTAACCCAGTGACATTTTGATGAAAACGTCACAGACGACCACCATCCATGACGTTCCATAACCGTCATAGATTAGTGTTGAGCCCATAGACTCAAGCCCAGAGGCCGTGGACTCAAGCCCAGAGCCCAATATTTGTGATGAAAATAAACGTCATAGAAACTGTCATAGATTGTATAGCCAAGTGACATGGATGCTAACATGGTGGATGACGTGGTTTTTGACGTGGCTATTGTTTTTTATTTTTATTTTTTTATCAGATGACATGGCGGATGATGTCAGCATCAAGAGTGTTGGGCTAATTTCATAAGCAGGCCTTAAATTGGGCCGTTCTTTTGAGCTCGGTGAAATTTTATAAACAGACTGCCATTTCAATCTAGCTCATGATGCAAAGCAGACCAGCATTACATTTCTGCTCAACCAATAATACTATTTCAGTCCAAAATTCAACCAGGCCACATCATTTCAGCAGAACCCAACAACATTGATGATTTCATCACAAAACAGAACATTGCCATATCATTTCAGCCCAACAACACACATAACAGAATTATAACATTCATTGATGATTTCATCACAAAACAGTATATTCATTGATGATTTCATCACAAAACAGAATTATAATATCACAGAACAGCAGTAAAACATCAGTTTAACAAAAAGAGCTCTGATTGACCACAAGGAGCTATTATTGACCAAAAGGTCCTCTGCTAAGGTTTGCATGAAGTGAAGAAAAAGAGATAATTGACGAA
Organism: Panicum virgatum; assembly: GCF_016808335.1. Taxonomy (NCBI): domain Eukaryota; kingdom Viridiplantae; phylum Streptophyta; class Magnoliopsida; order Poales; family Poaceae; genus Panicum; species Panicum virgatum. The sequence goes on along the minus strand of NC_053138.1, from coordinate 33,391,867 downwards.
AACTTTCTCTGCTGTAGTGAGTGACCAAAACATCTTCCAAAGCCTATGTTCGCATTTTCCTCAACCTGAAAACAAACAAATCACCAAACAATTATCAGTAAGAATTTCAGGTTGGAAGATTAACATTTTGACAAAGAAGACAGGTTGCAGTTCAGTCTATAGTAGTTGACAGCAAACATGTCATTTCATTTAAGAGGTGACACTGCCCAGATGCTAACTGACTTAAACATTGCACAGATGCTAATAAACTGAAAAAGAATGAAGTTGCAGCACCCGCAGCAGCAGCATATCATGCAAAAGGATAGGTTCAACATACCATGTACCTTAACCTGGTAGACTCTGACTTAGCAAACGCTCAAGCTTTGCATTCATCTCAGCTTGCTTCCTGTTCATCTCCTTACGATTCCTAATCCTTGCCTCCTCTGATTCCTTGAACTTCCTTGACAGTTCATCAATTTGTCCACATTAGGTCTGGACAATGGATAGAAGCTCAGAACTTGTCATCCTCTCCGCTTCCAGTTCTGTTCGAACACTTGATCTTGGTCGCGCATCCTGCATCCCCACATTCTGAAGAAACTGGTTCTTCTTGGTTTTCTCAGCAAGCACATCAGCTACCACCTGAGTCGTGGACTTGGGTTGTTCATCTTCTGCTGCAGGTGTCGACAGACTATTCTCCATTTGATTCTACCAAATAAGGAGCAAACAAAGTTTGCAATCATGAGATATAACCTAAAATAAACATTTGAAACACCATCATTTGAGAGGAGTCTTACAATTGCCATCTGCACATTAGGAGTGTACCCTTCTTTTTGCTGTAGTGGCACAGCTTGAACAAATCAAATGCATTAGGTTCTTCCTGATCTTCTTCAAACTGGTCACCCTGAAATACATTTGTATACATCAAGCTTACTTGTCTGGTCACAAGAATTCATAGTAGCTTTAATTTGACCAAACAATGCATGAACAACTGAACCATGGTTTACTTACAAGATTATCAATGACGACCATGTAGCTACAAGAGCCGGTTGTTTGATGGTACTTCACCAATTCTCTATTCTCCTTGTTCTTTTCACATGTCTCCTGCATCAAATACAATTTACATGTAATTAAGGCATGTGCAAGAGTGGCATATACAAGACAAGAGTTTGGTTGTGAAGAAGAAACTAACCATTTTTCTGGGATCCATCCATGTTTCCACAAGATCAACCCACTGTTGATTATCCATACATTTCACAGGAGAAGTCTTCCTAACCAAATGCAATGGAAAAGGATCAAAGTATTTCTTCTTCAGTCTGTGTCGTTGTTGGCGAACAGCCGACTTCATCATCACAAGACAACCTTTTTTAACTGATGGATCACTTATGTCGGCTTCAAACTTTGCCTATTCAGATCGAAAAACATGTGTGTATATATATATATATATATATATATATATATATATATATATATGTGTGTGTGTGTGTGTGTGTATATATATGACCGGTCTATTTAGCACCCCGGTTGTTGAATATTATTCAACATCCACGGCGGAGCACCACTAGCTCTCCGGCGAGGAAATATTATGGTGCAACAATGGAGGGCAATAAAATCCTTAGACTGTGTGCTTTCAATGCATAATTGGCCATGAAGACTGTTTTGGCGCAATTATTGACTGTATTAATGCATGACTGACTTTCTCGCACATCAATAAAGCATTGAATTAACATTAAAAATGGCGCCATGCAGGGATCGTTCAAATATGATCAAATCAGCAATTTCAGGGATGCACGAAAATGGGCGGGTGGTGTATAAAGTGGCATGCATGGAAGTAAAAATAAGTGGTTCGTCCGTTTTATTATTCAACACCCACGGCGGAGTGCCGCCCCTCCTCTGGCAAGAGGTATTTACGGTGCTTTGTTAAGACGGGAGTAAAATGTAGTATTGAGTTTGCATTTAATGTAGATTGCGGTGGGTCCGGTCAAATTCGCATGGTTTGACGTGGGAATGGAGTATTTATTACAGTTTCAATTTTCTGCATATTTTTTGAGCATTGGTTGACCAACGAATATCAGCACTTCATTACTTTTCGAATTTTAAGTAGATTTGAAGAGTGAGTATAAACTAGATTCTGCGAAAGTAAAAATCTAGGTTACAGTTACGTGCAGGTCATGGCATCCAAAAAATTGTTGTTCGAGTCGTCTGTGTCTTATGGGCTACCTTGCCGGCGTGACTCTGTAGTATAAATTAGATTGTGTAAAAGTAAAAAGTAGTGTTTGATATAAACAATTCTCTGCGAAAGTAAAAAGTTATGTCTGAGTTTTGTAGGTTGTGTGGGTGCATCTGTATCTAACCTTGCCTGCAATCATGGGCCAGAAAATCGAAAGAAAGGGGGTCAGGTGGGAGTTGCACTGTTGGAGTAAATACTACGACCAGCAGCCTTTGAGAGGGGATGAACCGAGGAAGCGTGTTTATGGGACACAATCTTGCATGCACGCAAAATGAAGGGTATAAAATTACTGTTTTCCCTTTCATGTGTGATTTGAGAGCCCCTTGAACGACGCAGGAAAAAGGGCTCTATGAGCGATTAATTGCTTTCTGAATATGATGTAATTGTGCTGATGGAGTATAAACTTGAAGATGCGAAAGTAAAAAACCTAGGTTACAGGTACTCTTTTGTTGGAGACATGTGTGTATTATGGGCTGCCTTGCACGTATACCACTGGAGTATAAATTAGAGCGCACGGAAGTAAAGAGTAGTGATTCGATGGTCCTAGCACAGTGAAAGGAAGATAATACTTGCATGAAGCGATTGCAGTTAGCCGTAAAACACAATGTGGTTCTCCGCCGTACATATCGGAGATGATGGTTCGAACACACTGGGATGGCACATTGCTATCATGGAGATGGTCAACGTATTCCAATACTTCCTTATCTTTGTTTTTTGTGGCGGCGCATCTGCTTTACCACCCTCGGTGTTTTTTTGCGAGCGGGTGGTTATGTTCCGTGCATACTTGCTCGATCATAACCTTTCCAGAGTACTCCTCACCATCTGTTTCAACGTCCTTAAGCTTCATGTGAACCTTGCACCCAGTCTTCTTGCTAAACTTGTTACGGACTCGTTGCTGGCCAGGCTTGAAGTAGGGCCAATGACCTGACATTGAACAGGATATGTCACGCACAGTGCCTTTTGCCCCATCCCACTTGATTGGGAATCCAGCCTTCTCTGCGTATTTCCTGAAAAGCTCGTAAGCCTCCTCCTCAGAGTCAAAAAACATGCCAACCTTTGGGACCAGCTCCTCCGGCACGTTTGGCCCCTGCGAATAAAAGTGAAGCGGACTGGGTAGTCAGTAGCTGGGGAACACATACAGAATAGGTACTCCCTCTGTTCCAAATTATAAGTCATTCCAAGAATCTTGGAGAGTCAAAGTTTTTCAAGTTTAACCAAATTTATATGACAAGATAATAATATTTATGATATCAATTAAGTATCATTATATTCTTTGTTAGCTATATTTTTATACTGCACCTATTTGATGTCATAAATCTTTATATTTCTCTCTATAATTTTGATCAAACTTTGAGATGGTTTGACTCTCCAAGATTCTTGGAATGACTTATAATTTGGAACGGAGGGAGTGAAAAACTAGGTTGTTTGGCAATAAATTGTGTAGGTTAAAATGCGACAATGTTGTAATGAAATGCACTATGGTCAGACTAAGTACAGAATTCGGAACTCGCTGACACGGTAGGGAGTAACTGGTGGTTATTGCACTAGTGATGGAGGGCAGGATTAAAAAAAGTGTGATTACATTAAAGTTTGAGACGTATTTTGTTGTAGTATATTGTCATACGAATTCGAGTAAAAAGGGATGTGCAGTATTTTGTGTTAATGGGTGTAGTATTTTGTCATACGAATTCGAGTAAAAAAGGATGTGCAGTATTTTGTTGTAACGGGTGTAGTATAATGTCATACGAATCTCGAGTACAAAGGGTTGTGCAGTATTTTGTGTTAACGAGTGTAGTATTTTGTCATACGAATTCGAGTAAAAAGGGATGTGCAGTATTTTGTTGTAACGGGTGTAGTATAATGTCATACGAATTCGAGTAAAAAGGGTTGTGCAGTATTTTGTGGTAACGGGTGTAGTATATTGTCCTACGAATTCGAGGAAAAAGGGTTGTGCAGTAAATGATTAAATTATTTAACCGTATGCGTAAGAAACGGGCCATCCAAAATGATTGAAGGAATTCATGGAAAGAAGTAAAATGATTTATCAAAAAAGTTCTTATTGCTGATGGTAAATTCAAAATGGGTAACGTTTGTAATTATTGATCTTTATTGCTGATAGCGTGAGTTTGTTTTAAGTTCACAAAAAGTAGTGCCGTAAGATGTTGGTGGGTGGTGCAGATGTACGTCATTCATGGCATTTTAATATTGCAGTAAAAATGACGTGAGGAATAAATAATATAAGTGGCATCTGACAAATAATGTCTACATTATTGCTCGCTGGGTAATGCTAGTATTTTTACTCTATGGTTGTGGTAATTTTCCATGCCTAATGCTGGTGCTTCGAGTAGTGATGTGTTGGAGATGCCGTAAATAAAATGTTTCTTGCCGAGTGATTGAAAAAAATTGGTGCGTGATTTAATAAAAGGAATATTTGATGGAATTAGGTGTTTGGAGCAGTAAAAAATCGCTGGACATTGTACTATAATAAAAATTGTAAGTCACGGCGCAGGTATGGATTACGAGACAATTGGGTACGTGAAGCTTACGTGTGTGTATGTCTGCCCCTCCTCCGGGGTGGCCATTTCAGCGGCGGTTAGTGTTGCCGGAGGTGTCACTTGAACGTCGGCGTCCTCTGGAGCCGGTGCGGTGGCGACATCATGTCTGGCAAAACCCGGCGTACGTTGATGATGTGATGCATCCTGCTTCATTGATTCCTGACGCACGGGACTGGAGTGATCAAAATCTGACGAGACGCGAATTTAATTTATAAAATTTCAAAGATGAACCGTGGTGTTGGTACCTGATTCGCGTAGGAGGCTCTTGATGCCGCCACTGGTGTGGATCGACCGGAGGATGCAGCAGTGCGTAACCGCTGCTTGCGGGCGAAGCTGTCTTCGTGTGGGCGTCCCATTAGGCCTGAGGAGACGGAGTGCGTAGAGTAAATTTCACAACCGGTCACTGAACTTGTCCCGAGTTCTCATCCCGGTCCCGGTACTCTCAAAATGCACGTCTAGGTCCCTGAACTTATCCCGAGTTCTCATCCCGGTCCCGGTACTCTCAAAATGCACGTCTAGGTCCCTGAACTTGTCCCGAGTTCTCATCCCGGTCCATGAATTTGCTAATCTGTTTCATATAGGTCCAAATCTCTATAACATGCGCACCAAACAGTACGATTAAGTGAACTGATTAGGTGGGGCCCATATGGTAGTCACACCTCTCCCTTCTCCCTCCTCCCTCTGTATGGGCGCCGCCGGACCCCACCCCTAGCGTCCGTCGCCACCCGTGCGCCTGCGCTGCCACGATGGACCTCAGCTCCGCGCCGCCCCGGTCCTCGTTCATGCCCCAACCGCCGCTTGGCCACGCCGACGGTGGACCCTGCATCCCCGCCGCCCCTCCACCGGCCCCACGCCCTCCCTACCCAGCCGCGCTGCCGTCAAGGCCGTCGTCCCACGCGACCCTCGGCTACCCCGTTCCCTGTGGATGTCGTGCCACCCCGAGGGCGGCGCCCTCCATGGCCACCACCGCCGGCGCGCCCTGGCGGGCGAGCCCCGCTCCGGTCCTGGTCCCGGTCCAGCGCCCGCGGGCCCGCACAGCGCCGCCCCGGCCGGCGAGCCGGCGACGCCCTCGCCCGAGCCTGCCCCCTTCCCCATTCTCAAGGTTGAAGATGGCCATGGCCATGGGCGGCGACGTTGGGAGCAAGAGAGGGAGAAGGGAGAGGTGTGACTGGCATATGAGCCCCACCTATCAGTTCACTTAATCGTACTGTTCGGAGCGCATGTTATGGAGGTTTTGACCTATATGAAACAGATTAGCAAGTTTATGGACCGGGATGAGAACTCGGGACAAGTTTAGGGACCTAGACGTGCATTTTGAGAGTACCGGGACCGGGATGAGAACTCGGGACAAGTTCAGAGACCGCTGGTGAAATTTACTCGAGTGCGTAGTAGGGGCATTTAAGAAGGCATCGATACGTCGTTCGGCAGTATCAATGCGTGAAAGTGAATGCGGTGATTGCAAAGCAAAAAATCACGTAGATGCGTTAGTGGGATTGGCAGCGTATTAATGGCAGGATAATGTATTGGCTTTAACTCCCGAAGATGGTGCTATGGAGTGGCTCAATCCGCTATCATTAATTTGTTTTACTAGTATTAAAAATGTAGTATACTGTAGATAATGGGGTGCGCACTTTCCGTTGCTTGCGTGAAAATTAGATCGGGAGTAAAAAAGCTAGTGTATTGGAACAGTGTTATGGCACCGTAAAAAACTGCTTCCAAGACTGTGAAATTTATTTCGGATTATTAAGGGGTGTATCTTTTCAATGGCATTGATTAATATATATGGAATCGGTGGTGGTGGCAGTAATTAGCGCAATGTGATTTTACTCGCCGGAGTGCGCCCGGCGCCTCTGGAGTGTTGAATAGTATTCAACACCCGTGTGTGGAATAGACTATATATATATAGTCTATTCTACTCGTAGGGTGTTGAATATTTACTACTCCACCAACACGCACCACATTCAACGCAATTAAAAGCAACGCATGCAAACCAAAGCTTTTACAGTCTAAAAACAACCTTTTACTGGCCATTGATTGCTATTTATTGGTGGCACATAAAACATGCATTATTGCCGTATCTATTATGGTCATTTTGCTCTATAATTGGTGGCCATTAATTAGCCATTATTAATTTTGTTTATCTTAATACCCTCCTCCACAGTCAAAACTGCTAAGCAATAATGCATAGATTATAATAGCAACCATAAAAATTTCAGCGGGACCATAAAATGCCAATGGTGCAAGGTATATAAACAAAGGGTAATCAACCAGCTTTCACCACCACCATCCATCACCTTGTGGATACAGTAGGTTTCATCAGCTTTCACGAATCCGGCAGGCGACAGTCATCAGCCGACGAAGCCACATTTTGTGGATACAGTAGGTAAGTCAGGCTACCACATTTCATCATCCTGCTCCTAATTTCATTGAATCGTTGCCTCCTAGATGCAAGCCGCATCGAGGTCCGAACCTCTCTTCAAGGCGGGCACCAATCTCACCACCGACGTCCACCAATTTGGTAGCAACACGGAGCGCCCATCAGTGACGGTAGCAGGTTAGTTCGTATGCGCCCTCAAATGCTTTCAATTGGTAGTTCATCTGCTGCTGTACACCCCACATGCATGAAGTTCTACTGCTCCTGTGTGTTCGAGCAGAGGGCAACTGAGTAGTATTTTCACACTTTTGAGTAGTATTGTTCTATAAATGAATGATAAATATTGTAGCAGTAATTTTTTGCCAATGGTTAAATCAATTGGGGCAATATCCAAAATAGTAGTAGTACAAGCAATACTGTAGTAGAAATTTTCATAGCATCAAAAAATATCATTGTGTTTCCACGTTGCAAGGCAAATGCATGCTAGAGTAGTATTTTTTATAATTCAGAGTAGAATTTGGTTCTTATTCAAGTAGTATTTTCACACTTTTGAGTAGTATATTGTTTTTTATAAATGTGAGTAGTATTTTTTTCTTACTGAAGTAGTATTTTCCACAATTTAGAGATGTACTTTCATAATTTTGAGTAGTATCTTTTTATAATATAGAGTAGTATTTTTGTTCTCTATAGTACTTCATAACTTGCGAATCATGCAACCATTAGGTCATGCTTACCACGCAACTAATTTCTAGTTGCTTATTGGAGTCAATCGAAACTAATATGGAAATCGCAAGACATAAGTATCGCTTAGGAGTAATTTACAACTTTATTAGTATGTCAATTGCTAATATTTTCTGTTGGCCAAAGTATCTTCATAGCAAAAGCAGCTTGACCTCTTTGTTTCTAATGTTGTGCAGATAACCTTGTATACCTTTTGTTGGAGAAGCTGCAAGCTAGAAGGATGCAGGGACAGATACATGCATGGATGTTTATTCGCTTTCTTTTATTCTTAGAATGAGTGTAGTCAAATTTTGTTCATCTGTGTATATGAAGATATCTAGGAGTAATTATTAGTTGATTGTATAAATATTACTTATCAGTACATTTATAATTACTCCCTTAGGTGAAAAGGAGTAAGTACTCTTTGTATCACATCCTTCGCTTACAAACTAATTCTTATTCCGACGACTAATTACTCCTCTCCTTTGGCTATGTAGTCCATTCACTTTACAAAATAATTTGTTTCAAAAGAAAACTTTGGTAAATAAAATTGAGTCAGGTTATGTCTAACTACTTTTTTGTATGAATAATTAACCTGGGCAAATTCACTCCTTTATTCCCATGACTAACTTTTGCAAATTACTCCATGTCATTTTGGTGGAGAAATTGGCCATTGGGGTAAAAAATAACTGCACCCGTGCGCAAGCAAGTCTTAACTGCACCTGAAATCCCTTCATCAACTGGAATGAACCTTCATGGAGAACTCACTCGCCGCATGAAAAAAAAATCATGCATGCACCATTAAGGTTTAATCAGTCTTAAATCCTTGGGGAGATTATCATGCCGGCCCAATGGTCAGGTGACCGCGTCGTTGAAGGCATTGACAACCTAGCATTCAAATGAGTAATAAACCGGAATCATAACTAAAATGCTGCACAATTTTTACTACTCGCAATGAACAATAGTAAAAAAGTCATCTAGAGGGCTTGTCGGAGCTCCGCTAAAAACGGTAGTACGCGCTGAATATTACAAACTCATTTTGGGATTTTGTATGATGGATTTCGTGACAAATTACGGTCACATGATCTCACTAGAGCTCCAAGAGCTAGCTGCTGTCAATTTTTACGGCTGCCGCACAAAAATAATGGATTTTACGGTCGCGGAGGCTTGCTGGACCTCTGGCTGCAAGCGTCGCTGGAGCGCTTAAATCAAAAAGGCATACACTCTTTGTCAATTGGGAAAATACTTGTTACATTTTGAAAGAAATACTCCTATTGTCAATTGAAAAATACTCCTGTTATTTGCAAAAATAACTTCATGTCACGCTCCAGTAAAAGAAACTCTACTCATACAAAATTTCATGCTAATGGGTGGTCAACTGCACATTACGACACGCAACAAATATTTACTTAATTACTTCTTGTGAAATTAACTTTCTATGTATTGGAAAATTACTTTTAAAATATTGTCAAGGGCCCAAATCCATGCGTACATTGCTCCCTGCACAAATCTCGCCGGACAATTTTAAAGCCCATTCGCACAGCCTCACTAGCCGTGGTGCGCATGCAAGCATTAATTCCGGCCGCGAACAAGCCATTAAATCTCTAGTCAAATATGCATTAAAGCACTAGCATGCTCGCTTTTTTACTACCCGCATAGTGTGGCACCGTAAATTCAGCTCGCCGGAGTAGGGGTGGCGCTCCGCCCACCCGGGGTGCTGAATAGACCAGTTTTATATATATATATATATATATATATATATATATATATATATATATATATATATATATATATATATATATATATATATATATATATATATATATATATATATATATATATATATATATATATATATATATATATGTTTGCTGCTGCTTGCTGCAAGTCCTTGGGCTGCAGCTGTGCAGCAAGCAGTTGCTGCAGCAAGCAATATCCTATCAGCAGCAACCCAACCCCCAGAAACATTCTAAAACACAAGTTCACAAAATAGTGGGGGGAATGATTGGCAGCATGTGCTTACTTGGATCCACCCCATAAACTGAGTCACCAAAGCAGGACGTTTCTTGTACTCTTTCCAATGCTTGAGCACGGGTATGTGGTTCCTTACTGTAATGTTGCATTCAGTTGCAAACTTGGCAGCAATAAAAGGTACAAAAGGTTTTTTTCTTCCTTCATTGATGACAAGTGGCAGCTTCCCACGCCGAGCTCGGGTAAATTTTTGCAGACCATGTCCCATGATAGGTCCCCGCTCCCATTCCCGGCGCTCCACTCCTCCAAGTTTTAAAAGTACATTCAAAACACAATTAGTGAAGTAAAGCAAACATGTAACCAATCTGAAATATGGCCAATCGATGAACAGACTATCCCCTTCATTTGTCTGGTTCTGTTCAACAGGATGTGTACTGCCATCAGCTCCATCGTCGTGACCCATGAGTGGGTTTTCATCATGCTGGTCCAAACCATCTAGGAAAAACAGCTAGTAAGAATGCATTCATCATGCAATGAAAAGCATTATCACGGTAACAAAGCATCACCTTCATTGGCCATTGGGTTGGGTCCATCGGGCGGAGGAATAGAAGGTTGGATGGGGACAACATCTAAAAAAATTGCAGCAAGAGTTCGTTCATCATGTAATCAAACTAATAGAATTACAGTAGTGAACATTGTAGTAGAACTAACCTTCCGTAGATTTGCTCATATTAGGATGGGATGGGGGTGGCGCATCAATGTCACTTCTTGTCAGTGAAGGATGCCGCTGCGCATTGGCTCTTTTTGACCTTGTCACTGTAGTAGACTCTACTGCAAAAACTCTTTTATGATGACCTTTAAACCTTAGAGCACTTGTAGGCATGTCAGTTTCTTGTCTGCGACTCATTTCCTTAAATGCAAAAAGAAGAGAAGTAATCAGGATTTATGTTACATTAGCAGCAAACAAGAAGTTAAACCCTAACAAAGTTTCCCCAACTCAGCTATTGCTTCATAAATATCATGTTCCAAAAATCCTCTCATCGCAACTAGTAGGATTCTTTGCAAAAAAATGTGACAATCGTGTGTTTTTAGCCCTTGAACACTAGTCCCCTCAGCATTTACACATCTTGTGATGTTTGAAGCAAAGGCATATGGAAACTTCACTTGTCTTAAAAAATCACAGAAGGCCATCTTTTGTTTGTTGGATAAGGTATATCTAGCATTAGGCATCTCATATGAATCTCCATGCTCTCTAATATGCCGCTCCTTTTTAATTCCCAAATCTACCAGATCAAGCCTAGCTTTCAATGTGTCCTTTGTCTTCCCAGCTATTTTGAGAATTGTCCAAATTAGGTTTTCCAATATATTTTTCTCAATGTGCATGACATCGAGATTGTGCCTTAGCTTCAATTTATGCCAATATGACAACTTCCACAAACTCATCATTCGGCTCCAAATTGGCACACGACCCCTTTCCATGCTGGAATGCTTCCTTTTCCCACTTCCTTCTGGATTCCCAGGTCTAACATCTTTCACTTTCTCCAATTCAGCCATCATCTCTTCTTCAGAGAATTTACCAGGTGGATCATTGCTTTCATATAGGCCGATAAACTCATTGTTTCTAAGCAAACGATGACCCTTTGGAAGGAAGCGGTAGTGCCCAAAATAGCCAATTTCGCTCCTCAGGCCATATGATAGAGGGTCCTTGTCACAGTGAATACATGCAAAATAGCCTTTTGTTGTACGCCCGAAAGAGTGCTCAAAGCTAGGTAATCATGGATGCACCACAAAACAGCAGCACGAAGTTTAAAACTTTTGTCAGTTCTAGCATCATAAGCATCCACACCTTTCCAAAGCTCAAGTAAATCATCTACATCAAAATCCTTCATGAAATTTGACTCATCCATACATGCCCAAGGTGGAAGGTTGTATGGCACAACAAACACGGGCCACATGCTGTATTTTGTGTTTTTCTCTGAAAAAGGATTGAACCCATCAGTAGCAAGGCCTAGTCTAATCTTGCATCTCCTGCAAATTTCGGAAATTCTTTGTCAAAATTTTTCCAGGCTTCACCATCAGCTGGGTGCCTTAGTTCCTTCTCACTTGGCAGCCGCTTTAACAAATGCCACTGTGCTTCTTCTGATGTTCCTTCGTCGCAAACATCCTCTTCAGCCTAGGTGCCAATGGAAAATGCCGCAAAACTTTCTGCGGGATCTTCTTTTTCTCAGGGTCTTTCCATCTTGAGAGACCACAAACAGGGCAATTGTCAAGACTGCCATACTTCTTTTTGAATAGTACACAATTATTGAAGCAGACATGTATAGAGTCATATCCAAGACCTAATTCCTTTAGAATACCCTTTGCTTCAGCATATGATTTGGGCAAAGCTATTGTGTTCTGGGAATGCTTCAGACAATAGCTTCAATATTGCAGTAAATGCTGAATTGCAGATCCTATACAAACACTTCATATGAAGAAGCCTTACCACAAAGGAGAACCTTGAAAATTTGCTACAACCAGGATAAAACAGTCGCTTTGCCTCTCTCATGGCTATTTCCAAAAATGAATTCTTTTCAAGAGGTTTTGGATCACTATCTTGGTTTTCTGCCCTGGCTTCTACCACACTTTGTAGTTCTCCTAGAAGCCCGTGGAAATGGTCAGCACCATAGTTGTCATCCTCTGCCATGGCTTCCATAGGTATGGAACCCTCACCATTATCTTGCTCATCAATAGGATGCTCAATGATATCTGCATGCAAGCTCTCTCCATGATGAATCCACCGAGTATAGCTACTGTCCATGCCATTCCTCAACATGTGCTGCTTCACAAGAGGCTGCCTTAGGTACTTGTGATTAAGGCATCTACTAAATGGGCATAGAATTTCAGCATTCTCAGAAAATTTTCCTTGAACAAATCTCATAAATTGGTTGACACCATCAATATATTCAGGAGAAAGCAATCTGCCATACACCCAACTTCGATCCATCTAGTCAAGGATTGCAGAAAAACAAATCCAAATAAAAAAGTTTGCACCAATTCAAAAGCTATATCTAACAAAATCAAGAAGTAAATCACTGGGATATACCTGCTAGTCGGTGGGGGAAGAAGGGCTGCCTCCGGCGTTGTCTTCAGAGCAACAAACTGTAGAGGGCTGCCTCCGTCTCGCTTGGCCAGGGGAAAGTAATGACAGGGGGCAAGGGTGGTGGGCGGCGGCGGCGGCCGTGGTGCTAGTCAGCGGTGGCAGGCGTAGTAGAGGTCAGCAGTACTTGCGGCCATGGTAGTGGTGGGCGATGGTGGCAGTGGCGCCGGTGGCGGTGGGCGACGGCGGCGGCTGCGCCGGTGGTGGTGGGCTGTGGTGGCGGCGCCGGTAGAGGTAGCGTTTGATCTGAAAAACTCCAATGATCTGAATTTCAGGTAATTCCCACGCCAACTATCTGTTAAATAAATAAAAAGCTATGTTTGAACACAACGATAGCTCGGTGGTAAGTCACGAGACTCCAAAGCCGGCGGCCAGCGTTCGATTCTCAAGCGGCAGCCAGTTTTTTGGCGATTTCTTCCTGTCACGAAACATGGGCCGCGCATTGTGTGGAGATGGCCCCTTAAAAAACTGATAAATGGACCGCACAGATGGGCTCTCAAAAAAATGATGGGCCGTGCAGCTCAGTCCATGACGATATTTAGAAAATGTCACTAGGTGGTTCTTGATCCATGACTATTTAGAAAATGTCACTAGGCGGTTCTTGATCCATGTCGATATTTAGAAAACATCACTATGTATTGGGCCATTTCATGATGTTTTTGATAATACGTCACTACCATATGGGCCTAATATCCAATGATGCAGATCCATGACGAAAAACCTGCAAACGTCACAGGTTAAGAATGATTATGACGTTTTCTAAAACTGTCATGTACAATCCGTCATAGATTAAAGGATTTCTTGTAGTGATGGAATCGTGCGCACTCGCTGTTGTGGCCGTGCGCTCGTTGCGGCCTCGTCCACCTTGATTACTGGATGAGTTCTACGATTCGCAGCATCGACGAGTTCGATTGCGCCGCTGCGGGACGTGAAGCGCGAGAGGGAGGAAGGTGGAGTGGAGTGGAGGAAGGTGTGAACAACAAGTAGAAGAAAGAAGAAACAGCAAGATGAAAATAGTAAAATTACATTGCTCATAGTCCCCGACAACAAGCTAAGTACGTAGCTAGCTAATTGCAGCATAAACGTCTCTTCAATTTTTTCTTAATTAATAATCACTTCTTCATTTTACTTGGTGCTCCAATTATTGTCTGAAAGTTATTTATGAATCACCAGAAATTCTAGAAGCTGTGATGAACAGATTATCTCATTTTGATGAAATTTCCACAAGAAATCAACCTGCACTCCAAATGTTTCATTCAAACCACGTGCTAGCCATTGACCTTCTCATCACACAGAAAAGATATAAGGAATAAACAATTCTATGTTTTGTGCTTGTGGTTTCAAACCAATAAATATTATAAGATATCAGTCACGCTTAACATGATATATATATTTTTAGAACTTATTTCCAATATTAATGTAATTAATACTTCATTCAATATACTTATGAGTTAAAATCTAATTGATTTTTTAAATCACGTGCATGTCGTACGTGCGTCTATACTAATAAATGTTAAATGAAAATAGTGAAACCTCTCGACGATACTTTCCGACTATTTTCATTCCTACCCCAGCGTAGATCGACCTCCGACCAAGGTTTTTTTAACCGACCGGTCGCCTGAAACCGCCGGCCTCCGGTTCCGGTATACTGGACCGGTTTGACCGGTTATCGGAAAAAACCGGTCAAATTCAGATTCAAATTCAAAAGTGTCAGTTCAACCGGTTTCAACCGGTTTGGTCCTTAAACCGGTCTGGTCCGACAGTTTTAGAGTGGTTCCCCAGTGTGAAATAAATGAAAATTTTGGCATGAGCTATGCACATATTAATGTAAAATACCGCACCAAAGCAATAATTTATAATCATGCATACAAATACAATAGTAATAAGCATGCATACGAATACCATAGTCATAATCGCGCATACAATTACAGTAGTCACTGATACACATTAATAAAAGTTCAACGTAAGAATGGGAAGACCCCCATTTGGGACGTCGTTTGGTATTCGGCGGTGGACATCACATTCAAACCTCGCACTCTAAGCAGCTTAGCCTTCTAGTCTTGCCAAGATTGTCCTGTCCACGCCGATATTGTCTCCCATTCCTGAACTAACATAGTGTAAAAATAGGGGTCTTTCCATTCATACACCCATCTCGTCGGTGGTTGCATGCTGATGTCAGGTATGGGATAGTGAAAAGAGTGCGAGGTATCGCTGTAGGACGAAGAAGAATACTGTGGAGTGTCGTAGTCCGTCGGTCCAACCGTTCTCCTCTGAGATTCCGGTGCTCCATGGTCGGGGTTCTGAGTAGCATGTGTGAACTGAGTCTCCCCTGCAATTAAGCATATATCATAATTAGTACTCATAGTCAGAAACATGTGTGCATATGTATGTGCAATGTATACCTGTGAAACGAATGGGACCACCACCACTACCACCAGCACCATAGCCACCACTACCACCAGCACCACGACCACCAGCATCAGCACTGTCACTATCATTACCATCATCAGTCGAGCTGCTATCCCCAGTCTCCTGATACAGTGGACTACGCTCACCATCGCCATCATCAGTGGAGGTGTCGCTGTTCACTGATTTTGTTGCTGCTTTTCTTTTTTGTTTTTTACGCTTCGGGTCATCCTTCGTAGGCCCCTTCTGGAACTTCCTCTTCCCTAGGTCAGTGTCACCCACATATCTACGTGCCCAATCGCTGATGCAATCATCCCCCGTAGCCTCACGTAGATCTGAGAGGTTTATTTGATCCCTCACAATATGGGACAGGAGAGGGACGTCCCCGTCATCACCATCCTCGTCCAGAACTAGAGCCCGGTTAGATCTACCATATTCCATCCATTCCTGCACCGGATAATTCTCATCATAGAATGAAAGATGGCCTAGCTGGTCAATAAAATCACATTCTTCACGCATCGATGGGCCGGAGACCTCCTCAAGTTGCAGACAAAGGTTGTAGTTGACACAGACCAGCTTGTTAAGTTTTTTGTGCGACAACCGATTGCGAACCTTTGTATGCAGCAAGGCAAAAGTACTAAAGTTCCGCTCTCATCCACTGGATGAACAACAATGTGAAACAAGCCGCATGTCAAGGTATTGCAGCTTTGGAATGCTTGATCCGAACATCATCCACCAGGACGCTGCATGTGCAACCAAGTATGTAAGCAATATATTCGAATAGAGAAAACAATAATATCTTACGGACTAACTCTTACATGGGGATGTCTTTGGGTCCATCGCCATTCTCATTTCCATTTCACTGCCAAACTCGCCAACCTTCTGCCGAAACACCTCAAACTCCTGCAATGCCTGCACAGCGCTCTAGACATTCGTCATGCGCTCAAATGTATCCTTGAGTCCACGAAACATTTCTTGAGTTGGATCCATCGTATATGAATACATCGGATTTAGGACAGCAGCTGCAAAATATAAATCACTTCAAATAAGCATAAAGTCAATAGAGCTTCAAAATAGATGACTCGTACAGTCTTACCTGGACCGACATACGTGCCTATGAACACGTCACGCATCCTTTGTCCGAAACCTTAAGATACTCAGTCCGAGTGGAAACATTGTTTCCAAAGAAAGACTCCAGCTCCTGTCTCGTATTCTGGTAGGCCATCACGACTTCGCACATGTTGGGCCGCTTGTCCTGATCAGCGAAGCGAAGGAACTTGTATATTGCTTGAACTGTGTCGATGACATATATCAATCCGTCCCACCACTCCAAACTTGAAAACCTGGAATGAGTAAATCTACCATCTTCGGTATCTGCCCATTTGCTTTGTAAAAACTCAGTAGATGCCATCCATTGCATGAAATGATCACGTTTCCGATAGATGCTCTCTAGGAACATGTAGTTGGTTACAAATCGAGTGGCATTCCACTTGACCAACTCACCACTGATTGCGTTCTTCATCATTGTATTCAACTTACCATGATTGTGTAACCAATTTGAAATTCGCTTGCATTGCTTGGTCGTACCAGAATGTTCAGGCCTTTGAGTTATATCCTTCAACATCAAATTGACGGTGTGTGCTAGACAAGGTGTCCAAAGAATGTGTTCATACACCTCTCCTAGTGCCTTGCAAGCTTTCTTGTAGTTCGAGCCGTTATCGGTGACTATATGCACGACATTCTCCGGTCCAATCTCGTCCACCGCCTTTCGAATCTCATGTCAAAATAGGCAGAATCTTTAGTAAGTTTCAAAACATACTCAAAGCGAATGAAACATGTTTAGGGGCTACCTTGAGCAAATATGTGGCATCTTGAGTTCTTCCACTCGCATCAATAGACTTGTGAAACCACATAACCCCATTGCAATATATCAAAAAGTTGATGACACTCATCCTCGTCGGCCCAGTCCATAAATCACACATCAACGTGACGCCAAATAAGGGCCAGTCTTTCTGAAACTTTTCGTACCTCGTCTTCAAGTCTTGCTTGTTCTGATCAAAGTACTTGCCATCAATATCCCGTCCAGTGGGTGATGCGATATCTTCACCTGCAACCATATGGAAATCATGAGATACGGGAATGTAAGCTCATAGGTGTCATACGAATGAAAGAAAACTTACCCCACTTCTGTGTCTCCCTGACCGCGCTGACAAAGTATGGATTGTCAGCCTGTCTTCCAGGTACTCCCGCAATATGAAACAACTTTGACCAAGCTTTACCAATAGCTTCCTTTGCATTCATACCCTTCTGCGTCCAGGAGCCTGTATCAATCCTTGGTTGCGTCATTCCTCTTCTTCCATCGGATGCCAAGTTATAGTCCTCCACCGCAGGACACTCTCTGCGAAGCTGCCCTTCGAAACATCCTCTGCATAGGATCCCCCCTCGTCGAACCACTACCCCCTCTATGCTCGTATGCACCTCTCTGTTCCACCCCCGTCGGTACTCTGCTTCCGCTCTCGATAGGTCCATGGCACGCTGCAGCTGAGCCTCCTCATCTTCTTCTTCACCGGGATTGTTTTCCTCTGCTGCAGCCTTCTGCCGTCTCAACCTCTCTCGAGCCCGGTCAGCAGTTGCATTCCTAGCCCTCTCAAGGTCACGCTGAAAGTACTCCCGCACATTTGGTGGCACATTCCTGCAATGGACCACCTTCGCCCCGCGCCCAGCCAAATGTTGTTTCAATCTAGTTGCACCACCTCCTCCATTGTGCGTGTTACAATAGTTGCATCGCCATCTAGGATAAAGATTTTCACCATGTTCCCATACAACATCTTTATCTCTGCCTGACATTGTCTATCTGCATAAATAGACAACAAAAACATATCAATCACATAAATAAAATCTACGTAAATCAAATATACACATAAATCAAATCTAAGTGGCTAAGTCATACACACACCTAAATCATACACCTAAATCTTACCTAAATCCTAACTACACCTAAGTTATACACATAAATCTTACCTAAATTCTAAAACAAATCATCTAATATTCTAAATCAACTCATAGGAAAAAAAACCTTCGGGCGGCTTACCGCCGCTCAGCGCCGGCTTACCGCCGCTCAGGGCCAGTAAACCGGGTGCGCGCGCGGTTTACCGGTGGCGCACGCCGCTGACCGCTCGGGGGCCGGTAGATCCGCGGGTCCCCCGGCTAACCGGAGCAACCGCCCGGCTTACCGCGCTCTTCAGTCGGCTAGCCGGCGGTGAGCGCCGGACGGGGGCGTGGGGCGGCAGAGAGGGAGGGGACTGAGGGTTCGAGAGGGGGGAGGCGTGGGAGTGAGGGTTCTGGCCTATTTTTTTTCTTTTTTGTTTAAATTCAAATACCCGCAAAGTATACTAAATGAACGAATATTTAAAAAAATTTGACGCCATTAAATTCGTCTCATCTTGAAGTATTTTTTTTTATTTTTTTGAATTCAAATTTAAAATTTAAATTCAGGCTGATTCGAAACCGGCAAGTACCGGAACCGGTGCGGACCTGTTATCGTGGTTTCCGGATCGATTTAACCGATTACTGCCGTTTCGCACCGGTTCCGGTCGGTAAAAAAAAAACCTTGCCTATGACCTATCTGCGGAGGCGGATCCTGGGTGCTCCCTCTTCAGAGCGCAGAGCCGAGCGAGCCGTGAGCGTCGATTCCCTTCCGTGGACACGCGGCGCCAATCGAGGACGGGTGGAGGATATTTGTGGTCCGTCCCTACGGAATTTTCCTCCCCCTGGAGTGTCGACGGCTCCGCGCCGTCCTCGCCCTGCTCCGCCGCCGCTTCCCAACCTCATCGCCGCCCTTCCGCGCCTCAATCCGATTCAAGGCGCTATTTCGGTATTTCCACCAGCTGCTCCTCCTTTTCTTCCTCTCTTCGGCGCCTTCGCCGGCCACAGCGCCCCCACCTGGACGGGCGTGGAGCAGGGATCCAACCCCTGCCTGCGTTGATCCAATCTCGTGCAGTGCTGGTAAGGAAACCCCTGCCCTAGCTTTGGTTCCCACAAGGTCTTCTCTTTGCTGGGAGCCCTCAAATCCATTCCCGTCCTCTCCAATTAACCTTTTCTTTTTCTTCCGCGGATTGGTTCTCTGTCAGTTTATTTATTTTGCAAAAAATTTACTCGTGGGGTTCAGGTGAATCCCCACACCACACGTTAAGCCGGCCCTTGCCTAATCCGCTCACATCTCATACTCTTGGCAGAGTGAGAGGATAAGTTAAGAATGGCTGCGCGGAGCACTTCCATGGCCTCCGAGGATGATTATGAGGTAGGGAAGAAATGAGTTACAGCTGTTGCTCTGTTTTCTATTTTCTGTAGGATCACATTTACTAATTTAGAAATGCGTGGAGGTACGCCTTTACTGACTAATTGCTGGTAAGTGGATGAATAGATGACATTTTCACTACTATAGTGTAAATTACTTAGGCAGTCGAGCAGAAGTTGATTAACTATTGTTGTTGGATGAGTTCTTCCTTTTTTTTTGGTTTCTAGCTAGGTGGAATTATTGATAGATGACTTCACTGATTAGCAGAATGGAAAACTTATCAATTGTCACCACATTTTTTTTTGGAGGATTCATAGAATCATAGTCTGCAAAAGAATGAGTGTACAGAATTATGAACAGCTAGTTGCTTGAGAGCAGTGTGAAATAGACCATGATGTAGAATCATGTGGCAGCAGAATTACGGGGTTGGGTAGAGGATGCGACCCCATCCACAAAGTAACAGTATATTTTTTGTCACATCTGTATAGATCTAAATTTACTCTGAATTGTGATTGTATGTGCTCTTATAATCAGTGATGTGTTGCAGACTGAACAAAAGAAGCAAGCTGCTGCAGATGTTCTTTTCCACTATTCACAGTTTGTTATGGTCTGCATTGGTGAGGACGTTCGCCCTACTGATCTCAGGTTGCATCTTATGAAGGTATATTTGTTATATGGGGTTCATCTATCTTTTTATCATGGTTGACCTTTGTGATTTCACCCATCTTTGTGCATTGATCATATTTTTTTTTCTCTTTTTGAAGAACTGCTCCCTGAGCAGATAAATGCTTTGTTCTAGTTAGTTTCCATCTTATTTTCTGTTTAACATTTGCTGGTGCCAGTGCACTTTAGTTTTTCTAAATGCTAAAGTTGAGATGTTTTTCACCAGAGTAGGTCTATTTAACATGGTTTGCTGTCTTCCCCACTGAACTGTTTGGTTGCACAGTGATGGGTCTATAATTTGTACAAAAATCTGTACAAGAATCAGATGAGCGTATGATTTTTTTTTTTTGCTATGGCTTTGAACTGTTATTTACTAGTCCCATTATTCTCACCATCTCCTTCTGATCCTAAGAAATAGCTACTCTTGAATGTTCACTTGTTGCAACCAGTAGTAATTTCACAAAATCAGCTGGCTCCAATAAGTTGAGAGGTAAAAAAATCTACAGATAACATCTTATTAATATTTGTTTTAAGTGACATCAAGAGGGGTTTAGGAGTCTCATGAGTCATGACATATGTGATCCTATATGACAAGTTCGTTGACTTTTGGTATAATTTATTCTGTTTTCCTATTTGCCACACCCATGCATTGACATTATTGACCAGGTTCTTGCCTGATTCAATTTTCTCTATGAAACATTTCTTCTAATTGCTTTGAATTGTTAGTATCACATCAGTGGCTTTTATGTTCTATTATCCACAAATGGTTGCCTTTTGTAAGATGCCTTGCACTCTTGGCAATTGGTTATGTTGGTTCATGTATGCGGACCTGAGACAGAATTAACTGATATGTCTGTTGATCTAACTTTCTCAAACTCAAGTGCAGTTATACCTCAGCATATATTAAGGTTGAGTCTTAAAAATAATAAGAAAGAAGAGACTGGATTTTGAGGTTTATGCTTTTATCACCACTTTGTCAGAAAAACTCTGAAATGATGACCTTGTTCGCAAAAGAGTATCCTTCCTTGAGAACACACTTGTGGCACTGTATCTAGTAACTTAAATGTCTAGTGCATATAAACTCAAATGAGAGGAATCAAATAAAACTGGGTGGTATTAGTGTCATATTTGTGTGTTGGCTTGCATGCTATTTGATATGGAAGTTCCACAATTTATAGGGTATAAGGTGAAGTGCGCGCATTTAGGGTCTGCACATCAGTGACTGGATAGTTCATAAACTGCATGATGGTTTGGGTGTTCCAAACTGAACAGGTTTAGCACAATGTCTGGGGTATACAATATACAGTTTGTGATGCTTTTGCAATCTGTTTGGATAAATAATAAGATTTGATCCATGCTGTGATTCTTTTCACTTTATGATGCAATTCTAAGCTATTTATGATGCAATTCTTTTCTTGAAGCTTTGTGTCCATAAGGCTCATATACGATGCTAATTTACATTCATTGGATCTATCTTTGCTTCAGGAAGTTTCAGGAATGCCCACTTCCTTGAAGAAGGAGCCTCAACAGCCTGCTGCCTCACCTGATTCCAGCGGTGAACCATCGTCCTCTGGAACAATGAAAACTGAAATCTCCTAAGCTTCTTAAATTATCCAGTTCTGATCTCCTGCTGTTTCTTTGCACGGAGAAGAAAATGATGTTCAGATGATGAGGCCTACTTGTATCATAAGAATGTAAATATGTTAGTATCACATCGTTGCCTAGAATTTGTTCTTGTGACAATGCAGATGGAACATTGGTCTTCCTGATGCCCTGCTGTTCTGCTGCTCTATCTTCTGTCGTGTTACAACAGTCTGCTAGGTGATGTTTGTGATGACTGGAACCAACTACACATACCCGGACCACTTTGGGCAGTGGGTTGGGGTTGCATGGGACCAGACTTGGTGCGACAGGAACCTTTCTCTCCAAATTTCATTTCACAATTGTAAAACCTTTGATGAGTATCATCGACTTGAATTTAAAGGTCCTCTAGCTTAGCGGTTAGAGCTTCCGAGTAGCACCCAGCAGATATGGGTTCGAATCCTAGTCGGAGTGAAATTTACGGGGCTGGTGTGTTAAAAAATTCCCTCACCGGCACAAGCTGGGGTTTGGGTATTTTCTTGATCCATGATTAAGGTTTCTTCTATCTTAATTACAATACCTTCGGGGAGGTCTTTCCCTGGTGGGTTAGTTTTTTTTTGAATTTAAAGAGAGAAGTTCAAAGCATATGTAAGTTAATTCGGCCAAGGATCATCAAACATGAATAAGTTTAAAGCACTCATGTAAAGTTCATCCGGCACATATAAATTCGTAGTAAAGTTCATCTAGCACATATAAATTCATAGTTCTATACGGTTCAAAGCACACTCTTGTGGCATACGTAGTTCAAAGCACACCCTTGTAGTATACACATTGGTTCATAATTCAATCACACACATAGTTTGACCTCACACATAGTTACATCAGACAAATAGTCCGATCTCACACTCGCACATAGTTCAATCACACACAATGGCGGAAATCAAGTTGCGGTATACTCAGGGTGGACCCAACGTGAGGGCAGGGGGCTCAAGCCCCCCTCACCAGAAACTCCATGGAAAGTAGAGAGAGAAAAAGAAATGGGGGCTGGAGGATGGAGAAGGAAGATGAGCCCTCTTGAAGCACAAATTCTGGATCCGCCACTGGCGCCTACTTTCTATTTCCCTCTTCCCTCTTACCAGAAGCTTAAGGAACTCCATGACCTGAGTATTTCAACCGTGAGTATTATATGTGATACAAGGATTACAAATGCATAGATGTGGATTAGAGAAATTACCTGGGAAGGGTCTTCTTATGTGTCGAAGGTGTGGATCTCCCTGGCGGCCTCTGAAACAAGAATTCCAACCCCACTAGTTTTTTCAGGGAGCGCTTGAATAATAACCAACAAATTAAGAAATCATGTAAAAAAGTTATTTATTTAGTGGTGCAGGGTTGTCCAGAAACATAACTCGAACGCATTTTTCATCTATCCTGTCATCACCTACGTATATAGGGAATACTTTTGCTAGGTCGCCTAGCCTAAGGTGCTCAAGGAGGTACAAGACAGCATCCGCTTTGTTCCAACGGATTGGTGGACAAACCTCGTAATCCTTGCAATAGGAAAAGCAAACTAATATAGAAATCACACTAATATACTCTTTAGTTGCAAAGAGTGACATTTAGGACCTCAGCACTACACCAAGATAACAATTTTATAGTTTTCGTTGTAATATATTTGTACCACAAAATAATTATTTTTGATATGAATCTACATGTATCATTTTGAAATATCCATATCCAATATGTAAACTGTAAATATAATTAAAGTTGACTAGGAAAGAAAAACACACCTTATGTCCTTCAGTCATCTTAAGACCACCCCCTTTGTTTGCAAAGACTTCCTCCACGACCTTTTGTACACGAAGGTGATCCTGTAAATAATAAAGAAGAAGATATTCATTATTTTTGTTATATGTTTGTTGCAATTCATATGATGACATGAAGCAGGAAAATTGCAAGCAAAATAGAATATAAGTTACCTCCGTTGCTACATTTCTAAAGTGGACAGACACCTGATACTTGTTCTCGACACCTGCACCATCTATTTCTTTCGTTGCACGCAACAGAGAGTTATAGACCTATTGTGCAAGTATACTATTTGTTAGACTTCAATTCTATAGATTAGTTTGAACATTACTTTTGACAGATATATACTGTACCTCAGTGATTGCCGCCAGGTGCTGCTCTACAGACTGGTAGGAACCACGTTCTTCTTCAGTCTAAGGTAAATATACAAGTTCACATATCAACAAATTTATAGATCAAACGAATAGAAATAAAAAACAAACAATAAAACTTGTCTACTATGTCGTTACTGGTACTTGCAGTGGCCGTGGACAATTTAATGTCCATTCCATGGCTTCCCGCGTAGTTGATCTCGTCGATACCAACAAATTTGAACACCTACGAGGCAGAGTTAAAATAAAACCTGTAAATAGAGCACGCGTAAGTAAAACTGGTAGGGCTGGACAAGTTAAATATGCTTTTTTTTTTTGCATCTGCTAGGGGCGGATCCAACATGGGAGTAGGGGACTAACTCTCCCTAGACTCAATCCTGCGTCCGCCACTATCTGTCACGAAGTGCACCAGATGATAGCGAGCGGCATGGCTAAGTAAAAATTGTGAATTGTACTTTTTTGAAAAAAGAATAAATTGCTCACCTTTGCACCCGCCCTCCCGCTGACGATCGAGGTTCTGAAACACCTGATGACGTCTTGCAACGTGCCATCGTATCATTTACAATTGGCGACTAAGTGCCATCGCAGTCTAGAAAAAGGACGATTTCCTTGGACGTTACTAGCTGCACAACTTCCTGAAACCTTTCCAAAGCAGAAGGATGTGGGGCAACCTGTAACAAAACAGTGTGTCAACTGAATCTGGACTTCAATCAGAATTTATTTATATTGAAAATATCCATATCTGTACTACTATTCAAATGAAAATGTAAAAAAGTAATGCTAATTTTAGGATGCTACGTGCGAATTCGAAATAAAGTATTATATGCCATTTTTAGAAATAACTTTAAATTACTACCATTAAAGAAGGACGACAATGACTTATTATACTTGGACTGGTACTTGACCTATTGATTCACGTGCAACATTTTACTGCTGATGGTATAAAATCCAGTTTTTCTTGCAGTATTTTACCTTGACTGGTATTTGGCCTATCGATTCACTTGCAACAGTTTACTGCTGATGGTTTAAATCCATTTTTTTTTGCAGGGCAACTAAAGAAAGGGTTCTAAAGTCAGAACAAAGGTTAGTGTCACAAATGCGGGCCTCGAAGGTGTTCTACTAGGCTGCAGATATGGGTTGGTTGTAGGCCCAAATGGCTATAGAAAGGAGTGATAGAAAAAAAAAGAAAAGGAATAGTTGCAGATATGGGTTGGTTGCAGGCCCAAATGTCTAGAAAGGAGTGATAGAAAAAAAAGAAAAGGAATAGTTGTTTCACTATGCTGGCTCCAAGAGTTAGTATGGAATTAATCACAATCCACCCAGATCAAATGGGCTTCTGCAAGAGCCGAAGGATCTATGAAAGTTTCATTTAGGCAGCCGAGTTAGGCCAGTCTCAGTGGGAGTTTCATAGAAAATTTTATGACAATAAATATCATCAATTTTGCTGACGTGAAAAGGAGAGAGAAGAATAGAGTTTCATGGGATGTGAGGAGAATTTCATCACCATGAAACTTATCTAGCATGGTTACCTATTTTTCAGTTTAGATATCTGTGTCCATAAAACTTCTATTGAAATTGGCCTTAGTTCAAACTTATCACGAAAGACACATCCCTGCTGTTCCTCCAAATCTCGATTTTTGTAAAACTTTTGATTGTATTGAATGGTCAGCACTTGATGCTATCCTCGAAGCGAAGAATTTTCCTCAGAAATGGAGACAATGGGTTCAGAACATTCCAACCACGAGTCAGATAAGTTGTTCTTAATGGCACTCCTGGAGATTGGATTAACTATAAAAAAAGAACTGTGTCAAGGAGACCACTCTCTTGCTACCTTTTACTTCGCACTCCCTCATATGGAGCTATGGCCAGTGTCCTTTTGTCACCAGATTTACTCCGCACTACCTCATCCGGTGCCGGCTAACCAACTTTTCAACAAACGAGCTGCTAGAGTTCAATCTCTGGTGGCGTCAGTCACTCTTGGTCCCCAGTATTGTAGCAGAATCACCCAAATTAAATCAGCTGAGGTGCACTAATTATTATCTTAATAAATAATCAAGTTACCACACACTTAAAACGGTGTAATCCGACAATCTGTCGGGTAATTTCTGATTAAACTACTGTACTCCAGGATCACAATTTGCACTAGAAGTCTCGCACAAAGATGAGCACAGGTGATACAAGCATATAGAGATTCTCAAATTAATTTACAACACTAGTTTTACATAAAAATTTTGAATACAAACTACAGAGTTCAAACGTAGCGGAAATTAAAACAGAGTTCGAAATACAATACAGTAACTACGAACGACGATACAAGGTGAGCTCCACATCCTACCCATTGATGTGATGCCAACCTGCCCGAGCTTCACAGGGAAGATGGGACCGACTCGACTGTCCACCCAGGAGGAAGCGGTTGTCCAGTCCAGGACGCACAAGCCTTCTCGAAGCCAGCGGGGACACAACCTGCTCAGATGGGTTACAACAACAACCCTGAGTATACTAATACTCAGCAAGGGTTACTCGACTAGATGTGATAATGGCCAAAAAGCATAGAAAAACCTACAAATCTAGCCGATATCGATAAATTGTGAATAAATCTAGACGAGAAAATAGCGATACGCCCGAGATCAAAGCCTAGATGAATTTGATAACTTTTGAATAGATTTGAACAAAGCCACAGCGATACGCCCGGTAGCTAAAGCTCAAATATACTCGATAAAACAAAAACTCACCAGCAAATCAAATCGCTCGAATGTTAGACGTCCTTGATCAACTTGAAAGAACTCGTTGAAAAGAGAAAAAAAAGTGGCGAAGTCGCCGAAAAATAAAGTGCGAGGAAATTGTAAAGGGTTTGTTGTATTGGATGTGTATCAACTTTTTTCGGTCCCGTAAAACTGATATTTATAGTCTACGCTAACAAGTCCTAACCGATTACGGCAAACATATTACTTGACCTAAAAGAAAAAAGAAAAGGACTCCCTAAATTAAACTATAATAATATATTACAACCGACTCGCCAAAATCATGTAAAGTTCGGGCTTCCTTCCTTCATCCTGACTCGACTCGTCGACAACTCTCATCGGCCGATCACCAAAACGTATGGATCAGCATCTTCATGGAATATTCCTCTAGCCCATCGGCTGCAACTTCATCGGCCGACCCTGACCCTGTACATGTTTTAGTTTCTCGCAAATCGGCAATCTTTCTTCCGTGATATCACCTTCCTTGACACGTGTCAAAAACAGTGTCAACAGAATCGAGAAAGGACACATGGAAAAACTGGAAGATGACACATGATCGAAAACAAATTGACACGTGTCAGTTGCTCATATCGCCACATAGACTGTTACCAGCTTGCCACGTCGCTACCGTCTTTCGCGACACGTGTTGCTAGCAACGTTACCTGCCAGCGTGGACAAAGCCACGTGGAGCACCAGCGTCTCCCATGGCGCCTGCCAGTGCGGACGTGCACACGTGGATCCAGGCATCCAGTGACGTTTCAGTGACGCATCAGCGAAGCAAAAATGGTTTCACGACGAAATTTCCTTTCGTCGTGAAAAAATCATTTTAGTGACGTTTTGGCTATTTCGTCAAGGTAGATCTAACTCGATGCTTCGTTTTTGATGAACCAAATTTCGTCACTACTTGTCACAAATTCGTCGCAGGATTCTTTGCACGATGAATTTGGATCTTTCTGTGACGAAAGCTGTTCGTCATCGATGCATCGATTTCCACTAGTGATACCTGAGGAGCGCCGCCAAGTGTCAATTCCAAGTTTGGCTAACCCTGGCCGAACGATGAATTGGCAAACTTTGTGCCGCCGTATATTACTAAATCATACGGCGAACCACCCTTTCCACCAGTTGACGCTTACCAACGTCACCGCTGGAATCGGGTGATCCCGGACGGCAACTCCCACAGAGGTCAAGGGGGTGGTAGGTATTTCATAAACCATGAATAAATCCGTAAGCGTACGAAATACTATTGTAGCATTTTACCTAGGAGTACAACCGGGGTGTCATTTATATTTCCACAGGGAAGGCGGCAGTTAAAGATGCATAGGCTAGTTAGTAAACTAATCTTGATTGGATATTCATTTGCATAAAAAGGGGGTAAGGCTCCATTTGGATGTAGATATTTGAAGGCTTGGCATTGAATTGAGTTCAATGCCAAAGCAGAGTAGTATTGGTAATCGGGTCCAATACCAAATCCATTGTTTGGATGTAGATAAAATTGTTAGATAGAATCCAGCGAGTTAACGAATTCCGATTCATGTTTAGATGTCTATACCTTGGCATTGGGAACTAGACCATCTACTTCTCCTCTCTCACCACGCCGTCCGGCCTCCTCGGCGGAGCTCACCGCGCCGCCGCCGCCTCTTGGCCAGAGCTCAACCGCGCGGTCCGCCCTCCGGGTCGGAGCTCACCTTGCCGTCCACCTCTATAGGGCACAGGAAAGAGGAGGAGGGGGCGCCGGCCATGAGGAAGAGGAGGAGGCGCGCCGGCCGCGAGGAAGATGAGTAGTTGGAGGAGGAGGGGTGCCGGCCGCGAGGATGAAGTGGATCTGACCGCCGGCTGTGAGGAGAAAGGGGTGCCTGCGATGAGAGGAGATGGTTGCCGGCTGCCGATTGGAAGGAAGAGAAGATGCACCCGGGCGTGAGGAAGGAGGAATGCCACCGGCCGCGAGGAAGAAGGGGGTGGCGGTCGCTAGCAGCCGTCCCTGAGGAAGAGGAAGAGAAGGGGCGTCCGGCCGCAAGGAAGAAGGGAGTGCCAACCGCGAGGAAGAAGCGGGCATCGGCCGCCATGAGGAAAAAGGGGAGCGCTGGCCTCCGGCCGCGAGGAAGAGAAGGGGGCTCTGGTCGCGAGGAGGATGGGGCGGCGCAACGAGAGAGACGGGGGTCGGGGGCGGCGCTCCCATGCCCAATTCAGCGCAAAACCAAGGGGTAAGGCTCGGTATTGGAGGGCGTGGGGTGCGAGAGTGGCGAATACCGATTGGTATTGGTTTCCGTTTCCAATTCTGAATTCCAATCCATCCAAACAACCGCAATTGAAGCTAGCCAATATCAATTCCGAATTCAGAGGCTGAATGCCGACATCCAAACAGAGTGTAAGATAAATGGTATAAAGAGGTAGTGTGACATACAAGTTTACACTCAGCTCGAAACAAGGATAAAGGTAGGGAGAAAGGAAAAAAAGTTAGCAACTCGGGTCATATGTACTTAAGTTATCTATATCTATACTATCCCAAGATTACATTATCATTAGATTAAACTGGTACAACCGGTAGACCGCTACTAGCTTGACAGAAGAAGCCCGACCAAACCATACGACTCTTTATGGACCTCCTACCCTCAATCTGAATGTGGAGGATTACTAGGCACGGACAGGGCTATCACCACCTGCCGGCTGCCTCTACAAACAGTGGGAAAGGGCCACATCCAACAATGCTTAATTAAACGAGACACCACGTCTGCATTAACAAGCGATACTCTACTATCCCGGGTGGAGCCCTCACCCTTCGGATGGACAGACATCATACTAGAGCAAACATACAAATACTGGATCAGCTGTCAGAGTTCTAAGACTAATATGCTAATCATCTCAAGCACAGGGAAATAATGCAACCAAATCATGAAGTTTATGTCTGATGACTCAGGATATAAATCATGCAGATATCGGCAAGAATTACAAAGAAGAACTAGAGATGAACTCATATCAGAACTCCTGAGCAACGCCGGGGACTCGAAGACTACTACTTCAGCCTAAACTCTACACTAACCTATAGAGCTAAAACAAGAAGAGATCTTGAGCTTCAACCTCGGTGCATGTGTGTCTCTAATCTCACCCTCAATATAAATAAAAAACTAAACCGGATCTAATGGTTTCTATTCTCATTTTCCATTCTTATGCTCGGCTCTTATTTGCATGCGATATCTGTACTAAAACATGAATGAACCCAACTTAATTGCACACCAACTCTTAATCTGCATGGCTAATTGCACATAAAAAAAGACCTTAGGGTTCGTGATTAGACTAACCTGGCACTGATGCCAAATTTTAGAAAAAATAACATCGCCACTTAAACTTAGGATCATGTAGCTAGCTTAGGCTGCTTGATTAGACTAACCTGGCCTTACTTGAACATCTAAGAACTTAAAATAAATATAACTTAATTGAACTCACATGGGAATCAGTAGATCCCCTTAGGCTTCGTTTGGGACTAAAGGGTCATTAACCCAGGGAACGTAACCCCCAAGGGGGGTTTTTGTGCTTTGTTGCTTCCCTGTGCTTCCCTGGGTTCCGCACCCCACCTCCCCCGTTGCTGTTTGGTAGCGTCCTCTCCGTTCTCCCCTGTTGTTTCGCAGGGTCCAGATATAGTTTGCTGTAAAATATTCTCTAGCATATATTGTATCTACTCATATAATTTCAACACATATACCATTTGCAGCTCACTTTTTTCTAACATTTCCATGATATAGGAACATTAGAAAGGTTCAGAAAATAAAGAAAAAATTCAGGGGATAAATAGAGCAACAACATAATCATTTGGCCTTCTGAATAGCAGGATATACTGCCAACCAAGATGAATGGCTTACATATGGTCATGTCCATGCACATTCACAGATAGATAATACAAAATAAAATGCGATATGAGCCATTTATTTGACAATTTTTGAATTGGAACAAAATTCAGACAGTAGGAAGAACTCAAGCACCAATATATATGATTTCAAAGTCATGAGCAACACAATAATCAACTTTCACCAATCTGCATTTGCTCCACTCTTGCATCTTGCCACAAAATAACTTCTACCTTCTAACCAGCAAGGGCTCTGCAAAGTAATACAAAGAAATTTTGCTTTAATTACTAAGGCACTGGTGAAGAACTAATGAAACAGCTTCAAACCACCAGCATGCATGCAAATATTACTTCTCTAAACACATCTAAACGTTATGCATTCAACTAATCAAAACACTAAAAATTAAAAGCATGAACCGCTACTACTATATCATCCATGCTACCATGGATATATAAGAACATGTAGAAGCTGCTCCAAACTGCGACTAAATTGTTATGAAAAGAAAAAAATGCAACTGAACTGAATATGTATAAAGAAGCTTTATCACTGAAACTAAACTGAATCTGTATAAAGAAGCTTTACCATGGAGATAAATGAACAAGTACATATAAAGATGCTAACAGGCTCAAAGAGACAAACCTGATTTTTCTCTTTAGCCAAAATATATAGTCGAACATCAGGATTTGTTCTCTTTAGCCAAATTAGTCGAACATCAGGATTTAGTACATATAATCAAATGGTAAAAGAAATGACATTTACCTGACATACAACTTTGTGCTATCAGAAATAGATACTGTACTAGCATATTTGATATTCTAAGATGGTTTGATATTCTAAGATGGTGTCAGTGCCATCTTACAGCAGGAAACTAATGGTGTATTGTGCATGTATCAAATTATACGCAGGTCAAGTATTTATAGTAGGGAAAGACATTGACAAATGTCAACTAGGTTCTAGAAAACCGATCTTGCGGCCTCTGTTTTCAGTAGTTAGTACTGTACTTTTAGGTATTAAATGTTACCGCAGACTCACATAACCACAGACAACATGATAGGACAACCATTGTACTTGATATATGACATAAAAATAGATTGTCAATTTAGTTCAAGGAAACTACGATTATGCAGTGCAAGGATGACAACCTGCAAATGTGCAAACAATTATGCACACAAAAAGGATTGTTCTAGTGTACTGTTGAAAGGACGGAGAGTCATTTAATTTAATAAATAAAAAATAAATTGCGCGAACTTTTATCAACATTAGTAAGTACTAGCCTTCTTCAGCCATTGAATTGGTAATAGCTTGGTGTACAAACACATATAAATTGGTCCCCGAGTTGATACCAGCAGAATCATGGACAAAAAAAATGGCATTACAGGAAATAGATTTTGACATTTTCTTCTGATTTAGTAGTAGCGTTGGCGGTGCTATGAGCAAATAAATGAAACACTGATGCTTGAACAAACAAAAAAAAGAAACAAAATCATGAGCAGATCTGAACGCGTCAAATAAATGAGAGGAGAAGCAGCACCTCAGATGCAGGCTCGAAGCACAAATAAAATCTCATACAGCCAGTAGTTGCATTTTCGTTCCACAAATCGCCTCCATCACCAGTTCTCGGCAGTTTCTCTCTGTGGAAACCGAGACTCAACTAAAATAAAAGGTTTAGATGAACTACACCTCACCGCGAGAAACTCGTAGGACAATGGAAGGAGAAGAGGAGGAAGATGGATTCACCTACCAGCGCGAGATCAGTTGCCGGAGTCTAATCTGTGAAGATCCACCTCTAGCCGGAGGTAATCGGCTCCAGATCCACCACCGGAGCCTAATCCGTGCAAGATCCGTTGCCAACCAAAGCAGTTCTTCACCGGAGGCTGAGACGCCGCACGAAGCGACGGGGAGGAGTTCCCGACCTGCTGAGTCGTGGATTTGCCCCCGTGGAAACAGCGGGGTTTGGGGCGTGAAATCCTCGTACCATGGGTTCCCAAACGCATAATTATCCCGCCTGAGGAAAATTTGCCCCGTGGGATTTCTACCCGCGGGGGTTGAGGTTTCCAAACGAGCCTTTAGGGGAGCCGATAACCCGGTGCCTGCTTGATGCTGGCGGCGTATAGCATGGGTGGGTCGTGGATGGCGGAGGCCTAGAGTGGCACTCGCGAGCTAATCTGAGAGGGTTAGGGCAGATGGTAAATTTTCTCATAACTCAGAGAAGGGGTGGCTGCCCTTTCTTATAGCTTGTGGTGGCCTAGGATCTTATCATTTAGCTGTTGGATGGGCCATTGATCATGGGCAAAGCTTGGTCCAACATGACCCTATTCTCATGGGCAGTTAGTGCCTTTAGGACCAGGTCCTCTTATACTAAGGCACAACTCCGACACACGTTTCTATTTATTTTATATTTATATACTCCCTCCATCTACTTTTGATAGCTATATTTCACTTCGACACAATGACAAAAAAACCTTAGTTATCATATAATAAATGCAACACACTTTTTATTGGTCCTCCAATATTTTAAATGAGAACTCCTCGTTACTAGTGCTATCTATTGACACAGTCCATCACTACCAGAAAATAGGAAACTCCTGATGGCCAAAAACCGTCAGGAAAGCCTGAAATACCATCAGGAATATGATTCCTGACGGCTCACCGTCGGGAATTCACCGACAGGAGTCAAGGTGGACTTCTCCTGTCAAATCTTTACTCGGTCACCTAGAGAGAAAATAACACCACGGAAGAGAAAATGTATCATATGATGCTAAGGAAGACGGTCTTGACGGGCACGCATCCAGTCTCATCGAGCGCCTGATGGAGAGCACGGACTTCTGTCATGCTCGGCGGTGGTGGCGCAACCAAATTTGCGCACCACTACCATCTGCGAGGCGCGCAACACCCGCACCTTTTGCACCTCCTCCACCGCCAGGCTCGCTGCTGCAAAAACTGAGTCCATGCCCCACTTGTCCAGTGCCGGCGACACCGGCGACGCAGGCGAGATCTGGGCAAACTCGAAGGCGACCCCTAGCTTCCGGATCTGACTTGGAGGGGAGGACATGATGGGGCATCATGGACTGGACCTCGAAGAAGGTCAGGCAGCGAGGAGGAGGCTCCTTTCCGGTAGTGCATGCTAATTGCAAATATAGCTATCATTTTTGAACATTCGAGCTTTTGAGATATAGCTATAAGAAGTGGATGGAGGGTGTATTGAACAGTAAAATTTATAATTTTTTACCAAATTTTCCATTAAATGCTACACATTGTATATATTAGAGTCTTGGCTTGGCATACCTTATGTAAAATTCTAGATCCACCCCTGCGGCCGTGGCACATCACTGGCATCGCATTGGTAATGACCAGATGAGGACGACGTGTACGGCTCGAAAAAGTGGGGAAGAGCCTCCCCAGGGAGAACATGAGGTTTGAGTCGCTCATTGTGGGGAAGTTGACCTAGGTCAACTTTGCACGTTGGGTCCTGCCCATGGAAAATGCCGGGTTCTTGATCAGGATTCGGGCTCCCAAACTAGCCGTACGGGGAAAGGGGAATCAAGTATGGTATGCACATAATTAATTATAAGCGCAAGTTGGTATATATATAGGTCTAAGAAGAGAGGGGGTACATATACACATCTCGTTGGAGGATGTGAGTTTGAGAGTCAATAACCTGTGGATGAGGCTGAGAACTTGGTAAGGATTGAGAGAGGAATCGATTGAATTGAGAACCTCGTGGCAATAATAACTGAGTGGCCGCTGTCTTTTGCAGGTTCGGTTTTTGGAAGGCAAAATGCTGGGTATAAGCGTGGACCATATATAAGTACATTTTATTCCCCTAAATAAAACATGGGGGGGAATATATACGGGGCCATGCATGTTGATGAATAGAAATAGAAAGTAAAGAAAAAAAGGAACAGAGGTACTATTATAGAAAGCTATAGCAAATACAATTCACATGTGTTGTAGTGAAGACATGACTGAAACTAACTTCGGGGCTTTCCAATTGGCAGGGTGTGGATCCAACGTGAGGGTAGGGGGCATGAGCTCCCAACAACACCACTCACCCCACCCCCTTGCAGCAGTGAACCCCCTTGGGCACCCTCGAACAGTCAATACGCATGTTGCAGTATTATTAATTGCGGCTCGCTTCCACGCGTATATATGTCCTTGAACAGAAATTTTTTTATTTATTTAGTGAGGAATAAAACTATCCTCAATAAGACACCCAAGTCCCCATGGATCAAGCTTGTAGGACCGATCGCCGGAGCTACTACACTGGGCAATTGTTACAATTGCAAGCGAGCTGCTCTACTATACAAGCGCCTAGCGGATCATGAGGCTGGTTGCACGTTAACTTCATGCAGCACGCTGGTCTTTGAGGGCAACTAGGATCCCCAACGCAACAATGGCATGGTGCACATACTATCCTTACTTGAATAGTACTGTCTGGCAAATGAGCGAATGGAGACGGCACTGGGCTGCGTGCCGTGAAGCCGTCATACTCTGCTGCACCTGTTTGTCACATATATATTTTTTTAGATACAAGTACTGAAATCAAGACAATTAAATCTAGTCAGTATTTGTATATCTTCTGTGAATGAGGAAAGAAAAGGTTTCATAGCTAGTGATCTCAATGAAGCAAACATTTGCAGCCTTGGAATTCACATTGGTCCACATCCATGATATTCAGAATAAAAGTTTAGTCGTTTAAAACAAAGTGCACCCTATCAGCAGATAATAAGCATATATATTCATCCAAGTTTTCCATTGGCCTCGGTTTCATCTCTAATCCACTACATGAAATTTGTCTTCTTCAATTGTTGTTTTTATCTACTCATCAACAAAATTAGTATTCCCGAGCAGCCTGCGGTTTTTTAAGTCCAACTGTAACCTACCCAACATTTTTAATCACTAGATAATTATGCCCATGCGTTGCTATGCGGAAAGTTGGAACAAATATCAAATACGTATAGTTGTCCCTGCGTTAATTTTTAGGGATCTAAATGATCGAGTCGTGGACGAATGGTTAGTCCGACTCACATATGGGATGGACCTTGGCCCACCTGTCAATGACACAAGGCGGACCAAACCAAAAATTTAGGTGAAAATCTTACATGCTTTAGAAATAGGTATAGATATAGATGAACAATGTAATTTAATTTATAATAAACTCAATGTACACAATTATGTATAGGTCGGTAGCTAACCATATATGTACTAGAAATTGTTGGGAAAAGACAGCACTCGTGTGCAGACGTATGTAGTGATCCTTACGTGGTGTGCCCAGCCCCAGTTAGCAACCGGTACTATTAGGTTAGTCGACACACATAAATTATCTATTTTGTGCCCTTATGATGACGAGCCAATGCATATGACAAATGGTGAAGAAGAATATGAAAAAGGACTATAGTCAAGTCATGTGTGATGGCTTTGTTTGCGGCTAATTATTGGACATACCAACATGACTTTACCAAGGGTAAGTTAGAAATATGGCTAGAATGATATGATAGGTGAGGGAAAGAATTATGCCACGGAGCAAAGTAGAGGCCGAGGATATGATGAACAGTGGCGGGCCCAGGATTTGGAGGGTGGGTATTCGAAACTATGAAAGGGTAGAAAATGTTTTGACGGCATGTAGCCTAGCCTACCGGCATATATAATTTATTATAGAATCACATGCCATACCAATAATTTTTAATATTTAGGACATATAAATTGAGTATGCACAACAAGATCACAATACATTTAACATGGAATTGGACAAATCTTGAAATTATCCAACATACTAAGTACTAGTTGTTTGGCATATTAAAGCAAAAAATAACATAATGATAAGAAAGCTTAAAATTTATAAGACAACTTTCCGAATCCTTCGTGCCTTGAAAATAAGTGATGATATCCGCTTGACTTGCAAGAAGAATTCCCTTTCAATGACCAACAAGTCAACAACATAGAGCACCTTAAGTCCTTAACTAAAGCAATTATTCGTCAAATCACAAAATAAATAAAGCAGGAAGGTACATCACTCACCACCGATTGCTCACTGCTCACTTGCTCAGTGCTTACTCTACTGCTCTGCTCCCAGTCCATGCACTGCGGTCTGCGGCACGGCGCAGCACGCCAGCACACAGAGGCAGCACCGCTGCACCGGCAGGCGGCAGCAGCCGAGGCGCCATGCGACAAGGCCCTGGCCGCTCTGGCCCTGCGCGTCCGCAGACCGCAGCGGGCAGCGGCGCGGCCGTGCGGCGTGCCGGCGTCCCTTCCTGCCTGCGCGCCCGACGCGGCCGGCCGGCGGCGCCCTTGCCCGCGGCGCGACGCGGCCGAGTGGCGGCGGCTGCCTTACGCGCCCGCGCTGCGGCCGCCGGCGGCCTACGCGCACGCGCTGCGCAGACCTGGCGCTGCGTCCGGCGGCGGCCATCGGGGCCTGCGTCCTACGAGCTTGCGGCGGCGCGGCCGAGCGGGTTCTCGGGGGCGCGGTTTAGGGTTGGGGCGCTGATAGGCCTCGTAGTTGCTACTAGGCCTCGCGGGAGAAGGAAGGGATGCCGATTGGAAGCTTATTTGGCCCAAATATGCAGACATCCAGTCTATTTCATATTTACCAATGTATACATAGCATATACATGTATATATACAAAAAAAAATTGCAAAAATAATGGGTATTCAGCTGAATACCCTTGAATTGAGGTGGTCCCGCCCCTGATGATGAAAGAGAGCTCCTTCACCTGTCACTTAGCTTTGGGCTTTTCTGTGGCGCGGGGCGACAACAGACGGTTAACAAGCAGGACCACAGGCATATCAGCTGAATGCTGTGTGCGTCGCTGACGAGTGTGAGACCGTGGGTGGTGGGGCAGCATGAAACAAGAAGTGGAGTTAGGATGTGGTCATGTCCTCACTGGGATACCATCTTGTCGCCAGCTAGGCGATAGGGAAACAAGCTTGGGTTTGAGGAGTTGGTGTCAATGATTGGGCCATTGGGTCATGTGGGCTATTGTTGGGCTCTCGATTTCAACTCTACATCATATAACTGCGAGCAGAGAACGTATCAAGTTGTGTTACTAAATTTAATTGCATAAAAAATTTATGCATCAGGAATTTATCGGAAAAATATGAATGCATATAAAGCACGTACGAGTCTGCCATCATGCAAAGCTCGAGGTTCAACAAAAAGTTGTGCAAGAAAAAACAAAAAAGAGAAACTTGCACATTAATAGTTGTGGGTTACGGATCCATGAACAGTTGAACCTGCAACTATTCAAGTGCATGTTTTTCTTTTTTTTTCTTGCATAAATATTTGTTCAACCTCAAATTTTGCATGATGCTATAGATGTTTACATGCTCTATCCATTCAGATTTTTTTGATAAATTTTTATGGACAAATTTAGGTGTAATTAAATCTTCTAATACGGAAATACCTAAATGGGATGTGACACTTGTGTTCTCGCTGTGAGCTAGCTCAAGTTGGCTCCTTATACTAATGAGTTAAAACCTTGGCTCGTCTTGTTAACAATTCACAATGAGCCGAGCTAAGCCAGCCACAATCTGGGCGAGCTAATCAGCGACGAGTGTCTAACTCTACTACAGAGACCAAAATGCCTATTTGGCCATACAAATATACAACATGGCATGATGTACATGTGAACATCATGATTTTTGCAAATATGGTACCATAGAGTTCAGATGCTAATATATCCATGTTTTCCTGATACTACAAAGATGCATGATAATACAAACCTTGGCTGCAATGGCTGGTGTAGAGAAGAATGGTTAAAAGGGTGAGAAACGTCTCTGTAATTTTTGCCATGGATGCCTTCTGAATGAGATATGTCCCTTTCCACTTGGTATATGCTTTGTACTGTAATGGGTTGAAAATTGAATCTGATGAGAGAGGAGTATATATATATATATACTTGAACATAGTGGGCATCATGAATGGCATGCATTATTTACTGTATAAACTAATAATGTCATCATTCTATGAATAGCATTAAATTTGTGCTTGAGAATATGCTATATAATGTCATGACGTCATTTTTTTCATGAATACAGAATATAAAGCTCATTAAATGCATATTAATGACTACAAAGATACTGCATATTATGAATGGCATATACTCCCTCTCCATATTCAAAATAATTGACGTTTAGGACAACGACGGTCTCTAAAACACAACTTTCACTTCTTATTTCTCTAAAAATATTTATCAAAAAGTGATATATATTTTTTCATAAAAGTATTTTTTAAGACAAATCTATTCATATAATTTTTATATTTTCAAACTCAACAACTTGAGAGTTATTCATAATTTATATTCTCAAGGTTTGACTCAAACCTTGTCCAAAACGTCAATTATTTTGGGTATGGAGGGAGTATTCGTTTTATCAATTAGCTAGTATAATTTAATTACTACCATTGTAATGCGTGATAAAGGTTATCATCATGAATTCATTTTTAGCTGTGTAGACTCATTTCTTCAAAGTAAATATTTACTGTACAGCTCAATGGACTTTTGACAATAGAAACATTTTTCAAGTTTTATCTCTTTCAATTTATTTTAGCTATTTCTATTCATCTTTACTAGCGCATTAAATGCATATCAATGACTAGAAAGATACTGCATATCATGAATGGCATATATTTGTTTTATCAATTAGTATAATTTAATTACTACCATTGTAATGCGTGATAAAGGTTATCATCATGAATTCGTTTTTGGCTGTGTAGACTAGTAAACCTCATTTCTTCTAAGTAAATATTTACTGTACAGCTCAATGGACATTTGACAATAGAAACATTTTTCTAGTTTTAACGCTTTCAATTTATTTTAGCTATTTCTATTCATCATTAGCATGTCACATCCATATTACACACAAGAATTAGTTGGATATTATAATATAGCAAATAGACCCACCAACTGTTCTATTTTTTCTGTTATGACTAATTTATTATTATCCATAATGATTCTAAAATTATATCTACATTTTCTATTTACTTCCCTGCCCAAGGTTAATATGAAGACTCCAATATCAATTAAGGCATGTTTGATTTATGATGGGTTTCATGTGACAAGTAAAATGTTATGTGAATGAGACATGATAATACTTATGTATAGTCTCAAAGTTGGAAGACTTGTCATATAAGAAAAGTATTGTTGTACAAGAGTAAACAAGAGGAAAGTGAATGAGACATGAGTTGATGTGAATATGTTGTCTCAAATTGGAAAGCTTGCATAGGTGAGATAATAGTAAATTTATATTGATAAAGAAGATTTCATGCATGACACAAATCAATGTGAAGTTCAAAATGGACGGCTAGGATGAAGGTAGAGAGGACCGAAGGGCGTGTTTCAAGAGGCTACGCAATGTCGGCTTGGGGGGAGCAAGGAAACCGATACAGGTCAAATACCGGAGATCTTAGAGTCATGGAGAGCTCTATGTTGAAGAGTGTCATTATTTGGAAGAAGAAAGTGACTTGTGAATCAAAGATGGATTTCATTCATATGTGATGGAAGATTCAAGGTCACTAGCTCAAGTGGACATACTCAATGAATTAAGGATGTTGACAACCTCAAGATATTGATTGAAGAAAGTTCGGCTTGATCAAGACATGAAACTCAAGTGTTGTGTATGTGTCAATTTATGTGAACTTGAGTATAGGATGCCGTACTATCAAGGGAATGCAACATCATTGGGTTGACTTTACCAAAAGTGCTCATAGCTATCCCATGTGAGAAAAACCAGAGAGAAACACTTGAGAGCAGAAACCACCTGGGACCGGACTGACCGGTCGGGGTCCAACGGCTAGTTTATTCAAACCGACCGGTCTAACCGGTCTGACTTTGACAGAGCAACGACTAGTTTTTGAGAGAGAGGTGTTTATATCCCACACCCTCACCCTTTCGGGGGTGCTGATGCCTTTACACTTCAGAACACTTTGAGAGTCATTTAAGCACTTGAGAAGTCCTCCCCAACCTCTCTTTGTGAGAATTGAGTGAATCAAGTTAGATCCTTGAGTTGGGTTGAGTGAAACCTCTGCTAAGAGAGCATTTGAGCAGTGAGAGAATAATCCCTAGCTTGAGCACTTGCGGTTGCGTCGGCCAACTTGATTGAAGCATTTCTTACTCTTGGAGGTGAAGCCTCCTGGACGGCTAGGCGTCGCCGGCTAGCTATAAGGATCACCGGGGTGTCCGACCCTAGAGGGGGAGGGGGTGAATAGGGTCGCTAATTCACTTTCTAACCTAGGGCTCAATCTACTTGCATAAGATAAACCTAGCACATCCTACACATGCTAGTTATGACTAAGATTTATCTATGCTACTCTCTACTTACCCCAAAAGACTTGCAACCTATAGCCAATCCTAATCAAACTAACTAGGAAAGTAAAGGTACGCAAGATAGAGTAAATGCGGAAATATTATACGGTAAGTAAAGAGGTAAGGGCAAGAGGGATGCAAACTCCCGAGTAGACACGGTCATGTAACGTGATTCGGCTCAAACGCCTACGTCCACGGGACACTGAGGCTCTTCCGATCACCGTCTTGCACTAGGCCACCAAGGCGCACCGGCAAGCAAAGGCAAGTGCCCACAAGACACCGAGTCTCGTGCACCGCCACCGTCTCTCTCGGTCGCCCGGCCGAAATCCACTACGGAGCTTCTCCACCAAGGAGGGGGTCTCCTCTTCCCCCGTACAAAGTGTCGGCACCGCTCTACACCAAGTCGGAGGGTCGTCGACGGGAATGCTTTGCTTGCCTCGGCAAGACTTA
Source organism: Panicum virgatum (assembly GCF_016808335.1). NCBI lineage: Eukaryota > Viridiplantae > Streptophyta > Magnoliopsida > Poales > Poaceae > Panicum > Panicum virgatum. The sequence continues at coordinate 33,350,453 of NC_053138.1, read as the reverse complement.
TCCCTCTAGGGAGCTCTCGCAAGAACTAATCCCTATTACAAGTGCACAAAGCACTCTCTCAAAGTTTCTCACAAGCTAGATATGGCACTAAGCTTTGCTAGGATGGTTGGTGATGATGGTTTGTTTGAGCAACACTTCCTTTAATTCTTGAGGCTTCCAACCTTATGCTGCAACCGGCCTTGGGGGGTATATATAGGTAGCACAAGCAAATATAGCCGTTGGAGAAAAGCTGCCAGAAAAGTACTTAACGCCGATTAATCCGACGCACCTCCAATAGCCATCGTCGGTTCAACCGGTGATACTAAACTGCCCACCTCAAAAACTAGCCGTTACGTGTACGGGCAATCAACCGATGCTGCATCGGTTTAACCGGTGAGTGTAGTTGTCCTGTGAACTCTGAAAAACCAACTCTCTGGACAACTGCACCGACGTTCACCAAGATCCAATTGTCGGTTCATCCGGTGTATAGACCTTGCCTCAGCTTCTGAGTCCATTGCACCGACGTATTCAACTTTCCTAATGTCGGTTCAACCGGTGATACCAAAATTCCAGACGTGCTCCAAGTCAATGCACCGACGTATGTGATTTTCTTAGCATCGGTTCAACCGGTGATACTAAAGTATCTCTGTCTTGATTTCTTTGACTTGGTTTCTTTGAGGGTGTAAGCATCTAGGCCCTCAAGGTATGTTTCGGTGATTAATGACAACCATTATTGCGACTAATGAGTTTGTGCAGCTTAATGAATCATTATCGCTCATTTGGTCATATGTCAAAAGAGGCCCCTAAATTTCATTATTCAAAAAGGTGATCTCGGTATTCAACTCAAGATTATAACAAGACTAAGGATCTTTCTAGTCCTAAGTGTCGTAAGGTTGAGAAGGACACTTAGGTTAGTATAGGTTTTATAGTTTTGTAGTGATCGCACTATTAAGAGGGGTTAAGGCCAAGTAACTTGAGCATGGACATGGTCATTTGAAAATGGATGCATACTATGGTCACTCAGGTTCCTAGAAGTTCAAATAAGTGGTTTTCAACTTATATCTCAAGAATATTTGGATTTCACTCAAGACTCAAATCAGAAATGGCAAAATCAAAAAAAGTCTATACACCGGTTTAACCGACGCTTCCACTTTTCTATACGTCGGTTAAACGGAGTCAGCAGAGTCTGGACAGGTTCTATACACCGGTTAAACCGATGTTGTTTGAATTAACGTTGGTGCATTAGTCTAGAGTTGGTTTTTCCAAGGCATTTCAAGTTTAATACACCGATTAAACCGACGCTGTTTGAAATGAGACGTCGGTGCAATTGACCAGTGAGATGGTTTTTCCAGGGATTTCAGAAGTTGTACTCACCGGTTAAACCGATGATGGTTTTGAGTTAACGTCGGTGCAGTTGTCCAGAGACTTGGTTTTTCAGTTGATCAGTGGACAACTACACTCACCGATTAAACCGATGATACGTCGGTTAATCTGCCCAAGTTGTAACGGCTAGTTTTCATAATGGACAGTTTACATTCATCGGTTAAACCGACGCTGACTATTGGAGGTACGTCAGATTAACCGGCGCTACGCAGTTTTCTGGCAGCTTTTCTCCAACGGCTCTATTCGTGTGAGCTGCTTATATATACCCCTCCAATGGGTCATTTTGCACACTCTTAACACCAGGCAACATTCATACACTCATACATTGTTGAGAGCCATCTTGAGCTTCATCTTCCACATATTTGTTCATTCAATCAATCAAGAAGCAAGACTAAGGACTTGAGTAGAGAGAAGCTTGTGTGCATCCGTTCTTGGTGATCGGTTCTTGCTCAAGTGAAGGCCCTAGCTTGTTACTCTTAGTGATTGGCAGCACCTAGGCGATCTTGGTGATTGAATGTGTTTCTTCCGGAGCTTGCCAACGATTGTGGGAGCCCGAAGAAGTTTGTACGTGGCTTGAGCTCCACCATGCCGGGATGGTGAACGGAGACTCTTAGTGAGCGCCCTCGTCTCGGTGACTTGGGAGGTGACAAGACTCTTAGTGAGTGTCACAACGTGGATTAGGGGTGTGTGCCAACACATCGACACCATGGGAAAAAAATCCGGTTGTCTCTTGCCCACTCTTTACTTTCAAGCACTTACTTTCATGCAATTATTCATGTGCTTGACCTTAGAGATCATAGCTTAGCTCTACCTTGCTTAGTTTCTTATCTAGTTGTATCTTTATAAGCTTGTGTAGTTTGCTTAGCTAGCCGGTTGGTGAATTGAGTCTTACTAGTATTGCATAGGTTAAGGTTGCTTTACCTTGTTTTAGAAATTTGAAAAGGCCCAATTCACCCCCCTCTTGGTCCATCGATCCTTACAGAGGGTCTTTAGTCTTTTCATCCCTTGGACCTATAAACCTGATAATGATCATCTTAACACACATTTTAGTCCAAGTGTTGTGTGTGTCATCAATCGCCAAAACCACAAGACAGAAACATGGCATGAGGCCATTTTCCTTACAATAGCTCCCAAGCTTGTGGTGAGCAGCGGCAAGTTTGTTGCACCAGCGATTGTGTGCCACGAGGGCACATGGTCATATAGTGGAAAGAAGGAGATAGCTTGACCTTGTGGTCGCGATAAGCTTCCTCAACGGAGAATAAGATTCACACATGGTGAACGTGGTGAATCCGAACTTCAGTGAAACAAATCTCTGTGTCTCCATTGCATCATCTTGATTTGGTTTGCCTCACACTTTGTGCTCTAGCTTTATTTGTGCTTCTGCTTCGATCTACTTGGTTGTGTTGTTTCTGTGTGTGCAGGAGTGTAGAATATATTCACTATCACTTATAGAAGCACTACACCAAGTTACTTTTGTGCTAGAGCTCGAGAAAAGGAGATTAACCTTGTTTGTGTAGGCTCTGAGTAAGACCGGTCTGACCGGTCTATCTAATCGGTCTGACCGGTTGGTAAGTTGCTCACAGCTTCTAAGTGGAGGACCGGTCTGACTATCTCACCGGTCTGACTGGTCGGTGACTAACTGTGCGCTTAAGTGTTTTAATCTGCAGGATTTATTTTAAACGCCTATTCACCCCCCCCTCTAGGCGACATCACGCGATTAAGGTCCTTTCACATATCATGAATGGCATATATTTGTTGTATCAATTAGTATGATTTAATTACAACCATCCTAAAAATTGATTTGGAGGAGTGCCCTGTTTTTATAAGGGGCGAGTCAAAGTAACTTGCTGCTACAAATGGAGTGAGGTTATTGTAGTCATAGGCGGAGCTGCCCATACCGCACGGTGGGGCAGCTACCCCAGCTACTCCGCAGCACGAAACTCCCCTTCCCTCTCTTCCCTGCGATCTAGTGGCTCTCAAATCAAAGCTTGCGGCAGCGTCTGGATGACTGGACGTCAGACATCGTCTTGTGGTTAATTGAAGAAGACGATGAATAGATATGGGCCGGGAGTAGATAAGTCGATAATAGCCCATTTGGTGGGTCGACATTAGGTGGGTGGTGTGGCCTAAGATGACGCTTCAGTTTTAAAGCACCTAAAGAACGTGGGTATGCCCAAACGGGCTAGCTCTTTTATATGCGTTTGTGCAGCTGTGCATGTTGAGGCATCACAGAAATGCATTCTTTGCTTGTAGCATTCAGATATGGCACAAGACATTCACCGGAGCCGGTCAATGTCTTATATCCTAGCAAACTAATGGAACTATAATACATGCCTTTTATGGTTATGGGATTATTCATGTGTTTCCATGATCTTTGTGATGCATCGATGGTGCTCATCACGAATGTAAATGGGTCACTGAACTAGTTTACCTTGTATGACAATTGGTTGAATTAAAGATGAAACAATCTCATTTATGTTTCTCTATGACCAAAGCGGCAACAACATGACTGCTATAGCTAGTGAGCAAAGCCGCAATTGTCGTAGGAACTAGACAAGGTGGATTTAGCATTTGCACCATTCAAAATTGATGTAAATTATAATTCTTTATGACCAAAGCGGCAACAACATGACTGCTATGGCCAGCGAGCAAAGGTGGCCTTAGCATTTTCACCATTCAAAGTTGATGTAAATCAGCTAAAATTTTTGGCCAGCTCCGCCACTGATTGTAGTATTTGACCGCCCCTCAAATGCGGGTGACGCCATCACCTACCCCTAATACAAATGGGGCTCATTTGTAGAGGTGGGTGATGGCATCACCCGCCCCTAAAAATGACCCATAAAAATATGAGCTTTCTTTGTCTCTAGCTAGATCTAGATCTATTCGTGATATGCTCAAGAGGCAATCATGCGTGTGCCGGATATGAATCCAAGTAGAACCCTAATAGGCTTTCGGCATGACGACCCATTAGTGGGGTATATATAATGAGGGGCAAGGGCGGGGGTGGATTATCAGATCTTCCGTCATAAACCCTACTACTAGATTTTAGGGCTAATGCCACAGAGTCCATGGCAACAACATAAAATTTGTTGCATTAGATAGGTGGTATTGCAACAATTTTATATTTCCATTGCAAAAAATTGTTGCTATCGCAACCAATTGAGATATAGTTGTGAGTAGCTCAAATTATTGCCACATTTGCTTTTCGTTGTTATAATTTTTATTTTTGTTGCAATAAGTAAGGGTTATTGCTACTAAATTTATAGTGGTTGCTAGTAGTAAACGATATTGCTACGAATCTATTTCGTTGCATTAAATTCTCACGTGCGTTGCAATATATGTGTATATATTGCAACAAAAAACTAAGTGGCTGCATGAAGATGATGCTTTCGCCACTGATTATATTTGTTGGATATGCTAGTTCCCTTCGTTGCAATAGATCAATGTATTGCAACTTAATAGATTTAGTTGCGTCAAATATGGGTGGATCCAATTAACCAACTTGTGGGCCTAGGAAGAAAAGAAGCGCGGCAATGAACAGGCGGGCAAGCGACAGGCAGATCGTTTGACTTCCTTCTTGATCGATCAGACTCTCGTCTCGGCTGGCGGTTGCCTGCTTTCGATCTCTTGAACAAGATCGCGGACTCGTCGTCGCAGCCGGCGGCTGCCTGCATGCGGGCGTGCGGCCCCACGCACGGCCACCAGCAGGGACGATCGCGATCAATGCATGGCACATGGCTGATGATTTGTACGAAGTATTTGTGCATTGTGATAGCACTAAGACTAATTAGAGGGTTGGGGGCTCAGGTGGCTTGGATGCAAATCTGAATCAAAATTTTTGAGCTTGGATTCAAATTCTAGGCACTCTGCTTCAAATAGGAAGTAAAATAAATATGATAGGATTAGGAAGTAAAATAAATATGCTGCTAATTTAGTCAAATTCGGGTGCGTGAGTTAAATAAAGTTTCTATTTTTCCAATAGAATTGAGATGTAGTACATGTAATCCGAGTGATCCATTTAAGTTCAAAATAGAATGTGAGTCTTTAAACCTTAGGATTCTAAATTTCACTCATTGGCCCTCACATAAATAAATCAGCATTTATGATCCAAAGCCTACGTTTTTTCATTCGTACACGATTGACCCCTTAATATTTGGTGTACGAAACTCCCTCTACTCTAAATTTAATCATCCAGCTATACATGTCGGCATGTTCCACCCACCATCTCCAGCAAGCAAGGAATTCCCCCAGGCAACAGCACTCGTGCATGCGATTTCCGGCAAGCAAACATCTCTAGGCCCCAGAATATGGGGCCTTCAGCAAAGCAACTCCAACAAGCAGTCCCCGCTGCCAGCCTTCTGCACAAATACAAGCATGACTGATGAGCTGACCGCTACAGATTGCTCGGCTACTAGCCCACGGCTATGACAGTGCACACAATTCAAATAGAGATACCTAGTGCAACTATCCAGCAGATGTGTGATATGTGAGGGGACTAAGCACATCAAACTATAGAAGTGCCGGAACACATTCAAATAAGAAATGTTTTCAGGAGCTGATAATATGATATTAAAAAAAACATGTAAGGTCAAACTAGTCACCTCTGCAGAACCCATGTCGTTGCACTTGGCAGCCTCCCTGGTGGCCTTCCACATTCATCTCCTTCCTCTGCGCATCTGCAGAAACAAAGGAAAGGTGAGTAAGAATATATGAAACCGAAAAATTTTAATTTGATTCCATCAAACCTCTTTTGATTGATTTCTTTTAGTTGTTCAACTGCTTGAAAACAGAAACATATTAAATTGAAACACACATTCAGTAGGGCTGTAAGGACTCGTCGTGTCTTATTACACGAGCTATAAGCAACAACGATCAACAAGACTGAACAACTCCATGCTAGCTATATGAGTTAGTGCATAACAGTGGCAAGTCCTGGATTGGTTGAAATGTCTACAAGATTGGATTGGAGTAGCTCTCACAGAACCAAACTGAAATCTACAAAAGATAGCTATGAAATCTATAAATTTTAATGATGAGAAAAGCCTAATAAGTGACTTCGAACACAGTAGGATTTTCATATTGGCGCATTGCAAATTGTCCAAACAAACCGAAATATATGTCTAATATGCAAAATAATGTGGTGAGTAGAATGATGAGCAATGCTCTTTTTTTTTGAACTGAGGCTATAGTAATCAAGAATGGAGAAGTTCAATAGGCAGAAATAAGCTCACTAGCACAAATGCACCACATAATTTATCTCTTATATTACAGTAACACAACAATGATTGACATAATTTTCTGCCTATGATCTATGAGAACCAAATCCATGATAAGTGGCTAATTAACATTAATAATCCATGTTTTTATTGTAAAACATCAAACAGGTTCTGACATAATTCAATGTTTTAGTTCGGTGCTACTTAGATCTCAGATCCAGATAAATCAACGACAACTACACATCTTGTTGAAATCAAAAGAATTAAAGTAGTAAATCATATGGTTAACTTACCACTGTGCAGGGTCAATGAAGGTATAGTAATTCACAAGTATTATGTACTGTACAACCTGGTAATTTACTAAAAAAGGGATCGATCATTGAGAAATATAGTTGCTGAAATATAATTAAATGTACCTAAAAAAAAGAGAGTAAGAAACATGTACCTAAAATAGATGGAATGCATGCAATACTTGTATTATATCCAGCACATCGAGTCAAATATAATTAAAGCCATGCCTGTAACTTATTTATAGATGAGGCTTATTTTCAGTCAAAAAAAAATGAAAACTAGATGGTACAAACAAGCAACCTTTTATCAGTTTGTAAAAACATTCAGCTAAAAGAAACAGAGATTTAGCAATGCATCCTAGTAGTATGGCTCGGTGGACAAGTAATATTGTCAACAAGTTGGAACAATCCTGCTGGTACCAAAACAGTGATTTATTGAAGCAGCACTGAACCAATTACCCATGCACTCAAATTCCATATAGATAAATGTAGGTAACAAAATTAAATCAACTATGCACTCGACAAATTAGCACATAGTATATCTGAAAATGTTTGGTGATTTTTGTATCAAACCTACATTATTTAAACAGTGCAAATGTAGCTACCTAATATTGGAGTATTATCTAGCATGGTCAGACAGATACATTGTGATGACAGGCAAAAGGGGCTAGGCTGCATAGTCTATGAAATATTTTCTAAGCATGTCCACCAGGCACGCTGACCTTAAGTAGCGCTGTAAATCTTATCCAAGCAAATATACTTCCCTGAAACATTGTTACCCAATGATGCAATTACCGGTCAGAGAAAACGTTATTGCTCCAAGATCTGATTTACTAATTAAAAAAAACTAAACCAATATAATATGAACATTTTTTGGCAAAGAGACAAACTCTATACGGTGCTGTCATAATTTCTCCAGCTAGACTATACCCACATCAAATGCAAAGGCAGAACAGAACTGCGCACAGCATTAATTTAGCAATATTTCAGAAAAGCTCGCACAGTTCACATCTACATATTAGAAACTAGCAATTGTTGGCTGTAGCTGCACATCAGAGACTAACCTGCTAACTATGCACTCGACAAATTAGCACATAGTATATCTGAAAATGTTTGTGATTTTTGTATCAAACCTACATTATTTAAACAGTGCAAATGTAGCTACCTAAATATTGGAGTATTATCTAGCATGGTCGACAGATACATTGTGATGACAGGCAAAAGGGGCTAGGCTGCATAGTCTATGAAATATTTTCTAAGCATGTCCACCAGGCACGCTGACCTTAAGTAGCGCTGTAAATCTTATCCAAGCAAATATACTTCCCTGAAACATTGTTACCCAATGATGCAATTACCGGTCAGAGAAAACGTTATTGCTCCAAGATCTGATTTACTAATTAAAAAAAACTAAACCAATATAATATGAAACATTTTTTGGCAAAGAGACAAACTCTATACGGCTGCTGTCCATAATTTCTCCAGCTAGACTATACCCACATCAAATGCAAAGGCAGAACAGAACTGCGCACAGCATTAATTTAGCAATATTTCAGAAAAGCTCGCACAGTTCACATCTACATATTAGAAACTAGCAATTGTTGGCTGTAGCTGCACATCAGAGACTAACCTGCTCCAGCCCGGCCGCCGCGGCGCGGGTGCCGACGGAAGGGAGGAACGGGCGGCGGATTCAGGGGCCACCGCGTGGATCTGGGGTTCATCAGGCGGTGGCGGATTCGAGCTGTGTGGGGAAGAGGCGACGGCCGGAGGGGGAAGTGGTTTCAGTCTGGCAGATCTTGGATCGATCTGGAGAAACCACTTAGCAGAAGCATAAAAAGGCCCAAGCATAGGTTTTTATTTGGCCCAATTGACAAAATCGTTCATAATTTCTAACATTTAAATAGAAATACATTTAAATTAAAACAATTATGTAGTAGCATGCGAATCAAATTATGTCTTGTACTATAATAATTTTTTGCATGAAACAGACTGCATATATGTTGTTGTGTAGAATTTCAAATTTTTTTGAATTGATTCACAATTTTCTATAGTTAAAATGAATTTCTAAGTGCTTATCGAAAGTAATTCAAAATGGAACTATGTGTATCTCGACGGGGCGCCGGGTGGGGCCGGGGCTGGTGTAGCACGGCAAAGACATATTTCTTTAAAATATAAATTTGCATCAACTAATTCGATTTCATAAGTTGTTTCACAAAATTTGATCGAATGAACATTGAAAATACATTGCCAAAGACACTAAACAACTCATGTTATATGATTCTAAGCGAAAAATCTATTTTCTAAATATTTGACCCAAACCTTGTCCAAAACGACTTTCTTTTCGAGTACGGAGGGAGTACATGTTTTTATATAACACAAACCTTATGAAAAGTTTAGAAATATTTATAGGTTCATAATGCAAAACTTGACATGGTCAATCTTAAGCACATATCTAGCTTGATAATGCAAAATTTGATCACTCACTTCAAAGTATCGTAATGCTTACATCTTGATAATGTATAATTTGACCAGGACAAACTTGATCACTCACTACAAAGTATCCTAATGCTTACAGCTTGATTATGCATAATTTGACCTGGTCAAACTAGGTCACTCACTTCAAAGTATCATGATGCTTACAGGTTGATTATGCATAATTTGACTAGGTCAAACTTGATCACTCACTTCAAAGTATCGTTATGCTTACATCTTGATTATGCATAATTTGACCTGGTCAAACTTGATAACTTACTTAAATGTATCCTAATGCTTGCAGATTGATTTTTCATATTTTGACCTGGCCAAACTTGATACTCACTTCAAAGTATCGTAGTGCTTACATCTTGATTATGCATAATTTGACCTGGTCAAACTTCATAACTCACTTCAAAGTATACTAATGCTTGAAGCTTGATTATGCATAATTTGACTAGGTCAAACTTGATCACTAGTGGCGGATTCAGAATAATTGTTAGGAGGAGTTTATTTCCACTTGTAGACAACTTCAGCCTCTCCTCGTAGTTCATATGGTAATATATATATATATATATATATATATATATATATATATATATATATATATATATAGGAGGGGCTCCATGGGTCTAACGGTGGTAGGAGGGGCTGGAGCCCCTCCAGACCCACCGTTGGCTCCGCCTGATCACTCACTTCAAAGTATTGTATTGCTTACTGCTTGATTATGCATAATTTGACTTGGTCAAACTTGATAACTCACTTCAAAGTATCATAATGCTTGCATCTTGATTATGTATATTTGACCTTGTCAACCCTAATCACGTAACTAGCTTAGGGACGTTCCATGCTAGTTATGATTTTGCATAGTGAACAATCTTGATCCCTCGACAACTTGAACAAACTTGATCACTCAATTCAAATTCTCCTAATTAATGTATATGTTTATTAAAAGTATAAACATATTTTATAAGTAAACACGTTTTTCATAGAACACAAACCTTATTATAAAAAGTACTTTGAAATTTTATTTTTTCTTTTACATGCTATGAATACTCGTATCCCAAATTATGGACCCTTGCTTGACGACAATTAAATCCAAATGCATTACCCTCATTTGATGGTACTTTATTATATTTTCCTTCAAAAAAAGATGGTACTTTATTTTTCACATGTATCTCAAAATCAACTTTTCAATAACTTCATCTGATGGGGGGCAGGCTCGTCCCTCCCAAATTGTCCAACAAAAACTCACGCTTCTCTCAAAATCTTTTCCCGCTTACTAATCCCACCAGATATTCTCTAAATATTTTCGTTACTAAACCTTCTAAAAGGAAGGCCGCCAGGCCCTAACTCCCGCCTGATAGGATTCCCATCTAATTAATCGTGGCCGCGTGCAGAGGGGGCCGCGACGCATCGACTACCGATGGCGATTCCATCTACTGCCACCGGCACCGACGGGCGTCCGATTCCTGGCGCCGGCACCACCGACGGGCGTCCAGTTCCTGGTGCGGCCACCACCGACGGGCATCTGGTTCCTGGCGCCGCCGCCACCGATGGCTGTCTGGTTCCTGGAGGCACCTGGGTCAAATCGGCTCATGATGTTGGCGCCGCCGGCGACAAAGCGACCAAGGGCGCCGGCTACAAATGGACCATGGGCGCCGGCGACAAAGGGACCAAAGGGCGCCGACGAACGTCGTCATCCTTCTCAGGTCCCTGGGCTCAATCCGGACAATGAGTTAACGTTACATCCTCCACAGACCCGGTACGCTCAATCCAAGGAGGAACAACCAGCTAGCACTCTCCCTTTTTAATGATTTTTGTATGGTACCTGCAGCAAAATTGCATCTACAAGTATTCCCCTGCACAGGGTTGTTATGGAATGTGTGAGTTAGGATTAGGTGGTAGGTGATTCCGTGATTATCATACGCATAAGTTTGGGATGATGTCGTGTTGTTTCAGTTTGAATAATGCAATGCTAGGACTACAACTCTAGACCAGAATTAAGCCTGTTTAACTCTTAGCTGCTTGTAATCCTCTCTGAAAGGATTCTGCATATGATTAATATGCCACTCTTGAGTCTCTGGCCTATGTAAATTTGCTGGATGTAAATAGTGTGTAGCAAGCCCTGTATGTTCTTTTTTCTACTTTTTGAACATGCACATAGCAACTGACCAAAATACTACAACTATTACTCATTTTAAAGCCATGGCATCTTAACTCTGAAGATAGGTTGTGCTCCACTGAAAGTGATTGACTCCATTGCTGAAAAGATAATTTGAAAGCTCACAGTTACATAACCTCCTTTTTACCCTCATGTGTACCTACACCTGTGTGCACTGTCAATTAAATTGCAGCTTCTGTTATTTATTTCTTGACCTTCAGTCACTGTCAATTAAATCTAGCCACTTGTGACTTGAGAACTTGTGGCTAAGATATCCTAGCTTGAAAAAGTTTACTGATGGCCATTTTATTAACTTCGTATGTATAACTGTTATCGCCTTTTACCTTTTGTGATTTCAGTTTGCTGATTTGTTCTATGGTAATTGTATACAGACTTTTATTTGTTAATTTACATGCCCTTTGGATTAGGGACCGTGTGTTGTACATATTGTTTGATGGACTGGAAACCTGGAAGTACCACTTTGCAACTTAGAATCATTTCTGCATAACTTGACTTCTGGATTAGGGACTGTGTGTTGCACATCTTCTCACTTATTACAAACATTTCTAATTATTATTTCTGGTCAGATTACCTATATCTTACTGCTTTATTGATTTTTCTCCACAACATGAATTAAATAATCTACTACATTTGACTGATTTTTTGGTGTTGCAGTCTCACTGGTGAGATATGGACTGTAATTATCCATCACAATGGGGAGCCTGATCCAGATAAACAAACCGTCGAGCTCGAATGTGGTAGGGCTTACATTACATTTTACAACTTGGTTTTACTAAAATCAAAACTTGGATTATTTGTGCGTAGTCATGACTTTTACTACTGATGCCCTCCTGTTAGTTGATTGATTAGATGAGATAATGATACGTTTGTACAACTGATGCCCTCCTATTTTTATGATTAATTTCTTTTGATGGTGTAGCTGTTTGGCGGCACCAATTTCTAGTTCCTCTGTTCATGGTGATGTATATAATTAATGCTTGCTGGCTGGGTGTAGTCTTTCTCATTTGAACGCCAGTTCATCTACAGAATTAACTTGGCCTTGTGTTTACTCCTTTTCAGGAATAGAATTAGTTGCGAGGAAATAATAGAATTTGAAAGTTCAAGTATGTCTTCTTTTTTCCTTCATTTCTGTGCATTGTGTTTCTTTTTGTTTAAGAAACTATTAAAAATATGTTCACAGCCATGTTCTATGGTAACAACAGATGTGCATAGATAGTTTAACATTGAAGCTTTGTTCTTCGCTTCTAAACTTGGAGAAAGTTCACTGTGCATAATAAAAAGGGATAGCAGCATCTACTCCAAAATTCTACCACTGACATACTTGATACACTCTGGAGTCAGAATAATATGTTAGTCTAGAGTTCTGCTTCAAAATTCTACCACTTGACATACTTGAGGCCATATTATAATTCTATCTATTTTGCCTACTTTGTTATATATTAGTCTATGTCATTACCTATGGTCTATTGGTATTTTAACTCTTATAACATTGCCATCTACCATCAGTACATTTGTCATGACTGACAATTATTTCTCTACCATAATTGTTCAAAAAAGAAAGACTCACTACTGAGTATTGCTGATGCAAACGAGTTCTTTTATTCTGCAGGATATTTGAACATATAAATGGATCACTCGGACTTGGATGCCTTTCATGGTCAACACAAAGAATCATGGAGTGCTGACCAGTGCTTGCTCTAGCCTACATAAGATAGATGTTGTCATAGTCTTGGTTACCCAACACTAGTTATTTATGAACTATTTTGAATTTGGATAATGTATTGGGCACTTTACGTACTATTTTTTACCTATTGGAACAATTGTTCATGGATTCATGTATATTATCTGAATATATCAGATGCGATATGCATTCCAACACAGATCTTGCTGATGCAAAAATAACTAAATGCAACGAGTGTACTTAGTTGCTCCAAACTATTACCACAAATCTAGTTGTATCGAAACATGCTTTTGCAACCATTATTAAATGATGCAATAATAGTTAGTAACCTCGAACTATATGTTGTTGCGGCATCTTTTTTGGCTTCTAATTATTTTTTGTTGCAATATTTATTGTTGCCACCATACATGTTTCATGGCAATATAGTTTATTGCAACCAAATTGTTTTTGTCGCCATACGATCAATCACAACCTAATATATGTGTGGCAATACCCCCTATTGCCACGACATTAGCCGTGGCTAAACAATCTGTTGCCACATTGTTTGTCCGTAGCAACTATATACATGATTCTGCCACGACATCCGAAGTTGTAACAACTAACTAATGCAACGCTTTCTTGCATGGCAATTAGAAGTATCGCAACATGACACAAATATTGTTACAAAGCACCTATTGCCTCAAAGCTAATTGCAACGGCTTGCAACCAAAATTTCGTAGTTGTAGTTTGTACCTATTGCAACTATATTATGCCTATTGCCACGATTTTTGCCCCGATGCCATATGCCTAAAATCTAGTAGTAGCTAGATGCTGCCGCCTCTCCACCTCGCCACAAAACCCTAGCGGAGCACGCAGTGCTAGCACACCGGCCATCGGCATTCCCACATGTACGTGTGGACTTCGTGGAGGCGTTGCTGCTGTTGCGGCACTGATCAGCGAGGAGGAGACAATCCGTTCGCGACGTGAATGACTACTTCTCTGCTTTGACGTGCGACTACGTTGGATGAGTCTACTCCGATGCATCTTCCGCTGCGCTGTGCGTCGAGGGGTAACGATCCATGATCATAGTTTAAAATCAACCACAACGCCAAGTCCTCCCATAAGCACTAAAGGAGGAGGCCAGGGGGACTCGATTGCAAATACCAAGGGATGGGCATGTGCATAGCTTGAGCCCATTGTTCCAAACTGAATGGGAAAAGGTTGATGTTGAGCATGTCGAGGTTGTTGCAGCCAAGTTGTTGTTGAAAGCAAACATAGTGAAGTTCTCATGTTGTTGGAACGGTGACCTTGTGTGTATAGTCATGACGGGGATGCTCCCATCATCCTCCCTGTCTCGATAATAAGCCATCCCTAGCTTGGTCCAATGGGCAGCCAAGGAACTTGTTTTGCCGGCACATGGAGCAATGCCAATGTTGCATGGCTACAATGAATGTTGCTCGCTTTCTTGTGGCTGAACTTGTTGCCTAAGAACAAAAGTAGAAGAACTATGCAAGACATTACTTGCATTAGTGCAGTCTATTATATGATCATGTTGTTGCTGCCCAAAAGGAGTTTTCATGTTAGAGCAAATATAAACTTTATGCACCATGTATTCTCCTTTGCTGTCATGTTTGCCAATAGCATGAAACGAACAATGATGAAAACTTAGCAAGCCAAAATCAATTTTAAGTTTCTCTTTTAGACAATTCAGATTACAAAGAATATCAAATTCAATACAACCTAATGTATTGAAAGAGGACAATAGTTCCAGCTCATCCTTCTTGCTAACAAGGCAATGAACATATTGAGAAACATCATGTATATCATTCAAGATAGATTTAACATGTTGGTGCATTATTTTTTTCATTGGTAAATATACAACATTATCATGCAACTCCTTATTATCATTAGAAACACATGCAGCTAACGACAAAGGCAAGGTAGCAAGTGATGTCACCAAAGATTGTTGGAGGTTAACATCTTTATGGGACAGATTCATTTCAACGGGTGCAAATGTACCATAAGTGATTCTAGCATCGGCTGCATTACCTCTCTTGCAATGTTGTAGGCGTTTTTTTTACTCTCTTGTGGGCATTCCAGCTAAATTTCTTCAATGTACTCTATGGTATTGTTCTCATCTTCCTAAAAAATGTTAGGCAACAAAAGTGGAACAATAGAGTGCTCTATCTCTAGTTGTGGTGACGAAACAGGCGTGTGATAGAACTCGTCTTTGTCACAAGGTTTAGCAAGCAAAACACATTGTGACAAGGCAAATCAGCAATGGGTTCCACTATTTGCTATTCTATGTTAGCATGTAGAGTGGACAAATGTGAATGATCATGGGTCACATCATTCTTGCAAGTATTCATAGATGATAACATATGATTTTCAGCCTTACGAGCAAGACAAAACAAGTAAGAGACATGGTCTCATGTTTCAGGGATGAGCATGGTTCAGATTTCAGAATTGAACCCTCGCATGAACCTACTCATAACATCTTCCATGCATTCATCTAATCCACCAAACATGATACAAATCTTAAAGATATGATAGTATTCTTTCACAGTCCTACTACCTTGCTTCCAGTTGTCTAATTTGCAAATGATGGACATAATATGCAAGAATATATGTATCTCAGTAAAACATTTTAAAATCTTTCCATGTAGATGGAACTTTATTGTGCCTACGAAGATGTTTCCATTCACCCAAAGCATATTTAGTTAAAGCACTAGAGGCAGTTAGAATCATTTGCTTTTCAGACAAATCATAATTATCAAATTCTGCATCTACCTTAAGCTTCCAATCAATGTATGCATGAGGGTCAATTTTTCCCTCAAAAGAAGGTAGGGTATAATTGACCATAGCTAAAACATCATCATGTACCTCAAGTTGAAATGTTCCCATATGTTGTTGAGCATGTGAATTACCATGGGGAAGGCTGCCAGTTCCCGTTTCTTCGCCCATGACTGTTGTGGTTACTAGACAGAAAAAATTCACAAGAGGTTGCCAAAGAACTAAAGAAAAGGTGGCGCTTCACTACATTTTCACTCAAACTTGTCCAACCAAGATCTTACATGTTCTTACCACACTTGCAGAAGGTGTTGGCGGCAAACAAGAACAACACAAATCATGACAAAAGTACAACCCTATGATGTAGTAGATAATTTGTGGAGCTATAGGTGGCTGCAAGAAAAAAGAATCAACGTATAGCTTGAACCACGTTAGTCAATGCAAGTTGAATAAATCAAGTTAGAGATGTCAGCCAGAACACAAGCACTGTCACACACCCAAGCAAAGGAATGCAAGGAAACAAGCTGCTTTACCCCCTTCTATATTTTTTTGCTCTTTTTCTTTCTTTCCTTCCTTTTTTAAAGGATAAAATTCTTTTTCTTTCAATATCACATAAACAAAAAGAAAGATTACTGCACACAACTCCTTCGAAATCAGACTGACATCTCGAGTTTCAGACAGCAGATTGCAAATCTCTAGCGCGATTGTGAGCGATCAAAATGAATTTGGAGACATGGTTAGATCCTTTGGAAAGATTACAAGGTAAGTTTTCCAGATTGTATTTGAACTCTTGAATCATACATCTAAAACAAAATATAAGTCTATTTTCTTCTAGTAATCAATTTGGGGAAGATGGATTCATGGTGGAAGAATGGAAACGGAAATATGAATGGTTCTGGTGGATTTCGTGATGACTAAAAATGTGATCAGAACTCAAAACTCTAAAGATTAAACCACTAAGATCTACTAACTAGTCCAAAGAATGCAACTAAAAGCTCAACAAGCAAAGAACTAAGAGCGTCTCCAAGAGTTCCCAATCTCACTTCCCCATCCTTAATTTTTTTGGGAAAAAGGAAAAAATCATCTCCAATAGTTTCTTATCCTAGTTCTCCATCTCCTAACAATTTTCAAATCTCCCTGTCCTATGCGTAAAAATACGCACACCATCGCTCCTCCCGATCGCCCCTTCCCACGCTTTTTTTTTCTGCGGGCTTCTTCCTCACAGTGCCGTAACCGAGCTACTTCCACCCATCGTCGGCCGGTGAGGTGCCCGCGTGGCAAGCGAGCGCGCGGGCGGCGCCACATCCATTCCTATTCGCCTCAAGGGGCAGCTGGCCATCCGCAATCGTGTCTTCGACGTGTGCGAGGCGGTGATGCGGTGTGGGCTAGTGGACTGCAGGCACGGCCTCGAGGGCATCATCACCTGCCGGATGCCGGTGAAGCTTGTCTCCCTCTTCTCCTCGGCGCACTTCTGCCTACATCTGCGCATCGACTTCTTGAATCCTTCATGCACCGCTCCTCCATCAACAGTGTCATGGCCGGGGTGCATGAAAACTCAACAACTATATAAGGACATGAAGAAGCGACAGGAAGAGAACAATCTCGCCCTTCAGAGAATCTTGCAGGCAAATGTCACTGGAATCTCTTCTCAGCCCTGATCCTCTGTCATTACCTGCGGTGCTTGTGGGTTCTGAACTATTTTGATGGTGCGATGAACTATATATCTGTTGTGTTGCGATGAACTATATATCTATTGTATGTAGTGGTGTGATAAACTATATGTGGTTGTAACTTATGTGGCTCCCTTTCTGTGATTTCCTGCCGCATCATTTCTTCTGTGACGAAATGCAGTCCGTTTGGCTAGCTGGGGTGAAATAGTTGGCCGGGCTAGAATGGAATGATAAAAAGGAGGCTGGCGCCAGCCAGAATCAGTCCACTAAAAAGTTCTTTGACGAAAGCACCATATGCAACTGTATGAAAATGACACGTGGAACAAACGAAAATCGACACGTGGAACATCCATAAAACGCCACGTGCAGCAACTCGAAAGTAGCACGTTGACCAATAGGCACACGACATGTGGACAAAAAAGGAAATGACATGTGGGTCACCGAGAGAATGACATGTGGTCGAATCGAGAAAGGACACATGAAAAAACTAGAAGATGACACGCCACCGAAAATAAACTGACATGTGTCCTTTGCTCATATCGCCACGTGGACTGCTACCAGCTCACCACATCGCTATCCTCTTTGCGACACGTGCTGCTTGCCACGTTACCTGCCAGCATGGACGAAGCCACGTGGAGCACCAGCGTGTCCTACGGCCCCTGCCAGTGTGGACGTGTACACGTGGATCTGGGCGTCCAGTTACGTTTCAGCGACGCGTCAACGAAGCAAAAATTGTTCCGCGAAGAAATTTTCTTTCATTGCGAAAAAACATTTTAGTGACGTTTCAGCTGTTTCGTCAAGGCAAATCTAACTCGATGCTCCATTTTTGACAAACCAAAATTCATCACAGAATTCATTGCACGACAAATTTGAGCTCTTCTGTGACAAAAGCTATTCGTCATTGATGCAAAGTGCAAAGTGATATAATCCTTGTTTCTGACACCCTGGAGAGTATGCTCAACGGCCCCAATAGTGCAAAGTGAAAGAAGAGCTTCAGAGATCAGTCATAATGGTTGTAATACAGAGCGGCGGCGATGGCAAGAGTTCTGTGAAAAAAATGGAAGGTGAATCGCTGGCGCAGCTATTCCAATCCAATCCCTTAAAGCACCAATGTAAATTTAGCTATGGTCACACACACAAACTACCTCCGCTGAGGAGCCACAGATTCATGCACTCGAAAATTTGTATCTCCATCTCCAATCCCCTAAAGCACCGATGGAAATTTAGCTATGATCACACATAGAAACTATCTCCGCTGAGGAGCCACAGATTCATACACTCAAAAATTTGTACCCAGTAATTTATGTTTGTGAAGATCTACGGCACACAGCGGCCCCTACCAGCCCCTCGATGTGATCTGCCGGCCAGCCCCGCGTTGAGGCCCGCCACCGCCGGATGCAGGCCGTTCCGCCAGGGTTCGAATCCCACCTGGCGCGGTTAAACGAAAATCAATCGAGAAAAACAAAACAAACCTCCCTCGAACCCTCGGTCTTCCCTATCGCGTCGGCCGCACGCCGCCCTCCACCGTGCCGCGTCTGCCGCACGCATCGCACCACGGAGCTGAACGCCGCCGCCGCTCGCATCACGCTATAGATCCGGCCCCCACCGCCGCGCCTCTGTCCGTCGCTGGAGCTCCGCACGCCAGAGGGACACACCGCCCTGTCGGGATTGTTTCGCCACTGCGGGGGCCCCGGCACCCCAACATCCGAGTGCCGCCGCCGTCCTCGCCTCGGGTGCTCCGCCACCACCGCCTCGGCTCTGCCGCTGCGCGAATCCGCTCTTCCCTCGAGCGGATCGGGGCCGGACGGCGGCGAATGGAGCTCCGAGCTCCGGTGTCACGGGCCCTCCCCAGCGTCATGGATATCAGCCGCGAGCAACAGGCGGCGGCCTAGCTCAAAGCTCGGAGGCGGGGTGGCCGGGCGGCGGCGAGCAGCGGGGCAGCGGCGCAGCGGGGCTCCGATAGGCGTGGCCCGCGGCATGGTCCCTCGCCGGTGGGACCAAGTGGTTGGCACCCCGGCCGCGCGTCCTCGCAGCGCTCCCTCGCCAGCGCTCCCGCGCTCCGGATCTCGCCCTCCCCGCAGTGGCGGCGGCGTTATCCGCTTCCTCCCTGGCCGGCTGGGGTCCATGGCATCCGTGGCCAGCGAGGCCCTCCTCCCTACCCCCTCCTTGACCGGCGCGGCCCTCCTCCCTCCCCCTCCCTGGGCGGCGTGGGTCCATGGCCGGCGCGCCCTCCTCCGGCCATGCACGGCCGCCAGCTCGCCTCGCGATTTGCTTGGCTGCCGGCCTGACGTGCACCTTCTTGATGAGTGACTGAGTTTGCCTGCCCTCGCTGCCTCTTGGTCCCAGTTAGGGACAACAATATTGTTTCTGATTAGTTCTAGCTGAAATTTGTATTGTTCCATGAAATGATTATAAGTACTCTTACGATTGTTAATAAGTCAGGCAACCAACTAATTGGTCTCAGCTGGGACAATGATATTGTTTCTGATTAGTTCTAGCTGAAATTGGTATTGTTCCAGAAGTGATTGGAAGCACTTAATTATCACTATATGGTGTTAAACTTTCAAGGCAGCATATAACAGCTAGCATAGCAGTCCTCCAGATATATGCATCATGATAATCTAGCATTTAAATAATAAAAGGAAAGCACAATGCAATTTTTGTTTCTCTCTCATGATTGCACTTGTATTCATATATTTATACCTACCCTGTTATAATTACCTTATATATATATCCCCACATTCAAACTCTTATGGATTATTTGACATTTTTCATGTCTATCGTTCCAGCCAATGATTGTTTTCTTCAATACGGTGAAATTTGGGGTAACATAGACCCTTGGCAACTTGATGGCCCTTGGAAGGTCTGTTTCACTAGCTGTCAACGTTCTGCTCAGCATATATTTGTTTCTACTTCAGACCTTGGTTTTGCAGTAAATTGAGTTAACGCACAAATTGTTTAGAACTAAAACAAGTATGAGTAGCATAATCTATCTCAAGAATGCATGACCTAATTATGTGGAAATTAGGGATCAGAACCTAATTTTGGTTCATTTTTTGTTCAAGTACTCTGTGTAACTTGGTATTATACATCTCGGTTAAGCTTTGCAATAGTTCATAGCTCTGAATTGCTTCAAAAATGAATCTGGCACTTGTGCTGCTGATTGCTTGATTATACAAAGATACTGTTTTATACTCCGATAGACTTAAAAATAATACAGAGATACTGAACAATTCATGGTAGCATAATTTACCATTTGAACCATGGTGCCACTGTTTCAAAACTTGGAACTTTTGGAAACTGGATGTCATTGTCCTTAGTATTTTATCGTGTGGAACTTTAAACATACTATCTTCTTATCGTGAATAACCTAGCTACATGATTTTGGGGAAATTCAAAAAATTTGGTGCATTTTAGGCGGCCTCTGCTTTGATATTTTGAAGGCATATTCATATATACCTCTTATTTGTTCCCAATGTTTGCAGAGGCTAAAATTGCTCGATGCTGTCACAGCTGGTGACCATCTTAATATGGACATTCTTTGTGTTAGACGAGAAGGAAATTTTACTCTGTGGATGTGTTTGTGTAATCAACATAATAACTCTATCCTTTGTGTAAAACATATATTTCTCAGTTTGGACTATGGATCATGGGATCATGTGTTGTTTGGTGTACGTCTGAAATTTACTCGTGGCGCTAGCAAGGGCACCTTACTAGTCTTATGTAAGTGAGAATAGTTCCGCGATCCTGGGAGCAAAGGATGGCCGCACTGTTGATAGCCTCACTAAAGTAATTGTAGACAAGAACAGCGAGTATAGAAAGAGTGCAGCCGATATCCTGAAGAATCTGTGCAGTCATTACACCACGAATGAAGACATTCATTTCCAAAAGCTGAAGAACGCAATGATCGATGATGTGATTCCAAAGGTATGTAATCGTTGTCAACTAGTGGTAATTAATTTATTTACCATGCTGTCAACCTGTTGTGCAAAGCTGCAAACTACATAAATCTCACAAAGTAATTAAGCTGAATCCATGTCGCAGGTGCTGAGGGAAGTGCTTGACTGTAGGCCGATAGCAGAGCCCAGGCTACCCTCTCCCAATCCAATATACTACTCAGGCTACCAGTACCCTATGTACTCAGTAAATAATTACAATTACACATACAACTTTGGCCCATCCCAGTACTCCATGCCCTTGGACAGTCCATACAAAGTGGAAGAGCAGGAGGCACTGTCATCGCTTTGCGTAGCCGTACACGCTAGACTGATCAGCCAAGATCCTGATTTGGCCTCTCGGTTCGACCAAATAGGTAAGGAGATCGGCCGGGACATGGGGGAGGACATGGTTGTGGCGAGCAAAAGAAGGTGCTGGGGGACAGCGGCTTCGCCGATGATTTTGTACGAAAGCCCCAACGGCGCGTGTTGTATCTCGTGACTATGTGCGTACGAGTACATCTTGTTACAATTCCCTAGCTCGTGTCAGCTAGCATGCCTGGACTTGTCGTGTTCTTGAGACGTCATG
The DNA here is from genome assembly GCF_016808335.1 of Panicum virgatum. Lineage (NCBI taxonomy): Eukaryota > Viridiplantae > Streptophyta > Magnoliopsida > Poales > Poaceae > Panicum > Panicum virgatum. The sequence goes on along the minus strand of NC_053138.1, from coordinate 33,328,287 downwards.
TCTTGAGTTGTTTGCGTCTAATGGATGATTATCTCGATTTATAATTGGTTTTCAGTGAACTTTTGTGTGCATGAACTGTGGTTGGTCTTGGTGCAGCTAGTGCTAAGTGGTCGATGTGTGTCATAGCTGTGTGCCTTGTTTTCAGACATTTTGTAATAATTGGCTTGGATTTATCTCTTTGAGATAAATGAAAAGTCGGATATATTTCTACCATTTATCTAAAAAAAGCTAGCATATGCCTCGACTTTTTGTCTCCCATCATCCATGGGTCGTCATATAAATATCATCATCATGTATTCTATTTAGGAGTAGTATGCATGTCAGTATGTATCCATGTGTGTACAATTTGTATCCTTTGGTGTACTCAACCTAAGCTATGGGCAGTAATGCTAAAATTACTATGTTAGTTGTTTATTGGAGCTGCAATGCCAAACACTGGTTGAGTAATGCTAAAAACTCTGGTGGGAGCCTAGCACTAGCAGCCTGCGAAGGATCTTGCCGCCTTTTTTGCTTTTTGGCCCTTCGCACAAAAGAAATTCACAAATAGACCTCCGGCGAAACATTTTCCGTTTCTAGACCCTGGGGTCGGCGCTACAGCCCATGGCGCCGAGCTTGCTGCCAGCGTGTCGTCCGCTTCGACGTGGCTGCCGATGTGGCCCGATGACCTTGGCGCCCTAAATCTTGGCGCCGATGTTAAATATTTATACAGCCCCCACCTTTCTTCCCCGAGCTTCCATCCATTCTTTCACCATCTTCTCGGTTATTTTCTCAACTCCCACTCGCCGAACCATCTGAATCGAGAAATTAGACCTTGGAAACTCCGATTGGAACCACATATTTGCAAGAGCAAGGTATCCTCTATCCGCTCCTTTATTTTCACGCATCGATTTGGTATACAATAGGTGCATTATTGAAATCATTGTTCGTCATTTGGTGCACCACACTATAGCGCCAATGTCTTCATCAGGATCAACCTACGTTCCATGGAGCAAGTGTAAAGCCACCATACCCGAAGGAATTGATGTGCCAATGTGCTTCTGCGGTTCGTTGTGCAAGTTCATGCAATCAGAGGTTTTAGGAGATGACTACGGCATGAGGTTCTTTATGTGTGAGAACTACGAATATGATCCACCTAAGCGATATAGCAAAGACCGGGCTAAGGTAGAACGACAACAGATGCTCTTTTTCTTTTGTTATGATTCGAACTTTTTTTGGACAAAGTCTCCTCCGCCTATTTGTGAATTTGTGCAGTGGTTCGACACCGAGCAGTTGCAGCAGGCAAAGGACTTTGTGGAACAACAAGCAAGGTGGGCTGCGGAACGTTGGCACCGAATGAAGCAAGAGGAACAGCAAAAGGAGAATCGCAAGAAAGAGCAAGAAGAGATCCGCAAGAGTTTGGAGGAGGTGGATCGTAAGGCGGCGGCGGAACGTGAAGCTGACAGGGAGAGAAAGCGAGAGAGGGCACGCCGTGCGAAGGAAGCCGGGCCCGAAGCAATTAGGAAGGGCAAATATCCCCGGTGCACTCAGTAGAGTAGTACCATGTAATCCCGGTATTTTACATTCCCTAAGGCATGGTAGATTTAGATGCAACAAGAAATTACCTTGTCGCGGGCACATACCACTGCAGCTAGTTGTTTATGTTTTCTGTTGAGAGCTTGACTCTGTGTGTTGTAACTTGTGCCATTAATTTGCATTGCTAGCCGGGAATCTATGAAACCTTTGAACTTGGCTTTAACATTTTTGGAGCATTTCAGGTCACTAGAATACTACATACCATAATGTGAACCACACATTAAATATAACAGTAAGAATTAAGAACTAAGAACTGCATTACATAATGTAAACCATCAGGATTACATCATACTACAACGGTAATGAAACACACATCACACATGCAGTGGCATGGCAGAACTAGTTACAAACTACGGTAAACAGATTCTGAACTAACCTAACATGCCTTAGGTAATTTAAGAAAATCCAACAAACACAACGATGCAAGCATGTCACTAGCACTAGGGTAGTCCTAGTAGCCGTACCCCCACATAGCGAACTGCGTTGAGCCTTCTCCGTAATATCCACCCATTGCAGGTGGTGCCGGCGGTAGTGGCGGAGGCGTAGGGCCCTTCTTCTTGTGACAAGGGCAGTTGCAGTAAGGAATAGTACATGGTTCATCCTGTGAAGAGGCAGCATTGCTGGTATCATCATCTTCTTCGTCTTTGTTACCCTCGCTCACTTCCTCATAATGGGTCACTTTTGTTTCTAGATCAAAGATACGAATCTGTAGGTACTCAATGAACTCCTGAACAGAATCAATTGGTGCAGGATCGACCCACCTAGTAAAACCACAGTTTTCTGGAGCATCGGAAGACTGCAAAACAAATTTCATGTAAGGTGTCGAAATGAAGATAAAGATATGAAACAACCAAGTATTACCCATGCGTGTGGGCATTTGAAGAAACGCCGACCGCCATCCATCCCGTCGGTGCACATCTGCACTAAGCAGTCCTCACCATGTCTGCATTTTGGCCACGGTTCTCTATGGTCATCGTATCGGCTAAGAGGAGTTTCTTTAGTGAATTCACTCTTGTGTTGTGGTGGAAACTCAAACACTGGTTCCGGAAAGAAATCAGGTCCAAGAGGCCCGTCCCAAATTATGGAATCTCCCTTTTTTCCCACTTTTCCTTTCCCAAAACCGTAGTAACCCTTCCCGCTAGACCCACCTCCAGACATTGGATATACAATGAGCTTCGGTGTTTGAGTACTGCTGGGAGTTCACCAACTTGGGAGTATTTATAGGTGCACAAAGGTTTGATACCTGAAGTGTGGAGTGTAAATGCACCTGAAGAGCCTAGATGACAACACACTGAAAAGGGTAGTGGGTCTGCGCTGAGGCTTGGCCTGCGAGCATCGAGTACTGAGTGCATGCACAAAGATGCTCTGCTTGCACATAGTTGCAGCGAGTAGTGATTGCGAGAATCAAATGTAGCCTTTTCAGTGTCCGGTCATCTATGGCGAGGACGACGGGCCTGTTGGTATACAGCGAAGGTCGGTGGCATGTAGTGGGGAGGGCAGCTGTAACACCCAAATTTTAAATTTGTTTGAATTCAAAAGAATTTATTCAATTGTTGTTTGAGTTAAAAAAAACAAAACAAAACATCTCATCTATCTCTTTTTCTTTGGCCCAGCTGTTGGCGCTCCTTAAGTACCCACTTTATCCCTTATTTATCCTTGATAATGGCATGAATTTAATATCAAAATCACTAACCGTCCTAACTCCGGCCTAATTATTGGTCATTTTCACACTTGCACATATATTTTGGAGGAACTTCGTTTTTGCAGGTTTTTAGCCTATTTTGGAGCATGAAATGACGAGGCCCGTGATCGAGCGCTAACACGAAGAAAGACGAAGGCCAAAGCCCAAAGAAAGGACCAAAGACCATGTTGATTCGAAGCCCATTCATGCACATCCATCCTCCAAGAGAGCCCAAAGGACCAAGCCTACTAAGATGAGATCAAGATACTTCGGGATTAAGTAAAGCAAATGAAGATTTAAGGAAGGATTCCCTATCCTATCCTTTCCTCGAAGATATCTCTAAGATAACGACGTCAAAAGGGGTGCAATCGTGAAGACATAAACTCTAGAAGATGCGAGGAGTCTGCACGCGAAAGGAGGACACGAGACGGCGAAGGAATGAGCCAAGCCGGCCGGCCTAGGCCCATTGGGCCGGCCGGCCCAGCCCTTTTTTAGGTCGGTTCGACCTCCCCTTCGACCGGTGGCTTCCTCGGCTTATAAATAGCTCGCACCTTATTCAACTCGAAGCATCCATCCACCCAGAACTCGACGAAAATCTAGGGTCAAGATCGGAGGGAGACGACGGCCGCCGCAAGTCTTCGAAGCTTGTCTAGGAGATGGCTTAGGCCGACCCTAGCCGCCGTGGCCTCCCTGTGTGGTTGTGCCATGGCGGAGTTCATGAGCTAGTTGGATTCATCGATGGTGTGCACATGGTGGTGATGATCCAAACGAATCTATTATGTGAGTAATGATAATCATGTCTTCCGAATCTATTAGCGATCATGTTCTCTCTTTCGATTTCGTTCTTCTCTTTGGGTTTGCTTCATCTTAGATCTATTATCGAGATAGATCGCTTAGCATGATCTTGTAGTCATGGTGGCTAGAGGTTTATGGCGGAACTACCAAAGGGGGTTCGACTTGCTTCAGGGTATCTTGTTAAAAGGGGTGGCGTCGTGACAGGCCGTTGCCACTTAGTAGGTGGGTTATCGAGGAATCGGATTGGATATTTTGAGTTTAAAGATGCTTTTGATTGAGATGCATGATTTATCCGCTCGTTAGCTTGAACTACAACTAGATGACGATAGGCCTAGTCATATCTTTGGTTTTGCTATGATTAAGCCTATATTCATGGATGAGATCAACCTTTACATATCACTCATATCTATCAAAGGTTTACCCTTTTTATGCAATCAATGCTTCATGTTAGGATAGATCCGTTAGATTAGATGGAAAACCTTAGGTGGTTCTTTGTCGATCCACGGATTGATAAACCTTGGGGGAATACTCTAAGGGAAAATCTACACGAACCGTGCGCTTGCGGTATATAAATTGGGGCGCTAAGGAGTGTCAACACCAGCACAAATCTCTCTCTCTCTCTCTCTCTCTCTCTCTTCTCCAATCCGGCCCAACTCTCCCTTTCCCCCTTTTTCTTTTTCTTTCCGCGTGGCCCAAACCCCGGCCCAGCAAGCCACTCGGCCCACCATCCACCCTCTCTCTCTCACCGCCATGCGGGCCCTGCCCGTCAGGGCCTTCTCCTACCTCCAGCCGCTCGCCTCCTTCCCTATGCTGCGCACCGCCGGCCGTTGGCCGCCCGCTCGCCTCCCCACAGTGCAAGCGCCGCCGGCCGCCCAAGCCCCATGGCCGCACGCCTCCCTCCCCTCCCCCTCCACTTCGGCGCGCCTTTAATGCCGCCACCACCCCTTAGCCTTCCCCCCTCCTTCCTCTTCTGAAACGGCTGCCACCACCGAGGCCTTTAATGGCCAGCCGTCGAGCTTCGCCGCCCATTTCCCTCCCCGCCGACCTCTCCTCTCCCTCCCTCGGCCTATAAAGGGAAAGCCTAGCCCGCGTGCTCTCCCCTTCCCCGCTCCTCGCCCTCGCTCTCTCTCTCTCTCTCTCTCTCTCTCTCTCTCACGCGCGCGCGCGCAGCGCCGCTGCCGTGCTCGGAGCACCACAGCCGCCATCGATCTACCGCGTCGCTGCCTTTCCTCAACGTTCGTGCACCACCGGAGCTTCTCCGTGAGGTGAGGACTGTCGCCATCCCTTTTCCCCTCTTCCTCTCGCCCTCCGGCCACGGCAATTGCTCGTCGGAGTTTGGGAGCCGCACCTCGCCGCCGATGGCCATGCTCCAGCCACCGCAGCGCCTCCCCGACCCATCCATCGAGCTCGCCGTCGCTCCCTCTCCCTCCCCGGCATTCCCCAGGCCCGAAACGAGCCCCGGAGCACCGATTCCGGTGAGCTCCGGCGACCCGCCACTGCAGATCGCTCGCCACCAGTGTGCCGTGCCGCCCGCCCGAGCCACTAGCGCCGTCGAGCCGCCAAATGGCGTAACCGAGCCGCTGCCCAGCCGAGCCGCGAGCCACCAGCTGAGCCGCCGAGCCGCCACCGCCCAATCCAGGCCGTTGGATCCGGATCCAACGGATCGGATTCAATCCAAACCAAGTCAATCCCTCAACATACCAGTCAACCCTTGGCACTTTTGCAAAGAGGCCCCTGGATTTTCTGATAATCAACCCGCCATCCATCCAAGTTCGAAAATAATTCCAGAAAGGTCATTTCCTTTCTGTTTTGGCCCCTGAACTTCTTTAAAATTGTACCCGCCGTCCAGCACCTATCTTTTTGCATTCTAACCCTTGAATCTAAGGTTAATTTACATTCTATTCCCTAGTTTCTTTCAGTCTAGCCCCTGGGAGTTATAATATTTCCAAATAAGCCCCTAGAACCTTGTTTTGGCAACATATTCCTCGTTTTAACTCCGTTTTTAGCGATTCTTGAGCTCACGCGATCCTTGCGACGCGTACAACATCTTTATCATCATATATTTCTCTGTTTTTGCTATTTGTTGTGTTGTTTATTATTTGTTGTTTGTTTTTGTTTGTGTGAATGTGTAGACAACGCGTCGTTCGAGGGAAATCAAGAGCAAGTATACGAGGAAGAGAATCAGCAATTTGGCAAGGAAGTCAAGTGGACATCTCCCCCTGCATATTTTGTTTTGTCCCAATAATAGCATGATAATTTACTTTTCTTTATTGTTGAATTGCATAAACTTGATGGGACAACTATTAAGGACTTTACCTAGTCTTTTACCCCAAAACCTTGAACACCGGGTTTAATATATCTGTTGGGTAGAAATGTTTAGCTGCTCAACTTTGGGAATGGTGATACCATAATCTTTTGAGAAATGTTAATCATGCTTTATTTATGTTGTTATTTTGTGGTTAATCACAAGATCATATGATTTGATTGGAACATGGAGAACCACCCAGGAAAACAGTACAACTAGAAGGACCACATGGCTCTGGTCTTGGCTGATTAATTAGAAACTCTAGCTTGTGACAGTCTTACCGAAAGGGCAAGAGGGGAAGCATCGATGGGGTATAGCCCGGTCCTCTTGGGGTAGCAGCCTTTGCTAAGGTGCTGACCATTAGGGAGGGTTATGCTCTGCTTTGACTTGAAACCTTAGCGGGTTGTCACTTGTTAGGGAATCTTTGTAAAGGCCTCGTAGCATCCCTATGCAATCACACCTCGGAAGTGTGATATTGTGCCTGATCAGCACAGCGTGGTTGGGTCCAAAGTTCTTTTGAACTTTTACGCGACTTGTAGGTAAAGTGTACAACCTCTGCAGAGTGTTTAAAACTGATATATCAGCCGTGCTTATGGTCATGAGCGGCCTGGACCCTCACATGATAATTGAACTTGAAGAATGACTTAATCCATGGTGTTTTGGTATGTGTTGGTTCCTTTATGATCTTATGCTTAAGTGGGTTGGTATAAACTTATACCTAGTAAATAGGTGCTTGCTAATAAAATTTGACCAACTAAAATGCTAATTGCTATAAACCTCAGCCTTTCCTTGATAGCCTTGCATCTTCCCCCACTTGTTGAGTACCAACCATAAGTGTACTCACCCTTGCCTAATTACTGATCATAAGAGAACATAGAAGTGGAGAACTGCAACAACTACAAGGAGTTCTAGGCATGCGTTCACCAGTCGATTGCCTGTGGGATTTGATGAAGCTTTGTTGAAGATCTCGTTTAGGATATCGGTGGAACGTCTAAAGACCTTTGTGTCTATTTATCGGAGTATAATAATGTTATGTACTCTCTCTTGCTTACGTTTTTGAACATTGTTTTGATATACTCACTTATGACATCTATCATATGTGTGTAAACTTGATCCTGGCGCACATATGAGATGCATCTGGTTTCTTTCTGAAATTGGGTGTGACAGCGGCACCTAGGCACAATCGACCGAGCGGCAACAATACAGTGGCAAAGCCAGCTTTGAATGTGAGATGATGTGCTTGGCATGTTGTCACATCTATCTGCAAAGGTGGAAGGACACTGCTATCTACAAAGGGGAACCCATGATCGTCATGCTGAGCAGTGCCAACCCGTGATCCCGTAGTCGTAGCTAGACTCACTTTATGTGGTAGTCATTCAATTTATCATTGATTAAATCACAAAAAAAATTTGCAAGAGCTTCCCTTGTTTCGGACATTATGGAACCCACAAACACAACAAATTGACATCGATAGTATCCATGGAAACAAATAACAAGTACAGTACAACCGAAATCCAAACAGACCTAACAGTCCATAGTGTTCAAACATAACAGTTCATAGTGTTCAAATATAACAGTCCATAGTGTTCAAACACAACAAATAACATCCTAGTCCATGAACTGAAATAATACACAAGCTCCATATTACATAACATCCAGAGCCATAGCATCCATAGTCCATGACCCTCACTGTCTCCTAGTCTTACCCTTGCCCTTGCGTCCGAGGGCATCAGTGCCTGGAGTGTAACAATCTCGAGGACGACGTGCTCTCTGTGCTGGAGGCTGGGACTCCTGCATGGAAGGAGCTCCCTGAAGCTGAGACGGTCCAATATCCTCGGCCATGTCCTCGCCGCCACCTACCACAGTGTCCTGAACAGAATCCCTTGTGCTCTCTGATGAACCTTGGCCTCCAGAGGGTCCTATGTGCAATGACGGCTGTTGTACGTCCATCGCACCCGCAGTCCTGCACCCACAACGAGCGGCAACACGCCGTAGTCTACGTGCTAGTCGCTGTAGTTGAACGTTATAATTCGGTCAAGTTAATGGAAATTGACGAGTCAAAGAGGTGATATAAAACTTACGGCAAGGAAGTTCTTCAAAGTTTGCTCATCTACTCCTGCCGTCGGAAACCGTTCAATGTCAACCACGGACTGCTTCAACGCATTGCCCTGGAAACAAAGAGAACAAAATACGAATTCTGGGCAAATCTTGAAACTGAATGGTAGTCATTTGCTAATCGAAATAAGGAAATTTTTTTTGTTAACTTACCACTCGGTCGAGGATAGGAGCAGCCTCAACCACTGTGCCGCCTCTGGTCGCCAGGTCGTAGGACGTGTCTTCGTCTTCGGATGACTGAATGTCACCGTAGTCGGCCTGTGTCCACTGCCCTTTGAGATTCGCCCGCATCGCACTCAAGTACCACCCGAGATACACCCGGAAGTTCTCATTACTATGTGAATCCTCGTTTAGAATGATGTTGTCCGTGGCAAGTTCCCATTCTTCGATGTACATTTGGTGGAGCCTCGCAAAATCGGTGGTCTTTTTCTGTCTCTGTCGATGCACCCTGCATCATGAAAAGTGGACAAAATTACGATAAACAAGTTAGGGGCAACTTGAACATTGTAGACTCTGACACTTGAAAAGTGTTACGTACAACAGGCAAAAAAGTTGAATTGTTGTATAGTTTGTGAGATCAATATGTTTAACAGGTCAAAACATCTATTTACTTCATACCGTCTGAACGACATGCAAAGATATGATAAGTTAACAACAAGATTACGTTCATAGCATGGAAACTTACTTGTGCAACTTGACAGATGTGGAGAAAGGACGCACTGGCCACTCCTGTCTGAAACCAAATTGCCGTCCAACTCTATGCGCCAAGTGGTACTCAACAGCATAAAAGCATATTGATGTCACAAAGATATGCAAAGGTAGGTCGCAGTCGGTGATCCGCCACATTGAATCACTGATGTCGATCAAGAACCATGGGTCGGCCAACCGGTATACGGGACCACATCCAAATCTGCAGAAGGTACACATAACCACCAATGGACCCGTTCTGCGAAGTGCGTCGGCACGCTTCGCAGAGCTGGTGATACAAGAAAGCTAGCACAATGGATCCCCAGCTGTCAAACCCTGCCGCGTCCCAGTCAGTCAAGCAAGGAAGGTACATCCACGACACATTGTCCCCTAAAGATTGGTCAACATGTCAGTTACTATACGATCTATAATTGCAGTAATAACAATTCAAATGAAATACTACATGTTACCTGTGGCATCTAGGAAAAGAACACACCCGAACAAGTGTAGTATCCACGCTCGACAGTACCGCGAAACTGTCTGCGCATCGGCATCTGCCGGACAGTGGCCGAAGTGTTGCCGAAGCCAACTGATAGGCACTCTAGAGGTCCGAGTTCTAGGTCCTGCTACAGGAAGCTCTATCCCGAGGAATCCCTCCACCCGATCCCTCCAACCATCAAACCTGCACTGTCCTGTAATTGCACGACCTCTAATTTTGAGGCCAAGGATCTTCTGGACGTCCTGTAGCGTCACTATTATTTCACCACAGGGTAGGTGAAATGTGTGTGTTTCAGGCCTCCACCTACATTGGAAATGGCAAATTATAAGGAAAAGCATTTTCAAATCCAACTACATTGAAATGTATGTGCTGCAAAGAGAATGTACCTGTCAACCAAAGCTGTAATCGCCGTAGGGTTGAAGTGAGGTAACCCGCTGCGAACCTGATACGATACGACGTCGAGGCCTGCCCTCCTCAGGAGAGGAGTGTACCTCTCGTCGTACCGCATCTCCTGCAACCCGTCATGGGTTCAAACACGAAGGGGGGGGGGCAGCTCTTGCACAAAATGATAACATGTTTTAGTACTATAAGTATAAGATAAAAGAAATTGAAAAAGTTATGAATGTCTTTACCTCCCCCTCCGCGGTGCGTCGTCCTCGGTGGTTCTGCTCCTAGTACGGATCTAGAAGGTGCGGAAGCTCCATCCTACAACATTAAGAAATCCATTAAAATAAAATCAGACCCCTGCATTACTGAAGAAAGCAAGTACTTTGATTAGTAAGGAAAAAATTTATTATGTAAGAAAGCAAGTACTACTATTATGTAAGAAAGCAAGTGCTTTAATTATGTATGAAAGCAAGGCAATACATATAATTGCAGTAATGGAAAGTACAAATAATTCAAATATGTCTAGTTGTAAGCATCTAGGCCCTCTAGGTATGTTTCGGTGATTAATGACAACCATTATTGTGACTAATGAGTTTGTGCAGCTTAATGAAATATTATCGCTCATTTGATCATACGTTAATGAGGCCCCTCAATTTCATTATTCAAAAAGGCGATCTCCGTATTCAACTCAAGTATGTAACAAGACTAAGGATCTTTTTAGTCCTAAGTGTCGCAATGTTGAGAAGGACACTTAGGTTAGTATAGGTTTTATAATTTTGTAGAGATCGCACTATTAAGAGGGGTTAAGGCTAAGTAACTTGAGCATGGACATGGTCAATCAAAAATGGATGCACACTATGGTCACTCAGGTTCTTAGAAGTTCAAATAAGTGGTTTTCAACTTATATCTCAAGAATATTTGGATTTCATTCAAGACTCAAATCAGAAAAGGCAAAATCAGAAAAAGTCTATACACCAGTTTAACCGACGACTCAAATTTTCTATACGTCAGTTAAACGCAGTTAGCAGAGTCTGGACAAGTACATACACCGGTTAAACCGATGATATTTGAAATTAACGTCGGTGCGGTTGTCCAGAACGTTGGTTTTCCAGGGCTGATCAAGGTTATACTCACCGGTTAAACCGACGACATTTGAAAATTAACGTCGGTGCAGTTGTCCAGAACGTTGGTTTTTCCAGGGATTTCTAAGGTTATACTCACTGGTTAAACCGACGATGGATTTGAGTTAGCGTCGGTGCAGTTGTCCAGAGATTTGGTTTTTCAGTTGATCAGTGGACAACTACACTCACCGGTTAAACCGATGATGCGTCGGTTAATCTGCCCGAGTTGTAACGGCTAGTTTTCCAAATGGGCAGTTTACATTCATCGGTTAAACCGACGATGACTTTTGGAGGACCATCGGATTAACCGGCGTTGCATACTTTTCTGGTAGTTTTTCTCCAACGGCTCTATCCGCGTGAGCTGCCCATATATACCCCTCCAATGGGTCATTTTGAAGTCTCTTGACACCAGGCAACATTCATACACTCATACTATTGTTGAGAGGCACCTTGAGCTTCATATTCCACACATTTGATCATTCAATCATTCAAAAAGCAAGACTAAGGACTTGAGTAGAGAGAAGCTTGTGTGCATCCGTTCTTGGTGATCGGTTCTTGCTCAAGTGAGCTCCACCACGGCGGGATGGTGAACGGAGACTCTTAGTGAGTGCCCTCATCTCGGTGACAAGGGAGGTGACAAGACTCTTAGTGAGTGTCACAACGTGGATTAGGGGTGTGTGCCAATACATCGACACCACGGGAAAAAATCCGGTCGTCTATTGCCCACTCTTTACTTCCAAGCACTTACTTTAATGCAATTATTCATGTGCTTGACCTTAGAGATCATAACATAGTTCTACCTTGCTTAGTTTTATATCTTGTTGTTTCCCTTATAGCTTGTGCAGTTTGCTTAGTTAGACGGTTGGTGAATTGAGCCTTACTAGCATTGCATAGGTTAAGGTTGCTTAATTTTATTTTAGAAATTTGAAAAAGGCCCAATTCACCCCCCTCTTGGTCCATTAATCCTTACAATTGGTATCAGAGCCTTGTTGCTCATTTGAATCATTAGGCTTCACCGCCTAGAGCTATGGACAAGATGGGTGGTTCGCCTCCTCACTTCGAGGGCAAGAACTTTGGTTATTGGAAAGTTCGCATGGCCGCATATCTTGATGCGATTGCCCCCGAAGTGTGGTTAGCGACTAAGACCGGGTTCACCGGAAATCCCACCCCCGAACAACTAAAGTGGAATGCAAAGGCTAGAAATGCAATTTTTGAAGCCATTAGTGAGGAAGTCTTTGCTAAAGTAAATGGCATGGACTTGGCAAATGATATTTGGAAAGAGCTAATTGAAATTCATGAAGGCTCCACTAAAGTTCGTGAGCAAAAATATCACTTGTTTAGAGCTAAGTATGATTCTTTTAAAATGCTAGTTCATAAAAATTGCAATGATATGTATTCTCGCTTGAATGTCATGGTCAAGGACATTAATGCACTTGAAATATCCAAAATTGACAGTGGCTCCATCAACCGCAAGATACTCATGCTCCTTCCGAAGCCCAAGTACAATATCATCAATGCTATGCTTCAAAAGGAGAATCTTGATACGATGGAAGTGGGAGAGCTTGTGGGCGAAATTCGCGCTCATGAAATGGGTATTCTTGGTATGTCCGAAGAGCCAACTTCAAGCAAGTCAATCGCTCTCAAAACCAAGGCCAACAAGTCGCGCAAGCTCAAGATGATCAAGCAAGAATCATGCTCAAGCAATGAAGAAGATGATCATCATGAAAGCTCATCCGATGATGAAAATGATGGAGAACTTGCTCTCATAATGAGAAAGTTCACACGCATGAGTGACAAGATAAATAAGAAGGGTTACAACTTTGACCCTAAGAGAAGAATGTTCCGGCCAAGAGAAGATGTCAAGAACAAAACATGCTACAATTGTGGAGAAAAAGGCCACATCTCTCCCGATTGCCCCAAGCCGGACAAGAGAAAGAAGGACAACAAGAGCAAGCATCGCCATGATTCAAGCGATGATGATGAAGATGAAAAAAAGAACAAGAACAAGAAACTTGGGAAGAAGAAGAGCCATGACAAGAAAACCAAGCTCTTTCCAAAGAAGAAAGGCCACACCAAGAGAAGCTTCTTGGTGGAAAAATAAGAATGGGTGACCGATGTCTCATCAAGTGAAGATTTAAGTGATGAAGAAGACATCGTCACCATCGCTCTCACCAATGAAGAACCATCGCTACCTCCACCTCTCATGTGCCTCATGGCAAAAGGTAACACAAAGGTATGTGAGGAGGATAGTGATAGTGATAGTGATGATGAGTTTGATCCTAATGAATTTGCTAACCTCATCAATGAGTATACATCCGTCATCAAGAGGGAAAAGGGCAAGGTCAAGCTTCTTGAGAGCACTTATGCCAAGCTAGAGCTAGCTCACTCCGATTTGCTTGGCAAGTACAATGACTTGCTCAAAAAGCACCATGAGTCACTTACACTTGCTAAGCAACTTAAAGAGAGTCACAAAAAGCTCAAGCAAGAGCATAGGGAGTTAGCTCACATATATCAAGAGCTTGAGTTTGCCAATGAAGAAATTGACCCAAGTCTTGAGAACTCTTTCAATGAAAATATTGAAAAGGTCAATGCTTCTACTTCTTGTGATGACCTACTCAATGATGCACATGCTACTAATGTTGTGCCCGAGCTTGCTCCTTCTAGGGAAAAGGAATTGATGGATCAAGTGGCAAGTCTCAAGAGTAGTGTGGAGAAGCTCTCACGAGGAGAATACATCCACAAGGAAATTCTCTTCAACAATGCTCGTGACTATGGCAAGAGAGGTCTTGGTTCATTTCCGGAGCCAAATCAAGGCACTACTCCTTCTCCGGAGATCAAGACTAGCTTCATAAAAGAAGTTGGATCATATTGTCAACATTGCCAAGGTCACCGGGCACCACACTAGGGAGTGCCCCTTGCCATCACGTCCTTTCCCTACTTTACCTAAGAATTACTCATCTATGCATCAAAATAACCATTTTCTTTTGAGTAAGGTAAAGGGCAAGGTGAAGGCCAAATTCATTGGCAAAATCATAAAGGAAGCAAAGAAGAAGCTCCCCAAGCAACTTTGGGTTCCCAAAGCTCTTGTCACACATGTGCAAGGCCCAAAGCTCGCTTGGGTTCCAAAAACTCAAAATTGATTCTCATGTGTGTAGGTGAACTATAAAGCCAGTGGAAAACATTGGGTACTTGATAGCGGTTGCTCTCAACACATGACTGGCAATGATAGCATATTCACATCTCTTGAAGACCCCGGCGATCATGAACATGTCACCTATGGTGATAACTCAAGGGGAAAAGTTTTAGGTTTGGGTAGAATAGCAATTTCTAAAGATTTATCCATTTCTAATGTCTTGTTTGTAGAAGCACTTAGTTTTAATATTATTTCAATTACTCAATTATGTGATCTTGGACTAACGTGTACCTTTGACAAGAATGATATTGTAGTAACCCTTGAAGAAGACAAGTCATTGGTATTCACGGGGTTTAGGCATGGCAACATTTACTTGGTGGATTTCTCTTCAAAGCAAACAAGCTCCATGACATGCCTATTCACCAAGTCGTCTCTTGGGTGGCTTTGGCATAGAAGAATTGCTCATATTGGCATAAGCAACCTCAAGAAAGCCCACAAGAGAGGGATGATCACCGGCTTGAAGGATGTCACCTTTGACAAGAACAAACTATGCAAAGCATGTCAAGCCGGAAAGCAAGTTGCAACACATCATCCTATCAAGACAAATTTGTCTACCTCCAAGCCTCTCGAACTAATTCACATGGATCTTTTTGGTCCAATCACATACAAGAGCATTGGTGGTAATCTCTATTGCCTAGTAATCGTTAATGATTTTTCACGTTATACTTGGGTCATGTTTCTAGGCGATAAGGGTGAAACTTCGGAAGTCTTCAAGACATTTGCAAGAAGAGCTCAAAGGGAGTACAACTCCCCAATTGTGAAGATCCGGAGTGACAACGGCACCGAGTTCAAGAATATGAAGATTGAAGAATTGTGCGATGAAGAGGGCATCAAGCATGAGTTCTCTGCCACCTACACGCCTCAACAAAATGGAGTGGTGGAAAGAAAGTACAAAACACTAATCACTCTAGCAAGAGCAATGTTGGATGATTATGTCACGTCCGAGAAGTTTTGGGCGGAAGCAATCAATACGGCTTGCCATGCATCCAACCGAGTGTATCCCCACCGACTCCCTAAGAAAACGCCATATGAACTCATCTCCGGGAAGAAACCAAACATATCCTATTTTCAAGTCTTTGGTTGCAAATGCTTCATTTATAAGAAGAAAAGGCTCGGTAAGTTTGAGAGTAGATGTGATGAAGCATTCTTTCTTGGTTATGCATCAAACTCCAAAGCATATAGAGTATTTAATCAAACCTCCGGGTTAGTTAAAGAAACATGTGATGTGGAGTTTGATGAATCTAATGGCTCCCAAGAGGAGGTTGTTGGCTATGACAATGTAGGTGATGAGGAGATTGAAGAAGCTTTGAAGAAGATGTCCATTGGGGATATCAAGCCAGAAGAGGTGCAAGAAGGCAATGATCAAGAGGGAGGACCTTCCTCGTCTACACCAAGCACATCCATGGCACCCCAAGTGGATGAAGATAAAGAAAAAGATGATCCACAATCTCAAGAAAGTGTTCCAACGCCAACACCCCAAGTCCAAGAACAAGAAGAGCACAATGTTCCACCACAAGCACAAGTCATTCATGATCCACCTCAACAAACATCCACGCATGTACCGCTAGTGAAGCATGGTCGTGTCTCCAAGGATCATCCAATTGATCAAATCATTGGTAGTCCTTCCAAGGGAGTAAGAACTCGTTCTAAGCATGCTTCATTTTGTGAACATTACTCGTTTGTTTCTTGTATTGAACCCACTAGCATAGAGGAAGCGCTTGAGGACTCGGATTGGGTGATGGCCATGCAAGAAGAATTGAACAACTTCACCCGCAATTAAGTTTGGGTCCTCGAAGCTCCTCCGAAAAACAAGAACATCATCGTCACTAAGTTGGTCTTCCGAAACAAGCAAGATGAACATGTGGTGGTGGTACGCAATAAAGCAAGACTTGTGGCAAAAGGGTTTTCTCAAGTCGAAGGTTTGGATTTTGGTGAAACTTTTGCTCCGGTCGCAAGACTTGAAGCTATCCACATCCTTCTTGCTTACTCTTCACATCATAATATCAAATTATACCAAATGGATGTGAAAAGTGCATTCTTAAATGGCATTATTAACGAACTTGTTTATGTTGAGCAACCTCCCGGGTTTGAAGATCCGAGGAATCCTAAACATGTTTATAGGTTGCACAAGGCACTCTATGGGCTCAAACAAGCTCCAAGGGCTTGGTATGAGAGGCTTCGTGACTTCCTAATCATGCAAGGCTTCAAGATCGGGAGGGTGGACACCACATTGTTCACAAAAGACGTCAACGGGGATCTTTTGATTTGTCAAATCTATGTTGACGATATTATCTTTGGCTCAACTAATGATTTACTAAGCCATGAGTTTGCTACCATGATGGCTAGGGAATTCGAGATGTCCATGATCGGCGAGTTGACCTTCTTCTTTTGTTTTCAAGTCAAACAATTGAAGGAAGGGACATTCATCCATCAAGAAAAGTATACTAATGATATCTTGAAGAAATTCAAGAGGGATGAATGCAAGCCGATCAACACACCCATGGCAACCAATGGGCATCTCGACTTGGATGTGGACGGTAAACCGGTTGATCAATCTCTCTATCGTTCTATGATAGGGTCTTTGCTTTACCTTACCGCATCTAGGCCCGATATAATGTTTAGTGTGTGCTTGTGTGCCCGCTTTCAAGCAAACCTAAAGGAATCACATCTCTCGGCTGTGAATAGGATCCTTCGGTATCTCAAGCACACCCTAAGCATAGGCTTGTGGTACCCCAAAGGCGGTAGCTTAGATCTCTTGGGATACTCGGATTCGGATTTTGCCGGAAGCCGTGTGGATCACAAGAGTACCTCCGGGGGTTGCCACTTGCTTGGGCGTTCTCTAGTTTCTTGGTCGAGTAAGAAGCAAAATTCCGTGGCTTTGTCCACCGCGGAAGCGGAATATATAGCGGCCGGTGCATGTTGTGCCCAAATCCTATATATGAAGCAAACCCTTTTGGACTTTGGTGTGAAACTAGATAGGATACCACTCCTTTGTGACAATGAAAGTGCCGTAAAAATTGCCAAAAATCCGGTTCAACACTCTCGCACAAAGCACATTGATATTCACCATCACTTCTTGCGTGATCACGAAGCTAAAGGAGACATATCTCTTCAAGGTGTGAGATCCGAGGAGCAATTGGCAGATATATTCACAAAACCATTAGACGAGAGTACATTTGTTAGGCTAAGGAATGAGCTTAATGTATTTGATGCGGCAAATGTCATGTAAGTTGCCATGTCATATAGAAAAATGCATACATATAGGACACTTGTCTAACCATGGTAAGATAGTGATGAGCATGGGTTTAGCTAGAGGTGGTGGTCCACTTGTTTTCCTCTAGGCTTGTAGAAAGGCTCATCATGAAGAAGCTTCCTGTGGGTTCAAACTTGACAAGTAGAACTTAAATTCTTGTTATGCATTTCTTGTCATATAGATGTGCACTTCATGTTTACCCTTCTCTCGCATGTGGTTGTAGCTTGCACCATCATTGCATGCGTAAGGGTCACAAAGGAGATCACTTGATGAAAATGAGACTTGTTTCATATGCAAGATCTTAATTCATGAAAAGTGAAAAGAGCAAAGTGTTAGGTGCGTTATTGCCTAGTGAGTCATGTCATGATGAGTTTGAAGCTCTCTATCTTTAATATTTCTATGACAAGGTTCATACATTTTATTTGGCGCTTTGTCTCGCTTTGCGGCTTTTTCCTTGTGTTTGAAAAGAAAACTATTAAGCTAGTGTGATATCCTAAGTATTTTGAGGGGTAAAGTCGCCTATGCAAGTCCATTAACTTAAGTTTAGTTGAATTTTATAAGTTTATTGGACTTAGCATAGAAGAGTGAGCTGAGTGAAGGTTTTTCGGGTTCACCGGTTAAACTGACGCTTAAAGGATCTACACCATCGGTTTAACCGGCGTTACTAAGTTCTGTCTTAGCTCAGTCAAATTCAGGCGTTCAACCGGCGTATGCAATTGTCAGAGCATCGAATCAACCGGTGAACATAACACAGATCTGACCTAACAATCAACCGGTGAGAGCAATGTTCAACTGGCGAGTTCAAAATGCATATCGTCGGTTCAACCGGCGTTCAGATGGGTTTCTGCTGGAGTCTCGGGTGAACTGAACCGATGCAATCAACTGGCATTTTAAACCTAAGCATCGGTTTAACCGGTGTTATGAAAAATCGCGGGGCCCACATGTCATATATGTTTCTTGCCCGCGCCGCTGGTATCTGTTTCTCTTTCTCTCTTCACGCCACCGTGCCCCCACTCGCCCACGCAGCCGCCGCTGCTCACTCCACGCGCCGCCCACCTGCACGCCTCCAGCCCAATCCGCTGCCACGCGCAGCCTGCGCCATCGCCGCTCGCGCTCCGCCCGCACGCACCTACGACGCTCACGCGCAGCGTCTGCCGCCCGCGTGCGCCACTACCCGCGCGCCGCCGCCGCCGTGCCACTCCGCGCCACCGCCACGCTCAGAGCCGCCGCTCCTGCACCACGCGCCGTCCACGCAGCAGCACCCTACACGCCGCAGCCGCAGCACACTCTCGCTCAGTGATCGCGAGGTGTTCGATTTATTGCCTGACCGAGATGGGTCGCGAGAAGAGGAAGGGGAAGGAGGTCGTGATCGAGAAGCCGGTCCGCAAGCGGACTCGAGCCAAGAGATAGGCCGAGAGGGCCGAGATGGTGGCCAAGGCCGCCGAGGAGCATGCGTCAGGCCGTGCTCGTCCGTTCGCGATTTGGGAGCAGCCAGCCAGAGGCAGAGGCAGAGGTATGGGCAGGGTCCGAGGTGCCAGGGCCACTACACAGCAGACAGAGGGTGATTCGTCTGAGGGGGAGCTGACAGCTACAGAGTCAGATCGCTCAGATTTAGATGCAGCGCAGTCAGAGCAGTCTCAGGGGCAGAGTACTCAGGGGTCACCGACTCCACGACGTTCAGACCGCACTCGGCAGACGTCCCCTGGAGCAGGTTCTTCGCCAGCGACCGAGCGTCGCACTGGATCGAGGACGCGAGGAGGTCACCAGCCATAGGAGCCTCGCAGGTCCACAGCAGCAGCAGCAGCAGCTTGCAGAGCTGAGGCCCTACAGGACGAGCACGCAGTATTCCGTATGGACACTGTTGTGCGTCTGGAGCCAGGTGTGCTGCTCCAGAACTTGACCAAGGCCAATGCGGCGAAGGTCAAGAGGCTGAGGTGGAGTGTAGCAGAGGAGGATTGGTTCCCCGTGACACGCGACAGCAGGGTTGACCGTAAGTTCTCGACGCTCCTTCAGGCCAGTTTCTACGAGACCTATCAGAGGCGGGGACATCGGATTTTTCCGCACAGAGTGCTTGACTGGGTTTCACTGAGGGCAGCCGCAGGGGGAGCGGACATTAGAGAGCACTTTGCACACTTCAGAGGTCTGCCCAGGCTACTTGAGATGGAACAGAACAGATATATTGAGGATTGGGTCAGAGTGTTCTATGCCACAGCCTGGATTGCTCCCGAGCGCAGAGCCGTGCACTTCATGTTTGGAGGCCAGGTCTTTGGTTTGTCGAGGGCGACCATTGCAGGGATCCTTATAGTCGACTTGGTCGATGTCTCCCTGCATGAGAGGGTATACGGAGACACATATCCATCTCTCAGTGCTTCCGCCAGCCATTTCCAGCATCGTTTGCCAGAGTTCCCAGCTTACTGACCCCAGAGGCGTACGCAGTTCACATGGCACTCCGGAGGACCTTGCTACCCAGAGGGGTTCAGAGGTCTGCAGCAGTTACTGCTTCTACACATCCTCACTCACGAGCCATTTGACATAGTGGATTTTATTCTGGCTGAGATAGAGGATGTGATCACTGACGGGATGGGTGTTGTACGCCAGTTTCATTATGCTCACTAGATCTGTTATATCTGCTCTATGATCGTGCCAGCTGAGTCACCCATCAGTGCAGTTTACCATCAGGATGAGGCCCCCAGGTTCCCAGTCTACCGTCCCACTGCACCACAGGACTGGAGGAGGGGAAGAAAGGCAGATAGAGCTGCTATGGCACGGCTGTCAGCTGAGGTGCAGGCCCGAGTGGCAGAGGAGGACGAGGCACTACTAGCAGCAGAGGCATAGCTTCCCGGAGGAGATGATGAGATTCACTGGTATGAGCTTGAGTCAGACTCCTCCGAGGATGACGAGTACTTTCTTGCAGCACCAGCCAGTCACGACCACGAGGCAGGAGGGTCCAGAGAGCCAGCTCCATCATCACCAGCAGCTGCTACTGTCTCAGAGTCCCAGGTGACTCAGCCGTCCGAGCTCACCTCTGTCCTTCAGCAGCTTGTCACTCAGCAAAGAGAGGATCGGATTGCACGGGAGGAGACCAGGAGAGCCCATGAGGCTCAGCTTGCAGCTATTCAGAGGGAGGCTGCCCGAGAGCGTGCTGCAGCCGAGGAGCATTTTGTCGGGCTCATTGACCGAGTTTCACAGAGGACAGACGCTCAGTTCCAGTAGATGCAGCAGGGCATGATGGTGATGTTCCAGGGTGCTTTTGCAAAATTCAGTGCATTTATTGCTTGGCAGGAAACTTTTCAAATTAGCCCAAGTTTGAAGTGAAATTTCATTGAAAAAGACAAGTTTCCTTTGAATTTAAAATCCCTTCAATATTTTCAAAGTTGGCTCTCTATCCTTTGATCAAATAAATTTTTGCACAACATAAAAGTTGTAGATCTTGAAAAGTTGAACAACTTTTATGTTGGGCACTTTTTCATTTGAGCCCTATTTTAAAAGTTATCACTGATTTACAGTGGGGTCCCTGGAATTTTTGGAAATTGCGTTTAGATCCTTATCCCCTTCCTCCAGCTCCTTCCTCTGTTTTTTCCCCGTCGCCGCTGTGCAGCGCCGCCCGCTGGGGAGAGCCGCCCCCGAGCCAGCCCGGCCCCCTCTTGCATCGCGCTGGCACCCACGCGTCGAGCTGCTCCTCCTCCACCGCCCTTGGCTGCGCGCTGGTGCCTCCTCGCCTTGCCACGCCGCTGTGGAGAGCCCGCTGCAGAGGCCGCCGCTCTCTCCTCTCACGCGCATGAGCACTACAAAAGCCCCTGCATGCTGATCCTTTCATTCTTTTGCCGTTTCCCTGTCCCCAGAACCCAGAACGCCGCGGCTCCACCCCGAATCACAGCGAGCTCACCCCCCCCGCCGCGGAGCCGCCACTGCAGACCCAATCCGCCTGCGCTGACCCCTCCTTTAGCCGCGCCTCGACCTCGCGTAGCTCCCCAGCCCTTTTCCCTCGCCCGAACCCCACCGAAGCCACCCCACCGCCGTGCTCCGAGCTCCACCGGCCGCCGCTCGCCGTGGACCAAACCCCTCCGGCCATCATTTCGCGACCCAAGAGCCTCCAAAGCATCGCGGCGACCTCTACTCTGTTTTCCCCACCCCAACCCTCGCCGCCGGTGAGCCTAGACACCGGAATCAGCCGGTCAACGTCGCTCCCCTTCTCTGACCTTGGCTAAGGACCTCGGGTTGGAATTCGAAGAAGCCCAGGGGGCTGTCTGCAAACCCCAAGACTCAGTGGAATAGTGCTATAGGGACTTGTTTGTTATGATTTGCTGTGAATTTTGAAATTCAATATCAATTTGTAGAAAATTCGTAAAATAGCAAATCTTGATGTTTTGGAATCCTATTGAAGAGATATATGCAATAGAATCATAATATGTTAGGCATTAGTTGCAAGTTTTTGCTGTAGAATTTGATTTGTGTTACTAGTGCATAAATATTAGTTGATTTTATCTTTTTCTTAACTAATGATTGAAACCATGTCTTGCTCTGAAAATTTTATGGTGTAGTGTTCATGTGACACTAGTGTTGCTATAAAAATTTCGTGATCATTTCTCATGTGTAGATATTTATTTAATTTAATCCATGTTTAGTGGACTTTAATTATGATAAATAGTTTATGCTGATGATAAATCATGAAAATAATTCTGAGTGATTGTTTTGAATAGTTTAGCTTGTACATGAAGCTTGAGCCCCAGTTCATGAATATAACAGGAGCTAAAAATGAATCTTTCTAATCTAATGTCTGTTTTGTTTATTTTCTCAGAATTAATTATTTGTAGATAAAATCATGGAAAATTCACAGTGGCTAACTAATCACTGTGTAGGTCGGCTGTTAAATTTTGAGCTTCTGTTTTGCTTTAGTTTGACCTGTATAATTCAAGATTATTCTAGGTGTTGTCTGAATGAATGATTTGTTATGAATAATTGGCTACAAGTTTTAGCATGATTTTTACAGGATAGCCTACTCTATTCATGATCTATTTAGGGTAATGTTTTCTAAATTTATTACTTATTGTGCACTGAGTGGTGGATTTATTAGCAAACCATGACTTGCCAGTTGTTAAGCTACACTTTATCGTGATGTGAATGTGTTTATAATTCTGTCTCTTGCATTCCATATAGATACGACTGCTTTGATGGACGGGACGTACGAGTTGATCCCGGAGTCTGACGGAGGTGATCCAGAAGTCCAGATGAACGCAGCTGAACTAACTGAAGCCCCGAACCAAAGTTCGGAAGAGCCCAAGGCTGTGTTAGCTAGCGACTACCGAGAAGGCAAGCCCCGGACATAATCTATATTTTAAATTATTATCATTTACTGTTATAACTTACTTGTGCATTTACAGTTCTTAGGATTTGAATTGAAACCCTAGATGTATGGTCCTAGGAACCTATGTACTGAACACTAGACCTGAGTTCGACTACATGCTAAGCTTATAGGACCGGTAAAAGTTGAGTGATTGCCTGTCACTCGCGAGCTTTATAGGAATTGCTTGTTTACTTTCTGTTATCAATATAAGGACGACAGACGGGGTTGTGTTCGATATCATGACCTTATGTGAGACCCCGTCTGTGTTGATGAACTTGTTAAGGTCGCGGTGTGTGGTAGTGCTGGTTAAGTTTTTGAACGTACTAGCCACATGCCGTAAATATGGTACGCGGTAAGCCTAGTAGCCGATTGGACCGGGGAGTGGATATACCTATCACTCTCTCTTTAGAGATTGATTTTTAAATGTTATTGTTGATCAACACTGCGACTTCAAGGGACAAGGGTGGACCGTTATGGGTGGACCTTGGAGCCCTGTAGTCGGGGAAAGTGACCCTATCCACAAGCCGGAAAGAAAGGTCAACGGTTGTTTGGGAACGATCTGACGGTGTTCCAAACGTGTGTGTTAGATCTGCCTAGCCAGGTTAACAAATTCGATTCGAATCGTCTGCTTCTCACAGTTTGGGACTGCTTGATCTCTTTTCCACACAGAGTAACAAGAGCAACATTATTATGATTAATCTTGATGTTTGCTTAAAGTTCTACCATGGTTGAATAGTAGTTGCTTACATAGAATGGTTAATCAACTAGAATATGGAAAGCTAAAATGTGAAATAAGGACCTACTCTTTATTGCTTTTCAGCAAAGGAAACCAGAGCTTCACAAACCCTGCATAGTCTAGCTAAAGTGGGTTAAGTATACCCGTTGGCGATTAAGTCTTGCTGAGTATTAGAATACTCAGCCTTGCTGTTGAAACCCTTTTTCAGGTATGAGTATTGAGGACCAGGTCGCTAGTTTATCTTGGCCCTGCTCCTTGCCTCCTGGCTGGTCCGTAGAGTGGGATACGTCTTCGGCCAGCAATGAACATGACGAGTGATACCTTGCTTGGGCTAGCTTGGTATACCTTTGCGACGTGTTGTAGCCATCGTTGTCTCTTTCCGCTGCTTTTCAAACTCTGAAGTTAAAGTTATGGTTTGTATAACTGATTTACTAAATTTGGTTTTGTAATAATGGTTTGAACTAGTTTGTAATCATTATTATGCCTGTGTTGTAAAATTTGTGGTTGTAACATCTCTGGACTCGCCTTCGTGCGGGGTATGCTTGTTCGATCCGAGAACTGGTGGTTGTATCGGGACGTTACCCGACAGACCAAGAATTGTTCCATTTGAAGTGCGTTTGAGCTAGTGTTGCCTTTATGGTGATGCCCTGCACACTTGAGCCGGGATAATTCAGGTGGTTCTGCCACACCAGACTCGCCCCGTAGCAGCCAGTACTTCAGGGTGTTGGAGCACCTCAGCTTGCAGTCACTGCAGCTCCAGCCCCTACTGCAGCTCCAGCTTCTTCGACGTCACCGGAGACCACGTTCTTGATGTCCGCACTCCTTGGGTCAGCCGGTCGTCCGCTCTTCTCGCCACTGCCAGCGACTACGCTCTTTCAGGACTCACCATCAGCGGTTCAGTCAGTCGCCCTCCCCGTCATACCACAGGCACCACTTCCAGGGGGAGGAGGAGGAGATGAGTCTATACTTCCGCAGTCGACACAGCCGGCAGCTTCAGCAGTCACGACTTCAGATGTTGACACTTCTTCTGCTGACCCGGTTACCACTTCTACGGACCCTCTCCTAGGCAGTGCCAGCACGAGAGCCTCAACGACAGCTACACCTCCAGTCAGCTCAGACCCACAGCTCCCGTCTGTCACCGAGGGTTCTCCGTCCGACGACGGCGACGACGACGACCTGGACCGCTTCCTCGCCGTGCCGCGACAGTAGGACCCGTAGCTCGCCTTTTTGGTGCTTTGATGCCAAAGGGGGAGAGAGTTAGGGGGAGTTGGAGTCAGGGGGAGGGTAGAGCTAGAGAGAGCTCGTAGTTATAGGACTTTGATGTTTTATATCGCATTTGATGTTAGTTCATGGATATCTACATTTGACTCTTGCGTATGCTGTGTTTTGAGACATATCTATGGATTCCGTTTGAGCTGTTGAGCTCTTTGGTTCTTTTTCGAGTTTGCTTTACTTTCTCCTGTTTACTTTTCTCGCTCTCTCATTATTTTTATGTTTGTGTTGTCATCAATCACCAAAAAGGGGGAGATTGTAAGCATCTAGGCCCTCTAGGTATGTTTCGGTGTTTAATGACAACCATTATTGTGACTAATGAGTTTGTGCAGCTTAATGAAATATTATCGCTCATTTGATCATACGTTAAAGAGGCCCCTCAATTTCATTATTCAAAAAGGTGATCTCCGTATTCAACTCAAGTATGTAACAAGACTAAGGATCTTTCTAGTCCTAAGTGTCGCAAGGTTGAGAAGGACACTTAGGTTAGTATAGGTTTTATAATTTTGTAGAGATCGCACTATTAAGAGGGGTTAAGGCCAAGTAACTTGAGCATGGACATGGTCAATCAAAAATGGATGCACACTATGGTCACTCAGGTTCTTAGAAGTTCAAATAAGTGGTTTTCAACTTGTATCTCAAGAATATTTGGATTTCATTCGAGACTCAAATCAGAAAAGGCAAAATCAGAAAAAGTCTATACACCGGTTTAACCAACGACTCAAATTTTCTATACATCAGTTGAACGCAGTTAACAGAGTCTGGACAAGTACATACACCGGTTAAACCGATGATATTTGGAATTAACGTCGGTGTAGTTGTCCAGAACATTGGTTTTCCAGGGCTGATCAAGGTTATACTCACCGGTTAAACCGACGATATTTGAAAATTAACGTCGGTGCAGTTGTCTAGAACGTTGGTTTTTCCAGGGATTTCTAAAGTTATACTCACCGGTTAAACCGACGATGGATTTGAGTTAGCGTCGGTGCAGTTGTCCAGAGAGTTGGTTTTTCAGTTGATCAGTGGACAACTACACTCACCAGTTAAACTGATGATGCGTCGGTTAATCTGCCCGAGTTGTAACGGCTAGTTTTCCAAATGAGCAGTTTACATTCATCGGTTAAACCGACGATGACTTTTGGAGGACCGTCGGATTAACCGGCGTTGCATACTTTTCTGGCAGCTTTTCTCCAACGGCTCTATCCGCGTGAGCTGCCCATATATACCCCTCCAATGGGTCATTTTGAAGTCTCTTGACACCAGGCAACATTCATACACTCATACTATTGTTGAGAGGCACCTTGAGCTTCATATTCCACACATTTGATCATTCAATCATTCAAAAAGCAAGACTAAGGACTTGAGTAGAGAGAAGCTTGTGTGCATCCATTCTTTGTGATCGGTTCTTGCTCAAGTGAAGGCCCTAGCTTGTTAGTCTTGGTGATTGGCAGCACCTAGGCGATCTTGGTGATTGAGGTGTTTCTTCTGGAGCTTGCCAAGTTGATTGTGGGAGCCCGAAGAAGTTTGTACGTGGCTTGAGCTCCACCACGCCAGGATAGTGAACGGAGACTCTTAGTGAGCGCCCTCGTCTCGGTGACATGGGAGGTGACAAGACTCTTAGTGAGTGTCACAACGTGGATTAGGGGTGTGTGCCAACACATCGACACCACGGGAAAAAATCCGGTCGTCTCTTGCCCACTCTTTACTTTCAAGCACTTACTTTCATGCAATTATTCATGTGCTTGACCTTAGAGATTATAACTTAGCTCTACCTTGCTTAGTTTCATATCTTGTTGTTTCCCTTATAGCTTGTGTAGTTTGCTTAGTTAGACGGTTGGTGAATTGAGCCTTACTAGCATTGCATAGGTTAAGGTTGCTTAATTTTGTTTTAGAAATTTGAAAAAATCCCAATTCACCCCCCTCTTGGTCCATCGATCCTTACACTAGTACCTGGCTAAGCGGCCAATGGCATGTATGTGTATTGTGGCCTATTCTGCTGCATCTGTGACAATTGGTTGGCTCAGGGTCTTCAACAAAAGGTCTTGCTCGACCCCACCTAGTTCTTCCAGAAATTTGGTCCATACTCATGTCGTATCTTGACCTCTTTCTAGAAACACGCTTGTTTCAACGCGTACTAGGATCGGCAATGTATACCAGACCCGTGTATGGTGGCCACTGACCTTCGTCTAGGTACGGCTCAAAACGGGGTGCCCATGTATGGACCATGCTGTCAACTCTTAGCTCCCATGGTATCTTGCTCTCAAAGTTGTAGTTTTGGTGGCGAGCGGCCGCAACAAAGTGAGAACAGGGAAAGTGGAACTGTCTAGGTCTCCCACAAGTGCATGTGAAATTAATCAATACAACAACATAACTCCTTGATGGCAGCGACTCTCCATCCGATGTTGTTCCACCCCGTTCCGTGACCTGATACTTTCCTGTGGCGTGGTCAATACATTCCAATTCATGTGTGTGAGCCTTATCCTTTGCCTTTGCGAGATGACCTAAAGGTTTATCCGGCCATAATTGATTTGGCTGATCCTTCAATGTGCGGCACAACTTGTTGGCTATGAGGGTAGAGGTCAGCTGTCGATGCCTAAGCTGCAATTCATTCTTTGCACATGTGTGTGGACCAACAACTTTGGTGATCTTGAACTTTCTCGTGAGCTTCTGTTTCCGAGCACATACCCGCCAATTGCAATCCGCCTTCTAACAAACAACTGTGTAACGTCAGTCCACATAAGAATGCATAACTCTAAATGGTCTTTTACGTTTCACAGAATACTCCTGTAACCATTTCCGAACAGAAGCCAAGTCCTTGAATAGAAGACCCTTTGCAATTTCTGAACGGTCCCCTGGCTCATGTGGCTCTAGCAACTCCTCATCTCTTCCTTCAACAAATGCACCATGGCAATGTCTGAGATCGCTGAATTCAGGCACAAGTGGATCACGGTCAGGACATAATCGTCTGAGAAGCTCCATTTCTTCTTTAGTCAATGGTGCCGAACCAACATCGTGGTCATCATCAGAATCAACAGCTCTTGCCGTCTCATAAGGCTCCTTATCATCCTCAATTTGAACTTCCACACTGTTAGAAGCCCGGCCGGTACTGGTTGCTGAAGGCACAGGAGGAACAACAACATTATATGGAATGTCTCCTGCATTGACACCATAAAGAAATAGGATATTGGCTAAGTGAGTTACAAGCATTCATATCATAGGGAAAACATCTATTGGAATGAATATTGCCAAAGAGCACTGCACTTACTTGGATGATTCTGGCTCAAAGGAATCTCCTAAGCGGCCGTTACAACATCATGGTTATGACATTGTGCAGCAGGATCATGAAAAATGCCATCCAAATTAGGGCTGAATTCTGCATCAGGGACCACAACCGTAGCTTCCACATTTCCAGAACGGTTTGCTATTGGAGGGTCAGGAGGTGCAGAAAACTCTTGTTCAGGCGATAACTCGCGAGGAGGTGAATGCCAATTATTTCCGGGGGGGGGGAATGCATATGAGGGCTTGAATCAGTTGACAACATGCGCACAAGCAAATCGATAAATGGAATTTCATTCTTCATGACACAATTTACGTAATTCTCCCAATCATCATGGCATGCTATTGGGAGCAGCCGCCTGTGGTAAGTTGAGCCCGATTTACCGTAGTGAAGTACCCCCTCAACTTTGACTTCACCGTCATTTGAAGAGCAATGAATCAGATCATGAGCCCTTGCAAACACCTCTGCAAACAATGGTCGCCCAACGAACAACAGAGGGGCCCTTTGCATTCCAACAAATCTAATATTTCCAAAATCATCTTCCTCGACACTTCCCCCATGATAAACGGTGACTACATTGTCCATCTACTTGTATGCACAAGACGACAAAAATTACGGGTTCAATGAACGAAATTGGAATTGTTCATGTATGTAGACTTCCTATCTAATTTCTATCTAATCTCAAGCTAAATTTATTGTTTAACTATTGTCTAACTAAATTCATTGCATGCACAAACTTAGTAAATATGTACTCAACTAAATTTCAATGTACCAACCACATTGCCAACTAAATTGGTAACAATTGCAAACTGTGCTATAGTACTAGCTAAATTGCTAACTAAATTGCAATATCGAATTTTGCATACTAATTTGTAACTAACCTGTAATCACAAGCTAAAAGAGAAAATGGAAATTTATAAACAAAATTATACCTTGAATGAAGGGGAGCCGAGATGGGCCTACGCGGCCGGCCTGTGTGGCGGGGCACCGCGGCCACGCTAGGCCGACCCAAGCATCGCCACCACGCAGGCAGGGGCGTCCAGCGGCACGGGAAGCCCGGCAAGGCCGGGCGCCAGAAGGGTCGTGCGCCGGCATGGGCCTGACGTGCCGCCGAGGCTCGGCGGGCGTCGCGCCAAGCCTCGACGGCCACCGCGCCGACCCTCCGCCAGGGGCCGCGCCGAGCCTTCGGCGGCAGACGCCCCGAGCCTCGGCCAGGCGCCGCACAGAGGGCGGGGGGACGATGCCGGTCGCGAGCAGCCGGCAGTGGGCGGGGGAGACAGCGGTGCGAGTTGGTGGCGGCGGGGCCGGTGCCGGCGGCCAGGCCAGGCGAGGGCACGGAGCTGGGCCGGGCGCCGCGCTGATCCGGGGCAGAGCCCGGGGGACGACCACGCCGGGCGGGCCAGGCGGCGGCGCGGCGACCCGGGCCGGAGGGCGGGGGCGGGCGGGGCGGGGCGGGCGGCGCCGAGAGCGGGAGGCGGCCGCGCGGTCAACGTCAGCAGGCGGGGCACGCGGCGGCGAGTCGGGCAGGGCCGGAAGGCGGGGGCGGGCAGGGCGGGTGGCGCCGGGAGCGGGAGGCGGCGGCGCGGTCGACGTCGGCGGGCGGGGCGCGCGGCGGTGAGTCGAACACGTGTGGAGGACTAAGGAGGACGCGCTTGCTACAGGGGATATGAGAAGCGGACCTCGGCGCCTAGATCTATGGCGCCGAGCTCGGCACCATGGGCTTTGGCGCTGACCACGCGCCACGTCGACGGCCACGACAGCGGTTGCGTGGATTATTGGTGCCGACCTCGGCGCCATGGGCCACGACGCCGAGACGTTAAAGCTCGGCGCCATGGGCTGTGGCACCGACCATCAGGGTCCAAAAACGGAAAACATTTTGCCAGGGGTCTATTTGTGAATTTCTTTTGCATGAAGGGCCAAAAAGTAAAAAAGGCGGAAGGATCTTGAGCCTTTTTCTATGCTTGTTCGTCCTGGACCCTCATCGCGTCTCGTCCACCGGTCCTGAGTCGGGGCAGCTTGCCACGAATGTCAGAGCTTCCTGTACATTTTTTTTAACCTCGACTGCTACTGCTGGTCTATGGCGATTAGATCTACTGTTTAGTAGTACTTCACAGTAGAATCCAAGCATTGGCCCAGTTCCACACCTAAGCTGATGGGCCAGCCCACGTGATAATACAAGAAAGGAAAAAAAAAATCATTTTCGCCTCCTTGAACTTTAGTCTGAGTCTGCTTTTCCTCCCTGAACTTTGAAACCGGTTGACCAGCCTCCTTGGACTCCCAAAACCGGTCGCACGACCTCCTTGAGCGGATTTGACGGCGGTTTTACGATTTTTCTTTTATGTTTATTTTAACTAAATCTTTAAAAATTCATAAATAATCATAAAATATAAAATCCAATTTTATTGGACTCCACATGAATAGATATATGCAGTGAACATATCATATGGTATATTTTAGTATATTTTTTTGCTGTAGCTTTAGATATATACTTTTCTTTATTTAATTTGTAGCAACAGTTTTTATCGTCCAATTATGGTGAAATTTTTATGGCGGACTAATCATTATATGATTGAGCTCGTAAAAAATTTATAATTATTGGATAATGTTTGACTGATCTATAGATTTATCTATAGAAACTAGATAAATCTATAGAAAATCTAGACGAATCTATAGATAAAATTAGATAAATCTATAACTCAGTCATACATGATCCAATAATCATAAAAATTTAATACAGCTCAATCATATAATGATTAGCCCATCATTAAAAATTCACAATAATAATTAGATGACGAAAACTGTAGCTACAAATTAATTACAGAAAAGTATATATCTAAAGATATAGCAAAAAATGCACTAAAATATACCATATAATATATTTACTGCATATATCTACTCATGTGGAGTCTAACAAAATTGAATTTTCTATTTTATGATTTTTTTGTGATTTACTATAATTTTTCAAAAATTCAGTTAAAATAAATATAAAAGAAAAATAGTAAAACCGCCCTCAAACCCCCTCAAAGAGGTCGTGCGACCGGTTTCGGGTGTTCGAGGAGACTGGTCGGCCGGTATCAAAGTTTAAGAAGAAAAAGCTGACTCAGCCCAAAGTTCAGGGAGGTAAAATAAATTCTACAAAAAATCAAAATCAAACCCACCGTCCTGGCTGGGCCGTATCCGTCGTGGCCCAATCCGCTACTTACGAGTTACGACGACATGCGTGATGAACTAGAAAGCAGTGGCGTGGTCTTGCCGCGCCTACGTCAGAGTTGCCCAGTTATCACAAATTTTACCATCCAGCTCTATCGCCACCCAACAGCTTTTAGTAGCCATACTACAGATGATAACCTTAGTGCTCCCTTAACAGTTCAAAACTATATAAAATTAGAGCAAATGGTATCATGGTCCTTATATATTCTGATATTGCTTCCTCTTCATGCGTGCAAATGTCATCAGACAAGAAACATCAAAATGTTGACGATGAAAATTGGCATAGCTGTGCAAACCGGTATGCAAAAAATGGTAAGACTAGTTTGGGTGACTTTGTCAAAATGCAGATTTGACTTCACCATTACGTAGCTCTCATCAGACAATCAAAGTTCATATATAGAACGTCCAATTTGAATTTTGGATGAGAGAGTTATGACCTCAGAAAGATTTAACCCAGACCGAACCTAGTCAGACCGATTGGCTAGGGCGGTCAGACCGGTTTAGACAGCCCAGTCCGAATTAGAAATTGTATTTTGACACAAAATTAATTAGAGTTTCGATTTCAAATAGGGCAAGACCCCCCTCCCTATAAATATAATGGGCCACGTCCAATTGTGGGTATCCAATTGAATCAATGCATTTCTCTTTTACTTTTACCTCTCAAATTCTAGCTTTTCCAACCCTAATTCTATTCTTTCTGCGTCTCTACGGCATTTGAAGACGTTCTGAGTGGCCTGCCGATCTCAGAACAACTCTAGATCCATTAGCTTCGATGGGTCCCTCCTGAACTCATGGTTTTAGGTCTACACAGTTCCTCTGAAGGAAGGAACCGGTCTGACTGGTCCGTTCAACCAGTCTGACCAGTTGGCGCAGAGGGGCTACAGGTGACGATCATTGCGATCCACGCATTCTAGCGTTTTCACGTGTTGACTAGATTTGCGTCAACACAAATCAAACTTGGATTTAGGGAATCATGTCACTAACTGATTCTTAGTGACAAATTAGAATGGTAATTTGTCAATCCGATGTTTACACAGATAGTTAATAGGGGGAGCGTGCAGAATCTCTAACCTCAGCCCATTGTAAGAGTAATATAATTTGAAAATTATAGTGTACTGGAAGTTCCTAAAAGTAGTAGAGAAATCTATGTATGCCTGTTTCTAGATTTTCAAATCTGTATTAGAATAAGATGGAATTAAATCGGTATCAAAATTAGCGCTATAGATTTTGTTTAATGCTTTGAAGGAACATTAGCAGCATATAATGTAGATTTAGAAGGTGTTACAGATAAACATTGAAATATTCACTGATAGGTTTAGTCAAATTAAAATACCAAATTGAAATGTGTAATCAAACATTGGAGAACTGATAACATCAAACAATAATTGAAGATTGAAGTGAATGCCCTTTTGTTTTGGTGCATGGTGAATAAATCTGAAAATCTGTATTAGATGTCTGTGCAGAATAGAGGAGAGGCTGGCGAGCGGCGCACTCATGGTCTCATGGCCAAGATAGAATTAGTATGAATAAGTATTTACGGAGCAGTCAAAACATCGAACAAGCTAATGGCAGCAAGTGAAGGCAAATCTGACGCCCAGGCAGCTGCTGCTATGCCTTGCTCTCGTGGCGTGGAGCTACCGCGCCACGAAAGAGCCGTATCCGTAGCAGGGCCACAACAGCGATGCTGGGCGATGGTGACCAGGAGGAGCGGCGATACGAGAGGCAATAGGACTACTGCGTAGGATGGAGCAGACGACGGTATAGCAGCCAGCTCGGGCTGCAGCGTGCAACTGTGCAAGACTCGAAGGGCGCTTGAGGGGCGGCCATGGCCATGTTGCTGTCGCGCCGTGGGGCTCGTGGAGACTGGAGGGGATGATCTTGATGGGGAAGTAGATAGATACGGCCGTTCCCGGTGATCTCGAGGTGTGATGATTGGGACTCAACGCCACAGCTGCTGCCGGCGAGCCCATCGTGCGGGACCATAGCTGCAAGACAGGTGACCAGAGGCGGCGGGAGTGGCGAGGCAGAGAGCACGCAGCATTTTATGGCTGCTTTGAGCAGTCCGATCATGATCCAACGAAAAGAAAAACAAGGTGACGTGGCCCAATATCTGACCAAAGCTTGTCCGCAGGTTTCGTCTGTTAAAAATTCACTGAACGGGATAAGACCGCACACATCTCTCCGAAACATCGACGTCTCGCACAGGGACAAACGCTGCACTACATCCAACACGCAGACACATGTTTGCTCGATTTTTTTTACGGGATCTTTCGCCAGTTGAGGTTGCATCAGACAACGGCAATAGGCGGCGCGGATACTTCCAAGTTCCAAGCCCCCAGCTCTCAGCTCTCAGCTCTCACTCCATCTCTCTCTCAGTCACAGTCCATGTCAACCTCACCTGCCTTAGCTATCACCTTCCCCCGCGCCATTTCCCTTCCCGATTCAACTCCGATCTCATGTTTTATGCCCGCTCGGAATCCGTTTTGACGGCTGCGCATTTGAAGGAGACGAGGACGCACGGGAGAAGCGGGGGGGGGGGGGGGGGGTGACATGGTGTTGGGTTTCCACGGACAACGTGGCCGCATCTGCGCCCGTCGCCTGCAGATTGGCACCCATTGGAGCCGAGCTAACCTGCCCCTTCTGAGCCACACCCCCAGAATGACGACGCGCATTTGTCTACGTCATCTGTGTGCTGACACTCGTTGGAGTGGCCGGCAGACTTCACATCTTCTCCCTCCGATCTCCATGGCCATAACCGGCAACGACGACCTGATCACGGCAGGGCTGCCCCCCAGGAGCTCTGAGGGCCGCGCCGTGCTGCCGAAGGAGTCGGCGATGCAAAGTTCCTCTCCGTGACTAAATGCCATGACTTTGATCACTCTCCGTGACCAAATGACATGACTTTGAGCAAGCTGTTCCAAACAAACTCTCATTCGGAAGCCTACTGCGACCATTTTTGCAGAACCAAGTGCCCGACGAGCCAGGACGTTGATTACCATAGCAACAGATAAAAATGGGTACCTGCGACTGTTGGTGATATGCCCAAAAGCCCATCATCACAATACGGTTTAAAGGTCCAAAAAGATATTGATCCAAGAGGGATTAGGGTTACTAATGAGCCTATGAGATAGAAGCCCATTAGTACGCCCTATATATACGAGGGAGGGGCTATGGGGCGAAACCCTGAGCTGCGCCACCTCCCTAGCCGCCGCCCCTCCCTCTCTCTCGGCCGCCGCCCTTGCCGTGCGTGCGGTGCTAGCACACCGACGCCCGGCGTTTCATCCCCGTACGTGTGGACTCCGTGGAGGCGCTGCTGCGACTGCTACGCTGATCGGCTGCTGGGATCAAGTACGAGGAGCTCGGTTCGTGGGACGTGATCGACTACTTCCTCTACATCGACGCGCAACTTCTTCCGCTGCGCTGCGCGTCTAGTGGTAACGATCTATGATCTTCTACTCGCAAGCGTCTTGGGTATATGCGGTAGTGGTGGTAGCGCAGCCTACCCGTTTACCTACAGTGGTATCAGAGCCATCTTGCGTAGTTTTTGGTCTGGATTATTTGTATATAGGTGATATGTTGTTGTAGTAGATTGGATCTATTACTTTTGCACGGTTTGATTAGATCAATTGGTCATAAGGGGTTAAAACTGGAGCGAGTTGATTGCGCGGCATGTGACAAATGATTAGTTTGTGTTCTTTCTCTGTTATGCATACGACATGTCCCTACCGGCTGGAATCACCATCGGGACTAACTGTGTGCATAGTCAGCAGATTGAACCAACAGATCGAGGTCATGTGTAGATGCAGTCTTCTCAAGTGCAAAGTTTGCACGGTCAAGGTGATTGACCTAGTGAAAATTGAGACATTATGAATGGCTCGGATTTGAGGTGATGCGATCACTCTGATGAGATTTTCATAGGGATTCCATAGATGCGATCTGTGTAATTCCGTGAGGTTTTCAGGGCGCTGCCCTGAGACCCGCGGGGGTCAGCGGGACCGCCGTTGCTTTCTCGCTGTAGCGGCTTCCCAAGCGCTACTTTGGTAGAACATGTCGTACGCCTAACTTGTTTTTGCAGGGTGTGATGTGAATGGTATGGCCTCAATGTCATGTGATGATGTATGTGATGATTTGTGCGGCCTGCGTGTCGCAAGTTAACACAACCGGGTTGAGGTTGCACCATTATTGTATAACGACCTGAGTGTCGACTTGTGATGTTTGAATCCTCATGTAATTATTTCACTAGCTATTAGATGTAGTAGCTTAGTATCTTTTCATGGAGGCTTCAATCATGATGGTGATGATGATCACCACAAGACAGGACGGATGGCAATGGAGGTCACCTTGGAGCCATGGCGATGGAGCCCATTGTGATGCAAGAGGCCATATTATTCACAATATAATATGATTATATGCCTGTGATGTTTATTTTCCTGTCATACTATTCTTTCATGCTTTTACATATGGTGGATGCTTTAATCATGATAGAATAGCTTCCCTCAGAAAAGGTTGAGTTTTTTATGCCTTTTACCAATAGCTGCACCTATAAATTTTGATCGTTGTGTGGTAGGTTTACCAAAGTAGAGTACCCTCAGCTGTCACTTTTGTATAGGGTGGATGTAGGACATTCACAAGCATAGTATTGGTTTACTCAGCAAAGCTATCAAAACAGTTTTGGGCTTTAAGGCATAGGGTTGGGGCCGGGGCATTGGATGCCACCCAACAATCAAGAGTCGCATAGAGATGTGATTAGTAATATGTTACTTACCTGTATCACTACTTTTCTAGCCGTGATGCTAAAGCTCACTAGAATTTTAGTGATTATGGATCTTGAACCACTATATGTCATTAGAGGGAAGATGACTTTGATATAGTAGGTTGTCTTTTGTTAAATCAGTTAATGAAAGTCTTTACATAAACTTAGTGCTGAAATCTTGCTTTACTTTAATGTTGTATATCATGTCTGCCAGTAACAATTCCGCTTTTAATTTGTGTTCTGTTCTTGAGAAAGAAAAGTTGAATGGAACAAACTTTATTGATTGGTACCGCAACCTGAGAATTGTTCTCAGGCAAGAGAAAAAGGAGTATGTTCTTGAGCAGCCATATCCTGATGATCTCCCTGACAATGCAACTGTTGCTGATCGCAGAGCTTATGAGAAGCACTGCAATGACTCACTTGATGTCAGCTGTCTGATGCTCGCCACCATGTCCCCTGATCTGGAGAAGCAGTATGAGCATGCGGATGCTCATACCATGATCGAGGGGCTGTGTGGGATGTTTCAGAACCAAGACAGGACTGAGAGGTTCAATATCTCAAAGTCCTTGTTTGCGTGCAAGCTGGCAGAAGGTAACCCGGTCAGTCCTCATGTGATCAAAATGATTGGTTACATTGAGACTTTGGACAGACTTGGTTCTGAACTTCACCAAGACTTGGCTACTGATGTTATTCTCCAGTCGCTCCCGGCGAGCTATGAGCCTTTTATCATGAACTTTCAGATGAATGGCTTGGATAAAACATTGAGTGAGTTGCATGGGATGCTAAAGACAGCAGAGGAGAGCATTAAGAAGAATCCCAATCATGTGATGATGATTCAGAAGGGGAACAAAAAGAGGAAGCGTTGGACGCCTCCTAATCCCAAAGGTAAAGGCAAGGAAAAGAGTTCCGGTGGTGAGTCCTCGGGCTCTAAGCTAAAGCCAGCACCTAAGGCCAAATCTGGCCCTACTTCTGAGGATGAATGCTTCCACTGTCATGAAAAGAGACATTGGTCTAGAAACTGCAAGAAGTACTTGGAAGAAAAGAAGAAGAAGAAGGGAAGTGAGACTTCCACTTCAGGTATAAATGTTATAGAAATAAATATTGCATTATCTTCTAGTGAATCATGGGTATTTGATACTGGAACGATGATTCACACTTGCAAATCGTTGCAAGGTCTAAGTGAGACTAGAAGATTTGCAAGAGGCGAGTTGGACGTTCGTGTCGGCAATGGCGCAAAGGTTGCGGTGTTGGCGGTCGGCACCTACCACTTGTCTCTACCCTCCGGATTAGTTTTGGAATTAAATAATTGTTATTGCATTCCTGCTTTGAGCAAGAACATTATTTCTTCTTCATGTTTGGAAGAAGTTGGTGATTTTAAGATTGTAATAGAGAACAAACGTTGTTTTATTTTTTGCAATGGTATTTTTTATGCTCATTGTCCATTGGTGAATGGATTATATGTTCTTGATCTTGAGGATAAATCTGTCTGTAACATTAATACTAAGAGGCTTAGACCAAATGATTTGAATCCCACTTTTATTTGGCATTGTCGCTTAGGTCATATAAATGAGAAGCGCATTGAACAACTCCATAAAGATGGATTGTTAAGCTCATTTGATTTTGAATCATTTGACACATGTGAGTCTTGTTTGCTTGGAAAGATGACCAAAGCGCCTTTCACTGGTCAGAGTGAGAGGGCGAGTGACTTGTTGGAACTTGTACATACCGATGTATGTGGACCAATGAGCTCAATAGCCAGAGGTGGTTTTCAGTATTTTATTACTTTCACTGATGACTTTAGTAGATATGGTTATATCTACTTAATGAGGCACAAGTCTGAATCATTTGAAAAGTTCAAAGAATTTCAGAATGAAGTACAAAATCAATTAGGCAAGACAATTAAATTTCTGCGATCTGATCGTGGAGGAGAATATTTGAGCCTTGAATTTGGTGATCATTTGAAGCAATGTGGAATTATTCCGCAGCTAACTCCGCCCGGAACGCCTCAATGGAATGGAGTATCCGAACGGAGGAACCGAATCTTGTTGGACATTGTTAGGTCCATGATGAGCCAAGCTGATCTTCCTTTGTCATTTTGGGGTTATGCTCTTGAAACTGCTACGTTCACACTGAATAGGGTTCCAAGTAAGTCTGTTGAGAAGACACCATATGAGATATGGACTGGGAAGCGTCCCGGATTATCTTTTCTCAAAGTTTGGGGATGTGAGGCTTATGTCAAACGTTTGATGTCAGATAAGCTCACTCCAAAGTTAGACAAATGCTTCTTTGTGGGGTATCCTAGGGAAACCAAAGGATATTATTTTTACAATAAGGCGGAAGGCAAAGTGTTTGTCGCTCGCAATGGTGTTTTCTTAGAAAAGGAGTTTCTCTCAAAAGGATTTAGTGGGAGTAAGGTGCAACTTGAAGAAATTCAGGAAACACCCGAAACTGTTTTAGCACCCACTGAAGATCCACGGGATGTGCAAGATATTGCACAACCCGTAGTTGAGGCACCAGCCCCACGAAGGTCTATAAGGGCACGTCGCGCTACTGACAAGCTCAACCTCCTTATTACGGAGGAGCGCCACGTATTATTGATGGAAAATAATGAGCCCTTGACCTATAAAGAAGCAATGATGGGACCCGACTCCGACAAATGGCTTGAAGCCATGGAATCCGAGTTAAAATCCATGCATGATAATCAAGTTTGGAACTTGGTCGATCAGATTGACAGTGTAAGACCTGTCGACTGTAAGTGGATTTTTAAAAAAAAATTAGACATGGATGGAAATGTTCACATCTATAAGGCACGATTGGTGGCGAAAGGTTTCCGACAAATTCAAGGTGTTGACTATGAGGAAACCTTTTCGCCCGTCGCAATGCTAAAGTCTGTTCGAATTCTCCTAGCAATTGCCGCATATTATGACTATGAGATATGGCAAATGGATGTCAAAAATGCTTTTCTTAATGGACATCTAAGTGAGGATGTGTATATGACACAGCCTGAAGGTTTTGTCGATCCTAAAAATGCTGGGAAAATATGTAAGCTTCAGAGGTCCATCTATGGATTGAAGCAAGCATCTCGGAGTTGGAATATTCGTTTTGATGAAGTAGTCAAAGGGTTTGGTTTCATCAAGAATGAAGATGAGCCTTGTGTTTACAAAAAAGCTAGTGGGAGCGCACTTGTGTTTCTGGTCCTATATGTGGATGACATATTATTGATCGGAAATGATATTCCAATGCTTGAAGCCGTTAAAACCTCATTGAAAAGGAGTTTTTCGATGAAGGATTTAGGAGAGGCGGCTTACATTCTGGGTATTAGGATCTATAGAGATAGATCAAAAAGGCTAATTGGATTAAGCCAAGACACGTACATTGACAATATATTGAATCGGTTCAATATGCAAGATTCCAAGAAAGGTTTCTTGCCAATGTCACATGGCATTGCTCTAAGCAAGAGTCAGTGTGCTACGACACCTGATGAGCAAAAGAGGATGAGTATGATTCCTTATGCTTCAGCCATAGGGTCGATCATGTATGCTATGCTTTGCACGCGCCCAGATGTTTCCTTTACTCTAAGTGTTACGAGCAGGTATCAGTCAGATTTCGGTGAAGCTCACTGGACAATTGTAAAGAGTATCCTTAAGTACTTGAGAAGAACTAAGGATATGTTCCTAATATTTGGAGGCGAAGATGAGCTCCTTGTAAAGGGTTACACCGATGCTAGTTTTCAAACAGACAAAGATGACTCCAAATCGCAATCCGGTTTTGTTTTCTGCCTCAATGGTGGGACAGTGAGCTGGAAGAGTTCCAAGCAAGATACGGTGGCTGATTCCACGACAGAGGCCGAGTATATTGCAGCTTCCGAAGCTGGAAAAGAAGCTGTTTGGATCAGAAAGTTTGTTTCTCACTTGAGTGTTGTTCCTAGTGCGTCCAGTCCAGTGGACCTCTATTGTGATAATAGTGGTGCCGTTGCACTAGCAAAGGAGCCTAGAACAACTAAGAAGTCCAGACATATACTGCGGAAGTATCACCTCATCCGTAACTTTGTTGAGAGAGGTGATGTGAAAGTTTGCAAGGTGCACACGGATTCAAACGTTGCTGATCCGTTGACGAAGCCTCTCCCACAACCAAAGCATGAGGCGCACATGAGATCTATGGGTATTTGATACTTACATCAGTGATTCTAGTGTGCGTGGGAGATTTTTGTGTCATGAGTATGTTTATGTAATGATAAATAATTGTTATTTGTTCCATGGATGATTATTTTTTACATTGATTATCAAGTATGTGACTTGTTCGTGAAACTCTTTGTTGACAATGATATGATTCTAAATTATCCCTAGTATATGTCGTTGTGTGGGACAACAACGACGTTGAGACTAGCACATGCATTAATTGATGATCATGTTTCACGGATCATGGATATGGAGATATCGGATTAATGATGTGGACACATGTTGGTGAACATGGTGTTGGATTGACCCACTCCAAGACAATGTTGGGATTGTTATTTTGTATGTGCCATCAGTTGTTCTTGAGTGTTATACCTACTGGATCCTTAGACCTGAGATCGCCATTGTTTCTCACTGTATGTAGTGGTGCATCTTGGGGCTACTAAACGCTACTCCGTGACTGGGTAGTTATAAAAGTAGCTTACAGATGTGTCATGAAACATGGAATGGGATGTGAGCGGATCAAGATGGAATTTGCCCCTCCTAGATAACGGGAGAGATATCTCTGGGCCCCTCGAGATAGTTGGAATTGAAAGTGCATGGCCATGCCAAAGTGATTAAAGAGTTAATCATGATGACTAAATGTTAGTTATGAATAGAATCCACTATTAGATCGAGAGAATGGTCGAGCTATCACAAAGGTGGCACGCATCTCACTTTGAGATTGACTGGTATCGTGTGGCAAAGGGATCGGTGTATGAGTATATCTAAGGTTCGGCCGATATGATCTTTATGTGTATTTGTGAGTCACTATGCCCTGCTAGGTGCCGTTATTGACTTGTGATTCGGAAATGATTTCCGATCACGACCACCTACACATGAACCTAACGGGTCACACACTTAAGGGGTTTGGAATGTTGGAAAGCTTGCATGTATGATTGTCTCTAGTGCAAGTGGGAGATTGTTGGTGATATGCCCACGAGCCCATCATCATAATACGGTTTAAAGGTCCAAAAGGATATTGATCCAAGAGGCATTAGGGTTAATAATGGGCCTATGAGATAGAAGCCCATTAGTACGCCCTATATATATGAGGGAGGGGCTAGGGGGCGAAACCCTGAGCTGCGCCACCTCCCTAGCCGCCGCCCCTCCCTCTCTCTCGGCCGCCGCCCTTGCCGTGCGTGCGGTGCTAGCACACCGACGCCCGGCGTTTCATCCCCGTACGTGTGGACTCCGTGGAGGCGCTGCTGCGACTGCTGCGCTGATCGGCTGCTGGGATCAAGTACGAGGAGCTCGGTTCGTGGGACGTGATCGACTACTTCCTCTACATCGACGCGCGACTTCTTCCGCTGCGCTGCGCGTCTAGTGATAACGATCTATGATCTTCTACTCGCAAGTGTCTTGGGTATATGCGGTAGTGGTGCTAGCGTAACCTACTCGTATACCTACAGCGACAACAGCTGTGAGTATAATTAAATTAGGCGTTGCATCTTGCTATGCATTGCAGTGATTTTCTAATCAAAATTAGCGATAAGACGCAGATGACTTCAGGTCGCAGCGATTACCTTGTCGGTCGTATCAGCAAAAACCAGGGGGGGAACCTCTCCGTATCTTCTGAGAAAGTAAATTTTTAAGCCATCGTGAGGCACAGAACCAGCAGGCCCCCCACCAGAGATCACAGGGACTCGAAAAAGGCTTAGGGCTCGAATCCGCAACGTGTGGCCGCAGACAATCCGAGCGAAGAGAAGCAGGAACCTTTGGTGGGACTCACCCTGTGACGCTGACGACACGGACAGGGACCTCTCACCCTGCGCGGCCGCGGAAGGAATTTTTTTATTTTAATCCTTTTTAATCTAATATTTTAATAATAACCCATCTAAATCTAAATTTCTAAGAACTAGAACTTTTGGTCGCGCCAAGTCCCGTGGCGCGACTCCCTGAAGGGTCCCGCCACATGTCTCGGCGTGACCGAGCTGCCACCCTGGCACACGCGTGCCAGTGATCCTGACGTGGCAAGGCTGAGTCGCGCCATGCGGCATGGCGCGACTCAACCCAATACAGATCCACCCGGCCAGCCTTCTCTTTCTTTTTCTCCCATTCTTTTTTCCTCCACTCCCCACTCGACCCGACCTCCATGGCGCTGCCCCTCCCTCTCCTCCTCTAGATCCACTCCATCCTCCACCCGATTCGAAGGGGAAACGAAGGAAAACTGATCCTTGAAGATAACTCCTCCATTGTAACCAATTAGTTTTTTTTCCATTTCGTGAATTTTTTAGGATTTGAGTTGGTTAGGCTCTGAGACGGCGGGTCCGAATCGAGGCTGTGCGCGGGCCATTCTCTTGAGCGGATGTCGATTAAGGTCCCCATCTGTACGGTGCCGCCTCGCAATTGCTCTCCCGTTGCATTACTGTGGCATTGGTGGCAGGGGCTGGGAACTGTGCGGTGGTACCTGACGTGGCTTCCGAGTCGGGTTTGGCCGGCCGCGGTGTCCTGATTCGCTGTTCCTGATGGATACATGGATGGATCATGCATATATACCTTGCTTGCGATACCTTCTCACTATTCCTGTCGATAACCGGCTGCTGCTGCTGCTGCTGCAGAGCTGCTGAAGAGGTGATCTCTCTCTCTGTGTGTGTGGAAAATTAGTAGGCACATCTGAACGTTGATGTGCCTGGTCTCATCCCCTGGCGAGAGAGAAGGTGTGCATGTTCGCAGCAGCAGAGGATTGGAAACTGTAGGGCAAGTTTGCTGCGGTTCCGGTTGGGGTTTTGTCAGGCAGTGTGAGAGCTAGCCTTGTGATTGATGGATCCTTCCCGCTCTCATTTGTTTATCTGTTTGTATATGCACTCATGTCTGAATTTTCGATTACATGCTTTGCCATTGAGAATTTGAGAATGCCATTTGTCAATTGACCTGGATATTTATATGAAAATGGACTGCTAACGAGTGGGCGAGTGGCAATGATGATGAGCCCCTTTAAAGGACTTGCCTCCTGCAATATTACGTACACATTATGTACAAGTGCCGACCGCGCTCCTCCTACAATATTATATACATAATGTACAGGTGCCGTATTTACAATATTATTTTCATTTCTGATACTTAATGATTGTAATTAGCTATACATATGTTGAATAAATTCTCTTTCATATGAGGAC
Source organism: Panicum virgatum (assembly GCF_016808335.1). Taxonomy (NCBI): domain Eukaryota; kingdom Viridiplantae; phylum Streptophyta; class Magnoliopsida; order Poales; family Poaceae; genus Panicum; species Panicum virgatum. The sequence continues at coordinate 33,284,754 of NC_053138.1, read as the reverse complement.
GTCGCAGCCAACAAGGGGCTCTCGGTATTGCAACCCCTCGTAGGAGGGGCAAGGAGGCACCACCTCAAGACATCGTCAGCAAGGAGTCCAAGGAGACATCAAGCTCAGAGGATGCAGATCCTAACTATCTGGCTCCCTTTGCGCCATTACTAACAGTGCATCCTGTGCATGGGAAGTCATTATCAGGACGTGCCCACAAATGGCCAATTGTTTTAGCCTGTCTATATTTAAATTGTAGGATTATGTAACTCAGTGCCCACATTCACTTGTATGACTAGGTTTATCTATTCAAGATTATCAGTGTGGTGTTATTTTAGGTCTGTAATGCCGTGGAGATTAATTTTTTTAAATGATAGATGTTTTGGCCTTGATTTCTTTATAAGAAGCTAAACTCGACTTAGCACTTCTTTACTATGTTTGCTTTCCAAGTTGTTGTTATGTTTTATTTTCATACTCTTTTCAGTTATCAGGAGTCGCGCCATTTATCTTGGTGTGACTAGTTAGCAAAAATTTGGTCTGGGCCAAATCTGGTCGGGGTCAAAGGTTGGCGCGACTTCTCACTGAGCCGCGCCGCTAGAAATGGCGTGACTCTTTGAAGAGTCGCGCCAAGACACTTGGCGTGACTCGTAAAGGAGTCATGCCACGCGGTAGCACTGACCAGATCTGGACTGGAGTAGTCACGCGCCAATTAGTCACACCAAGGGAAATGGCACGACTCTCTCGCATTGGTGCCAACCAGATTTGGCTCAAGATACTTTGGCGCCATGGGAAATGGCCCGACTCCTTGCAAGACAAGATATTTGATTGCCAGTCACAAGATTGTAGATATCACATTACCAGTTTGATAGGACATTACAATATACTCGATTGCACAAAGTGTCGTCCATTACATATCTAATAATAATAGTACCAATACATGACCACAAAGTGCACATTACAAGTTCCATGTGCAACAAAAAGACACTCTCTTCCACCGCTGGGCCTGGAGCTACTCTGTCCACCGCTGGTGTTGTCCGAGGATGTGTTCGTCGCAGGAGGTACTAATTATATAAGCACGTTCTTGAAGCAGCCTACAAATAAGCAAAGGAAAAACATGAGGGGTGAGGTGAATGTAGATGTTTCTTACACAATATAATACTCTTTCCATGCCTGCAATCATCTAAGAAAAGAAACACATAAGTTTAAATAAATCAGACATGTAAAAATATTGCTAATAACCTTACATCATTCAAGTACCATATTATAGACAGATTACATGGCTTCATTATCATCAATTTATTATTAGCCAAGTCATCGGTGCAAGTAGAGTAGTGTTGGATCAAAAAAGAAACAAGGGAAATGGATTGTACCCTAATGTTCTAATTATAGTTCACTTTAGTTTTATTCTAAGTCAACTACTGTAACTTTGATGTTGGATCAAGTTTTTTATATAAATATATTAACACAAGATGGTACAAAATAACTACACTATCTAGACATATTTCATGAAGATTTAACTAACTAGATGTTGTAAATACTGGTTCATTCTTCTATAAACTTGATCATAATAAGTGAAATTTAACTTAGGACAAAATTAAAGTGAACTACAATTTAGAACGGGGTAGTAGTTCACAGACTTTGTTGCAGCTTAGTGCATTTGACTACACTTCGTGAGATGCAAATTGGCTGGGTACAATGAGACTATGAGAGTAGTACAGTAGTCACTTAATAAGGCACTAGCTATGTGTTTGTTATTAGGTCAGAGTCATCGTAATTGGCAGTTATGTTGGCAAAGTAGAACAAGTAGTAGATTTTGACGATGCCGCACACAAGCCTGATTCCAGGCACATGAAAATGTCATAAACCGGCGGGAGAGGAGAGCCATAGAAAGCGGGGGCGGCAACCTAAGGGTGGTCCCGAGCTCCGGGACAGTGGATGGTTGGCGAAGAGGGACATACCGGGAGCAGCGGGTGGGCCGAGGATGGGCACCGCCCTGCCTTACGCCTTGGCGGGGGCTGGCACCCTCGCAGAGTACAGTGTGGTGGGGACGAGCGGCACCAGCACGGCCGCAGGCCTGGCCTGCCGGTCGCGCGGAAGCGCATCAGGTGCCACGCGGCCATTGCTGGGGACGGGTGGCGCCGAGCGTGCAGCGATGGCCATTGATGGGATGCCTCTGGATCTGGAGGCAGTGATGGAGATCGGCGAAATGGAAAAAACTAATCGGTTAGAATGGAGGAGTTACCTTTAAGGATTGGTTTCCCTTTGTTTTCTCTTCAAATCGGTTGGAGGATGGAGTGGATCTAGAGGGGGAGAGAGAGGGGCGGCGCCATGGAGGTCGGGTCAAGTGGGGAGCGGAGGAAAAAAGAATGGGAGGAGGAAGAGAAGGCTGGCCGGGTGGGTCTATATTAGGCTGAGTCGCGCCACGGCGCATGGCCCGACTCAGTCGCGCCAAAGCATGTGGCGCGACTCAGCCTTGCCATGTCAGGCCCGCTGGCACGCGTGTGCCAGCGTTGCAGCTCGGTCGCGGTGAAGCATGTGGCGTGACCCTTTAGGGAGTCGCGCCACGGGGATTGGCGCGACCAAAAGGGCTAGTTCTTGGAAATTTAGATTTACACGGACTATTATTAAAATATTAGATTAAAAAGGATTAAAATAAAAAAAATTCCCGCGAAAGTGGTACCCGGCCGACCAGGCGTACCCTACCGAAAAATACTCTGTGCCCTCGTGAGCACCTGCAACATTTAACGCTGTTAGGCTATCCGCACTCGTTGTATTTTAAATTTATATTCTAAGAAAATATTTTTATTTCGTCATCGAGATTCTCTTCTTTACATCTAGTTTCGCTACACTCGTTCACCTTTTATATTATTATTCTATACCAATTACTAGCAAATGGACCCACGCATCAGATTTTTAAATCTTTTTAACACCACCTCCCCATTCTCTCTCTCCATGTCGTCACAGGCGAACGCGCGAGGAGGCGTGGTGCACGCGTTGGGAGGCAAGCCTGCGCCACATCGGCGAATGGCGAACGGCGCTCGGAATACCAGATCGGCGGAGGTGCGCTGTTTTTGCGTATGAGTTAGAGTACCCCGCTGTAGATAATTTGCGGTAAAAAGCTCTTGCAGGACCGGGTACCGGATGGCTTCCAGTACGCGGTGCACAGCCTTAGGCAGTCTGCAGCGGTCACTATAAAAGGCGTGGTAAACAATTTAGCGCGTGAGCATGCCATATTTTTTTGCTGCAGCAGCAACTCCAAACGTCGCGCTATTTTTGCGGACCGAGTGGAGTCACTCCAAATGTAGGGCGGTAGCGGGCGTGCGGTACGCGGCGACGTGGCGTGGGGCCCACACGCCATCCCAACGACCCTCGTGGGCTTCGCTGCCTCTGCTCCACCGCGAGGAGCCGCCGTGAGGGAGGGACGAGCCGGACTCCACCCCGGCGAGCGGGAGAGAGAGGGCCGGCCGGCGACGGGGAAGAGAGAGGACCGCCGCCGCCGTGGCCACAGCTCGCGCGCCCGCCGTGGCTGTCACTCGTCGAGACCGCAGCTCCGCGCCTCCGCCTCGCCGGAGCTCCACCGCCGCTCCACACATCCGCTAGGGCACAATGCCAGACGGGCCTCGGCCTCGGCCACCGCGTCTCCATCTCCCCTCGCCGCGCGCAGCCCCCGCTCCTCGTTCCCCTGCTCCAGGGCCCGGGGCTGGAGCTCGGAGAGCCCCGACCGCCGCCGCCGGACCCACGCGCGGGGCTCGCCCACATCGCGGCAGAACGGAGATTGCCCGCAGCAGCGCTGCTTGTCCGCCTGTGGGCCGCTTCGGCGCCGAGCTCTCCTGCGCGAGGCTCGCCCGCCTGCAGGCCGCGGCGGCGCTGCTCGCGCGGGAGGCTCGGCCTCCGCCATAGCTTCTCCCTCTCCCCTCGCCGCATGGCCCCCGCGCCTCATTCCCCTCTCCGCGGTGGAGAGAGACAGAGCAGAGGGCGACGCTAGAGGAGCCATGGGTGGATGCCGCACGAGACTCGGCCTTCGCCACCGCGTCTCCGTCTCCCCACGCTGCGCGGCCCCCGCTCCTCGTTCCCCTGCTCCAGGGCCCGCGCCTGGAGCTCGAAGCGCCACTGCCGGACCCGCGCGCGGGGCTCGCCTGCACCGTGGCGGAGCGGAGCTTGCCCGTGGCGGCGCTGCTCGCCCGCCTGCGGGCCGCTGCGGCGTCGAGCTCGCCCGCACGGGGTCGCCCATGCCGGAGCGCTGTGGAGAGAGGAAGGGCTCCGACGATGGTCCTCCAGGCGTGCAAGTGAGTGAGTGAGTGAGAGAGAGAGAGAATGGGGCCGCTCGCCGCGGGCGCTCCGGCGCGCGGTGGCCGCTCCGCCCGCCTCGGTCGCTTCGCCGCTGTGCCGGGATTGCCGGGGAGGAGGCTTGCCGCCGGGTACGGAGGGCGGAGGAGGCCCGTCGCAGGCTTGGGGAGAGAGAAGGGAGGATTGAGACAGAGCGGAGAGCGACGGGTGAGTAGTGTGGGTGGGGATAAAAAATATAATAGCGTATGACATGTGGACCCCACGCGCTTGTAGTTGGGATAAAGAGTGAGATAGAGTATAGATGGGTGCGGAAGAACTGGGTATAGAGAAAAGAATATCACTAACCAGAATAGAATATTCTATTTAAAGAATGAATTTGGAGTATGACAAGTGCGGATAGCCTTAGTCTCTCGTTAGTTGCTTTATATCAGCGCACTTGTCATCTTTTGTCTTCTTCCGCCTGTCTTCTTCCATTACATTTGTCTTGCTGCACCCACCCGATCCATACACCCAACTCGCCCCCTCATTTTAGGTAAAATGATCAGCATCATATATGTACCATCATCTCTCACGTAGACATTTTTTTAGTCTTAACATTGATTCAGCAACATGGATGATAGGTCTTCACATGGATTCATCAATATGGATATTTTCTCTCGGTTAAATGATCCAAATGAATCAATTGAAAAGCAGTGCTCGGCAATTTCGAAACTTGCAAGTGAACTTTATTTCATTGATTCTTTCTTACCCACCCTACTCGTTCACTAGATGAGCAGAAATATCGGAAGTCAAAACTGACAAGTTCTCTAGTTTGCAAAATACATTCTCACAAAAATCAAGAAGGATTGGATCATGCATGAATCATTCTCCACAGGAATCAAGAAGGAACAAGAAACAGGAATGAACATAAATTATCTGACAACAAGAAATGCAAGTTGAAACTTGAAGTTCAATATCCATTGTTGGGAGTTCTGGATCTGACACAAATCAAGAAAGGTACCAATTTTGTGGCTATCCACAATGCTTGAGTACATCAAAGAAATTGCACAAGAGGACAAGGGATTTAGATTAGCAGACTCAAATGGACGTGCAAAGAAATCAGCATCTGGGGCTGCTGCCACGCACCGCCTCTGCTACGCCTGCTCCTAATGCCAGGCGCAGCCCCATCCTGTGGTGCCACATGCCGCCGCGCCTCCCATACGCCTGCCCCGCCATTACCGCGTACCTCCACCGCCACGGCCATTACCGCGTACCTCCACGGCCACCTCCATACGCCTGCTGCGAGCCTGCGACTCGCCGCCGCCGAGTTGTCAAAGAAGACGTAGGGCCTGCGGCGAAGCGGTCGCCTGCGGGCTTGCACGCGGCATTACGATCGGGTTGTTGACATAGAATCGCGCCAACACACTCGAATGTGCTAGTATACGCGAATGATTGTCAAAACGATCAACATCTACGAACCCCTGAGCAGGCCGGTTTGGCCGGCGCCGCCGACCGGTCTGACTGGTTCAGGCAGGGCTTCGCTGAAAGCCTAGAACAGCGAGCTCGGGAGGGACCCCGTCGGAGCTCGTCACGCTAGGGTTGCTCTGAGATCGGCAGGCCATTCAGAACGTCTTCAAACACCGTTGAGACGAAAGAAAAAAGCAATCTAGGATTGGAAAAAACTAGGGTTTGAGAGATAAGAGGCAATACGATTTTTGTATTGATTCGATTGGGAATAACTTCAATCGGCCTTAGCCTTTATATTTATAGGCCGGGGAAGACGTACCCCTTCACGAGTAGGATTACATGAGAACTCTTTACAAAAACTCTAATTCTACTCGGATTGTACAGACCAGACCGGTCAGACCGGTCGGCCTTGGCAGGTGCCAAATTTGGCTGTCAACATATACCCCATGCTTTTTAGTGAGTTTACAAGCTAAAAAGCAAAACAGAAGTATTCTATACAACACTAGAGCCTAAAAAACACTGCTAAGGACGATTTTTATGAATCGGTCATCTCTTCTTCATGCATCTTGCTACACGCATGGGTAAAATTTTTTCATGTACTTCTCATTGATAGCTCTAGGTAGTCGATCCCCTTGCAGCGTCTTCATCATGTAGGAATTCTCGAAGATAACTTTAACAACCCTATATGGACCCTCCCAACTCGGTGACCACTTACTAAATTTATTGCTTTTCATCCTAAGAGACAAAATTGTCTTCCAAACTAGATCTCCAACCTGAAAAGATTTATCTTTTATCTTCTTGTTGTAAGCTCTAGCAACCCGATGCTTATCCTTCTCAATCTCTTTTAAGGCCTTTATCCGCTTGTCGGTTACCTCATCAATATTATCCATCATTGAATTATAATAATCAGCAGCAGAAAGATCACTTTGCATAGCCAATTTATAAGCGCCCAGATTTACCTCAACGGATAAAACAGCCTCTTGACCATATACAAGCTCAAAAAAAATAACCTTGGTAGCACCATGACGAGATATACGATGAGCCCCAATGCTTTGGACAACACTTCATGCAACCTCTTAGAATTTTCTTCTATTTTCTTCTTGATAAGCTTGATCAAAATCTTATTACTTAACTCAGCCTGTCCATTGGCCTGAGCATAATACGGAGATGAATTGAGCAACTTGATCTTGTAAGATTCGATGAATGCACGTACCTCCTTCGATATGAATGAAGAACCTTAATCCGTAGTCAAAGTTTGAGAAATACCGAATCTATGAATAATATGCTCAGTTATAAACTCAATCATATCTCTATGTGTCATATTCTTAAAAGGAACTGTTTCGATCCACTTAGTGAAATAATCCGTAGCAACCAACATGAAGCGATGCCCTTTTAAAGATGGAGGATTAATTTGTCCAATAAAATCTAACCCCCAACCTCGGAACGGCCATAGTTTAATAATAGGATGCAACGATGCAGCAGGTACTAACTGCAAATCTCCAAACCGTTGACACTCTTCGCACCCTTTATAATACTTAAAGCAATCCGAAATCATGGAAGGCCAATAAAAACCGGCTCTCCTAAGCAACCACTTCATTTTAGGAGCCGATTGATGTGTGCCACAGATGCCTTCATGAACTTCTCCCATAACCACTTTGGCCTTATCCGGGTCCAAACACTTGAGAAGCTGCACGCCGAACACGATAAAGTTCATTATCAATCAAAATATATTTAAATGCTGCACGCCGAACACTTCTCTCTGCATCACGACCAGGATATTTAAGATATAAAATTATAGGAACCCTCCAATTCTGATCTTCCACCCTTTCTATGGCCGAATCGGTATTTTTCGCTGACTGGGTGGTCAGATCGGTCTCTAGACCGGTCAGACCGGTCGAGTCAACCGGTTTGACTGGTTCGTCCAGAACCTGCAACTCGGCTTCGATCTGCATTGGTTTTCTGATGTTGAATTTTCCTTTTCCAACACTATAATCAGATGCTTGCTGAGCCAGAGTGTTAGCCTGTCCATTTTCTTCTCTTGGCAAATGTCTTATAATGAATTCATCAAAAGAAAAGATAATGTCGAGGCATTTTTCAAGATATGTATTTAACGAACCATTATAACATTGGCATACCTTGGATAATTGCCGCACAACGAGAAGCGAATCACCAAAAACTTCAACATGCTTCACGCCCATGGATTGTAAAATCTCCAAGCTAAATAGTAATGCTTCATACTCAACTTGGTTATTTGTACAATATTCCTCTAATCGGTTTGAGAACTAAAAAACAGCACCACTTGGAGATATAAGGACAGCACCAATTCCTCTTCCATCATCACAAACCGATCCATCAAAATAAAGCTTCCATGGTGTGCAAAAAATATGGCCGATTTCTAAATCATGCTCATCATTAATTCGATGTTCAACAATGAAGTCCGCTACAATTTGGTCTTTCATAGATTTCAGAGGTTCACAAGCCAAATCATATTCTATCAAAGCATATGCCCACTTGCCGATTCTACCACTCAAAATCGGCTTTAACAACATATGTTTTATCACATCGGTTTGACATACCACTATGCAAGTACTAGATAGTAGACAATGTTGCAATTTAGTGCAAGCATGATATAAAGACAAGCACAACTTTTCAATAAAAGTATACCTTGTTTTCGCATCAATAAGTCATTGGTCTATATAAGTAATAACATACTCCTCCCCTTCGGTTTATTGAGTCAAAACAGCTCCAATAACTTTATCTTTAGCCGCTATATAAAGTTTAAAAGTAACACCTCTCCTAGGTGCTTTAAGAACCGGTGGCGAAGACATGTAGTATTTAATTTTCTCAAATGCCTCTTGCTGTTTTGCCCCCCAAGTAAATTCGGCTTCATTCTTTAACCGAAGAATAGGAGTAAAAGCATCAATCTTTCCGGACAAATTAAAAATAAATCTTCTCAAGTAATTTACTTTGCCCAGAAACTTTTACAAGTCTTTCTTGCAAGTAGGTGCCTCAACTTTCCTCATAACCTCAATTCTTTTAGGATCAATCTCTATGCCCTTCTCATGAATAATGAAACCAAGGAATTTTCCCGCCGATACTCCAAAAGCACATTTGAGTGGATTCATCTTCAAACCATACCAGCGCATCCTTTCAAGAGCATGTCTTAAATCGGCTAAATGAGAATCCAAATCGGCCGATTTAATGACAATATCATCAATGTACACTTCCAATATGACACCAAGCAAATCATGGAAGATTAAATTCATAGCTCTCTGATAAGTTGCACTAGCATTCTTCAAACCAAAAGTTATAACCACCCACTCAAACAAACCAACAAATCCGGGACATACAAAAGTCGTTTTAGACATATCTTCTTCGGCCATGAATATTTGATTGTAACCCGCGTTATCATCAAGAAAGCTAATAACACGATGTCCCGATACTTCATTAATTAGCATATCGGCTATGGGCATAGGATACTCATCTTTGGGAGTAGCTTTATTGAGATCTCTAAAATCAATACAAACACGAATCTTGCCCGAATCTTTCTTTTCAGCGGGCACAATATTAGAGATCCAATCCGCATAGCGACAAGACCGAATAAAACCAGCATCTAATAATCGATTAATCTCCTTTTTAATTCGGTCATAAATACTAGGATGGAAACGTTTAGCCGGTTGTTTATAAGGTTTAAAATCGGTTATGATTGGTAAACGATGCTCAACAAGATCACGACTCAATCCCGGCATTTTAGAATACTCCCAAGCAAAACAATCAGTATATTGTTTCAATAACTTTATTAAATCAGCTTTAAACTCAATCGATAAATTCTTGTTTACAAAAGTCGGCCTAGGAATAGTACCATCACCTAGATCTACCTTTTCTAAAGGATCAGCCGACGTAAAACGTTGGCTCAGCTTGTCCATGTCTTCTGATTCTTTAATAGTTTCGCACATATCGTTCGTACGCGCCCGATAGTGCTCAATGCGTTGTTGGAGCCACTCTGCGTTGGACCAGTTTGACCGGTCGGCTCCGATGGCCGATCCGAAAAAGACCGGTCTGACCAGTCGTGGGACCCGGTCTAACCGGTTGCACCTGAGTCACCTGCTGGACTCATCTTTACAGCATTAAGTGATTTAACCAATTTTCCATCGGCTTTAGAGTTGCAGAAACTAAACCCTCCTTGGTGCAGCTAATAAGCTCATAATCGGACAGATCCAAGCCCGATAAGCACTTGACGTTGTCATTGGCACCAATAAAGTTAGAATCGGCGGTAGCAATAAAGGAGGAAGTATCACCATGTACAATCTCAACTTCATCGCCGATCCACTGAATAAAAAATTGATGCAAGATAGATGGAACACATTGATTGACATGAATCCAATCATGCCCAAGTATTAAACTGAAGTTACCTTGCACCTCAGAGACAAAGAAGGCTATAGCGAGCATCTTGCTTCCAACGGTCAATTCCATGGACGCAACCCCTTTGGCACCAATGGGATCAGCTCCTCGACCTTTCCGCCAAGCTTCTTGTACAATGAGTAGGGCATAAGATTTACAATAGCCCCACCATCCACTAACATGCGAGAAATCGGCATTCCATTAAGATGTCCCCTCATGTAGAGAGTTTTCAAGTGGTTATTCGATTCCTTGGGCTTCTGGAACACAGCATCACGAGGCCCAAATTGAAGATGAGCCACCTCCTCTTCGGGAATTATGAGGTAATCCGAAGACATATGCACAATATTAATCTCCAAATTGTTGCGCTCCGGGGACGCCTCATAATCCACCAGTTCCTCTTCTTTCGCTGGAGGAGCTGGTTCCACTTCATCAACTCGAGAAACTGAAACAGGCACTGCTGATTCGGCTGTACTCTCTGCACTGGGCTCAACTGGTCTGACCGGTGGCTTAGTGCGGTCTGACCGGTCGAGAGAACCGATCTGACCGATCGCCGGGGTCGGTTCGACCGGTCTTTCTGATGGCTGGTCAATCATCTTAGCCTGCCATACTTTGCCATGAGGGATCATAGGCCTGTATTTGTTGAAGTATTCATCCCTCGCCTTCTCTGCCTCCTGCTCCCTCTTTTCCTTATTGTGAAGACGTTGGAGCTTTCTCTTTTGGGTATGCGTCAATCCCTTGGGACACCAACGGGGTTGATGGTATTTGTCCGCCACCTTGCTGCCACCAGCCTCATGATTGTTAGCAGTAAAAGGTTTCTGGATAGGAGGAGCAGAAGAAGTAGCCGATTTATCAATCACCATCAGCTTCTTACCCTTATCTTGCACAACCACTTTAATCTTGCCGATTTGGACAACAGTATCGGCTTTAGCCTTCTCTGGAGTAGCTTCTGATTGCACCTCTGACTTCTTTTCCTTCACACAGTACTCAACCCGCGGAGGAACAAATCGCGCCGGCCTCTGCTGAGACCGATCTGATCGGTCATAGGGGACCGGTCTAAATGGTGGCGACTGCTGAGCTGGACCAGATTGGTGTGCTCCCAATCGGGCGTGTACTGGCATCCTGGATCTTTCCTCCCTCTGATATGGCGGTGGGTATGGCATTGGAAAGCACTGGAGCCAAATCCCCTCATGTTCCCACACCGGATTAACTGCATTTGACGCCGGTGGGGACCAAGGCATAGTAGGATACACCATCTGTGGAGGAAACGGAGGATAATCACCGCTGCGCCTGATGAATTCTCTCCTCGGAGACGAAGCATTGCCCCGACACGGTGGTGAACGAGGTCTCTTTTTTAACGGCCGATCTTGTTGAACGGCCTTTAGTGTACTTGTTCAATAACTGCCCAAAGGTAGGTCCCTGATTTGTACGCCTCCCTTGCAGTTTTGGCACATTTATTTTCCAAGTACCCTCTTCCAGACATTTTGGCTTGAAAGTCCGGAACTGCTCCCTGGGCCGGTCTAACCGGTCGTTGGACCCGGTCGGACCGGTTTGACCGGTTGATGCTACCAGTCTGACCGGTTGCGCCTGGACAGCAGGCTGACTGGATGAACTTGCTTGCCCCCTGGGCTTAGGAGCATTAACGAAAATCCTCAAAATCGGCTTCCCATCAGAAGTCTTCTCAGCAACGACTTTTCGGGCCAGAATCTTGTCATTTGCATTCATCGGCCTCGGATCTCCAATCACCACATTTTTCCCTTGAGCCCCTTCGGCTTGCTCCGGCCGAAGGAGAACCTTTGGATTATTCAGTTCTAAAGTGTGGATAGGGAAGGGAGTCTTGTCTACTTGCATCTCAGAAAGCACCAATCGTCTTTCATCTACAGCCGATTGGATCTGTCGACGGAAAATATTACAATCATTAGTAGCATGTGAGAAAAAATTATGCCATTTACAATATGCATGCCTTTTTAGCTCTTCCGGCGGTGGTATAGCATGAGACAAACGAATGTTTCCATGTTTAAGTAATTCATCAAAAATCCTATCGCACTTGGAAACATCAAAAGTAAATTCTTTTGAACCGGCTTAAGTGAAGGACACGTAGAAGGTTTGTTCTTTGATGGCCAAACAAATTCAGCGGCGTACACTCCCTTTTTCTCATCGTCCGAACAATCGGAATCATTCTCAACAACATGCGTGTTGGACCGATGAGGCTTAAAGGAATCTTTAGAATTCTTGTACTTAAATTCGGTGCTAATAGTTCGCATTTGCAAATGATTAAGCATAATGAAATCAAAACCTTCAAGTTTCTCCTTCAAATAAGAACGCAAGCCATTAAACGCCAAATCCGCCAAATCCATTTCCGAAAGAGATGAAAACACCGATTTTTCAAAGCTTTAAATCTTTGGAAGTAATCCAAAACCGATTCATCTCGGTTTTATTTAACCGATGTCAAAGCTTCCCCACTATAGAAGTGATCATGAAATTTGCGCTCTAACTGATTCCAATTTAAAATAGATCCCGGTGCAAGCGAGGAAAACCAAGAGAAAGCGGTTCCGGTCAAAGACAAAGAAAACAAGCGAACCCGCAAAGCATCATTAAGACCCGCTTCTCCCAATTGCAAGACATATTGGCTAACATGCTCCCAAGTCGTACGAGAATCTTCACCATTGAATTTAACAAACTCAGGAACTCGCCAACCAGCAAGATATGAAATAAAATCAAACTCAGAAGAATATCGCTTTTGATATAAATGCGACCCACCCATATCAATCCCAAGTTTAGATTTAAGTACACCGGCCAAGTCCTCTTTAAATCTATTGAAATCGGACTGATAAGCACCACTGGCCGAAGTATATGAAGAGGACGAAACACGTTGTGCGGTAGATCCGGTGTAAGCCATGTTAATATTAGGAATCGGTCCTCAGTGAGGTCCAGATCCCTGCTGTGACGTAGCATGGGGCCCTGTGTGGATTACTATCTCATTAGTTCGGTTAGGGGCAGCCGAACTAGGGATAGAAGCGTGTGGTGCAGAGGGTACTGGGTAATGCCCAGTCATACCGGTCTGACCGGTCGTATAACCGGTCTGACCGGTCGACGCGACCAATGGGACCAGTGGCGCGTGAACAGTAGATGGCAGCGATGTTTGCCCTGGAAACGAATTCGGCGGCATCCCATAGAATTGATCTTGGGTAACAGATGTGCCAGCCGAATCTGCTTCTGAGAATTGAGCGCCACTCTCAACAATTTTATCCTTTTTTAGCGCTGCAATCTCATCGTTAAGCCCAGCGAAAGTCTCTCCTGAGGCTACTTGTGCAGCAGATATTTTCGATTCTACCATGAGAGAGAAGTGCTTAACTAGTTTGGAGGGATTATTAGGAAGTACCTCGACCTTGTCTTGGTTTAACTTGAATGATGGCATCACGAACTCCCCGACCCTCTTGAATAGGCCTCCTCGCTCCTTCTTGAATCCCTGAAGGAAGTGCTCCCTCAGGTGCTCTTCAGCGATGAGGTAGGCCTTGCGCTCCTCTTCGGTGAGCTCCTCCATGGTCGCCTTGAGGATGTTGTCGTTGTGGATTTCACCATGAGTACCCATCTTCTCGGAGAAGCTAGATTAGATCGGTTTTAAACCAGATTAATTTGTTCCCCAGCAGAGTCGCCAAAAAGTATGTTGACACAGAATCGCGCCAACACACTCGAATGCGCTAGCACGCGTGAACGATCGTCAAAACGATCAACACCCACGAACCCCTGGGCAGGCCGGTCTGGCCGGTGCCGCCGACCGGTCTGATCGGTTCAGGCAGAGCTTCACTGAAAGCCTAGAACAGCGAGCTCCGGAGGGACACCGTCGGAGTTCATCACGCTAGGGTTGCTCTGAGATCGCCAGGACACTTAGAACGTCTTCAAACGCTGTTGAGACGAAAGAAGAAAGCAATCTAGGGTTAGAAAAGGCTAGGGTTTGAGAGATAAAAGGTAATACGATTTTTGTATTGATTCGATTGGGAATAACCTCAATCGGCCTTAGCCTTTATATTTATAGGCCGGGAAAGACATACCCCTTCACGAGTAGGATTACATGAGGACTCTTTACAAAAACCCGAATTCTACTCGGATTGTACAGACCAGACCGGTTTGACCGGTTGGCCCGACCGGTCAGACCGATCGGCCTTGGCAGTTGCCAAATTTGACTGTCAACAAAGGCCAGCGCGGCGTCTCCTCCGCATAGGACAACGCGGGATTTGCGCCGCCGCTGCTGCAGCACCGCCTTCGCGCGGGGCCTGTGTTGCGCCTCCGCCCCCGTTGTGCTGCTGTGCGGGAGCCTTCTCTGCGCTGCCGCCTTCGCTCGCCTCATGAGACTGGCTGCTGTCCCCAATACGGGATGTAGTGGGTGCGCTCGTGTGAGTCGGGAGGGAGAGATAGAGAGGGATGGCAGGAGCCAGCAATGAGGGTGTGTTTTGATGAAAAAATTTGAGTTTTGGTAATATAACATATTTTGTTGTTACATGACAAATGATGTCTAATCATGAACGAATTAGGATTAAAAAATTCATCTAGACTGTATAATTAGTTATTTTTTTAACTATATTATGCTTTAAAAATTTGATGTGACGGATACTCTAGAATTTTTTTTGAAGTGAGGTGCGCGCTGGTGATGGAGGGAGAAAAAAGAGAGGTGAATGAGATAGATGTGGGACCCAGCAATTGTTTTTTTATTTCTTAGATCTCGAATACAAGTTGTAGCATCTGAACGCACGTCCAAAGACACACCCTAAGGCGTACGCTAAGACCTAAACTTATACACACAACACGCCAGCAATACATTCACGAAGACCAAACACACACCACACCCTACCCACACACACCCTAAGAGCTAAACTTATACACACAACACGCCTGATGAGAGCATCACCTCCTATTGTGATGCACAGGTGTCCGAGGATACCACAACTAAAATGGGGAATAAATTCTCAGGTGAGCAACCCACACACACCCTAAGAGCTAAACTTATACACACAACGCGCCTGATGAGAGCATCACCTCCTATTGTGATGCACAGGCGTCCGAGGATACCACAACTAAAATGGAGAATAAAGGATACCACAACTAAAATGGGGAATAAATTCTCAGGTGAGCAACCCACACACACCCTAAGAGCTAAACTTATACACACAACGCGCCTGATGAGAGCATCACCTCCTATTGTGATGCACAGGCGTCCGAGGATACCACAACTAAAATGGGGAATAAATTCTCAGGTGAGTAACCCACGTCGAAGCTGGGCTTCGAACATGGACGGGCAGGGAGCACACCGGCGTCCCTAGCCGACTGAGCTACGGCTCAGTCCTCTTCCCAGCAATTGTTGCAGCAACACTTTAACGATAACGGACGACGTTTGCTCCCGAGATGAATAGCCACCATTGGTGTTTAATCGGACGGTGAACAATCCAGGTGGGCAAATGCCCATGTGCGCATAAAAACTAGTCTCGGGGCCCCCCTCTCCTCCGTAGCTTCTGCTGCCCACGACGGCGAAGCCAGGAGAACGACCGGGCGGCGGGGCAAGGATCGCGTGGGACAACCCGAGAGAGGAGAAGCAAGCCGAGCTCTGAGGGCCTCTCCCGCCAGCCGCCTTATCCTCCACGTGGGACGCGGGCGGACCCGCGAAAGGACCGTCCTTTGGACGCCATGGCTCCTATATAGTCGTCGTCATCCTACCCCGCAACCCTTCCAGTATCTCGCATACGTGCGCGGCTCGTTTTGCTCCCTTCTCCCTCCGGTCTGCCTGTGCAGCAGGGGAGCAGCAGGCAGCACCACAGGTACTTCCACGCATCCTTGTGTTCGTCTCCGATCAAGTATAATCCTTGTTTTCAATAGCTATTATTAGCGATGATGATTGGGTTAGAGCATGTAGCACGAATTTTTGCGAAAGGATTGCGTTTTAGAAAGAAACAGGAGAATTTTTGTTGGTTGGATTCAAAAATTTCCTGCAACCAGCAAGATGAAGAGAGCATGAGTTCATTGCGCTGGCCTGTCTCTGAATGTTGCCTTTGGCCGCGTTTAGTTCCCAAAAAGTTCCCAAACTTTTCCGTCATATCGAATTTTTCAACACATGCATGAAGTATTAAATGTAGTTAAAAAAATAACTAATTACACAGTCTGACTGATTACCACGAGATGAATCTAACGACGTTAATTAATCCATGATTGGACATTAATTACCAAATAAAAACGAAACATGCTACAGTGTCGTAACCCAAAGTTTTTCGCGATCTAAACGCGTCCTTTGTTCTGAACGAAGTTATCTCTGAATATCTTCATAGACATGCGTTTGCGTGGTTGACCGATCGACATAGCTCCAGGATATCAGGATAAGTACAGTTTCCTTCCATGTTCACTGTATCATGCCGATAGACATGTGCATGAGTAGGAAGGAGTAGGATCTTATCGCTTGCTGCTTTCTCGATTTTTGTTTTTTTAAAAAGCGTCGCAGTATTGAAGTCCCTTCATCCCTTGCCCCCCTTGCAGAGCACATGTAAGCATAATTTGGAAGACAGTAAATTGTTTCACGCATAGGAAACATTTTCACATGTTACTACTCTAAGAATTCGCATTTTTATTATACCATAATTACATCTTGAAAGCATACTATTTGTGTTGAGAACACTACGAGAGAGCAGTTTCAGAGAAAACAGAACTTTTGGAGGGCTAAAGGGGCCGTTGCATAGCATCAGGGACCAACGGCCCTCTACTTAAGCCCGTTAGAAAGCCCACGCTAGCTTCTTTCGATTGCTAGTCTGACGACTAGTCTTTGCTTGCTTCTGTGTGCGTGCAGCAGCAGAGATGGCGGACTACGTGTACGGCCCTGGGCGGACCCACCTGTTCGTCCCGGGCCCGGTGAACATCCCGGACCCCGTCATCCGCGCCATGAACCGCCAGAACGAGGACTACCGCTCGCCGGCCGTGCCTGCCCTCACCAAGATCCTCCTCGAGGACGTCAAGAAGATCTTCAAGACCACCTCCGGCACCCCCTTCATTATCCCGACCACCGGTCGGTAATCTTCTTCTTCTTCTTCGCCTGTATATATGATTATATGTGTTCATCGATCATGGCCGGTGAACACTGAACGCTGGTGCCGCTGGCTTCTCAGGGACGGGCGCGTGGGAGAGTGCGCTGACGAACACGCTGTCGCCCGGCGACCGCATCGTGTCCTTCCTCATCGGGCAGTTCAGCTTGCTGTGGATCGACCAGCAGCAGCGCCTGGGCTTCAACGTGGACGTGGTGGAGAGCGAGTGGGGACGGGGCGCTGACCTCGACGTTCTCGAGGCCAAGCTCCGACAGGACACGGCGCACACCATCAAGGCCATCGCCATTGTCCACAACGAGACCGCCACCGGCGTCACCAACAACCTCGCCACCGTCCGCAAGCTCCTCGGTCAGTTCAAGCTCGCTGTCGCTGCTCCTGCTCGCTTCATTGTTGCCACATAGCTCTCTCTTCAATCGATCAGCTAGCTAGCTCATTGCTGATGATCACGGACGGACTCGATCATGAATCAATCACATGCTGATGCTGGCATGCTGCAGACGCGTACCGGCACCCGGCGCTGGTGCTGGTGGACGGCGTGTCGTCCATCTGCGCGCTGGACTTCCGCATGGACGAGTGGGGCGTGGACGTGGCGCTGACGGGGTCGCAGAAGGCGCTGTCGATGCCGACGGGGCTGGGCATCGTGTGCGCCAGCCCCAAGGCGCTGGAAGCCAGCAAGACGGCCAAGTCCGTGCGCGTCTTCTTCGACTGGAAGGACTACCTCAAGTTCTACGAGATGGGCACCTACTGGCCCTACACGCCCTCCATCCAGCTCCTCTACGGCATGCGCGCCGCGCTCGACCTCCTCGAGGAGGAGGGGCTAGACAACGTCATCAACAGGCACACCCGCCTCGGCACCGCCACCAGGTACTACTAGTACTAGTAGTAAGCTTGCATTGCATTGCTGGTCTGGTCTGGTCTCTTCCATTCTCACCATCTTCGATCGATCGCCGTCTCGCAGGCTGGCCGTGGAGGCGTGGGGGCTCAAGAACTGCACCCAGAAGGAGGAGTGGTTCAGCAACACGGTCACCGCCGTCGTCGTGCCCTCCTACATCGACAGCGGCGAGATCGTCAAGCACGCCTGGAAGCGGTACAACCTCAGCCTCGGCCTCGGCCTCAACAAGGTCGCCGGGAAGGTCTTCAGGATTGGCCATCTCGGCAACCTCAACGAGGTATCGTTGCTGCAGCCCCCCGATCCATAATTCCATACCCTGGTGCCCCATCATCCACTCCATTGCGATCTGCAGCAACGATCCTTCTGTTGGTTTGCAGCTTCAACTGCTGGGGTGCCTGAGCGGGGTGGAGATGGTGCTCAAGGACGTGGGCTACCCGGTGAAACTCGGCAGCGGCGTGGCGGCCGCGGCGGCGTACCTGTCGAATTCGACGCCTCTGATCCCCTCCAGGATCTGAGCTCCGCGCGCGACAGCCACAGAAGGCCGGCAACGACGGCGACGGCCAGAAAGAACAAACAGAAACGTGCAGCTCTGCCTCTGCTGCCTGGGCAGACCGGCCGCACGCAGTAGTAGTATAATTATACACTCTCTGCATGTAAAGTTTAATTTTCACACACAGCTGTGCTAAGGAGCATAATTTTGTGAACTGCAGCTTTAATAATTAAAACATCATGGGAATTTTATGTTCTTGCCTTGGTTTGAAGACGATTGGAGATTTTATTTTACCCCTACTTTTGCAAAACGGAGGCACCGTTTACTCCTATTTTTAACCCTATTAGTTGGAGGCCTACTAAAAATAAAATGAATTGAAAAGGTATTCAATCGGAAAAGATATGTAATATCCCTAATTTTATCCAAAAGCTCTCCTCTTTGGTTCCAAACTCTCACAATTCACGTGGCCTCCCAAGCGCCCTTCCCTTTTTCTTCGCCACTAAGCTTTCTTATTGCTTGAGAGGCGGTCCGAGCAGAACCACCACCGCTGTCTCTCCGTCCATCTCCGAGGCATTCCTCGATTCCTTCCGCAAGCTGTTGAGCCGTCCCCGCCCGCACTCCGTAGCCCTCAGCTAAGCCTTACTCGGCTGGAATCAGCCCTGCCACCGCCCGGCCACCATTTATGCCAGCCGAGCTCCGCCCTGCACGTTGATCCACTCCTCCGGTCCCTCTTCTTGCCACTCTACCCAAAAAAGAATCACCGGTGAGGTCTCGTCCTTCTCAGCCCCTTCCCTCACCGCACCCTCACGCCGGTAAGGACCTGCCGTTGCGCTCTCATCACGGGCTGCAGCCTCCCCTGGGCACGCTGGCCATGGGCCGCCCCGTCACGCCACGGCTAGCCTTGCCACCGGCTGGAGCCGCCGAGCATGGCCCCCCCGGCCAGGCCTCCTTTGACTAATGGGCCCCATTGGCTGGTAGGGTTTAGGAGTGCTTAATGTTAAAAGAAGGGCAAAATCTTATAGGGCATATCTGTCTTTTTCTACATATTTAACCCTGTCAACTCCTAATAGAATAGGGGTAAACTGGAGTTTCATTTTCAAAAAGCAATGCAAAATCGCACAAAAGCAAAAGGAAGAGGCAAAATTGCCATTGGCACTCAAAATAGGAGCAAGAATGCCAAAGCCCCAAACATCAAACTCTCATAATATAATCTCCTGCCTCTTGCAGCTACTAGATATTATTAATTGACTCTGCTTCTTGATTCCTGTTCAAAGTTCAGACTATCATCTCAAGTCTGAACTGACAGCAGTAAACTCCTAAAGTAATCCTAGTAAACCGCGAGTCTGCCACAATTTACAAATCTGGAGATTTTATAGGGTGAAAGTAAAAAGGAAAAAGAAAAAGAAAAAGTGTTAGTCACTTGACTTTTATGTGTACCAGACAAGATCACCTAGGCAAGGTAGCTGACAGCAAAATTTCTCTTTCCATACGGAAATTTCTCTTTCCATACTACACCGTCTGCTGCTGTTGTCATGCAGACCAATGTTGCTTCCTTCAACTATTGTGTTGCTTAGTCCGATTTGCAGTACTCTAGGATTGCTCTGAAAATTGCTGTTTGAAGACTGAATCCCTTGGAGTATCATCTCCACATGCCGCATTGTTGGCCTATCATTGCCCTTCATTTCCACGCACAGTGCTGCTATTGCAGCCACTTGCTTTGCCTCCTCTTCCCCTTCTTCGGTAACTTGCACATCTAGTATCTCACTCAGTCTATCCTTAGACAGGAGCCGGACGAAGTGGGCTACAAGACTAACACCATCTAGTGACATGTCAATGGTTGGTTTCTTCCGAGTCAGTAGCTCCATAAGCATAACACCGTAGCTATAAACATTACTTTTCTCGGTTAGTCGTCGTGTGTAGAAATACTCTGGATCAATGTATCCACAGGTTCCTTGTACGGTTGTTATCACTCCAGATTCAGCAATATTGATGCCTCTAGATGCACCAAAGTCCGATATCTTTGCAGTTAAGCGGTCATCAAGAATTATGTTGCTAGTTTTGATGTCCCGGTGAACTATTGATATCGAAGCATGTGGCAGAACCGCCCGACAAAATCCGACTTAAGTGCGCTAACCATCATCGCAAAGGCAATTAGGTTTAACTCGCACCTCAACCGGAAGACCACGGCAGTCCCTCGGGTAAAGTCCCGATAAAAACCACTTAACTTCCGGGATCGGCAAAGCAAACGTAGCCCACATGAAGGCGGGACCAAATATTACAACAATTCACAATTTCTTACATCACAGAGTCTTGACTGAAATTATTACATACCAAGTTCGAAATCATAAAAGTACTTCAAGTTCAAAAACAGTAAACTGGTTCTGAGTTCAAATTGCAACGGAAATAAAATGAGTTCTAAATGACGATACAAGATGTCATGATGAAGCCCGTACATGACATCACTCGGCATTGTCATCATTGGCCGGAGTCGGATCCCACTCCACTGACCAACCAGAAGGAAGAGTGCGTGGCCAAGTCAAACTAGCAATCATGTCCTCAAAAGTCTCACCTGAAACAAAGTAGAACCACAAGCAAGGCTGAGTATACTAATACTCAGCAAGGCTTACCCGACTATGAATATACTTAGCCCACTATCTAGACATGTAAGGCTTTTGATTTGACGGGTTTGTTTTGCCGAAAAGCAACCAAAAATAGGTCCTTATTTTCAGATTTTAGCCTCAAGATTCAAATACAATTAACCATTCTAAGTGAGCACTATCCAATAGCAAACATGGTAGAACAATTATCTTCCATCATCCAACAATATTGATCATCATCATGTTTCACTTCTTACTCTATGTGGTAAAAGGGTCAAGCAGTCTCATTGGCCGCGAGAAGTGGACAATTCGAATCGAGTTTCTTAACCTTGCAAGGCAAACCTAACGCACACGTCATGTGGTTACTCGCAGAGTCACACGTGCAACATTTCCCATTTCTTTCCGGCATGTGGTTAGTACATTCAAACGCTTAACCACTACTACCACATATTGCGGCCTTAACATTTTTCACTAAACAGATGGGGCATCAACAAGTACCATAGCCCCGCCCATGGACCTTATGGTTGCAGCGTGTAGTAAATATTCAACTCCTATAAGCTCGCGAGTGACAGGAAATCACTCGACTTCTACCGAATCATTAGCATAGCTGTCTAGCGACCTACACATACTAGTGTTCAAACATAGGTACCTAGGATCATGCAACTAAGGTTCCAAACAACTCCTTTCAACTTAAATGCACAAGTAGATAGGAACAATAAATTGCATAAATTGCAAATAGATAGGTAATGCTCCGAGGCTTGCCTTCCTGAGCGTAGTTAGCCTTGGGCTCTTCCGAATTTTGGTTCGGGTCTTGTGCAGCTTCAGTTAGATTAACTTGAGCTTCACGCTGCTCACTCTCGGATTCTAGCACCAGCTCGTACGTACCGTCAGCGAGAGTAGTCGAATCTACATGAATGCATATGCATGAGTTGTTGTGATGGTAACAAAATTTATATTAACTCACTATAGAGTTGTAATCCAACATAACCCAAGTTAAGTTGTGAAGCAACTCATCTACAAAACATTGGGCAATCATTTATAGAGTATTATTTAACCTGATTTAGTTCATAAAGAAACTATGGGGTGATTTTCCACACTTTACTAATTCATTCATCGCCATATAGCATCTACTAGTTAATATTATATAACAAAGTAAGGTTGCTCAGTTTCTCTGGTCATGAAATGTTTACACAAGATGTAATACTTAATCAACGATCTACTGTAAAAATTTCAGCAAATTTTATGCAGCACATTAATAATGAAAAATAAAGTAGGCAGCTACTACTAGAAAAAAATTTAATTTGTACAAGTCAAATTGTGCAAGTACTAGTATTGAAAATTTCTCTGAGTGTTTATGATTCTATTATGAAGCTACTGTAAAAGTTTAAGATTTAAAAGACTAATATACAAGGCATGAAAAATAGAGCAACATATAGCTGTATGGATCAAAAATAATTTCTATAGATTGTTACACTAAGTTCTAGAGGCTCAAACTTTACCAGAATTACTGTGTGCTCAAATATAAGATTTAGTAAAAATTTGAGATTTTTCTATACAGAGAAACTATTTTTCTTTATTTAGCACACTTATTCCTACCATAAATCATTTGGACTTGTTGTGCTTAACAAAAAATTTCCAATATTTTTATACAGCATACATGCATCACAGTAGGGCAACTTTAAAAGTTTCAGCTCATGAACCATAGCAAAACAACTTGGATAAATAAAGCTATTTATCCTAGGCATAAATCAAGACCTAAATAAAACCTATAGCTCGGATTGTCAAATGGCCACAAAATTTTTACACAAGTCTACTCTCATAGAATGAAATATACTGACAAAAAAAATGGTGGACATACAGTGGATAGAACATGAGATATAATTAAGTGCCAATAAACTGCTATTTTAAAAAAAGAGAGCAATAACCAGTGAGCAAAACAAAAAGTGCATGTAACAAAAGTGGTAGATCTATTCACCGGAAACACAGAACAGTTTAGTTTGCATTTTTCCGACTTTTATACAAATTTATATCGATTTTACAAGTTCACTTTTTTTGGAAAACAAAAAGGAAAAGAAACTTTTGCGCAGGGGCCCTTGAAAGAAGTGATTTCCTCGCAGATATGCCCCTGGCCGGACTTTGGAGCAGGGGAGTCGGTAGGCGGCCGAAATCCGGCGCCTGTGGTCGCCGGCGGTGAGGGCCCGGTGGGGGAGAAGCTAGAGGGGGTCGAGACCTACCGGTTTGTGGGCTCGGTTGGGGCTGGGGGCTGTCGGAGAGGGGTCGCTGGCGGTGTAGGGGTTGGGGCGGCAGTGTCGAGCAGGCTGCGGCGGTGCTCCGACAGCCTTGGTGGCCGGGGCTGTCGGGGAAGGGGCCTACGAGCTTCACGGAGGCATGAGGAACCGATTGTGGGGCTCCATTGGGGTGAGAAAGGGCGGAGAAGAGGGCTTCGCGGCGGCGGCGGCGGCCATGGTGGGCGGCGGCGCCGTTCCAGGGCACAGGCGAGCTTGGCTTGGGGCTCTGGGAGCGTGGAGTGGACAGGGTGAGGTGAGGTCGCTACTGGGAAGCAAATGAGAGAGGGGGAGGGGTTCTGCAGTGGTGGGGCGCGGGTGCAGGGCACCAGGCGGCCGCGGTGGCCGGCAAGGCCGCGCGCGGCGCGCCGGAGATGCGCGCGCATGGCGAGCGCGTTGCGAAGCTGATGGGACGGGGCAGGGAGCGCGGCGCAGGCTGGTCGGCGGGGCTGCCTTGGCGTGGCTTGGGGTGTCAGGCATCGCCTGCAAGGTGGCCAGCTGCCTCTGCCGCGTGCGCGTGAACAAGGGATAAGGGAGGGTGAGAAAGAAGAGAGAAGTCAACTGCGTTTGACTGAGATTTTCTCCAAATTTTGCATTAAAATTCAAAAAAGTTTGACTATAAAAGTTGTTCAAAATTCAAAATTCTACAACTTTCGTTTCAGGCACTTTTTAGTTTGAAGCTTCTTTGAAAGTTAAAATTTGAAACATAAAAGTTGTTCGACACTTGAAAACCTACAACTGTGATCTTAGGTAAAAGTTCATTCGAGCAATATTTTAAAAGTTATTTTCAACACCTGTTCCTCTCCCTCGCCGGCATCGGACGGCCGCCCGGGGCGTCGGCACAGGACACCGCTCGGTGCAGGCCGCGCCTCCGGTTCCCGCGGATGCCGTAGCTCTACGCCGCCCGCCCGCTGCTGGTCCATGTGAGGCCGCGCCGCAGCTCCCGTGAAGGCCCACACTGCTGCTTCCCTCGCGATGAGCCTGCTCGCGCTCGTCGCCGCCGCGCTCCGCGCATTGCGCTCTGCTCCGTGCCATCGCAACCTTCGACCCCGCCGCAACCTCCGCCCCCGCCGGCCCCACCACTGCCCGCGCGCTCCACGGCAGAGCTCGTCACGGCGTGCAGGGCCCCGCGACCTCCTCGTTCTCCCCGGCCAGCAGAGCCCCCTCTCCGCAGCGCCCGCGAGCGCATGGCCACGAGCGCATCGTCCCTCCTCTGCTCCTCGCCCCTCTGCGCCCGCGCCAGCCGCCGGAGATGGAGCTCTCGCGCGCGCGGCCGCGGTGGCGAAGCTGGGAGGCCCGCGGCCGCCGGAGCTCCAGCTCCCCACATGGAGCTGGCCCGTGCACCGGCCTCCGGGCGGAGCTAGAGCAGGCGAGCCGGCGCAGCTTCAATCTCGCCCTCTCTGCAGTGGCCGGTAGCATGGATCCGCCTCCTCCCAGTCCCTCCCGTTCCCATGGCGGATCCGCGGGCGGCGGCGGCGGACGGAACCGCCTCGGCTGATCCGCCGTACCCTGAGTAGGGGCAGCCCGATGTCGCGGGCAGCAGCAGCTCCACCCTGTCGGAGGCTCCTTCGGCACCGAGCTCGGCGCGGATCCGCCCCGGGCTCGAGCTCCCCGGCGACGCGTCGCGGCTTCGGCTCCGGCGGCGGCTCTCTCTCTCTCTCTTTCTGTCTTGCTGACGGGGGAGAGGGAGAGAGCTGACGGGTGGGCCTGGTTTTTGCAAGGGCAAAGAAGTCCTTTTATGTGCTACGGTGTGTTGGAGACAAAAAAAATACAGAATCACAGTGTGTTGTGCACATATTCAAAAAATGGAGTGGGCGCGGCACAAAATCACCATTTAAGGAGGTGCCACGCACCAATTTCCCTTTTTTTTTACCTTGTCTCCACATGTTTCTTTGCTGATTTCTGATGGAACAAATTGATACTACTGTGCTGCCGAGTTTTTTTATTTTGTTCAAGGGAGCAGGAATGCACGTGGCACACGCTTTCAATTTGCAATCATCACACATCAGATCAGACACATTCACCTGGAAAGGCTGTCAGTTTATAGAGTACGTAGGACACTAGGGGTCTAGGACTGCATGAGCAGATTTAGTACGGGTACCAGTTTGAGGCCTGGAGGGTATCAGTTTGATTTGTGGCATGTTTGCTTGTGTCATTGACTCATTGTGTCATTTTTTTTATAGGTACGGTTACTCGTAAAAAAAATCGTTAAGAAATGTCTTTATCTACCAGCTGCTGGAGCAACAACCCTCTATTTTGTTTGAAGAAATATTCCCTCACATCTTCTTGGCTTTTCTATCCTTGAGGCTTTTTGTGGCAAAGATGGTGACAAGAACTAAGAGCAAAAGGAACATGCCAATGCCTGTACCCATAGCAAATATTATCCCTGTGGAGATCAGTGAAGCTTGATTAATCTTTGCCTGAATAATTATTTTTCTCCAACTTTCTAGATCCATGCTAGATTGTGTGAATTATTCAAGCCTTCAAGGCCATGCTTAGATCATCGAGATCCCCTTTGTCCAGAGCAACACATGCTGTGAGATTCCTACGCACACATAAAAACTGACGACGACTTTATCTAACTGACGACTTTATAATGACATATATAAATAATTTGTTGGTTTATTCTTATAATTTATAGCTGGATTTCAAAATTTCTTTAGACCTTGTTTGGGTATATGGGATTCATTCCAGATCAGGAATAATAGATATAACAATATATTAGTGATAGGTATGACAGAAAATTTGAATTTATTTTGGGTCGGACACTAATTGCAACAACATAGATTTATGATATGTAAAACAAGAGATCGGGATTAATTCCCCACCCTCGACTCGTGGATTGATTCTCGGTCTCTTTCTACTACACATCATAAGTCTATTTGTTGTAACTAGTTTCCATTTATTCCAGTCTTTTGTTGAACCATCATAATTTTCAGGTTATACTTGGAATGAATCCAATATAACCCAATTACCTATAGGGCCTTCACTGCACGCTCTACAGCACGCACAAGAAAAGGTAAAGGTGCATCGGATCGAACAGAGTTTACCAGCTGAAAGTCGTCGACTGGGTCCCTGACACCCACCTCTCACGTTTGGGTTACCCTGGTAATCATTGCCGCACTTGCAGACGTAGCCATGGGCGCCGCCTTCGGAGTCAACGCATTCGCTGTGCTTGCTGGCACAGCCGAAGTCGGGCCTCGCCGCCGCTTCCGCGCACGCCGAGGACCTGTCGAACGCCCAGTCCAGCACGGCCGGAACCACCACGGCGCTCACTTGGCCGAAGGCGAGCAGCGATATCTTCACCGTGTACGCGTTCATCCCATCGCGCCACCACGCTGTCTCCGCCACGAATAAGCTCGCGTAATCCGTCGCGATCCATGGCGAGACCCTTTGCTCAGCAGGGCCCCACTCGAGCCGCGTCCGGAACGAGCCGAGGCCGCCTCTCGGGAGACGCGCCTTGTAAGACCCGTCTAATTTCACTCGATTTTGACAAAATTATTGGTCAATTTATTACAATAAGAGCATGTGTTCGTCTCTTCACACACCACGTGCTAATCCACATCTAGATGCACTTGACCAATACAAATTGCCTAAAATAAAAGCAAATCCGATAGTCCCGGTATGCGCTCCATACCATGCCCAAGATTAAGCACACATACCGTTTATAGGAGATACATCACCAATAAACTATAAAGAGCAATTTTAATTATAAAGGAGTACAACAATTAATTATTACAAGTTCAACATAGCAGGGTTCAAATTACAAGCCTTGGGCTCACGAATAACATAAAAGAGATATGAAATTAAAGTTTAGTGTTTCAACATGCTCTCACGAAAGATATACTACGCGGAGGATAAATATATAAAACCGTAACAAAACAATGGTGTCTTGCTCAAGGGCCCATTCTGGCTCACCTACAACTTAGTTTACAAAGCAACATGAGTACAAAAGGTACTCGCAAGTCTTGCGCAAAATAAATAAACAAGGATCATGCAAGAGGCTCAAAAAGAGAATTTAAGGTTAAGTGATTATTGCGCAAGCATGAGCTCTCTAACCAATATCTACCTCTCTAGCAAAATTAATTAATCTTGCCCAACCCACCACTCAAGTTTTAGTTGATTAAGAGTAGAACAAGTAATTGACCATAAAGGTACCAAGAACCACTTCCAACATAATCGATCTTTCTACAAAGAATTCGACGGACAAAGAGCTTGCTTGTAATCAAGAGCGCGGCAATTCGAATTAATTTAAATCTTACAAGGGTGTACTACTTTACCCACACAGCATAAGGACCATGTGGCTCACCCAACCGATCACCTTGGATTAGGGGGTACTCATGTCAACCGTTCCCAACAAGGCTCAACCGTTGAGGGTACGCCTAGCTTGCGCGGAGAGTCACCTAGGTCCACCGGGGACACCCCTAAGCCTCTCTACATAGCCCCTTGGCCACGCATCTAGGACCAGGCCTCAATGACCAAGTCAAAGGAGTTAATTGGCTCATCCATTCCATTATTTTGGATATGTGGTAACACGATACATTGCTCAAAACCACGGACGGTACTTAAACGATTCAAGCGGACTATGCCTCAGAGACTCCTTTTTCTAGGCCCTAACATTCCGTCCAAATCACGAAACTAAACTTCCAACATAACCTAATCCGAACATGTGCGATCAAGGGTAAACAGTGGGTAAAAGTGATCCTAATCCAATAATTTCCCCTCACATTATGTACCAACTCTAACCATGGCTAAGCATCCACGCAAGTTAAGTAATAATTAACTAACAAGTGACAAGGACAAAGGTAAATAATCAAGTGAAGGTAAATGCATACAAGTAGGTAAAGGGCGGTGTTTGGTTACCACAATAATTTTTACGCACACGTTTCCCGAGAAAAAAAACTCGCATGCATGGAGTACTAAATAAAGTCTATTTGCAAAACCTTTTAAGGAATGGATGTATCTTTTCGAAACGAATCTAATGGCGGTAATTAGTTGATCATTTGCTACAGTGATGCTACAGTACCATCCTCTAATCACGCGGCCAAAGGTCTCATTAGATTCGTCTCGCGATTTACACGGGGTTGTGGAGGTGGTTTTGTAATTAGACTTTATTTAATACTCTAAATTAGTGGTCAAAGGACCAAAAAGTTTTCGCGAAAACTTTTACACCACAAACCAAACACGGCGAAGAATGCAATACATAACATACTATATATATAACTGAATAATACCCAAGTGAGATAACTAAATTGCATCAAATTAACTAGATGCAAGGGGTCATGCTTAGCTGCTTGCCTTGGTTTTCTTCGGGGTCCAGAACCAACTCAACACCGGGCTCGGGCTCAACGAACTCGCGTTGGTGGGCTCGATAGTCTCGCTCTCCGGCATCTCAGTCACTATAATGCATGAATGAGATGCATGCATTAGAATGATTTCATAATTGGTTCATGAATCATATAAAATGAAGAATGAATGGCACACATGCGATGATGCACAAATGTATTCATGCGATGACAAGTGATCACTAATGAACATGCGAGCAAGAAACTAGAGCAAGAATTAAGAAAGGCACTTTCAGAGCAAACATAAGTCATGAATTAAATTGAGCATGCAGAGGACATTACAAAGAGCACATGAAACTTGGATTTGCAGCAAAAACATTTTTTTTTGCAATTAACCATAAATATATCAATTTTCAATCACTCTAAACAAGATAAATAAAAAAGGACATGCAAACTTAATTGAACAAATCAGAGCTAACAAAACTAGTTTCACCATTTTATCACTTTTCAGCAAAAAGTTCTACATTAAACTATTTTCAAACAGAGCATACGAAATCACACTAAAACCTTAACAAAATCAGGTAAACATTAAAACAAGTTGTACTACTGGAAAGATAATTTCACAAGCAAACTAACAAAATTTAGTTTGGCATTTTTAGAGCAGTACACAATTAACTAAGCATTTAACTTACTTTTGCAACATTAAATCATAAATAAATCTACAACTTAGTAACTACAAAACAACATTTTTCCAGAGTAGGCCTAAGCAATACGAATCCAACAAAACAAGTTTCATATTTTTCCATGGTCTACACAAATTTCTACCTATTTTACAAATTCACAGCATCACAAATACACCAACACTACCGGAAACGGGCCGGTTGCCATGTGCCGGTTGCTTTGCCGTGTGCCATATATCGGGCGCACGACAAACATAGCCTTTGGGTCCAACACACGGCAAAGGCTATGTTTGCCGTGTGCCTGGCTGTCTGACACACTGCAAACATGGCCCACATGGCAAATGTGCTCATATGCCGTGCGCGCGCCAGGAGAATGCACGGCAAAAAAAAAACACACGGCAAAATTCAAAGTTTGTCGTGTGCTACAATTGTAACACACGGCAAAGATGAGGCACAGGGCAATGTTTTGTCAAAAAAACTTGATTCTGCCTTTGTAACTTTTATGGGTAACTTGATATTGTATGTGGCACTTTAAATTAGATTTTGGTATTTTTCTCGATCCTTTTGCTATATTTAAATTTTTTATTTCAATAAAATGAATTTCATAGAATAAGTGAAGTTTGAATTGCAATACTTTTACATAGTGTAATAATGAAGCAAAAAAATTATATTCACATCATGAGATCCCATGTGAGATCATATCCAAAAAAGGGATGAAAAATTTGAAGTTCTTGCTCATGAAACATTCCTTGGTACATGTGGCCCAATAGTTTTAAAATTCTATAAAAAACAAACATAGTCTAAAAAATATAAGATTTGTCATGGTATTATGATTTTATACGTGGATGCTATGGTAAAAATTTGAAAAGGTTTCGTACAAGTTTTCATCTGTACTCCTTATAAATCAAAGTACCTCGAGAGAAGATCTATAGAGTTGAGAAGAAGCCGTTGAGATTGGAAGTCAAAGTGATGATCAAATTGGTTGTTGATTTCAAAACTTTTTGTACATGCAATACATATCTTAGGATCTTTCATGCCAAAGTTTGGCTATTTTTCGGTTTTGTTTGATAATTTTAATTTTTTTGCAATTAAACAATATCATGTGATATACATTGAACTTTAGCTATATCTGCATAAAATAATGATTTTTTAAATATAATAATCAAACAAAAAATGCTGATTCAGATTTGTAAGATATTTAAAGTGTATTCAATAAATTTTATTTTAACACGATGTGGTTTAGATTAATAGATGCATTAGAACAATTTCTTTGCCGTACGTGTGCCACCTGATTAGGCACACGACAAATGTCTTTCTTTGCCGTGTGCCGGATCACGGGGCACACGGCAAAGGTGGCCCAAGCCCGCCGCCGGCAACGCTCGGACCCAGGCCGCCGCGTCCACCCCGCACACCTCGCCAAGCCGCTAGCCACGCCGCCCGCGCTCGCCGGTCCCACCGCTGCCCACGCCGCAGCAGCTCGCTTCTTTGCCGTGTGCCGGATCGTGGGGCACACGACAAAGGGGACGGCTTTGCCGTGGGCCAGATTGGGGCACACGGCAATGCACGTGCCCCTTATCCCTTTCAGTCTCACACACGCCACACACTCACTGAAAGGATCTCATATGTCGCCTAGAGGGGGGTGAATAGGCATTTCAATAAATTCTGCAAGTTTCAACTCTTAAAACAAATTGTCAGCCACTGACCGGTCAGACCAGTCTAACACTTAGATAGTGAATAGAGAGACAAACCGGTCAGACCGGTTTGGGTGGCAGGTGTTGACAGTCACTTACGACCAATTTTGACCGTCAACTCCTGCACGAAAAGGAATCAAAATGTGGAATAAATGCTAGAATAGATTTATTTACTAACGAATTCCATAGATGATGTTCTAGAATATGTGCAGGTGATTTCTAGCCAATTTTGTAGTACAATGGTGTGGTTTGATCCAAGACACAACGTTCCAGTGAATCAGGACACAACACGTGTCAGAATATGGAGTAGAGGGCCCACCAGAGCAAGAAACCAACAGTATAAAAGCTAAAACCTGTGTCAATGACAAGTGGGCCCAGCAAGGAACCCATGGACCAAAAGGGAAGGTTGGTGGGCCCACTGGGAGGCCGGCCGACTTGCTAGTCGGCCGCCCTGCCCGTGGGCCCCACCGTCTTAAACTGGACACGTGAAGAAAGCTGATTGGATGCTTAAGTCAGTTCACCAAGGATTAGCTGCAGAAGATGCCTCCCTTAGCTGTGGCTCCCTCCTATAAATACAAAGGGGGGGAGGGGGGAGAGAAATGAACACACACACATCACACCCTCTCAACTCACCTTCCTCCCTTGGAGCTTGAGGCCTTCATCCTATATTCTTAAGTAGACTAGGAGGTGTAGAAGAAGAGGAGGAGAGTGAGGAGGAGTCGGGGAAAGTGTCGGGTTTGTCGGCACTCTTGTCCGCTTGTACCTCGACGGATGCTTATTCGGTTGTAAGTGTTCGAGACTTTCTTTGTTTGTTTATTTGGAATTAGAGTTTAGATCGCAAGTTATCATCTCTGCCTTATATTAGTTGATGTGTATGTTAGCGAGTAGCATTTGATCTTAGCTCAAGACCCCATATAGAAAAGGGTAGTCTTGGCCAGGGCTAAGGTTAGTAGGGAAAGGCGTAGACGTGGTGTCTAGGCTGGACTATACCACTCAGTTGTCCAATAGTCCCACGATTTGTAGAGATTGCTGGCAGGTGGCGACAGCCCTGTTCGATCCCTAGTAATCCTCCACGTTCGGATATTGGGTAGAGCACTATTACTGGAGCAATCGGCTTGTATAAGCCGGTCGAAACCAGTAGCTCGAAGTATAACAGCGACATGATCTCTTCTTCTAGGCATATATTCTAGATATAGAAAGTCCCCTTTTCTGTCTTCTCCACACCGGCGTGTGTGTCCTTGGATGAGCCTGAGCCCGTAGATAGCGTACTCATGTTTCTCAGTGGATACGATACCCTGGAATACTCTTGGGTGAAAGCTACAACGGTATCCATACGCTTGCGGATTTTATTCGAGACGTTGTAAAATACCAACAAGCTTTCTGGCGCCGTTGCCGGGGAACGGTAGCTATATTATCTACGGACTCAGTCGTCCTCATATCTTATTTTTTCTTTTTCCTTGATTCTACCTCAACCCCCGCTACCCATGGAGCAGCTATCCCTTTGACAGCTCTCTTCACCCAAGAGCGAGTTCTATGAGCCAGCACCCTCTGCTGACCCAATTCTTTCTACTAGCTATGAACTCGACTCAGGCTACATAGCCTTTGTTCAGGGAAATTCCTTTTCAGGAAGGGATTGTGAAAATCCCTACCATCATCTGCGTGAGTTCGAGCAAGTGTGTTCATGCAAGAAAATTTCGGGCATGACACATGAAACTCTTAAATGGAAATTGTTTCCTTTTTTCCTTTCGGGAGAAGCGAAGCAATGGTACATTCGTGTCGTTGGTTGTGTGAATGGAAGTTGGATTGAACTTCGGGACAGATTCTGTTCTGCATTCTTCCCGCTTTCACGAATATGTGCCTTACGAACGGAAATTTTTACTTTCCGTCAGAATGATAAGGAATCAATCGGTGTAGCTTGGGCTAGATTTACCTTATTGGTAAAATCAGGCCCAGTACCTTATTGGTAAAATCAGGCCCAGACTTGTCATTACCCGAGCATTTATTGCTCCAGCATTTTTATGCTGCTCTTGACAAGGAGTCTGCACACCATCTCGATCTTACCTCTAGAGGATCTTTCGCTTATCTTACCCCAACCGAGAGTAGGGAAGTCCTTGACAAAATTTTGGACAGAACCTCTTTCATTTGTATCCACGAGCCAGTCCCCACAGAGCCCGAGATGCATCAAGCGGAGCCTTTAGAAATCGAATCGTAACTCTCTAAAAGCCAATCAATAGATTTGATCTATGAGACTGCCCCTGAACATAAATCTGAAACATCAGGGGAGGAATACCCTCTACCTCCGGAGTTTCTCCGAAGTATCAAGCCGGATGTCTTTGATGATTCCGGCAACACCTCAAGATACTTCTGCCAGAAGCGACCACCAAGTCCTGTCACTCCTACAGATCCCTTAGAGGAGAATTTTCTTCAAGAGACGATTCAAGAGTTGACAACATTGATCAGCAATGAATGGCTGCAGGAAGGAGAATCATCCTTATCTCCAATCTATCTAAACTCTCCCTCCTCATCATTTCATTGCTGTCTCCAAGATCAAAATGTGGATGCTCTCTATAGTCCCGCTGTTGGAGCTAATCTCATGTCAGATGAGTTTGCCTTAGCCTTTTTAGGCAATTACAAACTCACTCCGACAGATAGACAGCTCAAGAGACCTTCAGGTTCTCTTACGAGCAGCTACGAGATAATCACCGATGTGCCATTTTGACACAATGATGTTAAAATCCGTTTGAACTTCCATATCTTCGAAGATCTCAACTTCAATTTCTTGATAGGACATCCCCTTAAGGCCCTCTTTAAGGATGTTCCTAGAGACGAATGTTTAAACATCAAGTTAGAGAAGGACCTGATCCTCAACTGGGAGAATTGTCAGTTCATGGTCCATGAAGGCATCATTTTAGGACACTTAGCGTCCGAAAGAGAGATAGAGGTGGATAAGGCGAAGATTGAAGTCATTGAACAACTGCCGCCTCCCATCAATGTGAAAGGAATCAGAAGCTTCCTTGGCCATGCCGGGTTCTATCGAAGGTTCATCGCGAACTTCTCCCAGATCGCTAGGCCCCTCACAAGTCTCCTAGCCAAGGATGTTCCTTTCAAATTCACAGATGAGTGCCATAAAGCCTTTGACACTCTCAAACAGGCACTCATCTCAGCTCCAATTATTCAACCCCCAGATTGGAAGCTCCCGTTCGAGATCATGTGTGATGCTAGTGACTATGCGGTGGGGGCCGTACTTGGTCAGACCAAGGATAAGAAGCATCACACAATCGCGTACGCAAGCAAGACACTCACTGGAGCTCAGCTTAATTATGCCATAACAGAAAAAGAGCTCTTAGCAGTTGTCTTTGCTATCGACAAGTTTAGGTCCTATTTAGTGGGTACCAAGGTCATCGTCTATACAAACCATGCCGCACTCAAGTACCTCTTCACTAAAAAGGACGCTGAACCGAGGTTGATCAGATGGATTCTTCTACTCCAAGAGTTTGATTTGGAAATTAAAGATAAGAAAGGAGTAGAGAATTCAGTGGCGGATCATTTATCGCGCATGACCAATACAAATACCCAAGACCCGCCGATAAATGACCTCCTACGGGATGACATGCTTCTCAAAGTAACAGCTTCGCACCCCTAGTATGCGAATATCATGAACTTCATGGTTTCAGGGTATATACCCCCAGGGGAGAGCAAAAAGAAGTTAGTTCAAGAGAGCATACGCTACCTATGGGATGCACCATATCTGTACCGAGTTTGTGTAGATGGGTTACTCAGACATTGTGTACCTACGGCAGAAGGACAAAAGATCATAGAGAAATGCCATGCAGCACCACATGGAGGTCACTATGGTGTATTTCACACTCAAGCGAAAATCTAGCAGAGTGGTTTCTATTGGCCATCTATGTATGAAGATACAAAGAACTTCATACGCAGATTTCCAAACTGCCAGAGGCATGGAGGGATCACAGCTCGCGATTCAATGCCCCTGAACTACAATCTTCAAGTCGAACTTTTTGATGTCTGGGGTATTGATTACATGGGACCTTTTGTAAGATTCCAAGGATGCGAGTATATCCTAGTCGCTGTAGACTAAGTCTCCAAATGGGTCGAAGCCATGCCATGCAAAGTCGCAGATGCGAAGCATGCCCATAAGATGTTCCATGAGATTATCTTTCCAAGGTTTGGCACACCACAGATGGTAATCAGTGACGGAGGGACACACTTCATTGACTCAGCCTTCCAGAACTTTCTCAAGGAACTAGGGACAAGGCACAACATCGTGACTCCGTATCACCCTCAGACCAGCGGTCAAGCAGAAACATCTAACAAGCAAATCAAAAATACTCTGTAGAAGACCGTGAATGAGATGAGGAGGGGATGGAAGCTGAAATTACCGGATGCACTATGGGCATACCTTACAGCATACAAGACACCCATTGGAATGTCACCCTATCAGCTTGTCTACGGGAAAATTTGCCACTTACCCGTAGAGCTGGAGCACAGAGCACACTAGGCTATCCGGAGGTGGAACATGGATCTTAAAATAGCCGGAGAGTACCGGAAGCGCCAGATCTCGGAGCTAGAGGAATGGAGAGATAAAGCTTATCATAGTGCCTCAATCTACAAAGAAAGAACCAAGAGATGGCATGATAAGCGATTGAAGCCCAAGAACTTCAATCCCGGAGACAAGGTGTTACTCTTTAATTCTAGGGTCAAGTTATTTATTCATGGGAAGCTACATAGTAAATGGCAAGGACCGTACCACGTCATCGACACATCACCACATGGAGGCATCACGATACAAGATGACGAGGGTAACGCCTATAAGGTAAACGGTCAACGACTCAAGCTTTTCCTAGACCATAATAAAGCTCTTGATGAAGAGATAGACGTGATTGACATAGTTGATCCCGTACTTATATCTAAAAAGGGCCATATAGACCAAAAGGGCAGGTGGGCCTATCCTACCTCTAAAACACCTGACCCCACCTGTTAACCCGCGCAAGCTGGGGCCCACTGCGGCCCATCCTGGGTCGGCCGATCACTAGGTCGGCCGAACCTGGGCCAGCTCCTGTGAAGCCCAGTTTCGGTGCACGGCTTTCTTGACCCACCTAGAGTCCAATTCCGTGAGGGGCGACGGCGTTTCACGACGAGAAAAAAAGTCTCGTACCCTTCTTCTTCTCTTCAGAAACCCTAAGCTCCTCACCTTGTTTCCATCTATTCCCCAAAACTTCCATTGATTCCAACAGCTTCCCACCATCATCAACCCATGGCCGACAAAGGAGAACCCAAAACCGTAGCCACCACACCGGCCATGACTCCTCCAGCGACTCTTCTAGCAATCAACACCCCAACTCCTGCAACTGAAGCGACAATGGAAGACGTGGCGACTTTTGTGCAGCCCCTAGCCATGGTCCCGCCCGAGGGGAACAGCGGAGGACCGGAGGGCGCCACCCTCCGGTTAGCCGACCTGCCTGGTCGGCCGGCCAGGGGGCGTGACATCCATCGTCCCCGCTCTGCTGCACGTTCCCCCTCGCCTTTCAAGATTGCGAGATCCAAGGCACGAGCACATAGTCCCTATGAAAGGCCGTCCAAAGAAGCTCCGGCCTCATCGAGGCCGATAGTACAGCAACTCTTCAAAGATGGAGCGGCAACAGGATCACCAGTGCCACCTCAGACTGCACGGGTTGCTCCTGTGCCACAGAAGAGCACTCCGGAGGCTGCACAGGGGGCAACGTCATCACGGACTCCAGGCACTCAGAGGAGGAGCACTGCCGCCAGTCCTTCACTAAAGAAGACCAGATCTCAGTCGTCGCCTGCAAAGCCCAAGGATGACATGACTTCAGAGGGACCCACCATCGCCGACCTCACCGTGATGGTCTAGCAGCTACGCCTGGAGAATAGGCGTCTTGAGGACCAGCTTGCAGAGAGGAAGATCGAGGTGGAAGAGCTTTGGGATGACCTACGTCTTCTGCGGAGAGGGTTGAGCGCTAAGATGAAGCGCTTGTTCGAGGCTACGGGTCACAAGGACCTCTATTAGGAGTCACTTCCTAAGAAAGGTCGTTATCATAGGTTTAGTTAGGCGCTATTCTTAGTTGGGTCATTTAGGTTTAGATTAGTTTAGCTGTGCCCAGTTTTATTTCAGGATTGTGAACTTTGGCTCCCCGGTGTTAATGCCGGCAGAGCCCCATTGTCTTTCATATTTAGTTTATTTTGTCTACGATCGAAGAGTAGGTCGAAAACAAGTGTGGGGGAAGATCCCATGATGCTACACATCCACGATCACATTCATACGTCACGTGCACCCCCCGCTCTGACTCATGAGTTTGCACTACCTCACTTGTTTCCTCCCTTTAGCGTTTCTAAACATGAGCATATATTTTCAAACTCTTGAACCTGTTTAAGAAATCTGCTAATGAGAAGTTCTTGATAAATACCCTGCATAAATGTTTTTCATACTGAGCTTAAGTTCGTGAACCATATTTTATAGGACCCATGATGCTTAGTTGTTGACTAACGTGATATGTCTGGTTTAAAGTTGTTCGTCTCTCTCATGTTGACCAGTTTGGGAATTTTAAAAACAAAAATGAGTTCTTGGTCTTATCTCTTTTTCCACCATCCTACCAGAGCCTTATGCTATCCTTCCAATTGAAAAATCCCATGTTATGTCTCTTGACTACATGTTAAGCTTGATCAAATTTTATGACCCATTATGGTTTTACTTTGTTTACGCTCTTGATTAAAGGTTACTTGTTCAGATGAACCTCATGCTCCTTAAATACTTTCTGACATTCGTATTCAAAAAAAAGAGAGAAAGAGAAAAGATGGCATGCCAAAGAAGCATGATCAAAAAAAAGGAGAGAAAGGATGGCATGCCAAAGAAGCATGACCCCAGCAAATAAAATCAGACATAAAAAGGAGCATGTATTTATCTATGCACTAACCTGATCAGTCGTAAATATGAGTGTAAACCTGTTGATCCAATCTTTGATCTTGCAACAGATTTGAGCCAAGCAGATGACATTCTACCTCATCCATCGAAACTCCACATATACCATTAGAGCCGGTGAGGTAAAATATGGGTAAGAAGCTATGAGCGACTTTGAGAGACCATGGACATCTTTTTCCGTGAAAATTCTTTCAAAATCCCCAAGTCTGGCAACATGACAGGATGACACTTGAAGCCAAGATCATTCCGTTCTTCAACAACTCGAGATATCATGGTAGACACATTCAAGTTCACAAGTAAGAGCAAGGTATGGAATAACTTTTGTGCAGGATATTCTGTCAGGAAGCTACCGCTTCACCTCAGTCCTGACCTTTACTCGAGATGAGCAAAGGGCCAAGTGTGGGGGATCTTGTTGACGGTCACTAACGACAAATTTTGACCGTCAACTCCTGCACAAAAAGGAACCAAAATGTGGAATAAATGCTAGAATAGATTTATTTACTAACAAATTCCACAGATGATGTTCTAGAATGTGTGCAGGTGATTTCTAGCCGATTTGCCGCCACCACTTCCATTGCCACCCGAAGGAGATTGTCTATTCCAATCATGAGTGTCTAACCAAAGATTTGAAACCAGATAAGCATTTTCAGGCAGAGTAGTGGCTTCAAGAGAATTCGGACTTATGTCTAGCGAAGAATTAGAGAAAGATGATATAGAGCTAGACATACCAAAATGTGGTGCAAAGAGTGCATCAGATAGACGTGCAGCGGCTAACTCTCCTGCAGACAGACCTTGAGTTGCAGCCTGAGTACCGTGCAATGGTGCCATCATCGAGGAGGAGGCTGATTCAAAGCTACTACTGCCAAATAATGGTGGAGGAGGTGGAGCATAGAATGGTGCAGCTGCTGCTGATGCTCCTGGTCCATAAGAATCTAGCGGTGGAGGCGGTGGAGCATATGAAGAGCCACCAACATCCGGATAGAATATATGGCCATATTGCTCAAAGTACCCAGAATCAGTATATCCTTGCATCCTCTCTTCCACAGATGGAATTACAGTTTCTGGTGGTGAGGGAGAGATAGGTGAGCGAGGTGGCTGAATGTTCATTGCACTATGCATCCTTTTGATTGAGTCTCGCTCTTTCTTGCTAGCCCTCTGCTCAACCTCAATGTCCCTCTGACTCTTGCACATCCCCACAAACAAATTTATGAGTTTCTTGATGGGAGAGGATGAGTGGCGCCTGTGACTGTGCTACCTCAGGGGTGACCGGTCAGACCGGTCCTGGGAACCGGTCAGACCGGCCCTAGTCTGGGCAGTAGGGAAATGCTGCTGGTGCTGATCCTCTCCTCTAATCGCATGCTCCTCTTGTCCTGGGCCTTCTGGAGATGGTAATCTATGTGTCCTATTCACAGGTGGCCGCAGAGGCTTATGCTTTACATCATTTTGAAATTTTGTCCCTCTCACTTTCCAGATCACAAACATAATGTAAGGACTATAGCTGCAGATTTTCTGAGGATTTTCAGATACGTTCTTGATCTCTTGCCAAATGAAATCCCCCACACTAAACTGAGGTTCCCCTGGTCTCATTGCAGCCATCAAATTTCTCTGGAAAAGTGTAAGATCAGAGGTGTTTCCATCTCTAGGGGTCAAGGTCTTTCTGAATAGTCTATTTAGCACACCATAATATGTATACATAAAATGCATATCCTTTATCTTCGGGACACCCTCATCATGCAGCTTGGGAAGATCAATATCAGTAGCACTAAGGCAAAGTAGAGACACAAAATCTGGGAAGGTGATGTGATATTTCTATTCCTCTGTCATCCAGAACATTGCCCTCTATCTCTCATGATACCCAAAGAAAACTGTAGCATAGAACTGGGTGATGATCTCTTTGTTCCATCCATGCTTGAAACCCATAAGGTGTCTAATTCTCTTCTCGCATTCATCCAGGACTTCATTGAATATGACATTGTTCTTCCTTCTGATGTACTCCCAATCAACAAATTGAGCCTCATGTGTGATTTTGGACTTCTTCATAATGACAGTGGTGTAGAAGTCCTGCTGGAACCGACTCCAGAATCTAAGATCTCTGGCGGTCCTCTCCTCAGCATATGGATTCTCTCCCCTCAGCCTTTTCAAGGTTTCAGTCATGCCATCCCCATAATAATTGGTTGGGGCACTGCCATAGGCATATTGGGGCCTGAAAACCACGGGCACAGCCGCTTTGGCTGATTTCTCCTCGTTTCCATCATCCTCTTCCTCATCACCTTCATCTTCTTCTTCTTCCTCTTCACTTTCCTCCTGAGCTAGGCCCTTCGCATGCCTCCACTCAATCCTATATGCCTCATCCTCAACATCATCATCACTACTAGTGCTGTCATTGCCCCCTTCCACAAGGTCATCTCTTGCTGTCCTCTTCTGCCCTGTGGACCTCAAGACTCTGCCACTTGTCACATTGGGATTACTAGAACCACCCTCAACTGCATCGTCCATGTGAACATCCGCAGGATCCTGCCGATGCTTTGTTCTCCTCTCATGACCTCCTGACATCCTGCTGCTCGTCCTTTTGAATGGGATTTCGAAGGGGGAATCGAGGGACCGGCTTGGGAAAGCGGTCAGGCCGGTGGAGTGATCCAAATCCCCAAGGCAATCGCCTTCTCCTTGGTTGAATCCTCAAATCGCCAATGAGGGCGCCTTGTGCGCGAGGGAGAGAGAACTGGTGAAAGGGTGTCGGTGGAGGGGTGAATGGGATAAGATTTTTACTGTGTGGCCCGTGAGGGGGGGTAAAAGGTAACTGCCAGGGTCGACTGGTCAGACCGATCGGGCAGACCGGTTGCCCCCCTAGCAGCCAGGAGTTAAGTCCAAAGGCTGCTTTCTTTTAGAAGAATTTTTGAGACGAGATCTAGGTTATGAAACTTGATAGATATAGAAGATAAATCCGTTGTTCCAAGCTTTTATTGATACTTCCAAGAGAATGAGAGAGATAGATTTTGAAATTTTATGGACTTGAGAGAATTGCACCACTTGTGACTAGCCAACAAGCAATCAAGTATAACAATAGTCACAAATGGCTCGATTGGGTCACAAAGACCAAAAACCAAATTCTATCCTATACACTCACACTTCCTATCATGCTAGTGGAAATTTTAAAAGAAACTATCCTATGCCACACAAGGCATGAAAATGCACACACTAGCAAGATAGAATGGCCTAGATGCATAAAGGTAAAACATATATTCAGGAAAATATACATTTGCTATTTAGCCAAGAGTCATGTGCACTTTAAATATTAAATCCATTTTCCTTGTTCTCATGAATTTTCAATTTGTCACAACACAAGGAAGCAAACGAGATTTATTGCACGAGACCCTAGTTTCACTTTAGTGATCTTTTGTTATAGAAAGAATTAGGATCACAAAAGATGAAACCTCACAATATAGGCTAAATTCCTCGATTCTTAGTGCACATGCATGGGTATATGGAGGGAAGACACACATGCACTAATTTGATCAATTATGTTCAATTCAAGGAATTTAAACTATATTATAGAGAGTAGCTATGCAAGAGATAGTAACGCATATATTGAACTAATGTGAACAAGTTACCACTTTCTCTTTTGAGCACATCATAGCCTACTCCAAGATAAGAGTTGTCTAACTCTCTTGATTGAGACTACAAATTTACTAGAAGAAAATTGTTAGTCCCAAGTTGACACAAATTTGAGAGTAAGCTCCCCCATTAAACAGTGCTTAAGATTTTGAATATCTTAAATGCAAAGCACTTTTATCCAATTAAGGACATGAGATGGCTTATTCACAAATTTGGTCAAAGCACACACAAATAATATTCAATAATAGAAATTGTGCTAGAGATTCTTACTGTCACTTTGAATGCACCCAAAATTGTGCTAAGGGTGAGAATATACTTCAATATAATCTTGATAAGCAATTACCTCACCACTACAACACCATAGGACCGCTCTGGGCCAGACCGGTCAGACTGGTCTGTCCAGAGACAGTTTTCCTAAGTTTTCAAGGCCGGATCATCCAACTTAAAGCTAGATCATCCGACATGTTCCAGAGGCAAACTGGCTAATAGGCTGGATCATCCGACCTAGGGTCAGATCATCCGACCCTATGCAGTATCAGCTCCAGAAATGTGTTGTTTCCAATATTTTGTCTTGGTGATCTTTATGATCTGATCTTTATTTCCCTGCATATCCAAGACACATTCTCTACTAGAAAGACATTAAAAACATCATATGGCACATAGGGTTCTAACAATCATAGAAATGAACCTAAGTCACTTTTAAATGTCTCACAACTACTAACATTGTGAAATATACTTGTTTACCAAGAACTGATAGTGACAAAGGAGTGAGAGTTAGCACAAGATACCGAGATGTCATTGGAGTAAACATTTCATCAATTTAGCTTTCCACTTGGTTGTGTCTTGAGTCATGTCATTTTTGTCACACACCAAGTCTCCAATGCATCTCCATTGCCCTACACGCTCAGCAAGTACCTTTTGGTACCCAAAATATTGTTGGGTCCGTCCAAGTTAGTTAAAAGATGCTTAGGAACCCAAATGGCCCTTATGCTAGTTCGAGGAGATTTAATCACTCTAGTAGCACAAGTTCCCGCTTGGTCCTTCCTAAGCTTAGTGAAATCATAATGGACAAGGTTTGGGGTTTTTGGTTTACCTTTTGTACAATCTTTACCTAGATGCCTCTTTTCTCTACATGTGTAGCAAGTGTGATGTTTTGTTTTTCTTGACTCAACGTCATCTTTAGAACTTTGCACTAGCTTCAATTTAGGCATTACATTTGTATCCTTGACTTGCTTGCTCTTGTAGGAGTGAGATTGGGTCTTCTGGACACCAACCGGCCTGACCGGTCTAGTGTGACCGGTCTGACCGGTCAGGTCAGACTTAGTCACATTTTGCAGAACAGGTCATACAACAATGAGGTGACCCTTATCTTTAGACTTGAAGCATGCCCTTGTTCTTGCACATTGCTTTTCCTTTGTTGAAGGCTTCTTCTTGTTCTTGGATTCCATAGAACATGTGGACTTATGTTCCATGTTTGACTTCTTGAGTTGAACAAGACTTTTCCTTTTAGCTTGACCTTGTTGAGGAGCAAAGGTAGTGAGGTTTGAACCCTTCTCAAGCTTCTTCACCATGTTGTCACGGTTATCTTGAGAAGGTTGCACTTGACCTTTATTCTTCAACTTGATCATTTCAATCTTTAGCTCTTCGACCTCTCGCTTGAGTTGATCATTTTCTTCCGCGACAAGGTCATCACATGATTCTGCAACAACATGCTCGACACAAGAATTTGTTGCTTGGGAGTAACACGGTTTATCACAAGATAACATAATTTGAACTTGTGAGCATGTGCATGTGTGAAAGAGGTTGATAG
Organism: Panicum virgatum; assembly: GCF_016808335.1. Taxonomy (NCBI): domain Eukaryota; kingdom Viridiplantae; phylum Streptophyta; class Magnoliopsida; order Poales; family Poaceae; genus Panicum; species Panicum virgatum. The sequence continues at coordinate 33,241,268 of NC_053138.1, read as the reverse complement.
GATTTTACCGATGTTAAAACAACCTCATGAGCAACTTCTATCATAGCATGTGAATCAGCAAGCTTCTCATAGGAATATTCAAGTTCCTTATGAGTTCCTTGCAAAGTCACACACTTGCTAGTGAGACTCTCAACTTGAGCCATGAGAATTTGATTTTCTTTCTCCAATGATGCTACATGAATAACTGAGTTAGTGGCATTAGCATAATCATTGGACAATTCATGATACCTTTGCGCCAAAGAAGCTTGTTCTCGTTTGATCTTCTCAAGCTCTTGATTTAGAGCCTTGATAGCTTCAATTTGAACCTTATCTTCCTTGGTCTTTTCATTGGTTCTAGCCATCAAGCACTTGTGATCAACATCACTTGAAGATGTTGACTCTACGGAAGCTCGTGCTTGTCTTAATCGCCTTCGTGAGCACTTCTTGCTCTTTTTCCTCTGGTTCTTGATCAGACCGGTCTGATTGGTCAGAGTGACCGGTCTGACTGATTCTACTAGGGAACCAGCAGACTCAATCGATTCTGCTCCTTGATCTTTGGGAGGAGTCACAAGAGGATGAGTGTGTGTTGTTGTTGCTGTAGAACACTCCTCCAATGACTCCTCATCTTCTTCTTGATCCTCATTGTTGCTATCTTCTTCACATATTGGCTCAATAAATTTTCAAAGACGATGAGCACCAATTCATGTCTCTTTCAATTTGTCCTCATTATTTATGAGATCTGAGAGCTCTCTGTCAATGTACTTAAACAAGAGGTGAATGACACGAAGATTGCAAGTCGAGTTTTTCAACTCCTCAATTGACAATTCGAACAAATTGTCATAGTCATCGGGAAGAATACTCGACTCAACAATCCGCTCAAAGGAAGGACCCATGGTCCTTAAAACATTAAGTATATGAGCTGACCAAGAAGAGTAGTTTGAGCCATCTAGAGATAGCGGCTCAAATGGTACCTCACAAGTAGTCGACATCGTGATTCTCCGAGGCGGTGAAGCTTCAATCCGGAGACCAAAGCTCTGATACCAATTGAAAAGACCTCGAATGTCGCATAGAGGGGGTGAATAGGCATTTCAATAAATTCTGCAAATTTCAACACTTAAAACAAACTGTCAGCCACTGACCGGTCAGACCGGTCTAACACTTAATCACTAAACAGAGAGACAAACCGGTCAAACCGGTTTGGGTGACTGGTCAGACCGGTCACTTGCAGAACCTGCACAAATATCAGAGTTTTCCCCTCCTCAAGCTCTAGCACTATTACAACTTGATGTAGTGTTCCTGCAGGTGATTATCAATGTATTGCAATACCCTGCACACACAGAAACAACATACCAACATAGATCGATGCGGAATTATAAACAAAGTGCTAGAACACAAAGTAGTGAGGCAAGCCACAAAGGAGACACAAGGATTTGTTTCCCGAAGTTCAGATTCACCACCGTGAATCCTACGTCTCCGTTAAGGAACTCGTTGGGTGTGAGTCTCTTTCAACTCGATCCCTTGAGTTGGGTCTCTTTCAACCACTTCTCCGAATCCACTATCTTGATCCTTTCCACTAAGGGGGCAAGATCACGCCCGCACAGGCTTACCGCTGCTCACCACAACGTTGGAAGCAAGCCGGCGATGCCTAGCCGTCTAGGAGGAAAACCTCCAAGAGTAACAAATGCAATTTGAAAGCTTTCACTAATCTCAAAGGTGCTCAAGCTATGGTTGCTCAAATGCTGCTCAAAATGCAGCTCTCACAATGCTCTACAATCTCACACTTGCTCAATCTCTCAACTCAATCCAAAGATATGCAATCTAGATAGCTTAACTCAGAAAGAGTGTTGGGGAGAGCTAGCTGGTCAATGAAATGCTTTAGGAAGCTCAAGAAAGGTCAGGGAACCAGCAGCCCTCGAAGGAGAGGACTGAGGGGTATAAATACCCCACTCTCTAAAACTAGCCGTTGTAACTGTCAGCACAGACCGGTCAGACCAGTCTGTTCAAACTACTAGCCGTTACACCCAGACTGGTCAGACCGGTCTGGACCAGAGAAGCCCAAACCCAAGTTAATATGCTCTACTTAGTCCAGCAAGTCTATACTTGATCATCCAAGTAGCACAAAGTCAGTTCTCAGGGGTTTTCTCTCAGAATTCTCACTTGGGATAACCTATGAGCACTTTTGACCATCACAATCAATCAATATTGCATCCCTCTTGATAGTACGGCATACCTATACTCAAGATTAAGTAACAAACACAATTTAACCACTTGAGTCTTAAATTACTTCAGCTTTGCCATACTTTGATTTTCTTCAACTTTGGGATTCCAACATTGCACAATATTCTTTTGAGCAAATCCATACTTGAGCTAGTGACTTAGACCTCCAAATCATTTAGCAAAACTGTCCTTGAATACTCAAGTCACTCCAATAAAATATTTGATGCATTGCATTGCTTCTCTCAAACAAGGTTTGGATATGATACTTTGAACACCCCACGGATACTAGCACTTCACCTTAGCACTTGCACACATGGTAAGCCATCACTTCACCAAAACTTGATTTGTCCCTCGCACTAGTCATCTCGGTTGGCTTCTTCATCACTTACCCTTGCCATGTTGAGCTAAACTTTGCACATCAACAATGAATTCCATATTTCATTCACATATCTTCAATTCTTTATCTTACTTTGTAATCATGAGCTTTTGATCCTTTAGACAAGACATGCTTTACTTTGACAAGCCATTTTTACAAACCACCAAGTAATACATGAGCACTTGTTTCTATCTTTTCTTCACGATGTGCTTGTCTTGCTTTGTAACCATGATTTAATAACAATATTCCAAGCATTGCAATCTTCTCAATGTAAGACCAATATGTAGCACATAAGTGTATATATTCTCTTTTTGTTTAACTCCATGAAGCCTTGCGATAGTACTTTCAATAATTTTATATCTCAAATATTCTTCAAATATGTCAAGCCATGAATAGAAACCATATATCAACATTGCATGAATAATTGTTTCTCATTTCTTATCAGAACATGCTTGACTTTCAATAGTGAGCTCCCTTTTATTTGATTCCTTGATATATGAGTCAATACACACATTGATATACAAATAAATCCATGCTCATGATATCTAATTAAAACATTAGTCCTTTAATCATGTTGTCATTCGATTCACCAAAACCCATTAGGGGCTAGATGCACTTTCACACACACACACACACACACACACACACACACACCCGGCCGTCACCTACCTCTCGCCCATGGGCTCGCCACCCCGCCACCCCCGCTCGTGCCCACGCCAATGCCGCTGGCCACGCTCGCACCCGTGCTCACCCATGCCCACGCTCGCTCCCCGACGCCACGCTCGCCGCGCCCACACGCACGCGGCTGTAAGCATCTAGGCCCTCAAGGTATGTTTCGGTGATTAATGACAACCATTATTGTGACTAATGAGTTTGTGCAGCTTAATAGATCATTATCGCTCATTTGGTCATATGTCAAAAGAGGCCCCTCAATTTCGGTTATTCTAAAAGGCGATCTCGGTTTTCAACTTATATATGTCAAGGCTAAGGATCTTTCTAGTCCTAAGTGTCACAAGGTTGAGAAGGACACTTAGGTTAGTATAGGTTTTATAGTTTTATAGTGATCGCACTATTAAGAGGGGTTAAGGCTTAGTAACTTGAGCATGGACATGGTCATTTGAAAATGGATGCACACTATGGTCACTCAGGTTTCTAGAAGTTCAAATAAGTGGTTCTCAAACTATATCTCAAGAATATTTGGATTTCATTCAAGACTCAAATCAGAAAAGACAAAATCAGAAAAAGTCTATACACCGGTTTAACCGACGCTCTCAATTTTCTATACGTCGGTTAAACGAAGTCAGCAGAGTCTGGACAAATTCAATACACCGGTTAAACCGACGTGTTTGAATTTAACGTCGGTGCATTAGTCCAGAGTTGGTTTTTCCAGGGCAATTCAAGTTCTATTCACCGGATTAACCGACGCTGTTTGAATCAAGACGTCGGTGCAATTGACCAGTGAGATGGTTTTTTTCAGAGGAATTCAAAAGTTGTACTCACCGGTTAAACCGACGATAGGTTTGAGTTAACGTCGGTGCAGTTGTCCAGAGACTTGATTTTTCAGTGGTTCAGTGGACAACTACACTCACCGGTTAAACCGATGCTACGTCGGTTAATCTGCCCCAGTTGTAACGGCTAGTTTTCAGAAGAGGCAGTTTACATTCACCGGTTAAACCGACGATGACAATGGGGGGTACGTCGGATTAACCGGCGCTACGCAGTTTTCTGGCAGCTTTTCTCCAACGACTCTATTTGTGTGAGCTGCCTATATATACCCCTCCAATGGGTCATTTCGCCCACTCTTGACACCAGGCAACATCCAAACACTCATACCATAGTCAAGAGCCACCTTGAGCTTCATCATTCACATACTTGTGCATTCAATCAATCAAGAAGCAAGATTAAGGACTTGAGTAGAGAGAAGCTAGTGTGCATCCGTTCTTGGTGATCGGTTCTTGCTCAAGTGAAGGCCTTAGCTTGTTACTCTTGGTGATTGGCATCACCTAGGCGATCTTGGTGATCGAGGTGTTTCTCGCGGAGCTTGCCAAGGATTGTGGGAGCCCGGAGAAGAAGATTGTACGTGGCTTGATCTCCACCACGCCGGGATGGTGAACGGAGACTCTTAGTGAGCGCCCTCGTCTCGGTGACTTGGGAGGTGACAAGACTCTTTGAGAGTGTCACAACGTGGACTAGGGGTGTGTGCCAACACATCGATACCACGGGAAAAAATCCGGTTGTCTCTTGTCCATTCCTTTTATTCAAGCATTTTCTTTCATGCAATTTACTCATGTGCTTGACTTAGAGATCATAACTTAGCTCTACCTTGCTAGGCTTTACTTTGTTTTTATCTCTCTTAGCTTGTGTAGGTAGCTTAGTTATCCGGTTGGTGAATTGGTGCCCTACTAGCTTTGCATAGGTTAAGGTTGCCTTACTTTGTTTTAGAAATTGAAAAAGGCCCAATTCACCCCCCCTCTTGGTCCATCGATCCTTACAATTGGTATCAGAGCCTCGTTGCTCATTTGGATCATTAGGCTTCACCGCCTAGAGCTATGGCCAAGATGGGTGGTTCGCCGCCTCACTTCGAGGGCAAGAACTTTGCCTATTGGAAAGTTCGCATGGCCGCATACCTTGATGCGATTGCCCCCGAAGTGTGGTTGGCCACTAAAACCGGATTCACCGGAACTCCCACCGCCGAGCAATTAAAATGGAATGCAAAGGCTAGAAATGCAATTTTCGAAGCCATTAGTGAGGAAGTCTTTGCTAGAGTAAATGGCATGGAACTAGCAAGTGATATATGGAAAGAGCTAATTGAAATTCATGAAGGCTCCACAAAAGTCCGTGAACAAAAATATCACTTGTTTAGAGCTAAATATGATTCTTTTAAAATGCTTGCTCATGAAAATTGCAATGATATGTATTCCCGCTTGAATGTCATTGTCAAAGACATTAATGCTCTTGAAGTTTCCAAAATTGACAGTGGCTCCATCAACCGCAAGATTCTCATGCTCCTTCCGAAGCCCAAGTACAACATTATCAATGCTATGCTTCAAAAGGAGAATCTTGATACAATGGAAGTGGGAGAGCTTGTGGGCGAAATTCGCGCTCATGAAATGAGTATCCTTGGTATGACCGAAGAGCCAACAACAAGCAAATCAATTGCTCTCAAAACCAAGGCCAACAAGCACCGCAAGCTCAAGATGATCAAGCAAGATTCAAGCTCAAGCAATGAAGAAGATGATCATCATGAAAGCTCATCCGATGTTGAAGATGATGGAGAGCTTGCTCTTATGATGAGAAAGTTCACCCGCTTGAATGACAAGATCAACAAGAAGGGGTTCAACTTTGACTCTAAGAAGGGAATGTTCCGGCCAATGGATGTCAAGAACAAAATTTGCTACAATTGTGGAGAAAAAGGTCACATCCGTCCAAATTGCCCCAAGCCGGACAAAAGAAACAAGGATCACAAGAGCAAGCATCGCCATGATTCAAGCGATGATGAAGAAGAAGAAAGGAAGAACAAAAACAAGAGACTTGGGAAGAAAAAGAGCCATGACAAGAAGACCAAGCTCTTCCCAAAGAAGAAAGGGCACACCAAGAGAAGCTTCTTGGTGGAAAAACAAGAGTGGGTGACCGATGTCTCATCAAGCGAAGATTCAAGTGATGAAGAAGACATAGTCACCATCGCCCTCACAAATGAAGAACCATCACTACCTCCACCTCCAATGTGCCTCATGGCCAAAGGTAACTCTAAGGTATGTGAGAGTGAAGATGATAGTGATGATGAGCTTGACCCTAATGAGTTTGCTAACCTCATTAATGAGTATACATCCGTCATCAAGAGGGAAAAGGGCAAAGTCAAGGTTCTTGAGAGCACTCGTGCCAAGTTAGAGCTTGCCCACTCCGATTTGCTTGGCAAGTACAATGACTTGCTCAAAAAGCACAATGAGTCACTTGTACTTGCTAAGCAAGTTGAAGAGAGCCACAAAAAGCTTAAACAAGAGCATAGGGAGTTGGCTCACAAGTATCAAGAACTTGAATTTGCCTATGAAGCAATTGACCCAAGTCTTGAGAACTTTGCTCATGAAACTATTGAGAAGGTCAATGCTTCTACTTCATGTGATGACCTACTCATTAATGCAAATGCTACTAATGCTTTGTCCGAGCTTGCACCTTCTAGGGAAAAGGAATTGATGGATCAAGTTGCAAGCCTCAAGAGTAGTGTGGAGAAGCTCTCAAGAGGAGAATACATCCACAAAGAGATTCTCTTCAACAATGCCCGTGACTATGGCAAGAGAGGTCTTGGTTCATTTCCGGAGCCAAACATAGCCACTACTCCTTCTCCGGAGATCAAGATTAGCTTCATCAAGGAAGTTGGATCATATTGCCAACATTGCCAAGTCACCGGGCACCACACTAGGGAGTGCACTTTACCATCACGTCCTCTTCCTAAAATACCCAAGAATTACTCTTCAATATTTCAAAATAACCATTTTCTCTTGAGTAAGGTGAAGGGTAAGGTGAAGGCCAAATTCATTGGCAAACTCACTAAGGAGTCAAAGAAGAAGCTCCCCAAGCAACTTTGGGTCCCAAAAGCTCTTGTCACACATGTGCAAGGCCCAAAGCTTGTTTGGGTTCCTAAAACTCAAAAGTGAATTCTCATGTGTGTAGGTGAACTACAAAGCCGGTGGAAAACATTGGGTACTTGATAGCGGTTGCTCTCAACACATGACCGGCAATGATAGCATGTTCACCTCCCTTGAAGACCCCGGCGATCATGAACACGTCACCTATGGTGATAACTCAAGGGGAAAAGTTTTAGGTTTGGGTAGAATAGCAATTTCTAAAGATTTATCTATTTCTAATGTTTTGTTTGTAGAAGCACTTAGTTTTAATCTTATTTCAATTGCTCAATTGTGTGATCTTGGACTAACGTGTGCCTTTGACAAGAATGGTGTTGTAGTAACTCATGAAAAAGACAAGTCATTGGTATTCACGGGGTTTAGGCATGGCAACATTTACTTGGTGGATTTCTCTTCAAAGCAAACAAGCACCATGACATGCCTCTTCACCAAGTCTTCTCTTGGGTGGCTTTGGCATAGAAGAATTGCTCATATTGGCATGAGCAATCTCAAGAAAGCCCACAAGAGAGGGATGATCACCGGCTTGAAGGACGTCACCTTTGACAAGAACAAGCTATGTAAAGCATGTCAAGCCGGGAAGCAAGTTGCAACACATCATCCCATCAAGACGATGTTGTCTACCTCCAAGCCGCTCGAGCTACTACACATGGACCTCTTTGGTCCAACTACATACAAGAGCATTGGTGGTAACCTCTATTGCCTAGTAATTGTTGATGATTTTTCACGTTACACTTGGGTTATGTTTCTAGGCGATAAGGGTGAAACTCCGGAAATCTTCAAGACCTTTGCAAGAAGAGCTCAAAGGGAGTACAACTCCCCAATTGTGAAGATCCGGAGTGACAACGGCACCGAGTTCAAGAACATGAAAATTGAAGAATGGTGCGATGAAGAGGGCATCAAGCATGAGTTTTCCGCCACCTACACGCCTCAACAAAATGGAGTGGTGGAAAGAAAGAACAAGACTCTCATCACTCTAGCTAGAGCAATGTTGGATGATTATGGCACGTCCGAGAAGTTTTGGGCGGAAGCAATCAACACGGCGTGTCATGCATCCAACCGAGTATATCCTCACCGACTCCTCAAGAAAACTCCATATGAGCTCATCACCGGGAAGAAACCAAATATATCATACTTTCGAGTCTTTGGTTGCAAATGCTTCATCTATAAGAAGAAAAGGCTCGGTAAGTTTGAAAGTAGATGTGATGAAGGTTTCTTTCTTGGTTATGCATCAAACTCCAAAGCATATAGAGTATTCAATCAAACCTCCGGGTTAGTTGAAGAAACATGTGATGTGGAGTTTGATGAATCTAATGGCTCCCAAGAGGAGGTTGTTGGCTATGAGAATGTAGGTGATGAGGAGATTGATGAAGCTTTGAAGAATATGTCCATTGGGGATATCAAGCCGGAAGAGGTGCATGAAGACAATGATCAAGGGGGAGGACCTTCCTCATCTACACCAAGCACCTCCACGGCGCCCCAAGTGGATGAAGATCAAGAAAAAGAAGATACACAACCTCAAGAAGATGTGCCAACGCCAATACCCCAAGTTCAAGAACAAGAAGAGCAAAGTGTTCCACCACAAGCACAAGTCACTCATGATCCACCCCAACAAGCATCAACGCAAGTACCGCTAGTGAAGCATGGTCGCATCTCCAAGGATCATCCAATTGGTCAAATCATTGGTAGTCCATCAAAAGGAGTAAGAACTCGCTCTAAACATGCTTCATTTTGCGAATATCACTCGTTTGTTTCTTGTATTGAACCCACTAGCATAGAGGAAGCGCTTGTGGACTCGGATTGGGTGATGGCCATGCAAGATGAGTTGAACAACTTCACCCGCAATGAAGTTTGGGTCCTCGAAGCTCCTCCGAAAGACAAGAACATCATCGGCACCAAGTGGGTCTTTCGAAACAAGCAAGATGAACATGGGGTGGTGATACGCAACAAAGCAAGACTTGTGGCAAAAGGATTTTCTCAAGTCGAAGGTTTGGATTTTGGTGAAACTTTTGCTCCGGTCGCAAGACTTGAAGCTATCCGTATCCTTCTTGCTTACTCTTCACATCATAACATTAAGTTGTATCAAATGGATGTGAAAAGTGCATTCTTAAATGGCGTTATTAACGAACTTGTTTATGTTGAGCAACCTCCCGGGTTTGAAGATCCGAGGAATCCTAACCATGTTTATAGGTTGCACAAGGCACTCTATGGGCTCAAACAAGCTCCAAGGGCTTGGTATGAGAGGCTTCGTGACTTCCTAATCATGCAAGGCTTCAAGATCGGGAGGGTGGACACCACGTTGTTCACAAAAGACGTCAACGGGGATCTTTTCATTTGTCAAATTTATGTTGACGATATTATTTTTGGCTCAACTAATGATTTGCTAAGCCATGAGTTTGCTACCATGATGTCTAGGGAATTTGAGATGTCCATGATTGGCGAATTGACCTTCTTCCTTGGTTTTCAAGTCAAACAAATGAAGGAAGGGACATTCATCCATCAAGAAAAATATACCAAAGATATCTTGAAGAAGTTCAAGATGGATGAGTGCAAGCCAATCAAGACACCCATGGCAACCAATGGGCATCTCGACTTGGATGTGGACGGTAAACCGATTGATCAATCCCTCTATCGTTCTATGATAGGGTCTTTGCTTTACCTTACCGCATCTAGGCCCGATATAATGTTTAGTGTGTGCTTGTGTGCCCGCTTTCAAGCTAACCCAAAGGAGTCACACCTTTCGGCTGTGAATAGGATCCTTCGGTATCTCAAGCACACTCCTAGCATAGGCTTGTGGTACCCCAAAGGCGCTAGTTTAGATCTCTTGGGATACTCGGATTCGGATTTTGCCGGAAGCCGTGTGGATCGCAAGAGTACCTCCGGGGGTTGCCACTTGCTTGGGCGTTCTCTAGTTTCTTGGTCGAGTAAGAAGCAGAATTCCGTGGCTTTGTCCACCGCGGAAGCGGAATATATAGCGGCCGGTGCATGTTGTGCCCAAATCCTATATATGAAGCAAACCCTTTTGGACTTTGGTGTGAAACTAGATAGGATCCCACTCCTTTGTGACAATGAAAGTGCCGTAAAAATTGCCAAGAATCCAGTTCAACACTCTCGCACAAAGCACATTGATATTCGCCATCACTTCTTGCGTGATCACGAAGCCAAGGGGGACATTTCCCTTCAAGGTGTGAGATCCGAGGAGCAATTGGCGGATATATTCACAAAACCTCTAGACGAGAGTACCTTTGTTAGGCTAAGAAATGAGCTCAATGTGTTAGATGCGGCAAACGTCATGTAAGTTGCCATGTCATATAGAAAAATACATACATATAGGACACTTGTCTAACCATGGTAAGATAGTGATGAGCAAGGGTTTAGCTAGAGGTGGTGGTCCACTTGTTTTCCTCTAGGCTTGTAGAAAGGCTCATCATGAAGAAGCTTCCCGTGGGTTCAAACTTGACAAGTAGATCTTAATTTCTTGTTATGCATTTCTTGTCATATAGGTGTGCACTTCATGTTTATTATACTTTCGCATGTGGTTGTAGTTTGCATCATCATTGCATGCGTAAGGGTCACAAAGGAGATCACTTGATGAAAATGAGACTTGTTTTCATATACAAGATCTTAATTCATGAAAAGTGAAAAGAGCAAAGTGTTAGGTGCGTTATTGCCTAGTGAGCAATGTCATGATGAGTTTGAAGCTTTCTATCTTCAATATTCCTATGACATGGCTCATACATTTTATTTGGCGCTTTGTCTCTCTTGCGGCTTTTCCTTGTGTTTAAAAAGAAATTTATTTAAGCAAGTGTGCTATCCTATTTATTTTGAGGGGTAAAGTCGCCTATGCAAGTCCATTAACTTGAGTTTATTTGAATTTTATAAGTTTATTGGACTTAGCATAGAAGAGTGAGCTGAGTGTGGGGTTTTTGGCTTCACCGGTTAAACCGACGTTCAATGGAGCATCATCATCGGTTCAACCGGCGTTACTAAAGTTTGTCTCAGCTCAGTCAAGTTTCAGGCGTTCAACCGGCGTATACAAAAGTCACATCATCGGATCAACCGGTGATCATAAATGCAAAACAGACCTAGCAATCAACCGGTGCTTTGATCAATCAACCGACGAGTTCATTTTTGACAGCATCGGTTCAACCGGCGTTCAAAAACAGATCTGGTAGAGCCTCGGGTGAACTACACCGACGCAATCAACCGGCGCTCATACCCTAGACGTCGGATCGACCGGTGTAAAGGAAAATCGCGGGTCCCACCTGTCATATATTAGTCGTGCTCGAGCCGCCGCCTCTCTTTCCTCTGTTTCGCCCGCTTCCATCTTCGAGCCGCCGCCGCCTTCCCTTCGCGCCGCCGCCGTCGCTCCATCCGCGCCGCCGCTCGCCTGCAAGACCACCGCCGCCGCTCCGCCACAGCCCACGCGCCGCCGTGCGCCATCCGCGCCGCCGCTCGCCTGCACGTCAAAGTCGCCGCCGCCGCGCCCTCGCGCTCGCCCAGCGCCGCCCGTGCGCGCCTGCGCCGCAGCCTGCGCGCGTAGCCACCGCCGCCGCCGCTCCACGCTACTCCACGCCGCTCCACGCCGCCACTGCCGGGCGCCGCCGTGCTCCACGCCTCCACGCCGCAGCCGCAGCCACACCGCAGCAGCACCCGATCAGAAGCTCGCCAGGTGCTCGACGATTTGCCTGAGCTGCCTCTTTCACGCCTTCGTGTTTCGCACACCGTCAGTCGAGATGGGTCGCGAGAAGAGGAAAGGGAAGGAAGTTGTGGTCGAGAAGCCCGCTCGCAAGCGGACTCGTGCAGAGAAGGAGGCCGAGAAGGCCGAGATGGTGGCCAAGGCCGCCGAGGAGCAGGCATCAGGCCGCGCTCGTCCGTTCCAGATCAGGGAGGACCCCAGAGGCAGAGGCAGAGGCAGGGGCATGGGCAGAGTGAGAGGTGCCAGGGCCACCAGAGCCGCGACAGCAGCAGCAGCAGAGTCAGATCAGTCAGATACAGCTGCAGATTCAGATTCAGAGGCAGAGCAGTCCGAGCAGTCTCAGGGGCAGAGCACACAGGAGTCACCGACTCTACGACGGTCTGGCCGCACTCGGCAGACATCCCCAGCAGCAGAGACTTCACCAGCGACCGAGCGTCGCACTGGACCGAGGACGCGAGGAGGTCACCAGCCACAGGAGCCTCGCAGGTCCACAGCTGCAGCAGCAGCAGCTCGTAGAGCCGAGGCCCTAGAGGCCGAGCGCGCAGTGTTCCGTATGGACACTGTTGTGCGTCTGGAGCCAGGTGTGCTGCTCCAGAACTTGACCCGAGCCAATGCGGCCAAGGTCAAGAGGCTCAGGTGGAGTGTTGACGAGGAGGTCTGGTTCCCGGTGACCCGAGACAGCAGAGTCGACAGGAGGTTCTGGACTTTGCTACAGGCCAGTTTCTACGAGACCTACCAGAGGCGGGGCCACCGGATCTTTCAGCACAGGGTTCTTGACTGGGTCTCACTGAGGACAGCCGCAGGGGGAGCAGATGTGAGAGCACACTTTGCTCACTTCAGAGGTCTGTCTAGACTGCTAGAGATGGAGCAGAACCGTTATATCGAGGACTGGGTCAGAGTGTTCTATGCTACAGCTTGGATAGCCCCCGAGCGCAGAGCTGTACACTTCATGTTTGGAGGGCAGGACTTTGGTTTGTCGAGGGCGACCATTGCTGGTATTCTTGGAGTTGACCTGGTCGACGTCTCGCTGCACGAGAGGGTTTACGGGGACTCAGATCCACCCCGCAGGGCGATGGTTGGCGGGATTGCTCCTTCTCACGAGGCGATCACTCAGTGTTTCCGCCAGCCGTTCCCAGCCTCTTACGCCAGAGTGCCGAGCTTGCTGACCCCAGAGGCTTACGCTATTCACATGGCACTCCGGAGGACTCTGTTACCGAGGAGTGGCTACCCAGAGGGGTTTACGGGACTGCAGCAGCTCCTGCTTCTACACATCCTCACTCACGAGCCGTTTGACATAGTTGACTTTATTCTGGCTGAGATAGAGGATGTGATCACAGACGGGATGGGTGTGGTGCGACAGTTTCCCTATGCGCACTGGATCAGTTACATATGCTCTATGATAGTGCCAGCAGAGTCACCCATCAGTGCCCCTTACCGTCACGACGAGGCTCCCAGGTTCCCTGTCTACCGACCCACGGCTCCACAGGACAGGAGGAGGGGCAGACACGCAGATAGAGCAGCGATGGCTCGACTGTCACCGGAGGTTCAGGCACGAGTGGCAGAGGAGGATGAGGCACTCCTAACAGCAGAGGCACAGCTTCCCGGGGGAGATGATGAGATTCACTGGTCTGAGCTTGAGTCAGACTCCTCCGACGACGTTGAGTACTTTCCTTCAGCTGCCCCAGCCAGTCACGATCACGAGGCAGGAGGTTCAGGACAGTCAGCACCTCCGACTTCAGCAGCTGCTACAGTCTCTGAGTCTCAGGTGACTCAGCCGTCCGAGCTCACTTCACTACTACAGCAGCTCGTGACCCAGCAGAGAGAGGACAGGCTTGCTCAGGAGGAGGCCAGGAGAGCCCATGAGGCCCAGATTGCTGCTATACAGAGAGAGGCCGCCCGAGAGCGTGCTGCGACCGAGGAGCGTTTTGTCGGGCTTATCGACAGAGTTTCACAGAGGACAGACGCTCAGTTCCAGCAGATGCAGCAGGGCATGATGGCGATGTTCGGGATGATCTCCCAGCTTTACTCTCACACCGGACTCGCCCCACAGCAGCAGCAGCCCGGACTTCAGGGTGTAGGAGCACCTCAGCTTGCCGTCACACCAGCTCCTCCTCCTCCAGCTCCTACTGCAGCTCCAGCTACCTCAGCGACACCGGAGACCACGTTCTCGATGTCAGCACTCTTTGGGTCTGCCGGTCGTCCGCTCTTTTCACCACTGCCGGCGACCACACTCTTTCAGGACTCACCGCCAGCGGTTCAGTCGGTCGCCCTCCCCTCCTCACTTCAGGCAGCACCTTCAGGGGGAGGAGCAGTAGAGGAGTCCCTGCTTCCACAGTCGACGCAGCCGGCAGCCTCAGCAGTCACCTCTTCAGAGATTGATACTTCTTCTGCTGACCCGGTTACGACTTCTACGGATCCTCTACCAGGCAGTGCCAGCACGAGAGCCTCCACGACAGTTACTCCCCCAGTGAGCTCAGACCCAGACCAGCAGCTTCCGTCTGTCACCGAGGGTGAGAGTTCTCCGTCCGACGACGACGACCCGGACCGCTTCGTCGCCGTACCACGACAGCACGACCCGTAGCTCGCCTTTTGGTGCTTTGATGCCAAAGGGGGAGAGGTGTTAGGGGGAGCACCAGAGTTAGGGGGAGGGTAGAGCTAGAGAGAGCTCGTAGTTATCAGGACTTTGATTCTTTGTAGAGTTAGGGGGAGGGTAGAGCTAGAGAGAGCTCGTAGTTATCAGGACTTTGATTCTTTGTATCACATTTGGTGTTAATTCATGGATATGTACTTTTGTCGCTTGAGTATGCCGTTCTTTGAGACATATCTATGGATTTCGTTTGAGCCGTTGAGCTCTTTGGTCCTTCTTTTCGAGTTTGCTTGTGTTTATCCTGTTTTATCTTTCTCGCTCTCTCGTTATTTATGTTTGTGTTGTCATCAATCACCAAAAAGGGGGAGATTGTAAGCATCTAGGCCCTCAAGGTATGTTTCGGTGATTAATGACAACCATTATTGTGACTAATGAGTTTGTGCAGCTTAATAGATCATTATCGCTCATTTGGTCATATGTCAAAAGAGGCCCCTCAATTTCGGTTATTCTAAAAGGCGATCTCGGTTTTCAACTTATATATGTCAAGGCTAAGGATCTTTCTAGTCCTAAGTGTCACAAGGTTGAGAAGGACACTTAGGTTAGTATAGGTTTTATAGTTTTGTAGTGATCGCACTATTAAGAGGGGTTAAGGCTTAGTAACTTGAGCATGGACATGGTCATTTGAAAATGGATGCACACTATGGTCACTCAGGTTTCTAGAAGTTCAAATAAGTGGTTCTCAAACTATATCTCAAGAATATTTGGATTTCATTCAAGACTCAAATCAGAAAAGACAAAATCAGAAAAAGTCTATACACCGGTTTAACCGACGCTCTCAATTTTCTATACGTCGGTTAAACGAAGTCAGCAGAGTCTGGACAAATTCAATACACCGGTTAAACCGACGTGTTTGAATTTAACGTCGGTGCATTAGTCCAGAGTTGGTTTTTCCAGGGCAATTCAAGTTCTATTCACCGGATTAACCGACGCTGTTTGAATCAAGACGTCGGTGCAATTGACCAGTGAGATGGTTTTTTCAGAGGAATTCAAAAGTTGTACTCACCGGTTAAACCGACGATAGGTTTGAGTTAACGTCGGTGCAGTTGTCCAGAGACTTGATTTTTCAGTGGTTCAGTG
Source organism: Panicum virgatum (assembly GCF_016808335.1). Lineage (NCBI taxonomy): Eukaryota > Viridiplantae > Streptophyta > Magnoliopsida > Poales > Poaceae > Panicum > Panicum virgatum. The sequence continues at coordinate 33,225,636 of NC_053138.1, read as the reverse complement.
GACAACTACACTCACCGGTTAAACCGATGCTACGTCGGTTAATCTGCCCCAGTTGTAACGGCTAGTTTTCAGAAGAGGCAGTTTACATTCACCGGTTAAACCGACGATGACAATGGGGGGTACGTCGGATTAACCGGCGCTACGCAGTTTTCTGGCAGCTTTTCTCCAACGACTCTATTTGTGTGAGCTGCCTATATATACCCCTCCAATGGGTCATTTCGCCCACTCTTGACACCAGGCAACATCCAAACACTCATACCATAGTCAAGAGCCACCTTGAGCTTCATCATTCACATACTTGTGCATTCAATCAATCAAGAAGCAAGATTAAGGACTTGAGTAGAGAGAAGCTAGTGTGCATCCGTTCTTGGTGATCGGTTCTTGCTCAAGTGAAGGCCTTAGCTTGTTACTCTTGGTGATTGGCATCACCTAGGCGATCTTGGTGATCGAGGTGTTTCTCGCGGAGCTTGCCAAGGATTGTGGGAGCCCGGAGAAGAAGATTGTACGTGGCTTGATCTCCACCACGCCGGGATGGTGAACGGAGACTCTTAGTGAGCGCCCTCGTCTCGGTGACTTGGGAGGTGACAAGACTCTTTGAGAGTGTCACAACGTGGACTAGGGGTGTGTGCCAACACATCGATACCACGGGAAAAAATCCGGTTGTCTCTTGTCCATTCCTTTTATTCAAGCATTTTCTTTCATGCAATTTACTCATGTGCTTGACTTAGAGATCATAACTTAGCTCTACCTTGCTAGGCTTTACTTTGTTTTTATCTCTCTTAGCTTGTGTAGGTAGCTTAGTTATCCGGTTGGTGAATTGGTGCCCTACTAGCTTTGCATAGGTTAAGGTTGCCTTACTTTGTTTTAGAAATTGAAAAAGGCCCAATTCACCCCCCCTCTTGGTCCATCGATCCTTACAGCGGCCTCGTCACCCCGCCTCCCGCGGTCGGCTTGCGCGCAAATGGCCTCGCCTGCCGACGCTGATGCTGACGCCCTCGCCCACGCTTGACGCGCCGTCGCCGACGCCGTCGCCCGCGCTCGCCACACCGAGGGCCTCCCTCGCGCGGTGCTCGGGCGGGGTTGCCACGCCACCTCCCGAGCTCACTGGCGCACAGTCGGGGTTGCGACGCCACCTCCCTCACATTGCACGTCGCCATGGCCACCGGCTAAGCGCGCCGCCGCCCACACTCGACACGCCGACAGCCCACGCTCGCCGCGCCCATGCTCGCCACACTCCACGGCCACGCTCGCCGCGCCCACGGTCGGCCACAGCCGCCTGCGCTCGGGCCTGCCCGCTAAGCTCGTCGCAGCGTCGGGCCCCGCCGCACATTACCGCCACCCCCGTGCTCGGCCCGGCACCTGCCATGGCCGCCGGCTAAGCGCGCCACCGGCTGACATGGCTCCGGGAGTACTGCTCCATTGCCGGAGTGTTGCTCCATCACCGCCGACATCCACTAGTTCACGGCCAACCGCCTCGCCTGCCATCGAGCCCTAGGTGAGCACGTGCAAAAGGCCATCGCTCCATCTCATGTTCGTAGTAGATTACATAATCTCGTTGCCCATGATGATATAAATTGTTACCTAGATTTGGATTGGGTAACATAGGATGATCTTGAGCTTGTGGATGCATTAATTTTGTCGTGTAGCTATGGTTCTCATCAAACCATGTGACACATCCATGCCCAAAGGAACTCTCATTTATGTTGATATGATGGTTGGGCTAGGTGTGTCACATGGTTCCATGTATATCAGGAACCTCTTTTTTTGAGATGATTTCTTATGCTGCAAGTTCAAGATCAAATGAAATGAACATATCTGATGCAAAATAATAGTTCAATGCTTTTTATTGAGTTGATCAAAAGTAACATGTCGCGGACTATATTTTGACAAATGTTATTTGTTTGGCAGGATCCGAGCACCGCCACCTAGTTCATGTCGCCGCCCTTCACCACCGGCCACTTCTGCCACCCACCTCAGTTTGCAGGACGTATAGCAAGGTGAGGCATTGTTGTCGGTCAAAACCCACCGGTGAGTAGCGACAGGCAACACGAAGAGCCGGGAGGCTGCCGGGGTGCTGGCTGGCACCAGTCCCTCGGTCAACGGCCAAGATCCTGGCACACGCCGATGCTTCCGGAGATGCAGGGCGTGCCACCTGACCTATACCCGATCAGGAAGGTGCGAACGTGCTTTCGATGATTTGCATGCATGCACAAACACGTGTAAACATTAGTCCGAGCCATGGCCGGCTCCCCAAGATGACTCTTGCATCGGCTTTAAAGAGCCGATCGAGTCCCGTTGTCAGATCAGATCTGCATATTCGGATATTAATAGATAAAGCAAATAACTGCATAAACTGCTTCAATTAGATCTAGCTAATCCAATCTACGACGATAAAAGCTTCACTACTAGATTGGAACATCCTACACGTAGTTAGGCCTAACGAGTGTAATAGATAACCAAACCTTAACCAGAATAGAGGCCTAAGAATAAGCGAAAGCCGATTCCCGGATCAATCCCTATTAAGATCAAGGCAAAGCATCTAATACATCGCCGGATCATCCAACCCGTTTGCAAGGCCTAACCTAGCAGATATTAAGTCGATTCTTAAGTATAAGAACAAACCATAACAGATTAGATCTACTAGATAGAAAAGAAGCAGGGTGTTATCTCTACACGACTAACTCTATGCAACGAGAATTAGCGTAAGATTAATACATGATCACGTAGAGATAACATGATATTCGTAGATGATAAACAACAAGAGCATGATAATTCTACTAAAGGTCATGCTACGAACATCAGGATAACTAGCACTACTCGCCATCAAAAATGCTTCAGTACGAGTAATACCAAGGTAAAAGCAGGAACAATGCTGCCCTGATCGCAAGAAGTGATCAGGGCAGCATGGCGCTTACTTGGATGAAACCTTAGGATTAGGGGTGGCGGTGCGCCGAGAATTATTGTTGCGAGACGTGATGACGTTCTTCCCTTTACGAATATCATAGGGTACATATTTATAGTCCGAAGACTTGGGAAACAATCTAAACCAACGTGTCCAAATCGGACTCTATCTCTAACCCAAACTGAACTAAATCTAAAGATACATGGCCCACATGGCCCAAACACTCACGCAGGAGCCGATTCACAATCCTTCTTTAATTCCTGCTTTAAGCCCAACTTGCTCGCGTCCCATTAATTAGCCCTGTTAATTTATGGTGATAACACATGCCCACCTGGTTTTGGCAATGATAATTCCAAAACCATTTCGTTGCTTCATCTTCCCATTGATGCTCATTAAAATGCACTACAATCACCATGGAAGATGCAACGTCTCTGCAGCCGGCTCCTCGTAGAATGTGAAAATGACGATCCATCTTCCATTTTTTATTACTTAATCTCAACCCGAATCGACTCCTTTCACCGCAAACTCACCCTCCTCCCATAGCCAAACAGTGCAGAACACCAAACCTACATCAGCCATGGCGATCTCCTCCTCCTTTGACTCCAACTCCATTGGCTCCCCTTTCTCCCCCTCTTCCTCGAGTTCCTCCGTCTCCTCCCTCGACTCTATCTCCGAGAGCCGAGAGCTGACGCCGGAGTACGACCCGACGGCGGCGCACGAGGCGCTCGCTCCTCTGCATTGGGGTGCAGAGGAGTTCGACTTTGGGGTCATCTCCGAGGACGACGAGCCCAAGATTGACGGCGAGGACCTCCGGCTTCTGTTCCAGGAGGAGCTGGAGAGCGACGACGACTTCTCTTGGGATGGAGCCGATTCCTCCTCGGAAGAGGAGATCGGCTCCTCCTCTAGCGGCGATGACCCGATGGCCGGAAACGCCTTCCGGTTCCTCGGGTCCCCCGAGGGGGGTAACGAAGAGGAAAGAACGGCGGCGGCGGCCGGAGCAGTGACGACGAGGCCAGTGGTGGCAGCAGTGCCGGCGACGAAGGCGACGACAGCGACGGCGGAGACGTGCCGGAGCGAAGCCCCAAGCGTCGTAGGTACCTAAGTACCTACGAGCGACAGATATAGGTAGTACTGTGGGAGTAATACTGTAGAGCCGAAGGATTCATCCTTTGTCAAATCGGCTCTTCCGCTTGTAAGACTCAATCTTTAATGAAGTCTCTTATCTTTTAAACACTTGCTCGGATCACTCTCCAAAAGCCGATGGCACCGCACCGGGCTTTACTAATATCCAAGAGCCGACGAAATTCAAAATTGGAAACAACTAGCATAAGAACAGAACATCACCTCCACTCTGAATCCAACTCGAAATAGATATTCCAAAATCGAGCGCAATTCGAGAATCCCGCTCCATAAGTTCGAGCGAAAACTCACAAAGTATCCAAAACTTGAACCAGAGCCTGCAAAACAACCAAACCCTAAGTTAGCAGATCTGAACCATGGTGGACTCCGAAGCTTAAACAGCGAGATCTGCAATCGTCGATACGGCAATCTACGGCCTGAAGGTAATATTCAGCATGTCCTTTTAACTTTCTTCAGCTCATTAAACCTCCGAATGAATTAAACTCCGAAATATGACACCAAAAATAAATTTCTGAATTTCTGAACCCCATGTGTCAGACATCCTTTTGCCGCATCCTTCCAATCCCAATTCCCTTTATCTTGGCCCACGAGTTTATGAAAATCCCACATATTTAATCTCCTGTGAAGCGAATAGAATCTCTTTCGTAAGTCAAGACATTAATTTAAGTTCCTGGGCCAACTGCTTAAGAGCCTAGCCTTATCCACCCGAGAGCTGGATTGCATGGTATAGCAGAGTAGCAAGAACCTATATGCCCTTGTGGCAAGAATTGAACATAGCTGATGCACTCAGTTTATCATTATCCCCCTTGATAAAGATGAAAACCTTTTGAAGTCCATCGGCTATTTCTGGTCTGACGCTCTGAACTGCTTCCTCTTTGGTCATGGACCCATGACCCCTACTCTGCTAGATGTTACCATGATTACTGGCCTAGACAATAGATCCCCTGATCCTGCAGCCCACATAATGGTAGAAGCCCCCTTCAAACTTTCATCCAAGGCAGACTGCACAAACTAGAGTACTTACATGAACCAGCACATGAAGACAAAAGGTCCAGTAACTAAAAAGGAACACACAGCCTTTTTAAATCTTTGGTTAGAACATTTTATTTTCTGTGGTCCTTCCTTAGCTCCAACTAAGAATTACCTTCCTTTGGCTTACCATCTGGCCCATGGCAACTGCACCAGCCTAGGCAAACTTTTTCTCGGAGAAACATACAGATGTCTCCATCTGATGACAACTAATTTGCTCAGCCAAAGGAAACTCAGAACTGGAGGCCCTTGGTGGTTTATTCAGTTATGGGCACAACTCTACTTCCAGCATCAGATTCCAAACTTTCAAAGCCTAGCCAAGAATTCCTTCCCCGACGAGAATGGCAAGCCAATTAGTTGCACCAGCTATGGCCAAGCCCTATTCAGCCTCCCTGGCAGTAAACTGAACTCGACAGATGCAGCAAACTGGTTTAGAGTTTTCTACAAAGGTCTAGACAATCCCCTCTACTTTCCATTCACTGAATCTGAAGCCTTTGAGAATCCAACTACCTTCAGGCTGGATAGCTTTGCCGATGACGGCAGCACTCGGCATCTATATTCCCTAATGATCCGACCTGGCTTCCTCCCTGTTGGCATAAGTACTTCCAACAGAATCATCAAACCAGGTTATGAAACCTATCAACCAGTCGTAGCAGCTCTGCAATTTGGCTTAGGACAACTCCCTCCCCACTTCCATATTCACCACTTGGTGGAGAGTAGAGCCGATTTGCCCGATGGTCTTACCAGCTCAAGATGCTACAACATGTTTGACAACCTCCACATTCCAATACCAGCCGATATGTCCTTTACTCCCTCGTCAATCGACTTTAACACAAGGTGGGGATTATGGAAAACTCATGTATTCAGAAGAGCTTTAGGCCCTCTACAGCAGCAAATTGATCCTGAATATGCAATCCCCGAGGAAGAGGTACTGAATCCGTGCACCTATTCTTTCTAGATCATCTACCACTTTACTTGGCTAACCCTGCTCACCATGCGTACAGCATCTTGTTGATCCAGAACCCATGACCAATAACGGGGAGCCATTCCACTTCCTTCCAACTGCCCCTGATGTTCTTTTTTACAAAGAATCACCACCAATGAAGAAAGTAATAATGATTGTTCAGCCAGGCTCACCCAGTCGGCTTCTAAGCGGAGACAAACCTCTGGAGGTGCTGCCCCCCGAGTCCCAACTAAGAAAAGGAAGATCATCGCAAGATGAGTCATCAAGAAAACAGCACAACCTTCCCCGAATCTATTAGAATCCAACACCAACCAGGTAATTCACCTCTCCAAAACTTCTTCCTTACGCATATATATTCTGGTCGACTATAATCCTATTTCAAGGACGCAGCTGGAGACATCCTCAGTACTGGAAGCCCAGCACAACAGGGAACCACCATTCATAAAGCTGACACTGGAACAACTGAAGTCCAAGAACAGCAAGAATCAACCATCGTCCCAGCAGAAATTTGCATCGAAGGAACTGCAACAGCTGATGTACCGATGGAAGTTCAACCCGGAACTCCCGATGCTCCGATGGAGGTGCGTGACGAACAGGCTAATATAGCCGATGCCCCTGTTGTTGCCTCAGACCCAACTGAGCCGATCGCACTCGGACCGACCATTGCTTCTTCCTCATAACAGGTAACACTACATGAGCCGATTCTAAATCAGCCGATAACTCCATTGATGCACCTTGTTCCCAAAACTAACTCCAATATCTGCACAGGGCTTCAATATTTCAGATTTGCTCTCCTTTGACCCAGCATCAATGGGTCTGATCGCCCTTGGAGCGAAAGTACCATCAGCACGGCAGCCGATTGACCTCGCGGATCAGCTTCAACACATCAAAAATCTGCTATCTGCTCCAATCAGTACCCTAATTGACGATTCCAGCGAAATAAAGAAAATCCTCGAGCAGATAGAATCCCAACTCCCAGAGTCACTTCAGGTCAAGCTCTGGCCAGCTGGCCATCTTCCCTTCTTTCAGGCAGAGGTGAAAGCTGCACAACAGAGAAGAAAGCAACTCTGGACGCCAAAGCCAATATCTCCGCGAGTACAAGGCGACTCAATCTCCTGGAGAAAGAACTGGTGGAACTCGAAGAAAAGGTCTGCACCACCCAGAGACTGATCCAAGAGGAGAAAGCCTCGATTGCAAATTCCAAGCAAGAAACCCTAGAAATGACCGAGCAGATACGGGCAGAGTTCGCAGAGATAAGCACCTTGAGTCAACAGATAGTAACAGCCGATGACAAGGATGACGAAGTGATCATAGCAAAAGCCGACGCCATACGTGCAGAAGTCATCCATGCCATAGAAGGGTTCCTGAACTAGTAGAACAATTCAGAGAACATTTAATGTTGCCCGTTAAATCTGAAACTCATACCTATTAACAACATCTTAAGTCGATATTTACACATCGGCTGCCTTGCTTCTCATATATATATTTTTTACTGGCCAACTCAACATGTTGGCCGATCTCCCCTTTTTTACTGGCCAACTCAACATGTCGGCCTTTTATAATACAGCCAGATGGATTTCATCGGCTCTTGTTATTCGCCTTCCCACATGCTCGGGAAATATTTCTTGAGGTGTTGGCCATTGACGGCTACAGGAAATTTGACACCGTCTAATTCTTCAATAATGTACGCATTTCCAGGCAGGACCTGAACAATCTTGTACGTCCCATGCCAAGTTGGAGACCATTTACTATACCTCCTATCTTTAGTTCCCAATGGTAGCACTGCCTCCCAAACCAGGTCTCCAACCAGGAAATTTTTTGGCTTGACCTTTTTGTTGTATGCACGAGCGACTTTAGCCTTGTTTTCCTTGATCTTCTCAAGTGACCAAAGTCTTAGCTCTGTGAGATCCTCCACATTGTCGCTCATCAAGGCTGCATACTCCTCAGCCGACAGATCATTCTAGAACTCAACACACCTCGATCCGGCCGTGATCTCCCATGGCAACACAGCGTCTTGACCATACACTAGATGGTATGGTGACATCTTGATGGATCCGTGACACAAAATACGATATGCCCACAAAGCCTCTGACAACATCTCATGCCAGCGCCTAGGATATTCATCGATCTTCCTTTTGATCAGCTTGATAAGGCTCTGGTTGGATGCTTCAGCCTGTCCATTAGCCTGGGCATAATATGGGGATGATCTGATCAGCTTGAACCCCATGTCATCGGCGAACTTCCTAAATTCCTCCGATATAAAGACCGATCCTCCATCGGTCGTAATGGTCTGGGGAATCCCAAACCTATGAATGATGTGCTCTTTGACGAAACTGATCACATCTTTTGATGCCCCCGACCTCATGGGTACCGTCTCCACCCATTTCGTGAAATAATCCGTGACAGCCAACACCCATTGGTGACCTTTGCTGGATGGCGGGTTGATCTAGCCAATCAAATCCATGGCCCAACCCCTGAACAACCATGGCTTAATGATAGGATTCATTACTGATGCCGGCACCATCTGAATCTTGCCGAATCTCTGACATGCCTGACATCCCTTGCAATATTTAAAGCAGTCCTCAAGCATGGTAGGCCAGTAATATCCCGATCGCCTAATCAGCCACTTCATCTTACGGGCCGATTGATGAGTACCGCAGGCTCCCTCATGAACCTCATGCAAAAGCCGATTCAACTTTGAAGGCCCCAGATGTTTAAGCAACAGTCCTTCCAAAGTCCTGTAGAACATATCGTCCCCTATCAGAACATACTTCATAGCTTTGAGTCTTATCCTTCTGGGTGCCCCCCGAGCCGAATCCTTCAAATAATTGAAGATATCGGCTCTCCAATCTCTAGGTTCTAGAAACTGAACCTCTACATCGACCCTATCGGCTATTTCCTTGTATCCGGAAGCCATCTGTGCCAAGTCATTAGCTTCATTGTTCAAAGTCCTGCGTATTCAGTGGAAATTAATGTACCTGAATTGTGACATCAACTCACGGCACTGCATCCATATCGGAAAAAGAGCCACGCTCTCATATCTATATTCTTCCGTGAGCTGAGAAATCACCAGTTTCAAATCCCCAAATATTTCCACAGCTTCTGTGCTAGCTTCCAGGAGTAATTCCATCCCCTTGCGAACGGCCTCATATGCTACTAAATTATTGGTGCATGGAGTAGTCACCCTGATGGAAAAGGAATAAGTCGCCCCTCGAGGCGATACCAACAGAATTCCCACGCCGTACCCATCATCACACGCCGAACCGTCGAAAAACATGGCCCAAGCACGTATAAAATTGCGGCCACGTCAGTGTTGACCCTGTCTGCAATGAGATCTGCCGGTGCCTGTCCCTTAACTACCTTTGTAGGTTGATATCGGATATCGAACTCCGACAACACAAACATCCATTTTCCGAGTCGGCCTTTTAGAAAAGGAGCCGACAGCATATGCCTTATGACATCCGACTTGCAGATAACGATCGTTTCCGCCGAGAGCAAAATATGATGAGGCTTTGTGCATGTAAAGAACAAACAAAGGCAAAGCTTCTCAATCTCAGGATACCTAGTCTCAGCGTCCAACATGCGTCTGCTGAGGTAGAAAACAACCCTCTCCTGATCGTCATGTATCTGAACCAGCACCGAGGCGATGGAAGTGTCTCCCACAGACAGGTACATGAAGAAAGGCCTGTCTTGCTGAGGAGTAACCAACACTGGAGGCTTCGACAAGTATCCCTTGATTTCATCGAAAGCCTGCTGCTGTTCTGCGCCCCAGTGAAACTCATCCTCAGACTTGATCTTTACCAGACCCATGAACGGCTCGATACGCCCAGACAGATTGGAGATAAATTGTCTGACAAAGTTGATTTTTCCGATGAGCTTCTACAACTCCTTCTTCGTAGTAGGCAGCCTCATTGTCCTTACAGCTTCTTGACTCTTTAAACCAATCTCGATTCCTCGTTCATGTACTAGGAATCCTAAGAACTGACCGGCCGATACACCAAAGGCGCATTTCTTCGGGTTCATTCTGAGCCCAAACCTCCGAGTCCGCACCAAGACCTGACGCAAATCTTCCAGATGTCCCCCAGCCGATGCAGACTTGACCACGACATCATCAATGTAGATTTCTACTAGTTTGCCAATTAGATCATGAAAAATGTAATTCATGGCGTGTTGATATGTTGAACCGGCATTTTTCAATCCAAACGTCATAACCATGTACTCGAACAAGACGACCGCGCCTGGTACTCTGAACGCGGTCTTACTTATATCCTCTGGGGCCATGAAGATCTGGTTGTAGCTGGCATTACCATCCATAAAGCTCAGCATTTTGTGACTAGCAGCTGCGTTGATCAATGTTTCCGCGACGGGCATCGGATACTCGTCCTTTGGCGTTGCTCTATTGAGGTCTCTGAAATCCACGCAGACTCGTCATCGGCCATCCTTCTTTTGTACAGGGACCACGCTGGAGATCCATTCTACATACCGACATGGCCTGATGAACCCTGCATCCAACATCTTTTGCACCTCTTTCTTAACCTCCTCTAGGATTTCGGCCTTCATCTGTCGTGCACGTTGTTGAAACGGTCGAAATCCTTTCTTAAGCTGGAGCCGATGTTCGGCGATGCTTCTATCCAGACCGGGCATTTCAGTATAATCCGCGAAACAGTCCCGGTATTCTCTCAATAGTGCTATCATCGGCTCATGCAGGCTCGGGTCTAACCTTTTGCTGATAAATGTTGGTCGCGGCTTATCCCCGGGACCGATATCAACTTCCTCCAAATCGTCAGCTGATGTAAACCCGTACCCCAACTTGCCGTCGCCTGTAAAACCAACTGTGAACACAGGCAACTCATCGTCATCTGCCACGTCGACAGCAAACACGGAGAGATAACAAAAGAAAATTTTTGGACAACCGCACGGGCTGGCCGTTTCTGTATTACCATTTGAAACTGAATACTCAATAACTAACCAACTGCCGGAGCAGGCTATTGTTTGTTCATTATGTAACAGTTTCAACTCCGAATAAGAATTATCTACTTTTTGGGGCCGGTCGCTGGGACCGGCCTCTCTAAACCTACTGAACTCCGTAGCGTGCCAGGATGTGTTTATTCTATGGAGCCAGTGGATAAGACCAGCCTCAATCCGTTTTCTGTCGCTTCGATCCGATCACAGTCTTCCAGTGCAATCCCTGATATCGGCTCTTGTCCTTTTGCATCCCAGGCATTCATGTCTGCGAGCGAAACCTCACTGGAGTCATCTGCACGGACCACCTCCACTTCGTCGCCATCCCATTGAACCAAACACTGGTGCATTGTGGAATGAACACAACAATTGGTGTGAATCCAATCCCTCCCAAGCAACACTGTGTACGTACTCTTACTGTTGACGATGAAGAACGAGGTTGGGACGGTCTTGCGGCCAACTGTCAACTCCACATTGAGGACGCCCTTTGCCTCCGATGGCTACCCGTTGAAATCATTGAGCATTACATTGGTCTTCATAAGGTCAGCAGCAGAATGACCCAATCGGCGCAGCATTGAATACGTCATCAAATTGTCTACGACGCCGGTGTCGACCAACATCCTGTTCACAGGCTTGCCATCGATGAGACCCTTGAGATATAACCCCTTAAGGGGCTTGTACCTTTTCTCCTTGGCCTTCTCAAAGATGATCGGATGTGGGCCAAGATCCAGCTGCGCGACGGCCAGCTCCTCCGGATGAGGCGCTCGAAATTCCGACGGGAGCACAAATACCATATTCACATCACCGACGGTTTCTCATCGGATTTTAAATGCTTGGGACGCCACTCCCTCCTTGGAGGGTGCCTTGCCACTCTTTGTGGGCGCCTGACTTGCCCCGCGAGATCTAGGCGCGCCTTCCTCAATACGTCGAGGTACCTTGCTTCCGCCTCTTCGAGATTGCGTAAGCACTGCACTCTGCAATTCTGCGAGCGACTGAGTCCGTCAGGACACCATCATGGATGATGATACTTATCCTCCCCTTCAAGCTCAAGATCATCCCTGGATGGCCGCTCAACATGGTCGTCGTGATGCGCTTTGGGCCCCAAGTGCCGGAACACCGACGTCTCGCCTGACTGGCATCCCCGAGGCCTGCACTCCAGGCAATCATCGATGGTAGACAATCGGCTCATGCCGGAATTCCAACAGTACCTGAAGAACGGGCAATGCTAGTGGTCGCGTATAGCCTGGCGCCTCCCCAGCGTTCTCCCCGTGCGGAGCTCGTACTCCTCCTCTTCTGATTCATACCGGCGACGCAGCTTGTACTGATACTCGTATTTTTCAAGAAGCCGATTGGAAGTTGGGAGTTGATTGCGGATGTGACGCACTTGTTCTTCAGTAATATGTTTCTGCTCCGACTTGTCTTCATCCTGGTGCCGTTTGCCAGAATCGGCCTCTTTCCTCTGCTCGTCACGGCGGCGTACGGGTCCCACCATGTTAATCTGGAATGCAAAATTCTGGCCCACATGTCTAAGATCTGACAGCCCCACCACGTTAGCCTGTGGGAACTGTTGACTGTCAACCTTCATCATCTGTTGGGCCAGAATTAATTGGCCTTGCTCAATAGCCGATTGGATCTGCCGACGCAGCTCCTTGCAGTCATTTGTGGCATGGGTGAACGAGTGGTGCCACTTGCAGTATGACCTCCCCCACAGCTCTTGCGTCGTTGGCAGCTTGTGATTCTCTGAGAGCTTCAACTGCTTTTCTTTGAGCAGTAGATCGAATATCTGCTCTGCCTTGGCCATGTCAAAGTCAAAGCCATTCACAAGCCCCTTCTGTTTGACCCACTTGCATGGGACGGGGTTTGCCCCCCGGGTCCACTCTGCCACAGCCACTTCTTGTTCCCCGCTAGAATCATCAGAATCATTTGCTTGGGCCATATTCACATGGCGCTTGAATTTTTCCTGGTACAGCTTAGGGTGATAGTGTTCATACATCGTGAGCTTTTGCACCATGTGCACAAGAGAGGTGAATTCCAATTGAAAAGCCAGATCCTTGATCGGCTTAGCAAGCCCCAGAACTGCCAAATTGACTGCCTCTTTTTCTGTGATGTGCGATGAGTAGCATCGATTCTTAACCTCTCTGAAGCACTATACGTACTCCGACACACTTTCCCCTCGCTTCTGCTTGACTTGGGCGAGGTCGGAAATCCCGGCTTCAGCAGCCTCTGAGTGATACTGGGTGTGGAACTGATCTTCCAGCTGCCTCCAAGTGCGGATTGAATCTAGGGCCAATGACGTTACCATCCAAAAGTTGAGCCCGTGAGAGACTGGCAGAAGAACCGGACCCTCAGAGGATCCGTGAACTCCGGGAGCCGATACTTGGGTGGCAACGGGATCAAGTCGTAGTCGCTTGGGTATGGCTTGGAATAGCCGATCACCTTTCTCTTGGGCAGAATGCCGAACTGGTCCCTTAGTATTGTGCTGATCTGCTCCACACTAAGAACTCCTGGGGCCAAGGGCTCAGCACTCGGCCTAGTAGCGTACTTCGCTAGCCATGCTTGTTTCTCCGCATCTGCCCCTGAAGCTCCTGTACTCGCCAGCTGTCCCGCGCATGTTGGGTTGATGTTGTCAGGTATGTACATGCACGTGTAGCCGTGCAGGATCTCCTTTGGCGGCTCGCTCAGGAACTGGCCCTCCCCGGGATCACCGCCGATCTTGTAGATGACGTAGATCGGCAAAGTCTGCGGTCCTGGAGTTGTGAGTGAGTATGGCATTGGCGGCCTAGACTGAAGTGGGGCTTCTCCCCTGTGACTCCCCAGGATTGGTCCCGATGGGGAGTACAGGTTCTTGATCACCTCCTGGACGACGCGATGTGCCACACGCTCGAGCTCGTTCACCAGGCTTTCTGAGTGCCGATGAAGCGAGTGAGCCACCATGTAGTTCATCTCCTGGCGCAGGGCTCTGGTGCGCTCCTCTGACGGTACGGACAGGTCGACGTTGTCGAGAGCACCTTCGTGTGAGAACCCCTTCCACCTGATGCCGTGGCTGCGGGTCCTCTCGAAAGAGCCGATGAGATCGGCTTCGAACTGAGCTTTGACCTCATCATACTTCTGCTGGTGTTCGGGGGTTAGCTCTTCATACATGACAGGGTTGGTGGCCGGTGGAAACGGTGCTTGGTTCTGAGGTCCAGTCATCCCGGCGGTGGACATTGTTGCTGATAAAGGTCCCACAAAGCGTGCCAGAATGTGTTGTCAGTCAAAACCCACCGGCGAGTAGCTACAGACAACACGAAGAGCCGGGAGGCTGCCGGGGCACTGGCTGGCACCGGTCTCTCGGTCAACGGCCCAGATCCTGGCACACGCAGACGCTTCCGGAGATGCAGGGCATGCCACCTGACCTATACCCGATCAGGAAGGTGCGAACGTGCTTTCGACGATTTGCCTGCATGCACAAACACATGTAAACATTAGTCCGAGCCGTGGTCGGCTCCCCGGGACGACTCTTGCATCGGTTTTAAAGAGCCGATCGAGTCCCGGTGTCAGATTAGATCTGCATATCTAGATATTAATAGATAAAGCAAATAACTGTAAAAACTGCTTCAATTAGATCTAGCTAATCCAATCCACGACGGTAAAAGCTTCACTGCTAGATCGGAACATCCTACATGTAGTTAGGCCTAACGAGCGTAATAGATAACCAAACCTTAACCAGAATAGAGGCCTAAGAATAAGCGAAAGACGATTTCCGGATCAATCCCTATTAAGATCAAGGCAAAGCATCTAATACGTCGCCGGATTGTCCAACCCGTTTGCAAGGCCTAACCTAGCAAATATTAAGCCGATTCTTAAGTATAAGAACAAACCATAACAGATTAGATCTACTAGATAGAAAAGAAGCAGGGTGTTATCTCCACGTGACTAACTCTATGCAATGAGATTTAGCGTAAGATTAATACATGATCACGTAGAGATAACATGATATTCGTAGATGATAAACAACAAGAGCATGATAATTCTACTAAAGGTCATGCTACGAACATCAGGATAACTAGCACTACTCGCCATCAAAAATGCTTCAGTACGAGTAATACCATGGTAAAAGCAAGAACAATGCTGCCTTGATCGCAAGAAGTGATCTGGGCAGCATGGCGCTTACTTGGATGAAACCCTAGGATTAGGGGTGGCGGTGCGCCGAGAATTGTTGTTGTGGGACGTGATGACGTTCTTCCCTTTACGAATATCATAGGGTACCTATTTATAGTCCGAAGACTTGGAAAACAATCTAAACCAACGTATCCAAATCGGACTCTATCTCTAACCCAAACTGAACTAAATCTAAAGATACTTGGCCCACATGTCCCATACACTCACGTAGGAGCCGATTCACAAGCCTTATTTAATTCCTGCTTTAAGCCCAACTTGCTCGCGGCCCATTAATTAACCCTATTAATTTATGGTGATAACAGGCATACAAGACTCCTCTTTTCGTACCGCTTGTTCATATATCACGTAACCTAGTTAGGCGTCTCCCGTTCGAAATAGATACGAACAGAAATATGCAGAACTTTGCATATCTATGACCGTATCTATTTTGAATTGTCCACATTTTTTGGACAGCCCGAGGATGCATAGATGGGGTTAGTTTCCATGGTCTACGCCCATTCGAGACAAAGTATCGGCATCATTTCCCAATTGTTCTCCGGATACACAATCTCCCTTGTAGGACGTGTATTTAGAGAACAGCGGGAATGTCCACATATAGCAAGGTGAGGCAACAGATGGCTTCAATCCATATGGAATGTCGGCTGCACCTTACACTTGTTGGCTTGTGTTCGATATTCCCCTCAATCTCCCTCCCGGCATGATTTTCCAACGACAAAATATATTCTTGTCGCTGATAATTCCTGGACATCCGGGAAATAATATGAGTGTGTACATGGAGCCCCTGGTTGATGATTTGCTCCATGCTTGGGAGGAAGGGTGTTGGCGCTCCTTAAGTACCCATTTTATCCCTTGTTTATCCTTGATAATGGCATGAATTTAATATCAAAATCACTAACCGTCCTAACCCCGGTCTAATTATTGGTCATTTTCACATTTGCACATATATTTTGGAGGAACTTCGTTTTTGCAGGTTTTTGGCCTGTTTTGGAGCATGAAATGACGAGGCCCGTGATCGAGCGCTAACACGGAGAAAGACGAAGGCCAAAGCCCAAAGGAAGGACCAAAGCCCATGTTGATTCGAAGCCCATTCATGCACATCCATCCTCCAAGAGAGCCCAAAGGACCAAGCCCACAAAGATGAGATCAAGATACTTCGGGATTAAGTAGAGCAAATGAAGATTTAAGGAAGGATTCCCTATCCTATCCTTTCCTCGAAGATATCTCCAAGATAACGACGTCCAAAGGGGTGCAATTGTGAAGGACATAAACCCTAGAAGATGTGAGGAGTCTACACGCGAAAGAGGAGACCGAGATGGTCCCGAAAGAGGGTAGGCCGGCCGGCCTTGCCCGTTTCCGAGGCGGTTCGCCTCCCCTTCGATCGGCGGCTTCCTCAGCTTATAAATAGCTCGCACCTTATTCAACTCGGGGAATCAATCCACCCAGAACTCGACGAAAACCTAGGGCCAAGGCCAGAGTGAGACGACGGCCGCCGTAAGTCTTCGAAGGTACCTAGGAGATGGCTTAGGCCACCCCTAGCCGCCATGGCCTCCCCGCGAGGTTGTGCCATGTTGGAGTTCAGGAGTCATCCCCAACATTCATCGGGGTATGTACACACACGATGGTGATATCAATCTACTCTTTATTCTAGTTGTCTCGACTTTGGTCTACTTCAATGCATGCTTTCTTTCTCATATGTGATGCATCCATATGTTCATAGTAAGATTACATCTACTTGCGGATACATTAAGGTAGCGTGTTTTAACTAGTTGGTTGATTACCCCGGTGTGGTGACAACATGGCGGAGGGAAAAAATCTAGCGACGACATGATGTGGAATAGGATCGATGGCGAGTACCATGGGAGTTGTTGCGCGGCCACCAAGAGGAGGAGCTTCGAGTAAGAGCACTTGGTGGGTGTTTGGGGTAAAGCTTTGGGAAACCTTAGGCGTCGACACGCACCTCGCACCGGTGACCTTGGGAAAGTAGGCCGCTTGCGAGCCGCCTTTCTGAGAGATGATTTCGTGTACCTTTAGTTGAGATGCAATCTATGTTTTGATCACCTTTTTTACTAGAACTGTACCTAGAGACGATAGGCCCTAGCTCCTTGGTTGTGTTATCTCATCTACGATTGTGGGTGTGATGAACACTTATGCTTCATTCATATCTATCAAGTGTTCAGTTTATATGCAATCTTCGCTTTATGTTTAGGATAGATCCGTTAGATTAGATGGTAAACCCTAGTCGGTTCGCTTCCAATCCATGAATGATAAACCTTGGGGGAGTACTCTAAGGGAAAAGCTACCACGATCCGTGCGCTTGTGGTACATAAATTGGGGCTCTAAGGAGTGTCAACAAGCTTTTCTGGCGCCGTTGCCGGGGATCGGCAACACGAACCCTAGGGAGATCTATCTATCTTTTTGGACTAACCCTAATTTTATTATTGCATATATCATGTGTTTCTTGTTTGTGTCCATGAATGTAGGTAAAACCCTAGACACAAAGCGATTGGGAAGTTCTCAACGTCCGTACTTTGACAAGTCCAATCTCACTCAAGCAAGTTGATGGCTATGTGAATACCCGGTCTATAGTGGTAGGAGCTAACTTTTGTTAGTGGCCCAGCATCCGCTATCGAGCCCACACTCAAAACAAGTAAAGATGAAAAAGGTATGTCACCATGTCAACTTTGGCTAATGTCTCTTGGAGATTTCTTTGTCCAAGCCATAGGTGATGAAGCATGCCCAAAAAGAAAATCGTGCGATCGGATCATCATCATCTCCAAAGTACTGCTGTTGTGATGAGATTTTCATCCATGATCAGAGAAGTACCATGAGATAAAATTGTATATTATAAAGCTCCGTAAAGCCTTCTTTCCAACGCATCAAGAATCGTGAATTTTGGAGATCGGTGTGAAGAGTTTTGGTAAAATCTTACAACGCTGTGCGTTCTGAAATGTCTCGGGACAGAGCGCAGTGCCGGAGTAAAACGACCATAACTTCTTCATCCGGAGTCCGTTTGGGATCAATGACCACTCGTTGAAAAGGTAATTTCATAAGACTTTCCATGGAGTAGAATTTTGGTACATGTTCTGTGCAGGATGATCAAGGAATTCAACGAAGAAGAGGCAGCAACAAACAATGGAGAAAGTGATGACGATGTCGCAAGATATTTGGAGGACCTTGTGCACAAAAGTTGATGATTTGAAGTTGACCAACGCTGGAGGCAACAAGATTAGAGGAACCATGATGCCACCCATCTTCTCCATGGGATGCTCAAAAAGCTTCTAGTCGAGTACAATCAAAGAAAGAGACCACTCTGATCATCGACACAAAGCACGAGAGCCTCCTTCGATCCTGACATCTTAGGCAAAGCAAGAACCATGGAGACAGACCATTGGAGCCATGCTACTCGCTGGTGAATCAATGGTGATGACCTTGAAGCCAAGGATGCACAACAAGACGCTCCGAAGACCACAAGATCAAGATCATCGACATCTTCGGATCGATTCGTAAGAAGTCATTGTTATCATCAATATTATGCTCGACCTCAGAAGAAAATTGCAGTATATTTTTGGATATTCAAAAGCCCCATGAAGTTTCGGTTCCAATGAATCAAGAATGAAGTCAATCAAAGTTTCCCACAAGAAGTTATGGCCAAAACATTGAAGGTCGTGCACTCTGAAATTTTCTGGACAGCACGCAGTGCTAAAGTAAAACGGTCATAACTCTCTCGTTTGGACTCCGTTTAAAGTGAATGACCACTTGTTGGAAAGGTAATTTCATAAACTTTTCAATAGAGCTATATTTTGGTATATGTTCTATTCTGTATGCAGGGAAAAATCCATGAAGGAGAGGCGAAGAGCAACATGAAGAGAACAAGGTGAAGGAGATAAGGATGCCAACAATGAAGAGGAGCTTGGGCTGTGGTTTCATCAAGCATACATGATCGAATTCAGAAGCTCAGGACAAAATAAGGGCCCCAAGGACATTGGCAAAGGAAGGCATGAGTGACAACATTCAACGCATGAAGATGTTAAGAGCGAACCACGATGGTTTACTAAGGAGCGTCAACAAAGGGGTTTGGACATACGATCGAGCTATAAAGACAAACTTTAGAATATATGTTTGGTACCATTATTCCCTGCATGACTTGCTGGCGTATGGGATATTCTGCGGCTGGTGTGTTCATGGGAAGTTCTCTTGCCTAGTATGCAAGGCAGCTCTGATGTTCATATGGTTGCGGAAGGGTGGGAAATATTCTTCGTTCAACAAACATCGACAATTCCTCCCTCTTGACCATCCATTCAGACGCGATAAGAAGAACTTCACAAAAGGTGTCAAAGTTCTAGACCCTCCCCCTCATATTATGACAGGTGCTGGTGTTCATGCTCAGTTAGATAGTCTTGTGGCCAATGCAGAAGGTGGTTTTGAGGGATATGATGAGCAACATGCATGGGCGCAGAAGTCGGGCTTGTGGAGGCTTCACTACATGGAAGATCTCCTCCATCCACATAACATTGATATGATGCACTATGAAAAGAATGTCGTCGAGGCACTATTCAAAACTATCATGGACATTGTAGATAAGACAAAGGACAACGTTAAGGCCAGAGTGGATCAAGCAACATTATGCGATAGACCGAAGCTAGACATGAGGCCTCCTAGGTCAGGCAAGGCATGGAAAAAGCCTAAGGCCGATTTTGTCCTGACAAGGCCCTAGAGGAGGGAAGTGCTAGAATGGTTTCAAACCTTAATGTTCCCTGATGGGTATGCAGCGAATCTGAGGAGGGGAGTTAACTTGTCTACTATGCGAATCAACAGGCTCAAGAGTCATGACTACCACATATGGATAGAGAGGCTTCTTCCGGTGATGGTTCGAGGATACCTCCCTGATCACGTCTAGCAAGTGCTAGCAGAGTTGAGCTTTTTCTTCTGCCAGCTTTATGCTAAGGAGTTATCTCTGTCCGTTATTGAAGAAATGCAAAGAATGGCGCCTGTGTTGCTCTGTAAGTTGGAGAAGATATTTCTACTCGGCTTCTTCAACACAATGCAGCATATGCTTTTGCATCTACCGTACGAGGCACGAATGGGGGGCCGGTGCAAGGTCGTTGGTGCTATTCAATTGAGAGATGTCAAAAAGTCCTTCGAACTAAATGTAAAAACAAATGCACAATTGAAACTTCCATTGCAGAGGCATACATTCTAGAGGAGGTGTCAAACTTCACATCAAAATATTATATTGAGAATCTTCCTAGCATGCATAATCCACCCTCATGTTACAATGCTGGGGAAGCTGACTCGAACCTCAGCCTTTTCCAAGGGCAACTCGGAAGTGCAAGTGTTGCAACCATCAAGACCTTGAATTTTGAAGAGTGGCGCAGTATCATGCTATATGTGTTTACCAACCTATCCGAAGTGCAGCCGTACATACAGTAAGTTCTCTACATTCATTTAGTTTTCGAGTACTCCCTTTTCAGCATCCAACATGTTCGTTTCTCTTTCGAATAGGGAATTTCATGTGCAATTCTAGCGTCGATCAAGGACACCTACCCTCCAGGAAGCTGAGACCCTACTTAGACAGGGTGCGGAAAATGGAAGGCCTGATTTTATTTCTTGATTCAAACAAAAGGTAATGTCTATGTCGTGGCTCTTTCATAGTATAAAATTACAAGTTCCTCGTACGTGTAAATAATTTGGCCTGCTTGAACTTGCAGGCCCAAACTTATGCCTCAGTGAGTGCCGAGTTGCGTCAGGTTGCCAATGGTTGTGCCTATAGGGTCAAGTCATTTGGAGCTTATGAAGTGAATGGATATCGCTTTCACACAACAAGGAACGAGCAGAGTCGTCCGAACAGAAGGACCACAAATTCTGGAGTGTTTACGCCAGGAGACGATGGGCTCGAGTACTATGGAAGAATCGAAGAAATATTCGAACTCACGTTTCATGGGTCGAAACCTCTGAAACCTGTCATATTCAAATGCCATTGGTTTGATCCTCATGCCGTGAGACGGACTCCGAATCTTGGGCAAGTTGAAATTCAACAAGCGTCTGTGTACCTAGGAGACGATGTCTATATTGTGGCTCAACAAGCCACGCAAGTTTATTATCTCTCATACCCGTGCCAAACTGACAATCGTCTCAAGAGTTGGGATGTTGTGTACAAGGTATCATTACATAGTAAATTACCTGTCCCGAACAATGAAGATTACAACATAGACCCAAACACATATGCCGGTGAGTTCTTTCAAGAAGATGGGCTAGAAGGGAGTTTTCAGATAGACTTAACTGAAGCGATGGGAATGGAACTGGACAATGAAAAGATTGATAACGACGATGCAGGGGATGAGGTTCACAATGTCAAGGACTTAGAATTAATAGAGAGATTACGCTTAGGCAATGACAGTGATGATGACAGCATTCCTCTATGGAGATCGATGGTGATTCTATCGACGCACGTGATAGCGATGATGAGACATATGATCCGGCTAATCCGGATCATGATGACTATTTCTAATACATGTAAGAACTATACTAATTAATTTTTTGTACTATTTTTGTCCATTTTAGTTATTGTACTTACTTTATATACTAATTGTACTACTTTTTAATAACATCTACTGATTGATTTACTCATTTTAATTTTAGGAGATTGATAGAAGATGGTGGGGTGCGGCGGAGGTCCGTTGAGGGCTCCAGTACGGCTGTAGGGAGGAGGGCTGGGAGGAGGGTTAGGAGAGGTGCCCCTCCTGAGGAGGAGGAGGAGGAGCAGGAGGTGGGTGCTGAGGAGGAGGAGGAGGAGGAGAAGAAGGAGGGGCGGCCGAGGAGGAGGAGGAGGACGTGGCCGTACATGCCGTCAGGCAGCGAGGCCCCTCGAGGCTCCCGGATTGTCCGATACCTCTAGAGCACCGACCGGTCCTCCGACCTGACGGGAAAAGGTAAGTAAGTTTAGAAGATTTCAATACGTTTTCTTTTGATATATTCAGAATCACAATTAACACTAATATTATCTCTCAATAACTTGCGCAGGAACTTTGTGATAGTTGTTCCAGGTGTTGCTCACAACCGCATGGCCAATGGCATCCTAGGACTGCTCTGCAAGTGGCACTACCCAGGCTGCATGGATATTGCTGGGGTACGTCAGCCGGCGTCTTCGTGGGAGCACTACATCGTCGCACCGGATGCACCAGATATGGAAGGCAGGGCATACGACAATAAGGCACATCAGGTGTTGAGCGAACTATGGGTAAGTCTTCATGGCACTACATTTACGAATACATCATATTCATTGCACATTTTTTAAATAATGACTTTGTTCACGTTTTTGTGCAGGATTTCTATAGATGCGAGGAGGGAATGATGCCCAGGGCGATGCAAGTGGCTAGCAAAGCATGTTACAAGCTGGTGGCGGATATGCTTTACGAGGCACGCATCCAGGCCGTCAACGACTACAAGGCTAAGATCGAAAAAGTGAGGATCTACAAAAGACCTGCGAGAGACATCAGACTCACCCGGGGATAATACTTACGGGTAAATACTCAATCTTTCTTAAATCAACTATGCTCCATTTGTTCTTCTTACATGTCTTAACTTGATGATGTGCAGGTGCCTCCGTGGTGGATTGCCTCGGATCATCCGTGCTGGGAAATGATAGTGGACTGATGGTGCTCGCAAGAATGGCTGGAGATGCACGAGGCTGCCCGGCAGCGGTGTTTGATGATGCCAGGTGCATCGCACCATCAGGGCAACCGTAACCTCAAGGCGTACGCGGCTAGATATGTATGTGAATTAATTTCTTTATTCTAACTCTCAATTCTGCATAATTTCTAATCATCTTCCTTTTTTCGCAGTCGGCGACACATGGTGGTGTGCCACGCTCCCAAGTCCAGGCATACTGTTTGGCCCACAAAGAGAAGGCGACGTCCGATGTCACCTTCAACCCACAGTATCTACTCAAAGCGTACAGCAATGCAAGCATCCACAGCTGCCTCAGTGGGTCCACCTCGATGGCACAAGAAGTTCATGGGCCGGAGTTTGATCCGATCAATGAGCCCATTGATGGAGAAGTCGTCATGAGGGCGGGAGGAGGCAAGAAGCATGGATGGTACTAGTTTGGCTACAGCTTAGTCGACACGGCCACTACTCCCACTCTCTCGCAGATTCAAGCTAGGAGTACCAGCTCAAGCCCGGCCATACGCCCACAGCCAGACACTACACAGACTCAGATTGAGGCTATCAAGGTTATTTCTGTTTCATCCGTCGTTCCTTGATTTTTATATACATTTGCTTTGAATTCTCACCCTAAGATCAAATCCTGTAGGCCCAGATGAAAGCAGATTTTCAAGCACGGCAGGAGGAGGTGGAGGAGAGGTGGCGGGCCGAGCAGGACGAGATACAACAAAAATTGGATCAAGCTCTAACATATATGCAAAGCCTGGGCTCGGCGATGGGTCTTTCGCCTCCACAATTCCCTCCGGCCCCACTTGCTCCTCGGGCAGAAACTCCTCCTACCGTAAGTGGCTTTGACTCCTATCGAGTTTCATTCGTCTTAGTGACTTAGCAATAATCTAGAATGACTTAGAACTAATGCCTTATGATACATCTACAATGACTTAAAACTTAGGCTAATACTTGTAGTTTCATTTCTCACAATACACATGATCGCAACTTAGGATACAGCTGGAATGACTAAGTTTGAATGCCCATAACTTAATTCTTATGTAACACATGCAATATATATATATATATATATATATATATATATATATATATATATATATATATTCGCTTATGTGCAGAATCAGTCGGCGGCATCCAATGATGGGGCCAGTAAATCCTAACTTCTCACCTCCGATGTAGCAGCCTCAGCAGGTTGTGTGGCCACCGCCTCAATGGGTGGCTTGGATTCAGTAGCAGCAGCAGCAGCAAGCTTGGTCGCAGACGCCTACATGGCCACCCCCGCCAATGTGGCCGCAGCACCCCCCACTGCCGCCACTGCCGCCGTCGGCCCCGTGAGTTCTATGGATTTGATTAGTAGGGACATGAACTTGTATGGACTATTGTATGGACTTGTATGTACTACTTGTGGTTGTCGATGAACGATACTAGAGTTTCTTTGCATCTGTGCATTTCTGGATAATATAAAATGCCTGCGATGCTTCTTGGGATACATGAAATGCTTATTGCGATATATATGAAATGCCTGTAATGCTTGGGGTACCATATACGTAACCGACAAAAAAACAAATCGAAATTGGGCCCTTTGTCGTGTGCATTTACCATGGCACACGGCAAAGAAACCCACAAAACAGTGCCCTGGACCATTATTTGCGGTGTGCAAATGCACTGGCACAAGGCAAAGAACAGGGCTTTGCCGTGTGCTTATGCCACGGCACACGGCAAACACTAAGCCTTTGCCATGTGCCAGGCCAGGAAAGCACACGGCAAAGGAGGTGTGCCACGTGTGCCCGAAAATTTTGCTGAGGGTTAGAAAAGGCACACGGCAAACCCTTGGCCGTGTGCCCGAAAAATAGCACACGGCAAAGGTACCCTTTGCTGACGGCTGGTTGCCATGTGCCCTTTGCCGTGTGTGGCACACGGCAAACCCTTTGCCGTGGGCTTTTAGGGCTTTGCCATGTGCTTTGGGGCGTCTCCCGTAGTGCAAAACCACCCTAAACCGCTAGATCCACCCGGATACAAGACTCCCAGGTGCCGACAGGCGGGGCCCAGGGCCAGGCAGACCTAGGCCGGGTCAAGGCAGCCACCTGGCCTTGACTCGCAGCCAGGACGCGCCCACAACGCGCGTGCGCGTGAGCAAGGCGTGCGGCCAGCGCGACGCGGTGGCGACGGCGAGCAATGGAAAATCATGAGAGTTTGCATTTCTTACACGCATCCTTATCCAATAAAGTCCCTAAACCACACTTTACCTCTTAGAATATGCAAGTTGTGTTTTCAAGCTAATATGCAAGTTACAAGCACACTTTAGCCCGACATAAAATCACAAAAATTATCAGAGCACCGATTCAATCTCAGATAGACCAAAAGTGATGCAAGAACCCAATTCAAACAAGTCAAGACAGGCCAACCCCAATGTGGATCAGATAAGGAGGCCCAAGACAGCCTGCCAGGAGAAGTTGGGGGCGGTTGGTGGCACGGGCAGGCCGACCGACCTACCTAGTTGGCTGACGTGGCGCCGTGGGCTCCACCACCTCAACCAGGGCACGTGGTGTCTCCCCATTGGTCCCCTACATCGGTAGAGATTAGAACACACACACACACCACACACCTCACATCTATCCTCTCTTGCATTCCTTGCATAGTCTTTATGCTTAGTGGAGTTTAGGAGAAGTCTAGGAGACAACGAGTCGCCGGAGTTGCTCGAGAGTTCTGGTATGGGTTCATCTCTAGCTCTCTCTCTCTTGTAATATTTGGTCGTTTGTAATACAATTAGACTATGGTTACCGATATCTGCTTGAAGTATGTTCTGAGTTATCGGATATATGCTTCTTGATATGGTTGTGTTATCATTCCATGCTTGCATTGTATGATCGTCCTGTGCTAGAGATGGTTAGTCTTTTGTTCTTAGAACTCTATCAACTGCTCCAGTATTCGTATGATTGCTCTAGTGTGATGTCTGTCCATCCGGAGGGTGGGGGCTCCATGCGGGACACTAGAGTATCCCTTACTAGTGTAGACATGGTGTCTAGATTAGCTAAGTGTTGCTGGATGTCAACTATACCCACGGTTTGTAGAGGTAGCCGGCAGGTGGTGACAGCCCTGTCCGAGCCCGAGTAATCCTCCATGTTCGGTATGGGGGGTAGGAGGTACATAAAGTCGCCGGGGTATACGGGCTCCTCCCGTTACTTCGATAGCGATCTCCCTGTTTTGTAGTTTAATCTCTGACGAGCTAACCAATGAGAAAGTGTAGATATAGCTAGCCTAGCACAGCTGACTCGAGCTCTGACTTTTACCTTGCTCCTGGCCTAAAGCATCTTTTATCTTTCTTTTATCTTTTATTTATCCAAGAGGGTAGTTTGTGTGTGTGTCACACTACCTCCTACCATGTTATTATCTTACCCCTGTTTATGCATGAGAATATCCAATCTAGATAGAGTTCACCAACTAATCTATATATCTTCTCACTCACTGCATTCCCTGCGGAAATATAAATGACACCCCGGTATACTCCCGGGTAAAATGCTACAGCGGTATTTCGTGCGCTTGCGGATTTATTCGTGGTTCATATAATACTGCCACCCCAAATTGGTGTCTGCGGGCGTCATCACTGGTGACGTTGGTAGGCGCCAACACAGGGCCAGCGGAGCACGAGCATGGCGTGCTCCAAGGCTAGGCGAAGCTCACCCAAGGAGAAGACGGGCGCGCGGTGCTGCAGGGAGGTGGCGCGGTGAGCAGAGGCGAACGCGGGCGGAGCAGCTCGCCGGGAAGCCTGGAGAGAAGGTAAGAAGAGAGGTGAGGGCCTGAATCGGTCGAGGGGAGGGAGGAGATGCTCCCTACATGAGGAATCGAACCACGGCTCACCGGAGGTGACGAATCGACGGCGGCAGCAATGGAGGATTAGGGAAAAGAGGCTAGGGTTTGGGGGAGGAAGAGGGCCGAGATTTTAAAGGGAGGGGGAGCGGGCGGTCGAGCGCGGCACCCTGGTGGCCATGGCCACGCTGGCCAACCCGCGAAGGCGCGCCGGCCAGGAAGAAGAGGGGGGAAGAAGCTGACGAGTGGGCCTAACAACGGTGGAAAACGATTGAAGTTTGAAAATCAAAACGAAGGCGTTCCGGGCTCAACAATAAACAAATTTTTTCTGGAGAAAGATAAAACCACAAAGAACACAATGCAACAAGAATCACTGGAATATCTCTTGTAGTTTGGTTGCAGCAAAAAGAACAAAATGACTGTTTTTGAAATTTCCACAAATTTTGTAGCTCGGCTCAAAGGTCATAAAATCCTACAAAAAATATTTTAAATCGACATTTGAAACCTAGTATTTAAATAAAATTTTTGGAGGCCAAGTTGCATAACACATTTTGAATTTCGATAACAAGCACAAATTCAAACATACACAAAATTGAATTACAACCAAGCATGCACATACACATGATGCTCCATTATGTCTTAATGATGCTCATGATGATGTTGGTTAAGTTTTAATCATGTTTAAAATTCTTGGGTCGTGACACGCCTCGCAGCAGTAAAGATGGCAGCGGGGTGGGGTTCGGGACAGATATCCGCAAATTTCGAGTTTGCGAGTTTGCGAGTTCGGGTTTTGATTTTTACCAACGGATTTACGGGTTCAGATACTCGAGACACTTCGTGCTTGGGGCAGATTCTAAATTTTACCTGCGGAGCTCCATCGGGCCACCAAAACAATCAATCCAATAGAAAACCATCTAGCAACCCTAGGTATGTAACCTGAAATGCCCCTTACCCTCATCCAAACCCTCGGTCCATCTACCTCGCTTCGTAAGCCATCACCCCCTCGCTGTCTCCCTCTCCCTCACTCCTAAGTCTCTCTCTCTCTCTCTCTCTCTCTCTCTCTCTCATCAATCTCGGCAGTGGCAGCCAGGCATCACTCTCGGCTCCTCGGCCGCTCGCGCTCACGCAGGCACCCACCCGCCCGGCGCCTGCGCTGCACCCAGCGACCGCACGGGTGCACCACACGGCAGAGCGGGGAGGGCCGGAGCTAGAGGCCACCTGCACCCCGCACGAAGGCCGCGCCGCGACAGCCGCACCAGCGCCGCGCACGAAGGTCGTGCTATCCGCCCCCACGCTGGCCTCACCATAGGCGCACGGCATGGCTGAGAGGGGAGGGCAAGAGCGGGAGGCCGTCGGCGCCTCGCACGCTGCATGAAGGCCGCACCACCGTGGCCGCACCCAGCTCCATCAGAGGCGGAGGCGGGAGGCGCCCCACACGACGGCCGCGCCACACGCCTGCACGCCGGCCTCACCCTACCCCCCCCCCCCCCCAAATTTTGGAGGTTAACGAGTTGGTTGTGAATTTATTTTGGGTTTTGGATTATCTGTCGCATTTTGGGGATGCGCGGGTTTCGATTTCAGGGATAGATTTTCACCTGAATCAGTGTTCGGGCGGATTCGGTTTTTAAGTTCGGGTTTTGATTTTGGGGGCCCAAGCACTCCACCCAATCCGAACCCGACCCATTGCCATCCTTACGTAGCAGCCGGTGCCATGGCACCGCTACAAGCGCACCCGCCGGTCGTCCTTGTGGCAGGAGCAAGAGCCGTTGCTGAAGGGGCGTGCTCCATGCGCGGTCATCCACGAGGAGGCGCAGAAGCCACAGCCGAAGTGGATGAGGGCATTCCGCGCCAGGTTTAGCACATACGAGTGTGGCTCACAGTCGGCGTCGGGGACGACGGCGAGCCATGTCATGCTTGTATTGCCGACGGCAAAGAACCATGTGTCGGTGCGGATGTACACTGTGCTTCTGGGCACGGATATCTCCAGCACTACCGGTCCGGCGGCGTCCCCCAGCATCAACCTGCTTTGTGCCGCCAGCTCCGGCGGCCTTGGTGTTGCAGGTCACCTTGAAGACCGGTCGGGAGCAGCCGGCGGTTGTCCCGAAGGGGTAAGGGATGTCTAGCTCGCCGCATTTGCTCTGGCAGCCGGGCAACGCGATGTTCGAGGCTGCTGCGGCCGCTGGCCAGAGTACACATCGTTCTATTCTATTCTGAACCGGGATGTGTGGCTGTCAATCTGTGTATGTAGGTAGTGTTGAGCTTAGAGGCCTTGGACGATCAGGATGCATTCAACCTGCAAAGGGGCCGGGCAGTGTCCGTCTTTGCTCCATTTCAAGCTGTCAATTTTCCCCGTGGGGCCGGGGATCAACGGGAATCCGCCCCACGAACAATGGGGACGGGGGGCGTCCCCCCAGGGCTGGCGGGGCGGGGCCCCGAGCCGGAGGCGGGTGGGGGCACGGGGCATTTTGCCCCATGGAGATCTGTGGTAGCCCGAAAAAAGAAAAAATGCATCATGGCTCATATAATATGTAGCCAAAAATAATCCAAATCCAACAAAAGAAACTCTAACAATCGATATTTAATAGCTCAATGGCCTAGTGGTTATCGTTATCGACTTGTATTATTTATATCTTAAATGCATGCATTGAGATGAACATAATGAGGTGTTTTCACCTTGTTTAGCAATCCCCACGGGCCCCAACGGGGATCCGCCGGGGATGGGGATAGGGATGGGGAAGAGATTTGGCTCGTTAAGAGTTACGGGGACGGTGCGGGGAATGCGTAACGGGGAACGGGGCGGGGATGGAGGGCGTCCCCCGGCCCCGCCCCGCCCCATTGACTGGTTGAGGTTCATGGCCGGGTCTGCGTGCAATTGTACATGTGGAATAGTAATATCTTAGTTCATGGATGCCTGGCGATACATGTAGAGAGGAACTTGTGGTAATTTTTATCAATATTAAAATCAGGCTGTATAGTTTTTCTGACATGCATTTTTAAAGGTTAGATACGCTTGTTGCGTGTACTCATGTAAATATGTAATGAGTGTCCATGTAGACGAGCGTTTGAGTTTGATAAAACTTTTATGATAATCATACCTTCGACATCTTGTTTGATCCAATTTGTAACTTTATTAGCCATCAAAATGGAATTGGACCCTTGTACTTTTCATGCTGCACCGCCGCGGGCCGGCGGCCGGGTCTGTGTTCTGTTCCCTCATCTGGATTCGGGCGACGGAAACCATGAGATCAGTAGTGAACCATCTTACCCTATCCAGGAAACGAAATACACTTTCTACTATGAAAACGTCAGCTACTCTTCCAGAGCTTCCAAGTGGAGATGGTTCTTCGTGCTGTGAGTCATGTGTTGACTGTTGACGACGGACCCGCGACCCACGAAGTAAACGCAGTGCACCTATAAGCTATGGGTTGCATAACAACGCATAAGCTATGGGTTGTTATGCAACCATCGATTCACATTCAAGGCAGACACTGTGCAATGTGAAATGTGCTTGTGAACTTCATTTTTCTGATCAACTGTACCCTTAAAGCTTAGAAGCAGGAACAGGAAGTTAATACAAAAATATTCTTTTTCTTGTACACTTTTTTCTTCTAATAAAGTGGGGGAAATCTTTTCTTTAAAAAAATTAATTTTTATCAGTGAGTTTTAAAAAGTAATTGAAAAGTTCATTTTATTAGCAATTTAGTTGGTCAATTTGACCCTAAAAGGTTGAGCTTCCCAAGCTATCGCAGGAAATCCTAAAAGCTTAAACAATTATAGCCACCGCGAACAACATTCCCATCCATATTCTTTTCAATTGAAAAAGATTTTTGCACTTGCAGAAAATTGGATCTTATGGTTCATGGCATACGGCTCTGTTCGGCTGGTTGTGGCTGGTGTTGATTTATTGTGAGATAAAAATACCACTGGCTAGTGGCTAGTGCTAATTTAGTATGAGAGAAAAGCACTGCTAGCTGGTTGACTGACAAGTTAGCCAAACAGTAACTTCAGAGTTTATAATCATAAAAATTCAACAAATCAAGATTGGACAATTCCTGGACCTCCCGTTCCATTGAAACGCCGGCATCTTTGATTAGAACAAAGCTTAGGATCTCCCCTCATTGTCGAGTTTCTTTTTAAAAAAATTATTCTTATTAAAAAAATGTAGCACCCAATGTATATCTCACTATCAACTATTACATCCTCAGAATAAAAAACTATTACGCGCATAATTAGCAACGATGTATTTCAATACAATATCTGAAGTTACCAATACGGAAAAACAATAAATGCGAAAAATCCGCTGCCGAGGTAAGGCATGGTGTGTGGTCGGCAAGGCAATTAGTAGAGGTTTATGCAGCTTTGGCGAGCTGGCCGAGCTCCCTGTCGACGGTGTTGACACAGAATCACGCCAACACACTCGAATGCGCTAGAACGCGCGAACGATCGTCAAAACGATCAACACCCGCGAAACCCTGGGCGGACCGGTCTGACCGGTTCCGCGGACCGGTCTGACCGGTTCCGCCGACCGGTCTGACCGGTGCAGGCAGGGGCTCGCTGGAAACCTAGAACAG
This sequence comes from Panicum virgatum, assembly GCF_016808335.1. Taxonomy (NCBI): domain Eukaryota; kingdom Viridiplantae; phylum Streptophyta; class Magnoliopsida; order Poales; family Poaceae; genus Panicum; species Panicum virgatum. The sequence continues at coordinate 33,194,429 of NC_053138.1, read as the reverse complement.
CGAGCTCGAGAGGGACCCCGTCGGAGCTCGTGAACGTAGGGTTGCTCTGAGATCGGCAGACCACTCAGAACGTCTTCAAACGCCGCCGGGACGAAGAAAGAAAGCAATCTAGGGTTGGAAAAGGCTAAGGTTTGAGAGATAAAAGTAATGCGATTTTTTGTATTGATTCGATTGGGAATAACCTCAATCGGCCTTAGCCTTTATATTTATAGGCCGGGGAAGATGTGCCCCTTCACGAGTAGGATTACATGAGGACTCTTTACAAAAACCCTAATTCTACTCGGACTGTACAGACCAGACCGGTCAGACCGGTCGACCTCAGCAGGTGCCAAATTTGGTTGTCAACATATGCCCCCCTGCTTTTTCGTGAGTTTCACAAGCCAAAAAGCAAGAACTATCTTGATGTAAATGTTTTACACAGAGCATACAACTCTAAAAATAAAACTAAGGGCGATATCCAATACCGGCCGTCTTCGTCTTCACGCACTTTGCCAAATGCTAGGATAGAATTTCTTCAAGTATCTACCATTGATAGCCCTGGGTAGACGTTCACCTTGCACCGTCTCCACCATATACGAATTTCCGGAGATAACTTTGACAATCTTGTATGGACCCTCCCAACTTGGCGATCATTTGCCAAACTTGCTGTTTTTCATCCCAAGAGGCAAAATTGTCTTCCAAACTAGATCTCCAACCTGAAAAGACTTAAGTTTTACCTTCTTGTTGTAGGCTCTAGCCACCCGAAGCTTGTCCTTCTCAATTTCCTTCAAGGCCTTCAAACGCTTGTCGGTCACCTCATCAATATTATCCATCATCATATTATGATAATCAACAGCGGAGAGGTCATTTTATTTTGCTAATCTATATGCGTCCAGATTCACCTCAACGGGTAAAACGGCCTCTTGACCATACACAAGCTCAAAAGGAGTAACCTTAGTAGCACCATGTCAAAATATACGATGAGCTCATAATGCTTCGGATAACACTTCATGCCACCTCCTAGGATTTTCTTCTATCTTCTTCTTGACAAGTTTGATCAAAATCTTATTACTAGACTCGGCCTACCCATTGTCCTGACCATAGTATGGAGATGAATTGAGCAATTTAATCTTGTAAGATTCGGCAAAGGCACGCACCTCTTTTGATATAAATGAAGTACATTGATCCGTTGTCAAAGTTTGTGGAATGCCGAATTTATGAATAATATGATCAGTAATAAACTCAATTACCTCTTTATGCGTCATATTCTTCAAAGGAACTGATTCGGTCCACTTAGTAAAATAATCTGAAGCAACTAACACGAAGCGATGCCCCTTTGAAGATGGAGAATTAATTTGTCCAATGAAATCCAACCCCCAACCTCGGAACGGCCATGGTTTAATAATAGGATGCATCAACGCAGCAGGCACCAATTGCAAATCACCAAACCGCTGACATTCTTCACATCCTTTATAGTACTTGAAACAATCGGATAGCATGGTGGGCCAATAAAAACTAGCTCTTCTAAGTAACCACTTCATCTTAGGAGCCGATTGATGAGTACCACAAATACCTTCATGAACCTCACCCAAAGCAATCTGGGCCTGATCCGAGTCTAAACATTTGAGGAGCAAATCTTCGGCAGTTCGACGATAAAGTTCATCGTCAATCAAAACAAACTTGAAAGCCAAACGCCGAATATTTCTCTCTGCGCCACGACCAGGATCTCTCAAATACGATATAAGAGGAACCCTCCAATCCTGGGCTTCGGCCGAGACAATTAAATCATCTTTTTTGGCCGAATTAGAACCAGCAACGGCATCACCGGTCAGACCGGTCTCTAGACCGGTGTGACCGGTCGGACCGGTGCGTCCAGAACCAGACACCCGGCTTTCGTTTGCATCGGCTTGTGAATGTTGAAATATTTTTTCGTAACATTATAGCCAGATGCTTGTTGCGCCAGAGTATTTGCCTTTCCATTCTCCTCGCTCGGAATATGTTTGATAATAAATCCATCGAAAGAGGAAATAATATCGAGGCATTTATCAAGATATGCATTTAGAGAACCATTATAACACTGGCATACCTTAGATACTTGCTGCACCACCAGAAGAGAATCTCCAAAGGCTTCAACATGCTTCACGCCCATGGATTGCAAGAATTCCAAGCCAAATAGAAGAGCCTCATATTCAACTTGATTATTTGTGCACTCTTCTTCCAATCGGTTTGAAAATTCAAAAACAGCACCATTCGGAGAAATAAGAACAGCACCAATCCCTTGACCATCATCACAAACCGATCCATCAAAGTACAACTTCCATGGTGTGCAAGTAATATAGCCGACTTCTAAATCATGTTTGTCATTAATCCGATGCTCAACAATAAAATCCGCTACAATTTGGCCTCTCATAGATTTTAAAGGTTCACAAGCCAAATCATACTCAACCAAAGCATAAGCCCACTTACCGATTCTACCACTCAAAATCGGTTTCTGTAACATATGTTTGATCACATCGGTTTGACATACTACTATGCAAGTACTAGATAATAGATAATGTCTCAATTTGGTACAAGTATAATAAAGAGACAAACATAACTTCTCAATAAATGTATACCTCGTCTCCGCATCAATAAGACGCCGGCTTAAATATGTAATAATATATTCCTTCCCTTCGGTCTCTTGAGTCAAAACAGCCCCAATAACCTTGTCTTCAGCAGCCACATAAAGTCTGAAAGGTACTCCTCTCCTAGGCGCTTTGAGTACGGGTGGTGAAGACAAATAAATCTTAATCTTCTCAAATGCTTCTTGCTGTTTTGCCCCCCAAGTAAATTCGGTTTCATCTTTTAACCGAAGAATAGGAGTAAAAACATCGATCTTCCCAGACAAATTAAATATAAATCTTCTCAAGAAATTTACCTTGCCCAAGAACTTCTATAAATCCTTCTTGCATGTAGGGGCTTCAACCTTCTTCATGGCTTCAACTCTCTTAGGATCAATCTTTATTTCCTTCTCATGAATAATGAAGCCAAGAAACTTTCCAGCCGATACACCAAAAGCACATTTGAGTGGATTCATCTTTAAACCATACCGGCGCATCCTTTCAAGAGCAATTCTTAAATCAGCTAAATGATGATCTAAACCAGCCGATTTAATGACAATATCATCAATATACACTTCCAAGATGACACCAATCAAATCATGGAAGATTAAATTCATAGCTCTTTGATAAGTAGCACCCGCATTTTTCAAACCGAAAGTCATAACCACCCACTCAAACAAACCGACAAATCCTGGACATCTAAAGGCCGTTTTAGATATATCTTCTTCGGCCATAAATATTTGATTGTAACCGGCGTTACCATCAAGAAAACTAATGACACGATGTCCGGAAGCTTCGTTGATCAACATATCGACTATAGGCATAGGATATTCATCCTTGGGAGTAGCTTTATTAAGATCTCTAAAATCAATGCATACTCTAATTTTCCCCGAATCCTTTTTCTCAACGGACACAATATTAGAGATCCAATCAGCATAACGACAAGACCGAATAAATCCAGCATCAAGTAAACAATTAATTTCAGTTTTAATTCGGTCATAAATAAGGGGATTGAAACGCCTAACCGGTTGTTTATAAGGTCTAAAACCGGCTTTAATTGGTAAATGATGCTCAACAAGATCACGATTCAAACCAGGCATTTCATGATATTCCCAAGCAAAACAATCAACATATTCCTTCAATAAATCAACCAAATCGGCTTTATATTCAGCCGATAAATTTTTGTTTACAAAAGTCGGCCTAGGAATAGTTCCATCACCAATATCTACCTTCTCTAAAGGATCAGCTGATGTAAACTCTTGTCCCAGCTTATCTAGATCACCAGAATCTTCAATGGCTTCACACATATCGTTCGTACGCGCCCGATATTGATCTAGCCTCTGCTGCAGCCATTCTGCGTTGGACCGGTATGACCGGTCGGGGTGTCCGGTCTGACCGGTCGGCCCTGTGCGCCGAACGGGACAGGACCGGTCTGACCGGTCGGCACTGGCGATCTGACCGGTCTCCTCTGGAGTGTCTGTTGTACTCATCTGATTTACATTAATTGATTTAGCCAATTATCCATCTGCTTTAATACAGCAGAAACAAAACCATCCTTAGTGCAACTGATCAAATCATAATCGGACAGGTCAACGCCCGATAAACACTTGACGTTGTCGTGTGCACTAATGGAATCTGAATCGGCTAAAGCAACAAAGGATGAAGTGTCCCCATGGACAATCTCAACCTCATCGCCGATCCACTGAACAAGAAACTGATGCAAGGTAGAAGGAACACACTGATTTGCATGAATCCAATCCCTCCCAAGAATCAAATTGTAGTTACCTTGCACTTCCGCGACGAAGAAAGCTGTAGCAAGCGTCTTACTTCCAATGGTGAGCTCCATGGAAGCAACTCCTTTGGCGCTAAGGGGCTCGCTCCCTCCAACACCACTAACGGTCATGTTCGTCTTGATCAAGTCTTCGTCTTGGCCACTGAGCTTCTTGTACAGCGAGTAGGGCATAAGATTTACAATGGCCCCACCATCTATTAGCATGCGAGTCACCGGCTTCCCGTTGATGTGTCCCTTCATATAAAGAGCCTTCAGATGATTGTCTTTCTTGCTTGGCTTCTGGAACACAGCTTCACGGGGCCTGAACTGAAGATGAGCCAAATCCTCCTCCGGAACCACAAAGTAATCCGAAGATAAGTGCACCACATTTATCTCCATATTGGTGCGCTCCGGAGATGCTTCATAATCCACCAATTCCTCATCTTCTGCTGTCGGAGGAACTGCTGGGGCTTCACCAACAGAAGGAACCAAAACGGGTGGCACCAATTCAGCTATTGCCTCTGCACTGGGCTCGACCGGTCTGATCGGTTGGTCAGAGCGGTCTGACCGGTCCTCCTGACCGGTCTGACCGGTCGGCTGTGGCGGTTCGACCGGTCTGTCTAGCCGGTCAGCTGTCTTAGCTTTCCACACCTTGCTTTGAGGGAACATAGGCCTGTATCTGTTGAATTCCTCATCCCTCATCTTCTCCTTCTCCTATTCCTTCTTTTCCTTGTTGTGGAGGCGCTGCAATTTCCTTTTTTGCGTATGAGTTAAATCCCGAAGGGCACCATCTAGGCTGATGGTACTTATCCGCTGCACCCTTGCTGCTACCGGCCTCATGATCATTGGTCATGATCGGCTTTTGTGAAGGAACATCAACCGATGTATCTATATCCATCGGTTTCTTGCCCATATCCTTTATGGGCACTTTGATTTCACCGATTTGAACCACAAAATCGGCTTTAAGTTTCTCTGAGTCGGCCACAAGCTTCTGCTCCTCCTTCCTCTCCTTGATGCGATATTCGAACTTTGGAACAGGAGCTTGGCCCGGCCTCTGATGAGACCAGTCTGACCGGTCAGTGTGTACCGGTCTGACCAGTGCAACCTGCCGCACTGGACCGGATTGGCGTGGTCCCAATCGGTCATGCACTGGCGCCCTTGTGCTTTCCCCTTGATAATGTGGAGGATAAGGCATCAGGAAACACTGCATCCACATCCCCCCATGCTCCCATGCCAGATTTGTTGCATTTGAAGCCGGTGGCATCCACGCCATGGTAGCATACATCTTCTGAGGAGGATATAACGTGACAACATCACCTCTGCGCCTGCTGGATTCCCTCCTTGGGGATGCTGGATGATCTTGATGTGGTGGTGAACGCGGTCTCTTTTTTAACGGCCGATCATTTTGAACGGCCTTTGTGTACTTGTTCAACAACTGGTTGAAGGTGGGCTTCTGATTAGCAGTTCTTCCCTGCACCTTCACTTCGTTGGTCTTTCAAGTACCCACTTCCGGACGTTTTGGCTTGAAGGTCCGGGGACGGTCACCAGGGCAGTCTGACCGGTTGGAAGAACCGGTCTGACCTGTCGGACCGATCTGACCGGTCAGAGGCACCGGTCTGACCGGTCGTGCCTGATCAGCAGACCGATTTTCTGGTGGAGAGCTCCCTTGCCCCCGAGTCTGGGATTCTTGACAATGATCTTCAGAGTACTCTTGCCATCATCAGTTTTCTCTTTTATAACTTCTCGGGCAAGGATCTTGTCACTTGTGCTCATCGGTCTTGGATCACCGATGACAACATGCTTTCCCTTGGCTCCTTCGGCTTGTTCCGGCCGAATGAGCACCTTTGGATTGTTCAATTCCAGCGTATGAACAGGGAAAGGAGCTTTGTCAATCTGCATCTCAGAAAGTACTAATCGTCCTTCATTAATGGCCGATTGTACCTGTCGATGAAAAACATTACAATCATTAGTAGCATGAGATGTAGAGTTATGCCACTTACAATATGCATGTCGTTTAAGCTCGTCGGGAGATGGACTAGCATGCGATAATTGGATGTTACCATTCTTAAACAATTCATCAAAAATCCGATCACACTTAGAAACATCAAAAGTAAACTTCGGCTCCTCTTGCCGATTCTTTTGAATCGGCTTGAGAGACGGAACCGAACCGGGTTTGGCCTTTGATGGCCAAACAAATTCAGCGGCATATACTTCCTTACTATCATCGTCCGAACCATCCGAATCATGATCAAGAATGTGTGTGTTGGACCGATGAGGCTTGAAAGTATCTTTGGCATTTTTAAGTTTAAATTCTAAACCCATGACTTTGACTTGCAAGAAATTCACGGTATGATATTCAAAGCCCTCAAGTTTCTCTTTCAAATAAGAACGTAAACCATTAAATGCCAAATCCGCCAAATCCTTTTCGGAAATTATCAAACTAAAACACCGATTTTTAATTTCTTTAAATCTTTTGAAATAATCCGAAGAAGATTCATCACGTCCTTGCCTAATCGATGTTAAATCCAACAATTTCGCTTCGGTTTCCCCACTAAAGAAGTGATCATGAAATTTACGCTCCAATTGAGCCCGATTGCGAATAGAATTAGGAGCAAGTGAAGAAAACCAAGAGAAAGCTGTTCCAGTCAAAGATAAAGAAAATAGACGCACACATAAAGCATCAATAAAACCAGCTTCTCCTAACTGCAACACATATTGACTAACGTGTTCCCAAGTTGTACGAGAATCATCACCATTAAATTTAGTAAACTCAGGAATATGCCAACCAGCAGGAAAAAGGAGTAAAATCAAACTCAGCGGGATAAGGTTTTTGATATAAACGTGTAGTACCCATATCCACCCCAAGCTTACTTTTAATCGCATTTTCCAGATCCTCTTTGAACTTAAGAAGATCGGCTTGATAGTGCTGGCTGGTGTAGAACTCAGAAAACCGATGTGCATTAGGATTTCCATGCACCATCATCTGTAAAGAAGTTGGGATCGGTCCTTGATTAAGTCCAGATCCATGTGATCCTCCCGCTACAGCAGTAGTGCGGGACGGAGTATAAAGTGACAATTCATTACTTCGGCTAGGGGCAGCCGAACCTGGAATTGTCTCGAGAGGTGTTGGTGACAGCACTGAGTAACCGGTCTGACTGGTTGGGTAACCGGTCTGACCGATCTGTGGGACCGGTCTGACCGGTGCTGTGTGCACGGTCGATGGTGGTGGGGTTTGGCCTGGGAACGAGTTCGGCGGCATACCATAAAGTGGAGATGTGAACTCAGGGGTAGCCGAACTCGGATCTGATGAGTTAGGATCTGACATAGGTTGTTTACCTTTAAGCGCATCAACATCACTACTCAATTTAACTAAAATGTCACCTATGGCAGCTTGTGCAGCAATAATCTTCTGATCCATTAAAGATGACATCCTATCAAACATATCAGATGGAGAAAGGTTTACATTGGGGATCTCTTCAATCTTATCCTGGTTAAGCTTGAGAGACGGCAGCACGAACTCCTTCACCCTTTTGACGAGGCCACCACGATCCTTCTTGAAGCCCTTCAAGAATTGTGCCTTGACGTGCTCCTCCACAAGAAGGTAGGCCTTGCGTTCCTCCTCGGTGAGCTCCTCCATGGTAGCCGTGATGATGTTCTCTTTGTTGATTTCTAAAGAGCCCATCTTCTTCAGGGAGTAGATCAGATCGGTTTTAAAACCAGATTAATCTATCCCCAGTGGAGTCGCCAAAAAGTGTGTTGACACAGAATCGTGCCAACACACTCGAATGCGCTAGAACGCGTGAACGATCATCAAAACGATCAACACCCGCGAAACCCTGGGCGGACCGGTCTGACCGATTCCGCCGACCGGTCTGACCGGTGCAGGCAGGGGCTCGCTGGAAATCTAGAACAACGAGCTCGGAAGGGACCCCGTCGGAGCTCATGAACCCAGTCAGAACGTCTTCAAACGCCGCCGGGACGAAGGAAGAAAGCAATCTAGGGTTGGAAAAGGCTAAGGTTTGAGAGATAAAAGTAATGCGATTTTTTGTATTGATTCGATTGGGAATAACCTCAATCGGCCTTAGCCTTTATATTTATAGTCCGGGGAAGACGTACCCCTTCACGAGTATGATTACATGAGGACTCTTTACCAAAATCCTAATTCTACTTAGACTGTACAGACCAGACCGGTCTGATCGATCGACCTCAGCAAGTGCCAAATTTGGTTGTCAACAGACGGCCACCTTGAGGAAGCTGCCTAAGGAAGCCGATCCCGTTGGCCACGGCGAGCATCACCTCCCTCCACTACTACCCAAAAAAACATTAACCACGACCTTTTGAAAACACCTTTGAGGCGAGTAGAATTTTTAACCGCCTCGGTTAATACCTAGCATTAATCGAGGCGGTCATTTTTCATTAAAAGAGGCGGTTATTGAAACTACCTCGGTTAAGGTACTCATTTTTAAAATGCCCGCCTTGGTTAATTGATTGACCGAGGCGCCAATCCTATGAAGCCCGTCTCGGAAGATACCTAACGTCCAAACAGGCCCAAAAAGCCTGGTAACAGACTTCAATATATACGGTAAGTTACGGTTTGGCCACCGCTTACTTCCCCTCCACCACTCCTCCCCCGAATTCCCGGCTGCCCACCCCTCTCCTCCCACTCTCTCATGACGCGCGCCGCAGCGCCCTCTCCCCTCCTCCCCGCCGGTCCTCTCTCCTTCCCTCCCCCTCTCCAGCAGTGCGGGTCCGACGGCCGCGCTAGCGGCCAGGAGCAGCGGCCGGGAGCAGTCAGCGGCGGGCCCCTCACGACCGGGAGCAGCGGCTGGGAGCAGTCTGCAGCGGGCCACCTCATCCTCGAAGCCCGGCGGCGGCGCGTCACCTCCTCCTCAGCCTCCTCCAGCGGCGGCGGCGGTGGATGCGGCCGGATCTGGCAGGTGGGCCACCTCCTCCCCGAAGCCCGGTGGCGGCGTGTCGCCTCCTCCCGGCCTCCTCCAGGCTCCCGCGGATCCGTCGGTAGCGGGCCCAGAACTGGCGGCAGCTGAATACTATTCTTGCAAGTTTTGCATGGGTACGATATCATATGTGTCTTCTCATTTCTTGCGTGTTCTCTACAGCTTGAATGAATTTATTAAGTTCTCCAAGGAAGTAAGCTTCCATCCTTCGTACTTTGTACATCCATATCGTATTCATCTCCGAACAGCAAACAAAAATTTTAATGTATTAAAACAATTACTTCAATAATTTATTAAATAAATTGTAAATAAATATATACTTTTATATATGCGTAGATATTGAAAAGGTCAATTTAATATGTACTATTTAAAAATCAAAACCTGATCAATTAATATATAACTAAATCTTGGGAAAAGACTATCATGCATTTGTATAAATATATAAAGGTCAATTATTAATTTTGATAGAACCTGCTAGGGTTTGATTCATGACCTTTCGATGAGAGTGGGGGGTAACTCAATTTGGAGGATCGACGTTATGTTGCCCGACTACAACACCACAAGAGGCTGCGCCTTAGCGATAGTTACACCATCTCTGATTTGTACTGCTTTTGTTGTGCCAAGAACAACCTTGAACCTGCAATCAAATCAAAGAACAAGGGGACAAGCAAACAGCACACCGATCTTGCCCAAAGGATGAATCTGGTACACACAAGTTTGGGGTTCTGAATCAAGTAAATCGGGTGGTCTAATCGACACACGCGATGGTTGGTCAAATAATAAAAATGTTGTATTTTCCGATACATCATTATGGATTGGATTAGTCTTTCTTGTAGCTATTCTGAATTCTCTCATTTCTTCCATTTGTTTAGTATTTAGTAGCCCGATATAAAATAAACAAAAAGAAAGGCCTTTTTTTTCAAAAACAATTCTTTGATACACATTAAAAATAAGGAAGTAGCAGCAGCTAAACTTTCATCTAAACAAAATTCAAGCATTTCCTTGTGGCTGCTACTAGTTTATATAGGTGGAAAGGCAGCCATGAGGGTGTTGAGGTCGAAACCCTAACTTAAAATGGGCCCTTAGTGGGCTGGACAAGATACAAATAACTCGGCCCATGTCTGGAAATCCAAACATCATTTTGGTGATTCCACTTAGCTACAGAGGAATTTCATAATGAGGTTGGATCCATCAGAAAGTAGACTTCAAGACCTTTCCAACAAGTACTCATAAGCCCAAACAACTCTTGGAGTGAAGAGTTAGGGCCATCTCAATCTGGTGCTTCCTTCAGGTCTGAACGCGTGGTCCGAAACGTTGGTCCGAACTACTGGATGTTATCTATGTTCGAATTTGCTGGCAGCACCCACACATTTGATTGGTTCTTCACCTTTGTTTGTAAATATAAATAAACCATCATCATGATTAAGGATCATCCAATTCTGAGAACTATATGTATGGACAGGTATAAACGAATTTACTTGAGAATTAGGCATGTTTCTCGATCTCTAGTTGTGCGACTTTGTTGTCCTTATTGTAACATATGTGTGGTTGTACCAAGGGTAGGGATGTCCACATCAAATTTGGTAAATAAATGGTAAATAAATATATACTTTATATATGTGTAGATATTGGAAAAGTTCAAGTTAACATATACTAACTAAAAAATCCAACCAATTATTGTACCACTAAATCTTGGGAAACAAACTATTATAAATTTGTGTAAATGTAGAAAATGTTAATTATTAGTTTGGTAAATAAATATAGAGAAAAATGCATTGTCGCTTCCTAAACTTATTGTGAGGTGTTATCTAGGTCCCCGAACTCTAAGTCATCGACATCCCTAAACTCTCAATATGCATATTGAAATCCCTGAACTTATCACTGGATGTCATCTGGGTTCCTAAACTCTTAAAATATATATTTTTAGTTTCCAAATTTGTAAAGGTGAACGTGATGAATTTGCAGATCTGATAGTGTATTTTAAGAGTTTAAGGACCTAAATGACATCCTAGGACAAGTTTAATGGATGAAGATGTATTTTGAGAGTTTAGAGACCTAGGTGATACATTATGACATGTCTGAATATCTGAAAATGTATTTTGAGAGTTTAGGGACTTATATGACACCTCTGAACAAGCTTTTTGGGGTCTTTGTTCATTATAAAGACAGATTTTCTGCCGTCTCCGATGGCCCCTGGGGATTCACGAGGTGGTGGAGACCGATGCCGTCTCGCTGGTCGGTGGTAGTCCTAGTAGATGTAGGGGTAGGTTTCTAGCGACGCGGCCGAGGCGGTGGCGACGGCGGCACCACCATGGAATAAGGTCCTCTCGTGCTCTTCCCCGCCTCGACGACGCTCTACTCCGGTGTTGGCGACGAGCGCGTGGAGGAGTCTGTACAGGAGTCTGCGTTGGCATCATCTCAGCGATGAGGTGCTACTCACGGCGCGTTTGGTCAAGGAGGTAGCGACAGCTGTGGGTGTTGTGGCGGCTTGGAGAGTGGATCGCCCTCGACCTTCCCTCGGCGTTTGTCGACGGCGAGTGCTGATCCAAGATCGGAGAGGCTCGGGGTGCACCCCGCCCATGGTGACGGGATTCAACTGCGGCTTGTTTCAAAGCTTCTTAGCGATGGGGCTTCTCCTGATCTGGGTCTCGGCTGCTCTTGGCGCCGGTGATGACCGGTGGCGGAGTTATCCGACGACGATGGAGCGAACGGAGGCCAGGGACTTGCTTGTGTTTCTTGTTTTTCCTAGGGGCTTCTCTGCGTGTTTGTCGGGACAGCTGTCACTGTATCCTACTCTACCGTATCTGTACTCATATGTGTCTTTGTACATTGTCCTTATCCAGTAATACAGATACGTTTCTCAAAAAAAAAAAGACAGATTTGCTTCAGCAAACAAAGACCTGCCATTTTTTTTATGTGCTCAGCTTGCTTTCCAATGCCCACAAGCCATTTGTTTTGCTGAGGTAGTAGCTAATCATCCTTTTAAACCACATGTTTTGCCAGAAAAAAAAAGGAATGGGGGGTTTCTTTTTTGGCAACGTATGTTATGCAAACCATCTTCGTATGCAAACTATGAAAACTCCAATCTGAACCACCGGATCAAGATCCAAGGGGCATAAGGAGGTGGGGGTGGTAATTTTACAATTAACTGCCCGCCCTCCACCGCTATGCATGAGGAGGGGGCTTCTCTGCGTGGTTTGCATAGCATACGTTGCCTTCTTCTTTCGTGTCACGTGTGCCATCAGTAGTCAAAACACATTCAGATATACTGACCAAATCACATGGTATTCCTGGTGTGATAAATGCATGATACTAAATGTTTTTATATAAAATGCAGTAGTGCTTGGGAAATTCTGCTTTTCAAAAGAAAATGTAAAAACTTAATACGTTGGCAGTGTATGACACTCCATTAAAAACTTCAGTCTGATACGGACCTTAGCTCATCTCTCGTTCTGCTAGAAAGGTTCTGTAAGGTGTTCAAGCTTCTTTCAATTCGATCCTCAATACATGCGAGACCCCTCTCAAGTTTCAACACACTGATATGCATGATACGAGCATCAATTTCTGCAAGCTTTGCAAAAGCACGCAGCAACATGTAGTAATCAGCATGCGCAACATACATAAAGCCAACACTTAGTCTCCTCCTCCTATAACGAAGATAACCATCTGATTTCCTCGGTTTCCTAGGTGGCATATAATGAAATCCATGATCTTGCATCTCTGACACGAGGATTTGCATTGGGTCATGACCTGAAGATGAGGAAGTACAACTTGCTTCAACAAATGTTCCATCTCGGTAGCGCTTGTTCACTCCTTTTGTAATTGTAGTTTCTTCAGTACCTTGAGACTGGGATTTTACATGCTCTTTTGGATTGTCATCCTGGAATGCAATATCATACCCATCTAAATATTTCGTAGTTGGGAGCAAACTTTGTGCAACACAACTAGAATGATACTGTCAAAACAACTAATCAGCCACAAAATCAACATGGAGACCCTACCCATAACAAAATATCGAGGTTCAAGATCAAATTTAATCAATGGACTGCATTGACTACTATAGATTTTCTAGAAAAAATTATAATTGCAAGTTTGGCATGATACAACCTGGGATGTGCTGCACGCCTGCACTGTATTTTAAGCCGTTAATACAGTTTACATAGAGAAAGAACTGCCCCAGAGTCTTCAAGTTACACAATATGATATTTTTGGCACCTCATGCGAAAGGAAAATACATGAAAACATTGTCAAGCAAAGTACATACCTCTCTGGCTTTGTACATATCTGAAAAGATCTCTATTAGATGCTCCTTTTCCGTTGAAACTGTAATCCCAGTAAAAATAACTTCCTTGCAGTATTTGAGATAAGATTGGAGGTCACTCAAGTAGTCTGTAAAATTAGAAAACATCAAGTCAGGTGCCCTACCATTAAGAAGTACTCCCACTAGCAACAAAAGTGTCAGCTATCTATACTGACACACAAATTGATGGTAGTACCAAATAATCTTTTCATAATAGCATACTCCCATAATTCTTAATCGATTAAATGAAAATAATTTCTAACAGCCAGTACAACATCTTATTGAATTTGCAAAGTAAAAATCTCATGTTTCTTTAACTGGCAGAAATTTTACAAAAATCTAATACTTCCCATTTCAGTGCTGAAATGAAGTTACTCGACACCATCTATAGAAAAAGGACAAAGCAAAACTGTCTTAATTGAAGCACATGTTAAACTGGTCCAATGTTCTCCATTAGTCTTCCCTCTATGTGTTTGGAAGCATAAGTTGATGATAATTGTACAAAATTAAGGCATTACCAGGAGTGACAATCACGTAGTGTAAGAAACTTGTGCTTTGTTTGTGAAGATTTGAGACACAGAATGATGTACGGTAACCACATGTGCTAGTCTTCGTTTTAGCAAACATTAGCTTTTTCACTTCCAAGCAGGAAGGAGGACCAAGACCTAAGTCCACGAAATAAGCAAACGACCATTTGTACTTGATTTAGTATAGCAAGTTGAACATAGATAAACTAATGTCAGCATAAGCATGACACAAACTAACACGTGTGTACTAGAAGAGAAAGCTAATGCGGACACAAGGCACAGACCAAAAGCCATCCAAACTTACCATGTGAAACAATGATTTTTTCATAGGCATCTGCAATAGCACATAATAGTTCTCTCATGCCAAACTCCTCACTGTTACTGTCATCAAGTTTCTTGAAAGTCGGTGCATTTGCATCAGGATCAGATCTACCTGTGTTTCTTCCTTCCTCACAAATCTTCTGCAAAGACACATAACTTCAGTCTATTTGCAGTTATCAAAGGACTTAAATGGCATAAAGGAACGGAATCTATGCGGAAAACTCACCTCCCATATCCCTTGACTGTTGATGTTATACAGAACTCGTAGAGTCACTACTAGTATAGCCATCACATAAACCCGTGTAGGGACTCTAGCAGGATTACTGGACAACCATAGTTCTGCAGGCGTTGCCCACTCATAAATTCGGCATGCTTGAGGAAGGATTTTATCTACAGGCAGAGACAAGTCCTTCAAGCAACGTTGAGAAATTGCATAGAAGTTAACTGAAGGAAGCCTCAAGCCTACTCTTTGTGCTATGGATCCAGCCGAAGCTTCCAATTGCCATGCTCCAATAACTCGCACCGGCCTGAACAGTTGCCCTGCATCCAAAGGGCAGTCATGCAGTTGCCGCGAGCTCCCAAGGAGCCTGTCTACTTCAGTAAACACTGCCAGATAAGGGATCTTCCCTTCCATTGCCCACTTGTAAATGTCAGTAGGTAGGATGGCTTCACGGGCAATATGACAGGCCAGGAAACAGACTGCTAGTGTTGAGTAAACGGGCAGCAACATCCTCAGTGAGCGCAGAATGGCAAACTCAACCCTTCGCCTGTCTTTTTGTCGTGGAAAGATATCATCCTCCCATTCAGACTTCACCTCGTCAGGTTTATTATTGTTATCTACAAACAAGAGAAAGATTCATGTGAAGTTTGTTCTTCTGTTCTTTCAAATGGCAATACCTCAACAAGGGCGAGCGTAGACGGCTCACCTCCACCACCAGAACGCTTCTCTCTCCCCGCGGCATCGTGTTCCGCGATCACCTGGCGCGCCCACATATCGTCGAACACCTTGGATGCAGCGACCCACCGCACCCAGATGGTGCCGGCGACGCCACACACGAGCGCGCCGACCCGGTGCCGCTGCACCAGCGCCTCCAGCTGCAGCTGCAGGATGACCTGGAGCCCCCTCACGTAGCGCCAGCGCACCCGCGCCGCCAAATCCTCGGGCTCCCTCCACGCCCCGGCGACGGGCGCGAAGTCCCGCGGCTCGCTCTGCTTCACGAAGTCGTCGAACGCGGCGGCGGGCGCGTGGCGGGAGCCTGGCGTGGCGTGAGGGGTCCTCGGGTAGGCGGAGGGGGTGGGGATGCCGAGCTTGCGGCCGGGCTGGGTGTCGACGCGGCGGACGGAGATGTTGCCGGTGGCTTGGAAGTCGTGGGGGTCGGCGACGGTTGCCTGCGTGGTGTGGACGGCAGAGCACATGCGGCACGTGAAGAAGCCATCCTCCGCGTCGTCGGCTGTGTAGTCGTCGCCGATTTTGCAGCCTGGGCACACCAGGTGGATACTTCCGCCGCCGCCGTAGGTGTCGGGGGAGGCGCCGCCCGGGTTGTAGTCCATGCATGGCTCGAAGGTTCGGTGCGGCAATGCCGGGGCACGAGCACACTCCTCCAACCTCCAGGCCTCGCCGCCGTGGGGCCGGGGGGCGGTTGTATTAAAAAGGCTTGAGTTGGGCTGTGCGCTGGGCCAACGGGATGTACAAAAATTTGGTTGCTTCTGATTATAATCGGCTTTTGAATATGGAGGAAAAAGGGCATTTTATACTATATCTCCACTTTGTTCATCCCGTACTATTTCAATTCGAGCAAGTTGTCTTCTCCCTTTCTCCGCATGCAAGTTGTAAGTCCAAATTTGTGATCAGTAAAGAACATTATGCCCTATGTTAAAAAATTGTGTTAGTAGATTTTCATGATTATTTTCATGGGGTATTTTTACTATAAATTTCCAATGTACAGCACCCCATAACATTTGAACTTAAAGTCCAAAACATGTATGGAGAAAAAAAAAGAAACTCTCATTAGGAGATAGATTGCACTAATGAAATAGTTTGATGGAGTAAATAGATCCTTAATTTTTTTTCAACAGTTTGGCAGACAAAGTGTAATATTTGAGACAGTAGGATAAACCTTTTTTTCCTTAATATTAAACTAATGTCTGATTTATATTCTTTTCTTCGTTCAATTTGACATGATCAAGTTCCTTTCCCATTGGGCTAAGGTCTTAAGGATCGGAATTAATTAATGTTCTCCCATCAATTTGACATGTGTATGTGGTGAAGCAAAAAGTAGATACGGATTGTACTATCTGAAGGTGTCACCAAAGGATTAACAAACCGGCAGCGTAAGGCATTTGTTCATTATGAATTTTCAAGACAGTCCATAATGAACAACAAGAATTGAGAGCACAGAAGCCAACATTTCTATAGCAACCAGTACTCATGCATGACAGAAATCCTTCCTCATATCCCAACAATAATCCAGTATAGTTGCTAGCATAGTATGTATAAAAAATTATGTAGTATTATGGAAGTGCTGCTCATACAAAATCTAGCTATACCTACAAAATACTCAATATATTGATGGTTCAATTAATATATCAATTCCCAAATCGACACTCTTTGGTAATTATGGGGGATTTTTCCCCTCTTTGTGCCAAGTAAACACGATTGTTCTATATGCTTTGCATTAGTGAGTGTGAAAATATGAATGAATGGAGTTGGGCATTTGAAGTGTCTACCTCATATAGAGGGGTTGTATGTCCATGTAGATAATTTTACATGGATTACATTTCCATTTGTCTTTAATAATCACGTTACAATCAGCAGCCTAGTTGGTTCCGCACTCTGAAACCAACTAGTTCTTGTACTTTGTTTCTTCTCCTCTTAATGAGAAGCGTGCTCAGGCACGGTGGCGAAAAAACATTTCCATTGGTCTTTGCCCTACTCCTATTACCTGCAGAAATTTCTTATCCATTAATACAAATGTTGAAATTGGAACTGTATATTACTTTCCTACGTCTTTGCTGACTGTTGTCTATGTTTTCGTGGTTAGCTTACTAATTACTAGCAACTATGCCCATGCATCGCTATAAAAAATCATATAAATATATTAATTAGCATATATATATATTATACATCATATGTATTTTAATAACATAATACGTGTTGGTCGATGACTTCAATCTTTTTCAATTTAATCGTCAAGCGTTAATTCTAAATGGTTTGGACCCTTAACTCAACATATGGTCACTTGGATTCCGATTAGGATTCTGATTGACGGACTAAGGAATAATATATTACTTGCTTTAGTAATAGTAAAGGTAAAGATAGAGATTTATGTACAAAAATCTCTAGTAGAAATTTCTTTTCATGCGTGCAACTTTACATTCTTTTGTTCATTATATCCTCTGAACTGTTGAATTAGTTTCTACTCTATGCTCCTTGTGTACGTGATATTTAGGAACTTGACCATTGAAATTTCATAGTTGCAAGTGTATTTCAGAAGATAAATTACATATGGAAAAGATAAGGTTGACTCTACTAGTACCACTTAACTATTATCTAAAGCTATAACTTGCCCTCTAAGTCAATTTAAACCTTAATAATTATGTATATTTCATATGTGTGTGATCCCACTGATTCTCAAATGAGGTGGGTGGGTGGGGGGGGGTTGCTATTCCTCAATCTCTACGATTGGAAATCGTCCAATCACATAGGAGCGCCCCCTCCCCCCTCGGCATTTCCCTGGCGCCTCCTTCGCCACTGCTAATCACTCTCGCCGCTGCGTCGTCTGCCCACTGCCTTCTCCTCGCCTCGCTGCCATCTACCGCCCATCGAATGTCCTGACCCGGCCGGCCGAACCGCCGCCACTGCTAGGCCGTCGTCGCCAGCGACCTCATCTAGGGCCGGTGGCCATTGGAGCCCCAGAACCCAGAACCCTAAGCTCCACCGCCTTGACCACCACCCCGGCTGCCGCTGGCCGCTACCCCACCTCCCACCCTTCGCTGGCGGCCGCTCTACCCATCCCCTAGCTCGCCGGCGGCCACTCCCCCCTCCCCTGGCTCGAGGAAGAAGAGGAACAGGCCTTTGCGATAGCATCGCACGTAGTAACGTGCGCGATGAATGGATTGCAAGTATATTCTAAATTGTGTATATTTTATATGTGTGATCCCACTGTCTCTGGCTCTGAAAATTGCTGATGTTAAAAAAAAAAAGACAAATTTTAGAGATTTCACACTTTTCTTTTCAACATCAGCAGAGCAGAAACCTTGTTGGTTGAGACGGATCTGGGTGGGAGGCTGGGATAGGACTGGGAGCAAGGGGAAAACCCCCTCCTGTACACGAGCGTCACAAGCCGGCGTTACCGGCGGGCAGCAGCAATGTCGTCCTCCAACGACGCTCCCCTGAGCCCTCGGTCCCAGGTACGTCCCCCCTCCCTTCCTCTCTCGATCTCACTCCGAATCTCTCCGGATCCGCGACCTGATCGGGCAGCCTCTCGCGCCGGCAGCTGGCGCTCTGCTGCTTCGAGGAGCTCCTCGACTGCGCGGTGGCGGACGTCGCGTCGGAGTGCCACCGCATCGCGCGCCTCGGCCTGGACCGCAGCGTCGACGCCGAGGAGGAGGAGCTCCGCGTCTGGGCCGCGCGCGCGGCCGCCGGGGCCGAACACCACCACCCCGGCGGCGGCGGGGCCGCAGAGGAGGCCGGGGCCGGGGCCGGGAGCAAGGGCGGGGTCGACGTGTTCGGCCAGACGCACCCCGCCATCGCCGCCGACGTCATCAAGTGCATGAACTGCGGCCGCCCCGTCGTCGCGGGCCGCTTCGCCCCGCACCTCGAGAAGTGCATGGGCAAGGTAAATCAATACCCTCCACTGTTGCCGGTCACTTTGGATCCCCATTACCTGACATCTAGTCCATTTTGCTCCTAGCATTTGTTCCAATTAGTTCTTAGGCCGTCGAACTAAGATTGGGGGCGGAGAGCCGAATTTGGGTTGCTGCTGCTCTTCATGTGGTTGTGCTGATATGAGTGATGACAGTACGTCTACTTCTTTGGTTCCACAATAATGGATATGAGATTAGCAACTAATTTGGGTGAGAACAATTGATATGCTGTTCCATGGGCTTTTGTTGTTGGCAGAACAAAGGCTCTTAAAACCCTTAAAATCACGGGGATGATTGCTGCAGGTGGTCACTGGAATTGCTTTTGGCCTGTGAGCTGAGACATCATTGCCAAAAGGATAAAAAACAGTCAGTTCAGTTTTGCAGCTGTTGCAAAACATAATGGCATGGAGATAAGTAAACTAATAGGTGTACTTGTAAAGCCCTTTTGATATAACCGAAATGGCTGGTTCAAAACCTGAATAGCTAAATTGTTGCATTGGGCTCTTGACTAAACAAAATCGATTTAGTTCAGCCCACTGAACTCTGAATTCTTCCTGTTCATTCTAACTGTATAAACCTAGAGTTGACTTGAGGTCTTGATCTTATTCGTAAGGCCATGCACCTTCTTTCGAGTGTCATGCCAATCAACCAATGTGGCTAAGTAATTAGTTGCTTCTATGGATAGCTGTACTATACTGTTCTTGTGGAAATAGCTATGTTGTGCAAACTGCCATTGAATTAACTGCACAACTAATAGAAAATCATCTACTAGTTGACCTCTACATTTAATTTCAAGCTATTTCAATCAGGCATTTTACCTTTCAAGTAAAAAAAGTAATAATGTGAAATTATTTCTACACTTAAACAGATTAATGACTGGTTGCTCACCTACTTTTGCTTCTCATTTAATTACTGGTCGTACTTTTAATAAGTCCATTTTGCTCCTAGTGTTCATTTAAATTAGTGCTTAGGCCGTCGAACTGAGACTGAAAGAGAAGGGCCGAATTGAATTTTTCATGGAATTAAATGGATTGTGCTGCTTCTGCTCTGTGCCACGTGGTTATGCTGATATGAGTGATTGATATAAGTGATGATAGTATGTCTAGTTTTTTGGTTCCATAATGGATTTGAGATTAGCAATTAATTTGGGTGACAACAGTTGCTTTGCTGTTCCATGGTTTTCGTTGTTGGCAGAACAAAGGCTTTAAACACCTTAAGATTTGTGGGGATGATTGCTGCAGGTGGTCACTGAAATTGCTTTTTGCCTTTGAGACATCATTATCAAAAAGTATAAAAAAGCCAGTCAAAAGAATGGCACAGAGATAAGTGAAATAATAGGTGCACTGGTGAAGCCCTTCGATTAACCTATATGTTAGGTTCAACCCCTAAACTACTAAATTGTTTACATTGGGCCCTTGACTAAACAAAATCGGTTTAGTTCAACCCTCTGAGCTCTGTATTATTGTTCATTCTAACTGTAAACCCGGAGTTGACTCGAGGTCTCGAGCCTATCAGTAAGTTCATCCACCACTTTTCTAGTATTATGCCAATGTGACTAAGTAATTAGTTGCTTCTATGGATAGCTGTAGTATACTGCTATTGTGGAAATGGCTATGTTGTGCAAGCTGCCATTGCATTAACTTCACAACTAATGAAAATTATTTGCTACAAGACTACAAACCATTTAATTTCAATCTATTTAAATTTGACATTTTTACTTTTCAAGTAAAAAAAAGTAATAATTTGAAAATATTTCTACACTTAAACAGGTTAATGATTGGTTGCTCACCTAAATTTTTCATGCAAGACAGTTACAGTCTCCAACTCATACTTTTAGTAAATATATTTCTACTAAAAATTTGCTAAAAAGTAATGGTGTTTCATAATAAAATTATTGATATCATTACCATGTGTTAAATTCAACAAATATATATGTATTGTTAGCCAAAGATAAGGTTTGGCTGCACTAGTTCTAAAGTGACTTCCATTAGGAATGAAGAGAGTGGTATTTAGTCTCTGCAGAATCATCATTACAAACTGTCATTTATGCCATGTAGGACAAATCACTAGCCCCGATGTAAGAAATACTATGGCCACATCATATTTTTTCTAGCAGATCATGGTGAGGTTGTGGCCTCATTTGTAGAATGACATGTTAATAGGGGGTAAAATCCTCTTAAAATATTTTGAAACTCTATTATTGTTCCTAAATTTCTGTAAAGAAAGAGGCAATCCTTCTATACAACTATTTTGAATGCCAATCCTTATCAACCTTCAATCTTAGTTTTCTTGTTTACCATGACCCGAAACTTTGTTAGGCCTACCCTTCCAGGAAGCATTTCTGTCTAACAGATGTTGGTCAGCTGTTAGGCTGTTAGGCTGTTACTGTTAGGTACTCATGCTGAAAATACAACCTTGGCTTTTGAAAGGCATGTGCCTACATCGGCATTGACTGGGTTGCTGACTCCAAAAGTATGGCGAGATGGCACAAGCAATGCTGCAACATAGCAAACTTTCAGTTAGTTTACTTCTTTGGCTGATGGAAGAAACAAAAATAGTTGGAAGGGTTGGATTTAACAAAAAAGTCAATTGGAAAGGAACAGGGATGTCTCTCACTCAAGACAAGAAAAAAAATTGTGATGACCCCACTCCTATTACATTGGCTTCTGAGTAAGCAATTTCTTTTAATTAATAAGTTTTTGTGCTGAAACAAAATTATGGTCATTGTCAGTAATTCATTCATCAATCTGAAGTTTGGGTACCTGATTCAATTTTATTCATGATAATTCAGGCTTCATTATATTTTTTTTCCTGCTGATGCAAATTGATTATGGGTTTTGCTTGATTTTTAGTGCAAATATGTATTATGTCATGACAATGTCTAAAGCAATAGAAGCATATGTTAAATCGCATTAGGCTGATTGAAATCGTGATATTGGAATGGGGTGACACAAATTTATGAAGCATTTGATATGAATTGGCTTGTAGTTTCTTTACATTTCATAGGTAAATTTGCATTCTTCATAGCATGTTGAAGGGTCTAATATGATTTTTCATGGTAATTTTTACCATATTTTTATGTTGGCATGAAAACTTCTAGCATGCTTCAGCTGTAAGGATGAGGTCTTAAAAGAAATCCATACAAAACTTGATATCATCGGCATCTAAAAAAAACTCTCTTAGATCTCAATAATAGGTTTGAGGGATGATGCATTCACTAGCTTTTGAAAGGGGCTCATGGATCAATCCTAACATGCATCTAGTTCTCAACCATTGATGGGAACTTTACCTTTGCTGCCCCATCCGATAAATTCATGGCTCTTATTTTTATTAATTTTTGGAAGCTGTTTATCTTAACTGGGTCCAGTGGCTAGGATAATTCCTTTTCCCTTTCTGTACAATTGGGATGGACTATAACATTCTGCTTTTTTTTTCTATCTGGCCCTTTATGTTTCTGAACTTGATTTAATCTAGTTTGCTAGTTGGAGATAGCTTCATATAGATGCATTATTCTTATTGTGTTTATGATTTTATTTTCGTCATATCATTATGTGTTGTCTCCACCTATTTTCTGGTTGGAACTAGTCTTGCATAAACAAAGCAAACTTAATATCTGTCACTTCAGGAAAAATTACAACATGCCTGTTTGTTGGTATTTCAGGGGCGGAAAGCTCGAGCGAAAATTACAAGAAGCAGTACAGCTGGGCGGACCAGAAGCAGCAATGGCATCACTGCTTCATCCTACTCTCCATACTCCAATGCAGCCAACACTAACAGGGTGAACGTCCCTAATGGCGTGACTGATGGTGGCTGCGGCACTGGTGGAGATCACAGCAGCCATGTGCCATAGGAGCCCTGACTCAAGACTGCACTTGAGCCGTCACCATGGGCTGCATGAAGCAGGTTCTGTTGATAAATGTGGTCTATGAACCGCGAGCACCTCTCCGATAACCGCTAGTCCATGATTGTGAGAAGATAGAATCTCCCTTGGATTAGGCTTGGGTTACCAAGTGTTTGAGAAGATCACCTGATGTCTTGTTGGTCAGTGTTTTTTCATCTTCTGTATAGCTTTGAGGCTTTATTAGTTTTCAGTAGTTACAGTTCATTCAGCCAAGCGCTTGCTATCCCATAGCAGGCTTTTAGGAGAGCTACTTTGTCGCAAAACACTGGGTACCTGCATTCCCCCTGTCCCCTACTGAAAAGAGCAAAGCAGAGGCAGTCTCAAACAAGACCTCTGTATGAGCTCAACTTTTTTTTTCCCCTGGCAACGTCGGTTTGCCTTTGTTGCAGTGCAGGTGCAGCACAAGACGGGATGTCACTGCTGCCCGGACAAACTAGGTTTCTAGGATTCTCAATAGTGTGGTAGATTGGTATTCCATTGCAACATTCTAAACCAAGCCAAATTAACCCCATCGTAGAGGATTCAAAAAATAAAAAGAAGGGACCTCGTTTTGTGGTTTTTCTCTATTCTAAAATGTGCACGTTTAAATTTTGTTTTGGCTGTGTTTAGTTTGCGAAAAAGTTTAGGTTTTAATATTGTAGCACATTTTGTTGTTATTTGACAATTAATGTCTAATCATGAATTAATTAGGCTTAAAAGATTTATTTCGTATGAAATAGTTATATTGTGTAATTAATTATATTTTTTAACTGCATTTAATGCTCCATGCATCTATCTCAAGATTCAACATGGGAAATTTTTTGGAAATTAAACATGGCCTTAAAGTCAATTTACTTGCCTTGGCTCGTTCGAAAAGTTTTGAGTTGGCTCGTTTGGCTTACGAGCCGGGCATTATCCAACATTAGTGTTAAATTTAAATATGATATTAATAAATATATAATGGTTTAAACATGCTAGTTTTTACCCATTTCTAAAGTACGCAACGTTTGCATAAGAAATTTTGATTTGGTCCAATACGCATCTTCGACAGTGGACAAAGCATATATAACTCAAGTACAACAAGGACATAAACACACAACAAAGTCAAGAAAATGCATTGTCGAAAAAAAGTCATATATTAATCTCAAAAAAGAAAAAAAATCAGTCATGAGTTCATGACCCGCGCGCCTGCCCTGCAGTGGCATCTCCGTGTCTAGGTCCCATACATCCTTTTTCAGCTTGCACTGACTGCACACGCGCCTCGTGGTGATGGCGTGGCTAGAGCGTTGTACGGTGTTGCTAGGTCTTCGGCTAGGATGTGAACTCACGTGTTTTGACTACACAAACAGCAAAGGCTGATTAGGAGTGCGGTCACATATTATTTATAACATACAAGGTTTTTTCATAAAACTTTTCAGCAAAAAATGCAACGTATGTGCAAATTTGCTAGTAATATCTAAAATTATACCTTATGATGGTATTTACAAAAAATAAATAACACAAGTTAATAAATTAGGATCCCATAGATATTTGGAGACTAAAAGTAGACTAATTAGCACTGTAGTGCGACCGTTGTAGGCACCGGGAGAAGCCGGGCATAGATTTCACACATGGCATCTGGGCCCTCACTTTGCACAAAGAGTAAATTGTACCTGAGGTCCCTAAACTTGTAGCGAAGTTCCGCTTAGGTCCTCAAACTCTCAAATCATCCATCTGGGTCCCTAAAGTATATTAAGTGTTTCAGGGGGTCCCAAACGCGCCACGCGTGCATCCGAAGCCGATGTGGCATGTCATGTGGGTGAATATTTACAAAAAACCCCTAAATTTCTTTATCTTCTCATATTTGGTCCTTTCTCTCTCTCTCCCTCACCAATCTCTCTCTCTCTCTCTCTCCGCATCTCCCGGCGCCACCATCCCCTCCCACCGCCGTGCTGCCTTCTGCCCCTGCTGCAGCCCCGCAGGCCGTCGCCGCGGCTCGCCCACGGTCGCATCCCGCGCTGGCTGCCATCGCCGCCGCACTTCGCCCACACTGGCCGTCGCCGCGCCTCGCCCACGGCCGCATCACGCGCCCCCTCCGAGACCCACCATCAAGTAGGGAGAGCCGGCCGAGGAGGCAGAGCAGCTGGGGTGTGTGGACGCCATGGCGCGCCACCCTCCTCCGCACCGCCCACCCACCGCATCGGCGGCCGTGCACGCTCGCCATGCCCACCCGCCACAGCCGCGGCCCTGCTGCGAGAGGGGAAAGGGGCGGGGAAGAGAGGCGCCGCCATCGCACGCGGTCCCGTGCGCCACTGTGGCAAGGGAGGGGGCGGCGAGGGCCGAGAGAGGGAGGGGGGGCGAGCGCCTCCGTCCGCTGTCCGCGCCGGCAAGGGCCGAGCTCGAGGCAGCTGGAGGTATGGAGGGAGGGAGGCGGCGCCATGGCAACCGCGCGCGCCCGTTGCAGCCGCAGGCCTGCGCGCTCCGGCGTGCCCGCTGCGACGCTGTGCCCCGCGCCCTGCTATGCCGCGGCGAGAGGGGAAAGGGGCAAGGGAAGGGAGGAGCCGGGGCACCGAGCGAGCGCGGAGGTGGAGCGCGGTGGCGGGGCGCGAGCGAGTGCGGAGGCGGAGCGGCGTGGTGGGGAGGGGCAGGGACGAGCGGCGTGTGGGGAAAAGAGAGCCGCACGGTGGCGGCCACCTCCGATGGGTGAGCTACGCGTGGCTCGCGGCTGCCGGCCGGGAGTGGTGGTGCCGGTGTAGAAGAGGGCGGAGAGGAGCTCGTTTGCTGCCGATGTTAGGAGGGGCAGGGACGGGCGGGCGCGTGGGGGAGAGAGAGCGGCGCGACGGCGGGCAGTTCCGGTGGATGAGCTGGTGAGAGATGTGTGAGAGAGAGAGGGGAAGAGAGGGAGAAAGGACAAAATATGAGAAGATAAATAAATTTAAGATTTTTTTTGCAAATGTTCGCCACCGTGGCACCACGTGGCATGTCACGTCGGCTTCGGATGCACGGGACGGTTTTGGGACCCCTCGTGAAACACTTAATGTACTTTAGGGATCCTGATAGACAATCTGAAAGTTTGGGGACCTAAGCGGAACTTCGCTATAAGTTTGGGGACCTGGGGTGCAATTTACTCTTGTATAAAAAACCACTAGGACACAAACAGAGAGAAGCAACATGATGCCAGCGAGTTGTAGACCACCGTGTTGAGGGGGCACATCTGCATGGACGCAGTTGAGAAGATCCCGCCTAACCGCCTCCGTGTTTAGGGGGGATAGGCGACCATTGCACAGGCGGCAGCACCAGGCGCGTGGGGAGGGGGGGGGGACACCAGAGTTCTAAGACGGTGGACCCACAGAGTACGATGAGCGGATCCGGTCAGCCATGATCCAGCCTAATGCCCTAATCCGCACCAACGACCACGTCGTGCAAGGGCGGAGCTTCATTATGGGCACAGAGGACCTTTCTTTGAGAAAACAATAAACCTCATTGCGCAGGAACTAAGAAATTAAAGCATCAAGTTTTAGTGTGTACTAGTTGAATGCCCGTGCGTTACTACGGGAGTCAATCTTTTTAACGCGGAAAGAGAGTATACAGGAACAAATCATGATGCAAATCAAATAACCAACTGGATACCAATACTCTGAGCTAAAATTCAATTATAAAAAGATGCAAATCCCGTAGGAAAGTTGCAGACTTGCAGTAATATGCAACATTTTGTTCAGACATATGAGCTTGCCGTAATCAGCAATATCTTTTGTGGATTTCATTCATGATATTATCCCAGGTCAATTTAGAACACAATAAAAATCTTTACAACTTTTTGATACACTATTTGGTAGCAATTGAAGAATTTACAGAACTGATAGTAGCATGCAAGGACATTGCAGTCAGGACCTGCACATTACAGAATGATGATGGAGGTGGATTCTCATCTATAGCGTTAGGACCTCCTTATACACAATATTCTTTGTGTATGTACCGTTTCTCATTGGTGTCTTTTTCTTCTGGTTATCCAACATTTTTTTCCTCTCCTTCACACTTGGTTTTCTCTTGTCCTTCTTCTGGGATTTCTTCTTATCCTTGTTTTCATCTTCCTTGTCGCCTTCGTCAGCATTAGGTGGGAGTGTGAGGATCTTAATGTTTGACCTGGCGGTTGCTCTAGATAGCGCAACGTACAACTGACCATGTGCGAACACGGGTTCGGGCAAGTACACCCCCACGTTGGGAATAGTTTGCCCTTGTGCCTTGTTAACTGTCATGGCAAAGCTGAGCCTAATAGGGAATTGCTTTCTCTTGAACTGGAACGGGAACATCTCATCATCTGATGGGCATAAGGGTATCCGAGGAAGGAAAACCCGCTTTCCAGCATGCTGACCCAATACAATTTCAGCGTTGATTGAGTTTTTTTGCGAATCCTCGTACCATCAGTCTCGTTCCGTTGCAGAGTCCATTCGCAGGGTCGATATTTCTAAGCAATATGATTGGGCAGCCGATCTTAAGCTTTAGCATGTGTGGAGGTAAACCATTTGGGGTCAAGGTGTTAAAAAACTCCGAGGGGTAATAGTTATGTGGATCATCAATTGCAGAGTCGAAGCTATGATAAACCATCTCGTCCCCTTGAAAACTACTGATCATCTTCATATTAATCATATCCACCCGCTCATTTTGTGTTGACAAAATCGCCCTCGAAGTGATGTAGTCATTGCTTGCCATGTTCTCATTCAGCTTTGGGAATATGCATTCAATCAATCTATCAAGATCCTTACCATCTCCAGTATAAGGCACACATATATCGTCCGGGAGACGGACATCTCCATCACCGTTTACCTCCTCTGTTCCACCACCGATGCGCAAGAGATAATCTGCAAACCATGGGTCGCACTGTGCCCGCATGTTGCGCACCAACTTTAGATGCCGCATCCAATCCCAAAGGTACGACCTCCGCAGCAAAGCATCGACTATTTGAAACCTCGACCCCTTCCGGACAACAGGGAGGACCTGCCTGAAATCTCCACCAAAAACAACAGTCTTCCCACCAAATGGCAGCTCCGGCCGATCCATTATATCTCTCAAGCTTTTGTCAAGAGCCTCCACCGCTTGCCTCTTTGTCATTGTAGCCTCATCCCAAATTATAAGAGATGTTCCCCGCAGCAGCTTTGCAGTACCACTTTGTTTTGTGAAGCTACATAATCCACCATCCTCAATAGTAAGTGGTATTTTGAAGCGTGAGTGGGCGGTTCTTCCACCGGGCATGATGGAGCCGGCAACACCAGATGTAGCATTCGCCACAGCAAGCTTGTTCTCACTACGTACTCTAGCGAGCAGGGCCCTGTAAAGAAAATTCTTCCCAGTTCCACTAGGTCCATGCACAAAGAACAAACTGCCTTCATCCGTGTCAATCGCGGCCATGATCTCATCATATGCAGCCCTCTGCTCACTATTCAAGGACTCGGACAATGCCACATCATCCGCACGGGGAGATATGATTGCCTCCTCAAAGATCTCACATGGGATACCGCTTGCTGTGTCATAGGTGTCGTCGATATCGGGTAGTGGGAATAACTTTATGTCCTTCCCCATCGATTGCAACATATTTCTAAGGTCAATAAGCACCATTTGTTCCACGGCCGTGGGGGAAGGACTGTTGCATCGGTAGTCCCCTGACATTGCATCTAGATGTTTCTGCCATAGCCCGAACACATCACTTAGCTCGCAGAATACCAAAATCGTTGCAAATAGCCTTCGCAATGAGGACGGCATCTGGTACATTGTGGCTTCTGTAAGGCAATCATCAAGTGTGGTGTCTTCTTCGATCAAACCCCTTTTTTCTGCGGCCTCTCGAAATGTCAGCTGCAACACACCGTCTACCGTCCTCAAATGCTGATATGAGGTAGCACCGGTGACGTGGTTTAAGAGAACACGAAGAGAGTAGCGTTCACCTTCAGTCGAATGAGCCGAGACAATTCTACCAACTTAGCCACGGTTTTTATATTTTCTCCCCTGCCAGAACTTTCCATTAGATTGTCAAGTAAAATGCTCTGGGAAGTCACGGTACAGGATTCCACGAGCTTTCTCGTGTAACATATTTGCCTCGAGGTACGCCGTCAGCATTGACTGTTCGACCCCTGGACGGTTAACCACATCTTTGATCTTCTGGCGTTGATGGAATGAGACCATGTGCATGTCAGGAAGATGAAGCTGCAGCTGCTTCACGAGCGGATGGACCTTACTCAAGTCAAATCCGTATATCCTCCACAGCGCCTCTGGAGGTGTAACCCACCTGGCGTCTTTGTATTGCTTGATCTCGTCGATGTTTCCCTTTTCGTCCTCCTTGTCAGATTCTCTCACAGCCACGGACGCTTGGTCACGCCCCTTGTATATGTATTTGAACAAATATTTTATAGACTTAATGCTCCCGCATGCCTCAACATTGATGTGGTAGTTGAACAACCGCAGTAGGTAAGGGTTGTAAGGGACGACCCATTGATTGTCCAGCTCATGGCCCCGGATTTTTTCCTTACGCCCATCATCACTTCGCCTATAAACGGGATAAGAATTCTTGCCTTGCGAGGTGGCCTCACAGAAAGGGCGCGGGTAGTAGTTCTTGCATGAACCACGACCCTTCGTGCATGGGCAATTCATATTTAGCAAACCGCACGACC
This sequence comes from Panicum virgatum, assembly GCF_016808335.1. Lineage (NCBI taxonomy): Eukaryota > Viridiplantae > Streptophyta > Magnoliopsida > Poales > Poaceae > Panicum > Panicum virgatum. The sequence continues at coordinate 33,164,592 of NC_053138.1, read as the reverse complement.
CATGCATCATATGCTTGGTGACCATCTTGTACAGCTCCGGGTACTTCTTCTTATTCGGTAGCTCAGCTGATATAAGAAGGTCATACTGCTCGGGACACATGAGTTTGAACTTGTTGCGCATTATAAGCAACCAATGGGCATGCGGCAATCCCCTCTTCTGGAATTCAATGACATATACATAGGTCTGGACCTCTCCAAGGATGTGATCTTCGAGCAAACTTTTCTTCAACTCCTCAAGTTTTGCCCTGAAGACCCGGGCAACGAGATCTGGACGATCCTGTGGTGTCTGGCCCGGGTAAAGTGAACTCCTAATCTCATCCCAATCAGGATTGCAGGTCATCGTGAGAAATATATCAGGTCTACCATACTTTCGCACCAATGCCATAGCATCCATGTACCGCCGCCTCATATCCCGAGGCCCTCCGATGAATGACGTACCCAGCACAGTACTCTTGCCAACTGCATCTGCTCGACCCTCGCCAGCATGAAGACTGTCAACAAGACCTTGGTATAGATCAGCCTTTATCTGATCCTGGTTATTATGGAAGTAATCTAAACGAGAGCTCTCGATCTTGACGTATGTGTCCACAGCAAACTGCTGAAAAAGACGCTTGCCATGCAATATTGGGTTAAATATTCCTGGCCACATCTAAAACTTGTAGCAGTAGTAATCACGCACAGACACACATAAATTTCTGGCAGAATCTGCACATACAAGAATATTATATTAGTGACCATGATTGCACGTCCTATGAGATACACTGCATGAGTTATGTCAAAAAAAATTACCTAGATCATCATCACCATTACCCTGCCCACGTTGTCTGCGTATCTCATGAGCGTCATTCACTTCTTCCATAGTAACACCTGCCTTTGGAATCATGAAGTGCCACCCCAGTTCACCTCTTGGAAAAACAGAGGGTACGAGAGTGCGTCGTAGCACCCATGATATGACCGGATGCCATGTATAGACCTATTCTTCCCTTGCAGGAGAACACTATGCTCAAATTGACCTCGATGCTCGCTCCCTTCTACCCATACAGCAGCCACTTCGGATGTGAGCGGTGTGTTATATGTTCTCTGGTCTAACCGCTGATCAAGGTTCAATTCCATGTGATAGTCATCAAGATTTTCATTCTGCCCGAAACTCCTGAGATGTTCAGAGTACGGAATGCCACTCATGATGTCGACCAACTTCCGAATCACCTCCTTGTCCATCTCTATGCACTTCTGCCGGCACTTCTGGAAACGATACTCAAGGCTCGGGTCGTCATCATAGAAGTAAAGTTCCAGGTGTCTAGGTTCCTTACCATCTTCTTTACCAAACGACCTAACGTTATGGTAAATTTGGCCATGCGCATGAAATGTGTATACCCCAGCAGTCCTCATATTGGTGGTGATATGATCAAGCTGACAATACAGTGAAGTGAATGAGAAATGCCCATTGAAAAATCTGATATTCGCACGAAAGTGCCTAGCATCAGCATCTGAACTTGACCACAGCCTCATGAGCTCGGGTGGTGTATCAGGTGTGGATAGCTTAATCTTCCCACTACGGCAGCAGAATCCGGGGGGCTCGAACTCAAACTTCTTCGGGTTGCATTCTGGGCAGTTCTCAACAGGCTCCAACATATGGGTATCCTCAGGCATATTGGCATACACTGCATCGTACGGATCTGATACATCATCCGCATCATTGAGTAGGACTTCCTCTTCAGTGTCGTCATCTAAAGTGAAGTATTTAAGCAGTAATGTGTTAGACATATTTAGCGATGCTATTAAAGCATCTTGGAATTTGTCTTCATACCGAAATATAAGTATCTTGTCCTGCAAAGCGGTATCCTTCAAACTCCTCGTCGTCCTCCTCGAATATCACGTCCTCATCGCAATCATCCTCGGCGCAATCATCCTCGGCTATGAATTAGGCACACGGGTTAATGAAATGGATGTTGTCATGTGCGAAAGAAATAATAATTTTAATCTAAGAAAATAAAGAAATTACCATCATCTATACAATTGTACATGTTGGATCCCCCATATATTTTGGTTGGCTTTGACCAAGACTATCTATAAAACATATAACACGATTTTTGTTAAGATAGGTTTTAAGTTATAATAGATGTATGAGGATGAAAATGTAGTAATTGTAACTACCTTCCATAGTATCAGTCGATTGAGTCGGGGTTTGCGGTATACCGACTTCATCCTCATTATCTTCATAAATGCTTTGATCTCCATATACTGTTCGACAAGATTTTCTTGCCATGTTTGACGCAAAATGTTGATTCCGATGTATTAATAATGAATGTCTTTCTCCGTGTGTAACATGATGCCTATGATTTAAGCGGCCAGCAAGCATTTCTGGGGCCTCAAGATCAGGTGATTGTTCTTCACGTGATGGTGGTACGTAGAATGGCGTCCAGTCAAATTGGGGTATAGTCACATCGGCTGCACTTACTTTTGCACCATCCTTAGCTGGATCCAAAAGTTCAGGGACATAATGTGGATTCTCCATGGCGATGGAGTGAGGGTGCCGTATATTATTTCTCAACTTTGTTTTTGCTCATTTGCACACTCTCTTCCCCTCCAACCATGCCATATTATTGCGCTCAATTCTAGCTTTCCTTTGCTCTGGAGTCAAGTTTTTGTACCACTCCCTACTGTACATGCTCTTTGACTTTTTTGTCATTTTATGGGATACAAAATCAAGGTTGCTTATGGTCTTGTTAGAGACTTCAGGAGACACCCCAGCTGCACACTTGTCACCTAGCTTTGGAGATTGGAAGGATTGGTCCTGAGTGGCGACATCGCAGGGTTGATATTCATTTTTTATTTGGAGGCGGTCATTACTTTTATTAGGATCAACATTTTCATCGTTCAATGCACCGGCCTCCTCTACAAATAGTTTGTACAAATATAAGAACAAAAGGTAGTAAAAATCAAACTAAAACTGCACTGTCAAATGCAATTTCAGAAACTCTAATTGGCATCATATTCTTTTCATGATATTATGAGGACCACACAAGCACAAAACCAAAGTAGATATACATGAGTAAATGGTACGAAGTATTAAAAGATCCAACTAATTTGTAACAATCCTGAAATATTGATACATCCAGATTACATGTAATATATTTGTGTAACACCGCAAAAACCAAATGCATGCAGCACCTCTCTTTTTTTTGACGCACTTCACGTTTCCTCAGATTTCTTGCATTCTTCTCTTCCTGAGACATTGTTGCATATCTTGTTCTTTCCCTTTCCCTCTTTCGTTGCTCAGTACTATTGTTTGCTATCTGTAACCTGGATTCACCTTCAGCCCCTGCGGTTTTAAATAGCAGAACATATATGTAGTTAGTGCATCTATATTTTTAACTAAAGTAACACCTTCTGTCATGTGTATTCATTAGTTACCTCCATTAGTGCAGTTTGTCAAATCGCTAAATGGAGCACGATCTTGAGAACCGTTTATTTCCATGGGACTCTGATATTCTGTAAACCACACATAAACAAAAACCAAATTTAGTCTTACTAGAAAGGCCGCGCAGCCTTGCTGCGCGTGACCTGATTTTTTTTCCTTTTATTTGTATTATATGAAACTTTGTTTGATGCATGTGACAGCTGTGGTTGTATAGTTCATAAGAAGCCTCTACCAGACTAGTGGTTCTGTGCAATGCAGGCTGCAGACTGCTTTGTTGAGGGCGTCAGCGCATTGGGCTACCTGATGATCTGATCTGCATTGTTTTGCATCCAAAATCATGTAACCTGTTCAGCCTATCTCTGATTGGTCACTTTGGCACTTGGTGAACATTTCAGCATTTCGCTCTGTGCATGACTTCCATCTTCATCCATGTTTGAAGGGAGAAGTTAAGCCATCATTCTCTAATTCTCAACCAAAAAAGAGGAGTAAGACAGCAATGCGCTATCTTCTGTTTCTGGGAATGACAAGAGTGACTATGAGACTGTCGATATGAAGTTACATAATGTTTGCAGATATAGAATATGATGCGCCAACAACAGTATTAAATAAAAGTTAACATACCTGAATTTACCATATCACTTTAGGATCAGAAAATGGATTTTTACATAATCTTGTTCTTTTTTCTTTTTTCGACAACATCAATAACAACAAATTACATAGGCACAACACAACCGAGCTGAATCTATTTCAAAAAAAAGGGGGGAATAGAAGTGCTACTGTTCTTGGGAGAGAAAAAGGGAACCCTGAAATCTGAACTGTCATTGTGCTCACCAGAGCTGAAGTAGCATCTGCGTGCGTATCCTTAAGATAAAGGATGGCGACGTATGATCTGAACTCACATGGCTCTGAATCATATACTTGGAAAAAAAAGTCACGAACATTTGAACACATCTATTGGTGTTTGGTTCTAGAACTCATTTGGGGGGCTCAAAATCATCGTCAACATCATAAGCGGGGTTGCATAAGCATCTGAACAGCCTTCAGATTCCCTGCACCGCAAATGTACTGATTTCTTACTGAAGATTTCAATTCATAAATCATTGATATGAAACAAATATGCGTGGTGATTGAACAATTGCCTGAGTAAATGCAGGAGTTCGATATGGCACCGTCCGAGCTATGTCATCATCTGAACTGTCATCTGAACTGCTGTCATCATCAAGAACTGTTCGTTTTGATGGCCCTGACGGCCCTGGCCCTGGCCCAGGTAATGCCTCCTTGTCCCTCTATTCATGTTCCATTTGATCAAATATTGAATTTTGTAAATGTCAGTTTCACTGGTTAAACTCTAGATGCAGCGGTGCAGCACATCGCGATATAAATAGTTTACCTGAAATTTTTCAAGGCCGTTGCTCGGGCCTTCAGATCCTCTTTATTGACATTGTTTTCGTAAAGCACCTAAATAAAAACCCCATGAAATAAAATAAGCTCGATGTGCAGATAGTTTCAACAGATGAATCTGGAATAGAAAACTACTCATAATGCAAGATGACCAATGTAGTCCTCGAACAGCTCGCTCCTGAAAAGGAGGGTGAAAACAACAGTGCCATCCAGTATGTTGTCCCTGAAATATTTGACAACCGAGATTGATCCATTGTATATGACCATTCTAGAGACATTAGCTCAATTTACTCGACTCTCGGAGTTCTAAAGTTCCAATTGCTGCTGTTTTATACCATCCTCTCATTTTTCATTTTTCTTTATGGAAAATATCAAATGTCAAGTTGGTACCTAGTAGTAGTACCTACCTGGATATGCTGTTCTTGCCATAGCCGTCATAGGCCTTCCTCTGCAGAGGGTCACTCAGAACCTGGTAGGCCTCTCCAAGAGCCTGGGAACCATCATCGAGACTTCGAGAGGGGAACCATCATCGAGAGGGGAACCATCAGCTTGTCAGCACACTACACATTCACTCCGCTAAATCAAGTCGTTGTCCAGCAAGAACATGGACTGAATCAAGCTGCAGTGAGGACTTGGAACTTCTCGGCCGCCTGCGGGTCGTTGGGATTCTTGTCTGGAATTCTGGATGCACCTGCCTCGCCTGAACATAGAAACAGAATCTAAACACATAAGAAAATTTCCCAAACAAGCAGGAACCAAAAGGCATTTGCTGTTTCTGATGGGAGAAGCTGAGCAGCAGCAGCATCAGACGAGCAAGATAAGACGGTTGGAAAGGATTAAGTGGGGACCTTGATGTAGTAGGCCTTGCAGATCTCGTCGTCAGATGCGGCGGGACAGACGCCGAGCACGTCGTAGTACTCCGTCTCCTTCGTCATCGCCGCCGACGCCGGCGCTGCTCGCTAGCCAAGAACACCTACTACTCCGTTAGCAAGAAGCAGGAGGCCGGCAGCAGGGAATGGATAGAGGAGCGCGGAAAGGAAGGAGGTGAGCTGCGCCAGATGGAAGGGAGGAAGAAAAGGCGCATCACTCATTCATGGCGCAGCGCAGGAAGGAGGGAGCCCATCCCCCACAGGCCCATCTTTCCAGTGATGCGCACGCTGCAGCAGCAGAGCTGGGCAGAGGGCAGCGGAGCGGGGGCGAAGGCTGCGCGCGGCGCCGTGCTGCCCTGTGCCTCTCCCTTCGTTCCGTCCCTCCCCACACACACTCTCTCTCTCCCTCCCTCTCTCTCCTGCGCCGGTCGGATCCGGGGGGAGCAAGCCGAGAGCAGGCAACAGGAGCTCGGGCTGGCGGCGGGCGAGGCCCCGCGGCGCGCGGGCGGCGGCGGCCGGCTCGTGGGGGCGCTCCCCATTCCCCTGCGCTCTCCTGGCGGCGGAGCCGAGGACAGCCGGCGGCGTGCGAGGCCGGCTGCGGAGGGCGGCTGCGAGCTGCAGGCGCCCGCGGGGCGTGCGGCGGAGGCCGGCGGGAGGCGGCGGCCGGCGCATGCAGGGGTGGCCTCGGCCAGCGGCCGTGAGGAGCGGGCCGCGGAGAGGAGGGGCTCGCTCAGCCGCTGGCCGTTGGTCGCCGGATCGACGGCCACGATTTTTTTGATGACGTGGCACGATGTGGTGCCACCTTTTGGTGCGTGAATCGTAGTAAGAGATACGATAGTAAATACAAGTAGAAATACATGAATGATATCCAAACTGAAACAAAGGCCTATAGCACAACACACCCTAAATTTGGAGGTTAAATTGCTGCAAGGGGCTTATGATCGGCATCATGAGATTCCCCACGAATTAGCATGCAACCAAAACATAGTGCAAGGCAAAGAAGTCATTTTATTGCTGAACAGAAATTCAAAGCAGTAAAATCGATGAAGCGCGCATAAGATGGAAGCAGGGATGAACTTAATCCGCTGGAAGTCAAAAGAAGCCATTATATTGATAACACAACCATAGTAACAGAACATATACACAGTTCATGCATATGAGCCATTTATTACTATCATACTACAGAATTGGTAATCAGCAAAAAGGAAACGAACAAAAGCTTGTTATGCAGCACCTTTTTTTCTGACGCGCTTCACGTTTCCTCAGATTTCTTGCATTTTTCTCTTCCTGAGACATCGCTGCATACCTTGCTCTTTCCCTTTCCCGCTTACATTGTTTATTATTATGGCTTGCTGACGATGAATTGGGTACACTCTCAGCCCCTACGTTATAAATAACACAACCTATATACTCAGTGCATCTGTTTTTCTAATGCAATCAATCTATAATATCATTTTATTACGAATATGTAAAGTTTAACCTAATCACTAACCTGGAACATCTTGTGAGTCCGCATTGGTCAATACGGAATCTCCATAGGCAGCACAATCTCGAGAAAGCACTGCAACAAAGTTTGATTAGCGTGTAGTGTGATATCTAATAAATGCAACATCACCTACTGTTTACCTGTCGGCGTCGATGCAATACCCTCATGTCGGGGAGTTCCCCATACGTAGGAGTCATTAGTATGCAACCAATCACTATTCTCATCAAGATCAAGTCCAGCTGGTTGTCCAGTCATGTCACTCTTGTTTTGATACCTATAAAAATCGTGGTCACCATGATGGTTTGGGAAGAAAGAGGAACTGCTACACAAAAAATGGTCATGCTGTGCAAGAGCATCTTGAGGAAATGGACTACTCTTTACTAATTTTCCAATTGCATGTCTTACTGCTCATTTCAGTTTTTCTGTTATCCTGATGGGTTTTTCATACATCAAGTTTGATAGGTATTTCGGCGTACGCGGCAATAACACATACAAAACCATGGCCTCAGAGTGAAATCATGAGAGCCATCAAGAGGCAGCAGACCAGAAGGCCAGAACTCTAAAAACAACTCAAAATTAATATTCCTTCCATGCCAATAACACATTTTTGTTATGTTGTAGTTGCAGGTCTAAATAACCATGCACACAGGTTACACCATCAGAAAATAACTATCATGACCTCAGTTCTCCTTGCTGCATTACTGGTGGGCAGTACAACATTGACACAGCTCACTTTTTACCCCATAACTTCCAAATGATTCATATTAGTGGAAAACATTATCATACTCTTTTTAAAGCAATACAGGTCGAGTATAACTGCTCACTGTGAAAAACAACAACAACAACAACAACATAGCATTTTTTCCCAAGCAAGTTGGGGTAGGCTAGAGATGAAACCCGAAAGAAATAAGTTCAAGATTCAGGCACATTGATAGCTAGTCTCCAAGCGCTTCTATCCAAAGCTATCTCTTTAGAGATATTCCAATCCTTAAGGTCTCTCTTAACCGACTCATCCCACGTCAGTTTAGATCTACCTCTACCCCTCTTTACATTATCGACCCGCTCAAGAACCCCATTACGCACCGGCGCCTCAGGAGACCTTCGTTGGACATGTCCAAACCATCTCAGCCGATGCTGGGTAAGTTTCTCCTCAATTGGTGCCACCCCGACCCTATCCCGAATAACTTCGATCCGGACTCTATCCCTCCTTGTGTGCCTGCAAAACCACCGCAACATCCGCATCTCTGCTACACTCAGTTGCTGGACATGTCGTCTTTTTGTAGGCCAACATTCAGCACCGTATAACAGCGCCGGACGAATTGCTGTCATATAGAATTTGCCTTTTAGCTTTTGTGGCACCCTCTTGTCACAAAGGATGCCAGAAGCTTGCCGTCATTTCAACTAGCCAGCTGAAATTCTATGTCTAACATCTTAATCAATGTCGCAATCCTTTTGTAGCACCGATCCTAAATACCGAAAAGTATCCTTCTGGACCACCACTTGCCCATCTAGACTAATGTCTCCCCCCTCATGCCTAGTCGCGCTGAAATCGCACATCATGTATTCGGTCTTGGTCCTACTAAGTCTGAACCCTTTCGACTCTAACGTGCGTCTCCACAGCTCTAACTTCCTATTAACCCCTGCCCTACTCTCGTCAACTAGCACCACATCATCAGCAAAGAGCATACACCAAGGGATCTCATCTTGTATATCCCTTGTGACCTCATCCATCACTAAAGCAAATAAATAAGGGCTCAATGCTGACCCCTAGTGTAGGCCTATGTTAATAGGAAAGTCAGTGGTGTTGCCATCACATGTCCGGACAAACGTCGTCGCATCCTTGTACATATCCTTAATGAGGGTAATGTACTTGGTTGGGACTTTGTGCTTCTCCAAAGCTCACCACATGACATTTCTCGGTACTTTGTCATATGCCTTCTCAAGGTCAATGAAGACCATGTGCAAGTCCTTCTTCTGCTCCCTATGGGAATATCAATGGGAATATCATCAGGGCCCATCGCTTTACCTCCCTTCATCCTCTTCAAAGCCTCCCCGATCTCTACCTCCTGAATTCTCCTCACAAAACGTCTGTTGGTATCGTCAAAAGAGTCATCTAACTCAAGGGTAGGGCTCTCACTCTTCCCATTAAACAACTTGTCGAAGTACTCTCTCCATCTATCCATGATCTCCTCATCCTTCACTAGCAGTCGATCTGTCCCATCCTTAATGCATTTGATTTGGTTGATGTCCCTTGTCTTCCGCTCGCGGATCCTAGCCATCCTATAAATGTCCTTCTCCCCTTCTTTCGTGCCTAGCCGCTGATACAGGTCATCATACGCCTTATCCTTTGCTACACTCACAGCTCGCTTTGCAACCCTCTTCGCTAATTTATAGCCCTCGATGTTGGCTGCACTCTTGTCAAGGTGGAGGCGCTTGAAACACTCCTTCTTCTCCTTAATAGCCCTTTGCACCTCATTGTTGCACCACCAGGTGTCTTTCCCCTCCTATTTGCCTCCCCTACTCACACTCACTGTGAAATGTGTTACCAAAATTTAAGCCTATGGGGATGATAACAGGTGCAGAACTGTGGGGTACTGAATACAGGTTGCACACCAGAAAACATCCAGAATGAATTATTTGTTTGTTTTATAGCAACAATGCTGGCCATCATGGACTACTCAATTTCATTCCGATCATCACAAAACGGTGCAGCCTAGATTTTAATACAGCAAGGTTATACTCTCCTTTGCTTTCAAGAAACTGCAATCATAGTCTAAAGCACACAACCAGATGCTTATATATTTCAGGTTTGGCCTCACAGCATACTTATATATTTATGTGGCCTTCATCCAGATGCTCAAGGGCCTGAATGCGTCAGCGTGTTACAAAGATCTTAACTCCAAAAATAATTACAATGTTGAATTACAAAGATCTCAACTCCAAAAATAATTACAATGTTGAATATGAAAAAACGTGGGCATAGGAGATGGCTGAATGGGCCCATACAGGAGCAGGGCAATGCCAGCATTTCAAGTCTTTGAAAAAATCATTGAAGTAACCCTCTGTTGTCTTATAGAGCGTTCTACACTTCCTGGGCTGTGGTATAAGATTAATGCAATTTATAAATAAGCTAATAATGGATTCATGTTTTACTCATAATTCACCCAAAGTACCCTATTTCTCCTACAGTACTTGTAAAAGCATTCCTAGAACCAATTTGAGGTCTGAACTTTTATTTTCATTTCATAAAATACAACAATGACCATTAGGAAATTACATTCCAAGCATACATGGACCCAACTGCAAATTCTATATAATGCATGTTAACTGACAGTGACGCCATGCCAACATTCCCTCAGATACCACTGAAAACAAATTTGAACAACGACCAAGTTGTTGATATACTATTATGTCAGATACAGACCTCCAATAATTGAAACTTTTCTAGTGCAGAAATTAATTTAAACAAATTTGAACAATGACCATGTTCGCACCTGAACTCTAAACAAATCAATTTCTTACTGCATATCATAAGCTAACTAAATCTGTTTTATTTTTTTGATGACAAGATGATCTGCTATTCAAGTAAATTACATCTACGCATTTGTGATACAGATCGGCATCAAACCATAGAATCTGCTCGGTTAAACCACAATTCATCAATACAGGCTGTGGATCAACACTGCAACACAGACCCACAGCATACACCATGCTCACCAAACAATTGGAATTGGAGGCGGTTAGATCAGCATCAGAACGTGGAATTGGAGGCGGCTACAGATTAGCATCAGAAGGTGGAATTACCTTGACTACGAAATTCGTCTATACAGGCTGCAGATCGAGCAACGCGAAATTCCCATACAGATTAGAGGGCAAACCAAACAATCGGAACCAGTGTCAAATGCGCACACCCATCTTGCGGACACGTACCTCGCGGATGCCGTTGCAGCGATCCTTGACGGCGAGCACGAGCTGGAAGGCGCCGAGCCCGACGATCCTTGGAGGCGCCGCGATCTCGGAGCCGGCAGGCCGTGGGGTCTCGCGCCGGAGCCGGCGTCGAGTGGCGGGAGGGAGGCGCGAAGGGGTCCGAGCTTCAGTTGGGGGAGGGAGGCCGCATCGGGTGGGGGGAAGGTGATGCGCGAGGGGGACGGCCTTCCTCTCCGCCGGTGTGGAGGGCGGCACCAGGCTTGAAGAGAGGAGGGGCGCCCCGGCCGCAGAGGAAGGGGCCGACGAATGCGTGGCGCACGGCGACGAGCGGGCGGATAGAGATGGCGGCGTGGCTTCGTGGGCGGCGGCGGCGTGGAGGGCGGCGGCCACGGACACCGTGCGTCTGAGGGATTCGCAGGGGAGGAGGATGAGCCGTCGAGCGGGGGAGCGGCGACGGGGAACCGTCGGGCGTGGTGGGCGGGGGTGTAGAGGGCAGCGGATCCGTGGAAACTGCTCTGCGCGCTCGGGAGTGGTGGACCGACGCACGGAGGGGGAAGACCCACAGAGTGCAGGCAGACTCATGGCGGAGGCAGACCCACGGGAGAGGTAGACTCACTTCGTTCTTTTTAGTTAGTACGAGATTTGGGTTGATATAGGACGTGTTTGGGACCGCGTTGCGTCGCGCATGAGCGAGAAATGCGGAAAAATCCTGCCGAACGCCTCGCGACGAACGCGCGTCCGCCGGCCGCCCATAACGCAAAACGCAGGAAAAACAACTACGCAACCTAGAATCGCAAAAGCGGCCTCCGAGCCGCTTATGCGTATACGCGCCGCGCATTTCTCACCCTCCGTCCCAAACAGGGCCATAGGAAGGGGCAACGTGGAACTCGGATTCTGCGGCTCCCATGTGGACGACCATCAGATGGGCAGTTTTCGAACGATAGATTTGTGACAAGTGGTGGGGTGGGGGAAGAGAAGCTCGTGGGATGTCAGAATAGAGATGGCACGGAAACTGAATCAGCTCATTCATAGAAACCGAAGCTTGTTGTACCATTGGAAGAGAGAGAGGCTGACACGTCAAAATGTAATGTATATGAAAAAGAATGATGCACATAAGCCTATTTTTATCCAAGACCATCCGATGAACTTATAATTGTATAGTAGATAATAAAATTTCAAAGTTGTTATCATTAACGATGCACATATATTTATCATGAATGGTGCACTACAAATAATAATATAAATATATTTTTTAAAGAATAAAGAATATTTTAGAATAGTGTGCAAATATTTTTATGCAGATAAACCTAAGAATATCCAACAACACTGTGATGCACTTTCCTTTTATAAACTAAGAACTAAATAAAGTGGTAGTGTAAGTGACGGGTCTAGGAACCTGGGGTCCCCAGCAAGCCCACTTAAATAATCAGCGTAACATAATCAAGATAAGTAATGAACATGGCACACAGCCTCCGTCCCACCAAACCTCACATGAGCCCATGAGAACCCACCAACCAACTAGTTTGAAGGGTCGTACCTGCCCCAACCAGTCAAAACTAAGGAAGATAGACTTTACACACACATAAAGCTTTGGCAAAGACCACTCGAGAAGGCACGAGTGGATAACGACGAGCACCCTAGTCAAAACCGTCATGCATACCAGTAACTCCACCCCCCGAGAGTAATAGTACACTCTCACTGAAAGTGCATCTAGGTCTCTAATGGATTTTGGTGAATTGAATGACATCATGAGCAGAAATTTATGTGTGTATCAATTTATGTATTGACTCATGTATCAAGGGATCAAATAAAAGAGAGTTTATTATCGAATGTCAAGTATATTGTGAAGAGAAATAAGGAACATGTGTTCATACAATAACAACAATTAGTATATGGGCATATTCTTATTCAAGTCATTGATCTTGTTGGAAGCTTGAGATATAGAATATCACTTAAGAGATCAAGCTCAAAGCAATCAAAGTAAAACTTCAAATGGAATTCATTGTTGATGTGAAAAGCTTAACTCAATGTAGCAAGGGAAAGTGGTGAAGAAACCAACCGAGACGACTAGTGCAAGAGATTAAGCAAAGCTTTAGTGAAGCAACGGCTTAACATGTGCGAGTTGTTAAGGTGAAGTTGCTAGTATCCATGGGATTTTCGAAGTATCATATCTAAGTCTTGTTAGAAAAAGTAATGCAATGCATCAAATAATTTTTGGAGTGACTTAAGGTTCTAAGGACAGTTTTGTAAACACGTAGGAAATTCTAAGTCACTAGCTCAAGTATAGATTTGCTCAAAAAAAGACTATGCAATGTTGAAATCCTAAGGTTGACAAAGTCAAACTATGGCAAAGCTGAAGTTTTTCAGAGCTCAAGTAGTTGTGTAGTGATTTACATTTTATCTTGATTGTAGGTGTGTCGTACTATCAAGAGAGATGCGACATTGGTTGTTTGACATGGTCAAAAGTGCTCATAGGTCACCAAGTAAGAATCCTGAGAGAAAACCCCTGAGAACTAATCTTGTGCTACTTGGATGATCAAGTGAAAACTTGGTGGACCAAGTGGATCACCTAAACTTGGGTTTGGGGTCCTCTGGCCTCGACCGGTCTGACCTGTTAGGGGTACTGATCTGACCGGTGCAAGGGACCGAGTGTCCAAACTGAAGTCCAGAGTATCCGGACCTAATCCCGGAGTATCCGGGCTGGGGGATTGGGTGTCCGAACTTTTCTACGGAGTATTCGGACCGGAACTCGGAGTATCCGGGTGTCCTCCCCAATAGATAGTTTTCAGGGAGGACCGGTCTGACCGGTCCAGGGTGTAACAGCTAGTTTCTTGAACATACCGGTCTGACCAGTCTGGGAGACCGGTCTGTACTAACAGGAGCAACTGCTAGTTTTTGGATTCGAGGTATTTATACCCCTTAGCCCCCTATTGCGTGGGCTGCTGGTTTTCTAGCTTCTCTCGTGCTTCCTAAAGATTTTTCTTGACCAACAAGCTCTCCCCAACACTCTTTGTGAGTTGTGCTAACTAGATTGCCTATTCTTTGGTTGGTTTGAGAGAGGAGTGTGTGTAACATTGTTGAGCATTGTGAGAGCTCCATTTCGAGCTACAGTAAGCAACCATAGCTTGAGTACTCTTTCCGTCAAAGTTTCAATTTGCATTTGTTACTTTTGGAGGTGAGCCTCCTAGATGGCTAGGCATTGCCGGCTAGCTCCCAATGGTGTGGTGAGCAGCGGCAAGTCTGTGCGGATGTGATCTTGCCCTCTTGGTGGAAAAAATCAAGATAGTGAAAACGAGAAGTGGTTGCAAGAGATCCAACTCATAGGATCGAGTTGAAAGAGACTCACGCCCAACGAGTTTCTCAACGGAGATGTAGGATTCACTTTAGTGAATCTGAACTTCGGGAAACAAATCCTCGTGTCTTCTTTGTGGTTTGCCTCACAACTTATGCTCTAGCATTTTATTTGTATTTCCGCATCGATCTACTTTGGTGTGTTGTTTCTGTGTGTGCAGGGACTTGTAATGCACTAGATATCACCTGCTGAAGCTTCACACCAGGTTGTATCTGTGCTGAGCTTGAGGAGGGAAAATTACTCTGATTTGTGCATGTTCTGTTTGTGACCAGTCTGACCGGTCACTCCCATCGGTCTAATCGGTTGTCTGGTTTGTTAGCCATTCTAAGTGTTAGACCGGTCTGACCAGTTAGTGTGCTGATACTGTGTTTAAGTGTGGTAATTTGCAGAATTTGTTGAAACACCTATTTACCCCCCTCTAGGCGACATCCGACGTCCTTTCACTGACACCACTAGAAGGGGATACTATTCTATCCACCCGTGCTTACAAATTGATGGCACATGGAACTGTCAGCTCAATGCCATACCACCAGCATGCCATCACCAAGGTGAGGTGACAAGGCACTCCTTGTGTGACCGCCATGCTATATCCACCTGCAGGGAGACCGCTCCGACTGACGAGGCTCGACGAACAGGGACAAGAACTGATTATAAAGGACCCGGTCGAGCGCCACCTATACGCCCCGACTGACAAGAACGACGCCCCCGACTGAGAGAATAGGAAACCCTGACCGACAAAGACTGCATTCCACCCTTTCTTCGGCAACATGATAGCTTTACTTTACCATGGTCTCCCTTGGATTATAAAAGGGAGGGTCCTTCACATAGGAAAGGGAGTTCTTTCACTCCATGCTCTAGCACTCTAGTTCATCTCACTCAGTTGTAACTTCCCATCTCTCTCCCTCTCTTGAGCACCTGGGCTCGAGCAATATATATAAGTAGCAAAACCCCCCACTGGACGTAGGGCATTCAAGCCTGAACCAGTATAAATCTCGAGTCATTGTGTGCTAGGCTAGATCCGATCAGACGCACGATAATACACAGTCGAGTAGATTAGGAGTCGCCCATTTCCGGGAGCGATAGTAAGAGAGTAGGATGCACAAAAATATTACCAATGTACATATATTTCTTTTCAATGTTCAAGATGCATTCACATAAAAGGATAATAAATCCATAGTAATGCACATTTTTTTAAGAACGCGGGACGGTCCTACAATTGCAAAACTATTTATTATTCAAGATGCACATAAATTCATCCGGATTGAAGCTTTATAATAATGAATGACATGAACATATTTTGTTAAGTAATAAAAGTATTACAAATATTTGAGGAATGACATGCACATATTTTTGTGCAAATAAAATCATCAAAATTATTGAACATATGGGATGTACCTCAGAATATCCATGTGATGCACTTCTTTTTTATAAACTAAGCAAAAATTAAAAGATAGTGTAATATACTAGGATGCACATTTTAGGATGTAGATTTCATTGTTCGTCTTCTAGATTTTAGAATTTAGAAAGCACTAAACCTGTGCATCCAACGTGGAGATTAGAGAGGACTTGTTCCAAACCATTCAATTAAAACATGAGGTTCCCATTCGAGATTGTGCGGAGGTGGAGACGGCTCGTATGGGAGCCTGGGAACCTGAGTTCTGCAGTCGATTTAGCAACTTATATAAAATAATCAATATTTTTTTAAAACATATCTGCATTAATATGATAAAGGAACATACACATCCGATCCGGAATACAGGCACATTCTAGATGGATACAGAGAGAACAGTTGTCCAACCAAACTTACACAAAAGACCCTAGAAAAAGGAAAAATTACTATGAGGCCTGTAGGATATTTTGTGCTTGCCATGCACACTGCTTGTCTCCCACCGCTCTTGTCGTCGAAGCCACCACCGGAGCAGGAGAAGAATAGCAAGACCATCTAAACCAGGCGAAGTATCATCGCACATAGGCTTTGAAATGAGCCGCAAAGGAAACATACAGATGAGGTGTTGGTGATATGCCCAAGAGCCCATCATCACAATACGGTTTAAAGGCCCAAGAGGATATTTATCCAAGAGGGATTATGATTACTAATGGGCCTATGAGATAGAAGCCCATTAGTACGCCCTATATATACGAGGGAGGGGCTAAGGGGGCGACGACCTGAGAGCTGCGCCATCTCCTAGCCGCCGCCCCTCCCTCTCTCTCGGTCGCCGCCCATGCCGTGCGTGCGGTGCTAGCACACCGACGCCCGGCGTTTCATCCCCGTACGTGGGGACTCCGTGGAGGCGCTGCTGCGACTGCTGCGCTGATCGGCTGCTGGGATCAAGTAAGAGGAGCTCGGTTCGTGGGACGTGATCGACTACTTCCTCTACATCGACGCGCGACTTCTTCCGCTGCGCTGCGCGTCTAGTGGTAACGATTTATGATCTTCTACTCGCAAGTATCTTGGGTATATGCGGTAGTGATGCTAGCGTAGCCTACCCGATTCCCTTGCGTAGTTTTTGATCTGGATCATTTGCATATAGGTGATATGTTGTTGTAGTAGATTGGATCTATTACTTTTGCACGGTTTGATTAGATCAATTGGTCATAAAGGGTTAAAACTGGAGCGAGTTGATTGCGCGGCATGTGACAAAAGATTAGTTTGTGTTCTTTCTCTGTTATGCATACGACATGTCCCTACCGGCTGGAATCACCATCGGGACTAACTGTGTGCATAAATCAGCAGATTGGACCAACAGATCGAGGTCATGTGTAGATGCAGTCTTCTCAAGTGCAAAGTTTGCACGGTCAATGTGATTGTCCTAGTGAAAATTGAGGCATTATGAATGGCTCGGATTTGAGGTGATGCGATCACTTTGATGAGATTTTCATAGGGATTCCATAGATGCGATCTGTGTAATTCCGTGAGGTTTTCAGGGCGCTGCCCTGAGACCCGGGACCGCCGTTGCTTTCTCGCTGTAGCGGCTTCCTAAGCGCTACTTTGGTAGAACACGTCGTACACCTAACTTGTTTTTGCAGGGTGTGATGGGAATGGTATGACCTCAATGTCATGTGATGATCTATGTGATGATTTGTGCGGCCTGCGTGTCGCAAGTTAACACAACCGGGTTGAGGTTGCACCATTATTGTATAACGACCTGCGCGTCGACTTGTGATGTTTGAATCCTCATGTAATTATTTCACTAGCTATTAGATGTAGTAGCTTAGTATTTTTTCATGAAGGCTTCAATCATAATGGTGATGATGATCACCACAAGACAGGACGGATGGCAATGGAGGTCACCTTGGAGCCATGGCGATGGAGCCCATTGTGATGCAAGAGGCCATACTATTCACAATATAATATGATTATATGCCTGTGATGTTTATTTTCCTGTCATACTATTCTTTCATGCTTTTACATATGGTGGATGCTTTAATCATGATAGAATAGCTTCCCTCAGAAAAGGTTGAATTTTTGATGCCTTTTACCAATAGCTGCACCTATAAATTTTGATCGTTGTGTGGTAGGTTTACCAAAATAGAGTACCCTCAGCTATCACTTTTGTATAGGGTGGATGTCGGACATTCACAAGCATAGTATTGGTTTACTCAGCAAAGCTATCAAAACAATTTTGGGCTTTAAGGCATAGGGTTGGGGCCGGGGCATTGGATGCCACCCAACAAACAAGAGTCACATAGAGATGTGATTAGTAATTTGTTACTTACCTGTATCACTACTTTTCTAGCCGTGATGCTAAAGCTCACTAGAATTTTAGTGATTATGGATCTTGAACCACTATATGTCATTAGAGGGAAGATGACTTTGATATAGTAGGTTGTCTTTTGTTAAATCAGTTAATGAAAGTCTTTACATAAACTTAGTGCTGAAATCTTGCTTTACTTTAATGTTGTAGATCATGTCTGCCAGTAACAATTCCGCTTTCAATTTGCGTTCTGTTCTTGAGAAAGAAAAATTGAATGGAACAAACTTTATTGATTGGTACCGCAACCTGAGAATTGTTCTCAGGCAAGAGAAAAAGGAGTATGTTCTTGAGCAGCCATATCCTGATGATCTCCCTAACAATGCAACTGATGCTGACCGCAGAGCTTATGAGAAGCACTGCAATGACTCACTTGATGTCAGCTGTCTGATGCTCGCCACCATGTCCCCTGATCTGCAGAAGTAGTATGAGCATGCGGATGTTCATACCATGATCGAGGGGCTGCGTGGGATGTTTCAGAACCAAGCCAGGACTGAGAGGTTCAATATCTCAAAGTCCTTGTTTGCGTGCAAGCTGGCAGAAGGTAGCCCAGTCAGTCCTCATGTGATCAAAATGATTGGTTACATTGAGACTTTGGACAGACTTGGTTCTGAACTTCACCAAGACTTGGCTACTGATGTTATTCTCTAGTCGCTCCTGGCGAGCTATGAGCCTTTTATCATGAACTTTCAGATGAATGGCTTGGATAAAACATTGAGTGAGTTGCATGGGATGCTAAAGACAGCAGAGGAGAGCATTAAGAAGAATCCCAATCATGCGATGATGATTCAGAAGGGGAACAAAAAGAGAAAGCGTTGGACGCCTCCTAATCCCAAAGGTAAAGGCAAGGAAAAGAGTTCCGGTGGTGAGTCCTCGGGCTCTAAGCTAAAGCCAGCATCCAAGGCCAAATCTGGCCCTACTTCTGAAGATGAATGCTTCCACTGTCATGAAAAGGGACATTGGTCTAGGAACTGCAAAAAGTACTTGGAAGAAAAGAAGAAGGGAAGTGAGACTTCCACTTCAGGTATAAACTGCAAGAACTAGAAATAAATATTGCATTATCTTCTAGTGAATCATGAGTATTTGATACTGGATCGATGATTCACACTTGCAAATCGTTGCAGGGTCTAAGTGAGACTAGAAGATTTGCAAGAGGCGAGTTGGACGTTCGTGTCGGCAATGGCGCAAAGGTTGCGGTGTTGGCGGTCGGCACCTACCACTTGTCTCTACCCTCCGGATTAGTTTTGGAATTAAATAATTGTTATTGCATTCCTGCTTTGAGCAAGAACATTATTTCTTCTTCATGTTTGGAAGAAGTTGGTGATTTTAAGATTGTAATAGAGAACAAACGCTGTTTTATCTTTTGCAATGGTATTTTTTATGCTCATTGTCCATTGGTGAATGGATTATATGTTCTTGATCTTGAGGATAAATCTGTCTGTAACATTAATACTAAGAGGCTTAGACCAAATGATTTGAATCCCACTTTTATTTGGCATTGTCGCTTAGGTCATATAAATGAGAAACGCATTGAACAACTCCATAAAGATGGATTGTTAAGCTCATTTGATTTTAAATCATTTGACACATGTGAGTCTTGTTTGTTTGGAAAGATGACCAAAGCGCCTTTCACTGGTCATAGTGAGAGGGCGAGTGACTTATTGGGACTTGTACATACCGATGTATGTGGACCAATGAGCTCAATAGCCAGAGGTGGTTTTCAGTACTTCATTACTTTCACTAATGAATTTAGTAGATATGGCTATATCTACTTAATGAGGCACAAATCTGAATCGTTTGAAAAGTTCAAAGAATTTCAGAATGAAGTACAAAATCAATTAGGCAAGACAGTTAAATTTCTGCGATCTAATCGTGGAGGAGAATATTTAAGCCTTGAATTTGGTGATCATTTGAAGCAATGTGGAATTATTTCGCAGCTAACTCCGCCCGGAACACCTCAATGGAATGGGGTATCCGAACGGAGGAACCGAACCTTGTTGGACATGGTTAGGTCCATGATGAGCCAAGCTGATCTTCCATTGTCATTTTGGGGTTATGCTCTTGAAACTGCTGCGTTCACACTGAATAGGGTTCCAAGTAAGTCTGTTGAGAAGACACCATATGAGATATGGACTGGGAAGCGTCCCGGATTATCTTTTCTCAAAATTTGGGGATGTGAGGCTTATGTCAAACGTTTGATGTCAGATAAGCTCACTCCAAAGTCAGACAAATGTTTCTTTGTGGGGTATCCTAGGGAAACCAAAGGATATTATTTTTACAATAAGGCGGAAGGCAAAATGTTTGTCGCTCGCAATGGTGTTTTCTTAGAAAAGGAGTTTCCCTTAAAAGTATTTAGTGGGACCAAGGTGCAACTTGAAGAAATTCAGGAAACATCCGAAACTGTTTCAGCACCCACTGAAGATCCACGGGATGTGCAAGATGTTGCACAACCCATAGTTGAGGCACCAACCCCACGAAGGTCTATAAAGGCACGTCGCGCTACTGACAAGCTCAACCTCCTTATTACGGAGGAGCGCCATGTATTATTGATGGAAAATGATGAGCCCTTGACCTACAAAGAAGCAATGATGGGACCCGACTCCGACAAATGGCTTGAAGCCATGGAATCCGAGTTAAAATCCATGCATGATAATCAAGTTTGGAACTTGGTCGATCAGATTGACAGTGTAAGACCTGTCGACTGTAAGTGAATTTTTAAGAAAAAATTAGACATGGATGGAAATGTTCACATCTATAAGGCACGATTGGTGGCTAAAGGTTTCCGACAAATTCAAGGTGTTGACTATGAGGAAACCTTTTCGCCCGTCGCAATGCTAAAGTCTGTTCGGATTCTCCTAGCAATTGCCGCATATTATGACTATGAGATATGGCAAATGAATGTCAAAACCGCTTTCCTTAATGGACATCTAAGTGAGGATGTGTATATGACACAGCCTGAAGGTTTTGTCGATCCTAAAAATGCTGGGAAAATATGTAAGCTTCAGAGGTTCATCTATGAATTGAAGCAAACATCTCGGATTTGGAATATTCGTTTTGATGAAATAGTCAAAGGGTTTGGCTTCATCAAGAATGAAGATGAGCCTTGTGTTTATAAAAAGGCTAGTGGGAGCGCACTTGTGTTTCTGGTCCTATATGTGGATGACATATTACTGATCGGAAATGATATTCCAATGCTTGAAGGCGTTAAAACCTCATTGAAAAAGAGTTTTTCGATGAAGGATTTAGGAGAGACGGCTTATATTCTGGGTATTAGGATATATAGAGATAGATCAAAAAAGGCTAATTGGATTAAGCCAAGACACGTACATTGACAAGATATTGAATCGGTTCAATATGCAAGATTCCAAGAAAGGTTTCTTGCCAATGTCACATGGCAATACTCTTAGCAAGAGTCAGTGTGCTATGACACCTGATGAGCAAAAGAGGATGAGTACGATTCCTTATACTTCAGCCATATGGTCGATCATGTATGCTATACTTTGCACGCGCCCAGATGTTCCTTTGCTCTAAGTGTGACGAGCAGGTATCAGTCAGATTTCGGTGAACCTCACTGGACAATTGTAAAGAGTATCCTTAAGTACTTGAGAAGAACTAAGGATATGTTCCTAATATTTGGAGGTGAAGATGAGCTCCTTGTAAAGGGTTACACCGATGCTAGTTTTAAAACAGACAAAGATGACTCCAAATCGCAATCCGGTTTTGTTTTCTGCCTCAATGGTGGGGCAGTGAGCTGGAAGAGTTCCAAGCAAGATACGGTGGCTGATTCGACGACAGAGGCCGAGTATATTGCAGCTTCCGAAGCTGCAAAAGAAGCTGTTTAGATCAGAAAGTTTGTTTCTGACTTGGGTGTTGTTCCTAGTGCGTCCAGTCCAGTGGATCTCTATTGTGATAATAGTGGTGTCGTTGCATTAGCAAAGGAGCCTAGAACAACTAAGAAGTCCAGACATATACTGCGGAAGTATCACCTCATCCGTAACTTTGTTGAGAGAGGTGATGTGAAGGTTTGCAAGGTGCACACGGATTCAAACGTTGCTGATCCGTTGACGAAGCCTCTCCCACAACCAAAGCATGAGGTGCACATGAGATCTATGGGTATTAGATACTTACATCAGTGATTCTGGTGTGCGTGGGAGATTTTTGTGTCATGAGTATGTTTATGTAATGATAAATAATTATTATTTGTTCCATGGATGATTATTTTTTACATTGATTATGAAGTATGTGACTTGTTCATGAAACTCTATGTTGACAATGATATGATTCTAAATTATCCCTAGTTTATGTCGTTGTGTGGGACAACAACGACGTTGAGACTAGCACATGCATTAATTGATGATCATGTTTCACGGATCATGGATATGGAGATATCGGATTAATGATGTGGACACATGTTGGTGAACATGGTGTTGGATTGACCCACTCCAAGACAATATTGGGATTGTTATTTTGTATGTGCCATCAGTTGTTCTTGAGTGTTATACCTACTGGATCCTTAGACCTGAGATCGCCATTGTTTCTCACTGTGTGTAGTGGTGCATCTTGGGGCTGCTAAACGCTACTCCGTGACTGGGTAGTTACAAAAGCAGCTTACAAGTGTGTCATGAAACATGGAATGGGATGTGAGCGGATCAAGATTGTGCGGATCAACTTGTTCCAAACCATTCAATTAAAACATGAGGTTCCCATTCGAGATTGTGCGGAGGTGGAGACGGCTCGTATGGGAGCCTGGGAACCTGAGTTCTGCAGTCGATTTAGCAATTTATATAAAAGAATCAATATTTTTTTAAAACATATCTGCATTAATATGATAAAGGAACATACACATCCGATCCGACAGTTGTCCAACCAAACTTACACAAAAGACCCTAGAAAGAGGAAAAATTACTATGAGGCCTGTAGGATATTTTGTGCTTGCCATGCACACTGCTTGTCTCCCACCGCTCTTGTCGTCGAAGCCACCACCGGAGCAGGAGAAGAATAGCAAGACCATCTAAACCAGGCGAAGTATCATCGCACATAGGCTTTGAAATGAGCCGCAAAGGAAACATACAGATGAGGTGTTGGTGATATGCCCAAGAGCTCATCATCACAATACGGTTTAAAGGCCCAAGAGGATATTGATCCAAGAGGGATTAGAGTTACTAATGGGCCTATGAGATAGAAGCTCATTAGTACGCCCTATATATACGAGGGAGGGGCTAAGGGGGCGACGACCTGAGAGCTGCGCCACCTCCCCTCCCTCTCTCTCGGCCGCCGCCCATGCCGTGCGTGCGGTGCTAGCACACCGACGCCCGGCGTTTCATCCACGTACGTGTGGACTCCGTGGAGGCGCTGCTGCGACTGCTGCGCTGATCGGCTGCTGGGATCAAGTAAGAGGAGTTCGGTTCGTGGGACGTGATCGACTACTTCCTCTACATCGACGCGCGATTTCTTCCGCTGCGCTGCGCGTCTAGTTGTAACGATCTATGATCTTCTACTCGCAAATATTTTGGATATATGCGGTAGTCATGCTAGCGTAGCCTACCCGATTCCCTTCATGAGGAACATCGGTAGACGCACCCCATACTTCGGCGGCCGTGGACCTGCACACTATGCTGGCAAGTGGCAAGAACGGAGCGCGAGTCCACCCTCTAGATGAGCACCAACCCACCAGCTAGCCATCCCTCTGCAGTGAGCTGTTGACACCAAATCTAGTCGGAGCACCGCAACAAACTACAAATTTGCGCCGGCTTGCCGTGGAAACGCAAGCAAGCCAACCGGAAACCAAAACCAAAGCCGGTGAGAAAATCCACGACCCAGTAACCAATCCCCACCGCGACGAAGCACAAGAGCATAATTAACCTTCCGCTTCTACCACCACCGGACATGACGTCGAGGTCACCGCCACAGCTGGAGGAACAGAGAACAAACATGCCGAGGAGAGCACAATCTACCCTGTGTAGATTTAGACTAGGATGAGATATGTACACTAGCAGCTTCAATCCCCATTCCTCACCCTCTCCGACACCAATCTGGCCGCGGGAGGGGCGAGGGGGAACGAAGGAAATCCACTCCGGAGGCTAGTCGCCCTCTTTTCTCCTTCTCTCAACCGTAGCAGAGGAAGAAGAGACGAGAAGAGAACCAGGACCATCTTCAAAGAATAGATACCTTGGGTTAAAGGAAGCAAAGATTTAGGAGCGGGGATGGTAGCTAGCTAGGTCCGGTAGTATGGGCGTGTTTGGCAGGGCTCCGGCTCCTTCAAAAATAGCTTTAGATCCGGCTTCTCTGGTGAAGCGGCTTCTCTGGTGGAGTTGGAGCCGTTTTGGAAAACATTTGGAAAAACGGCTTCTCTAGTTTGTTTAAAATACATAGGAAAGGTGAAATGTCCATAACACCCTTCCTTTTCCATTTTCTTTTTTTCTTTTTTTCATTTCTTTTATTTTTCTTTCTCTCTTTCTCTTTCCTCCTCATCTCCTTTCTCCCGTCGCTCGTTCCTTCTCCTCCCCAATCCCGCTCGCTCCTCCTCCTCCCCAATCCCCAGCGCCGTCGGCCACCTCGCCCCCGTCCTCCCCGCGGGCCGCGGTCGCCGGCCGGCCACCTCCTCCCTGCGTCCCCTACCGGCCGCCGGCCAGCCATCTCCGCCGTGGTCGGCCGCCTCAGCCTCCTCCCTGTTGCTGCCCGCGGCTGCCGCCGGCCTCCTCCGCTCCTCACGACTGCAGCGGCGGCCCGCATCTCCTTCGCCCTGCGGCGGCGGCCTGCATCTGCTCCTCCCGGCGGCGGCGGCGGCAGCTCGCGCCTGCTCCTCCCGGCGGCGGCCCGCGCCTGCTCCTCCCGGCGGCGGCGGCGGCGGCAGCCCGCGCCTGCTCCTCCCGGATGGGCCGCGCCCCTGCTGCAGCCATCGGCCACGCGGCCGCGCGCCCAGGGGCAGAGGTAGGAAGAGCGAGGAGGAGCCGCGCGGAGCCACGTTCCCGTGGCTTCGCCTCCCAAGTGAAAGCCGTTTTTGGCTTCACGTGCTGCTTCACGGACGGAGCCGACGCGCGCCCACCCATTTGGCAAGGCTCCGGCCGGAGCCGCTCGCGGAGCCGCTCGTGGAGCCCTACCAAACAGGACCTATATATGTGGGCTAGAGCAGCATTCAAGCTAGTGGTTGGTGGGGTTTGATGGCAGGCAAGTTGCTCACGAAGTGGCTTTGAAAGTTCATCCACAACTATCTCATAGGTTAAAGCCAAATTTCTATAATTTTGTTGAAATCAAATTAGTTTTTTTAAATCCATCAAAAATATATATTTAAAGTGCATTTATTCAGAATTGTAGTTGTTAATATATTTTTAGTAATAAATTTGTTAAAATTAGAAAAGTTGACTTAAGGTAAAACTTAAACAACTTATATTTTAGAATCGTTGGATGTGATCGCTACATTTATGACTAACTAACACTATGCATTCCGTATCTCATTTCTGTGTCCATGCTCGCGGCGGCGGTACTACTCTCTGAAGATGTCCGCCAGTTCCCAGCAAGATAGTCCTGGCTGCGAATTCACCAACACGAATCAGATAGTATATAACCTGAATCCTTAAAAGAAGGGTTAATTGTATCCATGCCATTACAATTTTTCAAGTTTTGTGATCTGTCATTACAATTCACCTATTTCGAATGATGCCATTACAATTCTTCGCTTCTCTGAGTCATGCCATTTTATACGTATTTGATGCCCTCGGACCCACGTGCAGGTGTCCATATTACCGTACAGACCAAATTGCCTCTACTATGAATCTCTCACTCCACTCAGACAGTCGGTCCCACATGTCATCCCCTACGTCTGTCCATCCATTCATCCCTGCGCAGTACTCCTCTTCCTTCTCGATCTCGCGCACATACAGGCGGCCGCATCTCCATGAGCTCCATCCCGTAATCCTAGCCCAGAAACCCGCCGCCGCCGGCCACTGGAGCCGCGCCGCCGCCGCCGCCTGGAGCCGCTCACCGCCTCCCGGGAGCCAGCTCGCCGCCGCGGGGAGCCGCACCTGCCGGGTGCACGCAGGGCCGCGCCGAGCCTCGCCCACCGCAGGCGCGCAGGGAGTCGCGGCCGTTGCTTGCGTCGGTGCTGCCCGCCGGCGCGGGGAGCCTCGCCGCACCGCCGTGGGCATGCCGCTTGGAGCGGAGCTCGCTGCCGCCGCCCCTGCTCCGCGACCGAACTGCCGGGGACCGAACGCGCCGCCACCCCTGCTCCGCACGTGCAACGACATGCCTCACTTCCGCCACTGCTCCGCGTGCGCGCCACCAGGACGCGCTCTGCGCCACGCCTGCGAGCCCGCGCCGGCGTCGACGTGCCACGCCTCTGCCCATGCTCCGCGCGCGCCGCGCCTGCGAGGCCCACGTCGGTGCCGCCTGCACGACGCGCTTGAGGACCTCGCTGCGTTGGCCGACGTTCGCCAAGGCGTGCCACTGCATGACGGCGGCGGCGTGGCTTGGGAACGGCCGCGGAAACGACATGAATGGGACGGAACAAGGAGAGCACGAGCTTTAGGAGGTTGCTTACGTTCGATTTGAGCCGTTGGGTGGGCGGAATGGTGGCCAGAGGGTGGAGTTCGACAGGAAGGCCGAAGCTTCGAGCGGTGTTAATGGCGGCTGGTGGTTGGCTGGGCTGATTCCCGTCGATTCGGCCAGTCCGGATCTCGGCTGGGGTTTGGGAAGGTGGTCGTGGGAGGAATTGAGGCGCATCGGGGTGTAGCCGGTTAATTTGGCCGGGGACTGGAGGGTGGAGGCTCTGCTCGAGCGGATGCGCTCTGTCCAGAGGAGGAAGCAGAGAGGGCCGAAGGCGAGAGAGAGGAGGAGACGCTGGCGGCTCGGTCGATCCGGCGCCGGCGGCCTGCGGCCCGTCCACAGAGGGCTGCCGCGCAGGGGCCGAGCTCGCGGTGGAGAACTGGAGGATGGCTAGAGGTTGAAGGAGAAACTGACGTGTGGGGTCCACATGTTAGCGAGTGGAGGAACAGAAACAGTAGGGGTGTTTTAGTCCATACGGAAGATGCGTATGCATACAGTAGCCTGGCAGTGGGCCTAGGCACCCATAAGACGTAGAAAATGGCAGTACTCGATGTATCCGTGAATTATAATGGCACGGTTCCAAATAGCTGAATTGTAATGGTAGAACTCCGAACTTGAATATTTGTAATGGCACGAAACAAATTAACCCTTAAAAAATACGCGCACATGACCGGTTGCTTGTCATGCATGATGCATGAGGCACAGGGACCTGATCCAAAGGCCAACACCAGGGGCATGTGCTTTCTTCTCAACTTCTCAGTTTGCACAATGCCGCTAGAGTATCTTTCTGCTTTGAATATGATGACCCGGCGTACGCTTCCAAAGCGGAGTTTGCCGTAAAGGTAGCCACGTATCGGTAACCGTACTAACCCGTTGCTTCACGTGACCGGTTGCAAGGGAGCAAGTCAGGGCCATGCTTGCTTGTCGTCGTCATGTACTCTCCCGTTTTTTATTGCTTCTCTCTATCTCGCGTCCTTGGCAATTGGTATTAGACTAACCCCAACAAGCGAGGCAACACGCGAGGCAAAAGCAAAATATATCTTTGGTAGCTACTGTGCATGTCCTACACTTTCTCCAACAGGCGAGGCAAAAACGAAGGCAGAATGCCGTCGCTGGAGAGAGAAGGTGCAAATATACACTCCATCTCTCCTCGAATGCAAATGGACGGAGGCGGGGGCGGCGGCACACAGGTTGAGCACCGCCGGCCTGGTCCAGCGTTCGCCGAGCCGCTCGATGCGCCGCCGGCGGCGGGAGGGGAGTGGAGGAGAGGGGTCCGGGGAGCTCCGGCAGAGGAGAGCGCTGGAGGAGGACGGGGCTCCGCTGACGTCTCCTCCCGCACCCGCCGCCCCTCCACCGCCTCCGAGCAGGGGAAGGGAGGGCGCGGCTCCGACCAGATCCGAGCCCGAGCTCGGCCATGGCCTCCGCCGCGTGCCTTGCCGCGCGACCGTCACCTGGAACTCCCCGCCCGCGTCCGCGCCGCCCCGCCCACCCCACGTCTGGCTGCCCCGCCGCGGTCCACGCTGCTCCGCCCGCCCCGTGCACCGCGCGGTCCTCTGCCTCCTCCTCCGCGCGTCTCCGGCCCGCCCGCGCGCTCGCCGCCATCACCACGCGTGCGCTCGACACTGCCACAGCCACCGCCACGCGTGCTCGCCCGACGCTGCCGCCACGCACGCGATGGGATGCATGGGAGGAGGCGGTGCGGCCCGCGGCTCGCCGGCGGGGGATGCAGGGGATGGGGCGACGTGGGCCGCGGCTCACCAGTGGGGAAGCAGGAGAGGTGGTGGCGCGGCCTCCCGACGGCGGGGGGCGAGGCCGCCTGCGCGGGCCTCCCAGGGGCGGCGGCGGAGGCCGAGCCCTGCGACGACGGGGCCTCCCGGCGACGGAGGCAGAGCCCGAGCCCTGCGCGCGCAGGAGGGAGGCGGGGCCGGCGCGGATGGAGGCGGGCCGACGCGCACGGAGGCCAAGTCGAGGCGGAGGGCGAGCGGCGCTGGTGGCGGAGGTCGATTTGCCTCTCCGAATTGGCACGGCTGTTGGAGTCGTCTACAAAATTTGCTTCTTCTCGTTACTGTTCACATGAGGCAAACTCGGTTTGCCTCTCCAAAATGCATCTCTGCTGTTGGAGTCAGTCTTACAAAGGAAGCTCTGCCCATCGGGCTTGTTGGATCGAACAGTAGCGGAGGACGGATTGAAATTAAGGTTTGGTGCATTGTGATGATAAAGCAACACTCCATTTCTCCCTCAGTCTACTAGTTGAAAAACATAGGAGAAAACAAGGATGAAAAAGAGGAGAACATACTCTCACAAAAATCAAGGTATGGCAGTGGCCACACCTTGCCATATCGAGTGCTCCGCCACTGTCAATAAGGGCATTCTAGAATATTACAAAAGTGGTAGCATAAAAAGCAAAATGCATTCGGGGAACTCTAACTGAACCTAAGATTGCATTATGCAAAGAAGATGTGCCATGTTGTCATTTTGATTTGGAAAAAGTCTAAATTACCCCTTAGACTATAGCCAAAGTCTGGATAACCCCCTAAACTATTGTTTGGTTCATTTTACCCCTAAACTATACCATTTGGTTCAAATTACCCCCTACTATAATTTATTTTTTTCATTTCTCCATGTATAGGTGGAGTTTTGAGTTTAAATTTTATAGCATAATAGTACGCACTATAACACATGTTAGAAAAAATAGATCATAATTTTTATTCTTATTTTGATAGGCTACAATATTTAATAATAAATTAATCATTGGAGTATAAAATTATATGAAAACTAATAGGGAAAATTATAAAAAAATTTCTAAATATGCATTGCGAAGTCCACTACTACTCTGCAAAATTTAAAATTAAAATTCAATTTGTGTATGGAGAAACAAAAAAGATAAATTGTATTAGGGGATAAAATAAACTAAATGGTATAGTTTAGAGGGTAAATTGAATCAAGTTATAGTTTAGAGAGTTATCCAGACTTTAGCTATAGTTGAGGGGACTAAATTGAACTTTTTTCTTTTGATTTTCTAGCGGGGACCGAGAATGATATTCTTGTAAATCGGCTATTGTTGCTTAGCAGTCGTCTTTTTTTAGATTACACAATACAATTAATACACTCACAACGCGCACACACTCACCTTTATGAACAGGCGTACGCAAATCCTATTGTATGAGTATCTTCAAAGACTAAGCCGACAAATAAAATCCTCAAGATTAACGAAGTCACCACATGCGCCTCGCTGTCGACGGGAACGTCGCCTACCACTATTGTGGAACTTCTTTCATCCCGATCTTTGGCATGTGGTCGATGGCTCTCTCTATTTGCTATCTTAATTGAAAAGCAGAGTCCTTGCTAATTTGTCTAAAAGAGAGCTTTCCGAAGTTAGATTTTGACTATTAATTTTATCTTCATTATATGTCAATTGCTATAGAATCAACATAACCATCCATAATAGTAGTTCAAATACTATTAATTAGGCAAAATTTGTACACTGAAATGCATATAATTATCGTTGGTTAAATTGTGTAAGGTTGGGCTTTATTTTCAAAATAAAATGTTTCTTGCATGGATGGAGGAAGCACCTAAAAAAACTTGATCAGCCAGGAGAAGACCACCCTGAAAGTATTGTAATTAAGATAGAAGACAATCTTGATTGCGGATCAAGAAAATCTTTGAACCCTGACTTTTGCCAGCAAGGGATTTTTTTAACACCAGTCCCGTAAATTCACCCCATCTAGAATTTGACCCCGAACCTGCTAGTGCTACTCGGATGCTCAAACCGCTAGGCTAGAGGCCCTTTCGCAATGGCGGAATTACGTCATATATTGTTATAAATGACGACGAAGAAATGGCGAAGAACAACAAGATCAAATCACAAGAGACACGGGCGCCAGCCAGCAAATCTTCAATATATCGGGTGTGTGTTTACAACGCCTAGCGACAAATAAGGTGCAAGCCCTAAAGGGTATATAAATCGGATTGATATTCTCTAGTGCAGCCTATGGGTTCGATATATAGGAGAGTCACATGGTCTCCTCAACTTCCACTAGCAATGTGGAATTAAAAGTTTGCACCACATGGGCCTTAGGGATTTATTTAGAATAACTGAAATACTTAATCGGCCAAACCCAAATTCCAACAATCTCTCACCAGATCTCAAATGCCCATTTAGAGAGCCTTTTCTTGTGTAATGAATTTGGATCACAATATAACATACTCCACCTTGAGACAAATTCTCTGTTGTAGCACAAATCAAACCATCACCGGAACACAACAAAGAACAAAACTTCTGGCGCCAAATAGCCTCTTGGGCTAAGCTGTCAAACCAACTAAGCTTGAGTAAAGCTCAAACTTAGCAACATGAACTGGCTTTGTCATCATATCAGCAGGATTATCATGAGTACTAATCTTGCATACCTTTAATTTACCTTATGAGATGACATCACGAACATAATGGTACTTGACATCAATATATTTTGTTCTCTCATAGAACATCTGATCTTTGGTGAGACAAATAGCACTCTGACTGGCACAGAACAGGTCAATGCAAGAATCAACTCCAGAAAGCTCAGCAAACAAACCTTTCAGCTAAACTGACTCCTTGCACGCTTCAGCAATAGCCATATATTCTGCTTCTGTGGTAGACATAGCAACAACAGGCTGCAAAGTAGCCTTCCAACTCACAGCATAACTGACAACAGTGAACACATATCCTGTGAGTGACCTGCGCCTATCCAAATCAGCAGCATAATCTGAATCCACATAACCAATAAGTCTCTGATCAGTTCTCCCAAACTTCAAACAAGAATCTGCTGTTCTCTGAGGTACCTGAAAATCCACTAAACTGCCTTCCAGTGTTCTTTACCAGGATTAGACATGTATCTACTAACCAAACTCATAGCATATGATAAATCTGGGCGAGAGCAAACCATGGTATACATCAAAGAACCAACAGTACTAGAATAAGGGACCTTTGACATGTATTCAACATCCTCATCAGAACTAAGACACTGAGTGGCTGACAATTTAAAATAAGGTGCAATAGGAGTACTAACTGACTTTGAATCATGCATATTGAAATGATGAAGAATCTTTTTAATGTAATTATGCTGACTAAGAAATAATAAATTAGATTTTTTGTCTCAAGTAATCTCCGTACCTAAAATTTTCTTAGCATCACTAAGATCATTCATATTAAACTCACTACTCAATAATTTCTTCAATGTAGTGATTTCTACTCTACTCTTGGCAGCAATAAGCATGACATCAACATATAACAGCAAGTATATAGGTGATCCATCAACAATCTTAATGTATACCCATCTATCATATTCAGATCTTTTAAAGCCATGTGACAACATAAATGAATCAAACCTTTTATACCACCGACGAGGGGACTGTTTCAAACCATACAAGGAGTTTTTCAATTTGCAAACAAAGTTCTCCTTGCCTGGCATTATGAATCCTTCTGGCTGATCCATGTATATTTCCTCCTCAAGCTCTCCATGTAAAAATGCAGTATTCACATCTAACTGCTCAAGCTCAAGATCATGCATAGCAACAATACTAAAGAAAGTGCGAATTGAACTATGCTTCACAACTGGAGAGAACACATCATTATAATCAACACCAGGAATCTGACTGAACTCTTTTGCATCTAACCTTACCTTAAATCTTGGAGGCTCACTAGGAGATAAACCCTCCTTTCTTTTGAAGATCCATTTGCAGCGGGTAGGCTTCTTTTGTTTAGGCAAGTGCACAATCTCTCATGTGCCATTCTTCTCAAGGGACTGCATCTCCTCCTGCATAGCTGAGATCCACTTGTCCTTATCAACAGAATCAATGGCTTCAGTATATGTTGCTGCCTCACTAGCATCCTCCTGTTCAGCACAACTCAAAGCATAATAAGTCAAATTACACTCCTCAATTAAACGATTTGGAGGTCCACAACTCCTCTTTGACTTACGAAGAGTAATGGGTACATCTAGATCCTCCTCTTGCTACAAAACAGACTGTGAATCTGGAGCTGAGTGCTGAACAGTATCAGGAACACTATTTGGAACATCATTACCAACAATTTCATTTTCCTAGTCATCCATAAGCTCCACCTGCACACTAACATGTGGCTGCAATTTTTCAACTAAAGCATCATCTGTGGTCAAGCTGTCAGTAAACATCACAGACTCATTGAAAACAACACTTCTGCTCATGAAAGTCTTTCTTGTTTCAGGATTCCATAATTTATATCCTTTGACTCCCGAACCATAACCAAGAAATGGACATTTAATAGCTCTAGGCTCTAATTTTTCATTATCAACATGAGCATAAGCAGTGCAGCAAAAAACTCTCAACTGTGAGTAATCTGCAGGTGTACCAGACCATACCTCAATAGGAGTCTTCTTGTTGAGTGGAATAGAAGGCGACCTGTTGATCAAATAGCATGCTGTGTTAGCAGCCTCCGCCCAAAAATGCTTGCTCATGCGGGCGTTGGACAACATGCAACGAGCCTTCGAGATGATGATTCTATTCATGCACTAGGCCACACCATTCTGTTGCGGAGTGTATAGGATGGTGTGATGCCTAACAATGCCTTCCTTCCTGCAATAATCATCAAAAGCATCCGAATAGAACTCTCCACCATTATCAGTCCGAAGCACTTTAACCTTCTTCTCAGTTTGCCTTTCTATCATGACTTTCCACTCTATAAAAGTAGTAAAGGTATCATCTTTGTTTTTCAGAAAATAAGGCCACACTCTTCTAGAGTAATCATCTATAATGGTAAGCATATAACGGACACCACCAAATGAAGGTTTACGAGAAGGACCCCATAAATCAGCATGTACATAATCAAGTGTACCTTTTGTGGTATGAACACAAGTATTGAATTTGACCCTTCTGTGCTTACCAAAGACACAGTGCTCACAGAACTTCTTGCCACTCAAAATACAGCCATCCAGAAGGTTTCTCTTCATCAATTCTGCCATACCAAGCTCACTCATATGTCTAAGACGCATATGCCAAAGGTCAGTCTTACTAGGTTCAGAATTAGTAACAGCAGCAGCAGCGAAAATA
This sequence comes from Panicum virgatum, assembly GCF_016808335.1. Lineage (NCBI taxonomy): Eukaryota > Viridiplantae > Streptophyta > Magnoliopsida > Poales > Poaceae > Panicum > Panicum virgatum. The sequence continues at coordinate 33,130,778 of NC_053138.1, read as the reverse complement.
GAATCATGCACAGTACTACCTTTGAGAACATATAAAATTGAAGCATTGAGATCACCCAGCAAACATACAAGAGAACCTTTTGATACCTTTACAACTCCACCTGAACTAGTGTATTTGAGCCCTTCTTTGTCAAGTGTGCTCAATGAGAATAGATTTCTTTTCATCCCTGGTATATGTCTCACATTCTTCAGTGTGCGAATCATGCCATCATGGGTCTTGATCTGAACAAAACTGATGCCCACAATCTTACATGGGTTATCATCTCCCATACGCACAAAACCTCCATTCTGCAAAGGCTCATATGAACTGAACCAATCTCTGTTAGTGCACATATGAAATGAACATGCGGAATCAAGTATCCATTCATCATGACCATCAACACAACCAACAAAGACAACCAGGCAATCTGATTCAGAATTATCAACAGCAGAAGCAACACTAGTCTTACCATCAGAATTATTTTTTCTCTTCTCCTTATTCTGCAATTTTCAACATTCTTCAATGTTGTGAGATTTCTTCTTGCAGTACTTACAGAATTTCTTCTTGGGACCTTTAGACTAGAGCGGCCTCTACCATCATTTCTCTTGAAACGATCGTTGTTGTCGCTCAATGATCTATGCTCAGATCTGCCTCTAACATGCAAAGCGTCGCCCCTTGAGTACGATCCATCAACCTGCACCATGCCTTTCATCTTCTCCCTTGACTAGAGTGCCTCACAAACTTTAGCAAGGGTTAGTTCATCACGGCTTAATAATATGGTGTCACAAAAACTTACATAGGAACTGGACAAAGAGCATAACAAAAGAAGACCTAAGTCTTCATCATCATATTTGACCTCCATCGACACTAGGTCGGCAACGATCTCTTTGAAGATAGATAGGTGACTCAGCACCGAGTCACCCTCCTGCATCTTAAGCGTGAACAGCTTCAACTTCATATGCATCTTACTGGTTAGATCCTTGGACATACAGATCGATTCCAGTTTGAGCCAGAGTTCTGCAGCATGGTTTTCCTGCAGCACTTCCTGCAAAATATCATTAGACAAATGAAGCTGAATCAGGGATAGGGCCTTACGATCTCTCCGCTTTTCCTTAGCAGTCCACTCATCCCTCTTCTTCTTCCCGAAGCCTTCCAGCACCTCATCAAGATCCTGAGATTGCGCCAAAACAACACGCATCTTGACTTGCCACAGCGAGAACCTCGTCTTGTAATCCAGTGGCGGTAGATCATACTTCGTCGACGCAATCGCAGAACCCTAACCAAAGCTCTGGTACCACTTGTTATAAATGACGGCGAAGAAACGGCGAAGAACAACAAGATCAAACCACATGAGACACGAGGAATTAACGTGGAAAACCCTTCCAATGCGAAAGGAAAAAACCACGGGCACCAGCCAGCAAATCTTCACTATATTGGATGTGTGTTTAAAACGCCTAGCGACGGCTTACAAGAGGAATCAACTAAATGAGGAGCAAGCCCTAAAGCGTATATAAATTGGATTGATATTCTCTGGTGCGGTCTATGGGTTCGATATATAGGAGTCACATGGTCTCCTCAACTTCCACTAGCAATGTGGGATTAAAAGTTTACACCACATGGACATTTGGGATTTATTTAGAATAACTGAAATATTTAATGGGCCAAACCCAAATTCCAACATATATAAGATAATTTCAATTTAAGCCACTCGATCGAGTGCTTTAGACTTTAGGGTTGGGCCTTCCTCTATTTGATGCTGCATGTGGCTCGGCTGGATATAGGGAGGGGAAACGAGAATATATCTTCAGTAATTATTAATTAGAAGGGCCTTATGTTGTTTTCATTCTCCATTTTTTATTGGTTCCATTTTAACTTTTGCGCAACTATGTTGTTAGTTTTTTGTCCCAAAATACGAGAAGAACTCAAAACTTGTCCTGCTAATGGTAGTTTTGTACACGCGGCGCGTGTTAGAGAGAGTAACTTGACATGCTCTCAACATAAAGAGAGTTCTGGGAAAGAAACCATTTATCACCCAAGCTACATGCATAATGCATACTCCTTCCCCCAGGATACAAGGCACACACGTAATTCAAGATTCAAACTTTAAAAATTTTAATCTACGATTAATTTTGTATAATAAAAACTTTATCTTATAACAATCATATATCATTTTATTCATATTTAAAACTAGTTTCATATAACTATATATAATTTTGTCCTATAAATATTATGTTATAAAAGATATTAAGAGACAAATATTATTATTAAGGACCGTTCCAAGTTTGACCAGGCCTTATAATGGAATGGACGGAGTATATACGTTCACTACTACAGAACAAGCCTTTTGTCCCGGTTGGGAAAGGCCTTTTGTCCCGGTTTCCCAACCGGGACTGCCAAGGCGGGACAAAAGGGTTCCCCCTTTTGTCCCAGGTCAGGGAACCGGGACAAATGAGGGCCTTTGGTCCCAGTTGGTAATACCAACCGAGACCAAAGGGTCTGCCAGCGCCGACGTGGCAGGCACCCCTTTGGTCCCGGTTGGTGTTACCAACCGGGACCAAAGGCCCTTATTTTTTTCTATTTCTTTTTTCCTGTTTCTTTTGGGTTATTTCTATTCTATTTTAATTGAATTTTGTATTGGAATTTAAGTAGAGTATGAACTGCAGTAATATAAATATAATATATATTCATTTACTCATATAAAGTGCAACACAAAAGTCAATTATATACAAAGTGCAACAAAAGTTTTACTTAATGTTGTCATATTTACTCCTAATATCTATATTTGATCTTCCATCATAGTAGAATTCTCCTGCCGGGTCCAGGACCTCATGAACAATAAATCCGCACATGGCTTCTTGAATCGCCAGGATCCTTTCCTCTTGTATGAGTGTGTCTCGCATATCACTAACATGTGGAAAAGTAAGAATATTAATTACAACAATTTACAAAATGAGTTGCACGCAAGCTAAGTTTGATAAAGTTTTTTACTTACTTCCTGCTGCCATGCGGTAAAGGCCCTTTGACGACCCATTAGGGTATGGATATTCTCTATGACATAGTATGCGCATAAATTAGTTCCTTGTGCCTGCCTCCAACACTTCAAGAGAAAAAAAAATAAGTAATTAGCTGTCAATGTATTCATATATACTAAAGGATATGGAACATGCTAAGAAAGTAGAATCCCACCCATACCGGATAGTTTTTCCTCCACTTTAGTTCGAGACTGAAATTATTGCCACTATAGTTCCGAACGAATTTCTTCCAAACCCTGAACACAAACCAAAACGAATAAATATAGATGTCGTTGATTTCAAAACAATGGTGATTGAGGTGGTAAATTACTTGTCCAACATGTCAGTCATACCATTGTATTGTTCTGGATCTCTGCGCAATGAGTCCATAAGAATCGCTAAGCTCTTGTCAGGATATATGTTAATTAGTATCCAGTGATCTCTGCAAGATTTCATGTAAGGTTAATAAAATTCAGTTATATAGAACTAAAATAGTTACATGGCAGAAAAGACTTACCCAAAGTTGTACGGAAATGCAATGGTCGACTTATAGTGCTGAACGGCTAAGTATTTGTACAAGTTTTTCAAAGTTTCTTTAGGATTGCTATTGAGATTCTTACAATTCACAACTATTGGGTCGACGAAGCCGACATGGTAATACCCTTTTTTCCGGCAAGTTTGAATCTCCATCCTACGAGATACAAAATGAAGTAAGGAATCAATAGGTTTGGAACTTGTAATGAATCGGGACTTCTAGAACACACTTACAGCAGCCACAAAACGACCATAGAGATGTCGAGGGAGTCCTGATGGTATGGTATAGTTGGTAGATTTCTTCCCAATCAATCCATATGATGGCCTCTCCACGAAAGAAATCTTCGTCTGTAATCTTTGCGCCCTGCATGAAGTTACAGTCACTCATCGCCTTCATGTACAAGTCATGGAGCCTTTGCATTTGTGTTGGAAGCAAAGGCACAATCTCTGGGGGGAACAAGGCTGGTGCCCTCCTTATATGCCCATCTCACCACTGGAGCTATCGGATACTCTTTCTCCGAATTCGGATTCCAGTTCGAAGCCCCTGTTATGCCATCAGTAGTGAGCCTTGATGATTGCAAGAACCCCAGAAAGCCTTGTTGTTCCTGGTTTAGAACAAGTAGCGGTTGTATTGACTGTTTCTCTTGGGCCCTCAGCTGTGGAACATCGGACGATGACGACCTTGATTTACTCTTCTGGTATGATTTCTTAATTGAGTGATCGTAGTCCAAAAGAGGTTTCTCAATAAACTTTCTCCTATTCGCTTCTTTCATTCCAATAAAAATTTTTAATTTTGAAGGGTCCAGTGGTTTATCCTGATTCTCTGGCTCCGTCTTCTTTCGCTTCTTTGGCGGTGATGGAGGAGGTGAGCCAGGAGATGGCGGCTCAGCAGGAGTAGTCAACGGCTGCCTAGGAGATGGCGGCTCAGCAGCAGAGTGTTCTGGGGTAGCTCCCGGAGACGGTGGCGGAGGAGGTGAACGACGATCGTGTTGCGGCGATGTCAGCCTTGATCCCTGGTCGGTAGGCTTGAGGGTGATGTACCTTTTGTCCCATAGGATGTAACCATGAACAGTGTCTGCTAGTGTTGTCTCCCCGTCACCTCCAGGAATATAGAGCTCAAGATTCTTTCAATCATTGCACACCTCCTCGACCCCAACTTTAGCGTATCCAGCCGGGATCTCCTGCCCATGGTACACCTCGTCTGGTGTGCTTGGCATGGCGGAACCGTACGCTACCGTGAACCTTAAGTTCTTACTGCAAGTTTGAAGCGCACAAGGTGTCCGCTGGGTGATCCCATCAACTGGATAGTGCTGCTCGGCTGTCGTATCAATAGTGGCGATTCCCGTATCGGCAGGGAGGCCCGTGGAGGCGCAGATGCTTTTATGTTGAGATAGGCCGGCCGCATCGACATTAGGCTTTGCAGGCTCCGTTTGCTGTTGCTGCTGCTAGCTCATTGCTATGGCCACCTGGCGTTTAACCTCTTCTGCCATTCTTTCATCTTGTGAGAGGAGTTGTTCCTCTAGCCTTCGCAAGTGCAGGTGCTCCTCGTTCTTCCTTCTATCCCGGCTTCTATATGTATCGATGTAATCTCTGAAGCCATATTTCCACGCAACCACTCCCTTGCCTCTTGTATGCCCCGGATGTTCAGGGTTCTGAAGGGCGTATGTTAGTCCGTCCTTTTCTCTATCGGGCTGGAATGTGCCTTGGCTAACTACTTGTGTGGCCTCCTGTAGTTTGCGGGCCACTTGCTGAATTTTCTGGCCAAAGATGCACTCACCCGTCTCTGGGTCCAATGTTCCACCATGAGCATAGTACCAGTTCTTTGAACGTTCAGGCCAGGTGATGATCGCAGGCGTGATATCTTTGTCAATCAAATCCTGCTCCATCTTCTCCCATTTTGGTTTTGCCATGTTGTACCCACCTTGCCCTAGAGTGTGATGATATACTTTCTTGGAGGCATTTTCCTTGGCCTTTTCCACGTTCCGAATCCCAAGCTCTAAAGACTTATATGCAACAAAGGCATTCCAGTGGTCCTTCTGCTTTGCAAGGTCTCCAGTGAACTCTGGCGTTTTCCCTTTCTTGATATAATTCTTCGTCAGATTCTTCTTAAATGTCTGAAGTTGTTCGGCCATCTTGCTCAGGGTCCAGCGCTTAGCTGCTTTTTTTGATTCAGCCAGAACCGTGAAGTTCTTCTTCAGCTCTCGCCAGAGCCACTCCTTTTCTCTTTCAGGCACCGCATCCCTTTGCTTGCTTGGATTGTTAGCTTTCCATAACCTAAAGCTGATAGGGATGTGGTCCCGGACAAGACAACCACATTGCCTAATGTATTTCTTTTCGGCTGCTTCTGGAGCGATTGGTTCGCCATCTGGAGCCACTTCTGTTATGATAAATTGCCCTTCCAATTTCTTGGTCGGGCCTCGCTTCGTTTTTTTTGGTCTGCTGACTTGATGATCCAGATGGCTTCAAAAAAAATAAATATATATTCATGGTTATGACTCATTGTAAGTATGACTTAGAACACAAGGTTCGATGTTCAGGTATATACATTTGCTTCCTGGCCAGCAGCAGCAGCTGTATTTTGATCAATTTCCTCGCCACCAGACATATTTTGATCAATTTCCTCGCCAAGTGTTGTGCCCACTGCTCATCTCACCAAAAGGATTCATGCCATCCGTACTCAAACCAAACCTTACGTTTCTCGCATCTAAGGCAAAGTCAGTGTACGTTCTATCTATTTTTCTCCACTGTGATCGATCCGCTGGGTGTCTCAACATTGAGTCTTGCTTGTGTTCCTCTTTGTGCCATCGCATAAACTTAGCATTATCTTTGTGACTGTGAAGGGTTGTTCTAGAGGAATAATCTTTGTTATTCTGGCAGTGTAAGCATGGGCAGCACATGAAACCATTCTGCTTGTTTGCCTCGGCGACATTCAAAAAATAATGCAAGCCATCAATGAACTCTTTGGTATGTCGATCAGCTTTGTACCTCCATTGCCGGTCCATCTGCATTGTTTGAATAACATGAATAGAAAAATAAATGGTCCAAAGTAATAACATTACTCATACACAATGATTAATTAAAAAGTCTACATAATCCATCACACAAACATAATAATTTAAATGGTCCAAGCTGAAATAATAGCAAATACAATACATGCATGCTAATACAAACTACTCACGAGACCTATTGACCGAGGCCTCATGAACCGCCTCGCGAAGTCTCTCCACATTACGGTCAAATTCTGTTAGCCCTGACGCTTCACGCCTTGCATTATATCGAGCCATCAACTCGCAATCGTCATCCGTACCATGTAGTTCGACATTAAATTCACGCTGAAATTTGCGATTTTCTCGACCAAGTTCAAAGCATTGAAATGCTCTCTTAACCCAACGACGAATACGACATCTCAGAAGTCCAACACGCTCCTCAGGTCGGAACTCAAGGCAATGTCTGGTGGGCTCCATTTGATTACGTACCGCCGCCCGAGCGGACGCCCGACGCTCCAATGTACTCACAGGTGGCAAACTCATACTCTCTACACTTATCTTTACAACAATATAATGAAGACACATAAAAAATACAATTAATTATTTATAATACAATAAAAAATTAATAAAATGATAAATAGTCACATTGTAATATATACATACTCACATTGTAATATATATACTCTCATTGTAAACAAAAAACTAGTTTTAATTTATAATAATAATATGAACTCTCTATACATGGAAAATCACACATCAACTCTCTATACTCATCTAGATAAACTAAAACAAGTAAATCTATCTATATATGCACATCTAAAAGTACCGCACACATTTGAGTTCAAATGATATAAAAATGAAGAAACTTTTACAATTAAACCTCCCATTTCTCTATTTCTAAACAATAAAAACTGAGCTAAACAAGAAATAAATAATGAGAAGAACAAGCTCCTAACCTTTATAGCTGTTCATTGGATAGAGAATCAAAGAGTCTTCACAAATTGTGAACGAAATGGGCAAGAACTTCCCCCACCCGAGCCAAAAACAGTAAGAACACTGAGCTGAATGGCTCGGCGGGGGAGGAAGAATGGGGATATATGTCAGGACTCTTTTGTCCCGGTTAGAGCCACCAACCGAGACCAAAGCCCCTACATTTGTCCCGGTTGGAGGCTCCATCCGGGACCATTGGTCCCAGGAGACCAACCGAGACAAATGGTGAAGCTTCGGTCCAGTTGGTGGCTCCAACCGGGACCAAATGCCCCATAGACCAATGGTCCCGGTTGGAACCACCAACCGGGATAAATGTGGGGCCTTTGGTCCCGGTTGGTGGCTCCAATTAGGGCAAAAAGCCCCTGCCCCCCTGTAAGCATCTAGGCCCTCAAGGTATGTTTCGGTGATTAATGACAACTATTATTGTGACTAATGAGTTTGTGCAGATTAATAGATCATTATCGCTCTTTTGGTCATATGTCAAAAGAGGCCCCTCAATTTCGTTATTCAAAAAGGCGATCTCAGTATTTAACTCCTATATATGTCAAGACTAAGGATCTTTCTAGTCCTAAGTGTCATAAGGTTGAGCAGGACACTTAGGTTAGTATAGGTTTTATAGTTTTGTAGTGATCGCACTATTAAGAGGGGTTAAGGCTAAGTAACTTGAGCATGGACATGGTCATTTGAAAATGGATGCACACTATGGTCACTCAGGTTTCTAGAAGTTCAAATAAGTGGTTCTCAACTTATATCTCAAGAATATTTGGATTTCATTCAAGACTCAAATCAGAAAAGGCAAAATCAGAAAAAGTCTTTAACACCGGTTTAACCGACGCTGCCAATTTTCTATACGTCGGTTAAACGCAGTCAGCAGAGTCTGGACAAGTCAATACACCGGTTAAACCGACGTGTTTGAATTTAACGTCAGTGCATTAGTCCAGAGTTGGTTTTTCCAGGGTATTTCAAGTTCTATACACCGGTTAAACCGACGATGTTTGAAATGGGACGTCGGTGCAATTGACCAGTGAGATGGTTTTTCCAAGGATTTCAGAAGTTGTACTCACCGGTTAAACCGACGATAGGTTTGAGTTAATGTCGGTGCAGTTGTCCAGAGACTTGGTTTTTCAGTTGATCAGTGGACAACTACACTCACCGGTTAAACCGATGATACGTCGGTTAATCTGCCCAAGTTGTAACGGCTAGTTTCCAGAAGGGGCAGTTTACATTCATCGGTCAAACCGACGATGACTATTGGAGGGACGTCGGATTAACCGGTGCTACGCAGTTTTCTGGCAGCTTTTCTCCAACGGCTCTATTCGTGTGAGCTGCCTATATATACCCCTCCAATGGGTCATTTCGCACTCTCTTGACACCAGGCAACATCCAAACACTCATACTATAGTCAAGAGCCACATTGAGCTTCATCCTTCACATATTTGTTCATTCAATCAATCAAAAAGCAAGATTAAGGACTTGAGTAGAGAGAAGCTTGTGTGCATCCGTTCTTGGTGATCGGTTCTTGCTCAAGTGAAGGCCTTAGCTTGTTACTCTTGGTGATTGGCATCACCTAGGCGATCTTGGTGATCGAGGTGTTTCTCGCGGAGCTTGCCAAGAATTGTGGGAGCCCGGAGAAGAAGATTGTACGTGGCTTGATCTCCACCAAGCCGGGATGGTGAACGGAGACTCTTAGTGAGCGCCCTCGTCTCGGTGACTTGGGAGGTGACAATACTCTTTGTGAGTGTCACAATGTGGATTAGGGGTGTGTGCCAACACATCGATACCACGGGAAAAAATCCGGTCATCTCTTGTCCACTCTCTTTATTCAAGCATTTTCTTTCATGCAATTTACTCATGTGCTTGACTTAGAGATCATAACTTAGCTCTACCTTGCTAGGCTTTACTTTGTTTTATCTCTCTTAGCTTGTGTAGGTAGCTTAGTTATCCGGTTGGTGAATTGGTGCCTTACTAGCATTGCATAGGTTAAGGTTGCTTTACTTTGTTTTAGAATTTGAAAAAGGCCCAATTCACCCCCCTCTTGGTCCATCGATCCTTACAATTGGTATCAGAGCCTCGTTGCTCATTTGAATCATTAGGCTTCACCGCCTAGAGCTATGGCCAAGATGGGTGGTTCGCCGCCTCACTTCGAGGGCAAGAACTTTGCTTATTGAAAAGTTCGCATGGCCGCATACCTTGATGCGATTGCCCCCGAAGTGTGGTTGGCAACTAAGACCCGGTTCACCGGAACTCCCACCACCGAACAACTAAAGTGGAATGCTAAGGCTAGAAATGCAATTTTCGAAGCCATTAGTGAGGAAGTCTTCGCTAGAGTAAATGGCATGGACTTAGCAAGTGATATATGGAAAGAGCTAATTGAAATTCATGAAGGCTCCACAAAAGTCCGTGAACAAAAATATCACTTGTTTAGAGCTAAGTATGATTCTTTTAAAATGCTAGCTCATGAAAATTGCAATGATATGTACTCTCGCTTGAATGTCATTGTCAAGGATATTAATGCACTTGAAATATCCAAAATTGACAATGCCTCCATCAATCGCAAGATTCTCATGCTCCTCCCAAAGCCCAAGTATAACATCATCAATGCTATGCTTCAAAAGGAGAATCTTGACACAATGGAAGTGGGAGAACTTGTGGGCGAAATTCGCGCTCATGAAATGAGTATCCTTGGTATGTCCGAAGAGCCAACTTCAAGCAAATCAATTGCTCTAAAGACCAAGGCAAACAAATCCCGCAAGCTCAAGATGATCAAGCAAGATTCAAGCTCAAGTAATGAAGAAGATGATCATCATGAAAGCTCATCCGATGTTGAAGATGATGGAGAACTTGCTCTCATGATGAGAAAATTCACACGCTTGAATGACAAGATCAATAAGAAGGGCTTCAACTTTGACTCTAAAAAGGGAATGTTCCGGCCAATGGATGTCAAGAACAAAATTTGCTACAATTGTGGAGAAAAAGGCCACATCCGTCCAAATTGCCCCAAGCCGGACAAAAGAAACAAGGATAACAAGAGCAAGCATCGCCATGATTCAAGCGATGATGAAGAAGAAGAAAGGAAGAACAAAAACAAGAGACTTGGGAAGAAAAAGAGCCATGACAAGAAGACCAAGCTCTTCCCAAAGAAAAAGGGCAACACCAAGAGAAGCTTCTTGGTGGAAAAGCAAGAGTGGGTGACCGATGTCTCATCAAGTGAAGGTTCAAGTGATGAAGAAGACATAGTCACCATCGCCCTCACAAATGAAGAACCATCGCTACCTCCACCTCCAATGTGCCTCATGGCCAAAGGTAGCTCTAAGGTATGTGAGAGTGAAGATGATAGTGATGATGAGCTTGACCCTAATGAGTTTGCTAACCTCATTAATGAGTATACATCCATCATCAAGAGGGAAAAGGGCAAAGTCAAAGTTCTTGAGAGCACTCGTGCCAAGTTAGAGCTTGCCCACTCCGATTTGCTTGGCAAGTACAATGACTTGCTCAAAAAGCATAATGATTCACTTGTACTTGCTAAGCAAGTTGAAGAGAGCCACAAAAAGCTTAAACAAGAGCATAGAGAGTTGGCTCACAAATATCAAGAACTTGAATTTGCCTATGAAGCAATTGACCCAAGTCTTGAGAACTTTGCTCCTGAAACTATTGAGAAAGTCAATGCTTCTACTTCATGTGATGACCTACTCATTAATGCAAATGCTACTAATGCCTTGCCCGAGCTTGTACCTTCTAGGGAAAAGGAATTGATGGATCAAGTAGCAAGCCTCAAGAGTAGTGTGGAGAAGCTCTCAAGAGGAGAATACATCCACAAGGAGATTCTCTTCAACAATGCCTGTGACTATTGCAAGAGAGGTCTTGGTTCATTTCCGGAGCCAAACATAGCTACTACTCCTTCTCCGGAGATCAAGATTAGCTTCATCAAGGAAGTTGGTTCATATTGCCAACATTGCCAAGTCACCGGGCACCACACTAGGGAGTGCACTTTACCATCACGTCCTCTTCCTAATTTACCCAAGAATTACTCATCAATTTTTCAAAATAACCATTTTCTCTTGAGTAAAGTGAAGGGCAAGGTGAAGGCCAAATTCATTGGCAAACTCACTAAGTAGTCAAAGAAGAAGCTCCCCAAGCAACTTTGGGTCCCAAAAGCTCTTGTCACACATGTGCAAGGCCCAAAGCTTGTTTGGGTTCCTAAAACTCAAAAGTGAATTCTCATGTGTGTAGGTGAACTACAAAGCCGGTGGAAAACATTGGGTACTTGATAGCGGTTGCTCTCAACACTTGACCGGCAATGATAGCATGTTCACCTCTCTTGAAGACCCTGGTGATCATGAACATGTCACCTATGGTGATAACTCAAGGGAAAAAGTTTTAGGTTTGGGTAGAATAGCAATCTCTAAAGATTTATCTATTTCTAATGTTTTGTTTGTAGAAGCACTTAGTTTTAATCTCATTTCTATTGCTCAATTGTGTGATCTTGGACTAACGTGTACCTTTGACAAGAATGGTGTTGTAGTAACTCTTGAAGAAGACAAGTCAATGGTATTCACGGGGTTTAGGCATGGCAACATCTATTTAGTGGACTTCTCTTCAAAGCAAACAAGCACCATGACATGCCTCTTCACCAAGTCTTCTCTTGGGTGGCTTTGGCATAGAAGAATTGCTCATATTGGCATGAGCAACCTCAAGAAAGCCCACAAGAGAGGGATGATCACCGGCTTGAAGGATGTCACATTTGACAAGAACAAATTATTCAAAGCATGTCAAGCCAGGAAGCAAGTAGCAACACATCATCCCATCAAGACGATGTTGTCTACCTCCAAGCCGCTCGAGCTACTTCACATGGATCTCTTTGGTCCAACTACATACAAGAGCATTGGTGGTAACCTCTATTGCCTAGTAATTGTTGATGATTTTTCACGTTACACTTGGGTTATGTTTCTAGGCGATAAGGGTGAAACTCCGGAACTCTTCAAGACATTTGCAAGAAGAACTCAAAGGGAGTACAACTCCCCAATTGTGAAGATCCGGAGTGACAACGGCACCCAGTTCAAAAATATGAAAATTGAAGAATGGTGCGATGAAGAGGGCATCAAGCATGAGTTTTCCGCCACCTACACGCCTCAACAAAATGGTGTGGTGGAAAGAAAGAACAAGACACTCATCACCCTAGCTAGAGCAATGTTGGATGATTTGGCACGTTCGAGAAGTTTTGGGCGGAAGCAATCAACACGGCGTATCATGCATCCAACCGAGTACATCATCACCGACTCCTCAAGAAAACTCCATATGAGCTCATCATCGGGAAGAAACCAAATATATCCTACTTTCGAGTCTTTGGTTGCAAATGCTTCATCTATAAGAAGAAAAGGCTCGGTAAGTTTGAGAGTAGATGTGATGAAGGTTTCTTTCTTGGTTATGCATCAAACTCCAAAGCATATAGAGTATTCAATCAAACCTCCGGGTTAGTTGAAGAAACATGTGATGTGGAGTTTGATGAATCTAATGGCTCCCAAGAGGAGGTTGTTGGATATGAAAACGTAGGTAATGAAGAGATTGATGAAGCTTTGAAAAATATGTCCATTGGGGATATCAAGCCGGAAGAGGTGCATGAAGGCAATGATCAAGGGGGAGGACCTTCCTCATCTACACCAAGCACCTCCACGGCACCCCAAGTGGATGAAGATCAAGAAAAAGATGATCCACTACCTCAAGAAACTGTGCCAACGCCAACACCCCAAGTCCAAGAACAAGAAGAGCAAATTGTTCCACCACAAGCACAAGTCACCCATGATCCACCCCAACAAGCATCCACGCAAATACCGCTAGTGAAGCATGGTCGCATCTCCAAGGATCATCCAATTGGTCAAATCATTGGTAGTCCTTCAAAGGGAGTAAGAACTCGCTCTAAGCATGCTTCATTTTGCAAACATCACTCGTTTGTTTCTTGTATTGAACCCACTAGCATAGAGGAAGCACTTGAGGACTCGGATTGGGTGATGGCCATGCAAGAAGAATTGAACAACTTCACCCGCAATGAAGTTTGGGTCCTCGAAGCTCCTCCGAAAGACAAGAACATCATCGGCACAAAGTGGGTCTTTCGAAACAAGCAAGATGAACATGGGGTGGTGATACGCAACAAAGCAAGACTTGTGGCAAAAGGGTTTTCTCAAGTCGAAGGGTTGGATTTTGGTGAAACTTTTGCTCCGGTCGCAAGACTTAAAGCTATCCGTATCCTTCTTGTTTACTCTTCACATCATAACATTAAGTTATATCAAATGGATGTGAAAAGTGCATTCTTAAATGGCGTTATTAACGAACTTGTTTATGTTGAGCAACCTCCCGGGTTTGAAGATCCGAGGAATCCTAATCATGTTTATAGGTTGCACAAGGCACTCTATGGGCTCAAACAAGCTCCAAGGGCTTGGTATGAGAGGCTTCGTGACTTCCTAATCATGCAAGGCTTCAAGATCGGGAGGGTGGACACCACATTGTTCACAAAAGACGTCAACGGGGATCTTTTCATTTGTCAAATTTATGTTGACGATATTATCTTTGGCTCAACTAATGATTTACTAAGCCATGAGTTTGCTACCATGATGTCTAGGGAATTCGAGATGTCCATGATTGGCGAATTGACCTTCTTCCTTGGTTTTCAAGTCAAACAAATGAAGGAAGGGACATTCATCCATCAAGAAAAGTATACTAAAGATATCTTGAAGAAGTTCAAGATGGATGAGTGCAAGCCAATCAAGACACCCATGGCAACCAATGGGCATCTCGACTTGGATGTTGACGGTAAACCGATTGATCAATCCCTCTATCGTTCTATGATAGGGTCTTTGCTTTATCTTACCGCATCTAGGCCCGATATAATGTTTAGTGTGTGCTTGTGTGCCCGCTTTCAAGCTAACCCAAAGGAATCACACCTTTTGGCTGAGAATAGGATCCTTCGGTATCTCAAGCACACCCCTAGCATAGGCTTGTGGTACCCCAAAGGTGCTAGCTTAGATCTCTTGGGATACTCGGATTCGGATTTTGCCGGAAGCCGTGTGGATCGCAAGAGTACCTCCGGGGGTTGCCACTTGCTTGGGCGTTCTCTAGTTTCTTGGTCGAGTAAGAAGCAAAATTCCATGGCTTTGTCCACCGCGGAAGCGGAATATATAGCGGCCGGTGCATGTTGTGCCCAAATTCTATATATGAAGCAAACCCTTTTTGACTTTGGTGTGAAACTAGATAGGATACCACTCCTTTGTGACAATGAAAGTGCCGTAAAAATTGCCAAGAATCCGGTTCAACACTCTCGCACAAAGCACATTGATATTCGCCATCACTTCTTGCGTGATCACGAAGCCAAAGGAGACATATCTCTTCAAGGTGTGAGATCCGAGGAGCAATTGGCGGATATCTTCACAAAACCATTAGACGAGAGTACCTTTGTAAGGCTAAGGAATGAGCTTAATGTGTTAGATGCGGCAAACGTCATGTAAGTTGCCATGTCATATAGAAAAAAAGGCATACATATAGGACACTTGTCTAACCATGGTAAGATAGTGATGAGCAAGGGTTTAGCTAGAGGTGGTGGTTCACTTGTTTTCCTCTAGGCTTGTAGAAAGGCTCATCATGAAGAAGCTTCCCGTGGGTTCAAACTTGACAAGTAGATCTTAATTTCTTGTTATGCATTTCTAGTCATATAGATGTGCACTTCATGTTTACTTTACTTTCGCATGTGGTTGTAGTTTGCATTATCATTGCATGCGTAAGGGTCACAAAGGAGATCACTTGATGAAAATGAGACTTGTTTCATATACAAGATCTTAATTCATGAAAAGTGAAAAGTGAAAAGAGCAAAGTGTTAGGTGCGTTATTGCCTAGTGAGCAATGTCATGTTGAGTTTGAAGCTTTCTATCTTCAATATTCCTATGACATGGCTCATACATTTTATTTGGCGCTTTGTCTCTCTTGCGGCTTCTCCCTATGTTTGAAAAGAAATCTATTTAAGCTAGTGAGCTATCCAATTTGTTTTGAGGGGTAAAGTCGCCTATGCAAGTCCATTAACTTGAGTTTATTTGAATTTTATAAGTTTATTGGACTTAGCATAGAAGAGTGAGCTGAGTGAGGGGTTTTTGGCTTCACCGGTTAAACCGATGCTCAACGGATCTATACCCATCGGTTTAACCGGCGTTACTAAGTTGTGTCTCAGCTCAGTCAGTTTCAGGCGTTCAACCGGCGTATACAAAAGTGACAGCATCGGATCAACCGGTGAATGTAACACAGATTTGACCTGAAAATCAACCGGTGATATCAGCGTTCAACCGGCGTATACAAAAGTCATATCGTCGGATCAACCGGCGTTCAGAAGGATTTTGTGCTGAGTCTCGGGTGAACTACACCGATGCATTCGACCGGTGTTCTAAACCTAGTCATCGGATTAACCGGCGTTATGGAAATTGGCGGGGCCCGCCTGTCATATATGAGTCTTGCTCGAGCCGCCGCCTCTCTTTCTTCTCTGTTTGCCCCGCGTCTCTCCCGTATCGAGCCGCCGCCGCGCCCTATCTCCTGATCCCGCGCCGCCGCTCAATCACGCCGCCGCGCCTCCACTCGCCCTCGCTCACGCCGCCGCTCGCCTGCACGCCGCCAGCCCGAGCCGCCGCCGCCATGCTTTCACCGCAGTGCCGCCTGCACGCCCACCTGCGCCGCCCGTGCACCACCGCCGCCAACGCCGCCAGCGCTGCCCGTGCCGCCCGTGCGCTGCCACCACCAAGCACCTCCGCGCCGCATCACTGCCACGCGCTTAGCGCCATCCACGCAGCAGCAGCCCCACGCCGCAGCCGCACCCGCAGCGTCTTCTCGCCAAGCGCTCGCTAAGTGTTCGACAAATTGCCTGTACGAGATGGGTCGCGAAAAGAGGAAGGGGAAGGAGGTAGTTGTGGAGAAGCCCGTCTGCAAGCGGACTCGCGCAGAGAGAGAGGCCGAGAGGGCCGAAATGGTGGCCAAGGCCGCCGAGGAGCAGGCGTCAGGCCGCGCTCGCCCGTTCGCGATCAGGGATCCGCCAGCCAGGGGCAAGGCCAGAGGCCGAGGTATGGGCCGAGTCAGAGGTGCCAGGGCCACCAGAGCCACGACTGAGGCAGCAGCAGCAGAGTCAGATCGTTCACTTTTAGCTGCAGAGTCAGATGGAGATACAGAGGCAGAGCAGTCTGAGCAGTCGCAGGGGCAGGGCACACAGGAGTCACCGACTCTACGACGTTCTGGCCACACACGGCAGACGTCCCCAGCAGGAGACACTTCGCCAGCGACCGAGCGTCGCACTGGACCGAGGACGCGAGGAGGTCACCAGCCACAGGAGCCTCGCAGGTCCACAGCAGCAGCAGCAGCAGCTCGTAGAGCCGAGGCCCTAGAGGCCGAGCGCACAGTGTTCCGTATGGACACTATTGTGCGTCTGGAGCCAGGTGTGCTACTCCAGAACTTGACCAAGGCCAATGCGGCGAAGGTCAAGAGGCTCAGGTGGAGTGTTCAGGAGGAGGACTGGTTCCCTGTGACCCGTGACAGCAGGGTCGACCGTAGGTTCTGGATGCTTCTTCAGGCCAGCTTCTACGAGACCTACCAGAGGCGGGGTCACAGGATTTTCTCGCACAGAGTGCTTGACTGGGTGTCACTGAGGACAGCTGCAGGGGGAGCAGACGTCAGAGAGCACTTCGCTCACTTCAGGGGCCTGCCCAGGTTACTCCAGATTGAGCAGAACAGATACATCGAGGACTGGGTTAGAGTTTTCTATAGCCCCAGAGCGCAGAGCAGTACACTTTGTGTTTGGAGGCCAGGTCTTTGGTCTGTCCAGGGCAACTTTAGCAGAGATTCTCGGAGTTGACTTGGTTGACGTCTCCCTGCACGAGATGGCATACGGAGACGCAGATCCACCGTGCAGAGCTATGATTGGCGGGATTGCACCTTCACACGAGGCGATCTCTCAGTGCTTCCGCCAGCCGTTTCCAGCGTCGTATGCCAGAGTGCCCAGCTTGCTGACCCCGGAGGCGTACGCAGTTCACATGGCCCTCCGGAGGACGTTGTTGCCGAGGAGTGGCTACCCAGAGGGGTTTACAGGCTTGCAGCAGCTGTTACTTTTTCACATCCTCACTCACGATCCGTTCGATATTGTTGACTTTATACTGGCTGAGATCGAGGATGTGATCACTGACGGGATGGGGGTAGTGAGGCAGTTCCCCTATGCACACTGGATCAGCTATATTTGTTCGATGATCAGGCCAGCTGAGTCACCCGTCAGTGCCGTCTACTGTCAGGACGAGGCTCCCCGGTTCCCAGTTTACCGTCCGACAGCACCACAGGACCGGAGGAGAGGCAGACAGGCCGATAGAGCTGCCATGGCACAGTTGTCACCAGAGGCACAGGCCCGTGTGGCACAGGAGGATGAGGCACTGTTAGCCGCCGAGGCACAGCTTCCCGGAGGAGAGGATGAGATACACTGGTCTGAGCTTGAGTCAGACTCCTCCGAGGACGTGGAGTACTTCCCAGCAGCAGCCCCAGCTAGTCACGACCACGAGGCAGGGGGGTCCAGAGAGCCAGCCCCAGAGTCAGTCGCTGCTGCTACAGTCTCTGAGTCACAGGTGACTCAGCCGTCCGAGCTTACCTCTCTACTTCAGCAGCTTGTTACTCAGCAGCGAGAGGACCGGATAGCTCAGGAGGAGGCCAGGAGAGCCCATGAGGCTCAGCTAGCAGCGATACAGAGAGAGGCCGCCCGAGAGCGGGCTGCGACCGAGGAGCGTTTTGTCGGGCTTATCGACAGAGTCTCACAGAGGACAGACGCTCAGTTTCAGCAGATGCAGCAGGGGATGATGGCGATGTTCGGGATGATCTCACAGCTTTACACTCACACCGGACTCGCCCCGCAGCAGCCAGGACAGACAGGCCTTCAGGGCGTTGGAGCACCTCAGCTTGCAGCTACTCCAGTTCCAGCTCCTACTGCAGCTCCAGCTCCTACAGCGACACCGGAGACCACATTCTCGATGTCTGCACTACTTGGGTCTGCCGGTCGTCCACTGTTCTCGCCACTGCCAGCGACTACACTCTTCCAGGACTCACCGTCGATAGTCGCTCTCCCCGTCATTCCACAGACACTACTCTCAGGGGGAGGTGGAGAGGGGTCCTTACTTCAGCAGTCGACACAGCCGGCAGCTTCAGCACTAACTACGTTAGATGTTGACACTTCTTCTGCTGAGCCGGTTACCACGTCTACGGACCCTCTTCCAGGCAGTGCTAGCACGAGAGCCTCTACCACAGCTACACCCCGGGTCACTTCAGATCCAGCAGGCAGATCTGACCAGCAGCTCCCGTCTGTCACCGAGGGTTCACCGTCCGTCGACGACGACGACGATGACCCGGACCGCTTCCTTGCCGTGCCACGACAGCCGGATCAGTAGCTCGCCTTTTTGGTGCTTTGTTGCCAAAGGGGGAGAGAGTCAGGGAGTTGGAGTCAGGGGGAGGGTAGAGTTAGAGAGAGCTCGTAGTTATCAGGACCTTTGATTCTTTGTATCACATTTGGTGTTAGTTCATGAATATGTACATTTGTCGCTTGAGTATGCCGTGCTTTGAGACATATCTATGGATTTCGTTTGAGCCGTTGAGCTCTTTGGTCTCTTTTTCGAGTTTGCTTGTGTTTATCCTGTTTTATCTTTCTCGCTCTCTCGTTATTTATGTTTGTGTTGTCATCAATCACCAAAAAGGGGGAGATTGTAAGCATCTAGGCCCTCAAGGTATGTTTCGGTGATTAATGACAACCATTATTGTGACTAATGAGTTTGTGCATATTAATAGATCATTATCGCTCTTTTGGTCATATGTCAAAAGAGGCCCCTCAATTTCGTTATTCAAAAAGGCGATCTCAGTATTTAACTCCTATATATGTCAAGACTAAGGATCTTTCTAGTCCTAAGTGTCATAAGGTTGAGCAGGACACTTAGGTTAGTATAGGTTTTATAGTTTTGTAGTGATCGCACTATTAAGAGGGGTTAAGGCTAAGTAACTTGAGCATGGACATGGTCATTTGAAAATGGATGCACACTATGGTAACTCAGGTTTCTAGAAGTTCAAATAAGTGGTTCTCAACTTATATCTCAAGAATATTTGGATTTCATTCAAGACTCAAATCAGAAAAGGCAAAATCAGAAAAAGTCTTTAACACCGGTTTAACCGACGCTGCCAATTTTCTATACGTCGGTTAAACGCAGTCAGTAGAGTCTGGACAAGTCAATACACCGGTTAAACCGACGTGTTTGAATTTAACGTCGGTGCATTAGTCCAGAGTTGGTTTTTCCAGGGTATTTCAAGTTCTATACACCGGTTAAACCGACGATGTTTGAAATGGGACGTCGGTGCAATTGACCAGTGAGATGGTTTTTCCAAGGATTTCAGAAGTTGTACTCACCGGTTAAACCGACGATAGGTTTGAGTTAACGTCGGTGCAGTTGTCCAGAGACTTGGTTTTTCAGTTGATCAGTGGACAACTACACTCACCGGTTAAACCGATGATACGTCGGTTAATCTGCCCAAGTTGTAACGGCTAGTTTCCAGAAGGGGCAGTTTACATTCATCGGTCAAACCGACGATGACTATTGGAGGGACGTCGGATTAACCGGTGCTACGCAGTTTTCTGGCAGCTTTTCTCCAACGGCTCTATTCGTGTGAGCTGCCTATATATACCCCTCCAATGGGTCATTTCGCACTCTCTTGACACCAGGCAACATCCAAACACTCATACTATAGTCAAGAGCCACATTGAGCTTCATCCTTCACATATTTGTTCATTCAATCAATCAAAAAGCAAGATTAAGGACTTGAGTAGAGAGAAGCTTGTGTGCATCCGTTCTTGGTGATCGGTTCTTGCTCAAGTGAAGGCCTTAGCTTGTTACTCTTGGTGATTGGCATCACCTAGGCGATCTTGGTGATCGAGGTGTTTCTCGCGGAGCTTGCCAAGAATTGTGGGAGCCCGGAGAAGAAGATTGTACGTGGCTTGATCTCCACCAAGCCGGGATGGTGAACGGAGACTCTTAGTGAGCGCCCTCGTCTCGGTGACTTGGGAGGTGACAATACTCTTTGTGAGTGTCACAATGTGGATTAGGGGTGTGTGCCAACACATCGATACCACGGGAAAAAATCCGGTCATCTCTTGTCCACTCTCTTTATTCAAGCATTTTCTTTCATGCAATTTACTCATGTGCTTGACTTAGAGATCATAACTTAGCTCTACCTTGCTAGGCTTTACTTTGTTTTATCTCTCTTATCTTGTGTAGGTAGCTTAGTTATCCGGTTGGTGAATTGGTGCCTTACTAGCATTGCATAGGTTAAGGTTGCTTTACTTTGTTTTAGAATTTGAAAAAGGCCCAATTCACCCCCACTCTTGGTCCATCGATCCTTACACCCCCCACGCTGTCCCGGCTAGCCGTTGGAACCGGAACCAAAGCACTCTTTGGTCCCGGGTCCAAAGACAGCCATGACAAATGACCTGTATCAAAAACCTATTTTATATTATGGGTATTATGTAGTAGTGGTTCTCACTGTCAACGACAAACCTCTTTGCTCGTTCCCGATGCATCCGTCCCATTGTCTATCTGAGCTTTTAATTTCGTTTTTTTTTCTCTTCTGTCTATGAGCCTCTGTCGCGTGACTCGAACAGTACATCCATTCGTAACAAACAAAACAGGCAACTCTCCCCCGCGTACTAGCTACCACGCCCAAAAACAAATCCAACATTGCTCACGCACGCACGTTAAAATTCCTTGCAACCTCTGTTCAACATCATGAGAAAACCTGTATTTTTCTTTACAAAATATATACATACCCATATAAACATAGACACATGCACCTTATTACTATTGTAAAGGTCTTTAAATTTTCAGGTTTGCAAAACATGAGATTGACTCATAAGCCATCATGCGTACTGGGCGGAGCTAAAGAAAAATAGAGACGAGGTGCAGCACTTCATGGTATTTGTAAAACTGAAGCAAATATGCTAAAAATTTCTAGGAATTATAAGTGATTATGGAAATTTTATTTGTGGGTGGAGCGCCGCCCCTGCATGAATATGTAGTATATCTTAACATCGACGTGCATTAGTTACCACTAAAAGAACAAAATTATTTATTTGTAGAGCTAGTACAGTACGTACTAGGTGCAGTTTTTAGCGTGGGGTGTAAGAAGAGGATGCCAAAATGACACGAGGTTTGGTCATTTGGTCTGTCCGGTATGCGCACCTGCTTTTGCAGTCTTTCCAGCTAGCTGCAGCATGCAAGCATATATATGGTTTGGCACCTTTCCTTTGTGGGAAAGACGGAAGAACGTAAATCATGATGCAGGTTTATTTTACACGCTAGTATATGGAACGTGTCAGGGTAGTTTGTTTTTCTAAAAAAATATAAAGTTTGTAAAAGTTGGATTACAATTATTCAAATTATATGCATATATAGGGCATGTATGGTAGCATAGCTACGAGCTCTTTAGATTTATTGAAAGAAATGATCATGATGTATGTAATTAAAAGTGATTCTCACTACTAGAAAACGGGTCAAAGATCCTTGCATCAGTACCGGTTGCAAAAGCAGCTGGTACCTTTGGCCAGCGGCGATCAAAAGTAAGGGGTTTAGTACCGGGTTAAAACATTACCCGGTACCAAAACCCCAGTATAGGCAGCACCAACCGGTGCCTAAAGGGCGGACAATGGCACCGGGTTTTGCCATGACCTGGTGCCGCCACGTGCCCACAACAAAGGCACCGGTTGGTAATTTCAACCGGTGCCTATGCCTATTGTTTGGCACCGGTTGTTGAGCACCAACCGGTGCCTTTGAGCCACGCCTATAAATACCCCAACCCCTCCCCCCTCCAAGCTGCCATGAACTCACTGTTCATGGCAGCTGAGTGAGAGGAGGGGAGGTGAATTTTTTTTCAAAAAAAGTTAGTTATTTTTCTCCATAACTTAGCAATTGGTTTTTAGAAGCAGATATCACTTAATTTAGTTTATACATGTGATAATTATTTTTAGTTGTAGCATTTTATTGTAGTTATATGCGTTATCAATTTATTTGATATGTGAATACTATCAAATTATTGTATTTATATGTTTTATCAATTTATTTGATAAGTGAATAGTATCTATTTATTATAGTTATATGCATTATCAATTATATATTTGAATTCAAATTTTGTATGGAAATATTATCAATTACATATGCAAGGGTGCTTTATTTAGTTCCCTTCAAAATTCCAAAACTTTACAAGATTCCACATTCGAGATGCATGCTGCACCAATTCGTGACCCGCAGCTCAGCTAGGCCAGAAGGCCACATGCGTCATTTCTTGTATATAGAGAAACAAAGTTTTTACACAGTCATGCAGTCAGAAGGCCATATACATCGTTATAATTTTGTAGTTAAGTTTTATTAATAGCGTATTCAATGTTAGTTATAAATTGGTAGTATGAATGAACTATTTGTACACTACAATGATGTATATAAATGTATTGTGAACCCAGATGAGTCGGCAATGGATGTACATGGCCGACCGGCGTTCAAAGGAGTTCATTGATGGCGTGCATGAATTCATAGAAGCGGTCGAGAAACACAAGTATGACGGTTTCGTTCGTTTTCCATGCAAATTCTGTAAGAATGAGAAGGATTACTCATCGTTAAGAACCACCCACAGTCACTTGTTCAATAGTGGTTTCATGCCGAACTACTATGTTTGGACCAACCAAGACGAAAGAGGAATTATGCTAGATAATAATGTAGAAGAAGAGGACAGAATTCCTGACTTTGCAGCCAATTATAATGCCTTTTTCAATGACACTGCAATTGGTGAGCCTAAAGAAGATACTGAAGGATATGTTGTAGAAGATGATTTTGGTCAGATGTTGCGCGAAGCTAAGGAAGGTTGCGAAACAGAAAAGGAATCGAGAGATCTGAAGCGTATGTTGGAGGACTACAGAACATTGTTGTACCCTGATTGCAAACAAGACCAAAAGAAGTTAGGTACCACATTGGAATTGTTGCAATGGAAGACATCAAATGGTTTGTCTGACAAGGGATTCGAGGAGTTGCTGAAACTTATAAAAAACTTACTCCTTGAGGGTAACACCTTGCCGGTGACAACATACGAGGCAAAAAAATTGTTTGTCCTTTAAAATTAGAGGCACAGAAGAAACATGCTTGTCCTAATGACTGCATCCTATATCGAGGTGAGTATAAAAATTTAGATTCATGCCCTGTATGCAACGCATGCCGGTATAAGATCCCTCGAGATGATCCAGGCGATGTTGAGGGGATGCGTGTCAAGAAGAGGGTGCCTGCCAAGGTGTTGTGGTATTTCCCTCTAATACCACGTCTAAAATGTTTGTTCATGAACAAAATGAATGTTAAATTGATGCGATGGCACAAAGAAGAACGTAAGCAAGACAATATGTTGAGACACCCCGCTGATGGGTCGCAGTGGAGAAAAGTGGACAGAACATTCCCAACATTTGCAAATGATGCGAGGAATATAAGGTTCGGCTTAAGTATGGATGTCATGAATCCTTTCAGTGAGCAGAGCAGTGGCCATAGTACCTGGCCTGTGACACTCTGTATATACAACCTTCCTCCCTGGTTGTGTCTGAAGTGGAAATTCATTAGGATGCCGGTGCTTATCCCCGGCCCGAAGCAACCCGGTAACGATATAAATGTGTATCTGAAACCACTGATTGAGGATCTTCTATTGTTGTGGAAAGAGGAGGGTGTTCGTATGTGGGATGCACACGAGAGGATCATTTTAACCTTCGTGCATTGCTTTTCGTAACCACCAACGATTGGCCAGCACTAAGTAACATCTCCGGACAATCCAATAACGGTTATAGGGCATGCACCCATTGTTTAGAAGAAACCGACAGCACGTACCTCAAGCACTGTAGGAAGATCGTTTATATGGGTCATCGTCCATTACTTCCGATCAAGCACCCATTAAGGAGGAGGCATGCTCACTACGATGGAAAGGCAGATCATCGTACCAAGCCTAGGCACCGTTGTGGGAAAATGGTGTTTGAAATGGTCAAAGATATGAAAGTAGTATTCGGAAAAGGACCTGGCAGCAGATCAGTGCAGAGTGATGATGGACGTGCACCTATGTGGAAGAAGAAGAGTATTTTTTGGGAGTTACCTTATTGGGAAGTCATAGACGTCCGCCACGCAATTGATGTGATGCACCTAACAAAAAATTTTTGTGTGAACCTTCTAAGCTTCCTTGGTGTCTACGAGCAAACCCGAAGAACAGCAACACGTCGTGCCTGCACATCAGAAGGAAATTGAAAGGATCTTAAGATGCCTAGAGGGGGGTGAATAGGCAATTTGCAATTTAAAACACTTAACAAAAATGTCAGAAGCAGACTATCCCGGATACTCCGGGTATATGCCCGGATACTCCGGGTTTGGTGGTCCGGAGTATTCGGAGCTATATCCAGAGTCTCCGGGTTTGAACGACCTAAAACGAAACTGCAAGAAACTCTGTAAGAAAACTAGATCGAGCTAGAGAATGAGTACCAGGGGTTCCTTAAGGTTGATATCCAACAAACAAAGTTCTCTAGAAACTCGTGAGTGAGTAGATCGAGCTCAAACCCTAGAAATAAAGTCTCACAAGCAAAGGGCAATGAAATCAAGTAAACTAACGCGAAGAAGACAAGGATTTGTTTCCCAAAGTTCACACCCGAAGGTGCTACGTCTCCGTTGAGGAAGGATTCGAGAGACGGTGCTCAAGAACCCCTATGCTCCTCTTCCAAGGGCGAGATCACCTCTCAAGCCCAAGGTTACTTACTATGGATTCCTCGGTGAGGAAAGAAGATTACAAACTTCTTGTGTAGCTCACAATCTTGGTTGAGCAATCACAAGCACGCCTAGCCGTCTAGGAGCTCAAGGCTCCAAGAGTAACAAACTTGAATCCGCAGGTTTGACCAAAACCAAGTGCTCAAGAGATGGAAATGAGGCTCACTAGCACTAATCCTTGCTCTTGCTTGCTTCTCACTCAAATCCCTCAAGGGAATCACTCAAGAATGGAGAAAGGAGAGTGAGAGAGCTCTTTTTGGCTTAGGTTTGAGTTTAGCTCATCAAAGTGGCAAGTGGAAGAGGCTGAAGGGGTAGGAGGGGGTATATATACTCTTCAGCCTCAAAAGAGCCGTTGGGTGAAGGGGTACCCGGAGACTCCGGGTATATGCCCGGAGACTCCGGGCAACCCTAGGTTTTCAGACTCTGAACAGAGCCCGGAAACTCCGGGCAACGGGGTCAGGAGTATCCGGCCCAATACCCGGAGTATCCGGGTATGGCAGGTGAAAAACTCCGGTTTTTGCTCCTTTGAGTTGTTTTGTGGCTCACAAGTGTTTTTCTAGGTTCTCTTGAGCACTAGTTTCAAATCAAAGCCCTTGAATCAAGTCCCTCTTGATAGTACGGCGTTCCTATACTCAAAAATTCAAATATAAAATCTAATTCCATGAGTATCCTTTGAACTCCGCTTTTTCATTTCCTTTTTGAGGGGTCGTACATCGTCACTTGATTCACGTATACAAACTCACCACCTGCACACACGCTCAATTACACAATTAAATGCACATGTGTTTTGTCATTAACACCAAAACCCACTTAGGGGCCTAGATCACTTTCAATCTCCCCCTTTTTGGTGATTGATGACAACCCACATGTAACTCATTTGATAATCATAAAGCGATAAACATCTAGCATATAAGAGCTCCCCCTTAATGTATGCCATGAACTTTGAATTTTAAATTTGACTTGTCATGTCAACAATCTTGGCATATATATCAAGAGAACTACAAAAGCTCTTATATGTTTTACAGTGGGGTGAACAAGTGAGTGTAAAGACAAGTGTGATGCATATGACATGTTATCCACTCCATAAAATGTGTAACTGTCAGCTAGACCCGGAGACTCCGGGTACAGGTCCGGAGATTCCGGACAAGGAATCCGGAGAATCCGGCCTGTAGCCCGGAGTATCCGGACCTTCTGAGCCAGAACAGAGAAAAAACAGCAGTCAGTGAGCTCAAACAAGACACATACTAGCAGAAATTTCTTAGAATAAACCCAAGTTCGATAGCTAAATACAGAGTAGTACACATTACAAGGTTCTCACACCACATAGTCCTTACAAAGGATCAAGGAAGTTCAAAACGTAAATAAAACGACATGAGTTCGAAACAAAGGGATACAAGGGCGACACATGCCCAAATGAGTACATAAATGGTCTTTCACTCCTCCTTTGTCATCAAGTGCCAAAAAGGGAATGAAAAGAAGCATGAAGTTCATCTACTCATCATCTTCATCTTGAGCGGCATCCTCGGAGGTATCCTCATCTTCATCGGAGTAGGGTGCTCACGATAGCCTATGGGCTCATCTTCTTCGGTCTCCTCTTCCTCATCAAAGATCTCTTGGCCACTTGGAGGAGCACGGCAGGAGGAAGAAGAAGCACGGCGACGAGGAGAACGGGGCTGACGACGAGCACGTGGAAGTGGAGCATGAGTAGCGGCAATAGAAGCCTCATCGGCGGCATCCCACTCAGCAAATGAATCATCAAAGTCCGGGAGCTCGCGGTGAGGATCCAAAGGAAGTCCCAAATGACCCCGAATCTCATTGATGGACCTTGTGTTCTCATGCACATCATTTGCAATATTCCTACACATTCCAAATAAGCTGCGGAGGGCCCTCTTCACAAAGGAGTCATGATGACGGTGACGAGACGATGAAGAGGCACACACAGAAGATGGAGTAGGATCATGTCTTGGGTTCCTTGTTGCACCAGCAGGAGCTGGAGGAGGAGGTGGTGCATCACCTGAGCGGGCACGCAAGTGAAGAGGCGCATGCTTAACTGTCTTTGGAAATGTGACCTTGGTCACCCTCTCTATCATATACATGATGTATGGTGCAGCAGGAAGGGACTTCTTGGCCTCAATCATAGTCCTTCTTAGCTCATTCCAAATGAAGTCCATAATGCAAAAAGGTCTACCACTTGGCAAAGTCCGGGCTAGAAGATTCACTGCATAGTATCTAAGTGCCACGGGATCACCATCCTTTGCATCAATGGTTGCTCTAAAGAATTGATTCACTGCATAGTAAACCGGCAAGAGATGGTTTGCCTTTCCTTCTTGAGCACAAATAGGATTGTAGAACAAGGTGGGTACTTGATATGACTTGAGTTGTTCCTCAACATAAATGGGATCTCTCTTCTCATCCTCAGTGCCAAGTCCAAGTAACCTAGAGAAGGTCATGTAATCCACTCCATATTTTGCTCCTTCGGTGGTCCAATAAAATGCAATCTCATTTTCATCATAATATAAAGAAGAATGAAATTGAGCAAGGATCTCCTCATTCCAATCAAAGCGAAAACCCATAATATCATAGAGACCCATCTCCTTGCACTTTTCCATAGCCTCATTAAAGAATGGATCCTTCATATTCTCATAATATTTCCAATCCACGTACTTGCAATGAACAATGGGAGCACGAGACTTACGCATCACGACTGAAGAATAGAAGTCTTCATGAAGCTTGCACCAAAAGCGCCGCTCAAGACCTTCACTCTTGTCATATTTGTAAACTTTCTCTTTGCGTGCCTCTCTAAGTGCCACATCTTGCTTGTAATAGTTTCTTTACATCTCTACTGTGAAGCCAGGCACTATCCCAGGTCGATGAAGCCTTGGAATGTTAGGATAAGTGCGCTGCCCGGGAGAGTACTCAACTACCAAGCGAGGAGGGGTCTTAGGACATATGTCATGAGCAATAACCTTTCTTGTCAGAGTCGGACGGGATGGAGGAGCCGCGGCTCAGCTTTGCAAAATGTAAGGAGCTTTCCTTGGCTCCTTTCTTGAACTGCTGCCATCGGGTTCCTTGCCCGCACGATGACATGGACGCAGCTCCCTTTGAGTGTGAGGATCATGACGGCACTTTTGCCTTCTTTGTTCCGCATCCTCCAAGGACTCACCAGCGCGTGGCCTCACCATGCCTAAGGATAGATAACAAAGATCAAGACCAAGCTGGATAGAATTGGGAAGAAAAAGATGTGCTGGTGGTGATCAAGTCCGGAGACTCCGGCTATATCCCCGGAGACTCCGGCCCAGAGGGTCCGGAGTATCCGGGTGTATATCCGAAGTATCCGGACAGGAGCACCTGAAACCCTAAGTTTCAAAAATCTAAGGATTTGACCATGGGATTTGAATGAAACTTGAGCCAAAAGTTCCTACACATGCTAGGAAGAGATGCCCTAAAGATTTTTCAAAGAAACCTATGACATTGGGAGATCGGGCGATCCGAAGTTCAAAATACCTTTGAGACCATTGAGAGCGCGGGAACTTCAAATCCAAGGCCTCCCCGGAGTTTCCGGAGGGGAGAAGAGCCTTCCTTCAAAGATTGACGAGTTCGTGATGCTTGGAAGGTAGAAATCGCCCCTAGGACGTGACTGGGAGAGTAGAGAGAAGGGGGGCGGCTGTGGTAAAAAGACTGAAGGGAACCATTTACCCCGACCCTCCCCGCGGTATATATAGTAAATTCCAAATATCCGAAGTATCCGGCCTCAGGGCCGGAGTATCCGGATAGTCCGGAGTTTCCGGGACCTGGGCCGGAGACTCCGGCTCCCCTTGAGACTGAGCAGAAAAGAACTCCAAGGAACTTGATCTAGATGGATTTGATATAGATAGATTTTGAGGATCTAATGGTGTGAGAGAAATTACTCAACTTGAGATCAGCCAACATTCAATCAAGGAGAACAATGATCTCAAGTGAGCAAAGTGAATAACCAATTTTTTTTATAAAACAAAGGTCACACAATTTGAAAGTTTTCAAGATCTTTTTGTTTTGAGAACCACTTAATCTATGATCACTCAAGTGTATGCAGTAATTCAAGCTAAGTTACGAGAATCCAAGATGTTTAGTTCACTTCTCAAAGCACAAAACCTTGACTCATCTAGAGGCTTAGTGAAGATATCGGCAAGTTGCCCGTCGGTGCTTACATGTTGTAAAGCAATATCTCCCTTAGCCTCATGATCCCTTAAGAAATGATGACGAATATCTATGTGCTTTGTTCGGGAGTGTTGTATGGGGTTGTTTGCTAACTTGATTGCACTCTCATTATCACAAAATAAAGGAATTGCATCAAAATGACAACCAAAGTCACTCAATGTTTGTCTCATCCACAAAAGTTGTGCACAACACGCACCGGCGGCGACATATTCGGCCTCCGCCGTGGACAAGGCAACCGAGTTTTGCTTTTTAGCGCTCCAAGCTACTAAGGACCGGCCAAGGAATTGACAAGTCCCCGTAGTGATCTTTCGATCCACTTTGCAACCGGCATAATCCGAATCGGAATAGCCAAGTAAATCGAAAGATGAGCCCTTGGGATACCATAAACCAAGGTTAGGAGTGAAAACTAAATATCTTAGGATTCTCTTAACCGCCATCAAATGACATTCTTTCGGATTAGCTTGAAATCTTGCACACATGCACACACTAAGCATAATATCGGGCCTAGATGCACAAAGGTAAAGAAGGGATCCAATCATGGAGCGATATACCTTTTGATCCACGGCCTTGCCATCTTCATTGAGATCAAGATGCCCATTGGTTGGCATGGGAGTTTTGATGGGCTTGGCATTTTTCATATCAAACTTCTTGAGCATATCCTTGGTGTACTTGGTTTGACTAATGAAAGTGCCATCCTTGAGTTGCTTGATTTGAAATCCAAGAAAGAAGGTCAACGCACCCATCATAGACATCTCAAATCTCTTTGTCATAATCCTACTAAAATCATCGCACCAAATTTTGTTAGTAGAGCCAAATATAATGTCATCGACATATATTTGGCACACAAAGATATCTTTATCAACTTTGCGAGTGAAAAGAGTAGGATCGGCTTTGCCTATTTCAAAGCCTTTTCTTAAGAGAAAGTCCTTAAGGCATTCATACCATGCTCTAGGGGCTTGCTTGAGCCCATAGAGTGCCTTATGGAGCAAGTAGACGTGGTTTGGAAATTTTGGATCTTCAAAACCCGATGGTTGCTCAACATATACCAATTCGGAGATTGGTCCATTAAGGAAAGCACTCTTCACGTCCATTTGATATAGCTTGAAATCATGGTGAGTAGCAAAGGCAAGCAAGATACGAATTGACTCAAGCCTAGCTACGGGAGCATAAGTCTCACCAAAATCCAAACCTTCGATTTGTGTGTAGCCTTGAGCAACCAACCTTGCTTTATTTCTTGTTACCACACCATGTTTATCTTGTTTGTTTCGAAAGACCCATTTGGTTCCAATGATATTTTGCTTGGGTCTTTCTACTAAGGACCAGACTTCATTCCGAGTGAAGTTGTTCAATTATTCTTGCATAGCCATACCCAATCCGGATCATCCAATGCTTCTTCCACCTTAAGAGGTTCCAAGGAATAAACAAACGAGTAATGTTCACAAAAAGTAGCCAAACGAGATCGAGTGATTACCCCTTTACTTATACTTCCAAGGATATTATCCACGGGATGATCTTTTTGAATTATGTGATGAACTCTTGGATGTGGAATGGAGGATTGATGTTGGATTGGTTCAGCATCTCTACCATCTTGAGACTGATCTTGATGTTGGGTTGATGCCTCGGCTTGAGTAGCCCGGATACTCCGGTCTGGAGTCCGGATACTCCGGTCAAGATGTCCGGAGTCAACGGCTTCATATCCGGAGTTTCCGGGTTTTGCCACGGATGTAGAGGTAGATGGCCCTTGAAACATCAACTCATCATCATCATTGTCCACTTGTTCTTGAGGCTTTATTTCACCAATCACCAACTTCTTGATAGCTTGACTTGATGATTCTTCCATTCCTACAACATTATCAACTTGCTCCCCTTGAGAGCCATTAGATTCATCAAATGTCACGTCACACGCTATTTCAACACAACCGGAGGTTTTGTTGAAAACATGATAGCCATGAGCATTTGAGGCATAACCAAGAAGAAAACATTCATCAACTTTAGGTGCAAACTTAGAGTTCTTGGGCTTCTTGTTAAGAATGAAGCACTTACTTCCAAAAACTCTTAAGTAAGACACATTAGGCTTTTTACCAAGTAGGAGCTCATATGCCGTCTTGTTCAAGATCTTGTGAAGATATAGGCGGTTGATTGCATGACATGCCGTGTTGATTGCTTCCGCCCAAAATTGATCCGAGATCTTGTACTCATCAAGCATTGTTCTTGCGGCCTCGATGAGAGTTCTATTTTTCCTCTCAACAATTCCATTTTGTTGAGGAGTGTATGGAACCGAGAACTCATGACCAATGCCCTCTTCATTTAGAAACTCTTCTACATTAGTGTTCTTGAATTCGGTGTCATTGTCACTTCTCACTTTCTTGATCTTAGTCTCAAATTCATTTTGAGCTCTTTTTGTAAACTTCTTGAAAGTCTCTTGCACTACACTTTTGTCATGCAAAAAGAATACCCAAGTGAAACGAGAATAATCATCAACAATAACAAGACCATATTTGTTACCACCAATGCTAATGTACGCCACCGGGCCAAAGAGATCCATATGTAGAAGTTCAAATGGCTTGGCGGTGGTGACGATGCTCTTTGATGGATGTGGAACACCAACTTGCTTCCCGGCTTGGCATGCACTACATACACGATCTTTCTCAAAAGAAACATTTGTTAGTCCTAGGATGTGATCCCCCTTTAGAAGCTTGTTGAGATTTCTCATCCCAACATGAGCTAGTCGGCGATGCCATAACCAACCCAAGCTAGACTTTGCTATCAAGCAAGCATCAAGTTGAGCCCTCTCTTGAGAAAAATCCACAAGATAGAGCTTTCCCTTGAGCACCCCCTTAAAAGCAATGGAGTCATCGCTTCTTCTAATGACGGTTACACCCTCGTTAGTGAACAAACAATTGAAGCCCGAATCACAAAGTTGTGAGATGGACAACAAATTGTAACCAAGTAACTCAACTAAAAGAACTTTTGAGAGAGTGAACTTTGAGTTTAGATTAATGTTACCGGTACCAAGCACTCTTCCCTTTTGATTTCCCGCAAAAGTAATGAAATGATCTCCACTTGATGCGGTTATTGTTTCAAACATACTCCTTTCTCCGGTCATATGATTTGTGCATCCACTATCAATCACCCAAGTTGATCCACCGGAGGAGTATCCCTACAAAACAAAGTTACTCTTTTCTTTTAGGTACCCAACAATACTTGGGTCCTTTAATGTTAGTCACAAGAACTTTGGGCACCCATACATGCTTTTTCACTTTTGTGTTCCATGTACGGTGTCCTACAAACTTGGCAACCACTTTACCACGGTGGTTCCTTGTCAATACATAATCAGCATAAAAGGATACATGAAATGATTCTTGTGCCTTGATCTTAGTTGGGTTAGAGGCCTTGAACTTATTTTCTTTGAATGAGGATGCAACAATCTTAGCACCCTCATCACATGTTGTACCTCTCTTGATGAAGTTGACATGACCACTTTCTTGAATCACATCATTTGTCTTGTGAATGGGAGTGGTCATGTTCACTAGACCTCCTTGAGCACCCAAGGCGGTCTTGTTCTTGTTCTTGGTAAATGGAATGGCATGTGCGGTACCTTGCCCATTCCTACCAAGTCCCTTATCCACTTCAAATCCAAACTTGCTCATGTATCTTGACCCAAATCCCTTGGTGTGTTTCTCAAACTCACCTACCCTTGTAAAGGGAATTTTCTTTGGGACTTGAGTATGTGATGGAGCCTCTTCTTGCAACAAGTGAGTGAGCCTAGAGATTTCTTTCTTCATTGCATTCATCTCAACATGGTTAGTAGCACAAGTTTGAATATCAATATTAAAGCACCGTGCACATCCATTACTTGTAGAAGGACTAGATGAATTAGATGTCTCTTTAGTCTTACAAGTACTTTCCCAAAGAGTATTAAATTAAACTTCAAGTGCCGTGTGATTAGCTTGTAAGCTTGTCATACTCTCTTGAAGTTTCTCATTATCCTTTCTTAGGAAAGTGTTAGTGTCATTGACAAAAGAAAATTTTCTAGTCAAATCATCCACTTTTTCTTTTTCACTAGAGAGTGACTCTTTCAACTCAAGAAGAGTGCCATCCTTGACTTTGATTGAGTTCACAAGCATCTTGTTTTCCTCCCTTTCATAGGCGAGGTCCTTTTCAAGAGCCTTGAATTTTTCTCTCTCAAGTCTAAGCAATTCTTCTTGTGTTTCAAGAGTCTCATCCGCTTCATCTAGTTTCATAACTAATTTCATCATTTTAGTTGCGGCCCTTTTACCATATTTCTTGACTAGTTTAGAAACTTCCACTTCATTATCCAATTCATCGTCCGATGAGTTTGGAGTTGTTACCTTGGAGTTTTTAGCCATGAGGCACATGATAGGAGCTTCATCTTCAACGTTGGTGAGATCTTCAAACAAGCTTGGAGGATGTGGAGATGATGCCTTGAAAGCCATGGTTGCAACATCTTCTTTCTCGAACCCACTTTCTTGTTGTGAATCCCATTCTTGACCAAGATGAGCTTCTCCGGCTTGCTTCTTGTATCTTGATCTATTTCTCTTGGATGTGCTTTCTTTGGTGTCTTTGTTCTTCTTCTTCTCTTCCGGGCAATCGGCAATGAAATGCCCAACTTTGTTACACCCAAAACACGACCTATTAGACCTTCTTCTTGGCTCATACTTCTTGTTCTTTCCAAAGTTTCTAAAGTTGCCTCTCTTCAATACTCTTGTGAAGTTCTTGATAAAGAAAGCCATTTGCTCATCATTAAGCTCTTCATCATCGTCACTACTAGTGCCTTCATTTTTTGAGGATTGGTTTGCCTTTTCTTTTCCTTTTGACTTAGCTTGAAGTGCCAACCCACTATTCTTGGCCGCTTGTTCTTGAAGCTCGGCTAGATCTTGGTTGATCTTGACTCTCTTCAATTGATCATGGTGAGCTTCAATTCTTCCAAGAACATTCTCGGCGGTGAAGTGTTTGAATCCTCTTT
The DNA here is from genome assembly GCF_016808335.1 of Panicum virgatum. Lineage (NCBI taxonomy): Eukaryota > Viridiplantae > Streptophyta > Magnoliopsida > Poales > Poaceae > Panicum > Panicum virgatum. The sequence goes on along the minus strand of NC_053138.1, from coordinate 33,096,238 downwards.
CGGCTCTAATCAAGCTAGGTAGAGTAACATCCCTAGCCATATACACGATCAAGAGCTTGTCCACAATCTCACGGTCACCCCACTTGTCACCACCAAGAGATTTGATTTGGTTTGTGATCTTCTTCATGCGGTTGTACATTTCTTTCACACCTTCATCCTTCTTCATGGAAAATAAGCTCAATTCATCTTCCAAAGTTTTGATTCTTGATTCACGTACTTTCCTTGACCCTTGATGGTTCACTAGAAGAGTGTCCCAAGCATCTTTGGCGGTTGGTGCATCCTCTATCTTGTCAAACTCTTCGGGACTCACGGATGTGTGTAGGATGTTCAATGCTTGGAAATTCCTTTGTAGTACATATGCTTGAATCGGTGTTGGAGTTTTATCTTCATCCGGAATTTCACACCCAACTTCCACAACTTTCCAAAGATCCTTGTGGATTGCATTCATGTAACCGAACATCTTAGTCTTCCATTGATTATATCCGGTACCATCAAAGAAAGGTGGCTTGCCCATATGAATTGATGCATTGTGCTCACTAGGTAGAGAAAAAGTGTAATCATGAGCAACTCTTCGATAATCACCTTTGCCTTTTGATTTTGATGAGCTGCCCTTGTTTGAAGAGCGTGAGGCTCTTCTCTTGGAATCGGTGTCGGAGTCATCACTAGAGTCAATGATAACTCAGGAGCTAGTCTTTTTCTTCCTTTGCTCCTTCTTCTTTTTCCTCCATGCCTTCCACTCCTCATAAGACATCTCATCATCGGATGTCTCTTCTTCACTTTCTACTCCACCATTCTTATTCTTTCCCTTCTTGTTGTTGTTGGATGGCTCTACATTCTTGTCTTTGTCTCTTTTATCACTAGGATCACCTTTTTCACCTTCATTAACCGGAATCTCTTGATTCTTTTCATCATCCGACATCTTGACCTCTCCGAACGGTTAAGCCCTTAGAGTGGAGAGCCAAGCTCTGATACCAATTGAAAGGATCTTAAGATGCCTACAGGGGGGTGAATAGGCAATCTATAATTTAAAACACTTAACAAAAATGTCAGAAGCAGACTATCCCGGATACTCCAGGTATGTGCCCTGATACTCCGGGTTTGGTGGTCCGGAGTATCCGGAGCTATATCCGGAGTCTCCGGGTTCGAACGACCTGAAACGAAACTGTAAGAAACTCTGTAAGAAAAGTAGATCGAGCTAGAGAATGAGTATCAGGGGTTTCTTAAGGTTGATATCCAACAAACAAAGTTCACTAGAAACTCGTGAGTGAGTAGATCGAGCTCAAACCCTAGAAATGAAGTCTCACAAGCAAAGGGCAATGAAATCAAGTAAACTAACGCGAAGAAGACAAGGATTTGTTTTCTGAAGTTCACACCCGAAGGTGCTACGTCTCCGTTGAGGAAGGATTCGAGAGACGGTGCTCAAGAACCCCTATGCTCCTCTTCCAAGAGCGAGATCACCTCTCAAGCCCATGGTTACTTACTATGGATTCCTCGGTGAGGAAAGGAGATTACAAACTTCTTGTGCAGCTCACAATCTTGGTTGAGCAATCACAAGCACGCCTAGCCGTCTAGGAGCTCAAGGCTCCAAGAGTAACAAACTTGAATCCGCAGGTTTGACCAAAATCAAGTGCTCAAGAGATGGAAATGAGGCTCACTAGCACTAATCCTTGCTCTTGCTTGCTTCTCACTCAAATCCCTCAAGGGAATCACTCAAGAATGGAGAAAGGAGAGTCAGAGAGCTCTTTTTGGCTTAGGTTTGAGTTTAGCTCATCAAAGTGGCAAGTGGAAGAGGCTGAAGGCGTAGGAGGGGGTATATATACTCTTCAGCCTCAAAAGAGCCGTTGGGCGAAGCGGTACCCGGAGACTCCGGGTATATGCCCGGAGACTCCGGGCAACCCTAGGTTTTCAGACTTTGAACAGAGCCCGGAAACTCCGGGCAACGGGGTCCGGAGTATCCGGCCCTATACCCGGAGTATCCGGGTATGGCAGGGGAAAAACTCCGGTTTTTGCTCTTTTGAGTTGTTTTGTGGCTCACAAGTGTTTTTCTAGGTTCTCTTGAGCACTAGTCTCAAATCAAAGCCCTTGAATCAAGTCCCTCTTGATAGTACAACGTTCCTATACTCAAAAATTCAAATATAAAATCTAATTCCATGAGTATCCTTTGAACTCCGCTTTTTCATTTCCTTTTTGAGGGGTCGTACATCGTCACTTGATTCACCTATACAAACTCACCACCTGCACACACGCTCAATTACATAATTAAATGCACATGTGTTTTGTCATTAACACCAAAACCCACTTAGGGGCCTAGATCACTTTCAGAAATGCTATGGGCAGAACTCAAGGATATGTTCACTCTTCCTGAAGGAGTTGACCAAGAACTTGTGAAGAAATGTGCCTTGAAAAAGATGGCCCTTGCCTTTACAACTTTCAAGAAGAAGTTGTACATCAATTACATCAAGAAGGATAAGGACCCGAACTGGGACGATCTTCCTCAGGTTAAACCATACTGGGAGGAGTTCAAACAATACAAACTATCAGAGGAAGCCCAAGAAAAATCCGAACAGGCCAAGGTGAATGCAGCAAATAAGAAGTACAGCCACCACCTTGGGACTGCCGGGTACAAGAAGTCAGTTAAAAATGGCAGAAGATGGAGCAGGACCTTATGGATAGAGGCATCAGGCCGACGACTTGGGATTGTCCGGATAGATCCAAGTGGTAGTTATTTGCTAATGGCGTGACACTAAACCAGTTGGATGGAAGTTTGGTCGTGCCCGAGCATATGCAAGAAGTGTCCCGCGATCTAGTCGCTGCAATAGATGAGACCCAACAAGGAACATTCCAACCTCAAAGGGAGAATGATGAGCTGACAAGGGCATTAAAGAATTCGGAATACCCTGGACGAGCCCACGGCATCGGCGTGGTCCCATGGAAAGGTTCTTGTGCCGGAGATTCCTCTTACAAGACTCACCGGAAGAGCAAAGCCGAACAGGAAGAGAAACTCCGTGCCATACAAGAAGAGATGAATAGGAAGGTTGCGTCCTTGGAATCTCAGATGGACGCCAGGGTCAATGAGGCAGTGCAGCTAGCTCTGAGCCAAAGGGGCACTGCTGGGTCGCACCCGGATGTTGTGATAAGCCCGGCCTCTCAGCGACGCAGCAGTTGTGCATCCACGATGGTGCCCGACGTACAAGCGGAACAGCAACCCCAGATTGAGCCAACAGCGGTAGATGACCAGAGGTATCCAGTAGATGATGTCACCATGCTGACACCGTGCGAGCAAGAAATATATCCATTCATGTCGCATACGGGTCAGCCCTGCCCCAGAATCCTTCTTCTACAATTCATGGAAGGCCGATACCCCATGGCTACACCTCCGTCACAGTCGAGCAGATAGTTGGAAACAATGAGAATCTTGAGCTCGGCTTCATTGGAGAGGGTGGAGAGAAGACATTGGGAGACGCACTGCACGGGGTCGTTCTATGGCACAAGGCCGACATCAAACTTACTGCAAGCACAACCGCTCCTGTGCAGACCAATCGTCCGTCTCCCTCACTGTCATCCCCACAACCAGCTCCTTCACCACCGTCTCCGCCGGCGCAAAGGGCCACGAGTACTCCAACTCTTCCTGCACCAGAAAAAGAAAAGAAAAAGACAGCATCCCTCCCAGCGGCTGGACCCTCAAAGAAGAAGCAGAAAATGGTCGAAAGAAAATTGACCTACGAGAAGACCGCTGAGGAGTTGGAAGAGGACACTGCTCGATATATAAAAGAACAGTTGAAGCCTAAAGTCCCTCCGTCGAGGGAAAAGGTACCTTTAGAATTAGGGAAAAAACTTCTCGCGAGCCTAGACAACCCACCACCACCGAAAAACTTACCCTCGGACTATGAACGTATTCTGAAAAAGGCACACAAGGTGAGAAATGTGAAGAAAAAATGTGGCAAGACCATTCCTCAGCTTGGCACACAACAAAAAGAACTCGAGCCCCTACGGGTGCCAGGGTTGCCACTCCTACACCCGACGGACGTACAACTCCAGGCGGACCTACAGGCCGCGATATTTCTTTCTGAAACTGGATTAACGCTAGAGAAGGCAACGGGCAAGTGGAGGCGGAAATCCCTGTCGCTCCCGTTCTTACTCCATTCCAGCATGGAAAACCTTTTTGTCACTAAAGAAGAGGAGAAAAGTCTAGGCACGCAGATGTTCAATTTGCTTAGATGGTACCTGCGAATGTCGAATGACGAAGGGAAAATATTTGGAGTCAAGTATCGTGACCATGATTTCTTCCGTGGGGAGGACGACTTCTGGGTGTACTTCAAAAATTTATATCACATTTACCATCGACAAGCCCTCGACGCCTCTATCATCACCATTTGGGTTTTGTAAGTATCACTTACCTCTACATTAATACTTTTTGTTAACAAAAACATAATTGTATGTGTGCATTATAAAATTTCTATTGTATCGTTTAGACAGGAGACCCAAAGAAGCCGAAAACATGGGTGTCACCATCAGATCGGCTTCATGTCTCCTTTGCTAGTCAACCAGAAAGTGCTCAACGAAAATTACAAGGAAACGTGCCAAAACATGTACGATTCGTTGACTAGGCAAAATTACAAATCCTATATATTCATACCATACAACTTTGGGTAAGTCTTGGTCGACTCAATCCTCTGTTATATTACTAAATAAATACTAAGTCGTCTAATGCATGTATGTATATATCCTATCTATATCTGCAGTTTTCATTGGATTTTACTCATACTTTCCGTAGATATCGGCAATCTTATAGTCTTTGACTCAATGAGAAATCCAAAGTCCGCAATCCAATATATCATAGATCCCTTGAACAGGTAAGTTCATTTTGCACAATCAAATCCTTCTTCTGTTAATAACAATTCCTGAATATCAAACTTAACTTTAAGCGCAGGGTTTGGAAAAAATTTGTGAAAAATAACAAAGGACGTGGTCAATGGAGGCCCGAACTGAACGTTAACATAGATTATCCGGTATGTTGATTCATAAAGATTTCTCTAGTTAAGTATATAATCCCAAATTATTCTAAATTGAGTAATTTATTTGTTTCTCTTTAAATGTGCGAGACAACAATAAGGAACTGATTGGTGCGGGTACTACGTATGCGACTACTTGCACATCATGACTCCATGCGGGAAGACTATTGATGAGGACATGAGAGTACGTCCAAACCGTTCACTAGTATATTTTCATAATTGTATTAACGCACATGATGTTAATCCTTTTTTCCTAAATGATAGATGTCTCAAATGGGGGATGAATGTTACTCTACTGATCGGATCAACGCCGTGTGCGAGCAGCTCGCCGGATTCATTTTGAACGAGATCTTGGATCCTAGAGGCGAATTCTACCACGACTGTCATATCCATAGAGGACTTCCATCGAGCTCCTGAGGGGACCAGTAGTTGGACTACAAACATGACTTGTACATTTGTAAATATTTCTAAACGTGATGCCTTGATGTTTGTATATTTGTAAATATATTAGTTCATCTAATTAGTTTAATTATATGCTCGCATTTCACTTTTAGTTAGTTTCAAATATTCTCTGAAAATGAACACGAACGACCAATGAACATATAGTATTGTAGAGCTCGAGTGCGTTTAGCAATTATAAAAAAACAGTAATAAATATAACAAACAAAACTAGATTTTGGAAAAAAAGGAAAAAGATCATTAGTACCGGTTGGAAAGACCAACCGGTACTAAAGGGTCTGCCACCTTGCGTCAGCGTGGCAGCCTCTTTGGTACCGGTTGGTCTTTCCAACCGGTACCAATGGAAGTCTAAAGCATCGGTTGAAAACTTGGTGTCTTAAGGCGAGGCTATTGGTCTCGATTTGCGAGAACCGGTTGGAAAACCGGTGTCTAAAGCTTTTTCCAACTGGTTCGTATAGTTTGGTTCGTATAGTTTGGTTCGTATAGTTTGTTTTCCAGTAGTGTCTCCTTTAAGGGCGAGAAGTGATTTTGTGCAAGAAGCGAATAAGAATAGATTTTTCACCTTCCAATCCTATTAGTCCATTTCAAATAATCGCACCTTGAGGCGGTGGAGCGAGCCGTGCTTCCTGTCGTCACCGTCGGCGTCATCGCCCGCAGCAAGCGCTCCTACTGCAGTCCTGCTCCACGGGGGTGAGCTTCACGACGGCGAGCATGGCGTCAGAGGTGGAGCAGTGCCGCTCGGAGTATGACGGGTGGTAACGGATTATGATTTAGGTCTCTTTACAGTCCAACTTAATATTTATATATTTCTAATTTAAAATTATATATGATTAGAACTCAATTTTTTTAATGCCCGGCTTTTAAGTTATTTAAGTCAAATTTTAAGATTCTTTACCACCTCTAAGTATGATACAAATGGCACGGTAGCATACGGGCTCGGATAGTCGTCTCACCGTAGAGGAGGAAGGTGATAATGGCCCTGTTTGTTTCTGCTTTTTTGGATCTCGCTTATCTGAGAAGCAAGATTCTGAGATAAGCCAGCTGTCTGGAGAATCGGCTGTCTGAATAAGCTAGGTGTTTGACAATCCTGATTATTTTGAATCGATTATCTGAGTTGAGTGGTAAAATGTCTGAACTACCCGGATGCTGATGATATTAACTCTTGTACTAAAACAAGCATAATTCAATATTTCTTTTGTTTTTTATATCTTGACTACATAATTAAATTATAAATTATAATTCACACGGTGAGAAAGTAAATTCAGTCCAAATTTCCATGAATTAATCACAAAATCAGCAGTAAAAAAGCTTACACAATATAGAACCAAACCAACGAGAGGATACAGGCAAGCAGCAAAGAAGTCTAACAGAGGCAACAAAACAAGAAGCAATGGAGCACTAATTAAACACGCCACCCACACACAAGCATTCATGTGGAATCGATCAGTCCGGAAGCGACCCACGGACAAGCAAGCAAGTAAGCGAATCAGGGGCCAGTAGTGGAGCTGCTCCACCTCGGGGAGGGCAGGGGTGCGAGTCAAGGGCCGGCGGCGCTGCTCCAGTGGAGGAAAAAAAGGGGCGGCAGCGCAGCTTGCTCGGGGGCGTCGCAGATCCGGAGTCAGGGAAGGGAGAGAGGGCGGCCGCGCGGCAGCAGGGGCGGTCGGGGAGAGTGCAGCAGCAGGGAAGGGAGGGCGGCGGCGCTGCAGCAGGAGGAGCGGGGCGGCGGCGCAGGGGTCGGGGAGCTCCTGCGCCCGCTGGCCGCCTCCGCCCGCGGTCGGCGCGGCAGCAGGGGTGGGCGGCGTCGGGGGAGAGACGAAGGTCAGTAACGAAAAAAGCGCATTGCTTACCAGCGAAGCGAGTTCGGGGACGCGTTGGTGGGAATCGTGATTCACGTTGTCTCCATGATTTCCACGGAAGCGGCGTTCCCAACAATCGGATTTTAATCGAAGCGTTTGGGTGGGTTAGTTGATTTTCTCCACCGAGAATCCGCTTATAAGCGGAAACAAACAAGGCCAATATCATGCATCCTGTACGGCGCAGCTGTAGTAGTCAAAGTTTCCGAAGACGTTTTCAAATCATGATGAAGCGCATCGAAGCAGCAATTGATTCATGGTTCTGCTTATCACGCAAGATCATGAATTCGGCTGTTGTTGACATGTCAAGCTGCAGGCTTTATTTATTGCTCCTGTCCGTTGATAGCACTGGGAAACGGAGTTGACCGCGCTGCATGCGTGCAGTCATTTCCCGAGAAATTTCCAACCAAGGTCTTGTTTAGTTGCGTAAAAATTTGGGTGTAAAATACTGTAGCATTTTCGTTTGTATTTGATAATTATTGTCCCGTCATGGATTAACTAGGCTCAAAAGATTCGTCTCGCAAATTACAATCTAACTATGTAATTAGTTATTTTATTTAGCTACATTTAATACTTCATGCATGCGTTAAAATATTCGATGTGATGGGGAATCTTGTAAAGTTTTGGAATTTTGAAGGGAACTAAACAAGGCCCAAGTCGATCGATGACAGATCACGGATCGATGACAGAGGGGTTGGAAACACGAAGTAAATAAAGGCAGGAGCTCTCCGTTCGTGGGCTGGAGCTGGAGCCAGCGGCGGATCTACAGGGGGCTGGGGGCTCCAGTTCCTATAAGAACAACTAATCACACTTAAAATACTATAATAAAAATTTTAAATCATCATTAAATCTTCATGCAAATTAGCAACTCCATTGATTCAGTCTCCTTGTCCTCCATCCTACCTCCACCACTGGCTGGAGCTAGTAACTGGAGTGGTGTGAGAGAAAAATATTGTTGGCTGGTTGGAGCTGGAACTGGTAACTGGAGTGGTGTGAGAGAAAAATACTGTTGGGCTGGAACTGGAGCTAGAGCTGGAGCTGGAATGATGTGAGAGAAAAATACTGTTAGGTTGGAGCTGGAGCTGGCTGTTGAACTCTTTCGACCGGAGCGAGGTGATGGCTGATCAAGATTCTCCGTTGAACCGATCTGGCACATCAGCTGATCCTGATCAAGTCATGGATCAGCAGGATCAGCAGCAGATAGATGATGCACTGCATACATGCGCATGATGCAACGCTGCACTGCACTGCACGCCTGGACACAAGCCAGCAAGCAACGCAATGCAACGGCTGTGTTAAGATCCCTCGAAGAGTGGGAGAAAAAATCACTTCGGATAATTTAGTACACTATAGCACTTTTCGTTTGTTTATGGTAAATATTGTCCTACCATAACCTAACTAGGCTCAAAAGATTCGTCTCGCAACGTACATCAAAACTATGCAATTAGTTTTTTTATTTACCTACATTTAGTACTCCATGCATGAATTATTTGTTATATTTAATATTTCGATGTGATGAAAAATTTGGATTTTAAGGGATTTTTGGATCTAAACACACCCAACAAGGCAATTGCTCCATCTACCTGTGCTCTGCTGCTGCTCCAAATATTTACAGTATGCATGCATGGTCTCTCGACTGGGCACAGTGAAAACCCAAGTTTTTTACTCACCATACTCATCCATCTCTCTCTCTCCCTTCTTTATATTTGACCACCGCCCCTCTCCGCCAAGCACATCCACCTCGGTCTCCATCCCTAGCGCTCTCGCCCCAAAGCAACGCCACAGCGCCACCACCCTCTTCCTCTCTCTCTCTTCCCCATCCCCATCTCCCCCCTCTTATACCAGCGCCGCTGCCTGCGCCCATGGAACCCAGCAACTCCCCCCCAGCCGCGGCCGAGGTAGCGCAAGGCAGCGCCGGCGACGTCGACGGCAGGAAGAAGGGCAAGGCGCCCAAGGGCGGCCCGGAGAACGGCAAGTTCCGCTACCGCGGCGTGCGCCAGCGGAGCTGGGGCAAGTGGGTGGCGGAGATCCGGGAGCCCCGGAAGCGCTCCCGCAAGTGGCTCGGCACCTTCGCCACCGCCGAGGACGCCGCGCGCGCCTACGACCGCGCCGCGCTCCTCCTCTACGGCCCGCGCGCGCACCTCAACCTCACCTCCCCGCCGCCGCCGTCGCTCGCCGCGCCGCGCTCCCACCCGCACTCCTCGGCCTCCGCCTCCGCGCCGCCCGCGCTCCGGCCGCTCCTGCCGCGCCCGGCGCCGCACCAGCACTCCGGCGCCGGTGCCCCTGCGGCCCCGGCCTTCCACCACCACCAGTTCCAGTATCACCTGCTGCCGCCGCCGCTGCAGCAGCCGACTCCTCCGCTGTACTACGCCAGCATGGCCACTGCGTCCACGGTCACAACCACGGTGCCGCCACGGGTGGAACCGCAGGAGCCGGCGGTCGCGCCCGCGGTGGGCTCCTCTACGTCACCACTGGAGCCGCCGCAGGTGGGCACACCGGAGGAGGCGGGCTGGGAGTACAACGGCGGCGAGGAGGAGGACTACGCGGCGGCGCTGCTCTGGGACGAGCCCGAGCCCTTCTTCTGGTTTGATGTCTTCCTCAAGTGATGAACAGCACTTGAATTGAAGGCTTCAGAGAGGGGCGGCCATGGCGGCTGCTCATGCCCATGCATGCATGTGTTTGGGAGCAAGCAAGCAAGGTAGATATATAGGCTTACTAGCTAGGGTTTCTGATTCCTTTGCACCAAATTATCTTTAGCTTTTTCTCTCTCATTCTTCTTTTTTTCCCCTGTGGGGGTTTGGTTGCGGTATAGTAATGTGAGGTGGTATTGCTGGGAGGGATTATTTAGGGTTCCCTGCTGCTGATTTAAGATTCCATTTGAATCATGCCTGTTCCTTGCATGGATCCATCATGCATTGGATGCAAACTATATATTCGTGTGGTGGCATATATAAATATCAGAGATGCAACATTTTCTCTCTTTTCGTCCTTGTCTATCATCAGTTGTCTCCTTTTGAAATAGTGAACGAACTACGAAATCCAGATTCCTTGGTTCTAGTCCAGAGTTCTGGTTGTAGCCATTGCGCATGCAAGTTATGGCGTCATGGATCAACAACGATCTGAATCACTGATTGCATCACATAATTTAGAAAGGGTGTATAGTAGTAGTGTAATTTAGGCATTTAAGCAATGAAAGACTTTTTGTCTGAGATATATTTAATTGCTTTGGTTTGTTCATTAAATTTTGGAGTAGATGTAGCCTCATTTCCCTTTTGTGGAGAGTTTTATGGACATTGGTTCCTTTTTTTCCAAAGTTGCTGCATGGAAATTTGATAAAATTAAAGAATAGTCTGAATAGTCTGTCAATGTGATAGTTTTGTTGGATTTGACTAACATATATATGAATTTTATGTCGTTAGATAAGAAAAACGGAACATGAATCAACTATCATTGATTCAGATCTTGATGATGCCTAAACCTCAAACCTCTGAAAGTACCTCTTCATCTTGTTTTGCATATCGACGATACTTTCTTCTTAAAAAAAAACACCTCAGCCTTTTCCTGAAATTGTTTTCGTGACATTTCGCTTGAGTATCATAAAACTCGCCATTCTTTGTTTCATCTTCTGTTTGGGTAGAATTTGTCCCGTTTAATTCAAGGAATGCGAAAAATAGCAGCCAGGGTCACGGTGGTCCAAGGCTCCAAGCTAATAATAAGGGAGATGCATGCTCTACACAATAACCGCTGGATCTTTATTCCCAACACAGACGGATATTACTGCTTAATTTGTGGGATCTCATTAAGTTGAGTCGTGAGAATTTACATAATTTGTGGAATCTAGTTTGTGGCATACTTTTTTTTTACCAAGTTGCCATTGGTTAGGTTTCTTATGGTGGAAGGACTTTATTTACAGCCTACACTACTAGTCTCTCCGATCCGAGGTTTCCATGATGTAGTGTCGAGTACGTGTGCATGCAACTGCTTGCTTGTGTGTATTGTATTCAGGAAATAGAGATCAATTGTGTCATTTTTGGTGTAGCAAAAAGAAATGAACAGCATGCATTATCAGCTATCTAAAGACCAAGTGACGGATCGGAGAGGGTTTGTGTAGGCATTGCAATCAACAGAAGAATAAAATGTGGTAGATATCAAAAAGAAGCTGAGAATTCCTTGTATTTTGAGATGGAGGGAACACTATGTAAAAAAAAAGGTCTAGTGACGGGCATAGGTGACGGACATCATTCTTTTTTGTGTTAAAATAAATATTTACAGCGTGAATAAAAATTAAAAAAATATTTTCTGTTTCCCACCGCGCTCGCGTCTCAAGCCGCAAGTCACGCGATTTTTTCAGCATTGCTAGGATTCAAACTCACAACCTCATCATCGCGCGTACCCTTCCATACCACTAGGTTACACCATCACATGTCACCAAAAATGAGATATTTTTCTTTTATCATCACTTTCAAATGTCTTACCTTTTCACAGCTACAACAATCTCAAATGAAAATCTTTTCAACTACAAAGTTGTAGATCTTGCCGCGATCTACAACTTTCATATATACTTTTCTTCATCTGATGTCATTTGAAAATTTTGAAAATTTCAAATTCAAAATTTAACTTATGTATTTGTGTGCCAAAACAACCTCAACTGAAAAAATTTCAACTACAAAGTTGTAGATCTAGTTGAGACCTACAACTTTTATATAGACCATTTTTTTAATATGAGACCGTTTTAACTTTTTTTAAAATCGCATATTCAAATATTAATAAAAGTCACAAAGGTGACGCGCATTGATGTTACACGTCACATATATCATCACAAAGGTGACAGACAATATTTTAGAGAGGCCCCCAAGTGGTCGAAGGTGACGTGCATCATCTTCGTGCGTCACCTATATAACAAACGGGACATACAACAACAACAACAACGTGTCACCTTTGTGCACGTCACTATAGGTCATTTCTTACATAGTGGAATGGCCGGCAGAGCATCTAGTTACAGTCAAATGACTAATAACTAATAAATAATAAGTACTCCCTAAGTTCCAAATCATTAGTCGTTTTGATTTTTCTATATACATAGATATTTGCAATGAATTTAGATATAATAAATATCTAGGTGCATAGTAAAATCTATGCATCTAGAGAAATCAAAACGACTAATAATTTGTGACCGAGGGAGTACTGATTAAATGGCAACTAATTATTAAAGCGCCCCTAAAATCTGTCTAACCAGCCAGCAAATCACTATTCAGAGATTAAAAGCAGCGGTGTGGAAATTGAATAACACTAGTACCCCCTCTATTCCAAAATATAGGTTTTTGACTTTTTTAACCTCAAGATTGACTACTTGTCTTATTTAAAAATTTGTTCAAAATATCACTTCTTTTATTGTGATCTTTTTATCAAAGTTCTTCAAAAATAACTTAAATATGAATATGTTTGCATTTTTTAAAATAAGAGAAGTGGTCAAATTTTGTGTCAGAAAAGTCAAATGATCTATAATTTAAAACTAGGAAGTACTGCTCAGTTGCACGAGGTCGCAGTACTTACAAAACTACGCATGAGAATGAGTATATACTCTTTTATAAAAAAGAATGGGTATATACGGCCAGGACACGAGCAAACGTAACCACCAACCAGCAACATTTCTTAAGAAATTAAAGGAGAAAATCTTTTTTACTTCCCTGGACTATGAGACGAGTCCGCGATTCCTCCCTAAACCACAAAACTATCCGTTTGGACTCCTCAAACTCACAATACCGTTTGTGTTTCCTCTTTGGCTGGTTTTCCTGCTTTTCTTTTATATTTATTAGGCTGAATATTTAAAAAATTACAGTAAAGTATATAAAAATTATAAAATAGAAAATCTGATTTTGTTGAACTCCACATGACTAGATCTATGCAGTGAACATATTATACGATATACTTTAGTACATAATTTTTTTTCTGTAGATTCAAATATATACTCTTCTATAATTAATTTATAGCTACAATTTGGTCCAATTATGGTGAAAATTTTATGGTGTTCTAACCATTACATTCTTGAGACGTAAAAATTTTCATGCTCATTGGATAATGCATGCCTGAGTTGAGATTTGTCTAGGTAAACCTTCAAAAAAATGTAGTAAATAACAAAGAAATCATAAAACGGAAAATTCAATTTTTTTTTTGGATTCCACGTGAGTAGAACTATGCAGTGAATATATTATATGCCATACTTTAGTTCAAACTTTTTTATGTAGATTTAGATATATATTATTTTGTAATTAATTCATAGCAACAATTTTGTGATCAAATTATGGTGAAATTTTTGTGATGGGCTAATTATTACATTCTTGATCTACAATAAAAATTGCATGCTCATTGAATTATGCATGCCTGATTTATAGATTTGTCTACATTTATCTATATACTCCCTCCATACAGTTTTGATAGATATATTTGCATATGTCACAATGACCAGAACTTCAAGTGTGCTTATCAATCTAATAAATGCAACACTGACTTTTTATTGGTTCTCCAATGTTTTAACCGGAAGCTCCTTGTTACTAGTGCTATTTGTTGCCATAACTCATGCCGATAGTAAATATAGCTATTATTTTTTAATATTTGAGTTTTTAAAATATATCTATCAAAATTGGATGAAGGGAGTATTTATCTAGGTGTATCTAGACAAATCTATAACTCGACATGCATGATTCAATGAGCATTATTTTTTTTTGATAGTATGAGCATTAAATTTTACTTCAGTTTTTTTTTAGAGTAATTTTTACTTCAGTTGAGAGAAGTGGGTGGCCTGGCCTGGCCTGTTGGGAATATATATGCGTGGGCCGGGCCCATGACCCACATTCAACTACGTGGTCAGGAGAGGAGGGCTCGGACCGGATCGACTCGGCCCAGGATGGGAAGAAGGACAGGCCCCGCCGGCCTTTGCCTTTCAGTGTTGGTGGGTCCGTCCAGAACTCATCGCTGAGCCAGCTTTCTTCCGTTCCCTCGTCGTGTCGTGTGTGCAGGCGAAGCGGAACGGAACGGAACAGCTAGCTCGAGCCCGGCTTGTGGATCGATTACGCCGAGGCTGTCTGCAGGCTGCAGCTTGGTCAGGGGCGGAGCCACCATTAGGGCGAGCCCGGGCGGCCGCCCTAGGTCCCTTTGGCCGAGCAGTAGAGGATATCCTCAGACCTCAGTTCTCTATGCCACCGGGAAGGGAGCAAATCGCGGCGGCGATTGCCAGACGCGAGGACGACGCTGAAATTTGAGAGGAAGACAGGCAACCGCGTACTGGGCCGAGACTTGGTGGCTCGTGGGCCGAGTATTGGGCTGCGGGACGCTTCAGGCTTCAGCCCAGCGTAGCCTAGGGTTTGCGTGGGATTTGGTGGCTGCTTGGCCAGCAGCCCAAGCCAGCCGCGCGACGCGACCGCACCCCCGGCAAACGCCCGCCTGCGCCTGCCGCAGCTCGTCGCCTCATCCTCTGGCCATTGCGCCCGCCGCCCGGCCGCCCGTCGGCCGTCGCCCCATCCGGCCGTCCGGCCGTCGCCCCATCGCCCCGTCCGGTTGTCTCGTGCACCACCGCAGGCCGCCTCGGGCGGCCCTCGGCGGCAGCACCTCCCACCGGCCGCGCGCGCGGCGCACCCGCAGCCCGCCTCAGCCCTCGGCGGCGGCGCCTCCCGCCGGCCGCGCGCCTGGCCGCCGGCAGCCTGCCTCGACTGGGGGACGGAGATGGAGGCAGCCGGCGGGGGCGTGGGGCGGCGGCCGGTGGACGGAGGGCTGAGGCGGCCGGCGCCGTGGGCTGCAGCGGCCCTGCGCTGCTGCGTCGGAGCGGCCGGAGGCCTGGAGCGCCGGGCACCGGCGGCCAGTGAGCCTGCACGCGCGCCTTCCGTGGCGCGTTGCACTGTTTCAATGGTTCTGTTCCGCCCTAGGTCTGACCTTGTCAGGCTGGCTTCGCCACTGAGCTTGGTTGTGTGCCGCGGTGCACGTCAGCCAACCGCTGCGTGCGTGCAGTGGCGTGTCTCGATCGAGTTGGTCCAAATTAATTATAATTCGGGCGAACAGGTTCCGGTCGAGCGGCACGCACGGTCGTCGATCATGCCGCCCTGGCCGGAACCTGAAACCGTACCCCTCTAGCCGGCCGATCTGCCTCTGGCATCTACTAGTAGTCGAGATCTGCGGCTTTCTGCGCGTGCGGTTGGCACGTTGGGCTCCCGATCCGCGCGCCTTTTCCGGTTTGGTGCCAGGTCGACGTGCCTGCATTGCGTCGCCAGTCGCCACCACATGATGCATATCGCGGGTGGTTCGTTACGCCAACTGCTGCTGCTGCTGGCTGCCGTCGTCCGATCCGTCGGTCGCTGCGTCGCTGTTCGCTTGCATTGGCCGTCGTACGTCTCTAGCTAGCTAGCTAGCTCACTCCGCCGCGCGCCGTCTCTTGCCTGCCTGCCTGACTGACTGCTCTGCTCGCTCACCGCCCGTCCATCGATTCGGCACACCATCCAGCACTGCACAGACGACATGACGCGACTCCTAAATATGCGCGCGTCGCGCGCCTTTTTCCCACTGCCGTGCCACCGGCCCGGCCCCTTTCTCCTCACTTTCGTTTCGATCTCCTTCTGTCTCTTCTAGTATGCCTTTCTGTACCCACATTGGATAGGATCACCACCACCAGGCACCAATGCAAGTCATGTCGCGACTGCCACGTTATTGGATATTTTGGAGGAACCAGTATATATATTAACAAAAATAATTAACCAAAGTGGTATTCCATTTGGTTAATTAGTTGGGATAGATGATGGAAGCTGCTTCTTCTTCTATATCATGTCCTAAATCAATGGTACTCGACTTATTTATTTGTTTATTGATCAAAGTACTCGATTTTAGTTTTTTTTTAGTACAAGTACTCGATTTTAGTAGTTGAGATGTAAGCAGAAGCGCTTATAAATAACAAAAATCGTAATGAGCCGCTGTCGTCTAATTAGTATATTTACTATCTTTTTCTGTTGCGGCAGGTCAAGAACTAACCCTTATCGAGCTAGCCGGTCGGTTCTGATCGGATTAGGGATCAGCTCGCCGCCGCACCAACCCCCCGCACGTATTTTTTGGGCCGCAGGTGTCTCGCTCGCTCCTAAATAACCTCCGAGCAGAAGAACCAGGAGCCCAACTTTTCTTTTTAGAAAAGAACCAGGAGAGCCCAACTGAATGAATGAATGAAACACAGACATGCATCCATTTTGCTTTTCTTTTATTTATTTACCTTTTGGCACGCACAGACGACACTGGAACGGCACCGATCTCGTCTGACACGCAACGACCGCGGCACCGACGACGTCGCCGGTCGCCTCGCGTGACCACCAGCAGCCGCTGCGCGCGCGCGGCCAACTCAACGGCGGCCGGTGGGAAAGGCGCAAAACGACGCTGGAACCGCCGCCGCAGCGACACCACGCCGGCCGGGCCAACTCAACCCAACCCGCGCGACGTGACGCGTGCGGGGGCGGGCGGGCAGGAGCGCGCGCGCGCTCTGTCCCGAGACCGAGACCGAGAACCCAGCCCGGCTGGCGGTTCGCCATTCCCCGGCCACCACGGCGACGTACGCCAAGCCAAACCCAAAACCCCCCCCTCCACCGAAAACGCACGCCCAAAACCCACCGCAAACGGCCGCGCCCGAAACCGCCCCCGCGGCCCCGCCCCTCCACCTAACCTCCCTCCCCTCACACGAACGGCGAACCAACCCAACTCCTCGGGGAGGGAGCCGGGGAAACGAGAGCCTCGGCTTCGCCTCTCCAACCACACCCCACGTCTCCTCCGCCGCCCCTCGCTCCTTATATACGCGCGCAGCCCCAGCCCCGGCGGCGACCGGTCGATCGATCGCGCGAGGGAATGGTGGTGCTGCCGGGCGGCGAGGCGGGGGGAGCGGGTAGCGGCGGCGCCCCGGCGGGGTCCGGAGGAGGGGCGGCGAGGGTGAAGGGGTCGTGGACGCCCGAGGAGGACGACCTGCTGCGGCGCGCCGTGACGCGGCACGGAGCGCGGAACTGGAGCGTCATCAGCGCGGAGATCCCGGGCCGGTCGGGCAAGTCGTGCCGGCTGCGGTGGTGCAACCAGCTCAGCCCCGGCGTGGAGCGCCGCGCCTTCACGCCGGAGGAGGACGCCCTCATCGTCTCCGCGCACGCGCAGTACGGCAACAAGTGGGCCACCATCGCGCGGATGCTGCACGGCCGCACCGACAACTCCGTCAAGAACCACTGGAACTCCACGCTGCGCCGCCACCGCAGGGCCGCGGCGGCGGCGGCCAACGGCGGCGGGTTGCAGCTGCGCCCGCTCGCGGCGGCGGCGGCGGCGGCGGCGGCGGGCCCTCCGCCCGTCCCGCTCCGGCATCTGTTGGCGGAGTCGGCGCCGGCGCCCCCCGTCGTCCCGTTCCAGCCCCTGGATCTCAAGCGGGAGGACGACGGCGACGACGAGGAGGAAGATGACGAGGACGAGGACGGAAGCAGCGAGGACTCCGTGCTCATGGCGCCGCCCAAGAAGCGCCCTTGCCTCGGCGCCGGCCACACTACGCATCCTTCTCTGCTGGGTGCAGTAAAGCCGCCGCCGGAGCACACCAAGCCTCAGCCACCGACCCCGGCCGCCGAACCGGTCACGTCGCTCACCCTCAGCCTGCCAGGCGGCGGCGGGACTGTCTCCGAGACCCCGGCACCGCGCGGCGCTGCGGCGGTGTCGAGCGTGGATGGAGCTGCGAAGATGCGGGCGAAGCTGGAGCAGGACTGGCCGTGGCTGCTGCCCGTGATTCGGCAGATGATCGGCGAGGAGGTGCAGCGACACCTGCAGGGGGCGAGCGTGCAGGCCTGCTCGCTCGTCGCGTCGCCGGCGGGCGGGGCCGGCGCCGCCGACGGCCAGGACTGATCGGCGTGCGTTCTCAGACGACGAACGGACGGGCGGCGGCCCATCGGCGGCCGAGCTCCACCACCATCTAACCCCTTTAATTTGTTGTTTAATTTCTTGGTTCATCATCGCATGAACAATGTCCATCGCCATCATCATAGGTAGGATCTTAGAACAGTTCCATGGAACAAAATTTTACTTACTCCTGCTAGCAGCAGTAATCCAAGCAAGTTACAGATCGAGACGACTGCAACCATCCGTCCCATAGTAGATTAAATTAAACCTCCATAGATCGATTTTCTCTCTAGGGAAATCAGTTCGTTCGTTTGTTCGTTTGATTATTCGATCCGTGGGTGGATCGGGGTCGAGGGATGGATGGAGCAGTGATGGCTGCTGCCGTTGAGGTGTTTGTTCAGTTGGGCGGTTCAGGTGTGGTTGGGTTTCATGTGTGGGTCATTGAATGTGTTGTGCGTGCGCGCGTGTGCGTTGGGGGCGAGTGGGGTTGGGTGGCGGGCGCGCGGCGTTACCCAACCGAACGAAACCGCCCTGTACGTGGACGTGGCAGCGCACGTACTCCTACGCTGGCTTCCAGCAGCAGTTTTTCAGTTCAGTCCCCGACGGAGTAACAGCTCCACTACTGCTACTACCGTTACAGCTTTTTTTTTTCTTTTGCACACAAAAAAAAAGCTTTGTTGCTTGCTATAGTAAATAGTAGTAGCAGTGAGTCCTCAATATCGCCTACAGAATTAAGGCAGCGTCATCTATATTTAGTACTGTCAGATGAACATATTTTACTGCATTCAACACATATATAGTGCGCATTTTTTTCCCCTTTTGGCAACTCAGCATGGTGGTGTACATCTTGATGGCCGAGAAGCGAGGTCATGGGCCGAGCCGAGTAATTGGCTGCTGCCCTCATATCAAAATCTCAACGGAACATGTCTTTTCAGTTCTGCAATTTCATGATAATAAGTTAATAACTGTCAGACTTCACAGTAAAAACAAAGCCGATGAATCTAAGGCCATGCCCGTGTTTAGTTACAAAATTCCAAAAAAAAATTCCGGCACATGTATGGAGACTTAAATCTAGACGAAATAAAAAAATGCATTGCGACTGCTGTCTGTAAATGGTGAGACAAATCTAATGAACCTAATTAGGCTGTAATCAGACTCTAAATTGCTACAATAATGCTACAGTAAACAACCTATAATGACGGATTAATTAGGCTCATTAGATTCGTCTCGCGATTTACAGACGATAAATGACTTGCATTTGTGAGGGAGTATACATTTCTCTGCAGTTCAGAAGAACGTTTAACGAGATATATACAGACGATCTAGATAAGGCAACACAACAAGATACGGTCGGAGTGCCACAACAAATAGCAAATAAGGTGTTCACCAGCCGTTACGGGAAGCAGCAACAAAAAGAGAGTGCCAGGAGAGGAAAGATGTGAGTAAAAGCTATAACTGACGCGCTTTATTTCAGCACTAGGATGGTGGTAATATACTGATATATACAACCTTGGGAGTACACCTGGATAAATGAAGCAACTAGCCTCCCAACCTTGTACAGCACCAAAATAGATATGTACACGTCTACACGACAGAAGAACATTGGGTACAAGGTAGGGAGGCGAATTACAAGATGGTACAAAGAGGAGCAAATGTGGTTGATGACTGTGAATAGGTCTCTATAGACTTTATCAAAACTACGTGAAGCCTAGCCGGCCTGGTGTTAGATCTGCTGGGTTGGTGGTTACCGTGAGAAAATCACCTGTTACCTGTGCACTATACGGAGCTTTTCTATTGGGCCCCGTTGAGATGGAAATGTACGGCTATATCATGAGATTTATTTCATTGATATCATCCATGGGGATCTCAAGGCCCATCAGATCGAGATCCTGGAATCCATCATCATCGTCCATATTTAACCAGCCGCCAAAGTCAACATCCATTCCTGGCAACTCAAGGTTAGACAAGTCTGGCATTTCAGCATCATTTGAAGTATTTGCTGGATCATCACGTCTAGCAGCAGCAGGAGCTGCTGTGCTTTCCTTTCCATTGCCCGAAGGCATTATTTTGGCTGGAAGCTGTGGATCCCTAGGAGTACTGTTTGATGGAGCGGAGATGTTGGCTGTCTTCTGTTTGGGCTTTGTTTTATTTTTCCTTTCACCTTTGGCATTAGATGATGGTGGACGGCCAGACCTAGCACCATCTCGGTTGTGCCCCTTCCCCTCCCTATCTCTCTCACTTCTCTTTCCTTTTGTATTGCTGACAAGGGAAGTACCAAGCCCCGAGGCTTTCAAAGTTCCTCCTGTTATGCTACCTACAACCTCATCGAGCAACAGTTCCCTTTGTTTTACATTGTTTGTCCAGGGATCTTCCTTCACAAACGACAGATCTGTTAGGTGACTGCTTGCCCGCGAAGCATCTGATGCACTGGCCCTATGAACTGATTTCACTGTTGTATTATCTGCAAACAAGATAATAAATCAGATAGCCGATGGTCAGGCAACGGGAGACAGAAAACAAAGCAAAACAAGAACTGGTAAAAGACACAACACAAATAATTGTTATGGTGACTGCAATACCTTGTGAGGCAGCATCTGGGCTGCTTCTATGAGACGTTGCTGATAAAAACATATCCTTGAAAGTGGGCTCATCAAAGCAACTTGTCCCCACCTCCTCACAGTTTCGGCATCGTGCTAGTGCTCGTTTGACAAAACTTACAGCAGCATGTCTGCCAGCTATATTAATGTTTTTGCTGCTTGAAACATTTGGACCACAGAAAGCCTGGAGATTGGCAGAGAACAGATAATCACTTAAGTATGTTAAACTTATTAAACCTCATAATCCACAAAGCAAGCAGCGCGGCTCAGAGCCAACAAATGTCCCAAAAAGCTGATCTTGCATTTTTTTTTTCTTTATCATGTATTCGGCGCAAGCGTATGCCACTTCTTAGTTCTTATGTAATTATGTGAAACTTGAACATTAAGTGTTAGGCTCAAATGGAGTTCCATATAATGACACAATGCTCAAGCTCAAATGCTGCTGAATGCAGGGGCGGATTTAAAGGGGGGGGCTAGGGGGGCTCTAGCCCCACCTACTGCCCAAAACCTCCATTGAAATCAAAGGAGAAATATGAGAGAAAAAGAGAAAAAAAGGTGAAGAAATGAGTGGAGATAGGAAGGAGGAAGAACCAAGCCCCCCCTAAGTTGAAACTCTGCGTCCGCCACTGGCTGAATGTTACCCACCTCAAATAACTAAAACTACACAGGTTTTAAACTACTGAAGCTGTCTCACTCCCAGTAGTTGGGAACAGCACCAGGGGGGACCAAGTGAAAGCCCTAGCCCTAGATGCGCATTGAAAGAACAAATACTCATGTACATTGCAGAAACTGGTCAGGAAAGGAAAAGTGAAAATACCACTACACTCGCAACACAGTAATTGACATTTTTGGATGCTAAATAAACCATAGAAGTAAATTTGTGTTAGGCCAAGCCAAGAAGGCTGAAATCCTTTTGAAAATAACACAAGAACTTAAAAAACATAAAGATACCAGCAGCACGCTTACAATATTGAAGAACTGTTGGTAATAACATATGTACCTTTTTTTGCCATAAAAAATATGCACCTTTTTTGCCATAAAAATGCATTTGAGTAAATTCTCATTGTATCAAAATGCAAGATACACACATAACTTTTGAAAACATCAACAAAATTTTACATGCCCTGAAAGTGAAAAACATATATACAAATAATGCACCAAGATACTTTTTAAGAACAAGGATGGTGATAAAGGCAATGGATTCATAGAACAAACAGTTCCAGTAAACTTAAAAAGAAACAAAATTTGGTTGATGCATAACCAAATTGGCAATTAGGAAATACATAGTAGTGCATCTAAAATGAAAAATAGCTACATATTGGGAAATTTGTGGGAGTTACCATATATTTCTCGTATGCTCTCAGCAGAAGTCTTTCCATAGCACGCCGTGAGAATTCCCTGTTAATAGTGCATCAAGTATCCATAAGAGTTCGTGACATGGGAATTTGTTTCTGTATTAATCGCCTGTAAACTGGAACTCTCTTTGCGTCCCTTCTTAAATGACAAGCAGTGCTCCTGCTACTTTTCAAAAAAAAAAATGTTTCTGTAAGAGGTGCAAATGGTCTGAAAATACCTCTGCTGAGACTCTTTTGCAGTTCTAACAATACCATCCAGTTTCAATAGCAAATTTTTCTTCTCCACAACCTATGACATCATAAAGTACTACAATTAATGAAGGGTATGTAATAATATAGATATGGGTCAAAGACATCAAAGATCAAGTTGATCAAGAAATGAAAATCACCACATCAAAAAAGGGCAGCAGTTAAAGATGATATGCAATATTGCAGACATGGGTTCAAGATATTAAAAATAATATTTTTTTCTCAAACACAAAGATATTAAAAACAATAGAATGGATCATCAAGAAATATGACACATGCGTGCGCTTAATAAGTTATAAATACCTCTTTATGAAGTTGGCCTTCCAATTTACAGATTTCAGCATCAATATCCTCATCCTCACTCTGTGCAAGATCAGGCTGAAATGGAAACAAGAGGTCAAAACACTAGAAATGATTTGCTAATTGTATGCTATTTGAGTAAATCAAGATTTTATAAAAATGGGGATTCAAATAATTCATAAAACAAAGGATGTTATGAACTGAATCAAAATAACAATACTACTAAGACTAAAATGCTTAAAGTAAGAGGCTATAGAACATTAACATATACCCTGAAGCCTTTTCAAGATCCATCACAGTAAACTATTGTTCCTAATTAAAAAAACTCCATGCTGTAGTTCAATGAATCCAAACAAAAGGATAATATCAAATTTAAGGGGAGAAGTGCAGGACAGAGTAGGATAAGAGCCAAAATAAGATAGCAAGTTTTTCTTATTCTGGCCAAATAGTTCAACATACAAATACTTGTCAAATGAATAGAACAGCATTTATATGGATATGATTGCCTAGCACTTCTATCTAATCCAACATTCATATTATAATGCTATCAAATATTGATATGCTTAAAGGCGCATGAGCGCATCTGATCTGCTTAAATAGATCCACATGATCTTTTCATTCCAAACATTCTAGCAATAGGGGAAATGAAGGTTTTGCTACCATATAAGGAAACAAGTCACCAAAAAAAATATCAAAGCGAGGTGAATCTAAAAAGGAAACAACCAGGAGTTCTTCTTAGCAGTTTCGAACATGACCCATGCAGATGTTAACAGGAAGACACGGAAGAAAACTCAAGGTCAAATAATTTGTTTACAATTTTTTATGTGTCATAAGAATGAAAAAGCATGGGCCCTGATGGTAGAGATCGGGGAGGCTTTGAAGAGGATGAAGGGAGGTAAATCGATGGGCCCTGATGGTATCCCCATTGAGGTGTGGAGATGCCTAGGAGATAGAGCAATAGTATGGTTAACTAAACTTTTTAATCTCATTTTTCGGTCAAACAAGATGCCGAAAGAATGGAGGAGAAGTATATTAGTACCTATCTTCAAAAACAAGGGTGATGTTCAAAGTTGTACTAACTACCGTGGGATTAAGCTGATGAGCCATATGATGAAGCTTTAGGAGAGGGTTATCGAGCATCGCCTAAGAAGAGTGACAAGTGTGACCCAAAACCAATTTGGGTTCATGCCTGGAAGGTCAATCATGGAGGCGATTTTCTTAATACAACAATTGATGGAGAGATATAGGGAACAGAAGAAGGACTTGCACATGGTCTTCATTGACCTTGAGAAGGCATATGACAAAGTACCGAGAAATGTCATGTGGTGGGTCTTGGAGAAGCACAAAGTCCCAACTAAGTACATTACCCTCATTAAGGATATGTACAAGGATGCGACGACGTTTGTCCGGACATGTGATGGCAACACTACTGACTTTCCTATTAACATAGGCCTACACCAGGGGTCAGCATTGAGCCCTTATTTATTTGCTTTAGTGATGAATGAGGTCACAAGGGATATACAAGGTGAGATTCCTTGGTGTATGCTCTTTGCTGATGATGTGGTGCTAGTTGACGAGAGTAGGGCAGGGATTAATAGGAAGTTAGAGCTGTGGAGACGCACGTTAGAGTCGAAAGGGTTCAGACTTAGTAGGACCAAGACCGAGTACATGATGTGCGATTTCAGCGCGACTAGGCATGAGGGGGGAGATGTTAGTCTAGATGGACAAGTGGTGGTCCAGAAGGATACTTTTCGGTATTTAGGATCGGTGCTACAAAAAGATGGCGACATTGATGAAGATGTTAGGCATAGAATTTCAGCTGGCTGGTTGAAATGGCGGCAAGCTTCTGGCATCCTTTGTGACAAGAGAGTGCCACAAAAGTTAAAAGGCAAATTCTATAGGACAGCAATTCGTCCGGCGATGCTATACGGTGCTGAATGTTGGCCTACAAAAAGGCGACATGTCCAGCAACTGAGTGTAGCAGAGATGCGGATGTTGCGGTGGTTTTGCGGGCACACAAGGAGGGATAGAGTCTGGAACGAAGTTATTCGGGATAGGGTCGGAGTGGCACCAATTGAGGAGAAACTTACCCAGCATCGGCTGAGATGGTTTGGACATGTCCAACGAAGGCCTCCTGAGGCGCCGGTGCGTAATGGGGTTCTTGAGCGGGTCGATAATGTAAAGAGGGGTAGAGGTAGACCTAAACTGACGTGGGATGAGTCGGTTAAGAGAGACCTTAAGGATTGGAATATCTCTAAAGAGATAGCTTTGGATAGGAGCGCTTGGAGACTAGCTATCAATGTGCCTGAACCTTGAACTTATTTCTTTCGGGTTTCATCTCTAGCCTACCCCAACTTGCTTGGGAAAAAAGGCTATGTTGTTGTTGTTGTTGTGTAAGAATGAAAAAGCATCAGGGGCATAAAACTATATTGGTGCACATATGCACAAAACTCAATATCATCTCTCCAAGAGGAATGAGATAATTTCCATCACCAACTTGGGCACCCAGATTCAAACCGAGAGATGTGTGTGTGCGTGCGCGCGCGCGCATGTGTGTTCACTGATGCACTCTTCTGTACCTAATGTTTCTTACATAAGAATATCATCTTTAAGGCCAATCCTCATAAAAGTAACACCGTCATGAGTGTAATATGCATATTAGTGAATAAAAAACAATAAGCACAGAACTAAAATAATGCAAAAATATATCAAATAACTAAGACAAATAATAGAAACTTTATGATTATAGAGGGGAAAAAACCTACCACAGGTTCAATAGATACACCGACTTCACTCAGCTCGATGATAATCCTATCACTGAAGCACATCTCGCTGTACTGGAACTCAGGCCACACCTTGGCTTTATCGATGACATTACTGCTTTTATGCGACAGCCCATCATTATATTTCCAGTCAGAATCCATCATCAGACCATTTGGGGCCCTCACTGAAGCTTCGAAATTCATTAAAGGTTCTAATTTATAATTATGTGCATTGGACTTCCATCCCCCTTCGTCAAAATGAATTTCATGTGTATCAAATGGATATCCCTCACTTATGTAAGTGTTGTTGGTAATACTTTCAACCTTATCTTCATCGATCAAAGCTTGAATAAGTCTTTGGCCAACTGAAGACCCTCCTCGTACCCCAATCCCATGGACAAGTTGATCCAGGATAGGTTCAATGCAGCTTGCCTCCCATGCAATGCCATTATCCAATTGATTCAAGACAAAACCATTTCGAAGGGCAGTGTGATCATCTTTATTGCTTGCAGCTGGAGTTGATGGCTGTGAAATGTACTCCAGACCACCCTGTATAGGGGAAAAACCTTAAGCATAGGACTTCATTTAAATCAAGTTATAAAATGAATCCTACCATTTGCATATACAGTAGCTACCCAGAAATACATCGCCACTAAACCAATTTGCTAGTACTGGTACTGGATTGAACAGAGTTACCAAAAGACATAAAGTACCTTATACTTTTGGCCTTCATCTCCTTCTATTGACCTGCTCAAGGTGGAATCGTCTGGCAAATGTATCTAACCAACAAAGTAATCAAGAAAAAATAAATTAATGTACTGAAGAGTAAAATGTCTTTGACACGTTGACTAAGGTAGGCCAAGTCTTTGACACAACAGAAAATCACCCTATTTTACCTGTTGACTAAGATAGGCCACATCTTCTGTAGTTAAAAAGGCGAAGAAAGGTTCAACCTGCCGCCAGAATGGACTTGAATAAGCAGATCCTGCAACAATAAAAAAATATCATTCAAATATTCAATGATTTACAAAAGGAGGAAGTTCAAAAAAGAACAGAATGTGAAGGTAAAGTCAATACTTAGGGCAGCATTTGCTGCAGCAAGAAGTTCCTCATGGTCATCTTCTGATTGCACTGAAAAGTGAACAAGGTAAGTTCAAGAGTGTCCAACAGAAATTGTTGTAATGCATGAAACGCTATAGTCATTAACAAGAGAAGCTGTTGAGCATGTACCTGGAGAGTCTGATTGCAGACTGCTATTGGTATGCCTAGGCCGTGCATTGCCTTTGCGGTCAGATATCTTCTTCATCATTGGTCTTCCAGATTTACTACATGGAAAATTGAGAGTCAGAATATTGATTAGCAAAATACAATTGATTTTTAGCTGAGGAAGAAATCACCTCTCATTTCTCTCTGAGACTGTCCTCACACTTCTTTGTTTTGTAGTTGGAGCATTTTCAAGCTTATCAATTGATACAGGAGTGCCAGGCCTGGTCGGAGTAAAACCCCGTCCAACTCTTCCTTGTCTCCTTGCAGCATCTCCAATATCTTCATCAGCTGATAACTTATTCCTTTTGGAAGGATGCCCAAGCATAGCAATTTTCTGAAAACCAGAGCCATGCCCATCATCCAGTTCATCAGCCCTTTTGCTTTTGTCCCTTAACTTTTTTTCAGCAACTACAGGCTCATCACCTTCAGATCCAGTTGAGAGCCCATGATCTCCCCGTTTTGTTTGTTGAAGACCATTTACAGATGCACGCCTTGGCAGCCCTGCAGAATCTTCATTGACAGGACTATCTAACGAACCTGGTACCAGTGCACCATCCGTGGTGATAATAGGGACCAAATTTGACTTCCTTGCTGAACGGGATATCTTCTGAGGCCTCTGCCCACCCCACTGGGTGGGAGGAGATAATGAATGCGTAGATTTCGTACGTTTAGGATTGCCAGATCCACCAGCAGAAATCAACTTATTTGTACCAGAAGGATGTTCCCAATCATCAGAACTAGCTTGTAAACGATGAATGTTTGGAGATGACTTCAATAATGAACCTGAATTTGATCGGGGTCCCCTGGCAGACCCATTCACCTTCGGTAATGATGTGATGTTACCTCCACTATCATCCTCATTAGGCCTGAAAATAAATGTGTGTGTTTCCAAGTGTGTGAGCTGGGTTGGTGGTGGAATGCTAATCAGAACTGATTAAGCCTCAATGTGGCGTACAAGATAACTACCTAGTTTAATGTGGTAAATAATGGAGTAGAGGAGCACAGAGTGGAACAGGTAAAGAAGCATATCTTACTTGTTAATGGTTCTTGGATTGGGCATTTCTTTATCTAAAACAACTTGACGCTCCCTTTTGTTAGTAGGATGGAAGCCACTGTCTTGGTCACTCCTATTTAAGGGTC
This sequence comes from Panicum virgatum, assembly GCF_016808335.1. Taxonomy (NCBI): domain Eukaryota; kingdom Viridiplantae; phylum Streptophyta; class Magnoliopsida; order Poales; family Poaceae; genus Panicum; species Panicum virgatum. The sequence continues at coordinate 33,068,364 of NC_053138.1, read as the reverse complement.
GTCCAACAAGACCATTTTGTGCAGAAAGCAAATCTGCTTTACTTGGGCCAGATGCAACAGTTCCAGACCTGTACATTACAGAATATTCAGAGATAAACATATTAACATGTTCCCAATTATGTTCAACAGAAGTTAAGTTGCCCCTTAAAAGAAGCACAAAGGGATAGCATTTCAAATTGATAGAAAATTAGAGATGAAAAACTCCAAGCCTAAGGTTGTTAAATTTCTGACCTGAAACTAGGGGAACTTGCCATTCTCGCCCTACCATCACTACTAAACTTGTGTTGCATGCCTTGTTTCGACTCCCGGTCTACATCAGCGCTCCTCGAAACACCAGCCAATGACATGTCTGCCTTAATGGCAGATCGCTTTTTCTTCATCTTTGGCTTCTCCCAACCATCAATACTAGTTGCCAAACCTCTGATTTTTTCTTCTGAGACAGCAGAACTTCCATTGGTGGCTTTGCCAGGGTCTGAGATTCTATCAACAGGTCCAGGCCCCCTTGATGGACCAGCAGTCCTTGCATCCATCTAACAAATCAGATGACCATCAGGAAAAAATTACAAACAGTACAAAAATCCATAGTACGCTAAATAAGGCACCCAACGACATGATCTCTATGTGAAGGAAGTATCATCAGATGGAAGCTAATAATGGCAATAGAATACATTTAGCATACTAAAAGTAAACAACTAAGCCACACAAAAACACAAATGCATCCAAGGCCTATGTAATGCACAAGGAATGTCACATATATAAATGCGTTCAAAGCAGGCAGCTCGTTCTCTTCTTATCCCAAACCTGAATCCTGATTGTATCATTTTGACAACATAATTGCAACCAACTACTAAAACCTTTTTATAAACAAACAACTAAAAATAATATTTTTAGATACAAGGCACAACCTCAACTATGGATGTACGTATTCTCCTGTTTTGTCCTGCATTCTTTGTCCTCTCTTCTCCTCTCTGAAGTCCAACTTCCATATCATCTGCATTTAAATGGCTTTGAGGAACATTTTTAGGAATGGCTCCTCCAGATGATAACACTCGTTCATTTGATGAACCATCTCCTCGAGAACGTTTTCGTACAATATTGGGACAAAGTTTATCAAGCTTCGTTACAGCACCACCAAAAGCTCTAGATCTTTCCCTGAAAAAATACTCCAAAATTGAACAATTATTGGACAGGAACACAAAGTTACCCACATATAAATCCCTAAACGCTAGGAAAATGCCCCACATGACTACCCCCAGAAGGTAAAAAACAGCATCGCTGCCAAGTCTTGTGTTGATGATGTGTTTCTTTGTAAAAATGGAGATTGTGTTCAAGTATCTGCTACCCCCTTTTATCTGATAAGTTCATCTCAAGATAACAAAGTGATTAATAAAATAATACCTGGCCTTATTTGAGATATCATTAAGATTACTCCTCATGCGTCTGATCTCTTCAATAGAATTTGGTAGATTTCTTCCAAGAGATGGAATTGATGTCGAATCTTCTGCGCTGGTTCCAAAAATGGAACTTATTGATTTCTTAAGATCTAACCGAGATGTCTTGTGATCCACAGTTACAGTTCTTAAGTCCACAGCAAGTGATTGAAGTAGACTGACAGAGTCCACTCCTGCAGACCTTGATGAGCTTGATGCTGGAAACATCGCGTAACCATCACCACCTTCACGAAAGCTTCCTGACCTTTCCAATGAAGCAGTTGCATAGGGCCCACGTTGTGCATTCAAGTATCCATGCCCATCAGGGCTCCCAGACACCAAATCAGATTTTGCACCAGATGCCATTGCCCCCAATTCTGGGAATTTTTAAACCACTAACATGTTGAACACAAGTTCAGAAGGTGACGGCAACTTGGTCTTGCAACCATGAAGCTAAAGGTAGTAATAGAATCTTCAAATCGCTGAAGTACCTGTGAAAACAAACCTCAAAATGATTTCTTTCCACAATTCCAACTACTCAGTTCAAACAACACATAGCATGTCCAAACTCCAAAGTAAGAAGTAAAAGCTAGCTTTTAGACAGAAAAATAGCTCTTCCAAGTTCCAATAATAGGCTACTAACCTAGCAAAAAAAGTATCAGAATGCTCTTATTCCTTTGACATAAAGTATAAGATTTAACAAACAAACTTATTCCTTTTTGTCTATATACTAACCTAGCCAAAAAAATGCTCTTCCAATACTGGAAGCTTCTGAGTAAGAACTATTTCACATAAATGCCAAAAGAAATTAAATGCATTCTAATATGCCAGTGCTGCTTATATATAATAATGTAATGTAATTAAGTTGTAAACTTCTATTAAGATTATTTCCATAAATGCAACAGTAATAAGCTACTAAATGCACCCATCTATATTCCATAACTCTTAACAAATATGACCAGCGCTGAATGAAATCAGCATGATGCAAGTTGCGAACTCATATAAGGGAGGCATCATCCTAGTGATGACCAGTACAAAACTACCATGATCCCGGAGCTAGCAATGCAAAACAACCATGATCCATCCAAATTGCATGGACCTCGAAGCTACAAATGCAAAACCACCATGCTGCTTAATCGTTGTACTCCACTACACAAATGAAGAAGCTCAAACTCCTCTACTTCAATTTAAGACAGAAACAAGCCCATGATGAGCCGCTAGCTAATCGCAGCCCACTGCTAACTATCACACTGCCGTGCGGCACAGAGCAATCGAGAATCCCCACAATACACGCAGAGCGGAGCAAGAGGCCAAAATTGACACCACCAGAACCTAGCACACCCAGCTCAATCCACAAGGCTTCACGCACCGCCCCAGATCTCTGAGATCCCACCAATCCCAGAAAGACGATCCGTCACCATTTCCGACCCAGAGTAGCTCTAGCTCACCCCCGGACCACATCGCCCCACGCGCAAGCGACCGTCCGACCCCTTCCCGGATCCCGCTCCCCAAACCCTTGCCGCGGATGAAGGACACTGCCCACCCAAGGTGGGCCCCACACGTCGGGGACACGTGCCCCGCAAAAGCGCCCTTCCTCCCAAGCTACAGGAGCTACCCGAACCTCTTGCGGACGCCGGAGCTACGCGGAACCGACGCGATTGCTCGCCGGAGTCCGATTGCGCGTAAGGTGGGGAATTAGGGCTTACCGCGCGCGGGGGGATCCGGATCTCCAATCCGGCGACGCGGGGGGTGGTCGGCCGATTTCTCGGGGCGAGGTCCGGAGGAGGAGCTCCTCGAGCCGGAGAACGGAGAGGAGAGAGAAAGCCTCGGTGAAGGCGGAGGAAGGAGCGTAGAGAGAGAAGGGGGAAGGTGGGGTCGCCGTCGGTCTAAACGGAGAGACGGTCGGGCGGCGGGTATATGCCGATGACAGGTGGGACCGGACCCACGTGGCAGTGGCAGAAGGGGGGAGCAGGTGATCTGTTAGAATTTTCTTTTTGTTGCTGATGTTGTTCTTCCGTGCTCCACTTTTATCTGAATTTATGCGCAGATCAAACAAAATAGTGCATTCGCCGCATTACAGCCAAAAGATTTTTGTCTCCCGCTAGGCAGGTATAATATGGAGACATGAAACCTCGCTTAACACACTCCTTCACCTTCGCCTTTGCTAACAAAGCAGCAACTGAAAATCAGGGACATGCCCCCCCCCCCCCCCCCGGTCGAGCACTGACGGATCAACGCTTGACAAGTGCGCTTTAGAGACTCGCTAAAAGTAAAGTAAAACTCCATTTGTTCCATATTGTTGCTCTTTTTTTCTAAGACAAATTTCTCTAATCTTGATTAGATTTGTAAAGACAAAATAGGTGCACGGGTCTCTCAAATTTACTGTGAGGGTCAAATTTGTCCCTAAACTTTTAAAGAAAAAATAGTTTAATCCTTTGACTTTCATTTTTAGGTCAAATCTACTGTGCTCCAAATAGCATAAGATTAATGTGAAAAATCTTGTTTGCCCTTAGCTATTTCTTCCTCTCCTCAATTTGTCTATTGAGCGGTGTTGCGGAAAGTTGAGATAATATATGCATGTTATTCTTGTATGATCTAGATCAAATTAAACAGTAGATCTATTGTGTCCTATTATTGATTAGTCACAACGATACGGTAATGAAAATTGAGTGCTTTTTATCCCACCAATCCATTCCCAACGGAATGGATGGGTTAGGGTGCACTATGGGGTGAAATTATAAAAATATCTCTGAATTATAAATGAAGCTCCACTTTAAAAGAGGATATTATAACTATAAAATAATATATCCCTAACTCAAACTTACCCCTAAATAACCCACTTCATATCCCTATCATATTTTCTCATGCAATCAAAAAACACCATACGCACTTCATACACCTATCCTATTTCCTCATGCTACCCATACAACACCTCGGGGAAACGAAGGGAGGAAATGGGTCATGAAGGGTGTGGATAGATTTTATCCCATATTTGGATATATAGGGTTTGGGGAATAATGATGATTTGGGAAAGGGAAATGAGAGTTTCTTATTCCACCAGAGGAAGGATGGGTTATGGATGGATTATGATGCACTATGATATGATGTGCAATTATAAAAATACTCTCAACTATAAATAAAGCTCCATTTTAAAAGAGGATGTTATAGCCACAAAATAATAGTCCTGTTTGTTTCTGCTTATCTGGATCTCTCTTTTCTGATAAGCAAGATTCTGTGATAAGTCAATTATCTAGAGAATCCCTCACAAAAAAAAATATGGAGAATCAATTGTCTACATAAGCTGGGTGTGTGACAATTTTGACTATTTTGAGTCGATTCTCTTGATTGAATGGTAAATGTCTGAAGTGCCCATGAAGTTGATACTATCTTATTTTTCTTTACTAAATATGAGCATAACTTGATAATTCGTATGCTTTCTAGAGTATCTTGAGTACATAATTATATTAAAATAATATCAAATATACGATAAACCAACCCCTTCGTATAAACCATGCAAACTTTAATCTAGGTCACCGGATTAACATCCAAGGGGGTGCGCAGGGGTGTGTGAGGAGAGGTTTGCAAAAGTGTGATTACAGGCGGGTAGTTAATTGTGTAAAATTATTCAATCCTCCTATGCCCCTTGCATATTAATCCGGTGGCCCAGATTGAAGTTTGTACAGTTTGCACGAAGGAGTTGGTTTGCACCTGATGTGTTCCCTATGTTAAAATCACAAATGAGTAAGTGTTTCATCTGAGGTCCCAAAATATGTCACGCAAGCGTCTGAAACCGACGTGGCATGTGGCGCCATGGTGGCAACTATTTGCAAAAATACCCCTGCATATTTTTGTCCTCTCCCATTTGCTCCTTTTCTCCCTCTTTCTCTCTCTCTCTTTCTCTCTCTCTCCATTCATCTTCTCCGCCTGCATTTCGCCGAATCAAGCACCTCCGACCTGTGCAGGGAGCGACCTGCACATCACTCCATGGCTCACCTTCTCGACCACCCTCGCCTACGCGGTCAGCTCGACGACCACCTCCGCCTCGAGCCTCTGGCCGCCGCTGCGCCGGATGAAGGGGATGGTGCTGCGACATTGCTGGGAGGAGGACGCGGCAGTGGGAAGTCGGCGTGAGCAGGCGCGGAGGGGACCCCGGAGCGGGGCGAGGTCTCGAGCGCGCACGGCCCGACAATCAGCAGCTGGAGTAGCAGCTCGCTCCACAGGTCGATCGGCCCCGACAGGCACCACTGGAGCCAGTCCACCACGAGTCCACGAAGCTCCCCCTCCACGCTGTCGCTCGGCGGGTGGCCGGGCCGACTCTGGTGCTCGTCCGACCGCAGGTCCATCGCCTCCGTGATGTCCAGCAGTAGCACCTCTGCGTCGTTCGGCCGCGTCGCCGCCGCCATCTCCCTAAGCACATCAACATGCAGTCTGGACGAAATCCTGATTCCCTACCTGCGCGCAGTGGTACTCGACCTCGACGGTGCCTAGGGCGCGCTCGCTATGCCGGAACGAGTGCGTGCAGACGCAGTCGCCGCCGGTGTTCCACTCCCCGTTCTCGAAGTGGGCGGGCGTCACCGTCCGGAGGACCGCCTTGCCGCGGAACCCCTCACGCGTTGCGATGGCGCCTAGCGCACGCGGCTCGTGATTGCATCAGCGAGCGCAACGGGGAGGCGTAGGAGGGAGCGGTGGAAATTGAGGCAGAGAGAGGCGAGTAGGCGAAGAGAGAGAAGGAGGTGACAGGAAGGCGCAGGAGGGCGCGTGCGCGGGGGTGGCAGCAGCGGTGATGGCGAGCGAACGAAGAGAGAGGGGGTGACGGGGAGGTGCAGAAGGAGGGCACACGCTGGGGTGGGAATGGCGGTGGCGGCGAGCAGACGAAGAGAGAGAGGGCGGTGGGGAGGGATTGGAGAGGGAGGGAGAAAAAAGGAGCAAATGAGAGAAGACATGCAGGGGTGTTTTTGTAAATGTTTGCTACTGTGGCGCCACATGGCATGCCATGTCGCGCGTTTGGGACCTCAGATGAAACACGTAACAGAGTTAAGTGACCCAGATGCACGATTTGAGAGTTCAGGGACCCAATAAAGATCTCAGGATAAGTTTGTTGAATTGTGATCCAAATTCAGTCCTACACATATAAATGCCGATTTGGACGTAGCACAGCGAAGGCCTGTCGCCGAAGTCCTACACACATTAGGGTTACTCCATATATACCTCTTGTAAGCCGCCGATTCGGCATCCTGTAACCGTACTCGGTATAGTGAAGATTTGCTGGCTGGCGCCCGTGGTTTTTCCAAACCGCATTTGGAGGATTTTTCACGTTAAATCCTCGTGTCCTCTGTGATTGATCTACTGTTTGTCGTCATTTATTTGCCGTCAATTCTCTAACAAAGTTTGGCGACCTAGGGTACAATTTACTCATCACAAATATACCGAAAGATAGACCAACACTAATTCCTAAATTTCAAGTACATTGCATGATGGATAGAACTAAATAACAAAATCCTAGAGGTAGTGATAGCACCACCCAATGCACCCATATCCACGTCATATGTATTAGTTTGAGTTGTATGAGAACTTCATCTTGGACATCTGATTCAAAATCTAAGTCTTCTAAGGCATCATCCCTAATGACGTTATGAAGGGCCATACAAGCACTTATAGTTCCAAAAATTATTCTAGCAACTACTAGTACCTCAAAGGAAAAAAATCCTATACAACATCTATGTAGAAAAACATGCAATTTAGTAGCCAATCCACTAATTCAATTCACTAGCAAAACATCCATGCAACATATCTTCCCAATCATCCACTAATTCAATTTATTAGTAGCAAAATAGATATGCAGCATATCCGCCACTAGACAATCATCCATTAATTCAATTTAAGAGCAAGAGAGGGAGGGATGCTTAGAGGTCTTGAATGCCAAAAGGGGAGGTGGGAGCACACAACAACAAGGGAGAGGTAGGCGGCACTACTTTGTGGTCGGCGGGAGGGCAGGGACAGTGGATCCAGGGCGTCACGGCGTAGGGAGAGGCTAGGGGTGGCAAGACCGGCAGGGGCAGTGCAGGGAGAGGCAATGTTCGTCTAAACGGTCATTTAGCCCATTTAAGCACCGTTTAAACACTACACAGTGGTACACCGTTCCCATTTAATTGGTTGTTGTTTTTTTCCATTTAAACACCCGTTTTGCCCAAATAATGGGCTAAACGGTAGGTGGCCGATTGTTTACCGTTTAGCGTTTAGGATAACACTGGGAAGAGGTCAGGAGCGGCAGGATAGGGCAGGGGCAGCGTTGGTAGAGGGTGCAGCGGTGTAGGGTCGTGATGGCGGACTAGATGGGATGAATAGTCTTTTCTAAAACTTAAAATGTTTTCAGCTAACCGAAACAAAAGTGAAATTAAACTAAACGGTATAGCCAAGACCACACCCCTCTATCTATTACTTACACATTGAAAAAAAAAATTCTAATTGAGCAACTAAGGCGTGCTAGGCTAGATAGAGCTCACCTAAAAAAACTAGTTTGCATGGTGACACAAACCTAACAGCAAGGTGACACAAACCTAACACTAATACTAAAAGCAAAAAAAGAGTTCCTACTCATACTAGTATGTAAAGTGCACAAAGTTTAAGCACAACTAGAACTTACTCAACTAGCAAAGCAACACAAGCTAAACTAGAAAGTTTACAACTACTTAGCTACACAAGCTGAGCAAAGCTAAACTTTGTTACACAAACTAACTCGCACAAAAAAGAGAATTACTTTACTACACACGTAAACTAGTTACACAAGAACAACTACAACAAACTAGCACAAGTATATGAGCAAATAAATACAAGCTAGTGAAGAGAATTGCAAACCAACGGGAAGAATATGTTGACACAATGATCTTTATCCCGAGGTTCGGCGGTGTGCCAACCACTTAATCCCCATTGAGGCAAGCTCAAGGTTACAGCCGGTTCTCTTGCTAGTGGTGACTCTCAAGTCACACTCTCCCGCGTGGAGTGCTCACACAAGCTCAAGCACTCAACCTGTCCGGACCACTTGATGCTCTTCACACCTCGATTCTACTAGAGTTGCCTTCGCGTCTCCCGCGGGATGAGCACAACACCCTTCACAATCACAGTCCTGGAGCCTTACACAATCTGCTTGCAACCTTCACGGAGGCACCACCACCTCCAAGCCGTCTAGGAGGTGGCAACCTCCAAGAGTAACAAGCACCACCAGCTTGCAACTCTGTCACCTAGTGCCAAACTCTTGCAATCACTCAATGCAACGCACTAGAATCGCTCTCTCCCTTAGTGGTTATGATTTGCTCTAATCACAAATGAGTTGGAGGGCTCCCAAGCACTCTCACACAAGGACACAAGTCCTCAAGGTGCTCAGCACACGAAAAGGCAGGCCACCACCTCTATTTATAGAGGGAGGCCTCAAACTAGCCGTTACACTCATATTCTATTGAAACAGAGTTATCGCGGACTGTCCACCTCCCAAAGACTAGACTGTCTGCCATTCAAACCCAACGGTTAGAATTACAATGATTGCATATTAGAGTCGACCATTAGAGCCATGACAGACTGTCCGCTCCCTAGGGGTGGACCGTCTGTAGTACAAAACTCCAAATACCTAGAAACAACAGAGTTTATGTCCAAGATTTTTCAACAGACTGTTCGCGGTACAATTTGTAACAACACCCAGATATAAGAATGGTTATGTTCGAGCTCAAACAAGAAACTGGCGGATTGTCTGCCTTCCAGTAGCGGACGGTCCGCTGCTCCACTTCCAGCAAAATCGATCCTCGATAAAATTCTCATAACTTTCAACTCCGTCAACTAGAGTAGATGATCTTGGACTCTATATATGGAAAGTTTGTTCAGAGCACTAGGCAACCCATCTAAATAATGGATCCAAAACAAAATTGATCAACCCAGAAATCCATTTCAAGATCCAACCCATAGTTAGGAGCACAACAAAACCCCTTTTTCCAAAGCATGCTGTTGGCGCCAATTTAGGGCCAACACATGAACATGCTTGAACGTGCAGCGAGCAACGGCACAATCACAGCGCCGATGCTCAGACCGGTCAGGGTAGCCGGTCAGACCGGTTCGCCGGGGTTGACCAGCGAAATCCGACGAACGCTCGCCCGGTTGGGACCCCGTCAGGGCAAGCGCACGTAGGATTGTTGTAGGATCGGCAGGCCACCTAGAACGCCATCAGACGTTGCGGAGACAAAGGAAGAACAACAGATAGGAGGTTGGAAGAGCTAGGATTCGGAGATAAAAGTAAAGGCAATAAAAAATAGAAAAGTAATGCATTGTTGTGTTTTTGATCGATTGGATGCCCTCAATCGGCTGTGACCCTTTATATTTATAGGATGGGGTGGACTTATCCCGCAAGAAATCCTTTTATAGATCTAAATCTACAAAAAAAATCATTAGTTGTACTCGGACTCTGCCTTGAACCGATCAGACCGGTCACACCCACCGGTAAAACCGGTCGGTTGTGCCAGACCAGTTACAGGAACATGACTGGTCAGACCGCTTCAGCATACCGGTCAGATCGGTCTGTTCAAGTTGCTGCCAATTTTGGTCGTCAACACATGCCAACTCCAAATGATCTTTCCACAGGATGATCAATACCTTTAAGTCTTGGTTAGCATTTTCAAATCATTTTGTTATAACTTTCAACTCCGCTCGATCCTATCAAAGTTTGAAAAGTTAGATTGATCAAGTGGCACTAGATGATCGATATGCAAACAAGTTTGTCCCACTTGATAGTACGGCCATCTATCCTAAATCCAGTCATGCACTTCTCTACACACCTGTGATCAGTGAAATGAAATGCTCTACAAGCTATACCTTTGTCTTGCGCATTTCATTTTATCTTCTCAAATATTGATGCCACACAAGCACCAACCTCCATCAAGCCTTTTGATCATCATCATGAGTCAATATTTGGCTTGATCTTCTTTGAATGATATGATCCACTTCATATCATCATGTAACCTTATTGGTTCATCGATCTCAATTTAACTTGCTCTTCATAGTTGGCTTGGTCCATCGGTTCCAAGTATTTACTCAAGGTTACCACCACCTAGGGTTTGTCGCTTCAAAGCCTCCAACTTGCCCTCCACACTTGCAAACGGTTCATCGATGCAAAGTCTTGTTTTGATCTTCTCCATCTAGCCACAAGGCTCCATGTCATATCTCATATGCAATGAGTTGCTCATACTAGCCATTTCTCCATAATGGCACATGTTTGCTCATACTAGTGTCTTTGTGTAGACTAATCACCTATGTATCTTAACATAAACACTTATTAGTCCACCTAAGTTGTCACTCAATTACCAAAACCAAACAAGGGCCTTTGAAGCGGCGGTGCAGGGAGGGGGCACAATTGCAGTGGCGGCACGAGCAGGCAAAGGAGTGGTGGGAGGGCATGGCTACAGCTGCAGCGAGAGAGGTAGGGGTGGCGGCAGGAGAGGGCAGGGGCGGCGGAGGCACGGATCTGGGAGAGCATGGCAGGGGCAACTCTATTCAAGGGAGACAGTGCACAACAAGGGAATGCTGTGATAGGGATGCAGATCCTTAGTTGGGGAGGCCGGGAAGGGATAGCAGCCGGCGGGTGCGAAGGGATGTGGAGGGCAACGACCAACGAGCCTCGCTAGAGCGCGAGGAGGCGGCAAAGGGAGAAGGGTGGGATCAGAACTAAGGGAGATGGAGTGGAGGGCACGGAGGAAAAAACGCCGCTTACCAAATACACGGGCTCAGGAGCGCGTTGGGGAAAATTGATCTTCATGTTGTTTCGGGGCTTCTCAGCTAATCGGCTTCCCAAATAATCGAGAAATAATCGGCGAGAGTTTGGGTGGGATTTTGGATTATTTCCATCGATAATCAACTTATAATCGAATCAAACAGGGCCAATATATCCCTAGCCCAAATCCACCCAATACCAACACAAAGGAGCGGAGAATGAGATGCAAAAGGAAACCGAACGCACAAGGGACCGCGAATCACCCTCGAGCTGTTAAACTCGGGGCACCAGCTGTGTGTAAATTGTAATTAGTGTTAGAGGATTGCACCAGGGGTCAGCATTGAGCCCTTATTTATTTGCTTTGGTGATGAATAAAGTCACAAGGGACATACAAGGTGATATCCTATGCTAGTGGTGATGATGTGGTGCTAGTTGACGAGAGTAGAACAGGGGTTAATAGGAAGTTAGAGCTATGGAGACACATTAGAATCGAAAGGGTTCAGACTTAGTAGAACCAAGACCGAGTACATGATGTGCGTTTTTAGCGCGACTAGGCATAAGGGTGGGGACGTTAGCCTCAATGAGGATACTTTCCGGTATTTCAGATCATTGCTACAAAAGGATGGCGACATTTATGAAGATGTCAAGCATAGAATTTCAGCTAGTTGGTTGAAATTGCGTCAAGCTTCGGGCGTTCCATGTGACAGAAGGGTGCCACAAAAGCTAAAAGGTAAGTTCCATAGGACAACGATTTATCTGGTGTGCTAAATGATGGCTTACAGAAAGGCGACATTTCCAGCAACTGAGTGCAGCAGAGTTACGGATGTTGCAGTGGTTTTGCAGGCACACAAGGAGGGAGAGTCCGGAATCAAGTTATTCGAGACAGGGTCGTGGTGGCACCAATTGAGAAGAAACTTAGGCCCTGTTTAATTCCCAAAAAATTTTCTACAGTACCCGTCCTATCGAATGTTCGGACACATGTATGAAACATTAAATGTAGTTTAAAAAATAATTAATTATACAGTCTAACTGATTAGTATGAGACGAATCTTTTAAGCCTAATTAGTCCATAATTGGACATTAATTGCCAAATAACAATGAAAAGTGCTACAGTGTCAAAATCTAAAAAATTTCACGAACTAAACAGGGCCTAACCCAACATTAGTTGAGATGGTTTGGACACGTACCGATGCATAGTGGGATTATAAAGCATACCGATAATGTAAAAAGGAGTAGAAGTACATCTAAGATGAGTCAATTAAGAGAGTTCTTACGGATTGAAATATCTCTAAAAAAATAGTTTTAGATAGGAGCGCTTGGAAACTAGCTATCAACATATCTGAACCATGACCTGTGCGTTGTGTGAGACAAAGCGTATGCTGTTGCGTGAGAGCGCCCTCCCCTGTGCCTTCGCAGAAGCATTTCCAGCGCAGGAAACGTGTACATACAAAATCACGTGTATAAACATGAGATAAGATACCTGATCTAACTTGCCTCCCCGTGTAGCCACAAAAAAAAAACCTTGCCTCCCCGTGGCGTTGACAAAAGTTGTAAATAGTATAACACATGTATCATAATATAACGCAGTCCATAACGATCCATGCAGCGAAATACCTGCAAACTCACATACCAAACATTCCAACTCATACCAATGAACTTCAAGTTTTTAACAAAACCAAGCCCAGACCAGACCAAATCCAAACGCCAACCTTGAACTCAGGAACGGTAACCTTTTAAAACAATGGAGGCTACCCAGACAGGAGCGCGCTTTAGAAGATGACTCAATGACTCTGCTCCGACTCACCCCAAAGGATAGCAGCATATTTCATGGGTACCGAGTACCAAACTTTCACTTGCGAGAAGGACAGACAAACTGACTCGCCACTGGGCAATCTTCTTTGCAGTGTGCAGTACCACTACTCAGATGGGGTAGCCTCGGATTTGGTTTCTGCCTCCTTGCCAGATTCTGTGGATTCCCCCTTCACACCTTCCTCAGATTTGTTCTCACTTACGGTGAGCTTCTCCAGCAATCCTGCTGTGGACGAACCATCTTCATTGACCTTGCTTTCATCCTTTGCAAGAGACTCAGCAATCTCCTCGACCAAGTCCTTGAACTTCTTGCAGTCTATAATGAGATCAAAGGAACATTGATGTCAGCATAATTTCATGAAATGAAATTCAGTAAGATCCTATAAGTGCCAACGACTAGGAATTTGGCAACGAACAGAAGAGGAAAAGAAAAAGGAGCACTCGACTAACAGACAAAATAACAGACTGGAAGGACTTAGAACCTACGTTACCCCGATACTCCAGAGGAGGTGCGAATTACGTATCCGATACATATCGGATACCGATACGCGACGGATACGTATCGGAGAAGTATCCGTAAAAAAAAATAAATGAAACATAAATCGGATACTTATTTGGGTACGTATCGGATACTCTATTGAACGTATCGCAGAGAGAGAGCAGAGGATCTGCTTCCGATCGACCGATCCAGAAAAAAGGAAGGTTATATGGGCTGTTTGATGGTCTCTTGGGCTGAGCTTTCTTAGTTTCTTCTTCTTTTCTTTTTTATTTTCTTTTTCCTACCATTAAAATGCATTAATATTTATTTTATAAAAAATCACTAAAACGTATCCGCGTATCGGGTTTTTTTGGGAAAATGACGTATCCCCGTATTCGTATCGGCCCGATACCGATACGCATATCCGTATTTGTGCTGCATAGCTTAGAACACAGAACTACGCATCTTTCTAAATAAACTTAACCAAGGAGGCAAAACAATACATAGTCTAAACATGAGATCACAATCCAGGTAATATGCTGCTGTTATGATGGCTGTTGGGCTGAGAGGATTGAGGAGGAAGAGAGAGAGACAGCTAGAGCTGCTGGGGCGCTAGGAACACCGGCCGCGGGGCTTTGCCCACGGCCGGCAAGAGAGAAGGGATTTCCTTCTAATCTCTTGCTTGATTAGATTGATACATCTCCTCTTCTTAATTTCTTATATAAAGAGGTTTACTTGACCCCTAAGCATGCAACTAATTAACCCTAATGGGCTAAGGCCCAACAGGCCCTTGACTCCTCTAACACTACACCCCACCTGGACATGCAGCTCGTCCTCGAGCTGCAGCCTGAGCTGCAAACTAACGATGAGTCTACTAGGCACAAACCAAACACCTAAGAATAAGCCTTTTACATCTCAGCTTATTTTAAATAAACTGCGACTCTTTATTTTTGACTCCTGAAGATACGGCGGACACCCTCCGCATGCTGGACCTGCACGCCTGGAGCCGCCTGGATCCCATGGAGACCATCGGAACGAGGGGGGTGCATGGGTACAGCCACCTAGAATTAATCGGGACCGCGACCAGCGGAGACGTCCTCACGGCGGCCGGTAGCGGAAAACGGTGGCGCTAGACAGTGCGTCCCTGCCAGTGAAAGAGAGGAAACTGCCTCCCCTACCGCCGCTGCCGCAGAGCTGGAGTTCGCTGACCGCAGAAATGACACCCTGCTCGTGCATGAAGACAGCAGCAGACCAGTGCGATTGCTGGTGGCCGTCCGACGGAACAAGGACACGCCCCCCCTTTGCCGAGGTCGACCGCCGTCAAGGCCGCCACGTGCATCTGCCGACGCATATCCTGCAGCCGACGCCGTGCTAGGAGGCCGCGTGCTGCAGCCTACAGCCGCACCGCCACAGACACATGACAAACATCCTCTTGCGCAAATGTCTTCTTCTTCCCGAGCGGCGGCAAGGCTACTGTTGCAGGGACGACCGGATGCCAGCAGCTCGCCGCTGCCTGCAGCTGCGCCACCGCTACCTGGATGCCATCCACGCTCCAGTAGAAGAGGCCCTCACAGTGCTGCTGTGATGGCACGGGGCTAGGGCGGTGAACGACGGGAAGGAGACGGGCGCCGAACTCGTAGGAAGGACCCGTGGCGCGGAAAAACTCTCCGGCACGACAGGAACTGCCGCCGGAAAGGCGGGGATGCCCCGGACCCATGGCTGCGCGGAGGGCGATGGCCTGCCTGCGAGCGCCGCCAGACGTGCTGAGAGGTCGTCCATCTGGCGTTGCATGCTGTAGACGGCCGTCCATCTGGCGTTGCATGCTGTAGACGGCCGTCGCAACGCGTTGAGAGCGCCCGCGGGAGGCGTAGACTGTTGCGCAGGCAGCGGTGGCGTGGTGGCCGTGGCGGTGTTGAAAACTGGCGGCGCGGCGGGTGAACCAGGGCCAGCCATGGCCGCCGTGGTGGGGAACATGGACGGCGCAGCAGGGGCAGTAGAGTGGGCAGATCGGGGCCTGATCTCTGATACCAAATTGTTATGGTGGCTGTTGGGCTGAGAGGATTGAGGAGGAAGAGAGAGAGAGAGAGAGACAGCTAGGGCTGCTGGGGCGCTGGGAACGCCGGTCGCGGGGCTTTGCCCACGGCCGGCAAGAGAGAAGGGATTTCCTTCTAATCTCTTGCTTGATTAGATTGATACATCTCCTCTCCTTATATAAAGAGGTTTACTTGACCCCTAAGCAAGCGACTAATTAACCCTAATGGGCTAAGACCCAATAGGCCCTTGACTCCTCAGCTGCGCTGATGTATTGCAGTACAAATGTTACACCTGTACCAAGATTCAACTACACCAATTAACAGTGGAATTAAACTAGTGAAGTGGCTGCAATCAGAGGAGAAACACACAACAAAAGACAAAAGTATACCATAGGCAACGCCATAGCACTAAAAATGACAAAAAAACATCACTAACATAATATTACACTGTAACTAATAAATACTGAGTTAGTTAGGAGGTTAACACAAATATTTAGCTAGTTTGCACCAACAGAACTAAAACCAAACTGGGGCCAACACAAAACATACATGAGAACATATTTAAAAAAATAAGGAGAATGCTGATAAACCAAAGTTAACGCCCATGACTGCCAGTAGGAACTCATTTGAACTCCGGACGCACAAAAAGAAGACATTGAACAATTTGTAAAAAAGAATTCTCTTCAAATCTAGAGCAGCGATAAAAAAATACTATATTGCCAAAACAGAAATACAGAATGAGTTTGTGAGCCGTGCTTAAGAACTGCAACTGGCAAGTGCCAACCAACTGTAAATCTGTAATATAGGTTGGCCACAGGTGGCTATACTACCAGACCGTGATATATGTACTAGAATTCTGCAAATCAAGTAAGCACTACATATATGCTCGTACACAAGCGCCAACCATAGGTTGGCAACAGGTGGCTATACTACCAGACCCTGATATATATACTTCTGGAATTCTGCAAATCAAGTAATCACTACATATATGTTCATCCGCAACAGTCTGGGTATTTTTTGTGTGGACTGCTCAGGAATTCACAAATCGAGGATAATGTTATAAGACAAAAGAAAAGAAAAAAAAACGCAAAACTATATGGAGTGTACAGTGTGGTAGGAGCCAAGGCTTGTTAAAACTTTGGATGTTGCAGGGTAAATTTAGATCACGTAAATTTGACATGAAGACAAATAACTGGTAAAAAGGTACTATGCAATGGCGTTACAGTGGGTAAACTAAGCAAATGATAAACTCCGATAGATTGTAATCAATTGATCATACCACATGGCACACCTCCGGTGATATGACATGATCAAGTCCCTTTCGACCCACGACACATCCCTAACTAGTTCTTTTTGTAAAGACAGGATAGTGGTACATTATAAATACTGTATCGGTACAACTAACAAACCATGGAATTAGTGGATTCCCATGTTAAAAAAATCAATGTCTAGTGCCCATCCAATGACCCTGCCTTGTAGCAAATATAGGTAATTTGGTCTTTTATGAGGTTTTAGTATTTACAATATGCTACAGCACATGAACAAATCATCTTATTTTGCAGAGGCTAGGAAATTATGCAAATCCTCTTTCCAACAATAATTAGTTTTGCAAAGCCGATCAATGGATAAAAAATGAAATCATATAAGATGAAAATTTAGTACAATGACAAAATTGCTTCTTAAGCATCAATTGATAGAACAGCTTGAATTGTAAAATCGCTCTAAAAAGAAATGACCTTTTATTTTGGTAAGCCAATTAGTTTGGTCACTTTGCAATAACAGGAAAGGGGAAGGCATATTATCATCTTAAGTGCAGAACAACCTCACAGCCCATACAATCAGATTAAGTTTTAGAACTACAAGACTTGAAAGCTCTATAACGTCAAACATACAGTTAGGACAAGATACCGAATGAACTAGGAGGTAGAAGAACTCACTCTCTATAGAACCGAACCGGATAGCGAACATCTCCTCCTTAAGCTCACCATCAGCGAAATCCGCAGCGTGCCAGACGCACGACTTGTCGCTGCCGGCGTGCTCCTGCATCTTCGTGGTCGAGACCACTGCAAACACAGCACGTGGCATCAGGATCACAACTCTTTGGGATCAAACAACAGCACCAATCAAATCCCGATGGCGAATTTCAAATAGAGAGAAGGGGGATACCAAGGTGGTTGGCGCAGATCTTTAGCGTCTTGGCCTGGCGCATGACGAGGCGGACCTTGCCGGTCTCCTTATGCTTTAGGAGCTTGACAGTGCCCGTGCCACGCTCCTTCCACTGGTTCCCGTCTTTGTCGAACCTGTAGAGCTTTGCTTTCCTGCGAAACCCAACCAACCCAAATCAGGACCGAATCGAGCCGAGGCGAGGGCAATCGCGCGCACCAAGGACCAAAGGAGGGGAAAGTGGGGCATCTGACATATCGAGGAGTACATCCTCGTCCTCCTCGCCGGTGGTGACGGCGACCTCCTCGAGCCGCACGATGGGGGCCACCTGGGCGCCCGTGTCCTCCTCCTCCCCCGCGGCGGCGGCGGCGGTGGCGGCGGAGGCGTCGTCCTCCTCCTCGGCCGCCTCGGGGCGCACGGCGACGGGCTCCTTGTCCGCCATGCGTTGGTTCGATCGCGGCGCTTCTCGACTCGATTCGAAGAGGACGCGAACGCGACGGCGGGAGGGAGACGAGAAGATGTCTCCAGAAGCTTTGGGGAGAGGACTGGCTGCGCCCGCGTGCTAGGGTTTTGTGAACGAAGGCCGAAGGGGAGGCACGCCAGCGGGGATGGGGCCCACTGGCAGAAATATTGGGATCTTTTTTTTCTTTGAGAGCAGGCAGAAAGATTGGGATGACTGCGTGCGGAGAACGCGGGGGTTGGAAAACAGCAACGGTTTATTGCAAGTTTTTTTTTAACTGATCCGGGTGCTCTTATTGGACGCTACTACCAGAGAGAAAAATCTCACCACAACATTATCTATGGATCATGACCGGATCAAATGTAACACAGAACATGCTGCTGCAACAATTATTTGAAATATTTGCAACATCGAAAATCAGATTTGCGATATCAACAAAAATGCTGAAATAGTTGTTAGCCATCCGTTGATGATGAATAAAAAAATCCACCGCAACATCTATTTGATGTTTTATGGAACATTTGAAATACACATAAAACATATCAATGAAAATGTAACATCCAGATTAAATATTTGCAACATGTCTGTGAAACATATGCAACATCTATAGCTAACATCCACATGCAAGAAGTGCAACATACGTCTGAACACTTGAAACGTACATCTGCAACATAGAGAGAGAGTGACCAACACGGGGAGCGTCATGGCCACCAGGGTGGGGGAAGCTCGGTCGCCGAGAAGAGAGAGAGAGGGCATTGCCGGGGTCGGAAGAGTGTCGTGCATCGGGTGGGAGAGAGCCATCGACTCTCCTGCAACTCCGTCGGAGTGAAGGGTCTCGCGGGCTGCGTGTTCGTGGTGCTCCTCTCGCAACGGGCCACCTCGGTCTGCCCGGGGATGCGGGGCCCGGAAAGGAGTGGAGTAGCTGGATGCAGTGGCCCCTTTGGCTGCCATGTCTGGGAGGTGGCAGTGTGCAGCGAGGAGGCCTGAGTCCCCGCCGACCGCGGCGGTGGCGCCGCCGCGTTGGATGCATCGGTGAGTGTTAGGGCGACCACTTGACAATCACGAGGGCCCGCGGCAAAGGGTCTCGGCGACCTTGCTTGTTGGTCAGGCGCAGGCACATTGGCATGGCGCGCGAGTCCGGGGTGGCGGACGCCCCGTAGGGGAGGGGGCGCCACCGGGGTGGGGAAGGAGCTACCGAGGTGGGGGAGGAGGACGCCAGAGGTGGGTGAGGAGCCACCGTCGGCTAGGGACCAGATCTGCGAACGTTGGGACTGCCAGTGTGGGAGGATACTGGGTGGGAGAGGGGCGTTGGGGAGGAGGCCGAAGTGTGGGTGAGGGCGCCGCCCCAGCCATGGAGGGAGCGGGTGGCACACGCAAATGCAGAGGATGAGAGGCAAGCAAGCCAGCAGATGAGTGGAGGATGTTAGCGGTGGGTGTCCGACCACATCCGATCCGTTGGACACCCTATCGGAGTTTCGTCGGCGATGTAATAACCGGCGTCTATTTTGTTTTTTTAATATAGTATGTTTTGTTTTTCAAGCATAAATAATATAACTTTTTTTCTCAAATATAGTACGGAGGCAAACATCCAAGTTCACGCATGATCACGCACCTAATCTTGACGTCCATATTTTTTATAGACTAAAATGCCCTAGCTACAATTCTCTCTCCACTTACATGTAAACCCGTCTATCATCCCCTTCCGCCGTACTTTTTTCCTTCTCTCTGCTAAAATCCTGTTCGCATTGACATCAGCCTCCTCACCAAAATGCCCCTGCTACAATCCTCTCTCCACTCGCTGATATCCGGTCCCACATTTCATCCCCTTCATCATTTCTCCTCTTCTACAGGGTTCAAACCAACTGTAATGGCATCGTTCAGAATACATGACTTGTAATAGTATAACTCAGAAGTTGCAAATTTATAAAGGCATAGATCCAATTAACCCTATAATCTACGGGGAAAAACAGAGGGGAAAAACAGAGCCTAGAGCCCAGAGCATAATAAAAAACATATACCAAAAAGGACGAAACATAAGTTGCCTATCAACAAAATTCAGGCGCCATGAGCGGATCCACCTCCAGGATGCATCTTTTCACGATGAGTACCTCAGAATTATCAAGGAACGTGAGATTACGCAAGAAGAGAGAACTAGCGCGAGCAGGGCACATGGATAATTATCTTTGTCATTAGATGCGATAATGTGCAGCAGGATGCGTCATTTCTTAAGACAGTTGAAACAGTACTCAATTTTTTCCACAACTGAATGTAATATAACACCATCAGATGCAGCAAAGAAACATGAACAAAACTAGAGGTAGCAATTCAAAAAATCAGAATTATTCTTGGCTTGGAGCACCATTTGTTGCCTCCTCCATAGGCTCTGCTGCATCTCCTTTCTTGCCTATATTCATGAATAAACAAATGCATATGAGTAAGTCCAACAGATAATACAACTAACATGTAGACAAAAGGCACTAGAATTGTGGAACAGATAGAACATTCAAATCAAAGTAGTGTGTCACTGTTTATCGCAGAACAGACTCAGCAAGTCAGCATGGAGCTTAGAGGTGCAAAATAATGAGCTTTGAGTCTGCCTGGACAAACCTTTCTTCTTCTTTCCACCACCCTTCTTCTTGGATTTTGTCCCCAAAGCAAGCCATGCCTTTATCTCAGCATTGTCTTCAATGGATTTTGTGGGCTTTAACTCCTGTAGCGGATGTGATGTAATCTTATCCGATCCATTGGGCATCAGCAGCACAGTGAATTTTATGTGCGCAACAAGATCACCTACACGATGCAACCGCTTAGTATTACTAGTTTACTACTGTTACAATAAACAACTAGATTACAGTGACTAGAAAAGCTTTAAGAATTACAAATGAGCACACAAATCAATCTGCACCATAAACCCACAAACCTTAATAGGTGTGTAAATAACCCAAGCTGAGAAGTTTAGACATGTTGAAAAACTAATTCATGCATTCAAGTCTAAAGGATACTATTTCTCTACCTGGCTTCTCATGGAGTACTGGGTATGGCTGCAATAGCCCATGGTTCATGCATTCCACCAAGCCTAAGCGTGCACGCTTCTCTTCCAATGCCCTGTGATAAATACATGACCTCATGTTTCAATAGGCATAATCATAATAAATCGCATCAGAAAAATCGGTCTGCAGTTACTAACCTAGCGGTGAAAGGCATGATCGGGAACTTCTGGCTGATCTCACTGAAAATAAACCTTGATGCTTTCATCTTTAAGTGATAATTCTTGTCTACAGCCCTTTTGTAGATGGTGGTCTGCTTCTCATCCAATAACTTGGGCTGCCATGAATATTAACAAAAATGTAAGCAAGCAGGAAAAAGAGAAGCATCATATGCAAGTAACAGATATTCTCACCTTTCCCTCCCCAGTGCTAGTGACAATGTCAATTGCATATACTTCATTTTCTTCAAATTCAGCATCATCCACCTTAGTATCAGCATTAGAGACACTGAGCACGACTTTGTTACCATCAATGACAAATTGTTTCAGCTGATGGCTAAGAACACCTTCGACAATTTTGCAATCATAAGCAGCAGCTACTTTCTGGATTGCTTCAGTGACATCCTTGTTCTAAAGAAGATATAAACAGGGGATTAGTAACAGCACCAACAAATCAGACCCACCCACAATTCAGAAGGTAGTACTAGGTCACCAATTTAATTTTTTTTCAGATACTAGGGACAAATATTAAACCATGAACAGAGAAAGCATAAAGAATGTGCCTGGGGGCAGACAACATCATGATAGAGAAAATATAACTTGCGAAAGAGACTGTACCTTCTTCCCAGGTCTCACAAGCCTCATTGCGACTTCTGCTGCGGTGTTGGCAGCAGCAAGAACATCAGCTGCTCTTCCAGTGACCGGCCCATTCGTAATTACATGAGTATGAGCCACCACAGCAATAAAACCATCAATGTGACAGCCCATATCTCTGTCAAATGAAAAGATAATTGTTAGGATCACAATATAATTCCCCAAAAAAGAAAATTACAGAACAAGTTGGAGCAAGACAATTCAATTACATTTTAACCATATCATTTTCTTCCAGAACTGCCTCATCAGTGGCAAGCGGTGAGAAATGGCAGACTGTGTTATTCACAGATACACAGGTTGGGAAAGCAATGCCCCTTTCAATCTTCCTCTTTGCATTCTTGTAGACATTCCCAGTTTGCCTATTCCCAAGAAAGAAGTCCATGTAAGGATGCAAATTAGCAAGCAAGTAGCATAAAGCAAATGAAGGCACAAGAAGATTCATTACTCTCTAATGAAAGCATCACCCTTCTCACAAAGGTCAACAATCTTGGCTTTCGGCTTGCACTCAGATACAACCAGCTTCAGAGCGTCTGTTCCAAAAGGGTCAAAATACTTAAGCATTGCCTTTCCAATACTACTATGAACCATCATGCTAGAGCAAGCACAATCACCCAACCACATACTTAATACCATAACCTTAATAGCTTACATCTATGATCTATCAGCGAACATCAAGAAAAGCATGCTCTCATACTTAAACTCCATACAATACAGAATACAGAGAAAAAAAAACACTTCCAAAGAAAATGGAGCAGGCAGATAGTGCCGTACTACGAGTATAAACCTCCTCTGGAACCCACAACTGATAAGGCCACACAACTGAAACCAGAAACCAAACACTACCAATTTCTATATCTCAAAAACTGCCATCACAGTCAATATGAACAACTTTGACATATCAAGCCCCATTTCTCAAAAACTGTCATCACGATCAATTTTAACACCAGAATAAATGCATACATAGCTCACCAAACAGCTAAATCCAGCTACAGCTAAGAATTTTAAAATAGACCAGCAGCAGCCGACCCTAAAAAATCCAAACACTGCCCTTCTATCTGAGAATACCATACAATCCCCAGGCACGCGGCAGCAACAGACAGCAGGTCAAACGAACAAATGATAAGGTTAGCGAGAAGGCAAGGTAGAACTTACTGTTGAGGATTTCGGCGGCGGCCTTATACTTGGTGACGACGTCGTTGGATGCGAGGTCGAGCTCCTTCTCCTCCCGGACCTCATCGTCCGACGACATCTACAGCACAAACCAGCACGAACAACACCCAAAGCGATCAGAAATCTCGAGAAAGTGACAGGAGCCAAACGAAAAGGGGCGAATCAAGCACGGGGAGCGTGGAAGGGGACGGAAAATACTCACTGCTTCGATCCGAGGCGGGGGACGTCGGCGGCAGGGAGGGGAGTCGCGGCGGCGGCGAA
Organism: Panicum virgatum; assembly: GCF_016808335.1. Classification (NCBI taxonomy): domain Eukaryota; kingdom Viridiplantae; phylum Streptophyta; class Magnoliopsida; order Poales; family Poaceae; genus Panicum; species Panicum virgatum. The sequence continues at coordinate 33,044,953 of NC_053138.1, read as the reverse complement.
AGCGGTGGTGGCGGCGGCTGGGGTGAGAGGTTTAGGTTTAGGGTTTGGGCTTCGGGAGGGGGGGTTAGAAATGGAGGCAAGGCAGCGGGGCTGGGGTGAGGCGGCGGCGTCTGGCTAGGGCTTAGAGTGGAGGCTCGCGTCTCGCTGGCGAATGGGGCCGGGTGCCGGCCTTAGCGAGGTTGGCACCTCGCCGACGGGTGGGACAGGAGGTCTGGAGGTGAGATCGTCATGGCTGGGTTCTGGGCCGCGCCTATAGTTGTCTATTAGGCCCGCCTGGCACGGACCCGGGCTGGCCCGGGCACGACTTGATCGGGTCTGGCCGGGCACGACGAGGATACCAGGCCGTGCCGTGCCACCCGTCGTGCTGGGTGGCAGCCCAAGCACGAGCCCACAGGCCGTTTTCGTGTCGGGCCAGCCCGTGAAGCACGGCCACAATAGCGTGCCCGGGCCAGCCCATGGCTTGTTATTTCATCCACCACTTCACCGACTCCACATTTCATTTTACATCCAAAAATAGACACACAAAAAAAAGTAAAAAACACACAAGCAATCAAATAATCAAAATTTCACCCCTTCATAGTATAAAGTTCATAACAGGGGTGATGGATGAATTATAGATCTGTTTTAACACTTAATCTGTGTGATCAAGTGTAGCTGCCTCATTAAAAACTTTCCTAGGTAAAACTCACCCTTGTGAGAAACCCTAGGAAGGAAAAAAAAGAGTACAGCCTAGATCTATAATTCAAGTTTAATTGTTCATTACATTACATCACATAATGAGTTTATTACAAGAATGATCAATAGATGCACACTCTCACACACAGATGCAATGCAATCTTGGTTCTTGCAGTTTTGCTTGCCATTTCCCAAAAGCTCAAAAGGCCATCACTTCATCATGTTCCCTAGACAGATGGCGCAGACGCAGTGGTAGAGACAGTCCTAGCAAGCAAACGATTTTGCATTAGAGATTTGATCAACAAAAATATGAATGCATCAGCCAAGTTGTTAGTGACTTACTGATTTTCATCAAATTGCTCTTCTTCTCCCAGCAGGTCCTTGTTCTGCATTCTCCAGCTCCATCACCTCCTTCTCAATGTCGTGTTGTGCCCTTGCATCACCCAGCTCCCAGTCCTGGACACAGGTTAACATCTCCACCGTTTGAGGCAGCAGTCGGCGGCGGCGCTCCTTGATCACCCAGCCAGTTAGACTAAAGCAAGACTCTGAAGAAACAATAGATACTGGAACAGACATTATATCTCTAGCAAGTATGGACAAAATGGGATATATACACTTGTGCTCCTGCCACCAACTTAGAATGTTAAAGTCATCATCAAAACAGGTGACAATATCACTGTCCAAGTAAGAAAGACAACTCAGAAACAACTGCTATATGAGGAGCAGATGCAGATGCAGATGCAAGGGGAGTTGAAGAATTAGAGGCAGCATTCCCATATATCTTACCCCATGTTGTTCTTTTCTTACCAGAAGATCATGTTGCTTGAGAGGGCCTTTTGCAATCGAACTGCACCAAACTTGGTTTCATATTTGTTAAAAAGTCTGTACAATTCAGTTCTTACCTCACTGAAGTAGTTGGAATAATCAGTTCCAATGGTCTGAGAAAGAAGTTGAAGAACATTCTGAAAACCTCTCATTTTGGCTCTAGGATTCAAGATAAAAGCAAAGGAATACAAAAGAGGTATGTTGTGCCAGTACTTGAGGAACTTTAGTTTTATAGGAGTAACAATATTAATTAGCAATGGATCAGACTCTTTGGCATGCAAATGACCAGCAATGTCAAGAATATGGTGCAGCATCAAAGGACTGGTTGGATAGTAAACACCAGATAAAGCAACAGTTGAATCATAAAATAGTTCAAGAAAATTCATCATCTCAGCAACAGCCCAATGACCATCACTGAGTAGTGGCTCACCATTAACCAAACCATAATTAGCACCAATGAAGATCTCGAAGATCTCGTCGAAGTCCTTCCAGGCACCAGATCTATGCTTGTGCGTGCTAGTGCCAGTAGAGACGGATGGAGTCGAGGAAGGCATCACAGCAGGAGGGTTCCCAGCACCTACACCTCCAGCACCACCGGCATCATCACCGCCATCAACATTGATTGGAGCACCAGAGGTACCGAACAATGCCTCGCCGCCAGATGCCAGCTCATCCTCATCGTCGCCGGGAAGCCTACATGCTCTGAGGTCATCGTTGATGGTGTACTCATCCCTGTCGTCCATCACGACGACCTCCTCGGGCCTCCTCAACTCCGTTCCTCAACGACACGCGGCCTTGCGCCGCAAGAGCTAGCAGCAGCACAAGACCTGCAGCCATTGTGACACCCCAGCCCAGGGCTTAATAGGATTAATAGGATATTCATACCAACAAGTTGCAACTTCTTTTCCGGAAGCCGGTCTCCAGAAAACTTCGAGGTTAAGCGTGCTTGGCCCGGAGCAATTTGGGGATGGGTGACTGACCGGGAAGTTATTCTCGGGTGCGCACGAGTGAGGACAAAGTGTGCAGAAAAGACATGTGTTGGTCTGTGAGGGCAGTCTATGTTATAGAAAGCTGTCAGATGTAAGCGGGCCCGACCTCGGGGAGGCGGGATGTTACAGAATGGTATCAGAGCCGACTCTCGTGGTTTCACGAGCACGTACGGGCGTAAGTGCGGAGGCATGAGCACGGGCGCGTCGGGGCGCAGATGCCACCGGCATGTGCACGGGCGCGTGGCGGGTCAGTGCGCGGGCATCTGGGATGCGCCGTTGGCACTGGACGCACGAACGTGGCACAGTGACCATTGGCACTGGACGCACGGACGTGGCACATGAGCTGCTGGCATTGGACGTTCGGGACATGGCCAAGAGAGGACGTTCCTGGCTTGGGATTGACCGACGAGGACATCGGTCTCTTAAGGGGGTGAGATTCTGTAACGTCCCGCCTCCCCGAGGTCGGGCCCGCTTACATCTGACAGCTTTCTAGGACATAGACTGCCCTCACAGACCAACACATGTCTTTTCTGCACACTTTGTCCTCACTCGTGCGCACCCGGGAATAACTTCCCGGTCGGTCACCCATCCCCAAATTGCTCCGGGCCAAGCACGCTTAACCTCGGAGTTTTTTGGAGACCGGCTTCCGGAAAAGAAGTTGCAACTTGTTGGTATGAGTATCTGTCGGTACCCCAGGACTGGAGTACCCCTTCTTGCTGTGTCTAGGCAAGGGCCTTGTAGTATTCCTGACTACGTCCAAACAGCCGGACCCCTGTGGTCCGGAGTCCTGATCTCTTGGCAACGGTTCCGGACCTGCCTCACGACTGGGAAAGATCCGGGAACGACGCGTGTCTCGGAAGAGGCGGGCAGCCCGAACAGCCGGGGCTCCGGACCTCCCGAGTGGTCCGGACCCTGCGGAAGTCCCGGACCCCTCATGGGGTCCCGGACCCCTTGTATGGTAACCGGACCCCTCGCTAAGGGAAGAAGTCGACGCCCTGCCTTGGGGTGGTCCGGAGCCGACACGTGTCTACAAGCACGGACACGTGTACAAGGCCGCTTGGTCTCCATACTAAGCCCCACCCACCACTGCATTTATTGTGGTAGGTGGACGCCCGCATTGATGCAGTAGAAGCCGAGGCGATTCTTTGACTAGGGGGCACTATTGATCGCGTATTACCAAGGTGCATAATGGAACCGCTGGCGCCACCCACGCCGCGCCTGTCAGTCTGCCATAACAGATGGATACGACGGCTCAACTCCACCCATTATGATGCCTACATAATAGCCTCAACAGGTCACGCCGCAAGCTACGTTCCCCCAACGGTCACCTTGCTGACGGGACAAGAGAAGACCTCCTTTCGTCAGAGAGCCAGCAGCGCATGGAAGCATATCGGAGGAAAGATTCGTAACCACTGTAGTCATTTGAGTACTCTGCGCAGTATGTTGCACAGCACGTTGGGCCCACTTGTCGGGGCTCCAACGTCCAGTGTATCCGCACCCCCTTGGTCTATAAAAGGGGGGCGCCGCTAGAAGAAAACCTCAGACTGGGTGAAAGCTAAGACCCGGCAGAGGATAGGTTCATTCACAACCAAGAACAATACTTCTCCCAGTGGACGTAGGGTATTACGCTCCGGCGGCCCGAACCACTCTAGATCGGGTGTTCTTGCGTGCTCGCCTCAGTGCAAGATTAGCCCAACTGCCTAGTACTCCCCCGAGAACTCCCTCACTGGGAAGAGGTGGGTGCGTTCCGCCACCCGGCTGTGGGTACCCTAGAAATCCCGCGACATTTGGCGCCGTCCGTGGGGAGTCAGGCGCAGGCTGGATCTGCAGACTTCAGGGGCTGTGTTCATCCTCTGCAATGGCGAACGAGAAGATGAAGGAAGGCAGGGCGTCACCCACGCCACATGCCGTGGCACTAGGGCACCAACGCCCACGGTGCGGCGGCGCATGGCAGCGGCGTCTGTTGTGCGTCGCCACTGCGACACCTCGGAGCCGGCGCAGCAACGCATGGCGGAGGCGCCGCTGGGCGCTGCTACCCCTATGTCGACTCAAGGTTTTCTCTCAAGCAACGGTCATGCTTCCTCTGCGGCGGTATGGCGTCGGCTCAAGGCTTTCTCTCAACATGGAGCCTGGAGCCGATGGCCATCCTGGAGGAAGTTGATCGTGTCGTCGTGTCATCTCCGGCACCACCCGAGGTGCTTGGTGCTGCTGCAGACAGGACCCCGCCAGGCGCGGGGGCCCCTGGTGCGAGCACCAAGGACAAGCCAGCGAACGACCGCCCTTCTCCACACTCCGTGCTCGTCCATACGGGCACACATTTTCCCGCTGCGCCAGGGCGGAAAGCCAGCTCCTGCCGCAGCGGAGGGCGTTCCGGCTGGCTCCCGGTGGCGGACGGCGGCGGCAGGGGGCCTCTTCCATTCAAAGCCAAAGAATTTGTCTCGTGCTACCTAAGCATATGACAGCTCTTAGGCAAGGAGTGGCCCCCCGAGCTCCCGAGGTGATGCTAGATGATGCAGTTCAGGCACATCTAGGGCGCCTTCGCCACCGACAACTATGAAGAATTCAGGAGTGGCCGTACCACTTCCAGCCGGAGAAGAACACGATGTATAGCATGCAGCCGTAGGTTACTCCTAAGAAAAGATTAAGAGAGTTCCTCCTTTGTAAAAACGTGGCGCCTACGTGTGTGTCCATAGCGGTCAAGGTCTGACCTTGTAAACCCGACCTATGGCCCTATCACGCAAACAGGCAAAAAGCGGTCCGGAGCGGTGGAGATCCGACCTCGTAATCCCGACCTCTGATGTATACTGTGATAACCACAATAATAAAGGAGATTTATTTTCTTAGTCATATCTCGACTCCACCCTGATTACATTCTTTCGTTCTGGTTGGTTATTTCTTGGTTAACCGTCTCTTCCCCCCAAAACAGAGTCTTTTCTTTTGCTGTTAGCAATCCAAGTTAAGTTGCCGGCTTGAACTCAGGTGAGGACGCCCCTTCTAGCTGGAAGGCAGTCCGGACCCCTAAAGACCTGCTCTGGAGAAGTGGTACTCGTATCCTGGGGTAGAGGAGCTCCGCGTAGCTTAGCCTGGTAATGTACCCTAAGTTTATGTACTTCACTACCTTGTTACAAGTACTCTAGTATCCGAGACTGCTGTCCTTAGAGGTCCCGGGCTCTCTTCTAGTATAAGGCTTGGTTTCTTGCACCTTACTATGAGGTCCGGTGACATATTCCTTTGGTTCGTCAGCAATAATCCAAGTCCACTCTGGTGGCCCGCTCCGGCGGAGACCGCTCGCCACGGTCGCTCCAAGTCCACTCCGGTGGCCCGCTCCGGCGGAGACCGCTCGCCACGGTCGACTCAAGTCCACTCAGGTGGCCCGCTCCGGCGGAGACCGCTCGCCACGGTCGCTCCAAGTCCACTCCGGTGGCCTGCTCCGGCGGAGACCGCTCGCCACGGTCGCTCCAAGTCCACTCCGGTGGCCCGCTCCGGCGGAGACCGCTCGCCACGGTCGCTCCAAGTCCACTCCGGTGGCCCGCTCCGGCGGAGACCGCTCGCCACGGTCGCTCCAAGTCCACTCCGGTGGCCCGCTCCGCGCGGAGACCGCTCGCCACGGTCGCTCCAAGTCCACTCCGGTGGCCCGCTCCGGCGGAGACCGCTCGCCACGGTCGCTCCAAGTCCACCCCGGTGGCCCGCTCCGGCGGAGACCGCTCGCCACGGTCGGCAAGAGCCAGGTCCGGGAAGTAGTGCTTGCTCCCTGAGCGATCCGAAGTCTGTGTAGCCGCTTAGCTTGGTTCCATACCCTAAGCCTACACCTTCATCGCCCTGTGGAGAGCACTCTAGTACCTGAACCTGGCAACAGGTGTACCGGCCTCAGGGGTCCGGGACGCTCGCTCTCTCCATAAGCGCACCAACGTAATCAAGTTGCGTAGAAACACATCACGGTAGTGGTCCCACCCGCGGGTTCGTACCTCGCCTCAGTGCAAGATTAGCCCAACTGCCTAGTACTCCCCCGAGAACTCCCTCACTGGGAAGAGGCGGGTGCGTTCCGCCACCCGGCTGTGGGTACCCTAGAAATCCCGCGACAATATCCTATTAATCCTATTAAGCCCTGGGCTGGGGTGTCACAGCCATGGCCCATGAAGAAGGGGGATTAGGGGGGAAGGGAACTCAAGATTCAAGATCCAAAACCACGAACAAGAGAATCGAGAAGTTGAGGCCTAGATCTAAGAACTAGGGGTTAGGGTTAGGGTTACCTGCGCAGCCGGAGCCCAAAGCCGAAGAAAGACGAGGGGGGATGGCCAATGGCGGCGAGATGCGTGCATGTGGAGGAGAGGCCGAGAGAAAAAGGGAGAGGAGGATCCGACGTTCGAGGGTGGCCGGAGTCCGGGGGTCGGAGTCGGCAGAGGTAGGGTCGAGCAACCCAGGCAACGAGAGGAGGGAGCCCCGAGCCACGAGGGCTCGAGACGGCGAGCAGGCGAGGCGGCGAGTACTGTGATCTACATCTACTCACTGTCACCGGAGACGAGGGAGGCGAGATGGCAAGCGGTGGCGCGGCGGAGGAGCCAGGCGAGGCGAAGTCGCAAAGAGGCGGGGGGGATTCAGGCGTTGCGGCTGCGGGAGATGGGGGATGGGATTAGGGTTAGGGTTGGGAGCGCGGGGGGGGGGGGGGTTTATTTGGCCGGCGGCCTGCGGGCTCCCCCCTCCACCCGCTCCTGACCGTTGGGGGGCAGCGGGCCTTAAATGGGCCGGCCTGCTCCCCCCGTGAGCGCCGGGCTGCCCGACGTGCTGGGGTGGCGGCCCAAACCCGGCACGACCTACCGGGTCATGCTGGCCCAGGCCTGAATCGGCACGGGCCGGGCCGGGCTTGGGCCGGGCCAAAAAATCGGGCTATCGGGCGGGCTTGCGGGCTGCGGGCCAAATGGAAATCTTTGCTGTCATATTAGTGTATACTAAGCATAGACGCACGTGCGACACGCACGTTATTTAAGAATCTAATTAGATTTTAATTCAAAAGTGTATTTATTTAAATATTAATTAAATTAGCATTCAAAATAAATTCTAAAAACATGTCTCTATATGTCAAAGACGCACACTTTTTCGGCTCCTCATTCGTCCACGCAATCAAAAAAAATATTAACCACGTGATGGACATCGTACGGTCCTAGTAACTTCCGTGCCGGTCGCCCCCTCGCCCTGCTCGAATCTTCTGGCGTCGTCCCGTCTCGCGTGCTCCCCTCCCCTCCCCTCCCCTCTTCCTCTTTCTGCACTCTTTGCCTCTCTCTCGTACTTTCTCCTCTAACGAACTCTTCCGTCAATAGCTTCAACCTCCGCGTGCAGCTGCTGAAGGTGCTCTCCTCAACAGCTTCACTGGTCTTGGCATCCACCAACGGCGAGCCTCTTCATTCCCTCAATCTGGTATGATCATTTCCTTCCCCTTCTTCAATGCTTAGGTTTTGATAATGGCCGCCAACCTCTGTTTCCTGCAGATGTGAGCCACCCAATCCTAGGTCCCTATTAAATTCCCCCCAGCCGTTTGAATCATTCACTCTGCCACAGATCCAACTTCATCCATTCAGTTCTACAACAGGCGCTTAGATTTGTTTTGATAATGACTGCCTACCTCCATTTCGTCCTTTTGCCCAAACTTTTCTTGCTCCTCCACATGTGCGCCACCCAATACTAGGCCGCATATTAAATTCCCCCAAAGTTGTTTGAATTAATTCCCCAATGTTTCGACCAGTTTAGATTTAGCTGCTGTTCTACTACATACTAGGTCCCTACACTAGCTGCTCCCCTAGCTGCCATTCTACTTCATATTCGATCTTCGTCACCAAATTTACCAGCAGTTTTTCTTTATGCGCAGGTTGGTGTAACTGCTATTTTGGTTCACATAATTGTATAGGCAACGACAAGTACTCCCTGCAGGCATACTTAAACAAACATTAGTTGCATTCATCCTTAAAAACAATCAAACACGACTTCACTTTCCCCTCTAATCTTAACTGTTCTTTAAAAAACGAGATTAAAAAAAACAAATACTTCGCATTCCTCTGCATGACAGCTGCATACTAAATAGCCACATATTGCCAATTTGTTACCATTTTCTCAATTTAATTACTAATTCTGTGATACATTTACCTTCTACTATGTGTGCTACACAGTAAGAGATGACCTGTTCGGAGAAAAAAATCCAGTAGAATTGGTCGCATTTTCCACATCAACTTTGACATTGCTGGTAATCTACTATTGACATTCCTGAATGCTTTCTAATAATTCCAATTGCATTCTTTATTTTCCCCAACCCATATGGTTTCAAATAGAAATGTCAAATACATGGCAAGCTGTTGTCCATTTACCTTTTGCCAGAATCATAGCTAATTTAAATTAATAAAAAAAATTAATAATAAAACCTGCACTTATATGTGCACCCTATCTGTATATATAAACTTAAACTGGATTGGCAATAACAATAGGCATGTTGTATCCTATTAATAGAATTCAAGTGAACAACTTGCTGAAATTATTGTGACATATATACTGTTACTTACCTTCCTGCAGTTTTCAAACTGAAAACTCTATGCCCATTCAGACTTAATATTCCTTATTCTTTCCCTTTGCTTACACTGAATCGGCCTCCTAAAGTTACATGTACTAACTTCCTGCTGTTTAGTTAAATTTGCTTTTCTAATTCCTTTTGTCTGATACACATTTCTACCTTTTACTTTTTCTCTCTTTCCTTTGATTGTATTTATCTTTTTTTTATTTTTCTATAACTTTTGTACAATAGCTCTACAAAGCAGAGGTGGATCATCTGGCACTGTTACAAGAACACCATGTTTGTAGATGGACCATCTCCAATCGCACTCCTCCATGCTGCGGCTTCCGAATGCCGTTTACCATATGCATCTCTCATCACTGAGATTGCAGACAACTCGACAATATTATGTGGCATTGAATTATGGGCCATAATCTCTAATTTCAGATAGCTCCGCCAAGTTAAGTTCAGAGAAATTCGCACATCATTTAACCTCACATTGCAAGCAAATGGTAAAACAAAGCAATTTTTCCGCTATATATTACAATATTTCAGTAACTCATATTCAATCCGTACTAATTATTAATATTTTGTCTTTAAGGCTTCATCTTCAAACGTCGCACTTGGACTAATAGATCTTGGTGATGAAATGGAAACAGCTTTAGCAAAACTTCAGCTAGCCATTGTTGCAAAACCAATCACATCCCTTCCACCAGTACCAACTGTTTCCGATGTTGAGGCCATGTTTGCACGACATTATCCAGCATCACCCAAACCAATGGACATATCCTGCTTTCCACCAGATTTTATCTTGCAATTTGATGACAAAACAAGCTATGACACAATCCTTAGCTACCAAATCCTCACTGATAACAACTACACATTTTCCTTAGCACCATGGTCTGATGATGCAAGATGCCAAACCCAAGCATGGAGTGTTCCAGTAACAATAGATATCCATGGTATACCTCCCCATGCATTTCACATGAAAAGCCTTTCCGTCCTGCTTGATCCTTACTGTGACATCGAAACCTATACCATGGACAAAAAAAAAAACAGGTATCTGTACCGTTGAAGGCGATGCATTAAATGTTAATTCCATTCCAACGACAGGTTTTCTTTCATATCCACGTCGTTCTGGATATGAAACAGTGATACATACATTTCCTGTTACTATGAAAACTAGCTATCTATGCCTAACAAGAACGCCTCTGATTGGCAATATCATCCTTGTCGCGCCTTACATCCGCACAAAGAAAATTCATCTCACATTAAAGGTAATTATTATCACTCCATTATAGCAATAATTTTGCCACAACCACAACCTAATCCATAACTCTTTTGTACCAGATCAAGAAAAAGAAGTGGATTCAGACATGGTGAGGGAATGCAATAGAGTTGTGTTTGAAGGTCAGCTACATTTTTCCTCCTAAAAAAAAGAATACATTTCTTTCTGTATAGCTACATTCTTATGTACAGATCAATCACCATTACAGCTGAAATGGAAGATGAAAGAAGGATGAAAAACTTTCCTACCTTCCATGGCTTCGCATATTCAGGAGAAAGTTCAGACGACGATGACCCAAATGAAGCCTACTATTATGCAGGTGGATTTACTAAACTTTTTATATACAGCAAACAATTCCAAGCATCAACATCTGAATCCCATTTAATCATTGCAGATTCAGATCGCGAGCCAAAGAACTGGTAATTAATAAACAGGTACTTTTCTTATTACAAATCACTTTAATTTACAATAATACAGATCTGACAATTCACACTAATCAATCAACTTTCAGGCTCGCAGCAAGTCACAAAACTACCTAGTTCTGCAACAATGAACAAGATAACATCTAATATTATGACCGAAGCCCAGACGACTCATCTTTTGATACTTGTGTGCGTGCGTGCGTGTAATCCCTGTATCTATGTATGTGTCGATGTACGTATCAAAACTTTTACTGTTAATATATTCGCATGCTCAGGAACTTACCAAATAAAATTATTATTATTCTTACTTGCCAAAGATTATATACATACAATTACAAAACACATGGGCGCGCGCAAAGTACTCGTATCATGATAAAGGCCATTGCTATCTCATAAGTAAATTTAAAAGTGTATTTAGTCAAGCATGTAGTGGGTAGTTGTTCAGTGCCTAATTTGATTTGATAATATTGGTCAGTAACACAACCAGGTGCTCAATATTAGAAGTAATACTGAAAGTGTGAAAGCTTGTCTGGCATATTTCCTCAAGAATTCTTAAAAAAAAAAGAACAACATGCAGATGGAGACACACCTAGTCGAATGCAAGATTGACCAAAGCTTCGATTACCTGATTACGGCTGGTGGACACTCACGCCGAGAGCAACAGACCCATCGGCAGGGTACGGTCTCCGTCAGACAAGCCAATCCTAATCCATCTCACATCCAAGCAGCTACCACTGAGCTCTCATCTGCTCCTAGTGCTATGGGTCACCACCGCCACTACCAAAGGCAACTCGGATGCTTCTCTTTTTCTTCCCCTCTACCCGTGATGGCCGCGGGACGGCACCGGCCTGGAGAATGGACCGAGCAGCAACTGCATGGCGGCGTGCTCCTCTGAGGGCTTCTTGCCGCTGCCGCACTCGACGGGACCAGCTGTCATCACACCGCCGAGGACGCCCGGCGGCTTCGGGAGAACACACTGCAGGGACATCGGTGTTGTTTGGTTTTCCTAGCACACACAAGCCGAAAAAAACTCGCATGTATAGAGTGCTAAATGAAGTCTATTTACAAAAATTTTTTAGGGATGAGTATAACTTTTCGCAACGAATTTAATGACAGTAATTAATTGATAATTGGCTACAATGATGCTACAGTAACCATCCTCTAATCACGCGGTCAAAGATCTCATTAGATTCTTCAGGTTTCCTAGCGCAGAGGTTCTGGAGTTGTTTTTGTAAACTGGCTTTATTTAATACCGTAATTAGCGGTCAAAGTTTCCTAGTACTCCCTAGCGCGGGGAACCAAACAGGGCCATTATGGTGGCACGTTCTAGTGCAGCACGCGGCAGATGGGGGAGGGTTGGGCAGTGCGATGAGCGGGCGAGCGTAGTGTCGTGCGTCCCTAGGCTTCAAGGTCATCACCATTGATTAGAAGTATATCGAGCATCCCACTGGAGAAGATAGGTGGTGTCGTGGTTCTTCTAATCTTGTTGCCTCCAACTTTGGTCCACTTCAAATTATCATCTTTTGCGTACACAGCCTTCCAATCATCCTTTGACATCGTCATCACCTTCTTCGTCGGTTGCTACTGCCTCTGTCCTTATTGAATTCCCCTTCATCCAGTGCAGAACATGTACCAAACTTCTGCTCCATTGCAAGGTGCATCAAATTATCTTTCCAACAAGTGGTCATTCGCCCCAATTGGACTCCAGATAAAGAAATTATGCTTGTTTTATTACAGTGCTGCAATCTGTCCAGAGGAATTTCAGAACGCGCAGTGTTGAAAGATTTTACCATAACTCTTCGCACCGATCTCCACAGTTGATGGTTCTTGATCCGTTGGAAAGAAGACTTGATGGAGCTTCAAAATAATCTATTATTTGCTCATGGCACTTTTCTGATCTTGGACGAAAAACTCATCACAATAGTAACACTTCCTAGATGATGATGATCGCACGATTTTCTTCGCGGGCATGCTTCATACCTATTGCTTGAACAAACAATTCTTCCCGAAAACATTAGTCTTTAAAATTAATTGACACGGAGGCGTAACTTATTTATCATCTTTTGCTTTGGGGAGTGGGGACTCTATAGCGGATGCTGGGCTACTAACAAAATTTAGCACCTACCACTATAGAGCGAATCTTGATGTTGTTGCCGTCATGTCGATGTGGACATTGTTAATGTTCCATGTCGAGGCTCCTCGATCATATTGTTACCGATTGTTCAAATTTGTTGAAGTGGATTATGGAATTCTCGAAGTCCAAGTTTGGTGTCTAGCTTTTTCCACCTGCTTTCAAGGACACAAACAAGAAAACAAGGGTATATGCAATAATAAAAATTAGGGTTAGTCCAAAAAACTAGATAGATCGCCCTAGGGTTCGAGTTGCCGATCCCCAGCAACGGTGCCAGAAAAGTTTGTTGACAGTCCTTAGCGCCCCAATTTATGTACCGCAAGCGCACGGATCGTGGTAGCTTTTCCCTTAGAGTACTCCCCCAAGGTTTATCAATCCATGGATCGACAAAGAACTACCTAAGGTTTTCCATCTAATCTAATGGATCTATCCTAACAAGAAGTATGAATTGCATATATAGAGTAAACCTTTAATAGATACGAGTGTTGTGTAAAGGTTGATCTCATCTATGAACATAGGAGTAACCATAACAAAACCAAAGACATGACTAGGCCTATCGTCATCTAGTTGTAGTTCAAGCTAACGAGCAAATAAATCATGCATCTCAATCAATAGCATATTTAAATCAAAACCTCCAATCCAACCTCTCGGGAACCCCCCTACTCAGGCCACGCCCTGTCACGACGCTCCCTTTGGACAAAAGCACCCCGAAGCACGATAGACGTGTCGAACCCACTTGGGTAGATCCGGTATGAACTCCTAGCCACCAAAGCTACAAGAACACCCCATGCAATCTATCTCGAAAATAGATCTAGGAATAAGCGCACCCAAGGCAAGAACGAAATAAAAAAGGAGAGACATAATCGCTAATAGATTCGGAAGACATGATTATCATTACTCACATAATAGATGTGTTTGGATCATCACCGCCGTGTGCACACCATCGATGAATCCAACTAGCTCATGAACTCCGCCATGGCACAACCACGCAGGGAGGCCATGGCGGCTAGGGGCGGCCTAAGCCATCTCCTAGACAACTTCGAAGACTTGCGGCGGTCGTCGTCTCCCTCCGATCTTGGCCCTAAGTTTTCGTCGAGTTCTGGGTGGATGGATGTCCCGAGTTGAATAAGGTGCGAGCTATTTATGAGCCGAGGAAGTCACCGGTCGAAGGGGAGGCCGAACCGCCTCGGAAACGGGCTAGGCCGGCCGGCTCATGGGCCTAGGCCGGCTGGCCTACCCTCTTTTGGGCCCGCCTCGGTCTCATCTTTTGCGTGTAGACTCCTCGCATCTTCTAGAGTTTATGTCCTTCACGATTTCACCCCTTTGGATGTCGTTATCTTGGAGATATCTTCGAGGAAAGGATAGGTTAGGGAATCCTTCCTTAAATCTTCATTTGCTTTGCTTAATCCTGAAGTATCTTGATCTCATCTTCGTGGGCTTGGTCCTTTGGCCTCTCTTGGAGGATGGATGTGTATGAATGTGCTTCGAATCAACATGGGCTTTGGTCCTTCCTTTGGGCTTTGGCCTTCGTCTTTCTCCGTGTTAGCGCTCGATCACGTGCCTCGTCATTTCATGCTCCAAAATAGGGCAAAAACCTACAAAAATGAAGTTCCTCCAAAATATATGTGCAAATGTGAAAACGACCAATAATTAGGCCGGGGTTAGGACAGTTAGTGATTTTGATATTAAATTCATGCCATTATCAAGGATAAACAAGGGATAAAATGGGTACTTATGGAGCGCCAACAGTGTTTTTGGTGGACTGTCTGACCCATAGGGATGGACGGTCCACCACCTAACTTCAAGATTTAGTCAGAACAATTGTTGGTTCTAATTGCACCTAAACTTTGCACGGTGGACTGTCCACACTAGGGAGCAGACGGTGCGTCAATCTTTCTAGTTTTACTCAGAGACATTTATCGTCTATGAGTGCTCAGGGTTTTGTACTGCGGACAGTCCATCTTATGGGCTCGGATAGCCTGCCAAGGCTAAATGGTCGACTCTGACACACATTTATTGTACTTCTAACAGTTGGATTTGAATAGTGAACGGTTCGATTCTTGTGAGGCGGATAGTTCGTGAAAGCTCTGTTGCCACGGGATTAACTGTTGGATTTTCAAGAGGTGGGTGTGATCTCTTGGCACTTTGGAAAGCTTTCTTGACATTTTTTTTGATATTCTTGAGCCAACCACCTCTCTCTCACTCACTCACTCTTTGCTTAGAGACTGCATCCTTGTGAGTGTGATAGCATTATAGTGTATTGCATCAATAATTTGAGCTTTATATCACTAGGGAGTCTTCAAGTAAGCGTCATAGACTTGTTACTCTTGAGAGTTGCAACTCCCTAGATGACTTGAAGAAGGTGAAACAATTGTGCCCTCTCAAGAAGGTTGTGGAGGAGCCTCAGTTTGACTGTGCGAGGTCTTTGTGCTCACCTCCTAGATTGGTGAATCGAGAGGTTTGGAGAGGTTCATTGATTCAAACCAGCTCAAGATCACGTGATGTTTTGATAGAGAAGCAGTTGAAACTTTGAATCCACCTCAATATGGATTAGAGGTGACCGGCAAGTCATCAACACCATGAGAAAATTTAGTTGAAACTTTGAATTCACCTCAACATGGATTAGGGGCTCAATTTTTTTCTTGCAATTTACTTTGAGCAAGGCCCATGTAGTTATCCGTAACCACGTGGTAAAGGGCGGAGCAGCCGGACCCCACGGGTCAGGCCCTTACCTTGCCGGGCTCCACAAACTCTCCCCAGCTGGGAGGGGCCCTTCAAGGTCACAGAAGTGTGCCGGCCCGGATGCGTCCGCCTTGCCACAAAAGATGGAACATAGAGCATCTGCGTAAGTTTTACACTTAGGCAGAGCAGGGAAATGAATTTTTCCTTTGTAATAAGATAGAATCAGCGTGCGGCCCAAAGCGGTTGGGGTGCGCCCCCGTAAACCCGACCTCTGGCATCCATCGCACCGTCGGCTAGCATTAGCACGCAGCCCAGAGCGGTAGAGGTCCGCCCTCATAAACCCGGCCTCTGGCATCCATCGCGCAAGCCATGTATATCAAGTTGCAAAGGAAAGATTTTCTCCCAGTTCTGTCTTTGTGTTAAAATTTAATTTCGCATTTCGATTCTCGAGATTTTACTATTCTAACCCCCACGCGGACTTCCACTCTTGTCGCTACAACTAAGATCTGTATTGAGTTGCTGGACTGCCGTACAGATCCGGACCCTCTTGCTGCTGGAGAGGGGTCCGGACCCCTAGGGACCTGCTCTGGAGAAGGGGTGCTTGTTTCCTGGGGTGGTCCGGAGTCCTGTGTAGCCGCTTAGCCGGTTCCGTACCCAAAGCCTACACACTCCACCACCCTGTAACAAGTGCTCTAGTACTTGGAGCCGGGTAATTAGGGGCTCGGACCTTATTCTAGCTCAAGAGTTGGCTTCCTAAGTCCTACACGGCAGATCCAGCTCCATATCTCAAAGGATCGAGTGCGACAGAGTGACCTCACCCACTGTTAGGAAGGGTCTGGAGCATTGGAGCCAGGTCCGGAAAGGTCGTGTTGTTTCCTGGAGTGGTCCGGAGCCCTGTGTAGCGCCTTAGCCTGGTTCTGCACCCTAAGCCTACACACTCCACCACTCTGTAACAAGCACTGAATTGCCTGGACCTGTGCATCTAGAGCTCCGGACCTCGTATTAGCCTGGGTGCCGGTCCAGAATAGGTCCCGCGGGCCTACTACTAAGCTGTAACTTTGAAGTGGTACACAGGTTAAGCCTTGACTGGTGGTAGCCAGCCTCAAGCCATTGAGCCTACCTACCAGGGGGTCCCAGCATCCGCTTTAAACATTTCATGCAGATCGAGGTCCAGTCTTTATGGTAGACAGACTCAAAACAACTGAGTCTATCTCCCAGGGGGCCCGGAGCATTCGCTTTGACCCAGACATCACAGATCGATTCTGCATACGTCAAACAGCTAAGTTGCAGTATCATTACTACCATATAAGCAAATTTGATTCTCCTATATGTAGTTCTATCTGCTACACAGGGAATAAGACGCTCGCTCGGCTTACAAACCATGCTACACCTATGCCCAAGGACACTTGCCCAACCTCATACGGGGGTCCGGAGTGTCTTCTACGGCTCGGGTGACAGATAGGTCCAAACAACTGAACCTATCAGCCAGGGGGCCAGGGCACTGGGGTACTGCATTCCGCAAACCAGCAACTGATGAACAGCTAAGTTGAAATTCCTTTTTACTTAAAATTTCAACTGGTATAATGTTTGTTACATAACGCAAAAGAAAAAAAACAAGGGTACAATGTCCAGCTCAAGGGTCTGCAGGTTCCCGCTTGAAGTAGGCGGCGACGAAGTCGACGACCTCCCGCACGCTGTCCCGAGCGGCGGCCTCCGTCTCCGCCAAAGGACCGTCGACCACGGGGGCTAGCGAGATGGCCAGGTTGTGGCTCCGGAGGCAGGTCAGGATCTGTTCCGCCACCATCCAGATCAGCTCGCGGCCCTCGGCTTCAAGCTGGCCAGCAAGGACCGGCTCCAGACGCCGGAGCCTATACGAAGCGAAGTTTAGCACTGGGAGGGCGTCAGCTATCGAAACTGGCTGCTCCGCCACTTGGATTGGGCTCATTCCAAGTGGCACCAGCGCTAAGCTCGCTTCGTTCGCCCAGTCAGTGATTCGCTGGGCCCCCACGCGCTGATCCTCCTGTAGCTTCCGGACCGCCTCCTGGATCGCCTCCTGCACCCGGGTGTCCAGAGTCGCCTTGGCCGCCTCCATCTCGTGGGACCTCTCCTCGAGCTCAGCCTTCTTCTTCTCCGCCCACTCCTTCTGCTTCTTGAGGGAGTCACGCTGGCGCCCAAGCAACTTCTCCATGTTGGCGGTTTGGGACTCCCGCTTATCGAGGGACTTCCGGTCCTCCTCCAGCTCCGCCTCGGCAACAGCCAGCTTGCTGGCCCTCTCCTGCAGCTACTCGTGCCATCCCTGCAGAGTTGCAGAGAGATTGTCGAGCTCCTACTTCCGGACCTCGAGACCCTGGCTGCGAGTCTCAAGCTCGGACTGCTGGGCCGCGAGGCGGGTCTCAAGTTCGGACCGCTGAGCCGCGAAGCTGACAACCTCCAGGGCAAAAGCCTCCTCCCGCTGTGCCAGGGTCTTTTCCCAGCTCGATACTGCAAACTCTCGGTCAAACACCTTCCGAAGGTTGGCTCGGTAGGCCTCTTGGTCGGCCTTGAGTTTGGACCAAGCTTCCGCAGCATGGGAGGCTTCAGCCTTCGTGTGCGTCTCCAGGCGGGTGTGCCAGTCGGACAGGTGCTGGCGTTCGCTCTCTAGGGCAGCCCACTCCCGCCGGAAGGCTGCTTCGGCGGAAGAGGTTGCCTCCATTATCGACTCCCGTACCTGGACCAACACCCGGGGAAGGGGAACCGTTTCCTCCTCCGAGGGACCCTGCAGGAGCTGCCTACCAAAGACCACCTCCAACTCCTCTGCAACAGGATCGGAGCTGGAGGTAGGAGCTTCCGGCGCAGGCATCGGGGCCTCGGTAGCCATTGTGCTCGCCGCTGCAGCACTGGTCGTCGTCGCGCTCGCCGCCGCCAAATCCGGCACTGGTCACCGTCGCGCTCGCCGCCGCCAAATCCGGCACCGGCGCAACTGTCGCCGTAGCCAGGGTCTCGAGGGCCTCTGCGAAGGGTGCGGCGGCGCCCAGCACTGGCGCATCCGCCGCCGCTGCGTCGGGTGCCGCGGCGCCCAGCACTGGCGCACCTGCCGCCGCTGCGTCGGGTGCGGCCGCGCCCAGCACTGGCGCATCCGCCGCTATTGTGTCGGGTGCGGCTGCGCCCAGCACTGGCGCATCCGCCGCCGCTGCGTCGGGTAGGGCTGGCGCATCCGCCGCCACCACATCGGGGGTGGCTGCGCTCGACACTGGCGCACCCGCTGCCGCCGTGGCGGACGCCACCGGGCTCGCGGAAGCCGTCGCACCCGGACTTCCCGCACCCGCCGTCGCACCAATGGCGGCGGAAGAACTACTTGGGCGTGGAGCCCTGGCAACAAGGAGAAGAATCCTTCAGTAAAAAAACAGAGCACCTAGAACAAGGGGAGGGAGCAGAATAACACTAACCCAGAGGCGCCGGGTATCCAGCAACCACGGAGGCTCGATGACTGCTTCTGCTGCTGTCGCAACTCCCGTGGTGGCGACGGAGGCGCAACCCGGGACTATTCCTGCTCCTGCTGCTGCTCCTATTGTTGTTGTTGCTGCTGCTCCCGTGGTTGCCGCTGCTGCTGCTGCTGCTGCCGGAGGGAGCTATCTCTCGGCGGTGATGGTGGCGGTGCGGTCGCCCCGGAGGACCCGTGAGGGACGGTGGCCCGAGAGCTACCCTGCCCCGCGCCCCCAGCGGCCCTCTGATGCTTCGCGGTGGGCTCTGTGACTGGGGTCCCGTCGCCCCTAAGTAACCTGCACCGGCCTGCATCTCCCGACGATGCGCCGGACCCCGCTGCGCTTGGCATAGCTTGATCCCCGGACGCACCAGGGATCCGGAGCCCACGGTTCGGGTCGCCTCCAGTCTGGCGTGCGGCCAGCCCGCTTTCGTCGAGAGTCGGCAGGGTAGCCAACACCGCCGTCCTCAGGCGCGAGTCCTCGCAGAGGGGGACGACGCCCTGGGGAAGAATCAGGTGCTCCGGGATGAAGACTTCCCCCGTCACCACCCGCACCAGGACCTCCAAGGCTTCCTGGGTCAGGTCGCTCCCCTCTCCGCGGTGGGTCCTGCTGCAGTCGTTGAGGCCGGTGAAGCTCCAAGCAGGGCGCGGCCGCAGTTTCAGGGGGGGCGATCCGGCGCTTCAGGAAATCTCCGAGTACGTGCGGCGAGGTGAGGCCGCTCTCTGCCAGTGACCTGATCTTGCCCTGCACGGAGTCGAAATCCGACGGCAGGGATGGCTTGGCCCTCCAGGACCCTCGGTCGGAGGCGGGTCCCTCGGTCAGCATGACCAAGCGCTTGTTGGCTTCAGTGGTGGCGATGACCCACTCCTTGCTCCACTCCTCCCACTTCCCGCTGTTGAGCCCGGGAATGTATGGCGATGGCAGGACGCTCCGCGTTTGGAAATAGTACGCCCCCACTTCGTCTTTGATATTCCCGGACTTCACCAACTGGAAGAAGTGGCGGAAGAGGATGACGCAGGGCCGCACCCCCACGAACATCTCGCACAGGTGCACGAAGATGGCCGTCAAGAGGATGGAGGGCGGCATGAGGAGTTGAAGCTGGAGGCCGAAATCTTCCAGCAACAGCAGGAAGAATGTGGAGATTGGCAGCCCCAAGCCGGTGGAGATGTGCGAGATGAACAGCACAAACTTCCCGGCGCGCAGGTTGTCGAGGGGAACCGAGCCTGCTCGGATCCCCCAAGCAGTCTCCTGTGCACTCCACCCAAGCAGGCGGCGCACCGTGCTCAGCTCCTCCTCGGTCTGGAAATGGCGGGGATGAGCAAGGGATGCCATCTCCCTGTGGAGGTGAGGAGCAATCTACGCGGGGGAGCAAGGGGCGAGAAAGCTCGAAGGCAAAGGGGCGCAAAGGTTGGGAGGAAGAAGGCGAATGCGGGAAAGTAACCGCGGTATGTGGTTCGCCCCATTATAAAGCCTGACTCAACCGGCGCGCACCAGAACCGTCGCTGGAACGAAGCGATGCCCGCACCTGGTGTTAACCGCCCAGTCCATGATAAGGGGGCCCTGGCCCACCTGTCGGGGAGAGCGGGTAACAAACAAAGGTGTGAAAAGGCGGGATCTGAATCGTCAGCCGCACGCGAAGTGAGGCGGAAGCTGAGCTGACGTGCGCGTATTAAGCGCTGGCATGACCAAGCTTTTCGGGAACTGCACCGATGGTAAATATCCTGTTTACTCCGGCCGCAACAATGCCGAGCATCGCGCGCTTGACTAGGAGAACCACTGAGCGTAGGAACCACGAGTCAGTAAGCTGTTGCGATGTGATGAGGTAGCAAACGACCCGATGGATGGTCAAAGCCGGTCAAGACCTCTGCAGTATGAGGCTTCCAGATATGCAGAGCCAAATCGCAGTAGTGGCCCCACCTGCGGGTTCGCACCTCCCCCGAGGTGGGCCCGGGGCCACTGTCGGTACCCTGTGGCAGGGATACCTACTTCTACTGCAGCAAGGTAAGGCCCGCGTAGTTATCCGTAACCACGCGGTAAAGGGCGGAGCAGCCGGGCCCCACGGGTCAGGCCCTTACCTCGCCGGGGCAACGGCCCCGGACCCGCTCCCCGCTTGGGGACGGGTCCGGAGACGCCACGTGTCCCTGAGGAAGGGAAGCTCCGAGCTGACAGCCGAGGCCACGGACCCCCACGGGGGTCCGGGACCTCCCGCGTCCGTCCGGACCTCCCACGCGGAAGAACCAACACACCACCGGGGGGTCCGGAGCCGCCACGTGTTCTGCAGGCGCGGGCGCAGGCTCAAGCGCGAGTCTTCCGCTGGAAGACTCGCCCACCCACTGCATTTAATGCGGGTGGTTGAGGCGTGCTCTGCCGCCGCGGCATGCGGGGCAGCCTTTGTCAGGCCTCACTGTGGACCGCGTGTTACCAAGGTACACAGTGCAGCCGCCTGCGCTGCACCCGCGCCGAGCCCGTCTGCCGAGCCTACGCCGCAAGCTACGCGGCCCGTTCAACTACGTGGCAGGCAACGCCGCTAGCTACGCCTGGTGCCGTTCCGACAAGACAGCGCCTGGACATGCTGAACGGGGAATTCAAGGAGCAGGCAAGGAAATCCAGGGGAGAGATCCCCCTTCGCCTGCATCACCATAATGTATGAACAGTACGTTATTTTATACTGCACCGGTTGGGCCCACCTATCGGGGACCCAACGGCCATGTACGCGCCTCCCTTGAGATATAAAAGGGGAGCGCCCGCTGTACACCGGGGGCTCTCCAGAGCACACACAGACGCACGTTGGACTTAGCTCCCAACTCTTCAGTCTTGAGCAATACAACACACAGTGGACGTAGGGTATTACGCTCTGGTGGCCCGAACCACTCTAAACCTGCTGTGTTCATCGTGTTCTTGAGCAAAATCGAACTAGACGCTAGCTAACCCCCGAGTACTCACCCTCTGGGCTTGGGCGGGTGCATTCCGCCACCCGGCTGTGATTTGCCACACCACGACATTTATGTTTTTAGTTAAATCGCTTATTTACTCCCCTCAAATTGGTATTCTAGATCCTACAATATGCAACCATAATAGAATGAGAAGTGTTAGTGATAACCTAGGAGGGAAGAACCCTCCTACCACCCTTCTCCCTTGCGCGGATAATTAAGCATTTTGCTATCCCAATCGGCTTGTTATCCAGCCCAGTGTTTAGTGGTCCATCTTCATAGTCCAAATAGGTTTGCCGTCCATAAGATATGTACATTTCATTCTGGGTGTTGTTTTTTTTATCATTTCTTGTTGTTTAATACTCACGTCATTATCTTTTGATAGACCTATTTTTAAAACTAAACTTTTCTCTTTTGATCCCGTGCAGAATAATTCCTCTAGCGAAAAGACTATGCATATGACGACGTCAACAAGAGGTGTCCTCACCGAAAGTCATTGTACTAAAGAGTAGTAAGATTAAGGGAAAATTCGATTCATACCACCACAACTCCGTGAATTTGGGTTTCACGTTGAAAATCATGCCACTCAATGGCATGGATTTCAACATGAAATCCAACTTCAAGAAGTTGTAGTGGCATGGATCCAACTAACCCGAAAATTAATCGGATGATAAGAAAGTTTATTTTTTTTATCATTGTGCAAAGGTGAAATAGGTCTATCAAAAGAGAATGAAGAGGTATATAACATAATTAGTTATTGTAACGACCCGACCCGGGATTACGGCTAAGATTTACACTGCATGTTAAGTAAATCACACGTGCTAAATAACTCTCTTGCGCTTTCGTCCGCGTTTCGCGCAAAAGGTTCGAACCGGAGTTACTAGGTTCCCAGGCCCAACTTTTTAAGCTGGTCTGGTTCAGCTACCGTTTCCAGTATAAGACTATCTCTGGGAATACTGTGCTGGATGAACAGTACCCGCCGAGCGACAGTATGTTGTGCCGGATGAACAGTACCCACGCACTACTCCATCACCCCCTATCGCCGCCGGTTCGAAATGAGCATCACCGCCGGTTTGGAGGGGCGTTGGATTTAAGTCGATGGTGATAGGGGGGCCATCACCGCTGGTTTCAAAACCGGCAGTGATAGGAGGGCACATCACCACCGGTTCATAAACCGTTGGTGATGATTGCTCATCACCGCCGGTTCATAAACCGTTGGTGATGATTACTCATCACCGCTGGTTTGTGGCTGGAACCGGCGGTGATGACTTTTTTTCCATCAAAAAAAATATTCATATAATAATATTGCACTATTTTTACAGCATATATAATTATAGCAGCAGAATTCATTATAGCAGCAGAATTCAACCAAACAACTCGTACATCGAGATTAAACGAAAGAGTCCATACATCAAGATTAAAACAAAGAGTTCATGCACCAAATATAATACAATGTTTGATAAGAACGATAGGGTCTATGCATTACACCTAGATTATGCTGTACTCAGCCCCATTATACTTGCATATGAGTAAAGAAGCTTGGTTTTCTCAAATTCCATTTTTGTATGGCAAATCATACAAAGGATTAGTAGAAATAATATTTAAATCAGGATTCAGGTTGGAAATGTTGAAGGTTCTAGAACAACTCCATGATCCACAATGAACATCTAGTTTTTATTTCCTTCTGGAATTCTTCATGTTATTTGGTGCCCAGATAAAGAGAAATGTTTTCCCAAGATTGTGCCTAATTAAAATTGTGCACTAGATGTAACCCCTTTGTCATTTTAAATTCCATGAGACATAAGAATTCTGGACTGTTTGCTGACCTTTACAAGTGCAGTTCCAAGATAAACAGCAGCCGCTTTTACAGAAGTGCCGATTGTATCATACTCTGACCTGCAATGAATGAACAGATAAGAAAGTGTAGTCCAAGAAATCCATGGATACAGAACGCTGCTTTCATGTATGTTTAGATAAACTAGGCCAATTAGGGTATAAATACAGATGAAACTTGGCGAAGAATTCAACTAACTTATTTAAATGTTCCATTGGTCAATTTTTTATGCTCTCATGCTCAAGTGGGTGACAGTTGTAGAACAAGCCGTGCATAGTCGAACTGGATGTGACTATCGCATTAGATGAGTAATGATGTGCATACTCGTGTTAGTAAAAGTGATGCACGAGGTGGGGCAACCCAGCATAATTGCATGCACTGGACATGTAAACAGATGAACCTCAAAGACTTTAGAACTATCCTATTGGTGACGTAGTACCTATATGAATATGCAAGAAAGAAGGATGGTTTAAGTAGGACTGCCAAGCTCACCATGCAACCAGAATTATCTTTATCACATTTACCTATAGAAAGAATGAAATATTCAATCTTCCGGATTCTCTCACCTTTGTAGTGTTGAAGACCATAGTTATCAGCAGTTGGTTCAGTTCCAACATCTGCGAGATATCCACAATTTAGTAGGTGATCTTGGAAAAGGATAATTTTAGCAATAAGGGAAAGAAATATCTTATAAAAGATTAAGGTTGTAGGTTGGGGATCAAACTACACATTAGCATCCTATTACATGATATCAGCTATGGATCATATAAATTGACTAAGTTAGAAACTAAAACAGCAATGGTTGGGAATCGGATGTGATCTAGTATATGAAGCAACGGACTAGGACTAAGATGATATTATTGCTTTACATAAAAAAAATGAGAAGATGACGCATAGTGAATGTGTCGAGAGTGAAAGTAGTGAAAAAGTTGCGAAATCAGCCATTTACATTGACACCGTTATCAGCACTAGAAGTTTTACCATTGTGGTGAGCATATTTCTAGACAACAGCAGTGATAGAACTTTCCATCGCCGTTTGGTTTTGGGGGATGCTCCATTAAGAACATACAGGCTCCAGGACACTAAGCAAGCAAATGTTTCATAAAAATGCATTGCAGTTGCAGGGTACTCAGGTAATGAATTTGCAATACTGAAACTTATATCTAGAATTTGCAATGTGCTATGCTCTGCAACCACAATTTGCAAAAGGCTGAACAGTGGGATCGCATATCTAGAATCGATAAGAAAATCTAGAATTGATATTATTGGTTTGGGTAAAAAGATAAGAGCCAATTATTTCAGTTTTTTGCAGGGATTCTCACATTTATCAAGCAAATACGCAATAGACTGTACTGATGGATTGGAGTATCTACACAGCTCAGCAAGGAAGTTTGGACTAGATCACTCACAGCAAAAAAAGGATCCAAGCTAGAGGATTTCTTACCGACGAAAGATGAGATCCGCTTGACGCCGGCCCAGCAGAGGTGAGGACGCCGGAGGAAGCGAGAAGACGACAGCAGTGGAGCTGCCAATTGGATCCGGGGTCGAGGGCAATGTGGGGGTCCCGACTCCCGAGGTCCAGGAGTCAGCGCCGGGGGTTGGGGGTTCCGAACGGGGACGGCGCTGGCGGGACTCGGGAACCGCGGCGCGTAGGGCCGAGAGGTCGCCGGCGGGGCATCTCCTCGGGGATCGGAGCGGGGGCGGCGCCTCTGCACAAGGCGGGGTGGCAGCGCCTGGGGTCGGGTCGGGGAGGCGGCGCCGGGGTCGGGGAGGTAGAGAGGGGCAAGTGCAGGGCGGCCGCCGTGCGCACCACCGCGGCCCCGAGCTCCCGCTGTGCTCTTCCGTGTCGGTTCGTGTTACGATCCGGCGGTGATAAGGCGGTGATACCTATAAACTTATCACCACCGGTTCGTAATATAAGCCGGTGGTGATGAGTGCGCATCCTCGTTGGATTTATTTGAAAACGGCGGTAATAGACTATCACTGCCGGTTTGATTCAAACCGGCGGTAATAGGCCGTTTGTAATGATCATATTTGTAGTAGTGGAGGTACATTATTTTGCTACATTAACTCCGAACCCGGTCCATTTTGGCCCATCTCGGCCCATTGGGATAGGATGTTACATACACTCATCCTTTAGGATTCGACGTCCTCGTCAAACCATCTAACCAGCTTACCCATATGGGACAAAGGATCGGAATCTCCACTCTTGGCCATGACTGTATGTCCTAGTGCCAATCAACATATATACATGGCCGTGCGTTCAGTGCCAACGACACATCCCAGATGTCCGCGCATTGACCCGTGTAACGAACATGGCACCATTGATGCCATTTCGAGTGATTTTGGTGATCGAATGACAACACAACACTTGGACTAATATGATTGTTAAGATGATCATTCTCAGGCTTTTAGGTTCAAGTGATGACAAAGAGAAAGAGAAGATAGGCGTAGCAAAGCTCTTCGATTCAGGAGCACCGGAAGAACCGACGCCAGGGCATCGGAGCATCCGATGGTAGTCGGAAGAACCGACGCCTTGATACTTTGGTGCAGAAGGGAATCGAAGCCAAGTCAGCCTATAGGCACCGGTTGAACCGACGGTCCAAAATAGGGCATCGGTGCAATGGCCGTCCTTTGTACCAGAGACGATGTCAAGTGCCCAGAAGAAGTTTCTTCAGCACCGGTTCAACCGACGGTGCATCGGTGCATACCACCGGTGTAATGACGTCAGCATCCAGAAGAAGTTTCTTCAGCACCGGTTCAACCGACGGTGCATCGGTGCATACCACCGGTGTAATGACGTCAGCATCCAGGAGAAGATTCTTTCAGCACCGGTTGAACCGGTGAGGCATCGGTGCATTGCATCGGTTCAACCGGTGGTCTCTGCGTCAGCTGTCAGGACTTCAACGGCTACTTCATGTTGTGAGTGACCGGATGAACCGACGCTACCCTGCCAAGAGGCATCGGTTCTTCCGGTGGTAGCAGATTTTCAGCTGACCGTTGGAGCAACGGCTACAAGACTTGGTGGCCTATATATATGCCTCACCCCGTCCATTTGAAGTGTGCTGGAGTTGCTGAACATCCCAAACACACCCAAGAACATCTCCAACCACCATAGAGCTTCATTGTACATCATATAGGCTTAAGCACACTTGTGAGAGTGCTTAGTGCTTGTTTAGGGATTAGTTCTTGCGAGAGCTCCCTTGAGAGAAGTCTTGCTGCGGCAAGCAACTTGTGATCCGTCGTGTGACCCTCCGTCTTGGTGTGGAGTGGCAACGACACTTTGTGCGGGGGAAGAGGAGGCCCCCTCCTTGGTGGAGAAGCTCCGTAGTGGATTTCGGCCGGGTGACCGAGAGAGACGGTGGCGGTGCACAAGACTCGGTGTCTTGTGGGCACTTGCCTTTGCTTGCCGGCATCGCCATTGGTGGCGTAGTGCAAGACGGTGATCGGAAGAGCCTCGGTGTCCCGTGGACGTAGGCGTTTATGCCGAACCACGTTACATGACCGTGTCTACTCGGGAGTTTGCATCCCTCTTGCACTTACCTCTTTACTTACCGCATTACGTTTCCGCACTTACTCTACCTTGCATACCTTTACTTTCCTAGTTAGTTTGATTAGGATTAGCTAGGTTGCAAGTCTTTTTAGGGGTAAGTAGAGAGTAGCATAGATAAACCTTAGTCATAACTAGCATGCGTAGGACGTGTTAGGTTTATCTTATGCAAGTAGTTTGAGCCCTAGGTTAAAAAGCGATTAGCGACCCTATTCACCCCCTCCCCCTCTAGGGTCGGACACCCCGGTGATCCTTACAACCCGCCACGCGCCCGTGTACATGCTAGTAACGTGACCCACACCTACCCGTGAAACCGCGAGAGTCGGCTCTGATACCACTGTAACGACCCGACCCGGGATAACGGCTAAGATTTACTCTACATGTTGAGTAAATCACACCTGCTAAATAACTCTCTTGCGCTTTCGTCCTCGCTTCGCGCAAAAAATAATCGGAGTTACTAACTTCCCAAACCCAGCCTTTTAAGCTGGTCTGGTTCAGCTACCGTTTCCAGTATGGGACTATCTCTGGAAATACTGCGCCAGATGAACAGTACCCGCTAAGTTACAGTATTTTGTGCCGGATGAACAGTACCCGATCAGCTACCGTACTGATGTACAATATTTTGCTACAGTAACTCCGAAACTGGCCCGGCCCATCTCGTCCCATTGGGATGAGATGTTACAGTTGTTCACCTAGTTTGTTTCCTTTTTCCATCCTCTTCTTTTAGCGTGGGCAAAGTGATTTTTTGTTGAGAAGTATTTTTTTATGTAATGGTAATTTTATTACTTTAGCATTAACCGATGCAATTTTAGCAACCGCCTCGGAGCTAAGGCCATGGTTAATCACAATAGTAACTAAGGCAGTTTCAATGCTCGCCTCGATAAATGGAATAAAAAAATTAAAAAAACGGAAGCCTGTCGAGCCTATCACAGGCCCGATAAGCCCATCGGCCCCCATCGCCTCCCGCGGCCGCCGCATTTCGCTTCTGACCTCGCCTCGCCCGCCGCGCTCGCCCACCGCCGCCGCCCGCTACCATGCCCCACGCCGCGTTCACCAGCCGCGCCCCGCAGCAGATCCGTCGTTCGGGAGGGAGGAGCCGCCGCCCCTGGAACTGAGGTCCGGATCCGGACTCGCCGGCCCCGAATCCACCCTCCACGACATGGCGCGCCGCTGCCAGGGCCCCCACGCCGCGCCTCACTGCCGCCGGGGGCCGCGCGCACCCGCGTCGCTGCGGCCCGAGCCGCCGCTCCGCCCCCGCCGCGGCTCGCCGCTCTGTGCGAGAGCTGTGGGGGCGTGGGTCGGGGTGCGGAGGAATCCGTGTGGCTAGGAGAGAGAGAGAGGCTCGGGAGGAGTGGAGAGAGAGGCTCAGGAGGGGAGGGAGAGGGTGCGGCTGGCTGGGAGAATGGAGATGGAGAGTTAGGGTTTTGTTTTTTTATATAGTCTTGCTCAACAAATGGGCTCAAATTGGTCTCGTCTGAGCCCAATTATTAATCGAGGCGGACCTTTGTAAATGGCCCGTCTCCGAAAATAGGACTATTAACCGAGACAGATATTTTAAGATGTCTGCCTCGGTTAATCGATTTTGCGAGGCAGTTTTTTTACCGCCTTAGTTAATAAAAAATGACCACCTCGGTTAATGCCCGACTGTGCCCGCCTCCAAGCCCATTTTAAACCGTCTCGGTTAATCAGATTTTGTAGTAGTGCGCGCCTCTGCGCGAGCTCGCCCGCCTAGCCGCGCGCTCGCTCGTTGACTGCGCGTGCCCGCCGCCGGCCCAGTGTTGCTCTCGGTCACGGGTTTGGGCGAAAAATCATACCCATGACGGGTCGCGAGTTTTTTAACGGACATATTTTTTATTGATGGGTTCAGGTTTGGGATGGGTAAACCCATTGGGTTTGGACCTGTTGCCTTCCCTACTCCGGAGACCGGTTAGGCCGCTCGCTCTGTTAGCCCCTGTCCAATGGTTCTAGCGAAATCACCGGCGACGTGGAGGATAGATACAATCGCTGTGTTCGGCTGGTCTTCTCCTCTCCAGCGCTACAGTAAATTCCTCTCACACCACTCCAGCCATCAGCTCCAGCTCTAGCCAGCCCAATAGTATTTTTCTCTCACTCCATTCCAGCTCCAACCTCCAGCTCCAGCCTGCCGAACGCGGTGAATAAAAAAAGTAAGGTACGGAAAACTGTGACTGCACAACATCAAAGGACGTGAGAGTTGAGATAGAGAGCTTAGAGCAAGGATTATAATTTCGCTCGGTGCCAGCGGTAAGCGCATGCAACAGCAGTGGTGGACCCCGCATCATTCAATGTTTTCCAGCAGCCTCCACCAATACGAGCCAGACACGGAAGCAAAAGCTGCTGCAGCAGCACAAAACGCCCGCTTGAGCCGGCGTCTCGTCAAACGCCCACATCCTTCTCTCTCATACTTTTTTCTCCTTCCACCTCGGATTCAGCCGACTGATTCCCACCTATAATACTTGCTTTATTGGGAGACTTGCGAGACTATTTGCTATCCCACCGCTAGCGAGATGTTTTTTTCGTTTTCTCACTCCACGTCATATAAGGCCCCGTTTAGTTCCCAAAAATTTTCCTACAGTACCCGTCACATCGAATCTTTCGACACATGCATGAAGCATTAAATATAGTTGAAAAAATAACTAATTATACAGTCTGACTGATTTTCACGAGATGAATCTAACGACGTTAATTAATCCATGATTGGACATTAATTAGCAAATAACAACGAAAGTGCTACAGTGTCAAAACTCAAACTTTTTCGCGAACTAAACGGAGCCTAAATTATTACCAGAGCCGGCGATGTCGACGGCCGTTTGGAGCTGACCTTAGAGCACGAGCAATAAGTTTCGCCGGCTGCTGGGTGCGTGCTAGCTGCGAAACACACGGGATGGCGGTGGGCCGTGGGCCCTGCTGCTCAACCAATAATACCATAAGCAGCGCGTCTTCGCCGGCCGCAGCGGGCGTTTTGCCAGCCGCCTGCTCGTACTCTCTCTCCTGCTCCACCTCAGACCCAGCCGGCTCGACGCCGATTATAATACCAGCTGTTAGGGACTAGTGCACGCGTCGACAATGCAGGTTATTGCAGCCCGTCGCACCTCGATCGCCGCGTGCGTCGTATAAACAGGGGGGGCATGCACACTGCCGCCCTGTTTGATTTTTCCTAGTAAAACATAGCACACAATTCCCAAAAAAAGAATTTTACATGCATGGAGTACTAAACGAAGTTTATTTGTAAAATCTTTTCACGACGAATCTAATGATAGTAATTAATCGATGATTGGATACATTGATGGTACAGTAACCATCCTCTAATCGTGCGGTCAAATGCCTCATTAGGTTCGTCTCTCGAAGTAGAACAGGATTGTAGAGTTAGTTTTGTAAATTACCTTTATTTAGTACCCCTAATTATTGGTCAAATTTTTTTTACTACTTGCGCTACTCTGATCGGGGCCTGCGCACAGCCTCCACAGCAGGCGCGCGTGCCCGCGCGTACAATTCGTGGGCGCGTATCGCTCGGATGAGGCCTCGCCGGGACACGCGTCGACCGGCACGGGCTTCGCGGCCCTGCGTCGCTTCCGCGTCGGCGCACACGCGCCGGCGCCCGGCGGCCCGGCCTCGGCGACGCACCGCCCCACAGCGGTTATAAAAACGGCGGCGCCGGCGCCTCCCTCGTCGTCACCAAGCAAACAACTGCCATCAGCTTCGTTTCGATCTCCCAGTAAACCCATCAACAGCTATACTAACTGCTGCTGCAGATCGAAAAGCATTGTTCTCGGCGGCGATGGCCGTCTGGGCAGGAGAGCAGGAAGGAGCTGGACCGCAAGGCCCGCGAAGGCGAGACCGTCGTCCCCGGCGGCACCGGCGGCAAGAGCCTCGAGGCCCAGGAGCACCTCGCCGAAGGTACGCAGCAGCCACAAGTGCCGCCGGCCGGGTCGTCGTCGTTCATTTCATCACGTCCTGGCTTGCGCAGACAATGTGCTGATGAAATAAATATAATATAATGTTGCTTTTATATATATATGTGTGTATATATATATGTATATATGTATATGTATATGTATATGTATATATACATGTATATATATACATATATGTATATATGTATATATATATATATATGTATATATGTCCGTAATGTATGTATGTATGTCCGTGCAGGGCGCAGCCGCGGCGGGCAGACGCGGAGGGAGCAGCTGGGGCAGGAGGGGTACAGCGAGATGGGGAGGAAGGGCGGCCTGAGCACCAACGTTGAGTCCGGCGGCGAGCGCGCCGCCAGGGAGGGCGTCGACATCGACGAGTCCAAGTTCACCACCAAGTCCTAGGTGCGATCGAGCTGCTATGTAGTACTCCGTAGTAGTAGTAGTAGCTGGTCTTGCAGCCAGTGGCTAGCTAGTTTGTCGTAGCTTTAGGTTTAGGCAAGGTGTGTTCTGAATAATGTAGTGTGCGTGCATGACTGCAGTCTGCATGCGTGTAGGGCGATCATAGATACTGTGCAGTGTGTGTGTATGGTCGTCGTGTATGCTTCCAGCTGGGTTTAGTGAGTGAGTATAGTTGCTGATCTATCTAACGGTGTGTCGTCGAGGTGGCAGGTTTAGCTTGCTGAATCATCCAGGCTTTGTCCTTCAGTAGAGCCTCTGTTTGTTGTCGGCCTGCTGTCGATCTCTTTGTGGTTAAGAGGAGTAGTCATGGTTCTGCATGCATGCATCAGATGCCAGCTGATGCCTCTTAGCTAGGGGTGGTAAAGGGCCCAACATTTTGAACTAGAAAATATAAGGATCGGGCCTTAAAAGGGCCGGGCTCTAAACATATGTATTTTTGAACTAAAAATTTTAAGGGTTTTATTGGGATGTGAAGAGACTATTAGGGCCATGGCCCATTACCACCCCTACTCTTAGCTCTTCAAGGAAGTACCAGCAACCAGTGTTGTGCGTTGTGTCCATGGGTTCTCTTAATCAAGTAATGCAGTTGTGTTCGTTGGTTTGTTTTAAGATATTTCTTCTTCTTGCATTGGTATGTTCTGTGCTCATCGATCGTGTCCTTCTCAGCTTGGAAATCGCTTCTACGCAAGCACAGGCAAAAATGCAGATTTTACGAGATTTCTAGAAATACGCACACGCGAGGTACTATATATACAATATTTGTTGCTGCCTTTTAAGACGCTGTTTCAAATATATATATATGCTGCAGTTCTTTTCGCCGAGCATTTGTAAGTTTATAAACTGCAGCAGTTTTCATGTACGGTGAAAAGAACTTTGACTTGCAGTCTATTTCGGCACTACTACATAAAGCGGTTCAAAACATATTTTTTTTGACATATCTTTTTGAGGGGTTGTGGTATCCGTCTCTGCTTTTTGCAGCTTAAAGCAGTTAAAAGTACTTGCTTCTGGTGAAAAATGTAATAAAGCGGTTCAAAACATATTTTTTTTGCAGCTTAAAGCAGCAAAAAGTACTCGCTTCTGCTTTTTTGCAGTGAAAAATGTAATAAAACGGTTCGAACCATATTTTTTTGAGGCGGGTGTGGTATCCATCCCAGCTTAAAGCAGCTAAAAAGTATTCGTATCTGTTTTTCGCAGCGAAAAATGCAATTTGGGGTGGGTACCGCCCCACCCCTAAAGATCTATTTTTAGTGGCGAGTCATGCTCTCACCCATACCTATAAATCTGAACCGCCTCTAAAATTTAATTTTTAAGTGCGGGTTATAGGCCACCCGCCCTATAGATCAAATAAAAATAAAACAAATTGTCCGGACGTGAGACCGCAGCAGCCGTCGCACCCCCTCGCGCCCCTGTGGTCAACGCCCCGCCGGCGTGGCGCAGACGTGGCAGCGTCGCGCCTGCGTCGGCGCGTGCCGCTGCCCATCCGTGCGCTGCTGCTCATCGAGCTTGCACCCGCCACATCTGCGCCACGCCGGTCCCACGTCTGCGCCCCGTCGTGCTTGAGCCGCCCCATACAACTACTAGAAACGATGCCTTAGGCACCGGTTTTACAACCGGTACCTCCAAACCGAGACCATTTGCCTCAGTTTAGGACACCGGGTGTTTCACCCGGTGCCTTAGACATTCATTGGTACCGGTTGAAAAGACCGACCGGTACCAAAGCATTTTTGGCAAACAAAAAAAAAATAAGCAGGCATCCTGCTGCCGGCGCTCGGCCTCGGAGCTTCGCCTCGTCACCGTCGCCGCTCCTGCTGCCGCGCTCGGGGCCGCCCAACCATGTGCAGCCGCGGCCCTACGCCACTGTCGACGCTCCGTGCTCCGCGGCCGGCCGTGCAGCGGAAGCAGCCCGCGCCGCCTGCCCTCACGTCTGCCACAACACCCCCGCCTTTGCCACGCGCCGTCATGCGTGCAGCCTTGCGCAGCCGTTGCTCTACCACTCCCACACCCGAAGTTGACCGCGCCGCTGCTCCTGCTCATGGTGAATGTCTTCATGGTGCTGCACAACAAGAACCTGCAGTGGAGAAACTTCAAACAAAAAATACTTCCTCAAAACACAACGGAGCAAGATGAAATTTGAACCACAGATGTGAAAACACTAGGCCTAACAGATCCACGAAGAAGATTGCGAAACGATCAAGAATCCATCACGAATCAAGAGAAAAACCAAACGCCCTATCAAGAACTCGTATTTGGGGAAAACTCAAAATCCAAGCCAATTTGCGAGAGATTAGGAGGGGGATTGAAGCAATATTGCTCAAAAAGATCCTAGCAACAAAACCCCTAAAGAAATTTCATGAATTTGGAGCGAAATCGCAATGAACAAAAATTACCTGAAAATCCACCGGAAAATCGCAAAAAAAATGTAACTCTTGGAGAGGCCCTGGTCGCGGCTACCAAGGCTGAAATGGGGCTTCGTGGGGGAGGAAGTAGAGGCGGAGGGGCATGGCTAAACTCTGATCCTCGCGCGCGCTGGTGAAAGAGGAGGGGAGACAGCCCTCGCGCTCGTGGTGCGGCCCTCGCGCTCCACCACGGCGGCGGGAGGATGCGGCCGTGCGCGAAGAGGTCGTCGGCCGTGCGCGGAGGGAGCAGGGGAGGCCCGCCGCTCCGCCGTCGGGGGTAAGCCGCTCCTCGGCCCTGCCCCTCCGCCGCCGGCCCGTGTGCGGCGGCGAACTCCAGGAGGCGGCGCGGGTGCTCGCCGGTGCAGGGAGGAGGGGAGGGGGCGGAGCAGGGGAGGGGCTGGAGCAAGGAGGGGCGGCGTGCGTGGGAGAGAGAGGGAGGAAGGAGAGAGAGTGACCGGGGAGAGAGATGAGAGCTCATCAGGTGCCGAAGAGACTTTAAAATATTACGAGTTGGGAGCTCAGGTACCTAACGCATGCATTGGCACCGGGTCATAGCTTTACCCGGTGCTAATGTCTTCTCTAAAGGAACCGGGTCGTGCCATTACCCGGTGCCATTCATGCATAGGCTAATTGGAACCGGCTCATGGTATTAACCGGTACCTTTGATATTCAATTGGTACCGGTTTCTGACGCGGCGCAACTTTCCGGCGCTTGGCGCAGGCCAAAAGTACCGGCTGTTGTTACAACTGGTACCAATGTCTAGTATCAGTACCGGTTGCAACATGAGCTGGTACTTTTGGCCTGGACCTTTGACTTGTTTTCCAGTAGTGTACGCGTCCACCGTGGGCCGCCCGCTGTGCTCCCCCACGCCGAGCCTTCGCCGCAACCCCACACCGCAGACTCCGCCCAGCGGTGCATCGCGGCACCAGCCACCAGCGCCCAACGCGGCACCACGACCCGCGGCCTGCAGGGAAGGAAGGGGAAGGGATGAAGAGATGTTGTTGAAAGAGATAAGAAAGAAAAAGAGGAGAGGTGGTGTGTGGTGGGAGATGAAGAGACGGGGGAGAAAGTGATAAGGGAGAGAGAGAGTACATGTTCTTCTTGACTAACTTCGCGTTTTGAATTGCTCTCTTTTTTTTTTGTCCCGCCTTTGCTTTTTGAACATTTTAGGGGCGGAGGGAGGGGTGCGGATCAATGACGTGGATATGATTTTTTTGGGACGGTGATTGCGTCACCCGCCCCTGGAAATGGATTTTTAGGGGGCGGGTGCTGGCCCCACTCGCCCATAAAAAATAGATTTTCAAGGGCGCGTGAAACCTCCACCTGTCCTTACAAATTTTTTTAATTCAAGTTTTGTTTAAATTAAAATATGTAGCAAAACCTATTAAAAAATTAAAAATTTTACCATAAGCCTACTGTGACATGTAGAATTTAAAAAATATCAAAATTATATTTTAGCGTATATAATGGCTAAAGTGTGAAACTATAATGTATAACTCACTCACTTTACTATCTCATACAACTGAAGGCTAAGTTTATGGTTTCCACACTCATAATCACTTTACACTTAAATATGCATTTAATATTTTTCTCTAGTTCTATAGATCATAACATGATTATGCTAAAAATTTCACTTTTTGTATATTTTGCCATTTTTTGAATTTAACAAACTTCTAGAATAAATTTGAAAATAATTTTTTGTGGCGGGTGAGGTGATAGGTGACTCGTCCCTACAAATGATATTTTTTTGGAGCGGATCCGTTGCTACAGTAACCCACTTTATTTGTAGCAACGGGTCAAAATATTGATCCGCTCCTAAAAAATCAAGACGTTCCTGGGAATCAATTTTTAAGTAGTGTTGCCGTCTATTTCGTTTCGTATAGCAGGGGCCAAACAGTAGAAAAGTTCTATTTTTCCTGCCTGAGTTGCCTTGTATCGCCACTTGGTGTTGCACACTGCCTCCAGCCACAGCATGCGTGAATGGGTTTTCGGTTGAGGGCATCGCTCGTACAAGCAATTAAAACGGGGAAAAAAATTGTTGTGGCTTATTACGAACCGTTCATATTACTATGCAACGAACCGTTCAGGAGAGCCTATAAAAAAACGTTGAGGAAAGCATCAAAGCACGAAGGGAGTTGCACGTGTGGAGGCAGACAGGTAGCGACGTAGCGTTCATTCACCCGAACACAGGAATAGTATAAAGAAGAAAATTAATAGAAAACACTTTTCACCGGATACATTTCGCTGTCGTACCCTTTAGACCTATATATTTGACAGATCTAGGAGGACCGAAGTTCTGAGGAGAGCTGAGGAGAGGCGAAAAGAGCAGTTTAGAAAATTGTTGTTTCAAGAGCTACTTTTTTCACCCAGGAAAATTAGTGTACCCGCTCCCCCACTTTCTCCGCGTAACTCTCCATGCTTAGGCTTGCTCCAACGGAGCCCTGGAAACCGCCCCCCACCCTATATAGGGAGAGCTTTGGGGGGAAATTCCCTCCAACGATTCCCCCCAAAGCTCCCCTTATATATGGGGGAGTTGAAACTCCCCTCATATATACGGTGAGTTTCAACTCCCCCTATATTCTAATTATATCGTTTCTTCATGATATTAATCTCGTTTTAGTCCCGTAACATGATGATAATGTGTATTATGACAGTATAAATACTGTATGATTTTTTTAAATTAAAAAACGATAAATAAATAGTTAGTTAATGAGTGATAGTATATAGAGGGAATAGATATGGAGGGAATGGTTGGAGAGAAGGAGTTATAGGGAAGGAATCTTTTGGAGGGATGTAGTAAAATATAGTAAATAGTACGTTTGGGGGAGTTGGATGGGGAAATTGTTGGAGATAGCCTTAATCACGGTGAGACATACACACGTTAATCACGGTGAGTCGGTGACTAAAAAATGGAAGCTTTGGGCAACTCCAATGGAGCTCTCAAATTTGAGCCCCTATTCCTCTATACGAGGAATGAGGATTTCATTCTAGCTCCCTACTTTGCTTTGTACTCCAACCGAACTCTCGTATGCCTCCCTATATCTTACCTTACTCTTTCTTTATTGATTTCATGTAACCAACAATCCAAGCATTATTTATGCGAACATTCATTAGTACCAATAATGATTTTTTAATAACATGATTGATAGACTAAATTGGTCAATGCATAGATTGATAGATTAAATCGGTCAATACACACTCAACAGACCAAATCGGTCGATTGACAGGCCAAATCGGTCAATGCTAAATCAACTAAATCGGTTGTTTGCTTGCAATGTTTATCCCCCAAGTCCAAAGAGCTTTGCATTTCAACCTCCTGCAATTGAGAATAAACAATAAAGTATACAACATCACTGTTATTAGAACCAGTCTGATCTATCTAGCAGGCAGCCAAGCAGCAGTAAGCAAGCAGAGCACAGTGCAGTGCACAACAAGCAGAGCAGAGCGCAGCGTAGCGTAGACCTCGCATGCCGCCTCTGCGCAGCTGCGCAAAGCGCCGCCGGTGCCTGGGGCTCAAGCACGGGGCGGGCCCAACCCCCAGTGCGCGGAGTCGACGCACCTGCGGAGAGCGCCGCCGGTCCCCTGGGACGCAGGTGCGGGGCTCCCCAGCCTCCTCGCGCGCAGCCGTGGGACAGCTGCCACCGGTCCACCGCTGGATCTGAAGCAGGTAGGTTTTACCTCCCACCTAGAATCATAGCCACCGAAGATGAAAATCGACATACCTAGGGCAGGGAAAGCTCCGTGGAGGCGCGGGAGGGTTGGCCATTGACACTGTTGCCGGATGAGAGCTCGGTAGAGGAGCTCCTACAGGTGAGAGTCCGAGGGGGCAAAATGTGGTCGCCTCATCCGTCGGGTGGGATGAAAGACCGATTGGAGGAGTTTTTTTGTGTTTCAATTCTCAAAGATGAGGAAGGGGTCCACAAAAGGACTCGGCCGGAGTCGCCCTTATTGATGTGGTTTCCCACAGCTTAAATCACGTCAGAAATCATGTGAAGAAGTCTATGGTGGTACAAATTTAGGGCCAATACACGAGAGCACTAGCACGTGCACCGAGCAGGAGCTCGCATTGCAGCGCCGCCGCTCAAACCCAGTCAGACCGGTCAGGGTAGCCAGTCAGACTGGCCTTCGTCGGGAGGCCTGCGAAGATCCAACGAACGCTTGTCCAGGATGGGGACCCCGTCAGGGCAAGCACACGCAGGGTTATTCTAGGGATGACATGCCACCTAGAACGCCTTCAAACGTCGCTGAGGTGAGAAGAACAGCAGATACGGGGGGTGGAAGAGCTTGGGTTTGGAGGAGACAAAAAGGTAATGAAAAGTAGTAGATTGAAATGTTTTTGATCGATTGGATACTTTCAATCCATAGATCTGCATAAGAAAAGTATCGTTTTCAACTCCATATCCATACTACTTCAACTGAGTGGCTCCTGACGCTCAATAACGCAATTTTAAGCATCAATTTGATCAGAAAATCTTGAGAGTTTGCAATTCTTACACGCATTATTTTTCAAATAAATCCCAAAACACACTATACTCTTAGAACAAATGCAAGATGTGTTTTCGAGCTAAAATGCAGGTTGCAAGCACATTTTAGTTAGAGATAAAATGACCGACAAATTAGAGCACAGATTCAGACTCAAATGGACCAAAGGAGGCCCAAACACCTAAGTTAACCAGCTTATGACAGGGCTTAGCACACGGGTTAGGACAAAGAGGCCCAAGACAGCCCAACCCTAACAGTTGGAGGTGGTTGGTGCCACTGGGTTGCCGGCCAACCACTCTGGTCGACCGACGGCCTAGTGGGCCCCACTGCCTCAAACTAGCCACATGGCTGCTCCTCACTGGCTCCCAATGTCGGTTTGCTGCTGCTCACCCTGTGGCTCCCTCCTATAAATATGAGAGGGGGGGTAAGAATGAGACACCTCAAGTTGAAGCTCAAGTTCACCCTCTTGTTTAGCTCTATAGGTTAGTGGAGTTTTGATGAAGTCTAATAGTCACCGAGTCCCCGGAGTTGCTCAGGAGTTCTGATATAGATTCTGCTCTAGTTCTCTTGTGTAATTCTTGGTAGTTTGTAATAGATTTAAACTATGGTTACCAATATCTGTATGATTTATATTCTGAGTTATCAGATATATGTTTCATGATCTGGTTGCGTTATTGCCCTGTGCTTGCGATAGTTAACATATTAGCTTTAGAATTCTGGCAACTGCTCCAGTATTTGTATGGTTGCTCTAGTATGATGTATGTCCCATAGTCACAAAGATTCGGAGTCGACGGGGTCGAGGAACGTGGTCGAGGAACGAGATACAGTGCTCATAAGAAGTTTTTACAAGGAGGGAACGAAAACGACCCCGCGTTTCCAGGACGGGATCGGTGTTTCCGGGTTGAGGAACGGTACCCTCGACCCCAAATCCTGTGACTATGGTCTGTCCATCCGAAGGGTGGGGGTTCCACGCGGGACACTAGAGTATCGCTTACTGATGTAGACATGGTGTCTAGCTTAGTCAAGTGTTGCTGGATGTCGCCCTTTCTCACGGTTTGTAGAGGTAGCCGACAGGTGGTGATAGCACTATCCGTGCCCAGTAATCCTCCACTTTCGGATTGGGGGTATGAGGTCCATAAAGAGCCGTATGGTTTGGTCGGGTTTCGTCCTTCCAGCAAGTAGTGGCCTCCCTGTTGTGCTAGTTTAATCTTCTGTTAATATAACCATAAGAGAGTATAGATATAGCTAGCTTAATACATATGACTCGTGCTGCAAACCTCTTCCTTTCTCCCTACCTATAAAATATTTAGAGCTTAGTGTAAACCTCTTATCCTACCATTTATCTTACCCCTATTTATGCAAATGAATATTCAATCTAGATCAGTTAATTAACTAGTTTATGTACTTTCAACCGCCGCTTTCCATGTGGAAATATAAATGACACCCTAATATACTCCCGGGTAAAATGCTACAGCGATATTCTGTGCGCTTGCGGATTTATTCGTGGTTCATGAAATATCTACCACCCCCCTTGGCGTCTGCGGGCGTCATCACTAGCGATCAGCGGTGGCGTTGGCAGGCGCCAATAGTAGCCCAACTTGTTTCAAACTCCTCCACTGTCAATATTATTCAACATCACGTGGAATTTGTCTCGGAACTCTTTGCAGCTTGTATACTTTGGTCCTACACTCTCTTTCACCCTCTTTAGAATATGCCACTTGTACCAATGGTGAACAATATGATGCTACTCCTCTGCAATTGCTACTTCCATCGCTCAGCTGCTGAAAACTATATTAGTCATGAATAGACCAAACAAAAAGATCTGAAAAAACTAACAAGATATGAACTGAGCAGTGAAAAATTCTACAAAACTTTAGTCCAAAACTTTACCTATTAGTATCGTCTTTGGCTCTTGTAAGGATCACCGGGGTGTCCGACCCTAAAGGGGGAGGGGGTGAATAGGGTCGCTAATCGCTTTTTAACCTAGGGCTCAAACTACTTGCATAAGATAAATATAACACGTCTTATACATGCTAGTTATGACTAAGATTTATCTATGCTACTCTCTACTTACCCCTAACAACTTGCAACCTATAGCCAATCCTAATCAAACTAATTAGGAAAGTAAAGGCATGCAAGATAGAGTAAATGCGGAAACGTAATACGGTAAGTAAAGAGGTAAGTGCAAGAGGGATGCAAACTCCCGAGTAGACACGGTCATGTAACGTGGTTCGGCACAAACGCCTACGTCCACGGGACACCAAGGCTCTTCCGATCACCGTCTTGCACTACGCCACCAAGGCGATGCAGGCAAGCAAAGGCAAGTGCCCACAAGACACCGAGTCTCGTGCACCGCCACCGTCTCTTTCGGTCACTCGGCCGAAATCCACTACGGAGCTTCTCCACCAAGGAGGGGGCCTCCTCTTCCCCCGCACAAAGTGTCGTTGCCACTCCACACCAAGACGGAGGGTCACACGACGGATCACAAGGATTGCTTGCCGCAGCAAGACTTCTCTCAAGGGAGCTCTCGCAAGAACTGATCCCTATTACAAGCACTAAGCACTCTCACAAGTGTGCTTAAGCCTATATGATGTACAATGAAGTTCTATTGTGGTTGGAGATGATCTTTGGCTCTTGTGTACTTTCTTGGTCTCCAGCACTCTCAAATGAGCTGTGGGGTGGCATATATATAGCCCACACACCCCAAACTAGCCGTTGGAAAAAGGCTGACAAAAAGTGCTATCACCGGTTAAACCGATGCTCCCGTTTTTGTCATCACCGGTTTAACCGGTGAGTGCATTTTCCAACTAGCTGTTATACTTCAACGGCTACCTCAATCGACCGACATAATCAACCGATGCAGCGTCGGTTTAACCGGTGAGTATAGTTGCTGAAAAACTAACTCTCTGGACAACTGCACCGACGTTCACCAATATCTAATCGTCGGTTTAACCGGTGTATAGAATTTCCTCTGTCTTCATCTGTCAATGCACCGACGTATGCAATTTCTTTAGCGTCGGTTCAACCGGTGTAAAACCCTAGCCTGGTGTACTCCAAGTCAATGCACCGACGAGTGTGAAACACCCGATGTCGGTTAATCCGGTGCCAAGTTCATTGCACCGATGAGTACAAATTTGCTCATCATCGGTTTAACCGGTGATAGCAAATTTGCTTCGTCTTGATCTTTTCGACTTGGATTTCTTCACAGTCTCTTCAATTCTTGTCCCTTGGACTGAAGAGCTTTCTACGGCCCTTCGGGCCTTGCTACGCCTCTCTTCTCTTTGTCATCACTTGAACCTAAAAGTCTGAGAATGTTCATTTTAACAATCATATTAGTCCAAGTGTTGTATGTGTCATCAATCGCCAAAACATTATATTGAAATATGGTATGAGAGACCATTTTCGCTACAGCTCTTACCGCCCATCAGCGATGCAAACTCTCTGAAAACCCACCTGAAGCCTTCAATTTTCTAATTAGTCATCCGCAAGTCTGAAATGATTATTTACTCTGATAAATAAACCGAACGGCATATCAGATAGATTTGTCTTGAATGATGTATCGAAACTGACCACACATCACCGAAGTGCTCATACTACATCATGCTACGACTACTGGTCCACATCAACGTCTTTATTCTTCCATCCTCCACACTAAACATAAATTCTAGGTCAGATTTACGTAGATCACAAATCAAGTCCAAAGTTTTCTTAATATCATGCT
This sequence comes from Panicum virgatum, assembly GCF_016808335.1. Classification (NCBI taxonomy): domain Eukaryota; kingdom Viridiplantae; phylum Streptophyta; class Magnoliopsida; order Poales; family Poaceae; genus Panicum; species Panicum virgatum. The sequence continues at coordinate 33,002,641 of NC_053138.1, read as the reverse complement.
CAGCCTGTTCTCGATTTATCTTTTGACAAACTGTCTTTAGACATCTCTCTTTTGCATGCACATTCTGCATTGGCCCCAAAAAAAATTCATGGTGTCTATCAAATTTCATTCCAACATCAACCAATTCATGGTGTCTAGATTAATCTTATAATATATTTAATGAAAATAATACAATGTCGGTTTAGGGAGATAGTTGCAGAGATAATGGCCGGGCCGCAGAAGGGATACAAGATAAAAATTGGGGGCAAAGAAGGGAGTTTGAACTTTTCGGGGCCATAGAAGAGAGTGTTATTTGTTTGAGGGCCACACAAGGATTTTCCCAAATTTTTAATGAATATGTTTATACCTTTGGTACCATACCGTTTTAGTTTTATCTAACAAAATTTTGTATATTATAATCTTTTTAATAATATTATAAATCAAGTATGATAATTTTTATCTTGTATCCCTTCTGTGGCCCTGCCATTATCTCTGCAACTATCTCCCACCATTATCTCTGCAACTATCTCCAAGTTAAGTGGCTATGAAAAGACACAAGTGGTGTCACAAACAAGAACTATCAGATCTCACAGGCCAATTTTTGACCTTATTAAAATTTAGGATGTACTCTCTCCGTTCCAAATATTATTTTAGCAAATCCAGATGTGTAGTTCTAGCTATTCATCTAGCTATATATCTTCATACATAATAAAAAAATATGTATATAAATTTATTGAAATGACTTACAATTTAAAAATGAATGGATATATACTAAAATTGGATGCTGCACCTTAGGAAATGTGTGAGCAAGCAGGTCAACCGTCTAGCAACGTACAAAAAAGGGGATGGTGTATTGAAATCAAAGCAAAGCAATTGTCAGAAGCCTTGACTTACGGGCAATAATGAGATGGTTCTAAAAGCTCTTAAACTTTCCGTCCTCTGACTATTGCACCCCCTTTCTAATTTATCCTCAATTTCTTCTCCAAATCATTTGCGCTCCCCCTATCTGGAGATTACCGATCCTGATCCCTCATCGGCGTGACGGTTGTAAAAACCCTTCCTCTCTGCACTGACGACCTCCTCCGTCCTGGCGTGGTGCCTAGATCCGCCCAGGATCGGATTGATTTCCTCTTTTTCTTGGTGATAAGTAGCCCAAGCTTGCCGGGACAAGGATTTTTCTAGGAGTTCGTTTTTTCCTGAGATTATTTGTGATCGTAAGATAGAAAATTCAAATCAATTCAGCTGCGAATTTGTTTGTTGCGTGCTGCCATGCTAATGTTGTGTGATTCATCGATCCACTTGGTTAGGTTGTTCTTCTTCAGTGTGCAAGATCAATCCACCCAAATACCCGTCTAGTGTATTCCTCCAGAAATTCCAGATGTTTCGCAGCAAGTCGCTGCCCAGGCCCAAGGACACATTCAGCGGCAGACCTAGACTTTAAAAATTGGGTGTACATGATTTTAAAAGTATATTTTTATACTTAACCATATTCTAGATAAAAGACATTATAGCTAGTTGAAAACATATATATTATTTTATAAGCTGAAATCATTACTTAAACGTACATTCCTCTGCTCTTTATATAATATCTTCTCAAGAGCAAATAATAAAGATTTTACATATATTGTATATGGTCGTCTAGGACTTTATTTATAGATTTTGTTAGTTGTTAACTAGCTAGGATATAAAATATCTATCAGTGCGTTATTTTGCTCCACTATATGATTTGAAGTGTTGCATGACATGTCTTCTAATACTTAGGTAGAATAAGATGTTTTTTAGCCAGAATAATTTGTTATAATCCTAACAAATATGCACGTGCATTGCATGACATGTGGATTTCTAATACTTAGGTTCCTGCGGTTTACACGGTTGCACAAATATGTACGGGTTTCATAGTTTGCTTCGCAAATATGCACGATAATTTGGCCAAAGCAATTTGCGGCCATTACCCACAGTTTGCTTAACAAAATAAATCCACGGTTGCTTATGGTTTATGATTAACAAAAAAAGGAAAAGAATAAATGAGTTTATGATTAACCAAAAACAAATGAAGATATATGAATAGAAACTACCGCTACCTTCAATGGGAGATTTTTTTTAAAAGGTAGTCTTTGGACTCTTTGATGATCTATCATGCAAGTTGCAGCAATTCCTCAAGAGAAGAAGCTGCTCCAAGACATAGAAGACAATGGTTTAACTTAATCAAAACATATATAAGATTGATATTGTTTTAGACTAGCATAGCCCATAATACTCCCATACTTGCATCAAAAGGCTATGTGTTTAGCTCAATAAAATCTGCAACATAACAAAAAATGGATAACTGATCAAACACAGGAACAAGGATTATTTCAATCACTAATAACATCTAATCATCAAGTCACACACACAGTCACAAGGTGCTAAAATGTTTGCAATGTAGTATAGTGCTCAATCATTGAAGCAGTTTATATCAGAGTCTCAGAGATGACCTGCTGGTGGACTTTGCCATTTGGCCAATGACTTCCTATAGATTGAATCTTGGACCCATCCTTTTCTTTGCAAACTAAACTTAACTTGATCTCAGCTAGTGTTCATCATTGATGAAGACACAAGAAGGATGGAAGGCAAACCTTGTCATCGCCCCGAGCTCTCGCCTTGCATCAAAAGGCTGTGTCCAGCTCAATGAAATCTGCATCGTCACAAAGAATTGACAGTTTGGTCATTATTCAGCATAACAAAGAATTTTTCAGCTTAACTAAGTCTACATCATAATAAACAAATAATCTCTAATGCAACAACTGTTAAATAATGGTAGACATGCAAGCTGTGCTATTGCTCACTGAATAATGACTACTATATATGAATAAAGAGGCATTATTCACAATGATAAGTGCTTGGTATGCAATTACGGCAAGTAAAAGGTTTAACCAACACAATAGGCAACTGTTGAATTAAATCAGATGATGCAACTCCAGACATCACATTAGTTATGGAGTGATGTAGAGAAAATAAATTGTTGCTAGATACATTGAAAAATGATAAAATTAGGAAAACTAGGACAGAACCTCAACTTTCAAGTATTTCAGTTTCAACACAAGTAATGCTGCTTCCGAGCCTTTTAGCATGTGCTACAGGGAAAGAGCACACTTCACCAATTTGACTAGGTAGTAAACGATCAAGAAGAGCAATTCAAATTTTTTTTCCAAGCAATGGCAATGCATATTCCAGTAAGGAAGCAATAGGACTGTATAATTACATGGAAAGGAGTAACATCTACAACCCTGACATACCTATCTGACAGTGCTATATACTAATTCTTTTAATGAAGATACTAGTACTTCCTAATCTGCCCAGAAATAGTGGTACCTATAGTTTCAATTCCTCTTTTTGCCCTATAACTGAAAAGCAATAATCGCAACTCAAGTACAAAAAATTTTGTGCTGCAAAGGCATCTTACTATATATGGTAGAACATACTTTAAAGAAACATAGACTAACTAATAATGAACACTGGGTTACTTCCATCATCCCCAATCATTCAAGCTGTGTATATCAGATCTGAAGAAACAAGAACTGACAACAGATTATGTTACTATGGATTGAATCTTGCACCTATCCCTTTATCTGCAAACCAAACCTAATCTCGATCTGAGCTAGGGTTCATGGCCTAATACAATCCAGGAAACAAGGAACAGATATGAAAAGAATAATCGAACCAGCGACACAAGAAGGATAGAAGGGAAACCCTGTTAGCAAAGGTCTCTACGGGGAGATGCGGTGGCGAGTCCACATCCATATCCAAAGACCCAACAGCCATGGACGCAACAGCCTCCTTCAGTTCCCACGCTGCCTCGTCCACGAGCGCAGCCTCCACTTCGAGGCCTCGACCGAGGCTGTCGCGCGACACCTTCATCTCGGCCGCCGGTCGTCTGTTATAACCGCTATTGTTTGCCATCCGCCGCCGCAGTCGTCCATAGCAGCAGCCGTCCTACGCAACAGTTGGCCGCCGCAGCCACCACCGTCCCCCTCAACCGCCGCCGGCGGCATCCGCAGCCCCCGCCACAGCTGTCTGCTCCAGCCGCCACCACCTTTTTTCCTTTTCGATGTATAAATGCTACAATCCGAGCGTGCGATGCCATAAAAAATATCGAATGCGGGCCCACTTTACCCCTCTTTCCACTATTCATGATAGCCAGTTGTTTTGACTCCATTCCTGTTTTGTTCTTATCCACTCGTTGCTCGACCTCGTATCATCCACCTTTAGTTTCTATCAACAACGCCCCCAATCCACCACCTCCTGAATCTCCCCCCTCCGTCGCCCTGACGAGCTCGGCCATCCCCGCCAACTTGGAACTGTCACGCAAATCCCTACAAGACAAGCCACATCAATGTAGTAGCCAGTGCCCAGCGAGAACTAGCATGTGCAGCGGAGTCGCTCGGGCTGTGTGATGAAACTGTAGCATGAGGAAAGTTGTTCCACCCTGATGTGCTATACTCTCCACCCTAAGCTCACATGGAGCCTCTCCTTGGGCGCGGTGGGTGCGGGCGGAGCTCCTCCGCGGGGCTTGGCTGGGCGCGGGCGCGGGCGCGGGCGGAGCTTGCCGCCGACGCGGCCGGCCGCGGGCCTCCGCTCCGTGCGGCATCCCCCACGTTAGCCGACGGAAGAGCTCCAGGTGGCGTCCATGGCGGGCTGTAGGTTTTGGTGTATTTGTTGCAAGCGTATGTTTCACGTATTTAAGATGTTTTTAAAAAATACTGCAAGTGTTTTATATAGATGTTGCAAAAAGTAGATCTAAATGTTGCAATATTGCAAATGTTTCATAGACATGTTGCATGTGTATAATTCGAATGTTACATTTTCATTGAGATGTTTCATATGGATTTTAAATATTCCATGAAACATGAAACATATGTAACCGATGGCTAACAATAATTTTTTTAACATGTTTTTTATGTTGCAAATGCTGATTTTTGGTGTTTGCAAATGTTTCATTTGATCTGGTCATGTTATTATATACAACATCAAATAAAATTGCGGCGGAAATTTTCTCTCAGATGATATCGTCTAATGGCAGCACCCGGATCGGACGTGTGGCCGCTAGCAGCTACCGTTCTGTCTCGATGGTTTTGACGGGTCGGCACTGCAAACCAGCAGACCATTGCTTCCATCGCCTGGCGGCCCGGGTCCATACCGGTCCGGCTCCAAACCGCGCTGGGGACCGGGCAATCGGTCCATCTGGGTCGGATACGGGCTGGTCCACGGTTTTTTCGAACCGACGAACAGGGCGACCTTTCCCTTCTCTCGGACTCTCTCCTCCTTGCTCTTCGTTCCCCGGCGGCGACGACTGGGCGAGCGGCGGCGCCATTTTTCCTGTCTTCGCCCAGCTCTTTGCCGGCGATGAGCGCATCCTCCAGGTATGCCCGCCCCTTATCTTTCCTTCTGCTGTGCGAGACGGAGCACCCAAACCCTAACGAAACTATTTATATTCGGATCTGAATCCAGTTACAATACCCTACAATATATTACCTACTAACTTCGATTTCTTTTGCAAGAATTATGCTGCGTCCGCCCCTGGACACATCGGTCGTCGTCGTCGTTTTGGAGACGACTGAGGTGTACATTGTGATCAGCTTGTCAACGAGAAGCGATACTCAGGTCATCTATGTCGACCCAACCACCGGTGCCCTGCGCTACATGGGAAATTATGGGGAGGACGTCTTTGATTCTGAGGCAGCGGCATTGAACTACATCACTGACGGATCAAGGATTCTGTCCAAGAGCACCACATACGCAAAAGCAGTGCTGGGCTATGCAGTGTTAGGAAGCTACGCTTTGCTTCTAGTTGCGACACAGTTGAGCGCTACCATACCGAATCTGCCTGGAGGTGGGTGCATATACACAGTGGCGGAGAGTCAATGGATAAAGATCCAGCTACATAACCCTCAACCTCAAGGGACTGGAGAGCAGAAAAATATCCGTGAATTGGCTGATCTTGACATTGATGGGAAGTATTACTTCTGTGAGACAAGGGATATTACCAGGCCCTTACCAAGCCGTATGACACTACGCGAACCAGATGAGGAATTTTTTTGGAATGAGTGGCTGTCAAAGCCCTTTAAGGACATTGGCTTGCCAGGGCACTGTGTCATTCTTTTGCAGGGGTTTGCTGAGTGTCGAAACTTTGGAGGTGCAGGGCAGCAAGGTGGGTTAGTTGCCCTTATCGCACGCCGTAGTCGGTTGCATCCTGGAACCCGCTATTTGGCTCGTGGACTAAATGCATGTTCAGGCACAGGTAATGAGGTTGAGTGCGAGCAGCTTGTTTGGGTTCCTAGAAAAGGTGGACAGTGTATCCCTTTTAGCTCGTATATTTGGCGGCGTGGAACTATACCGATATGGTGGGGTGCAGAAATAAAGAATGCTGTGTCAGTAGAAGCTGAAATTTATGTTGCTGATGATCCTTACAATGGGAGCTTACAATACTACCAGCGACTGAGTAGAAGATACGGCAATAAATCATCTGAAGCAAATGTATCTAGGCAAAAGAAATCTGGAATAGTTCCCATTGTTTGTGTTAACCTACTAAGATATGGTGAAGGAAAAACTGAGTCAGTTCTTGTCGATCATTTCAAAGAATCCCTGCAGTACATGAAGTCTACTGGAAAGCTTGGTAGCACGTGGATTCAGTTGATAAATTATGACTGGCATGCCACTGTGAAGTTAAAAGGACAGCAGCAAACAGTTGAGGGCCTTTGGAGACATCTTAAAGCACCTACAATGGCCATTGGCTTCAGTGAAGGGAAATACTATGATGTAAGGCAGCAACTTAAGGAATGTAAAGGATCCATTATCTGTAACGATGACATAAATGGCGGATTTTGCATGGAATCTATTCAGAATGGGGTGATACGTTTCAATTGTGCAGACTCTCTTGATCGGACCAATGCTGCTAGTTACTTTGGGACACTTCAAGTATTTGTTGAACAGTGTAGTCGATTGGGTATTTCACTTGACATAGATGCAATGTTTGGGTTATCAAGCAGATATTCTGAATATGGCAGTCGAAATGCTCGTTCTTTGCCCCCTGGATGGGAGGAGCGCTTTGACTCTGTAACAGGCAAATCATTTTATATCGATCATAATACACGGACGACCACATGGGAACATCCATGCCAGGAGGCTCCACAGAAGCCGTGGAAGAGATTTGATATGACATTTGATCAGTTCAAAGGCTCAACAATGCTTGCTCCAGTGAACCACCTTGCTGAACTCTTTCTTTTGGCTGGCGATATCCATGCCACGTTGTACACTGGCTCAAAAGCTATGCACAGCGAGATTCTGAACATATTCAAGGAGGAAACAGGAAAGTTTAGTAAATTCTCAGCTGTTCAGAATGTGAAGATTACGGTGCAAAGAAGGATCCATAATTATATGAATGATAGTTCACGCCAAAAACAGTTGGAGATGTTCCTTGGATTGAGACTATATAAGCATTTTCCGTCCATCCCTATGTTCCCTCTCAAAGTAGGTAAACTTACTCATTATCAGTATATTTCTTTCAAATTCATGTTGTTGGTCTTGATTTCAGTATACTATTTATATTATACTTTTTGTGGTAATATTCTTGATCTTGAAAATTTAGGTGCTATCAAGGCCGTCTGGATGCATGTTGAAGCCAGTTCCTTGTATCACCCCAGTGGCTGATGGTGGTTCCAGTCTTCTCAGCATCAAAAAGAAGGATCTCATTTGGGTATAGTTATTTAAATACAGTGTCCAGTAATTCCTGATTATTAGAAAATATTAGCTATTGGTAGCTGGGTAGCTGTAGATGGTCTGGCTCAACCGACCTTTGTCTGGCGTGCCTGCCTCCAGCTCCTATCACGCACAGGGTCCAATCGTATCTCCTCCTGACTCTGTTTCTATAAGTCAGGAGGTAGGTTGGCCTATATTATATATATGTAATTGATTTCCTATCATACATCCAACAATTGCGTGTGATATTCCACGCTATCACTGATAACTAACTGGTTTATTTAATTATTGTCTTGATTTTTTTTTCACATAGCATGTTAAGGACTTCTGCTCCTGCAGGTGTGTCAGCAAGGTGCAGATTACGTTGAACTTTTTATATACCTTGGGGAACCTTGTCAAGTCTGTCAACTGCTTCTTACTGTCTCCCACGGTGTTCAAGATTCTTCATATCCAGCAACTGTAGATATTAGACTTGGTTCAAGCATAGATGCCCTTAAGCTTGTGGTTGAGGTCCTTGTCTCTTATCTTTTCTCACTGGTTTATTATCATTTCTTTTAATTTCTTGCTCCAGCTATTTCATCAAATTTTCTTTTGCAAATAAAGTTATTTCACATATTTTTTTCGATTTGGCTTGACAAACTGTCACCCCTGTACCCAAAGTCAAGACTGCAGACACAGAAATGACAATCCTTGCTAAAATTTGAGCATCTTATGTGTCACCAAAATCTGGATTTAAGACACCTTGCTATTTTTGCGATCCCAACAATTTGAACTATGGCATGACACTTTTGCATGGTTCAGAACTAGAGTTAAGCTGCTTGCTGATAACTTTTGCTGAAACTGAAATTAGCTAAGCAGACTTTTGGCGTGGATTTCGGTTAAGTTTACAACCATTTCCATATATTATTCAGCTAATGTAGAAATTCAGATCCTTTTCTTTTCCTGGAACTTGCACAAAGGAGAGCCGTGCGTCATTTCATTAATAGAAGATGATAAGTTTGTTAGGTTACATGCCCTAACTGCCTACATTACACTTATAACATACGCGTCACATACATGTAAAAAATGAGTATACTACCAAAAAGAAAGAAGGATCATGTCTAGCTAACAGCACACGGAGATCCCTAGCTCAAGCCATTCACACAGATGGTACTGTCGATTTAAATTTGGTTATTGTTCCATCTGGTATTGGTTTCATCTGATACATTTGTGTCATTGTTAAAGTATTATTTTGTATTTTTCTACAATAATGCAATTATTTCTCTAGATATTTTCTGTGCATGCCAACTGCTATGCATTTGAACAATTGATATTTTTAAGGCATTTTCTAATTCTTTACTAGCCAGACAAAGGCCTGCACGTGTTATTATTTCCATTTGTTCCCTCTGCTGTATTTTGAACATCTTACTTTACTGGTAAATGAATATTAATTGGGATATTACTTGTTTAGGGTGCTTGCATTCCACAGTGTTCAAATGGCACAAATTTGTTGATTCCAGTCATGGGAAGAATTGATCCAGAGGACTTAGCTGTTACAGGGAAAAGTGCTAGGCCCAACGTTCAAGAGAGCACTTACCTTCCTTTGTTATATGACTTTGAAGAGTTAGAGGGAGAACTAAACTTTTTAAATCGGATTGTTGCATTATCTTTTCATCCATCTGTCGCATTGAGGACACCCATCACTCTTGGTGAGGTAAATTTTTGATGAAATTTGTCGACAGGATGCTTTTAGAATGTTATTTTGGGGTTTACCACTTATTCCTCTATATCTTTTTCTTGATTAGTTTGATAAATTTCCTTAACAGATTGAAGTACTTGGAGTTTCTCTTCCATGGGCAGACATGTTAAACAATAGTGGACGTGCTTCTGAATTTATGGAGCTTCTCCATAAAAAATTATCACATGCTCACTATGATCTAGGTTTGAAGTCTTATGCAAATTCTTCTGGTCCTGGGAGTTATACTAAAAGTTCATCATCAGTTCAACCAGGTGGTTCGGAAAATTTGTTGGATTTTCTCACAGGTGATTTTGACATGTCGAAGTCACATGTAACTGAAAATACATCTTTTGGTAATGGGGAACAAACAAACTTCTTAGATGATGGATTTGATGTTAACCCTTTTGCCCCTGCATTGGAAGTTCCTGTTCCTATAGTGAATAACCAGGTTGAAGAATATGGCAGCACACAGCTTTATATTCAATTTTTTGAATCCCTGTCTGGCTATAATAAGGTATCCATATGTTAAAAAAATCACCTTATTTCATTTCTATTTTTATATCTTCTTGTTATTGGTAGATTTTCTTGTATCCATGTCGAGCATTCCTTTTTCTAAAATAATCTGTGTGAATCCTGAAGTTACCTGTAATGGGCAAGAGGGTAGTTTCTAGTAACAACATTACTAAAACTTTTTTTTCCCTAACAAAGACAGCTTCCAATTATAAGTTGTATAATCTTTAGTTCTATTCAGGTTACAGTTGTGTTGCTTGTATGGTTGTGTACTTTAAATATTTTTAGAGTTCTGGCACTATTACTTTCCTTGCTTTCCAATACATACTTGTTTATTCTGAATAGATAAAGGAATAGAAATGGACCTCTTTTGAAGAAAAAAATGTGTGTATGAATCTAAATCCAATGTAGATGTAAACTTTATTCATCTTTCCAGGGAAAGGGTCTTACCTTTGAGCAAATGATGAAGCTAGAAATAAAACGTCTCCATCTTGGTCTTTCTGCCGCAGAAAGGGACCGGGCATTGTTATCAGTTGGTGTAATTCCTGCCACAGTAGATCCAAACCGTTCAGTTGATTATTCTTACCTGTTGAAACTGTCCAGCTTAGCTGATAATCTAGCGCTGCTGGGCCATGCAGTCCTTGAGGATCGTGTTAATGCTTCAATAGGCCTTGAAAAGGGCAGTGAACACACCATAGACTTTTGGAATATCAGTGAAAATGATGAATCCTGCTATGATGGGGCATGTGAAGTCCGTGCTCCATCTTCATCACAAGCTTCATCCACTGGAAAAAATCAATCAGTATTTGTGGAATGTTCCCAGTGTGAAAGGACTGTTTGCAAAGCTTGCTGTGCTGGGAGAGGAGCCTTCCTTTTGCTTAACACCTACAAGGATCTGAAGATATATGGTGGGAGTCAAGGTGGTGGGTGTTCAGTACTCGCAGATAGTTTTGTGTGCAAATCATGCTGCAGTGAAATTATCAAACGTGCATTGTATGTGGATTATGTCCGGGTTCTTCAGAGTTTGCGGAGAAAAGACCGTGCAGAGAAAGCAGCGCTGAATGCTGTGAATCAGGTCTGCCAACTAGAATCGAGCAAAATATCTGATTTATCACATAGTATTCAAACGGGTCAGAGGCAATTGAAACAGATCCTCGATGGTGAAGAATCCCTCGCAGCATTTCCATATGCAAGTTTTTTACAAATGGTATTTCTCAACTTTGTACTATGCTATCATAACTTGTACTCCTGTATGATGTGCTGCCCATTACTCCATACATACTGCTGTAAATACAACATCATTGCTGTAAATACCATGGGAAACAGTTATAAACTGGCTTCATGCTCATTTTTTTATTCTAAAGATGCCTCCGCCCCCTTTCTTTTCTTTTATTCTATGAAGTTTATCTTACCATAGATAATGCTTTGATCAAGCCCTCATGTTATATTACTCAGGTTGAAACTGCTGATGACTCTGAACCACTGCTATCATTACTGGCACCTCTTGGTACTGGAGATTACAAGTCTTACTGGAAAGGTCCCGAGAATAACACTTCAGTGGAGTTCTCGATTGTTCTTTGTGGTTTATCAGATGTTGCAGGTGTTGCCATAATTGTCAGTTCTTGTGGTTACTCAACATCTGACTGCCCTATTGTAAGATTGCCCAGTTTACTTTCTCTTTCTTCATCATGTTATCCTTATTTTATCTATAAAATCTGTACAGTCATTGTTAGCGAGGGTACATTAATATTGCATATACGGGAACGGGAATCCTAGCTATATGGATATACCTCGCTAGACATTTCCTTTTTCTTGACTATTGAAGAGAAGAGGATATTTAAGCTGGAGTTGATGAGATCATATTTTTAATCATGAAATCATGTAGCTTGATCAAATGAATGCTCTTTCTGAGCATGAGAAGGAAGACATTTCAGTTCAGCTGTACGCTTGAGCATGCTAAATGCTAATACAAGGGAAGCATGGTGAAGAATACTATCTTTCTCTACAGAATTATTTGCCACATAAGCTTCAGACACATCTCATGCAGAACCCACTTTTTTCCCAGAATGTCCACAAAAATGGAGAAAATTTGTAAAGAGGAAAATAGTTCTTAACATGGGCTCTATCCAGAGCAACACCTGGTTTTTCTAAAGACAAAATGCTAATATGCTTTCAATTATCTGGAGCTGCATTAGTAGTTTAGTACTTTGGTTCTGACTTGTGAAGTCTGAACCTACACTTCAGGATTGCACTAATGCTCTTTGCAGTTTAATTTATACTTGTAATAACAGTGGTTCCAGTTTTATGATTCGTGACAGTCACCTGTCTTTTCTATACATGCACCATTAGTGCTATGATGACACAACTACATCTAATTTGTTAGCATAATCCTGGCTAGAGTTACTGCGATGTGCAAGAGCTCCAAGACATCATTTGCATATACGGCAGTGTTTATCTATGCAAAAATAACAAGAGGATGTTGCTTTTGTCTGTTCTTTGCGTGCATTTTCTTTTTGGGTCTGCAATCAGTGCAATGTGCAAGAGATTATAAGCATCTTTTCCATATTCCGGCAGAGTTAGCTATCTGTGCATAACAAGATCATTTGAACTAATCGAGCTGTTTTCATTTTCAGTTTCTTTAGTCCATGTTTTTACTCCTTTGCTTCATATGCTAATAATCATGCTGCTTGTCCAGGTAGAGATATGGGCCAATAATAAAATACACAGAGAAGAACGTACATTCATAGGAAAGTGGGATATACAAGACATAGTATCTTCATCTCCGCATCTTTGTGGACCTGAAAAATCTAGTAGCATGAGTGAAGAACCAAGACACGTTAAATTTCACTTCCCAAATCCTATTCGCTGTCGTATAGTTTCAATAAAAATGACACTTCCCCATATTGGCTCTCGTTCAACCAAGTTTTGTGAGGAGTTTGATCTTCTGTCATTGGGTGATAGCTCATTTTATGAATCAAAGCCGACCAATCCACAAAATTCATTTATCCATGCAAAAAGAATTATCGTTTTCGGCAGTTCTTTGAGGAAGGAGATGGAGCCTGACACATCTGGGGGAATAATGGGAATGAAAAGTTATTTAGACAGATCACCATCCTTGGGGAGATTTAGGGTAAATCCTATGCCTTTGACTGAACAGGTTCCAGCTTTTCATTGTAGCTCTGACTGAAGCTTTGCTTTTGTATTTTCCAGATTCCAGTTGAAGCTGAGAGGCTGAGAGATAATGATCTTGTTCTTGAGCAATATCTCTTACCTAATTCACCTGGAATAGCTGGATTTCGGCTTGATTTTTTCAGTGTTATAAGACCTCGTGTGACCCATTCACCTTCCTCTTCGGAAATGGACACGAGGGAGTTTTCATTGACATGCTTGGAAGATAGATATGTAAATCAAGCAATTCTTTATATGCAGGTCACAATTGTTAAGGTACTAAGACACTGCCTCTGCTCAAAGTTTCTTATTTTAGTGGCTATATCTTTGTTATTTTTCTGCTTCTTGTGATCTCCTTTAATGCTTGTCCCTGTGCAGTCCAAACTGCCATGGAGTCCCTCCAGGTGTGACCTAGTTTGCTGATAGGTTTTGTTGCATACAGTTTAGGATTTTGCAAAATGGAGTGTTTTTTCTTATTCATGTTAGTATGGAATATTCAACTGAATCTTCTCTGAAACTTCATCGTTTTTATAATGGTGGTTAAAGAAGTTCTCTCTTCATATCTCGAATGACTATACACAAACTACAATATTGTTACTTCACCTATGTGATTGTGTTTGTCTGAAGTTTGCTGCAAACTTAATCATTTTCCACATATAATCGATTGTTCGATAAGCATACAGCTTAACTTTTTGATACCTATAAATATAATCTTTTTGGTGCCTATTTGATATTTGCATGCATAAACATATTTGTTGTGCTTGTGATTTTCTACAGGAGTCTGGCAAGGTGGTTGTAGAGGAATACCGTATACCCGAAGTAAAAGCGAATACACCGCTATATTTTGATTTTCCAGATCTACAACAAGATGTTCGTTGTGTTATCTTCAGATTACTTGGGGATGTCACTGCCTTTGTTGATGACATTTCTGAGCTTGATGGCTTGAACTTTCGAAATCTTCCTTTGGCATCTGGATTGTCTTTGTCAAATAAGATCAAGTTGTATTACTACGCTGATACATATGAGATGGGAAAGATCGGCAGTTTCTCAGCAGTATAATGTATCTGAGGTATGAAGTTCTTGCATTCTAAGCTATCTTATGAGCCTGTCTTATCACAGAGTTCTTAACTTGATTCTTTGACAATCAAGTTATGCTTATTTTTGAAAGAAAGTTTCAGTTGATAAAGGATATATGATGAATCTAAAACACATGACAAATTGGCTTATTACTTCTCTTCTCTATCTTAAGCTAGCTACCTCTATACCTTTGGATGGATCCTTAACATCCTTGAGCTAATCATGTAGCCAGCCTGATAGTGTCATGGTCCTGACCGCACACTAGGTTCGAATTAGAATTACATGTGGATGGGTATGGGTCCTTTTTATTGAGCCTCTCTTCTCTAGATTAAGCTACCTCGGTACACACGGATGGATCTTTAACATCCTTAAATTAACTGTGTAGCCAGACCGTCATGGTCTTGGTCCTGACCCTATGCTCCTATTCAAATTAGAGTTACACATGGATGGGTCTATCCAGTCCATACTGGCTTACCCATGTGAGGATTTTGGAAGGAATTAAAAATTTAGAAACATCTAATGTCTCTAATCTGGGGTGTAGGAGAATAGGATGCCTATAATGTGGTCGATGTATTGCATTGAGCCCCCTTGGGCGGTATATATAGAGTACAGAGACTTGGGGGGTAAGGCACCTCCCCGATACATATGGCAGTCCGGGATTACATATCCTAACCTATTAAATATACTCTAACATCCCCCCGCAGTCGTAGCGGTAGCAACACGAACGGACAGACTGAAGAACAATGGAGAATATCCCCGCGCAATTGGAACGCCGGTGCGAATGCTTTGACTGGAGTAGCTCATGCAGATGATAGCCCCTTAGTGCCGAAGAAGCCGAGGTTGAGGTGGACGTGGTCGAAGCCGTGGAGGAGGGCGCGGGTCCGAAGCATCGTCGAGGCACCTCAGTACACAAGATCAGCAGCTTCTGTCTGAGGACAGCAGCAGGACGGTAAGCGGCAGATGGCGATGGTAGACCAGGCAGCTAAAAAGCGCACGGGGGTCTTCCTTCAGCAACATCGGCGGTGGTGTCCGCGCAAGAACGGCAAGAGGCGCGGACTCGGATCATGTCCCAACTTGACGAGGACCGGCAGTGGATGGCGCCACCGCCGGAAAAGGTGGCATCGACGATGATGCGGCGACGAACGGCAGGGCGACGCAAACCCGATCTCTGATCGAGAAAAGAAAAAACTCAAAAATCACACAGCAGCAGTTCCCCACGACGGCGCCCGATGGCGCCCCACGCTGAGCAGCCCTGGATGCAGGCAGCGCCCGCCCGCGCAGAGGCGGCGGAGGCGACGGCGACGGATCCTGGCGGCGAGGTAGGTCTCCTTGCTGTGCTTGACGACGACAGGCACGGCGGATCAGAGGGATCCGCCGGGCATCCTACGAGGGCGCTGCCCCCGGCGGAGATCGATCTCCCCGGGGGCGGCGCGGCGGTGGCGGCGCGGCGGTGGCGGCTGTGGAAGCGGAAGCCTAGGTCGAAACCCTAACTCGTGATACCACGTAGGAGAATAGGATGCGTATAATGTGGTCGATGTATTGCATTGAGCCCCCTTGGGCGATATATATAGAGTATAGAGACTTGGGGGGTAAGGCACCTCCCCGATACATATGGCAGTCCGGGATTACATATCCTAACCTATCAAATATACTCTAACATGGGGCTTTTCAGCCCCCGCAACAAACTTTTCTCTGCCCCTTGTGAAACTTATCTGAATGTTCTGCTTAAGCTTGAAACTACGAATTAGTATATGTGGTTATTGTGTAACTACATCTGTTAGGAGATTGCTTCACACTGCTCTTTGACTTTGTCTTTACCTGTATTTAGGTCAGAGATGCCAACATGGGATGTTAACAGTTGGTAGAGTGTTGTTGTAAACTATTGTTTCTGTGTGTTGATGCGGGAGTGGCTGGCTGTTTCAACAAATACATGTCTTTTTGGAACATTCTTTTTCTTAAGTTTTCATGATCAGATGATGATTCGATTTGAGAGATCAAGGGATTTTGCCAGTAGAATTTCTGGAAGTTCATTTTTTTGTAGAATACCTGGAAATTCAGTACGATTGCAGTTTCAGGAACTGTCAGGTACATTTGTCAATACCTGTATGGGACCTTTGTAGGGCTAAGAAGTGAATTTGCATTTGGTTCTTTTTGGTCATACATATTTTGAGCACAGAATTTTACCAGTCCATTTGTATGATACACGGAACACGGCAATGCTGAGTTTATCACTCTTAGCTTGAACAGAACTGACGATGATATTTGACTATGGAACCAAAAACGATGGTAACCAGTTTAATGGCAGTGCCTGGCCTAAACTGTTAAATATCGAATCGGCTGGTAAGATGTGCTTATATATCTGTTCTATTCCAAACAATTTTTTTTTTTGCGAAGATCAAACAAATAATATTTTGATAAAACAGCACATTTGCTATCCAAAATTGACAGGTAAAACACTGGTTGGGTCTGGTCATATTGGCGTGTATCCGTGGACTAGCAAATTTTACTCCTCGAGCCACAAACAACTAATATGTTTTTTTATGTGGGATGTAAATAGTATGGATATTTTTTGACTGTCCGACTGAGGGGTGGATATCAATTTAGATAGTTTTTCTCGGATGTCCGGATATTGTTTCGGATATCTCGGATTGGATATTGGGTATTTAAATCGGATATAATATGACCAATATCATGCAAATATCTGGTCAGTTAATCCGGATAGTCAAATGGGATACTGCAGTCCGATAGTTGTATTATTCCATATATACGTTAATAAAAATTAGATTTAATCTCTAAAAATTTATAACTAATTCATTCTAATCTGAAAACTATAAAATTAGTACTATAATTTTTCTAAAAATATAATATATCTACTAATACTATATTGGAGTTGAATATTGTTTATTCCTAGTTTGAGAATTAAACTTGAACTCTGGTAATAATTCAACAATAAAGAATAGGTATTTTCCGTCTTCTTTTTAAAATAAACTTAATCTCGTATAATAGTTTGAACTCTAGCAACAATTTGACTGCTTCTACATATTTATCCATGTAATAATTTAGAAGTCAATATCATGTAATTGAGTGCCCAAAATGGTATGTAATCTTTTGTTAATTTGGTTAAATCAAGCATGATTTTAGTTTGAATCTAGCCTTCTTGAGTAGATGAATTGATTGAGTGCTTGTGAAGGATCATCAATGTAATAAGTTATAATGTCATGAATTGAGTGTCTCCAACCTAAGCTTTCCATTCACAGATGATAGTCTTATTTCAAAATCTAAAAATTTCAAGATTGATAGTCTTATTTGAGCTCACCCACCCATTGCCTCTTGGGTCCGATGCTTAGTAACTGCATGAGTAAATTCGTGCATTGGGAAACAACATAATATTATAAAAACAAGCTACATGCAGGGGCATTAAAGAACGTTTGTTTTCACGAGGTTTAAGCATTAAAGATCGCTTCATTTCACTAGGTAAATAATAATGGTATAAGTAGGATCGATAAGCAACATTTTTTTCCTTGGTCATTGTGCCCATCCCAAATAAGACTATCATCTGTGAATGGGGAGAGTATATTGCAAGTTACAATGTCATGTAATTGAATCTCTCATATGTGTAGTAAGTACTCCCTCCGTACCCATAAAACTTGACGTTTAGAACAGCGACACAGTCTCTAAAACACAACTTTGACCTTTTGTTTTTATAAAAATATTTATGCAAAAGTGATATATATATATACTTTTATGAAAGTATTTTTAAGATAAATCTATTCATATAATTTTCACATTTACAAACTCAACAACTTAAAAGTTATTGATGATTTATATTTCCAATGTTTAACCCAAACCTTGTCCAAAACGTCAAGTTTTATGGGTATGGAGGGAGTAAGAAATATCATGCAACTGTTTGTTAATTTGTTTTGTGAAGCATAATCTTGTTAAAATTTGGACTCTTAGGGTGTTCGAATGTTACAACACATGTGATATGAGTAAATGTTGTTTTACTCGATATCCGAAGAAATATCTGTATCTGATATTAACAGCATCGATTTGCTTCTGTATTCGATACACATCTATTTGTATTTGTAACCAAAGCAATTCGTATTCGCATATGTATCCAAGTCTATCCGTGTTTGAATCCAAATCTGATAGAAAATACAAAAACAAATACAATATCACTTATATCCATCTATATCCAATCTGCATCCCTATTTTTAAGCATTAGCATTGTCTTCAGAAAATCTTTTTTTTCCTTTGGAACACAGTTTTTCCTTTGGAACACAGTTTTGACAATGCTTTTTTCAGAAAATCATAACTGTGTTCAGAAACTTAACATAAAACACCCTTAAATCTCGTTTGCTTTTTTCAGTTTAAATCATAAGTCCCACCACATTGTATATGTAAACACCAATTACGAGTACTAAATATAGATTTATTACAAAACTAATTTCATAAGTCGTAACTTAATCACGAGACGAATCTATTAAATCTAATTAGTTCATAATTTGACCACTAATTGCTATAGTAATCATTCGCTAATTGTGCACTAATTATACTTAATAGATTTGTCTAGAACTCTAATTGTAATATATGCAATTAGTTTTATGTTAAGTTGGCATCTGAATATTCGAATTGACGTTCATTCGATGTGATAGCTACTTAATAAATCAAACAAGGCCTTATATAACATAGGATGTTCAATGGGTAAGCATATTTTCAAATTTCGAATTTCCAAGCGCCAAGGCAGCTTGCTCGTCTCCCAATGACATGGTCACCTTACTAAAAAAAAAAGACCTTATATAACATAGGATGTTCAATGGGTAAGCATATTTTCAAATTTCGAATTTCCAAGCGCCAAGGCAGCTTGCTCGTCTCCCAATGACATGGTCACCTTACTAAAAAAAAAAGACATGGTCACCCACTTAAGGTATGTACAACAGTTTAGACCGCTGCTGTCTATTTGATATACACAGGCAGCTGAATAGACAACTTTACGATAGTTTAGATGGATGTTGTATGTTTAGCTATCTATACTCCCTTTATATAGTAAATAGATGACGTTTAGGACAGCGACACGGTCTTCAAAGTATAACTTTGACCACTTATTTTTATAAAAATATTTGTTGAAAAGTGATACATGTATACTTTTATGAAAGTGTTTCTTAAGACAAATCTATTCATATAATTTTCACTTTTTCAAACTGAATAACTTAAAAGTTATTCATGATTTATATTCCCAATGTTTGACTCAAATCTTGTCCAAAACGTCATCTAAATCCTATATGGAGGGAGTATGATATTTAATACGTACTCTATTTGATGTTATTTTGAATAGGAGCACGGGTCATATCAGTAGATAAAATAGTAGACATCAACATACTCTTTCCTCATTTAATGATGATCACATCAGCTCATTTTGCTACACGCATTCCGACTGTGGCCCAAGGATATTTTTTTTTCTTTTCGCTGCAGGAACGTTTTCCACCGCTGAAGGTGATGTATTCTCCCATCGAACCAATTTTTCTCCCCAACTACTACACCAACACACTACCTGAGCAGTTCAATAAAGAGGCATGCGTGAAACAGATTAGCAAGTAATAGAATTACATTGGCCTTGCCTCCAAATTACATGTAGGGATCAAAACATCAACAATTACTATTAGAGCACTTAAAACACCAAGTTTTCTGCATTCTCCAATGCCCAAAAGAACACCCAGTTCATCATGCAGCCAACTGAACATTACAGAACGTTCTATATTACAGAGCGAGTACAACGCTATACACTACATAACGCACTCCAGTTTACTCCTACAGGAACATATATTCAGTTGCAGCCTGTTCCTGCTGATTACCTTTACAACGATCCAATGCAATGTATGACCGCTGATCCCACATACGCTACATGTTGACGGCCTTCTAGTCTTCTTGGCCGCGCGCGTCCTGGGGCGGGGCGCGGGAGCCAACACAGCCTGGGGTCGCCGCGGGATCTGGGTTCGTCGTTGGGAGTGGCACATGGATGGGAAGGGGAGGGGGGAGCGTGACATGCTCGGTGGCCGGTGGGGAAATCTAGGGTCAAGAAAAGCGGTATTTTGGTCCAAAAATCGTTCCCACTGCAAATCCTTGTTAGTGTTGATCTCCACCAATGGGCTCAACGGCCCATTAGACCCTTGACCACGCCCTGATCGGGGGCTTCCAGCCCAAGGCTGGTGGGCCCCGTCGCACAGCCCTATAAAGGGGAGGTGGGGACCAGTGGCACTTGACACGAGGTTCGTCGCCGCCACTGTTTCCCCACCTCCAAACCCTAGCCGATCTACGGGAGAGGCTGCCAGCGGCGGGATGCGCCACCAGCAATCACCACCCCTTCGACCACGTGCAGTGATGGCGAATTCGTTCTACACCGACAGTCGCTGCCATGTGCTAAACGCCACCTCGTCACCGGCCATGGTGCCGGCTACAGTTCACCGACAAGTGCACAAGGTACGCCGTCCACATACAATTTTATATCCACTCGATCTACTCCTAGAATTAATAGAATTTAACATTGGCATCAAGAGCCAGGTTTAGCGAGTAGATTTGAGTTTGGGGAAAGGATCGATCTCGGATCGATGAACAGAGAAGGAAAAGGAAAAGAAATGAAAGACCCAAACCCTAACCCTAGATCGGACCCGCAAGGGAAAAGAAAGAAAACGGATGAGCGGAGGTACTTACCGGGACCTCGCCATCATTGTGCCACCGCCGGCTCGCCGGAAGTGGTAGAGACGATCGTGCCGGCTCGCCGGCGTGGGACAGGCTCCATGACGCCTCGCACACCACCCGGCGCTCCTCTGAGCGCGTGCGCACGGGACCCAAAGGGCACCACCGAGGTGCCGCTCGACGGCGCCGCGCGCGGCTTCGGCCGAACGCATGCACCAGCGAGGGGCGCCATAGTGGCGCCGCCGGCCACCATTCCTACGCTCGGCTCGGGTCCAGGGAAGCAAGGGGAAGAAGAGAAGGGGCCCCCAGCACCCACTGAGCCACGGGCGAGCGCGCGGCCGGCGCAGGGGGTGGCGTGCAGCGGCGGCGCCGCCACCTCCGGCGCCACCAAGGGCCGCCACCGCCGGCGACTCGGACCGGAACCACTCCGGCCGCCGCCTCTAGCAAGAGAGAGAAAGGGGGATGAGGGAGAATGGAGCTAGGGTTACGGGTGAGCAGGCCACCGCGGTTTTGATCCGCGAAAAGCGAGGCCGGCCGTCAGATTCGATCCGACGGCTCGGGAGCGGCCGGATCCTTGTGGGCCGGGTTGCGGCCCGTGAGGGAAGAGAAGTTTTAGCAGGCCGCGGGCTGCTTTTGGTGCTAGGTTTTTTAGGCCGCGCGAGTGCGCGCGTGGGCCGCGCGCGGAGGCACTCCGCGGACCGAGCTGGGCCGCACGCAAAGAAAGGGCCGCGGGCCAAATTTGCAGTATGGGCTGCAAAGTTTGCTGATTTTGTGCATACTTGCATCTCTATTCAATTTTGATTCAACGGGATAAATAGTTTAGAGAGCAAAAGAGTACAAAAATGCATCAGAATAAGTGCTTGTTCAAGTTTCCGCTGCAAAGAAAATGTCTTGTCCTCCAATTAAACTGGAACCAACGGGAAAGTTTAATTAGAGGAAAAAGAAAGATATTGGTTTAAAGTTAAATTATGGTATTATTATCTTCTGACCAACGTTGATGATAACAATATTATAATTCCATGAATTTTATTGTCAAAGTTCAAATCTCTGATGAATTTTGTATCAAAGCGATAATTTTTTCAAAGAATATGATAAAGATTGAGAAAATGTTTCTCATGTTTCCGCTGCGATAAAGATGATGATGATGGTTATTTTCTTAGCAAAGTTGTTTAATGGAAATATCATCATATTCTTTTATGAATTATATGCATTATTTTCATTTCTGCCCAACGGTGATGTGGAAATTGATGTTTTATTCTAATTCTGCCCAACGGTGTTTTAGAATATAAAAGGATGGTTTAAAAGTTTGATGTGCATATTTTTTTAACCAGACCAACGTAGGGTTATTTTTATGCTCATTATTGGTGATTATTGGCTGATTTTCTCAGACTAAAAGTTGCCATGCTTTCATTCGTGAAAGCAAAAGGTTGGGTACTTGTGACCCGAAAGATGACCAAGAAGGGTCATAACGTGAGAGAGTATGCTCTCTCTAAAGAATTGCTTCAAAGAAAGAATTCTTGGATGTTAATCCAAGAAAGAGATATATCATTGAGAGTCTTGTTCGATGAATGTCTTCCATGTACTCTCAATGAAAAGGGATTCTCATATTCTATGAGATGCGATAAGTGATATGCATGTTTAATTTGATCAACATCAGATTAAGCATGTGTACTAAAGTGTATTCGGATTTATTTCTGAATGTTGGTGATTGCATATGCAGTCAAAAGAGCCAGTTCTGGCATTTATGTCCCTTATAGGGGATTACTCGCATGGCGGGAAAAGTTTGTGTTAATACCCGTATCGTGGGAAGAGTCTGGGAAAATACCCGTATGGCGGGGTAAAGTTGACATAATATTTATGTCAAGAAAATCTCGTGTGACGGGAAAAATATTGGCAAATCACTTATCTTGTATGACATGAGAAAGTGATGAAGACCCATGTGCTTTAATGTATCCCACCTGGGAGAAAATTGTGGAGTAGCTCTTATGTTTTCCTAATATTAACGGCTACACTTTATGTGTAATACTTGGTAAGCACTCAATGAGTCTAAAGAGAATAAAAGTTACAAACGAACCTAAAGATGCAAGTACAACTTGCAAAAGTACGAATGATAAAGAACTCCGTTGAGTTTCTGAAATGGAATGAGGAAAAATTACTCCCATGAGATTTAACAGATAACTTCATTTTGCATGATGTAATCAAGTGAGTGAAGTAGATGATCAAAAGTTTCCTCAATTCACAAGAGTTCTGAATGATTTTTGAAATTGTGGCAGAAAGTTTCTTGCCACATTTCGAAGGGGAGAAAGAAATGTGAATGATGAAACTCCCCTATATGATGTGATGCACATGATGCGTCTAAAGTGATCTATGATGAATATGATTGTCGGGGGAGTACGACAGTCGCAATGAAGATAGCCCTAAAGTAAAAAAGATAGTTATATTCCTATTGGAAGATAGCACAGTCAGTCGGTATTCATAATGGACGGTTTTCGAAAGTCAAAGATGGTGCTTAAAGCGCCATATGAGGAAAGATTAGACAGAACAAACCCAAAATATGAAATATGGGGGAGCTAGTTTGATGGCTATCCAGATAAGATAAAGATGGGCTGATCTGGGGGAGCTATTTTGTTTGGCTGTCCAGATAAAGCAAAAGACTATAGACTAATCTGGGGGAGCATGGTATACAGATATCGTGTACCTAAAAGTTCAATGGCCCAGATAAAGTAGTATGGCTCTGTGAGAGCATGCAAAGATGTATCCGGGATCTTGTGATGCAAGACCCTGGAAGAGCTATTGCCTCTTGGCAATAAAAGATTATAGATCCCATACGAAAAAAGTACCTACTTATCTAAATGATAAGGGACTATGAGAGATGAAACAAAATTGGTGAATCCCGTCTATATTCTGGATTCATAGGTAATTTCCAATAGAGCCAAAACAGTAGGCTGTAAAGGGTCTACAAGGCAAATGTGACTCTAAAGGAAATATGTAAAGATGTAAAGCACAATTTAAATCGAAAGATTTTGCATAAAAAAAAGGAATGAATAGACTATAGTGAGTGCTAGTAGCACATCAAGATCTGAGT
This sequence comes from Panicum virgatum, assembly GCF_016808335.1. NCBI lineage: Eukaryota > Viridiplantae > Streptophyta > Magnoliopsida > Poales > Poaceae > Panicum > Panicum virgatum. The sequence continues at coordinate 32,978,678 of NC_053138.1, read as the reverse complement.
TACATCAGATGAAAGAAAAGACAACACTCTCAATGGGGGTTTGTTTGAAGGCGATTGCATGACACACCCAAAAGGTTTTGGTCGTGGAAGTAAAAGGATATAAGAGATGCTACTTGAAGAAGTCTTTTATGGATTATAGCAAGTCTCTAGACAGTGGCATCTAAAGTTAAAAGTCTCAGATATTATTTTGATTTAAAGAAAATGAGAGGACAATTGTATTTGTGCAAAGTTATAGAATGGGAAATTCATTTCCCAATCCTGCGCATGTGGATGACGTCCTACTCGCTAGTGGTGATGTCAATTTACTACAGGAAGAGAAAATAAATTCTTGTCCTCGAAGTTCAAAAGAATGTTCTCGGCAGAATATTTCTCGTTAAGGATCGAGATTTACCGAGAAAGAAGAAAAGGGGTATTAGGAATGTCGCATAGGCATGCTAAGAAAAGTTTCTAAAGTATGCACTGCGAGAAAAACTTACGCCTGTCCTTATAGTAAAGGGTAATGAAATTGGGAACTTTAGTGTTCCACAAGAGTCAATGTGAATAGATAAATGAATATGGTACCATATGTTTCAGCTGTTGGAAGCTTTATGAATGCAAAAGTATAGCATTACCCTGACACAGTTCATGTATCCGGGTTGTTTTGGCAATATCCAATCCAGATATAGATCACTAGAATGGAGTCAAGGATATCGGCCTCACGCTAAAAGAAACAGGTGCTCACAAAAGGGTTGTGAGTACAAAGATAGATCTATACAAGTGCTCTCAAAAGGTTGTGAGTACAAAGAAAGAACTTGTGAAATGTATAGCGAAATCCATAATTGTCGCTAACTTTCACACTTGGAGTTTTTGTGTGGAAAAGCTCCAAAAGAATGAAACAATTATCATCAATGTGATAAGAACGACATGGCTATAGCATGATATGAGGCTGAGGGACAGGCAAAATGGTTACGAAAATCTGTACCCGGAATAATGGTTGACAACAGCAATAACCATTATGTATTTCGCTCCTAAGACAACGAGTCGAGTGTGGTGCCAAACACACTGACACAAAGTTGTACGTTGTAAAGGAGAAAGTCCGGAATTATGTTGAAATGCTTGGAGCATAAAAGAAATAGACAAGTGTTTGCAGATCTGCGTATAAAAGGCTTACCGCCCAGTGTGTTCAGAGAACACACAGTTGACATGGGTTTATGGTATAGTCTATAATTTCCGGACTATAAAGGCCCAAAAGTTAAAGTATCTATTACTTAACGGAGATGTGTATTGTAGCTATCATGTCTATCAGCGATTTGGCTGTGACGATGGGATATGCTCTATGCACAAATTTGTGATGTAATAGAAAAAGGTTAAAAGTTTGAAAGATGAGATCAAGGGGGAGAATGTTAGTGTTGATCTCCACCAATGGGCTCAACGGCCCATTAGACCCTTGACCACGCCCTGATCGGGGGCATCCAGCCCAAGGCTGGTGGGCCCCGTCGCACAGCCCTATAAAGGGGAGGTGGGGACCAGTGGCACTTGACACGAGGTTCGTTGCCGCCACTGTTTCCCCACCTCCAAACCCTAGCCGATCTACGGGAGAGGCTGCCAGCGGCGGGATGCGCCACCAGCAATCACCACCCCTTCGACCACGTGCAGTGATGGCGAATTCGTTCTACACCGACCGTCGCTGCCATGTGCTAAACGCCACCTCGTCACCGGCCATGGTGCCGGCTACAGTTTCACCGACAAGTGCACAAGGTACGCCGTCCACAGACAGTTTTATACCCACTCGATCTACTCCTAGAATTAATAGAATTTAACAATCCTAACAGAATTCGCTAACAGATGTCACGGCAAGGCCACGGAAGGAATACAAGATAAAAACATGACCAAAGAAGGGAGTTTGAATTTTTTGAGGCCATAGCAAGGAGTGTTATTTGTTAGAATAATTTTGCCTAAAAACTTGGACTTGACTGTGCTTAAAACATACTTCTCGATTACTACACTATTCATCACTACAAAGCTTACATTATTCGTGAACACAAATTTAAATCACAAAAGTACAAATTTTTTTGCTCATTCTAACTTAAATGGGTATAAAATATCAAACAAGTACACTTTCTGGACTTATTTCATTAATGGTTTTACTAAAGCTAATTTGATGATGGTGTATTTCTAACCCCAAGAAATCGGCTTCTTTTATTTGGTGGTTGTGAACCAAATGCAACATAAACCACTCCCTAGACAAATCTTGCAGCATAAGACTACCCACAATGGTTCTGATGCTGAAAGTACCAGGGCCCATGCGACCTCTACCAATACCGTGAAACCTAAAATACAAACAGCGGTAGCATCGATGCTGAGTTTAATGGGGCCAACTCGTCAGACCAATCCGTCACCCACGCTGCTATTGCTAGCCTCGGGGCACCCACATGCCTCAATGCCTTCTATTTTGGATTTCAGCATCGGTGCTGCAATGGTTGCCTCGATGCTCGAATCCTCTCTCTGCTGTTCAGGCATCGATGGAAGGCACCGCTGTGGGTAGCTAGTCTACTAACCAAAATATATGTGTAATGATTTCCTTTATTTCTTAAAAAACAACATTTGCCGTCAGTCGTCCAATTTGGTTTATTTGGAGATGTTAACTCTTTTTGAAATGAGCTCTTTAACACAAAACAAACAAATATCATGAAGTTTATTTTCAACCTCGGTGTCGATTTATTTGGAGATAGCATAGTTGATCATTTAATAAATACCGTTGATCATTTAATAAATATCATGAGGTACGCATTTCCAGCATAGTAAAATTCTTGTAGGGCTCCATTTAATAAATATCGTTGATCATTTAATGTACAAGTGCAACTTTTTGTAAAAAAGGACATTTTCTCTGTTCCAAATTATAAATTATTTATTTTTTCTAAGTCCATAGTTTTGCTATGCACTTACATATTAAGCATACTTAAATATATTGCAGAAACTATGTATACAGAAAATACCAAAATTTAGAATAATAAAAGAAATATAAACTTATAAAGAATTAAATTACAAGGTACATCAGCTCCGACCACACTAGCCAGTCCACTATATATTGTACGTAGCTACCATCGCTTTTGAATGAAACGTCCATACCTGCCCGTGCGCCGCACTTCGTGCAACCACGCCATCAGGGACAGAAAACCGCCAAAACGTAGCGGCCGACTGGGCGAGCACAGACGGTCGTCCATGCAGCCCTGTACGCTGGCCACGCCGGCCGGGGCGCCTGGTCGATCGGGCGGCCGGCCGCGGCTCCTCCCCCTCCCAAGTCACATCCACACGCGTCGACAGTGCAGCATGGCCGGAGCACCAGCTCGCCACCCTGCTACAGTACAGTGCCGCGCGCCGCTTCCAGCCTCGATCCATGGAAGCGCGCGCGCAGGGCCGGATAGGATAGGTGTATACGCTCGCTCTCTCGCGCTCCTGTGCTCGAGGACATGCGCTCGCTCGCCCGCGCTCTCACCCGCCGCGTGTCGCCCGCCGGGGGCGTCTCCCGCACACGCGTCGCGCCGCGCGGCCCTCGTCGGCGCACACGCGTGCCCCGGCCGCTGGGGCTAAGCTCCCGGCCTCTCGCGACGCGCGCGCCGCGCCCCCTCCGCGGCTATAAAACGTAGTACGCCGGCGACGGGGCCCCGACCTCCATGCCACGGCAACAAGCACAGACAAATCTCTAGCTCCCAGCGAAACACTAATAGTTTCACCCAGCAGCGCGGCTACCGACCTACACCGATGAGTCAAGATGGCAAAGGTAGAAAAAACACGCAAATCCGCGGACACCGAACCCGTTGGGCGTGGATTCGGGTCTGGGTTCGTACCCGCGGGCGCGGGCGCGGGTACGAATTCAAACCCGGCGAGTATTTGCTAACGGATTTCAAAATTTAATACCCGAACCCGCATACCCGCTGACATGTGGGTCCAAATACATGAGTATATATAAGATTTTCTAGGGTTTCCAGGCTCCCAGCCGCCACTCACAGACTCACCCACCCCAGTCCCTGGGTCGAGTCCCCGACTCCCAGTCCCAGGCTCGCAGCCGCAAACCCCATCGCCCCCTCGGGCTCTCCGCGCTCGGCGCCTCGGCCTCTAGGGCCGCCGGCTCCCCTCCGGTCGGCGTCTCCCTCTCCGGCCGGCGCTCTCCCTGGCGGGCTCGGCGTCTCGGCGGCCAGCAGCTCCCCTTCGACTCGGCATCTCCCCGGCCAGCAGATCCCCTCGGGTCGGCGGCCAGCAGAGCTGCAGATCCCCTCCGGCCGGCGTCTCCCCCTCCGGCCACCGCTCTCCCTAGCGGGCTCGGCGTCTCGGCGGCCAGCAGCTCCCCTTCGACTCGGCGTCTCCCCGGCCAGCAGATCCCCTCAGGTCGGCGGCCAGCAGAGCTGCAGATCCCCTCCGGTCGGCATCTCCCCCTCCGGCCACCGCTCCAGGCCCCCGGTATGCGCTCCCCACCCGGCCGGCGCTTGATCTATTCGTATATGCTTGATCTATTCGTATGCCAATACAAGATCTACTCTCAGATCATGCCAATACTGATCTATTCTCAGATAGCATTGTCTGTGGAACCTGAACACTTGCAACGACATTTTTTTTAGGGAAATTTGTCTGTGGGACACTCTAAAAACATGGTTTTGTGCGCTGCACACTATACTCCTTGAATTAGCCTGTAGCACACTCTGAATGACTCATTTTGTGTGTGGCACACCACTCCCATTAAACAACTCTTTTGCTTGCTGAGAGGTGAGAGAACATTATGTGAAAAGACCAAAATACCCTTAACAGTTTAAGGGGCCACCGCGCCAAGCCGTCCGTGTTCCCCACCCACGCGCACTGGTACGCCTCCGCGGCCTTCGCCTCGTCCCCTGCGGCCATGGCCATGGCCGCGCGGTCGCCATAGCTCCGGTGCGCCAGGACCATCAGCACGTAGGCCGCCTTCTCCTGGCACCCGGGCTCGTCGGCCCAGTTGAGCACGTCAACGAGGAACGACACTGCGTCGGGCGCGCGGCGGCCCTCCGGGCGGGCCGCCACGAGGTTGTAGAGCGCGATGAGCGCGCGGTCTGTGACGGGCGCGTCCCCGACGGACGCCACTAGCGTCGGCACGAGCCCGGCCGCCAGCAGGTGCGGCGCATTGGCGGGCGCGATGGAGAGGTTCAGGAGCGCGCGCAGCGCGTCGTGGCGCGCCTGCTCGGTGTCGCACGCGCCCTGGAACGCGCGCACGAGGAACGGGGCGGCGCCGGACGCGCCGATGACGGGCTTGTTGGCGTCGAGCGCGCTGAGGCAGAGGAAGTTGGCGACGACGGCCTCCGTGAGCGCGGCGGACGCGCCGCCCTCCGCAATGCGGAGCATCTTGTGCACAGCGCCGGCCTGCACGATCGCCGTCTTGTTCCTGGGAATCGCAGCAACCAACTCCGACGACTTAGAAACCAACCAAATACACCCAGATCTGATCACGAAGCGGAGGAAACAGAGGAGCGCGAGAAGGAAAACGCGCGAGACTCACGTGTCGTTGCCGATCCCCAGGTTGAGCAGCGCGTACAGCATGGCGTCCATGACCTCCTCCCCACCGCCGCCGCCGCCCTCGTCCAGCATCGCGACGAGCGGCGGGACGGCGCCGAGCATCGCGAGCATCTCCCTCGCGGCGCCGTCGTCCTTGGCCTTCCTCTGGACGGCCGCCGCCGCCTCGACGCGGGACATGCACGCGCCGCCCCCCGTCGCCCTGGAGCGCCCCCACGACGCCCTTGAGCTCCTCGAGCGCCTCCACCTTCCTGTCCGCCGCGTCGGCCTCGTCTTCGTCGCCGCCGCCGCCGCCGCCGCACTCGGAGGGCGTAGTCGGCGAGGGCCCGAAGCAGCACGACCGCGCGTCCTCGGCCTCGGCCTCGCCCTCACCGCCGCGCGCTCCACCGCCGCCACCATGGCGCGCACGTGCCGGCGACGCGCCTCCTCCAGCCCCGACCGCAGCCTCTCGTTCTCGATGCGGACGAGCACGTCGATCTCGACGCTGTGGCGGTAGAGATGCGACAGGACGCCGTGCGAGGCCGGCGGCGGTGCGGAATCGGGTAGGCGCCCGCTGGAGGACGCGCCGACGGAGCAGAGGGCCCTGCCCTGCTCGTCGTCGTCCACCAGCGCGAACGCCCGCGGCTGCGGCACCGGCATGGGCAACAGCGCACGGTGCCCTTCCATGGTCAGGCCGTCACCCGCCGAGGAACAACGCCGCCGCGTCGTCGTCCAGCGCTGGCCTGCTGCGAGACACGACACGCGCAAGCGATGAATCGATCGCGGCGAGACACGCTCCTCCACCGTGAATGGATAAGGAATCGAAGGGATAAGGTCCCGGTGGAGGAAATACTGGGGGCATTTTAGTCTTTTTCAGATCATATTCTTTCACCACTCAAATTGAAAATGAATTGTTTAATGGAGTCAATGTGCCACACACAAAATTTTTCACTCGAGGTGTGCTGCAGACTATTTCAGGGAGTGGAGTGTGCAGCGCACAAAATCACGCTTTGAGAGTCTGTAGACAAATTTCCCTTTTTTTATTAAGATCGTCTTAGGAGCAAGCAACCACATGTGATACTAGTAGAGAACATAAGCCCAACAGAGTGGCTGCATACTCTGGAAAGGCGCTTCCTTTTGCTGAGTCTGGTTGTTACTGATCTGCTATGCGATGCCCTTCATGTGTTATCAATTTTGTCTACTCCATCTGACTGCTCTTGTATATGCTTGATCTATTCGTATTGGCATGATCTGAACATGTTAATTGTTCTGCAGTTGCAATGACTAGTACACCTAGTAGCTCCCAAGTTCCAGGCTCCCAAGCATCAGCTGCTGTAGCAGCTGCAACTGATACAACAGAAGAAAATGTTGTGCACATTTCAGATGGAGAGGAACAAGCTGCTGGTCCTGGTAAAAAGAGGAAGCAATATTCTAAAGTGTGGAATGACTTCACCCAAGTGTGTGTTGATGGAAAATGGAAGGCCAAATGCAAGCATTGTGGCAAGAATCTTTCAGCCGTCTCAAGGAATGGTACAACCCATCTGAAAACCCATCTCACATCTTGTCCTTTAAATAACAAGAGGCCAGGGGATAAAATTCAAACTAATTTGCGGTTTGGAACCACTGAAAAAGGAGCAGTGAGTGTAGAAAACTGTGTTTGATCAAGAAGTAGCTAGGAAAGCTCTTTATTCCATGATTATATTGCATGAGTATCCACTGTCCATTGTTGATCACCATGGTTTTCGTAAGTTTGTTAGTGCCCTGCAGCCTTTGTTTAAAATGGGTACTAGAAATACTATTAGAAGGGACATAATGCATTTCTATGAGGGTGAGAAAAGGAAAGCTAGGATATTCTTGCAAAGGACCAATTGCCGTGTTGCTATTACAACTGATCTTTGGACAGCTGATAATCAAAAAAGAGGTTATATGGCTGTCACTGGACATTTTATTGATGACTCGTGGATGCTCAAAGGTAGGACTGTATTGCATTGTATTTTTCATATTAGAACTATAAACTGCAGCTACTAATGTATTTGAAACTTGATTGTAGATGATGGTGATAGGGTCAATAGCTTTTGGTCCTGCCTTGAAGACATTCAGGAAGAAATGAAAGAAGATTCTTGTATCACTACTGCTGATTCCGACTGATATGAGTTCCATTTGCTTGGTTCAACAGAACTTTTTATGTAATAATGGTGTTGAACAATAACTCTTGTATGGTTGCATGTTTTTCTTTGTGCATCAGACTATTTATTTGTTGGCTTGTACTTGTATTAGACTATTTATTTGTGGGCTTCTACTTGTATCAGACTATTACTTGTTGCCTTCTACTCTTGTATTTATTTTTTATTTTTGCTGGCTGTTATATATTTGATTTCCCATAGTTTGCGGTGTCGTGGTGCTGCAAACCACAGCCGGGTGGCGGAAGGCACCCGCCCTAGCCCAGAGGGTGTGTACTCAGGGGTTAGCTAGTCTTAGATCGATCTCACTCAAGAACACGATGAACACAGCAAGATTTAGAGTGGTTCGGGCCGCCGGAGCGTAATACCCTACGTCCACTGTGTGTTGTATTGCCTTCCCACGAGAGTGAGATGGTGCGAGAGCTTGAGTCTGTCTGGATCTGTCCTGTGCATAGCGAGCGCCTCCCTTTTATATCTCAAGGGGGCGCGTACACAGCCGTTGGATCCCCGACAGGTGGGTCCAACGATGCAGTATAAACTAACGTACTGCTCATACATTATGACGTCGCAGGCAAAGGAGATCTCTCTCTTGGATTCCCTCGCCTGCTCCCGGAGCCCTCCGTCCATCATGTTTTGGCGCTGTCTTGTCGAGACGGAGCCTGACGTAGCTAGTAGCATCGCCTGCCACGTAGCTGAACGGCTGTGTAGGGAGCGGCGTAGGTGGCATGATGGAAAAGTGCCGTGCCGTCGTATCCATTTAACGCGGCAGACGGGCTCTGCGCGGGCGCGGCTCAGGCGGCTGCACTGTGCTCCTTGGTAATACGTGGCGCGCAGCGGGGCCTGACAAAAGGCTGTCTTGTGTACCGCGGCGGCAGAGCACGCCTTGTCCATCGCATTAAATGCGGTAGGTGGGCGAGTCTTCCTGCGGAAGACTCGCGCACGATCCCACGTCTCCGGGACGCGTGGCGGCTCCGGACCCCTACACGGTGAGGGGAGTCCGGACGGGCGCAGGAGGTCCCGGACCCCTCTGGGGGTCCGAGGCCTCGGCGGTCAGCTCGGAGCTTCCCTTCCATGGAGACACGTGGCGTCACCGGACCCATCCTTAGGCGGGGAACGGTCCGGGGCCGTTGGCCTGGTGAGGGAAAAGCCTGGCCTGTGGGGCCTGGCTACTCCGTCTTTCCCGCGCAGCTACGGATAACTACGCGGGTCCTGCCTTGCTGCAGTAAGAGTGGGTATCCCTGTTACAGGGTACCGACAGTGGCCCCCGGGCCCACCTTGGGGGAGGTACGAACCCACAGGTGGGGCCACTTCTGCGATTTGGCTCTATATAGCTTGAAGCTCCTTTCCGCAGGGGTCTTGACCGGCTTTGACCACCCATTGGGTTGGTTGCTGCCTCATCACATCGCAACGGCTTACTGACTCACGATCCCCACGGATAATAGTGGTTCACCTAGTCATGCGCGCGACGCTCGGCATTGTTGCGGCCGGAATAAACGAAATATTTACCACCGGCGCAGTTCCCGAAAAGCTCGGCCACGCCTGCGATTAATGCGCGTACGTCAGCTCAGCTTCCGCCTCGCTTCACGCGCGCGGGCGGCGGTTCGGATCCCGCCTTTTCTCACCTCTGTTGGTTACCCGCTCTCCCTGACAGGTGGGCCTGGGCCCCCTTGCCATGGAATGGGCGGTTAACACTAGGTGCGGACGTCGCTTGGGTTCCAGCGACGGTTCCGGGGCGCGCCGGTTGAGTCAGGCTTTATAATGGGGTGTACCGCATTCCGCGGTTACTTTCCCGCATTCGTCTTCTCCCTTCCAACCTTTGCGCCCCTTTGCCTTCGAGCCTCCTTTGCCCTTTGTTCCCTCGCGCCGGCCACCTCTCATCTCCACTGAGCAATGGCATCCCTTGTTCACCCCCGCCGATACCAGACCGAGGGAGAGTTGAACACAGTGCGCCGTCTGCTGGGATGGAGCGCTCAGGAGACCGGCTGGGGGGTGCGAGCAGGCTCGGTTCCCCTTGGCAACCTCCGCGCCGGGGAGTTTGTGCTATTCATCTCGCACATCTCCACTGGCGTGGGACTGCCGATTTCTTCGTTCCTGCTGCTGCTGCTGGAAGACTTCGGCCTCCAACTTCAGCATCTGACTGCCGCACTCCCTCCTCCTGACGTCCATCTTCGTGCACCTATGCGAGATGTTCGTGGGAGTTCGGCCCTGCGTCATCCTCTTCCGCTACTTCTTCATTCTGGTGAGATCCGGAAGGAGCAAGGACGAGGTGGGAGGGTACTACTTCCAGGTGAGGAGTGACCTGGCGACTCCTTACATTCCTGGCCTGGCTGGCGGGAAGTGGGAGGAGTGGCGCAGGGATTGGGTGATCGCCACCACCGAAGCCAACGAGCGCCTCACCCTGCCGACTGAGGGGCCCGCCTCCGACAAGGCATCCTGGAGGGCCAAGCCGTCGCTGCAGCCGGAGTTCGACTCCGTGCTGGACAAGATCAGGTCGCTGGCAGAGAGCGGCCTCACCTCGTGGCACGTGCTCGGAGACTTCGTGAAGCGCCGGATCGCTCCCCTGAAGCAGCGGCCACGTGCAGCGTGGAACTTCACCGGTCTCAACGACTGCAGCAGGACCCAACGCGGAGAGGGGAGCGACCTGACACAGGAGGCCTTGGAGGTCCTGGTGCAGAACGTGACGGGGGACGCCTTCATCCCGGAGAACCTGATCCTCCCGCAGGGCATAGTCCCCCTCTGCGAGGACTCCGCGAGGGTGGCGGTGCTGGCAACCCTGCCGACTCTGGACGACGGGGGACTGGCCCCACGCCAGACCGGAGGCGACGCGAACCGCGGGCTCCGGATCCCGGGTGCATCCGGGGATCAGGCCACGCTGAGCGCTGCGGGATCCGGCGCCACCACGAAGGGGAAGCAGGCCGCGGCTAGCAGCGCGGCCACAGCCGGCTCCAGCCGGGCACAAGGCAGCTCCGGTGCATCGTCGGGCGACGGAGGCCGGCGCAGGCTACTCCGGGGCGACGGGACCCTGGTCTCGGAGCCCGCCGCGAAGCGCCAGAGGTCTTCTGAGGGCGCGGGCCAGGGTAGCTCCCGGGCTGCCGGCCCCCACGCATCCTCTGGGGCGACTGCACCACCACCATCGCCGCCGCGGAATTCCTCCCGCCGGCAGCAACAGCAGCAGCAGCAGCTGCTGCAGCCACAAGAGCAGCGGCAGCAGCAGCAACAGGTGCGACCCTGGGTTGCGCCCGTGCCGCAGCCACGGGGACAGCAGCAGCAAGAGCAAGCCCAGGTTGCGCATGCATTGCAGCTGCAGGGGCAGGAGCAGCAACAGCAGCAACCGCAAGAGAAGAGGCCGGTGCTCCGGGGACGCTGGGTACCCGGTACTTCTGGGTTAGTGTCATCCTGCTCACTTCCCTTGCGCCGGTGCTCTGTTTGTTTTTTCTTTTAAAAGGCTTCCCTGCTTTGTTGCCAGGACTCCCCGCCCCAGCGGCTCTTCTACCATCGCTGGCACATCGGCAGGTGCCCAGGCGGCGGCGGCCTTGGCGTCGATAGCGACGGCGACAGCAGGTACGGGACCCTCAGGTATGGCGACCTGTGCTAGCCCGGTGGAGCATGACGTGATGCTAACTGGCGTGTCATTTTTAGACTCTGCTGCGCTCAACGCGGCGGCGGTGACGGTGGCGCCGGTGCTGGGTGCGGCCGCGCCCGACGCGGCGTCGGTGGAAACGCCGACACTGAACGCAGCCGCACCCGACACAACGGCGGTGGAAACGCCGGCGCTGGGTGCTGCCGCGCCCGATGCCGCGGCGGCTGAAATGCCGGCTCAGGGCGCAGCCGCACCTGACACGGCAGCAGCAGGGGCGCCGGAGCTGGGCACAGCCGCGCCCGACACGGCAGCATGCAGGGGCGCCGGAACTGGGCACGGCCGCGTCCACCACGGCGGCAGCGGGGGCGCCGGAGCTGGGCCCGGCCGCGCCCGACACGGCAGCTGCAGGGGCGCCGGAGCTGGGCACGGCCGCGTCCACCACGGCGGCAGCGGGGGCGCCGGAGCTGGGCCCTGGCCGCGCCCGACACGGCAGCTGCAGGGGCGCCGGAGCTGGGCACGGCCGCGTCCACCACGGCGGCAGCGGGGGCGCCGGAGCTGGGCCCGGCCGCGCCCGACACGGCAGCTGCAGGGGCACCGGAGCTGGGCATGGCCGCGTCCACCACGGCGGCAGCGGGGGCGCCGGAGCTGGGCCCGGCCGCGCCCGACACGGCAGCTGCAGGGGCGCCGGAGCTGGGCACGGCCGCGTCCACCACGGCGGCAGCGGGGGCGCCAGAGACAGTTGCCGCAGCGGAAGCCCCCACCTCCAGCTCCGGTCCTGTTGCAGAGGAGGAGTTGGAGGTGGTCTTTGGCAGGCGGCTCCTGCAGCTCCTACCCCCGGAGGAGGATGCGGCTCCCCTTCCTCAGGTGCTGTTGCAGGTTCGGCGGTCGATCGAGGAGGCAACCTCCTCCGCCGAGGCGGCCTTCCGGCGGGAGTGGTCTGCACTAGAGAGCGAGCGCCAGCGTCTCTCCGACTGGCACACCCGCCTGGAAGCGCACACGAAGGCAGAAGCCTCCCGCGCTGCGGAAGCTCGGTCGAAGCTCAAGTCGGACCAAGAGGCCTACCGAGCCAGCCTTAAGAAGGTGTTTGACCGAGAGCTCGCAGTGTCGAACCGGGAGAAATCCTTGGCGCAGCGGGAGCAGGACTTCACCCTGGAGGTTGTTGGCTTCGCTGCTCAGCGGTCCGACCTCGAGGCTCACCTCGCAGTTCAACAGTCCGAGCTGGAGACTCGCAGCGAGGACCTCGAGTTCCGGAGGCAGGAGCTCGACGTCTTTTCTGCGACTCTGCAGGGATGGCGCGAGCAACTGCAGGAGAGAGCCAGCCAGCTGGCTGCCGACGAGGCGGATCTGGAGGAGGGCCGGAAGTCCCTCGCCAAGCGGGAGGCCCACGCCACCGGCATAGAGAAGGAGCTCGGGCGCCAGCGAGAGTCGCTCAAGAAGCTGGAGGCATGGGCTGAGCAGAGGGAGACCAAGCTGGAGGAGAGGTCCCGCGAACTCGAGGAGAGGTCCCGTGAGCTCGAGGAGAGGTCCCGCGAGGTGGAGGTGGCCAAGGCGGCCCTGGACACCCGGGTGCAAGAGGCGGTCCAGGAGGCGGTCCAGAAGCACCAGGAAGACCAGTGCGCTGGAGCCCAGCGGATCGCTGACTGGGCGGCCGAAGCGAGCCTCGCACTGGTGCCATTTGGAATGAGCCCAATCCAGGTGGCGGAGCCGCCAGCTTCGATAGCTGACGCCCTCCCAGTGTTGAGCTCTGCTTCGGATAGGCTCCAGCGCCTGGGGCCGGTCCTTACTGGACAGCTCGAAACCGAGGGCCGCGAGCTGATCCGGATGGTGGCGGAGCACATCCTGACCTGCCTCCGGAGCCACGACCCGGCCATCTCGCTGGCGCCCGTGGTCGATGGCCCTGTAGCAGAGACGGAGGCCGCCGCTCGGGACAGCGTGCGGGAGGTCGTTGACTTCGTCGCCGCCTACTTCAAGCGAGAGCCTGCGGACCCTTAGGCTGGGGATTGTATCTTTTTTCCTTTTGCATTATGTAACAAACATTGTATTAGTTGAAAGTTTTTGAAATAGAAGAAACTTCAACTTAGCTGTTTGTCGGTTGTTGATTTGCGGTATGCGGCACCCCGGCGCCCTGGCCCCCTGGCGGATAGGTTCAGTTGTTTGGACCTGTCTGCCACGTGAGCCGTAGAAGATACTCCGGACCTCCTTGGGCATAGGTGTCACATAGTTTGTAAGACGAGCAAGCGTCTTGTTCCCTGCGTAGCATACAGAACTACAGAGAGAAGAATCAAATTTGCTTATATGGTAGCAATGATACTGCAACTTAGCTGTTTGGCGCATGCAGAATCCATTCATGGTGTCTGGGACAAAGTGGATGCTCGGGCCCCCTGGGAGATAGACTCAGTTGTTTTGAGTCTGTCTACCATTGAAACTGGACCTTGGTCTGCATGAAGGCTTTGAAGCGGATGCTAGGACCCCCTGGTAGGTAGGCTCAATGGTTTGAGGCTGGCTACCACCCTAGAGGAGGCTTAACCTGTATACCACTTCAAATTCACAGCTTAGTAGCAGGCCCGCGGGACTCATCCCTGACCAGTGCCAGGCTGGTACAGGGTCCGGGGCTCAAGATGCGCAGGTCCAGGTTGGTCAGTGCTTGTTACAGAGTGGTGGAGTGCGTAGGCTTAGGGTCGGAACCAGGCTAAGGCGCTACGCAGGGCTCCGGACCATTCCAGGAAACAGCACGATCTTTCCGGACCTGGCTTCACCGTCCCAGAACCTTCGCAGCAGTGGGTGAGGTCACTTTGCTGTGCTCGATCCTTTGAGATATAGTGCTGGACATGCCGTGTTGGACTTAGGAAGCCAGCTCTTGAGCTGGGATGAGGTCCGGGCCCCCAATTACCCGGCTCCAGGTACTAGAGCACTCGTTACAGGGTGGTGGAGAGTGCAGGCTTTTGGGTACGGAACCAGCTAAGCGGCTACACTGGGCTCCGAACCACCCCAGGAAACAAGTACCCGCTCCCCAGAGTAGGTCTCTAGGGGTCCGGACCCCTCTCCAGCAGCAAGAGGGTCCGGACCTGTACGGTAGTCCAGCAGCTCAATGCAGATCTTAGTTGCAGCAACAAGAGTAGAGGTCCCGCGGGGGTTAGAAAAAAGCGAAAATTCCGAGAATCGAAATGCGTAATTTAACTTTGACACAAAGATAGAACTAGGAGAAAATCTTTCCTTTGCAATCTCGATGTACATGGCTTGCGCGATGGATGCCAGAGGCCGGGTTTATGAGATCGGACCTCTACCGCTCTGAGCCGCGCGTTAGCCGTTAGTGCGATGGATGCCAGAGGTCGGGTTTACGAGGGTGGCCCTCAACCGCTCCGGGCCGCACGCTAACTCTATCTTATTACAAAGGAAAAGTTATTTCCCTGCTCTGCCTAGGTGTAAAACTTACGCAGATGCTCTATGTTCCACGGGTTGGGCAGCGGCACTCCGTCTTCTGTGGCGAGGCGAACGCATCCGGGCCGGCATACCTCTGTAACCTTGAAAGGCCCCTCCCAGCTGGGGGAGAGTTTGTGGAGCCCCGCTCGGTTCAGGATCCGTCTGAGGACGAGGTCGCCAGCCCGGAGCTCCCTACTGTGCACGAACCGTTGATGATAGCGCCGGAGCGCCTGGTTGTAGCGTGCATTTCGGATTGCTGCTCGCCACCTTCGCTCGTCAACGAAGTCCACGTCGTCGCACCGCAGCTGCTCCTGCATGGATTCGTCAAAGGCCTGGACCCGTGGTGAGCCCAGGTGAATTTCTGGGGGAAGGCATGCTTCAGCCCCGTAGACCAGGAAGAACGGAGTCTCCCCAGTAGCTCGGCTGGGTGTGGTCCGGTTGCCCCATAGTACACACGGAAGCTCGTCAACCCATTTGGCACCATGCTTTTTCAAGCAGTTGTAGGTGCGGGTCTTGAGTCCCCTGAGGATCTCTGCATTCGCTCTCTCAACCTGTCCATTGCTGCGGGGATGTGCCACGGACGCAAAGCATAGCTGGATGCCAATGTCCTCACAGTACTCTTGGAAGAGTCTGCTTTTGAATTGGGTCCCGTTGTCCGCGATGATGCGGTTTGGGACACCAAATCTGCACACAATGGACCTGAGGAATGCGACTGCTGATTTCTTAGTAATATTCACCACATGAGTAACTTCCGGCCACTTGGTGAACTTGTCGATGGCGACATAGAGGAACCGGTATCCGCCGACAGCCCGGGGGAAAGGCCCAAGGATATCCACACCCCACACAGCGAATGGCCATGAGGGTGGAATCATTTGCAGGGCTTGAGCTGGGGTGTGTATTTGTTTTGCATGGAACTGGCATGCTTTGCAGGACCTTACCAGCTCAGCCGCATCCTGGAGTGCTGTTGGCCAGTAGAAGCCATGCCGAAAGGCCTTGCCAACAAGCGTGCGAGAGGAGGAATGACTTCCGCACTCGCCTCCATAGATCTCCGCGAGTAGTTCGCGGCCCTCTCCCTGGGAAATGCATCGCATGAGGATTCCGTTGGCGCCACGGCGGTAGAGATCCCCTTCTACCACCGCGTAGTGTTTAGCCAATCGGACTATGCGCTCAGCGGACACATCGTCATCAGGGAGGATGTTATCCTTCAGGTAGTCCCGGATCTCGGAGATCCATGCATCGGGAGCTCCCAAAGCAGGTAGGGGTGGCTCCGTGAGGACACCAGGTTCCTCAACAGAACACACAGCCCCGGTTAGGCACCATAGGTGGAATGCTGCCGGGACCGCTAGCTTCGAGGTGCCAGCTTGATCCCCCTCACCCGGCTTGGGAGGCTGGGCGGTAGGTTTCAGCAGCCGTCTTTCAAAGACACCCTCAGGCACAGATGCCCAGGTAGATGCTCTCGCAGAGAGATCATCTGCTGCTGAGTTGTGCTCGCGGGGAACGTGTTGCAGTTCCAAGGCGTCGAAGTCCTTCTCGAGCTTCCTCACGTGTATGAGGTATGCCGCGAGCTGGGGATTGTTGCAGTTGCAATCCCCTCGGACCTGCTTGATGATTAGCTGGGAGTCCCCCTTCACCAGAAGCTGCCGGACCCCCAATGAGAGGGCTTGCGTCAGGCCGAAGATCAGAGCCTCGTATTCCGCCATGTTGTTGGTGGCCTTGAACTCAAGGTGCACCATGTACTTCAGCTGATCTCCGTCTGGGTCGATGAGGACCACACCAGCCCCGGCCCACTTCTCGCGGGCGGACCCATCAAAGAAGAGTGTCCAGTGAGGCTCGGTGAAGACTGGTGTCCTGATTTCCGGCTCCGGGGGTCCAACATTTATGACCGGACCCCCAGGGTTGCTTGGGGAAGGAGTCCACTCTGCTATGAAATCAGCCAAGATCTGGCTCTTGACCGCATGGCGTGGCTGGAAATCCAGTTGGAACTCTGCCAGCTCTGCTGCCCACTTGGCGATATTGCCTGTGGCGTTGGAGTTGTGTAGGATCGCTCTTAATGGGTAAGAGGTCACTACAACAACTCGGTGTGCTTGAAAGTAGTGGCGCAGTTTCCTGGACGCAATAAGTATTGCATAGATAAGCTTATGCGTCTCAAGATACCTGGCCTTTGCCTCGTGGAGGACTTCACTGACGTAGTAGACTGGCTTTTGGACGGTCCGGACCCTAGTTCCTGGGTCCGGCTCGCCCTTGTCCACCACATCTGTCCCTGGGGCCCCCAGTGGTTCTGGGTTCCCACTGGGATGAGGCTCCTCCGGACCTGCCTGTGCAGGATCCGGACCTTCAAGCTGGGGTGAGGCTGACGGGCCCCCGTATCCGGGGTCCGGCTCACCATCCTTGGCCAAGAGGACCTTGGTGCTCCCCTGGCAAGTTTGCTCCATCCTTTCGGCGACCAGCACCATGCTGACCGCCTCCGCAGATGCAGCAAGATACAGAAACAACGGCTCACCGGGTTCTGGAGCCACCAATACTGGCAGCGAGGTGAGGTGCTGCTTCAGCTCCTGAAAGGCCTGTTCAGCCTCTTCGGTCCATGAAAATGGACCGGACCTCCTCAACAGCTTGAAGAAGGGAAGGGCCCTCTCAGCCAGCCTCGATATGAAGCGGCTAAGAGCAGCGAGAGATCCAGTAAGCTTCTGGACGTCCTTGATACGGCCAGGAGGCCTCATTGCTTCGATCGCCTTGATCTTGGCTGGGTTTGCCTCGATGCCTCGATGTGAGACCAGAAAACCCAGCAGCTTCCCTGCTGAGACGCCGAAGATGCACTTCTCTGGGTTCAGCTTCGTGCGCGTGGCGCGAAGACGGTCGAAGACGAGGGACAGGTCCTCCACTAGTGTTGACCCTACCTTAGTCTTGACCACAATGTCATCGACATAAACCTCAACAATATCTCTAATTAGATTACAGAAGGTTTTGTTCATAGCTCGTACAAACGTGGGTAAGGCATTCCTTAGACCATACAGCATGACAATGTAGCAATAAAGCCCATCTACTGTTACAAAGGCAGTATGTTTCCTATCCTCTCTAGACATCTGAATCTGGTGGAAACCAGAGTATGCATCTAGGAAAGACAAAAGTTCACACCCAGAGGTGGAGTCCACGATCTGATCGATACGCGGAAGAGGATAGGGGTCTCTTGGACATGCCTTGTTGAGGCTGGTGTAGTCGATGCACATCCGGAGCTTCCCGTTGGCCTTTGGGACGACGACCGGATTGGCCAACCACTCGGGATGGTGGACCTCCTCGATGAAGCCGGCGTGTAGGAGCTTGTGGACTTCTTCGCGGATGAAGTTCTGCCGCTCCACGGACTGCTTCCGAGGCTTCTGGCGCACCGGCGTGGCGTCAGGGTAGATCCTCAGATTGTGCTCGATCACTTCCCTGTGGATCCCGGGCATCTGTGACGGTTCCCAGGCGAACACGTCGACATTTGCCCGGAGGAAAGCGATGAGCGCGTCTTCCTATTTCTCCTCCAGGTTCCCCGCGATGCGGGCGGTCCTGGTGGAGTCTGTTCCAATCTGTACCGACTTCACGGGAACTTGGTCCGGGTCAGATGGTTGGACCTTGGGAGCCTTTGCAGGCGCCCTGGGTTGCGAGGTGGACGGATCCTCCTCGGAGCGTGCAGCCTCTGCCGCCAGAGTATGCAGTCTCTCAACTGCAGCGACGGCAGCGGTGCGGTCGCCCTGCACGGTGAGGACTCCGGCAGGGGAAGGCATCTTCAGGACCAAATACCCATAGTGGGCAATGGCCATGAAGCGGTAGAGTGCCGGTCGGCCAATGATGGCGTTGAACGGGAGGTTCACCTCCGCAACATCGAACATGACGCTCTCTGTGCGGAAGTTCTCCTCGGTCCCGAACGTGACCGGCAATGTGATGCTCCCCAGGGGGAACACCGGGTGTGGGCCCACTCCGGAGAATGGGCGAGAGGGAGTCAGCTTGGACTCTGGGATCTGCAGCTGCTTAAATGCTGCATAACTAATGACGTTGAGGCCAGCCCCACCGTCAATCAGCACGTGGTAGAGCCTCACGTTGGATATGACAGGAGCGGTGACTAAAGGTAGCACACCAGCTCCGGCCATATTCTCCGGGCAGTCGGATGGCCCGAAAGAGATGGTGGTGTTCATCCACCTCTGGTGCGGCGCCGCCCTCAGGGACCCCCGGCTTCACCGAAAGGACCTCCCGGCGAAGGGTCTTCACGTCCCGCCGGGAGACAAGCTCCCAGCTCCCGCCATACATTACGTACAGCTTCTTGCGGCGGTTGCCCTTGTCGGAATCGGAGTCGTCGTTGTGATAGACGCCCTTCAGCTCTCGGGCGGGGGATTGGTACCCCAGCTCCTTCTCCCCGGCTGCGGCCCCGCTGTCAGAGGCCTTCTCCTTGCCGGCCCGCTGGCGAGGAGGGGGTGAGCCATCCTTAGAGGACTGCTCACGCCGCCCACTGACCCGTTTCGCGAGCTTTTGGATCTCGCAGGCAGTCAGCGGCGCTGTGGCGAGCGGTGGGATGCACTGGGCATGAACCTCCGCTTCCACCTTGCGGGCGAGGGCGTTTGCCGTGTGTATTCTGGCCCCCAGCCGCTGCCGCCGCTGCCGGCGCCGCTGCTGGCGCTGCTGCTGCAACGACTGGTCCGCCAGATTGCGGCTCCCCGCGACCCCGGTTCTTCTTCTTCTTCTTGCCACCGCCCTGAGCGGTAGCACTGGAGCCACCAGCTTTGGTGTCTCCATCTTGGGGGGCTGAGTGCCATGCACGGCCCTCAGCGGCCCTGGCACACTTGTCAGCCAGGGAGAAAAGCGTAGTGACGCTTTCCACCTCGTGCGTCGCCAGCTTCTCGAGCATCTTCTCATCACGCACCCCCTGGCGGAAAGCAGTAATAATAGATGCATCTGAGATACGAGGAATGGTACCCCGTACCTTGGTGAAGCGCGAGATGAAGGCCCGAAGCGTTTCCCCGGATTTTTGCCTCACGGCGTGAAGGTGTGCCTCCACACCATGCTGCTGGTAGGCGCTGGCGAAGTTCGCTGTGAACCTCGCACAGAGCTCTTCCCAGGACTAGATTGTCCCAGGTGTGAGGTT
Source organism: Panicum virgatum (assembly GCF_016808335.1). Taxonomy (NCBI): domain Eukaryota; kingdom Viridiplantae; phylum Streptophyta; class Magnoliopsida; order Poales; family Poaceae; genus Panicum; species Panicum virgatum. The sequence continues at coordinate 32,958,892 of NC_053138.1, read as the reverse complement.
CATGAGCCAGGTCCGGGCTGGCCCAGACAAGGCTACATGAAAGTAGCTTGCCATGACGGCGCCGTTGCCACCAGCCGCTGTGATGGCGGTAACGTACACCTGCAGGAATTCCGACGGGTTAGTAGTACCGTCGTACTTTTTCGGCAGGTGGGGGCGGAACTTGGGTGGCCACACCACGGCGCGGAGGTGCTCCGCAAGCGCAGCACAGCCCACCCCGGCTACCGGTGCACCTGACTGAATCCGGGCGTTCACCGGAGGCCTGGGTGCCACCGCGTCCAGATCGACATTGAGGTTGCGTCCCTCAATGTTGAGACGGCGCTCTCGCGCCCTCTCGACAGCGATGCGGGCATCCTCCCCCACGCGCCGGCAGTTGAGCTCCGCCCGCAAGTCTTCTGTTCGTGCACCCCTCACGGTAGGGGAGCGCACAGATGCCGACGCACCGCCCTGACGCTGGTGGTAAGGTACCACCGCGTTGCCAGGCGGAGGTCGTTGCCCAGTCTTTGCAGAACTGGGGGAGGCCTGAGCCAGATGGAGGAGACGATCGACGTCGTCCCACCACTGCCTCAGGGCGTCCTGGCGAGGCTGCCTCAGCCGGGGGGTTGCGAAGCAACTCCCTAGCCGCTGCCAGCGCTCCGCCGCTCGCAGCCTATGAGGGGGCCCTTGATGGGCGCCCTGACTCTTGCCGGCGGGCGGCGCGCGCCGCCGCCAACTGGTGGCTGCTCCACATGCACAGTTGCCCCTGGAGCAGGAACGCGAGAGGCATGTGGCGTGGAGGACGCCACCCCCTCCGTCATCTCCACGACGTCCACGCGAACCATGGGGACGAAGAAGATGATGAAATGCGACCAGCTAGCTCCCCCTACCTGGCGCGCCAAATGTCGTGGTGCTGCAAACCACAGCCGGGTGGTGGAAGGCACCCGCCCTAGCCCAGAGGGTGTGTACTCGGGGGTTAGCTAGTCTTAGATCGATCTCACTCAAGAACACGATGAACACAGCAAGATTTAGAGTGGTTCGGGCCGCCGGAGCGTAATACCCTACGTCCACTGTGTGTTGTATTGCCTTCCCACGAGAGTGAGAAGGTGCGAGAGCTTGAGTCTGTCTGGATCTGTCCTGTGCATAGCGAGCGCCTCCCTTTTATATCTCAAGGGGGCGCGTACACAGCCGTTGGATCCCCGACAGGTGGGTCCAACGATGCAGTATAAACTAACGTACTGCTCATACATTATGACGTCGCAGGCAAAGGAGATCTCTCTCTTGGATTCCCTCGCCTGCTCCCGGAGCCCTCCGTCCATCATGTTTTGGCGCTGTCTTGTCGAGACGGAGCCTGACGTAGCTAGTAGCATCGCCTGCCACGTAGCTGAACGGCTGTGTAGGGAGCGGCGTAGGTGGCATGATGGAAAAGTGCCGTGCCGTCGTATCCATTTAACGCGGCAGACGGGCTCTGCGCGGGCGCGGCTCAGGCGGCTGCACTGTGCTCCTTGGTAATACGCGGCGCGCAGCGGGGCCTGACAAAAGGCTGTCTTGTGTACCGCGGCGGCAGAGCACGCCTTGTCCATCGCATTAAATGCGGTAGGTGGGCGAGTCTTCCTGCGGAAGACTCGCGCACGATCCCACGTCTCCGGGACGCGTGGCGGCTCCGGACCCCTACACGGTGAGGGGAGTCCGGACGGGCGCAGGAGGTCCCGGACCCCTCTGGGGGTCCGAGGCCTCGGCGGTCAGCTCGGAGCTTCCCTTCCATGGAGACACGTGGCGTCACCGGACCCATCCTCAGGCGGGGAACGGTCCGGGGCCGTTGACCTGGTGAGGGAAAAGCCTGGCCTGTGGGGCCTGGCTACTCCGTCTTTCCCGCGCAGCTACGGATAACTACGTGGGTCCTGCCTTGCTGCAGTAAGAGTGGGTATCCCTGTTACAGGGTACCGACATGCGGGTTCGCAGGTGTGCCCGCGGGCATGCGGATATCCGCGGACAGCGGGTACGGGTATTGTTTTATGCCCGTAGCGGGTTGCGGGCGCGGGCGCGGGTTTTGGCTTGCGGGTGCGGGTTTATCAAACCCATATCCGCACGGATTTTACCCGCTGCCATATTGACCGACGAGCTAGTTCGTTAGGCTGTCCGCAGCGGGGTACTGCATCCCGCCCTGTACCGGGATGCAATACCCTTTAGCAAGAAAAAGCCCCGCAGCGAGGCTCTGTAACCCGTGCGGTATCATTGCGGAAGCCTTTTCGTCCGCCATTTCCAGCGAAGGCAGAGGACGAACTGGACGCTCCAACGTGGCGCGGGGCCCGCGACCTGCGTGCCATCGTAACCACCGGCCATCGGCCTTGAGCGAGGAGTCCAGAGCAGCCGGCGCGGCGGACCTCCAGGCTGCCCACAGCTCAAGCCGCAGGAGGCGAGGACGGGGACGGCTGCCCGGAGCTGCCGCCGCCCGCGAGGATGACCAAACGGAAGGGAGGGGCCAGCCGTGAGGGAGGTCAGCGCTGCCGGCGAGCTCGAGGCCTCTCTGCTCCACTCCCGCGCCTCCCTGCGAGCTCGAGCAGGCAGGTCTCGCCGTCTCCCCCGTGGCGCCGGCCACCACAGGGCGTCGAGCGCGGAGTGGCTCGCCGCCGTCCGGCCCCACGCCGGCGCAACAGGGGAGGGGGAAGGGGGACGAGGCCGAGGCGATGGTGAGGGGCGGGCTCACGCCCCGCCGCCTCCGCTGTGGCTGCCGTGGCCGCCGGGACCGCAGTCCACCCACCCCGCCGCGACAGAAGAGGGGGGACGAGGGGGGCCGGCGCGGCGTCGAGGAAGAGGAGGACGGAGCTCCACCGCCACCGCCGGGGTTGCTCCTCCTTGGGACGGGGAGTGGAGACCCGCCCAGCCGCGCCGCCCGCGAGGAAGGCGAGGAGGCGGGACAGCAGCCCGCGTGAGGCCCGCCGCTGAGCTTCGCCCGAGCGGGGCTCACAGAATTCGGCCGCCGCGCGCGCACCCACCGCCTCGGCACCGCGCGCCGTGCCTCTCTGGCGCGGCCCCACGCGAGCCCGCCCTGCCTCGCCATGGCAGCGGAGGGAGCGGCCGCTGTGGGGGGAGCTCGGCGACGAGGGGCAGCGCCGGCGGGAGGAGCTCACCGGGGGCCGGCCGCGCCTCCGCCTCCACCACGCCCCGCCCGCCAGCCCCTTGCACCCGGTCCGGTGCGGGCTGGCTCGGCCGCACCGCGCCGCGCGGCCCCGCCATGCTCGCCACGCCGCAAGCTCGAGCAGCGGAGCAGCTCGCATGGGAGGGGCCGCCGCTGCCCGGCCACCTGTCGATTATCATGTCCCAGCACTGATCATTCCTGGCTAACCACCAAGGAATCACCTGCAGGTCATACATGACATATAAGAAGATCAACTGTAACGTACTTCATTTTAGTAAAAGTCAATATTAATAATATTGTATATTTACCCTCATATATTGTTCTCGAGTCAGCCTGAGGTTTCGCACAGCCCCTTTGTTGGTCTTCACTTTTTCAATGCGACGTTTGTAATCACAGTTGGCCTGGATGCGCGCCTCGTAGAGCATATCCGCCACCAACTTGTGACAGACCGTGTTTCCACCTAGCGCGCCACGGTCATCATTCCCTCCTCGCACCTGTAGAAATCCTGCACATGATGATGAACGAAGCCATTATATCAAGAATGTCCAATTAATGAGATGTATTGACAATTATAGCGCATACAAGACTTACCCACAGTTCCTGCAACACCCGCTCTGCCTTGCTCGCAAAGCACCATCCTTCTCGGTCCGGTCTATCGATGGCTTGGATGTAGTGCTCCCAAGCCGACGCCGGCTGAAGGCGGCCGTCAATCTCGATGCATCCAGGGTACTGGTTCTTGCAAAGCAGGCGCAGAATGCCATTGGGGATGTGTTTGTGAACACCTGGAATGACGATTACAAAGTTCCTGCCAAAAATATTTGTGAACACCTGGAATTGAAATATATAAGTACGAAACGTAATAAAATAGGCTAAAGTTACTTACCTTTTACCGTCCGGCTGAATAATCGGCCGTAGCTCGAGCGGTATAGGTCGGTTCGGGAGACGAGCGGGGCCTCGCATCCAGACGATAGGTATGTCTCCTGCCACCCCCTCCCTGGTCGCCGTCCTCCTCACTAGAGGCCTCCTCATCCTCCTCCTCCTGCTCCTGGTCCTGCCCCTGCCCGTCCTCCTCCTCCTCCTCCTCCTGGTCCTCCTCCTCCTGATGCTGCGGCAGCTCCTCCTCGTCCTTAGGGGAGGGTGACCTTGCACGAGGCCCCGTCGTCCTCCTGCTGCTCCTGCCGCTCCTCCTCATTGTCCATGACGTGCCGGCGTCCTCATCTGGTAGAGGCACCGACGAACTTGCCTCACCCCTCCTCCTCGTCCTCCCTTCAGCCGTCTGGGAGGACTCATCTGTCCCAGCAACTCTGCGCAGCACTGCCTCCAACGACTGCATCATACCTCCGCCGCACCCCACCATCTTTGATCTATCACCTGAAATTAAAAGAGGCAAACCAATCAGAACAATAATTAGAAATTAATTAATGCAAATAGTAAAAAAATAAACATAATCCGAACATGTATTACAAATTAATTGTTGCAAGTAGTAAAAAACAAACATAATTAGAACAACTGAAAAACTGATATAATTGTTGCAAATACGGATCTTACATGTATTAGAAATACTCTTCAAGGTCGGGATTAGCTGGATCGTAAGTCTCATCATCGCTATCACGTCCGTCGATATCATCAATGGCGTGCTCCAAAGGAGGAACACTTTCATCATCACCGTCATTGCCTAAATGTAATCGCTCAAGTAATTCCAAGTCCTTCGCATTATGAACCTCATCCCCGGCATCCTCGTGAACAAAACTTTCATTGTCTACTTCCATTCCGATTGCTTCGGTTAAATCTATTTGGAAACTCACTTGTAGCCCATCTTCTTGAAAGAACTCTCATGCATATGTGTTTGGGTCTATGTTGTAATCTTCATTGTTCGGGACAGGTAGTTTACTGTGAGGGGACACCTTATACACAACATCCCAACCCTTGAGACGGTTGTCGGTTTGGCACGGGTATGACAGATAATAAACTTGTGTCGCCTATTGAGCTACAACATACACATCGTCTCCTGGGTACACGGATGACCGCTGAATTTCGACTAGCCCAATATTCGGGGTACGTCTCACAGCTTGAGGATCAAACTAATGATATTTGAATATGACAGGTTTCAGAGGTACGGACCCATGAAACGACAGTTCGTATATTTCTTCAAGTGTTCCGTAGTACTCGAGCCCATCATCTCTTGGCATGAAAACTCCAGTATTTGTTGTTCTTCGATTGGGCCGAATCTGCTCGTGCTTTGTTGTATGAAAGTGATATCCATTCACGTCATAAGCTCCAAACGACTTGACCCTATAGGCACAGCCATTGGCAACCTACCACAACTCGGCACTCATCGACGCATCGTTTTGTGCCTGCAAGTTCGTCATATTATTCGCACGTACGAGCGTGCGAGCAACTTGTAATGTCATATACTACAAACGAGCTGAATTGGACATTACCTTCTATTTGAACCAAGAAATAAAATCAAGACTTCCATTTCCCGCGCCCTGTCTAAGTAGGGTCTCAGTTTCATGGAGGCTAGGCGCTCTTGATCGACGCTAGAATTGCATATGAAATTCTCTGTACAAAAGACGAACGATAGGGTTGGATGCAGAAAAGGGAAATGACTTGAGAACTAAATGAATGCTGAGAACTTACTCTATGTAGGGCAAAACTATGGAAAGGATGGTCAACACATATAGCATGATAGCACGCCACTCTTGAATATCCAAGGTCTTGATGGTTGCAGCACTTGCACTTCCGAGTTGGCCTCGGAAAAGGCTCAGGGTGAAGTTAGATTCAGCAGTATTGTAACGAGGGAGTGGATTGTGGACGCTAGGAAGGTTGTCAGCATAGTATTTTGATGTGAAGTTTGATACCTCCTCCAGAATATATGACTCTGCAATGGAAGCTTCAATTTTGCATTTATTTTTACATTTAGTTTTAAGTATCTTTTGACATCTCTCAATTGAATAACACCAACGGTGCTGCACGGGCCCACCCATTCGTGCCTCGTACGGGAGGTGCAAAATCATATGCTACATCGGATTGAAGAAGCCGTGTGGAAAAATCTTCTCCAGCTTACAGAGCAACACAGGCGCCATTCTTTCCATTTCTTCAACTACTTTTAGAGATGACTCCTTAGCACAAAGCTGGCAGAAGAAAAAGCTCAACTCTGCCAGTACTTGCCAGATTTGATCAGGGAGTTAGCCTCGAACCATAACTGGAAGTAGCCGCTCGATCCATATATGGTAGTTATGACTCTTGAGCCTGTTGATTCGCATAGTGGTCAAGTTCACTCCCCTCCTCAGATTCGCCGCATACCCATCAGGGAACATCAAGGTTTGGAACCATTCTAGGACTTCTCTCCTCTGGGGCCTCGTCAGAACGAAATCGGCCTTAGGCTTTCTCCACGCCTTGCCTGATCCGGGAGGCCTCATTTCTAGCTTTGGTCTATCGCATAACGTTGCCTGATCCACTCTGGCCTTAACATTATCCTTTGTCTTATCTGAAATGTCCATGATTGTTCCGAACAATGCCTCACCGACATTCTTTTCGGAGTGCATCATATCAATGTTATATGGAAGAAGAAGGTCAGCTATATAGGGGAGCCTACACAAGCCCGACTTCTGCGCCCAAGCATGTTGCTCACCATATCCCACAAAACCCCCACCTTCAACATTGATCACGAGACCATCTAATTGAGCACGAATGTTGGCACCCGTCATCATCTGCGGTGGATGGTCTTTAACTTCAACACCTTTTGTAAAGTTCTTCTTATCTCGTCTGAATGGATGGTCAAGAGGTAGGAATTGTCGATGTTTGTCGAACGAATAATACTTGCCACCCTTCCGCAACAAAATGAACATCAATGTTGCCTTGCATACTGTACAAGAGAACTTCCCGTGGACACACCAGCCACAGAATATCCCATACGCCGGCAGGTCATGCAGGGAATAGTGGTACCAAACATACATTCTGAAGTTTGTCTTTGTAGCTCGATCGTATGTCCAAACCCCATCGTCCCAAGCACGGAGCAAATCATCAATTAGGGGCTCCATGTACACACTCATATTATTTCCAGGGTGTCCAGGAATTATCAACGACAAGAATATGTTCTATCGTTGAAAAATAATGCCAGGTGGGAGATTCAGTGGGATAACGAACACGGGCCAACAAGTGTAAGGGGCAGCCGACATTCCATATGGATTGAAGCCATCTGTCGCCAGCGCAACACATACATTACGAGCCTCCAAAGCTTTGTGATGGTGAATCCCGTCGAAATGGGTCCATGATTGAGCATCAGATGGATGCACAAGCTTATAAGGAATGTAACGAGTTCCCAGTTTGTGCCATGTCATCTGCTTCACGGATTCCTAGGTCATGAACAGACGTTGGATCCTTGGTATGGGCGGCAGGTACCGTAAGACTTTCACAGGGACCGCGAGCTGCCTCTTCTGACCATCACCAGAGTCTACCTCCATGAACCTAGAGGATTCACACTTTGGACAGTACTTTGCTTCAGCGTGTTCTTTCCTAAATAAGATGCATCCTTGGGACAGGCATGTATCTGTTCATATGGCATCTTCAGTGCACAAAGGAGTTTCTATGCCTCATACATGCTCTTTGGAAGAATGTGCCCTTCTAGAAGCATGCTGCCAATAACTTGTAACATAACATCAAACGCGTCTTGACTCAAGGTAAACTGGGACTTAACGGCCATTAGGCGGCCAATGGCATCCAGCTGTGAAACCTTGGTACGACATATCATAGTACACCTTCGCAGTTGCCTCTAGCTCCTCCTCCTCCCTACGTCCTTCATTAAAGTGTGCTTCATGAAAGTCATCTAACATGTCTGCAACCTCGGCATCAGCGTCATGTTCTTCGATGCGTTGCCTAACGACCTCATCTCTCATACGATTGGCTTCGCCATGGTAGGTCCACCGGGTGTAGTCTCTCTTAAATCCATAATTGCAAAGATGATTCGTCATGATTTCGCATGTTTGTCAACGCTTGTTCCCACATTTGTTTCATAGACACCAGGTGGTATTGCCTCTTTTGAGCTTTGCAAATGCTCCGTCCAAGAAAGCCTCGATCTTATCAATCCACTCCCTGGACAACTGACCCCATATTTCCATCCAGTATACATCCACGCACGGTCATCCATCTGTAGGAATATGGGGTAGCAAAAACAAAAATTTTCTACCACATAAACCAGGATTACTGCAGTTATAGATCACGGGATTACCACTAGATGCGCGGTTGCAGAACTTCTGTAGCACGTCGGTGTAGTGCAGATGGAAGCCGGCAGTGCAGTTGCATGAACCTCCTCACGAACGGCTCATTCTTGTGCAGCAAGCACAGCACCTCCACGAAGTCCACACATACAGAAAGAAGCTTCGCACTTCGGATTGCTAGATCCGCAAGAACGAACTAGGGCTAGATGCACGAGGAAGCGTAGTAGCAGGGAGGAGGGGAGCCTAGGTGAACAGTACCCTCCCTCCCTCCGTATTTATAGATCCTTTGGGCGCCCCTTAGGTGGGCTTCTATGGGCCCCACCTTAGGCATCCCCTAATGGGCCAACTAAAGCCCATTAGTGCATCTAAGCCCAGTCTAATTTGGATCTCATCCTCATTAGGCTTCTGGCCCTTAAGTATGTGACCCTATGGGCTCACGCGTGAATAGACATGGCCCAGTACTCCTACTGGCCAATAGTTGATAGCGGTCTCTAGCAAGACATGTCAACTCCTAAGCACGCGCGAATCATATCTGTCGAGCAGTCACAATCTTATACATATTGTTCTCTTTGCCTCACGATATTTGGTCTTGCTTGAAACCGACCACTCTTTCTCGATCCTGTGATTCGGAATACTTGGTTAACTCTTAACCCCAGTATGGCCATGCATTTACTGATCCGAATCACTCGAGGGGCCCAGAGATATCTCTCTCTTGTAGAGAGGGACAAATCCCATCTTGACCGACTATGACTCACGGCATGCTTCTTGACAGACCCGAAAGCCACCTTTATGACTATCCTGTTACGGTGCAGCGTTTGATGGCTTCTAAGTAAGTCGGTTCACATCTTGAGTACATACGACGATCTCAGGTCTTAGGACACAACGTACATATTGTGTAATGAGAAGTCATCATCTCGTGTTGGGTCAGTTCAGTCTCATGTCTCACATGAGCCCACATTATTAGTTTGACATCCCCATGTCCATGACTTGTGAAACGTAGTCAATCAACTAATACATGTACTAGTCTAATATTCATGTGTGTCCTCACATGAACAACTAGGAATATTTTAGAATATTCATACAAGTATAGAGTTTCACAAATACTTCACATAAGCATTAATTAATACAAGTTGTCATCCATGAATATTTAAGGTACACTTTATTAACCATGAATACAAGGAAATATGATTCCCTCTAGGGCATATTTCCAACACCATCCTCTATCATATCAATGAGTAATATAATATAAAAGATCATCCTTGCATCTACACGATGTCTACCATTTCTAATAGGTTAAGATAGGTCCTAATCCCACCCGAGAGGATGCGTAGCTGGGGTTGGTTCTCATGCTCCACACCGATCCGGGGCAGAATTTTGGCAGCACCTCCCCGCTGTTCTCCAAATACACGTCCCAAAAAAGAAGATTGTGTATCTAGAGAACAACGAGGAGATGATGCCGAGACTCCATCCCAGATTGGTGTAGACCATAAAAACTAACCCCATCTACGCACCCTATCGGGCTGTCCAAAAAACGTGGACAATTCAAAACAGATACGGTCATACATATGCAAAGATCTACATATTGCCATCCGTATCTCCTTCGAACGCGAGACGCCTAACTTGTTTACGTCCTATATGAACATGAGATGGAATGAGGGGCAGTTTGCACATCCTCACCTAAGGCTCGAAGGCGGGCGAGTCGGTGTCGCACGTGTCGGTGCCGACGCCTTGATGACGGTGTGCAATAACCTCCCCTGCCAAAATCAAAACAAATAAAGTGGTGTCCATTTAAGTTTCCAAACCCAGCAAGAAAAATCATGCTCTACACTAGAGATCCTACAAATGCAAACCTACACGACGACGGCCAGTCGGGCCAGTATGGGGCGGCGGGTCGCGAGTCGCCGCCTCACGGCCGGCCAAGACTCGAGCTCCAAGACACCAGGGCGGGGCTGCTTGTTCGGGCAGCCGGCTCAAGGCTGCATGAGCCTGGCGTGGGGCTGTGGCACGGCGGGGAGGAGCCCGGCGCCGTGGACGGGCGTGCACCGGGGAGTAGCCCGGCGCCGTGGACGGGCCGCGCGGCCAGCCTGGCGTCAGGGCTGCGCCGGCGGCGTGGCGCCAGCCGTGGACGGGCCGCGCGACGGGCCGGCGTCCGGCGTTGTGAACGGGCGCGCGGCGGCGGGGAGGACGGCGGTGGCGTGCACGGGCGCAGCGGGCGGCGCAACGGTGGGGAGGAGCCCAGTGCCGTGGACGGGCGCGCGCCGGGGTGGAGCCCGGCGCCATGGACGGGCCGCGTGGCCGGCCTGGCGTCGGGGCCGCGCGGGCGGCGTGGCGCCGGCTGCGGACGGGCCGCACGGCGGGCCGGTGTCCGGCGGTGTGAACGGGCGCGCAGCGGTGGACAGCGGCGTGGACGGGCTCGGTGGGGCAGCGGACCAGCGGCATGGACCGTCGCGGCAGGGAGGGGCTGGGCGTGTGTGCGTGTGTGTGGAAGGGTGGCCGCAACCCGCAATGGCTAAGTGTTGGCCGAGTTTGCCGTGTGCCTAAATCTGAGGCACACGGCAAACACACCTTTTGCCGTGTGCACCGATCCAAGGCACACGGCAAACATACCTTTTGCCGTGTGCTCCTAGCACGACACACGGCAAACATTTTTTCCAAAAAAAACTCTCCTAATTCGAATTCAAAATCGGTTTTAGAAATTTTTATCCAATGAACATTCAAAATACATTGCCAAAGACACTAAACAATTCATGTTTTATGATTCTATGCAAAAAATTCTATTATTTCATGTGTTTCTAAATTATATCACATGATTTGGTTTAACTGGAAAAAAAATATAAAATTACCAAACAGAATCGAAAATTTACCAAATTTTGGAATGAAGAAATCTAAGTTGGGTATTGCATATACAAAAAGTTTAGAAGTCAAAACCCAATTCAACCGTAAGTTTCATTCGAAATCTGAACGGCTACTTCTCAACTCTACGAATCTTCTACGCATAATCCTGGATTTTTAACAAGCATTCGATAAAACTTCAACGGATCATGCTTAAAAAATTTTCATGGCTTCGACACATGAAATTATGATAACATACCAAAATTTAAGATTTTTTGACTTCATCTGCTATTTATATAATTTTAAAACGATTCTGCCAAAAGATTCTGGTCATGGTTCGTGAACAAGATCTTCAAAATTTACTTTGAGTGCAGGCATATGTCATCACATTGACCTCCTGAACTTGAATACCATTTTTTGGTTCATTATATTCCACCACTCAAAACACTTCCAGTTTAATCGCAAGAAATTTGATTAAACAAATTAAATCACTAAATATAGTAAAGCTATAAAAAACACCAAGGTTTACTAGGGAGCATCATGTACTGTATGCACATAATAGAAAATTTTGGGACGGCAAATGTTTTGATTTGCAGTGTGTTTAATGCGGCACACGGCAAACAAAACGGCCACGTCATTTCATAACGGGTGCCACACATTTGCCGTGTGCCCGACGTACGGCACACGGCAAACACGGGGTCTTTGCCGTGTGCATCACAATTGCCGTGAGTTTTTTTAGGGGGCACATGGCAAATGTAATCTTTGCCGTGTCCTACGTCTTTGCCGTGAGCTGTTTTGTAGGCACGCGGTAAATGTACCATTTGCCGTGTGCCCGATAAACAGCTCACGGCAAACGATGCCGAGATCAAGAACACGATGGTGCAAGCAACACAAAGGTTTAGACAGGTTCAGGCTGCACAGATGCGTAATACCCTACATCCTATTAGGTGGTTTATATTGCCTTTGAATGTAGATGTGTGCGTATGTGCTAGGCTATGGCGTATGTCTTACCCTACGGAGGGGGTCCTTGCAGGCCCTTATATAGGCTGGGGGAGCAAGGTTACAGAAAATCCTAGATCGGTATGAGCCTAAGAGTCTGCACGAATACTACTTGAGTGGTTTCCTTCTATATCGACTAGTTATAAGTCTATCCGACTAGTTACATGCTGAATGAGTATGAAACTTCTTATGGTAACCATACTACATTAGGTATTCTGTGACCCGGGTCTGACAAATAGGAATATCCAAATGCGAGGTCTGCAGCCTAGTAAGCATACGTAGACCTTTTGAACAAAACGCCCCGTACCTGCACGAACGTTTCCATATCAACCTTATTTCGTGCGACCCCGCACAACTGCCAGTCCGCGACAGAAAACCGCCAAGACGTCGTGGGCGAGTGCAGCGCAGCGCGGCCCATCCCTGTACAGCCACGCTGGGCGCCTGGTCGGCCGGCCGGTCTCCTCCCCCTCGCTCTCGGGTACCGAGCAAATCCACGCGTTGACAATGCAGCATGGCCGGAGAACCAGCTCGCCATCCTCCTACAGTGCCACCGCTTCCAGCTTCCATGGAAGCGCGCGCACAGATCATCGGGTGCTCCTGTGCTCGGGGACATCCGCTCGCTCGCCCGCCCGGCCGGCCTGTCACACGCCCGTACGTGTCGCCCAACGGGGGCGTCCTCAGCACACGTGTCGCGCCACGGTCCGCGTCGGCGCACACGTACCCCGGCCACCGCTGGAGCCGGGCTAGCTCCCGGGCTCGCGCCCCGCCGCGGCTATAAAATGGCGGCGGCGCCCCGACCCTCCATGCCACGGCAACCAATCTCTAGCTAACAGCAAGACGGTCAGACAGTTCATCTAGGTAGCACGTAGCAGCGACCTTGGCCGACGACGAGCTCTTGAGCTTCGTCCGTTCGTGCGGCGGCTGCGGCGATGGCGTCCGGGCAGGAGAGCAGGGAGGAGCTGGACCGCATGGCCCGCGAGGGCGAGACCGTCGTCCCCGGCGGCACCGGCGGCAAGAGCCTAGAGGCCCAGGAGCACCTCGCCGAGGGTACGTACGTCGTCGTCGTTATCGTCGGCGTCTGCCGCGCCATTTCTAACAAATCAGCATCTCTTTTCTGATTCATGTATGTTATTCAGGGCGCAGCCGCGGCGGGCAGACCCGTAGCGAGCAGCTGGTGGGGCACGAGGGCTACAGCGAGATGGGCAGCAAGGGCGGGCAGACCCGGAAGGAGCAGCTGGGCCACGAGGGGTACAGCGAGATGGGGCGCAAGGGCGGGCTCAGCACCATGGAGGAGTCCGGCGGCGAGCGCGCCGCCCGCGAGGGCATCGACATCGACGAGTCCAAGTTCAGGACCAAGTCGTCCTAGACGTACGCTTGCCTGCTGATTGCAGGCAGGGTTAGTGTGTAGTGGTGTTAAAGCAGCCTAGTAGCTAGCTAGTTGAAGATGACGTGCTCCCTCAGTCTCGTGGAGAGCTGAGGTTGGCACGCGCGTGTCTGAATATTGTAGCCATGTAGGGCGTTCGAGTCGTCGCAGCATGCACGCATGGAGGCAGCTCATGCTCATGCGTGCTTGCTCTGCTTCAGTTCGTGTCGGTAGTGTTGGTTCGAGGCAGCAGGTCTCTTCAGGCTTTGTCGTCTAGTCTAGCAGCCTGTTGTTGTTCCCATGTGCGTTGCTCCTCTGCAGCTTGATGGAGCTAGATGGTCGTAGTAGCTCATGGTTTGTCCTCACCTGTGCCTCAAGTTTGCTTAATTTAGTTGTCTACTAGTTCATCAGAATCTTCTTTGCTGTTCCTACTCGTCCTTTTTTTTTCCAGCAGTCTTAACCGCGTGTATCCACTGAACCTGCTGCAACAGCAGGCGGTATTGCTACGAACTCATCACCAGCGTGGCAGCTGCATCACATTTTTTTTTCCTTTTCTGCTCCAAAAAGGACGACCTACCCTGGTCACAAGGGGCTTTACAAATCACACATTGTGACCTACACGCCTAAGAAAGCAGGTTGAGGTGCTTAAGGAAATCGAGTGTTGATGAGCTGTAATGTATTATTATCAGGGAGGTTACTAGAGCGTTAGAGAAAACATACTGATTAGGGCGTCCGAGGCACGGAAAAAACGTCCGCGCACCGAAGCGTCAGACCAAAAATCTCGGACGCTCAGACCAAAGATCGGACGCTCCGACCCCCGACCCATGTTGCAAGACCACCCAAGTCCCCATTTTCCCGCACCCTTGCATCACAGCTCCAACCCCTCTGCCTCCACGCGACCTTCCGCAATCGTACCAACCCCCCCCCCCCCCCCCCCCCCCCCCGACGAACCTGTCTGATATTGTAATTTTTTTACCTTCCACAATCGTACCTCCCAACTCTGAAGCTTGCGTACCCCGACGAACCTGTCTGATATTGTAATTATTTTATGTTACGTACTACCTCCGTTTCAAATTATTTGACGTTTTTGACTCTAAGTTTGACCACTCGTCTTAATCAAAAAATTTGTACAAATATTGTCAAATTTAAGTCATTCTTGAAGATCTTATATTGATAAAGCAACTCACAATAAAAGAAGTAATATTTTACACAATTTTTTTAATAAGACGAGTGGTCAAATTTAAGGTCAAAAAAATCAAACGACCTATAATTTGAAACGGAGGGAGTAATATAGATGTTGTATGAAACATGATAGCAATGTTGCGCTGCGGGAATTTTTCATCCTCGAATTGAATATCAAAATTATTTGTATATATTTTTTTTATATTGCAACTATTATTTATCAATATTTATCAATATTGTAACGGCACTATTATTTATAGTGCCGTTGTTTCTATTGACCAATTGAAGTGTCATCTAAAGTTTGTCATGTCAAGCGAGGAACCCCACCATTCTCATGTATGTAAGTGCAACGAAATTGAATTTTATAAAGCGATCTAGGGGTGCTAGATCTTCAATTTCCAAATCACCTCATCATCCTGCTTAGGCTCTCTTGCATACTTAACCTATCTTCTACCCACTGCACGATTCAAAACAATTTTCAAGTGTTATTAGTGGGTGGCCGACTGGATTAGGTCTCTATTATTTTCTCCTGCTATTGATCTATGGTGATTTACTATGATTGATCCATTTCACATAAGCCCCCCGTTTGGAACTTTAGAATTGAATTGCATTCTGATAATTATAATTTAGACACAAATCTATTAAACTAATATGATTATTTATGAAATATATTGTATATTATTATTGGCCATATGAGGGAAATACTTATGTGCACTGGAGGAGTGAGCCAAAGTGCGTGCTATGAGAGGATCCAAACGGCAGAGATGAAATTGCCAACAAAGATTTGCCGACCAAACAAATTTGTGGAGTGCACAAAAATATACAAGTACCCCCGTCGGCCACCTATTAACAAGACTCTCAGCAACTTTGGCAAATCTAGTAGTGACCTCCACTTTGTCAAAGTTCCTTCTGAAGCACACGTGCCCTTTTGGTAGGGTTATTCCCTAGTTTTATCTTAGTTTATCTTAATATAATTCGTCTACTATAACACTGTATAACCGTGAGATATGCAATCTGGCTTTCCGTTGCTGTTAATCAATAAAAAAGAAAAAAGTCTTTTTTGTCTTCCTGAACTTTGAGCCAAGTCCGTTTTTCCTCCCTAAACTTTGAAACCGGTTGATCAGCCTCCTCAAACTCCCAAAACCGGTCGCAGGACCTCCTTGAGCGGGTTTGAGGGCGGTTTTACTATTTTTCTTTTATGTTTATTTTAACTGAATCTTTGAAAAATCATATTAAATCACAAAAAAATCATAAAATAGTAAATCCAATTTTGTTGGACTTCATATGAGTAGGTATACGCAGTGAATATATTATATAGTATACTTTAGTACACATTTATTGCTATATCTTTAGATATATACTTTTTTATAATTAATTTATAACTACAATTTTCGTCATCCAATTATTGTGAAATTTTTATGGTGGGCTAATCATTATATGATTGAGCTGTAGTAAAAATTTTATGATTATTGAATCATGTATGACTGAGTTATAGATTTATCTAGGTTTATCTATAAATTCGTCTAGATTTTTCTAGTTTATATAGATAAATCTATAGATCAGTCAAACATTATCCAATAATTATAAAATTATTACTACAGCTCAATCATATAATGATATGTCCAGCGTAAAAATTTCACCATAGTTGGACGACGAAAACTATAGCTATAAATTAATTACAAAAAAGTATATATCTAAAGATATAGCAAAACAATTATACTAAAGTATACCATATAATATATTCATTTCATATATCTACTCATGTGAAGTCCAACAAAATTGGATTTTCTATCTTATGTTTTTTTGTGATTTACTATGATTTTTTAGATTCAGTTAAAATAAACATAAAATAAGAATAGTAAAACCGCCCTCAAACCCGCTCAAGAAGATCTTGCGACCGAAAGTCTGAGGAGGCCGGTCGTCTGGTTTTAAAGTTTAGAGAGGAAAAACGGACTCGGCCTAAAGTTCAAAGAGACAAAAACGACTTTTTTAAAAAAAAATAACCGGGAAGGAAATAGGCCCCGCCGCCGCGTTCACAGCTTGGCAGGCCTGCAAAGCTTTAGTATTGCAAGGCAAGCGGAAGCGGGCTGGCCTGCTAACAAGGCAAGCGGACGGCCCGGCAGGGCCCGCTAAATCTCGCACAAGCCCGCAACGCTCTCTCTCTCTCTCTCTGTCTCGCAAACGAATCTCGTCTTGCCTCGCTGCTCGCCTAGCCGCGTGCGTGCGACTGTGAGCCGTGAGGAGCGCCGCCGCCGCCGCCGCCGCCGCGCCTCTCCTTGTCACCGCCGGCGCCCCTCTTCTCGTCCCGGCCGCTGCACTCGCAGGTGCCGGTATCGCATATCTTCCCGTCACCTTCGCCGCCGCCTGCTGCCCTGCCTCCGCCTCCGCCGTCAAACCCTAAGTGGGCCGTCGACTTCACCCGCGAGGTCAGTCTTTCAGATTCGTTCCCTTCTCCGCGTAGCTGGTAGGTTTATGAGTTGATCTGTGGCTTCATGTTCTAGACTTCCTGATCTGAATTTATTTGTTAACTGAATTTTGTGGTTGCCGTGGCGGGTTTTTTATTTTTTTTTTGCTGCATTCTTGACCGGCAGCTCTCCTTATCTGCGGTCTACGTCACTGGGTAGTGATAGGATCTCGTAGTAGTATCAGCATTAGTACAAGGTCCTTATCTAGTAAACCGTCAGGTACTTCAGCTTTAGCTGGGCGTGTTTTTTATTTTCTTGCTAGCTTGGAATGGCTAGCTAGGTTGCTCGGTGTAGGGTGTTGTTGCAGTGTGCTTGTTTCGATGTACTCGCTTATTTGTCTGGTCTTCTGTCTTGGATGATGGTCTCTGAAAAAGTAGAATTGTAAGTAGTTTAGCTGTAGCTTATTTAGTACTTGGCTATATATGCAAACTTGCTATGAAATGTATGAGGCATTTGTTTTTAATACATGGCACCTGATTTAGTGTATTGTGTACGTGAGATCACATTAATCCTCCTGATCTGCTCCCAGTTTCTTTGTTATGCTCCCACTTTTTCTTTACAGGTGTCCTGCTCATATTAATCTTAAGAGTTCTACTACTTGGTAACAAATTGGTTAAGTTTCAGTTTGATATAGTCAGGATTGCTGAACAGTACTATATTGTAGAGCAATACAAGTTTTACTTAGAGTGGAAGCAGTGGTATGTGATCTAGTGCTATTTAAAAGTGGAGCGTGGGATTCTTCATATGGCAGTCAAAGTAACTTCTTGGTGTTATGAGTTATCTGATTGCAAAGTGTAGTTGCTTCTTGGTGTTGGTTTGTTCATCCTAGCTTGCATCATCACCATTTATCGATTTACTAACTATATTCTGGAATTCATAGTGTAGACAAACTGAGTGATCACTTATAGGTTGGAATTGCATAATCACACGAGTCTGTATTTCTTTGATTCCAGTTCAGTGTTTTAAAGGTGTTGCCTAGCGTCCAGGCGTACCCAGAGCCTTGGGCAACAGCTACACCTTGTTGCCTAGGTGCTGACTAGGCGTCCAGGCGTACCCAGCTCGCCTTAGGTCGCCGTGTCGCCTTTAAAACAATGTTCCATTTCGGATGCAAAGTTAAATTTTACATGTTCATCCCTTTCCAAAAATCTGAATATGCATGCCTACTGCCAGTTGAAGTTTTTGATCTTCCAAACATGTCCAAAAGCTTGATCCTTTCAGTTTGATCCGGTGGCCGTTTTGTTGCTGTTGGACAAGCAAAGGCAACTCTTTTCTGTTCTATTTATATCAACTTTGCCATGTTGGAGCATGTAGTTCAATTAAGTCTGTTTACCCGCTAGATGTAAGAAATGCACCTTTTTGTAGTTAATATGTAATGTGATTCTTATTGCAATTTAAATTTGAGTTTTTATTCTAGCTCTAATAAAAAATGAATTTACTGACTTGTCAAAGCTGTCAGCAAGAGTTTTTTTTTGTCTCACTGTATTGTGATTTCTCTGGTCTAAATGTATTAATTTGAAATTTCCTGCCACGTGTCCTCCATTCGGTTGAAAGTTGCTTCTTACGGGCTCCCGCTATGCTTTTCTTCTCTTGTCAAGCCCCACGGATGTGTGCGGCGAGCACATTTGACTTGCTCGGACACTGCAAAGCCCGCAGAAATGTGTTGTGGCTAGTGTGGCGGCCTGCAGGCTGTGTGCAGACTACCCTGCTTGCATCGGTTCATAGTTTGGTAGCATTACATGTGTGTTTTTTTTGTCCTTTTGAGTGCTTTTCTTTGCTCTTTTGAGTGCTTTTCTTTGCTTAGGGGTGCAAACATAAAACCATGATATTAGAGTCACAAATATCTTGTGCCATGATTGTGCATTGTTCTTGTTCTTTTGTATGTTCATAAAACTTTTGTAAGTTTGACCAAGTTTATAGAAAAAGATATTAGCATATACTGCAAATGAATGCACTTTCAAGACATTTGATGATGGGGATTAATGAAACTAATTTGATGTGTGTTTTTGCATTTTTCTATGAATTTGGTCGAAGTTAGAGAAGTTTGAGTTAGGCCAGTCTTAATGGGAGTTTCATCAGAAGTTTTATGAACATTAAATAACATGCCACATCAGCAATTTTGCTGGCTTGGCAGTGTCATTATGAGGAGAGATGAGGGAGAGTTTCATGGGACGAGAGAGGAGTTCCATCCCCATGAAACTCAGCCAGCACAGTTACCAAGTTCTCAATCTTGGTAACTATGCCATGAAACTATGCATTGAGACTGGCCTTAGGTTAGGAATCAAAAGCCAAAACACCTTACATTTGGAACGGAGGGAGTATAACATATAAGTGTCTACAAAATTTTCTTTGTGGCTGTTTTATAGGCAGTTAGGCACTATTTATGGACTTAATACAACATGTCCTTATTCAGAATTGTGGTACTCTGCCTGTCTCTTATGATTTCGTGGTGGCTTATGGAATCATTTTCACTGTTTTCTCAGTTTGTTCTCTTGTTTAAATTTCCAGGTGCTACCAATTTTGAAAGATGGTGGATGACGAACAGGCACCAAGTTCTAGGAAGAGGGTTGCTGGTACCCAAATCAACAAGGATAATCCTGAGCCTGATGATGACGGACCAGAGCAAGAGATGGGTACATTTAAGAAAGCTCCCGAGGAAGTGATGGCAACCCGAAGAATTGTAAAGGTTCGGCGCCAGCAGCCGTCCTCAGCTCCTTCTTCTAATCCTTTCTCTGCAATCAGATTTACCCCCACGGATTCTAGTGTTCAAGCAAGTGCCCCTGTCACAGAACCTCAACCTTCAGAAGTCAAAGCTGATGAGGGCAGCAATGGTAATGCTAAAGAAACTTTGCCTATGTCGGACAAGAATGCTAGCTCTGGTGAGGTAACTGAGATTCAGAAGGAAGAATCAGCTGTGAAAACTGAATCTGGTGCCACAACTGAAGCGCCGCCTCAACCTGTTGAAACCAGTGACAAGGCAGAATCTGGTGGAGACAAAGTAGTAGTTGGAGAACCCAAGGAAGGTGACAGTACGCCATCTGAAGTTGAGGGCAAAACGAAGGACGGAGATGCTGAAGAAAAGAAAGGGGCAGATGAAGCTGGAAATGAAGATAAAATCAGTAAGGATGATACTGAGAAAAAAGATGGAGGTGAATCAGAGACCAAGGATGGGTTATCTGATGAGCAGAAAGATGCTGATAGCAAAGGGCAGTCCTCATCATCAGCACCTCTTTTCTCCTTTAAGAATCTGTCAAGTGGTCAAAATGCCTTCACAGGTCTGGCTGGAACTGGATTTTCAAGCACATCATTCTCATTTGGCTCGGCATCTAAAGATGGATCAAGTGCTGGTCCTCTATTTGGGCTGAAGCCTGATGGTTCTTCAGTCCCTTCTTTTAACCTTGGTGCTACCAACAATGGTGGTTCCTCCACAGTGCGCGCTACTTCAGGAGAGGCACCCAAGAAATTTGCTATGACAGAGGGCCCTGTTGAAACTGGTGAAGAAAACGAGAAGGCTGTATTTACTGCTGACTCTGCTTTGTATGAGTATTTAGATGGGGGCTGGAAAGAACGGGGAAAAGGTGAACTGAAGCTGAACGTCTCTGTATCTGGTGATGAGAGAGCCCGGCTCGTCATGAGGACCAAGGGAAATTACCGGCTGGTCCTGAACGCGAGCCTCTACGACGACATGTCGCTCAAGGACATGGACAAGAAGGGAGTGACTTTCGCCTGCATGAACAGCATCGGCGAGTCGCAGACTGGCCTCGCGACGTTTGCTCTGAAGTTCAAGGACACCGCCATGAGGGAGGAGTTCAAGGGCGCGGTGGAGGCTCACAAAGTGAGGAAGGCACCTGACACAACGCTGAACACGCCCGAGAACTCCCCAAAGGCAGCCGAGGTCTGAAGCCTGCCAATCATGCTTACGCATTCTTAGTAACCAGTTCAGGAAAAAGGAGCTGAGAGATACTGTCTGTTATTTGCGGAGTTTTAAGCAAGATGTCGTCCTGAGTTGTATTCTTAGTAACCGTACGAGTCTTTTTCAAAAGAGTAACCGTATGAGTTTTACGGATACGGTTTCCTGATGTTGTTTTTTGGGGGAACAGTGGGTATCCTGGCGAAGCTTATTAAAGTCATAATCTTGGTATAGCCTGGGGATGAGACTGTTTTGGTCTATATACTGTATGCTTTTGTACGCTCGCTCTGTCTTGGGCTATTCGTGCCGTGATATCCAGTATTGACGCTTCAGAGTGTTAGCTCCATGGGTGAGGTGACAAGTGCGGCCGTTATCTTGTTCGTCGCGTCCGTCGTCTCTGGCTCCGAGCTAGGATTCGCCTCGTCACGCGCAACGCAACATCCCCCTCATCCACCCGAAACCGGCGGCGATGGCGACGTCGTCGACCCCAGCCGTACCGTGCTCGATCGGCCGGCTGTTAAAAAAAAAAAGAAAGGACGCGGGGGAGGTTGCACGGTGAAAATCACGCGGTGGTCGGGATGTGCGACCTCGCTCCTCCTGTCCTGTCGAAGGGACGCCTGAGACGAGCGAGATGGATCGTCTTGTCCCTGGACCGTGGCTCTGCTGTCCCTGTCTGCTTACTAGGCCCCGACTTGCATCTATCGCTGCACGAGGAACGCGTGCACGGGTACCTTTCCGGATGACCGGTGATCTTCGTCCTTGTTTAATCTAATCCGGCCGGCCTCACCGATCGTCCGAAACATGAGTGAGAATGAGCAGAATTTCCTGCAAATCCAGGCATCCGGAAACGGAATCGATATGATTATTAGCCGCAACAGCAACAGCTCGAAAACGCGCACAGCTCACGAATCACACGACTCGTTCGCTCTTGTTTGTTCCACTTGCATTTGCCACAGGGCCACTCCACGCCACGCTGGTGGGGAATTCTGCTTGCTTGCTGGGCTCAGAAAGTGACGCCGCTGGCCTGGAGTCGCGCCGAGGATATGAAAGTGAAGTTTTCGACCATGTGCTGCGAGCAAGGGATAGAAAACTGAAGAAAGGAAATCCAATGGGGGCAGCAGGATATTTACGTTACGAGAGGGAAGCGAGAGAGCATTGGAATCGGATGCCGGCGACCACTCAAAACTCGCTGGTTTGGGCATCGGACGTGTGTGTCCTTTGGTTTGGGCATCGGACGTGTGTGTCCTTTGGTTTGGGCAGCAGTGGCCTGATCATGCTGTCCCCAGCGAGGGCCCAGGGTAGGGCCTAGGAGGCCAGCATCTTTTGCGCAGGACACTGGTCAGTGGTCACCGGTGAAAAATTGTAAATTCTTTGTCCAAAAATTTTAGGTATTCAAAATACCCATAAATCCGGCCCGCCGGCCGCCGCACCTTTTGAGAGACCATCGACGAAATTATAAAAAAAAAAGTGATTGGATTGAGTGTCATGCTGCTCAGAGCAAACCTAATAATTTAACCCATTGCTGCCTGCAAGACTCTTTGCAGCTCATCTCTCAGCCAACTTGTATAGTGGTTTAGCTCTCCACTATTAATATATGACCCACTTGTCTATCTCACAAACTTTCTTGGTTCTTGTGTCAAAGCTGGCTGTAAGCTTACAGCCCACTTCCCCTCTCTCTCTCCTCTTCTCTCTCCACCTCATCATTCAGCCTACTTTTAGCCCACCATAATACTTGCTCACAGTGATCCGTTATTCGTGGTGCAGTTTTAATGTTGGGGCTTGCTAGATAGTGGAAGGGGCTAACCAGATTCAACTGTGGCATGGGGTCTTTTCAGATAAGCTGACAGACCTGCTGCCGCTAGGAGTAATCAGGTAAGTGGTGGCGCCGGTATGCAAAATATATATTGCATTTCCAGGTAGGCCAAACAGGGAAAGGCAGGCTAGCAGATGGATGAGGAGGATAAAAAACCGAGGGGAAAGACACTTTTTCAAGGGAAGGTTATGGGGAAGGAATTTGCAAGATGTTGACGGCGACATATTCAATTCATTTCAGTACACAAAAGCATCGTAGACATAATTCAAGGGGCAGACCAACTATAACTTTTTCAAGTAAATTGCTATTCGCGCAGTAGTGATGCTTGGGGGTTGGGCTTGCAATCGATCTCTTCCTGCAGCCACAATAATATGCAATCCTTTAATTTGAAATGTCATATTCTAATCATGCATACTTCACTACTACAGAAGTGTCATCCATTCCTAATTGTAAATGTCCTTTAGTTCCGGTTGGAAACTAGAACTACGAATCTGGAGCTAAAGGCTCCTAGTTTATGGTGACATATTCAATTCATTTTATTGCATAAAAGCATCATAGACATAATTTAAGAGCAGACGGCGAACCAACTACTTTTTTAAAGTTAATTGCAATAAAGGGTTTGCGCAACCTCGTACAAATCATGTAGTAATGTTGGGGTTGTAATATCTTCGTGCAGTCACAATAACAAGTGATTCTTTCATTTGAAATGTCATATTTAATCATACTTGTTAAACAAAATGTCGCATTGTAGATCGTGTTGTTCTCCTAAACAAGTTACACATTGGATCAGGGGGATTAGGGGCTCTGCCTATCTACTTGGCTGTAGTAAGATGTGCCCCAAACTCACTTTGGCCTGTGCAGTTCTTTTACTTGTCCAACATGATAGGGAGTCCAAAAAATGTAACAACTGGACGACATCCGTAAGAGTGGTTATTCGCATCAGTATGCGGTTCAATATAGGTTGTATGAAAAGCGTGTTTGAGAAAAATAAGGAAATACTAGTGCCTTTCCCTCATTCCCTATCATGGTTCCTTAGAAGTCTTAAAAATAGTGTAGTGATTATTAATTTATTCTATGTTTATGTGACATGTCATGACAGCTTGATCAGGCATTGTCAAATCCCTGCATTTTAAGTGGTACAACATTCACTTATTGTGCTTTATCTCAATAGCAGTAATTATTTTGCTTCTTAATTCTTCAACATATGTATGAAGCTAGCTTTAAAATGTCGTATGCAAGTGTTATTATCATGAAGCTGATATAGAATAGAGAATATAATTATGACCAAGCTGGTAGATCTTTTTCTAGAGATGAGGATATGTGATGTTGAAGCTTTGATAGAAGACATCTAGCTATTTCTTTCTCCACTCACGATGCATGCATTTATGTTCAGAAATACTCCTCACTCATCATGGAACAACACTTTCTAGCTAAGTGAACTGCCTGCCTATAGTGGTGATAGGTGCATGTGGCCGACAATACTACCAAATTTCAAGCGTAAAGTATGATAACTACCTAAACATACCCACAACCTATTCTATTTTGGGCTTTAAAAGCATATCTCAAAGATGCATGAGGTTGGCTACCACATCTTCATCTAATTAGAAATGTAAATAGATATTCATTTTGTTGTGGTTATTTCTCTTCAAAAACAAGATCATTGGATGACAAAATGAATTAGAAATGCCTTGTAGAAAGCAGATTAGTTCTTACAATGTATGTTTCTTTTGTAAACCATGATTGTTCTGAATAATTTATCCCATTGAAAATGTCTTTAAACTTGCTCTTTGAGCTCCTTAATATATTCATTCTCATGCTAATTTTTTATAGTGGTCTATTGTTTTATTCACATTGTTGAATTTGATCATAACTTGTAGGCATCTGTATAAAGATATGCTAACAAGTAAGATGCGATAAGACAAATAAAATAGGGAAATAATGAATTTTTCTATCTCAAAATACCATATGGAGTAAGAGAAAAGTAGTTTTTGTTTAACAGCAAACTTGATCCTAATGTGAAATAACATCTGATATAAAGATAAGGACTCAACAAAGTCCATATGTTCATAGTTCATAATCAACCCCATACAAGAAAATCAAATACAAGAACCATGTGTAGGTGTTTTGTCATGTCCAATATAGAAATTGAACATGAATTGCTTAAAAAAGGTATAAATCACGCATATAAATAAGGTTGTTTATCTAACTGCAATAATAAACCATGTGAAGTGAGAGCAATAATCACATATAATTATTGGACTTCGGTACTATTATGATGCACACATAATTTACATGTCAAAGTTAGATTAACACATAACTTGGATCACCACTAAAGTTTTTTAATCTTTCCACTAATGTCAAAAGGTACAAGAAATGCATAGTTAAGTCTTAGATGAGAAGGGGGACAAAGAAAGGGGGTTCCATGCACAAAACCGCATGTGCTATTGTGGTAAAATACATCCATGTGGAGTACATTTGACTGTATATAAACACATTTGACAAAATCATGTAGCACTTTGCACGCTTTGCAACTTGTTAGACCAAGTGATACGACCATACACTTTGGTCCAACAGTTGCAAAACATATCCTACCAGTCCTAGCTCATAATAAAAATAAGAGTGCTAGTGCATAACTAGGTGCGTGTTGGACCTAGGTGTGTCCTCAAATGAACCTTCCACTCTATAACATACTCTTGCTGTCCATTTCCCTTTTGGTTCATGCGTTTAAGTACTTTTTGTGAATGAATAAAAATAACAATATTACAACAAGTCTCTCTTTTGCCTATGGTTCATAGACTCTACAACCACAACCACAATGGATAATTATATCACGCTGAAATAATGTATAAGGATGAAGAGTCCATTCAAAATATTGTGAAAGGAAATATGTGAACATCAAGAAAAAACATTATCAGTTTCAAGGATTCATGATTATTTTATGAGAAACTACATGGAAGTTTGTTTCACAAAAAATTTAATAACGTAGAGATATATAGCTACTCTAGTTGAAGTCTAGAAGGGACCAGACGTTTGCAATGTGAAATAAATTATGAATTTGATGCCTTCGGGGGCAAAAAAGGTTCAACTAAAAAATTTGGACCAACTTGGAAGAAACTTTAATGGAATATTTGTACTATTCTATTTGGCGGTAAGATTGTTCCTGCCTCAAAAAAAATGGCAGTGCCAAAGTTTAGTAACGAGTTTGATAAGGATATATCAAACTTCGGCCACGAAATGAACTAGAGTTTTATAAGATACTGACTTATGTTATATTTTTGTATCAAACTAAATATCAGTCAAGCATTGTCAACACTAAAATGAATGAGAAATTAGTGAATTTCAATAAAAAATCACTCAAGGGCAATACAAACTCAATGAGGATGAGACCCATTAGCATACTTGAGTTGATACCTCATTATCACTTGCTATCAGTGGGAGAAATTGTTGCTCATAGTGGTAGTATTTTATTTGTTGTGGCTGAGAAAACTTTAATGCCTCTCTTTGTTGTGTCATGCACTGTGGATGCTCATAAACACAATTGTGCTTCTATAATACTACCAGTTATCAAGGACCGGGGATCCCCTGGTGCCATGTGGAGTCTAGCGCCGTGGACTCCTATAAGGCCCACACAAAGGGTTCTGATACGAGTGAGCTCACCTCTAAGGATGGATCTTGGGGACCCCGAACCCCCCTTGAGCAGTCGACGCAACCTACTGGATGGGATTCAGGTGGCTGGACGGTAGCCAAGAGCATTAAATGCCGGTGGTAGGGGTTGTGGTGCACCTGCCACTATATCAATGGTTTTTCCTCCTTGCCTTGTGTGACATCATTGTGGAGGAAAACTAGGAATGCTAGACCATGTGTTTGTCCTTTCTAGTCATCCATCAGGCAGACTGACAAAGTGGACGTATTGCTATCATGTCCAAGGATGGGTGCAATGCCCCTAAGGAAATTGGCACTCGCCTAACCCGGTCACTGACGCATGGGGAGATCCTAAAGATCGGGCGACGAGTGGTACGGGACACTCCTCCCGCTTATAAACAGGTGTACAAAAGCCAGACACGTATCACAGAGCAGGATGAGGAGGATAGGCGTGCCGGACGAGCTGCTTAGATGATCATTGACCGGCACACCCAAAGGATGGAGGATAGTATAGAGAGGGCACAGATCATACGTCATTTGGCCATGGCTACAATGACCCATACCTATCCATTTTATCCCTTTGTCCGGCTATCTATGGAAATCCTCAAAGGTATAAAGAGGAGGATCTAGACCTAGACAAGAGTTGGATATTAGAGATAAAGAGGGTAAATATTAAGATCATCGAGGGTTGGACAATAGAGAGAAAGAGAGCAGATTATGAGATCATTAAGAGAGGTCTTGTATTCAAGACTCACTCGGGCGGCTTTTCTCTAAGACAATAATTTATCATCCGTTTCACAGTGCCACAAAATGCCTGAGTCCCTTTCCCTTGACTGAACTCTAAAGGATTTGTTCAGTTAATCCCCTCCACAAGGGGTTTGGGAGGGATTGAGGGAGATTTTAACTCCTTGGTTATTTAATCCCTCCCAACCCCTCCAATCCCCTTCAACCTCCTTCAAACCGAACAAGCCCTAAAAGAATATCTTGTAGGCTCTCATTACCGGTGTCTACATAGGGACAAATACCTTTTGTACAAAAGAGATGCAATATGTGTTTAAGAGAGAGGGGTGAAATGGAAGAACAATAATTTTGGGTGTGGACGTGTGGTGGACAATGTAAGCTAATCCTTGGTCCTCACTTGAGTTGTAGGGTGATACTCTCAAGAACCCAACATTTTTATAAGCTAATATACATTAATACATATTAGTTTATTTTTACTAATAAAATTTTTCCACATCAAGAGATATATTATTCTTCGATCCATACATGAAAAGTCACCCAGAAAATATATAAGTTACATGAATTCTCCTCTTTGTTTACATCTACATTGCAATCTTTGTTTTGGTTTTTCTTCATTTGGACAAGAGGGCTTTACATATTATGCAGAATATGAGTACATGTCAACAAAGATATGTATTATTATTGTAAACGAAATTTATGAACTTTCTTGAGGGAAACAAGTAATATATAATGAACTCAACAATCATGAGTCACCAATTTGTCCTTATTCAAATCTTATCCTCCTCTTGTGGGTACAACTAGGTTCAACAGGTATGAGTCATGTGTCTTGTCCATATTTCAGGTACCTTACGATATTTGTCTACAAGCTACCACTATCTTATAAGTTTTGTACTAATTTGTTTGTCCTTATCCAATTTGAAGCAAGATCACATTGTCATCCCTTAACATGATATAAAGCCCACATTGCATCTCTTCCTCGAGGATATCTAATGCCGTCATCTAAGTTGTGATAACACCACACTTCACCCTTTGCTTTTCTTGAAAGCTCCTCATTCAATTCCCCCCGCTCTTTTAATTCCCCCAATTGTGCACGCCAAAGGTGTGCCAAATGATTGAAGCAATCCGCACGATCGGACGGCCACGATGCATGCCTTTGTTACGCTCGCACTCCCTGCCACCAGACTGCCCTTTCCAAAAGAAAAAAAAGGCCTACGCAAAAGTGGCAAAACCCTACCCTAATAACCGCTCAAAAGCGCCGCAAAAACTTAAACAAAGCCCCCCCTGGCTGCACGAAATCACCACTGGACTCGGTTAGTGATGGAACCCACCCCGCGGGGCCCACGCCAGCGTCCCCGTCACCATCCACACGGGCCCTTATAAATACGCCCACCACTGTGTCCACTGCGGCACTGCCCATCCCCATCCCCCCTCTCATGCTAATCCCCCTCCTCCCATCCCATCCCTCTCCTAATCAGTAATCACTCCCCTTAAACCCCCCGAGCCTCCACCTCAACCGGGCAGGCACCCATGGGCTCATCGGGCTCCGCCTCGTCGTACAAGCTGCAGCTCGCTCTCGCGGTGCTCGTGGGTGCCTCCTCCACCGCTGCCGCAGCCTACTACCTGCACTGCCGCGCCGTCGCGCAGGTCGGCGGCGACCTCGCCCGCTCCGCCTCCACCCGCCGCCGCCGGCCCCGCGCCCCCGCCGGTGCCGCCGGCGGCAAACCCCCTCCTGCGCGCCGCGCCGCCGGCGGCTCAGCTTCGCTTCCTGACCTCTCCGCGTTCTACGATGGCGTCGGTCGCGGCGGCGGGCTCGCCGCCGGTGGGTACCTCGTGGAGGAGGAGGAGCAGGAGGGGCTGGTTGGCCCGCACGCCAACGGTGGCGCGCTCGACCACGCCGACTTGCTCCAGATCCCCGAGGGCTTGCCCAGGCTGCACGTGGGCCCCGACGGTATGTTTGTTCCGCATTTATGGACACGTGTGCTCGGGCTGGGCTGGGTGCGGAGTACTGGGGTGGGAGTGGATAGGATTTGGGGAGGTGGCCTGAAGATAGGAGTTAGGCCGCGAAATGGCTTTGCCCATCGTGCGCACTGGGTATGACAATAAGAGGAAAATGACATAAATGTTGTTGCCCTCATCAAATTCCCAACTCTTGTGACGACCGATACACATTTTGGATTTTGCTTAAAACAAGCAAATAAACATTACAAGGAATGAGCAGAACTTACAAATGCATTTGGGTGAAGCATTTGCATGCTCAATTTAAGCTTTAGGCGCCATGAAAGTTGTGCATAGCAAACACTGCAAGGGGAGAAATGTATACTAGATGGTGAGATGATGCCGTAGTATACAAGGGGAGATGCATTAACATGTTTCGTGTGTGGACCATTAGTGAGAAGCTATTCAACTTAAGAAGCTGATACTAGCACCTCTCTTAACTCCTGGATTTATGTTTTGAGGTGCATGTATTTACCTCGAGTAGTTGAGTGTGCATAAACAAGTTTGTAGTATTGCATATGTAGAAGGCCATAAATTATACTGTAATGCTGCAATTATTTTTCCGAGTTGAGAAATAACTTCCTTTTCTATTGACAAGGGCCCCCAGTCTAACCACCTGCTTCACATCACATGCTATTTTTAAATCTGCAAATCTTTGCAATGCCGAGCTGATTTTCCTGAACTATGACAGTGGCAATGTGGAATGTAGAGGTAGCTTAGGTTAAAAAAAGGATTATTGCTGCTAGCCATAAGCTTGGGCAATTGTTCCATTCTTTATTGATGCTTTCTACTAATAATATGTTAATTGGTCACACCACTTGTGCTGATTCATTGCTGGTTGTTTGTACTAGAAGTCCAGAACCAATTCTGGGAGCTCCAAGCAAAAATTTAAACTACTCGAAGATAGTTTTATGAACTTTGTATTCTAATTCTGGAGTGCAAAATGTCATCATACATTGCATCGATTTAATCAGCATGAGATATGCATTCAAGCTATAACTTCTGTGATGCATTTTTATCGTTTTTTTTTCTTTTTTGCTATGCAAGGCACTAAAGTTTACTTTTCTTTCCTCTGCAATGGCCTTCTTTTACATTGAATGGTTATTGCAGGCAATACACAACTTCCACGCTCAGGTTCAAACAGACGAGTTGCAGTAATTAGGCCTAACTCACCCAAGTCCCCTGCTGCCAGTGCAAGTGCATTTGAGAGTGCAGATGGATCTGATGAGGATGATGCTACACAACATGGTGGTAAACTTGACAATGGCTACATTAACACAAATGGAAACCTTGTAAGTTCCCATCTTTCACTTGTCATGGTATTTTCCTATTATTATTTTTACTCTTCCACTCTTCTCAGCTTTATATTTTTATGTCAAAGTGGATCTTGGCATGAATTTGTGTGCCAGGGATCACATGATGGTTCACAATTGTTTGAAAACAATAGGGATTGTGCGCATGTTATAAGTTGATCAATGGCTAAAATCTTTCAGGGACAATTTAGCATGAAGTGTTCCTTTGTTGGATCCTGTATTGTTTGTAGGATTTAATATTATGCTCATACAAATTTACTTTGCATGCATACTGTATTTAACAAGTAACCAACTGGTCAAACACTGGATATAAAATATCTCAACATCATTTCTTGGATTCAATCAGTAGCTTGCTTTTGGGATGCATTACAAAAGTATTATTATGATTATTTATTCCAAATTATACGTTCTTATTAATGGTTCTGGGAATAGATATACGCAGACAAAGGGTGAATACTTTGTTTCTGTTTTATTTGAATATTACAAGTCTGTAGAGAAGTTATCTTGGGCTGCAAGTAAACCAATATTGATTCTGATGGATTATGAGACATGGCTTGACAACCCCTCCAACCCGGTGAAACAATTTGTCTTGGCACTGTCTGTAATGGCCATAAACTCCGTTACTGGATGTAATGGAGGTGGTTGCTAGGTGCTAGGAATATGGATATCTCCAACATGGCAGCATGCCCTAACCTGCTCCCAAGATGGTTCCTGAGATCAAAGAATGATGTTGTTCCCAAGATGCTCTATTATGACTATTGCATTTGATGCAAATGGTCAACAGAAAATGATCTGCATTGCATTTTAGTATACAGTGGCCATTAGGAATTTTATGAATGACAGAGAATAACTTGATGTAAAAAAGTAATGCACTCATACATTATACTGCTTCTGCTGCCTTTCTATACAACTTCTAATTTGGGTGAAGCTTGGAACAAGTATGTTCGTTAAGAAATTCTTTATTTGCTGCAAAGATGACCTATATAATGCCTTTGTTTTAGATATTACACTAATTTGGTTGCTGTTATGAACCATCAATTATATTCAACTGATATGTTCTTCACTTCTATTGGTAGGGCAATTGGCAATAAAAACCTATTTTTTTCTCAATTTGTAAACTCATTTTGAGCAGGAAGGAGAACGCAAAGGAAATGCAAGTGTGGAAAATGGGACAGCTAAACCATCAGCAGTAGCAAACTTGATACGATCACATAGTATATCCAATGATCTTCATGCAGTTCAACCTGATCCAGTTGCTGCAGATATTCTACGAAGAGAACCTGAGCAAGAATCGTTTATCAAGCTGTTAACT
The DNA here is from genome assembly GCF_016808335.1 of Panicum virgatum. Classification (NCBI taxonomy): domain Eukaryota; kingdom Viridiplantae; phylum Streptophyta; class Magnoliopsida; order Poales; family Poaceae; genus Panicum; species Panicum virgatum. The sequence continues at coordinate 32,926,997 of NC_053138.1, read as the reverse complement.
GCTCCAAAGGGTATGACATTTGAATACGAATAATATTTTTTTCTCAATCACAATACGAATAATAATTCATAATGCTGATTTAATGGTGAAACAGTGCCTCTCTTTTCAAACATTGACAGAGCTAGAAGAAAATGCTAATATTGTAATTGTTTAACTATGCTTTGGTTAGGTCACCTGGCTTGACCTGTGCTACCTTTATTTTTCAAACACACTCTTTTGACCTAGGTCGAAGTAGTCTAAGTTTAACCAAATTTATAGAGAAGAATATTAATGTCTAACTTATCAAATGAGTACAACAACAACAACAACAACATAGCCTTTTTTCCCAAGCAAGTTGGGATAGGCTAGAGATGAAACCCGAAAGAAATAAGTTCAAGGTTTAGGCACATTGATAGCTAGTCTCCAAGCGCTCCTATCCAAAGCTATCTCTTTAGAGATATTCCAATCCTTAAGGTCTCTCGTAACCGACTCATCCCACGTCAGTTTAGGTCTACCTCTACCCCTCTTTACATTATCGACCCGCTCAAGAACCCCATTACGCACCGGCGCCTCAGGAGGCCTTCGTTGGACATGTCCAAACCATCTCAGCCGATGCTGGGTAAGTTTCTCCTCAATTGGTGCCACTCCGACCCTATCCCGAATAACTTCGTTCCGGACTCTATCCCTCCTTGTGTGCCCGCAAAACCACCGCAACATCCGCATCTCTGCTACACTCAGTTGCTGGACATGTCGCCTTTTTGTAGGCCAACATTCAGCACCGTATAGCATCGCCGGACGAATTGCTGTCCTATAGAATTTGCCTTTTAGCTTTTGTGGCACCCTCTTGTCACAAAGGATGCCAGAAGCTTGTCGCCATTTCAACCAGCCAGCTGAAATTCTATGCCTAACATCTTCATCAATGTCGCCATCCTTTTGTAGCACCGATCCTAAATACCGAAAAGTATTCTTCTGGACCACCACTTGTCCATCTAGACTAACGTCTCCCCCCTCATGCCTAATCGCGCTGAAATCGCACATCATGTACTCGGTCTTGGTCCTACTAAGTCTGAACCCTTTCGACTCTAATGTGCGTCTCCACAGCTCTAACTTTCTATTAACCCCTGCCCTACTCTCGTCAACTAGCACCACATCATCAGCAAAGAGCATACACCAAGGGATCTTACCTTGTATATCCCTTGTGACCTCATCCATCACTAAAGCAAATAAATAAGGGCTCAATGCTGACCCCTGGTGTAGGCCTATGTTAATAGGAAAGTCAGTGGTGTTGCCATCACATGTCCGGACAAACGTCGTCGCATCCTTGTACATATCCTTAATGAGGGTAATGTACTTAGTTGGGACTTTGTGCTTCTCCAAGGCCCACCACATGACATTTCTCGGTACTTTGTCATACGCCTTCTCAAGGTCAATGAAGACCATGTGCAAGTCCTTCTTCGGCTCCCTATATCTCTCCATCAATTGTCGTATTAAGAAAATCGCCTCCATGGTAACTTATCAAATAAGTCAATTATGAAAATATATTTCATAATGGATCTAATTATTTGCATTTGACATTCAAAATATTATTACTATTTTCTATAAACTTGGTCAAACTTGGAACAGTTTGACTTAGGATAAACCAAAATGCCTTGTGTTTCAGGATGGAGGGAGTAGTACTTAGATGTTGCAGTCCTTTGTGGATATATGCACGATTTATCAATTTGTTCTTAATATTTGGTGTAAGTCAAGAACCATAATTAAAAACCATGGTAAACTTTAGCACAACTTATATTGTTGGGTTGTGTGCCTGGATAATTTCTTATTTCTCTTGTTGTATAGTTTGTGATTATTTTGATGTGCAATTTCCAGAATATAACTCATATACGTGAAAAACTTATCTATTCACAAGTAACTATTTTTAAAACTGGTGATTGTATTGTTGTCTTCAGCTGAATAAAATCTGAGCACCGAGTTGGATCTTGTGTACAACATGTATGGAAGTTTATTAAATGGTATTTTCTATTTATGGCAGAGATTCCAACTGCTGATGAAATTGAAGTTTTCAAAATCCTTCAGAAGTGCCTCGAGTTAAGAGACTCTTATCTTTATAGAGAAGAGGTTGCTCCATGGGAGAAGGAAATCATAAATGACCCCTGTACTCCAAAACCTAACCCCAACCCGTTCACTTATGTGCCTGAACCAAAGTCAGAGGTAGTTCTGCTTGTTGCAGTGTTTCAATATCTTTCATTTTTGTTCTTTTCGTATTCCAACTATTAATTGTTCTTTCAGTATGTCTTCCAAATGGTTGACGGTGTGGTCCATGTTTATGAGGATAAGAATTGTAAGTTCTACTAGCGCACTCCACTTGCTTAACTAGATGCTTTCGTGATTCATTTATTTCCCCTTCCCTTTTCTTCCTCAGACACGGAGAGAATTTATCCTGTAGCTGATGCTACAACCTTCTTCACTGACTTGCATTATATTCTCCGAGTAACGGCTGCGGGGAACACAAGAACTGTCTGCCATAATCGGTTGAATCTTCTTGAACATGTAATCATGTAGTAAAACCATTTACCTCTTTCATACATGATGATTTTTTTTAATGCTCTGCTAAAGTTCTCTGGGTGTGATGGATTTTTATTTCCTATCAGAAATTCAAATTTCATCTGATGTTAAATGCGGATAGGGAATTTCTTGCCCAGAAGACTGCACCACATCGTGATTTTTACAATGTCAGGAAGGTTGACACTCATGTTCACCACTCAGCATGCATGAATCAAAAGCATTTGCTGAGGTTCATAAAGTCCAAACTAAGAAAAGAACCTGACGAGGTATATTCACTAATTAATTGGCAAAAAAAACTTTCCTAAATGGTACGAAACATGATTTTGTTGTTGCCTTACAATCATGGTTATGCATATTATCTCTTGTAGGTGGTCATTTTCAGGGATGGTACTTATATGACTTTAAAAGAGGTTTTTGAGAGTTTGGATTTAACTGGGTATGTTTTGGATTTGTCCTATGTACATATTATTCTGACACCACAATTTGCTAATAATTCTTATTCTTCTCAGGTATGATTTGAATGTTGATTTGCTAGATGTGCATGCAGACAAAAGTACGTTTCATCGTTTTGACAAATTCAACCTAAAATACAATCCGTGCGGCCAAAGTAGGCTCAGAGAGATTTTTCTCAAACAAGACAATCTCATTCAAGGTATTAGTTGTTCTAACGTCCTTTGGTAGTATTATAAATTTATGTTGATATAAAGTTGGGACTGTTGGTGTATATGTGAGCCCATGTATAGAGGCCCATCTAGAGGCCCATGTATAGGATCTATATATCCCACCCTTCTAAGGTTTGGAGGAATACAAGCTATTATTCTCTCCATCAGAGATCATTTGAACTTCACTGAGCGTCATCTTGGAAAATCAAGTTGGCCCTCTAGACAAAATTTCCCTAGCAGCGTGTCAACTTGTGCGCGATAACTTGATAAACATCATCCTTAAGTCAAAAAGTGTTGCACAGTTTTCAGTTCTCTACTAGTCTTAGTAGCTGTCCAAGATCTTCTGTAGCAGGAAATGAATTAGTTCTGAGATTTCTTTCCTATTTTAAAATAGTAATGATCTTAATTGCATATTAAATTAATTGTGGCAGGAGGCTCAACGTGAATAGGTACCAAAGAAAGCTTAAATATTTGTGTGCAGAAATATGTAATGTTTGAACTGTAACAATTTTTGCGCTGCTATAGCCCTGCAACTTGAGACATAGCAGCTGCTTAGGACTTGCAATAGCACATGCTTTGCCATGGTACGGTGCTCAAAGCATTGGGGAAATACCTTATGCTCCAGGCTTTTAGGTTCAAACTTATTTGGTGAAAGACGTCCTTAGTTATTCACTGTTCATTTGTGATCATATGGTTCAGTGGTCCATATTTTTCATGTTAAGCAATTACTGATTGGCAGATTAAGCTGATTTTTTGTCCTTATATGCTAGCTTCTAATACAATCCAAGAGTAATCTTCTAAACACACCTTATGAGCTCCTGAGGTTATTAACGTGTAAGCCACCACCTTTATCTTTAGATTATCTTCGGAAAATGGACATAGACAGAGCTAATGTGATAAACCTGGTTGCTCGGTTTTGATTTCTGATTTGTTTGATAATATGCCCAAGTCTTGTTTGATGAACATACCTAGAAATTAACGTTTGAAAGATGTGGTTACTACATAATATTTCACTTTGGTTTTTCGGTAATGATCAGATCGTGGACTATGATTAATCATTGTATTCACTTCCGACCAATATTTAATGTTTTCAAGAAGGGAACATATCAGGTGCAAACTAATCTCTTCGTGCAAACCGTGCAAACTTTAATCTGGACCACCGGATCAACATCCAAGGGGTATAGGGGATTGGATAATTTTACAATTAACCGCTCGCCCTTGAATTGGGTAATCACACTTTTGCAAATCCCCCCTCCCCACTCCCTTTGACGTCTCCCCTTGGATGTTTGTCGGTACCCCAGGACTGGGGTACCCCCTCTTGCTGTGTCTAGGCAAGAGTCTCGTAGTTATCCTTAACTACGCCCTGACAGCCGGACCCCTGTGGTCCAGAGCCATACTCTCCCGGCAAACGGCCCCGGACCCGCTCCCCACTTGAGATGGGTCCGGTGACGCCACGTGTCCCGGAGGAGGTAGCCCTCAGCCAAAAACAGCTGGGGCCCCGGACCATAGTCACAGGATTCGGGGTCGATGCCTCGTCCCACGACCCGGGAACGCCGTTCCGATTCGAGGGTCGGGGTCAAAGAGGGTCAGTGTCCCATTCAAGATTGGATCGTGTCCCGGTTTGAGAGGGGTCGCAGCCCTATTACTAGCAGATTTAATTGGGATAAGAAGGTTAAGGGTGTGGTTTTTGTTAGATAATGAGCCGAGTACGTGTACTATGGTCTAAACGTACTCTTTTTATACATTTCTTATATGCTTGTGCAAATTAGTTTCTTCATTAGTAGCACATATATAGTTTTTGTCTTTTTAAAGACACATCGACCCGAAAATATCGACCCGGATGAATCAGGGTCACGTTCCACATAATAATTTATCGTTCCACAGAGGTATACCCCCTTCGTACCACAATTTCATAAAGTGACGACCCTCGACCCTCGACCCCGTTCCTCGACCCGGTCGACCCAGGAACTTTGTGACTATGCCCCGGACCCTCGCCGGGTCCTGGACCCCCATATACTATCCGGACCCCTCAGCAGGGTGGAACCGACACCCCGCCTGGGGCTGGTCCGGAGCCGCCACGTGTCCGTAGGTGCGGGCACGCGCGCGGGGCCGCGTGCCTTCCACTGGAAGACTCACCTACCTACCGCATTGAATGCGGTAGGCAGAAGTGCGCTCTGCCACAGCAGAGCCCGAGGCGGCTTTTGCCAGGTTGCACTGTTGGTCGCGTGTTACCAAGGCGCACAGTGCAGTCGCTGGCGCCGCCCACGCCGCGTATGACAGTCTACTATGCCAGTTGGACACGACGGCTCGGCTTCGCCCATTATGATGCCTACACGGTAGCCTCGACAGACTACGCCGTAAGCTACATTGCCCCAACGGGCGCCTCGCCGATGGGACAAATAAAGACTCGGTCAGAGAGACTACAGGGCGATGAAGCGTATCCGAGAAGAGATTCTCAACCGCTGTAGCTCCATTAAAGCTTTCTGCGCAGTATACTATACATCCACGTTAGACCCATCTGTCGGGGTCTGAACGCCTGTGTACGCGTCCCCTTGGTCTATAAAAGGGAGACGCTCGCTAGAGGAAGATTTAAGTCCCGGCAGGGCAGAGGATAGACTCATTCATACTAAGAGCAATACATCTCACAGTGGACGTAGGGTATTACGCTCCGGCGGCCCGAACCACTCTAAACCCGAGTGTTCTTGCGTTCTTGCCCCCAAGCTAGATTGATCTAATCGCTTAGCGCTTTCCCGAGAATTCCCCCTCTGGGATTAGGCGGGTGTGTTCCGCCACCCGGCTGTGGGTACCCTAAAAAGCCCACGACATTTGGCGTCGTCCGTGGGGATAGGTGCAGGCGTTGGCTAGATCTCCAGGCTTCTGAGGCTGAGCTCATCCTCTGCAACGGCAACGAGAAGATGAAGAGAGGCATGACGTCATCCACGCCGCATGCCACGGCACCGAGACGACGATGCCCTCGGTGCGGCGGCGCACGGCAGCGGCGCCTGCTGTGCGTCGCCACTGTGACACCTCAGAGCCGGCGCGGCGGCGCGCAGCGGAGACACCCGCTGTGCGTCACCCTACAACACCTCTGCGTCGGCTCAAGGTTTTCTCTCAAGCAACCACCAGGGTTCCCCTGCGGCGGCATGGTGTCGGCTCAAGGCTTTCTCTCAATATGAAGCCTGGAGCCGGCCGCTGTGGCCCGGGGGAAGTTGACTGTCGTCTCCTCTCTCGCCAGGGCCGAGTCTCTCTCGGTGCTGCTGCAGACAGGACCCCGTCACCAGGCGCAGGGGCCCAACGCCAGCACCAAGGTCGAGCCGGCGAATGACCGCCCTTCTCCACGCTCCGTGCTCATCCAAACGAGCACCCAGCTCGTGATGAGCGGTCATCGGGCTGGCTTCCGACGGCAGACGGCGACGGCTGGACCACTCCCATTCAAATCTAAAGAATTCGTTTCCATGCTACCTAGGCATATGACAGTTCTTAGGCAGGGAGGGCCCCCCCCGAGCTCCCAAGGTGATGCTGGATGATGCAGTTCAGGCACGTCTAGGATGCCTTCGCCTCCGACGACTATTGAGAACTCAAAGGTGGCAGTTCCACTCTGGCTAGGAATGTGCAGGCCTTACAGAAACGGCCGTAGGTTACCCCTAGATAGGACTAAGAGAGTACATCCTTGTAATAACATGGCGCCTACGTGTGGTCCGGAGCGGTAAAGGTCCGCCCTTGTAAACCCGATCTCTGGCTTCATCGCACAAACAGGCAACACCAGCAAGTGGTCCAGAGTGGTAGAGGTCCGGCCTCGTAATCCCGACCTCTGATGCACACCACTATAACCACAATAAAGGAGAATTGATTTCTCAGTCTTATCTGAACTTTACCTTGATTACACTTATCCGTTTTGATTTAGCTGTGTCTTTCTCCCAAACGGAGTCTTTTCTTTAGTTACTAACGATCCAAGTTGAGTTGCTGGCTTGTGGTCAGGTGGGGACACCCCTTCTAGCTAGAAGGCAGTTCGGACCCCTAGGGACCTGCTCAGGAGAAGTGGTGCCCGTATCCTGGGGTAGAGAAGCTCCGCGTAGCTTAGCCTGGTAATGTACCCTAAGCCTACGTACTTCACTGCCCTGTTACGAGTCCCCTAGTATCCGAGACTGCTGTCCCTAGAGGTCCCGGGCTCCTTTCTAGTATAAGGCATGGTTTCCTACACCTTGCTGCAAGGTCCAGTGATGTAATTCATGGGATCGTCAGCAACGCCTCAAGTCCACTCCGGTGGCCCGCTCCGGCGGAGACCGCTCGCCACGGTCGACTCAAGTCCACTCCGGTGGCCCGCTCCGGCGGAGACCGCTCGCCACGGTCGCCTCAAGTCCACTCCGGTGGCCCGCTCCGGCGGAGACCGCTCGCCACGGTCGACTCAAGTCCACTCCGGTGGCCCGCTCCGGCGGAGACCGCTCGCCACGGTCGCCTCAAGTCCACTCCGGTGGCCCGCTCCGGCGGAGACCGCTCGCCACGGTCGACTCAAGTTCACTCCGGTGGCCCGCTCCGGCGGAGACCGCTCGCCACAGTCGCTAGGAGCCAGGTCCGGGGAAGTGATTCTCGCTCCCTGAGCGGTCCGAGGTCCGTGTAGCCACTTGGCTTGGTTCCGCACCTTCGCCGCCCTATGGAGAGCGCTCTAGTACCTGAAACTGGCAACAGGTGTTCCGGCCTCCAAGGGGTCCGGAGCACCCGCTCTCGATATGAGCACACCGACACAGCCAAGTTGCGTGGAAACACATCACGATGGTGGCTCCACCCGCGGGTTCGTACCTCTCCCGAGGTGGGCCCGGGGGCCACTGTCGGTACCCCAGGACTGGGGTACCCCCTCTTGCTGTGTCTAGGCAAGAGTCTCGTAGTTATCCTTAATTACGCCATGACAAACGGACCCCTGTGGTCCAGAGCCCTAATCTCTCGGCAAACGGCCCCGGACCCGCTCCCCACTTGAGGTGGGTCCGGTGACGCCACGTGTCCCGGAGCCCTCAGCAAAAAACAGCTGGGGCCCCGGACCCCGCCGGGTCCCGGACCCCCATATACTATCCGGACCCTTCAGCAGGGTGTAACCGACACCCCGCCTGGGGCTGGTCCGGAGCCGCCACGTGTCCGTAGGTGTGGGCACGCGCGCGGGGCCGCGTGCCTTCCACTGGAAGAATCGCCTACCTACCGCATTGAATGCGGTAGGCGGAAGTGCGCTCTGCCACAGCAGAGCCCGAGGCGGCTTTTGCCAGGTTGCACTGTTGGTCGCGTGTTACCAAGGCGCACAGTACAGTCGCTGGCGCCGCCCACGCCGCGTATGACAGTCTACTTTGCCAGTTGGACACGACGGCTCGGCTTCGCCCATTATGACGCCTACACGGTAGCCTCGACAGACTACGCCGTAAGCTACATTGCCCCAACGGGCGCCTCGCCGATGGGACAAATAAAGACTCCCCTCGGTCAGAGAGGCTACAGGGCGATGAAGCGTATCCGAGAAGAGATTCTCAACCGCTGTAGCTCCATTAAAGCTTTCTGCGCAGTATACTATACATCCACGTTAGACCCATCTGTCGGGGTCTGAACGCCTGTGTACGCGCCCCCTTGGTCTGTAAAAGGGAGACGCTCGCTAGAGGAAGATTCAAGTCCCGGCTGGGCAGAGGATAGACTCATTCATACTAAGAGCAATACATCTCACAGTGGACATAGGGTATTACGCTCCGGCGGCCTGAACCACTCTAAACCCGAGTGTTCTTGCGTTCTTGCCCCCAAGCTAGATCGGCCTAATCGCTTAGCGCTTTCCCGAGAATTCCCCCTCTGGGATTAGGCGGGTGCGTTCCGCCACCCGGCTGTGGGTACCCTAAAAAGCCCACGACAATGTTGATCCGGTGGTCCACATTGAAGTTTGTATAGTTTGCACAGAAAGGTTGGTTTGCACTTGATATGTTCCCTTTCAAGAAAGCTATCTTGGTGCCTTTTCAAAATACTCATATTAATATTTGATTCAAACTAGGCCGTTTCCTTGCTGAGTTGACAAAGCAAGTTTTCTCAGATCTTTCTGCTAGTAAATATCAGGTAAACTGCCAAGTTGGTAACTTGTTTTTTGTTTTCAGCGGTACTTCTTATTTGAGCTCTTTTAACTTTTTACTATACTGTAATGTGCTTTGCCAGATGGCTGAATATAGGATTTCAATCTATGGAAGGAAGCAAAGTGAGTGGGACCAACTTGCAAGTTGGATAGTGAACAATGAATTGTACAGTGAAAATGTTGTCTGGCTGGTTCAGGTTTCTTTTACTTACGTCTCTTGCTACTAGTTACTTGTGACAGTGTTTATAATTTTCTAGCACTTAGTGAACTACTTGCTAATATATTATATTGGATAGTTCTGTGACTCCCGCTGCTTTGTTCACATTGTCAGTCGTCTACTGTTATTGTGTCATACCAGTATAGCCCTACAATTATATTTGTTATTTTCTTTAGCTATATGTGGATCTACTGCTGGCTTGTTCCACCAAACTTATGCAATTTTAGTTTACATCCACTGTTTCTCTAATAATCAGTATGAATACTGGACAAAACTACCTTCAACAACAGTATAGTGTGCAGACTACCAAAATGAGGACTTAGCGTAAGATTTACTCCATCCGTCCCAAATTATTAGTGTTTTGGCTTTTCTAGATACATTGATTTTACTATGCATGTAGACATGACATGTATTTAGATGCATAGCAAAAATTATGCATCTAGAAAAGCCAAAACAACTAATAATTTGGAATGGAGGGAGTAGTTCTTATACATGGAACAGTCAGTAGTACTTCCCTTTTCACATGGAAACTAAATCTTCAGAATAACAATAATGATTATTGATGCAAAGTTGGTATATGGTTCTGTCCTGATAAATCTTGTGCATTAAGGATGCAGTATCCCATGAAGTCAAGGTTTTGATGTTCTGAAGACTGTACTTCTACTTAACAACATGACAATAAAAACAAAAGTTTTAACTTTCACAGTTTTGCAGATTCCACGCTTATATAATGTGTACAAGGAAATGGGTATTGTTACATCATTTCAAAATCTTCTTGACAACATTTTCCTTCCTCTATTTGAGGTTACTATCGATCCAGCTTCACACCCACAGCTCCATGTCTTCCTAAAGCAGGTAGGGAAATCATTGCTATATAAATTATAATTTGGATATCTACTGTGTGTGTTGCATCCACCTTTCACCTAAATATGGATATCTACTCATCTACTGTGTGCATGTGTGTGTGACATGTGAGCGCGAACATCACCACTCCTCCCCCTCCCTTCCTGCCTGTGTGTGTGAGTGACACAAGTGTGCGGCGTGCGCCCACACATACACACCACACCCTCTGTGTGTGTGACACAAGTTTGCGCCCACACACACCACGCCCTGTGTGTATGTGTGTGTGACACTTGCGGGCACGCACACACAGCATCCATGTGTGTGTGACACATTCATGTGCCCACCAACACACACCCACCCCATGCCTATGTGTGCTTGTGCGTGTAGCACACATGCACACAAGTGCGCGCGCAGATGTATACAGGCGTTGCAACATTAGATTGACTCTTTTAGCACCTTGCAGGTTGTAGGGTTGGATCTGGTTGATGATGAAAGTAAACCAGAAAGGCGTCCGACAAAACACATGCCCACACCTGAACAATGGACCAATGTGTTTAACCCTGCATTTTCGTATTATGCATACTACTGCTACGCTAACTTATACACACTAAACAAGGTGATTATATTGCCTTCTTCCTCTAATTCTCCATATTTTTCGAAGAAGTCACGCTTTAGTTAAATTTTCAGCTGCGTGAGGCTAAGGGGATGACCACTATCAAATTCCGTCCACATGCTGGGGAGGTAAAATCTATTCCAGGTTCCTCTCTGAAAGTCCAGTATCCTGTTTGCTCTAATGGGTATGCTCATACAGGCTGGAGACGTTGACCACTTGGCTGCGACATTTCTTCTTTGTCACAACATATCACATGGAATCAATTTAAGGAAGTCTCCGGTGCTTCAGTACTTGTACTATCTTGGTCAGGTAATATGCTACCAAATTCCATAGCCCAGCATGATTTCAGGCTCTCTGTAGGTTTCACACATATACCATAGTCAGAAATGATAATCAGGATGTGTTTACTTCACTTGTTTAATGACCGTAGGCAATAACAGTAGATGGCATGATAAATGGACTCGCCGAATGTTGTATCATACTCAGAGAATCTCTTTCTTAATGACATTCGAACTGGCTCCACAAGTTGAATGTGTCCTTTGATATTATTAGGCTGCATGGCTCCACAAGTTGAATCTGTCCTTTAATATTATTAGGCTGCCTAATTGTATTTCTTCTTTGCTCTTTGAAGCTTCCTTGAAGATTGTCTCCATGTTTGGCTGCACCTTGTGTCACATCGACCCCACTTCCTTTTCGGATTCTGATTTTTGAACAATGATGTTCTTCTTTCTAACCTGCTGTTTCAATTTCATCAGATTGGTCTGGCAATGTCCCCATTGAGCAACAACTCATTGTTTCTTGATTATCATCGGAATCCTTTCCCAATGTTCTTCCAACGTGGTCTGAATGTCTCATTGTCTACGGATGATCCATTGCAAATTCACCTGACAAAAGAACCATTGGTGGAAGAATACAGCATAGCTGCTTCGGTATTGCCTATTTTCTTTTCTGCAATTTTCCATGCACACATGAAGCATGAGAGTTGTGTATATGTGTATGTGCATACAAGTGATTTCAGCATTTACCTTCGCAAACACACATAGACACAGAATATGCTAGATAACTGCTGCACCTATGCACAAAGCATGGGGAACTGACGTCCATTTTGATGTGGTTTCAGCTGTGGAAGCTCGGTTCTTGTGATTTATGTGAAATTGCGAGGAATTCTGTCTATCAATCTGGATTTTCACATGCGCTCAAGGTGAGAAATATTTTGCTACTTCTCAGGACATTTTTTTATTGCTCGTTCCAAGACTGTTACCTTCATTTTAGTTATGGTGTGATGGTATGAAATGTGGCCCTCACATGCTTTAAAGTAGTGCTTTTCCCTTTGGGGAGGGTATTGCTTTAGGCATTTGAACTATATATGCTAGAAATGATGGTAGAGAAGATTCTTACCATCTTAGTTGTATATTTGTGTGCCCAGCGCACAGCAAATAAGTATTTGATTTCTTGCAGGCACACTGGATTGGCAAGAACTACTTCAAGAGAGGACCTGCTGGAAATGATATTCATAGAACAAATGTACCGCATATCAGGGTCCAATTTAGAGACATGGTATGAACTCTGTTGTCACATTGATAATATGAAGTGAATGGCATTATTTAACTAATCTTTTTTGTAGAAGTTAGGCGAAATCTGACTCATACAATATTTTTTTCAGATCTGGAGAAATGAAATGAAACTGGTTTACCTGAACAATAACATCTTAATATCTGAAGACCTGGACCAGTAAGATGTTTGCCCTTGTGTATATCCCATATTTGCTATGGGGATCATACGTCATATTTGGGTATAGTCTATTCCCCATCCTCTGGTGTAGATCTTGAGACAAAAGTATTCTATGTCGAAAATCAAATCTAACATGTGCTTTCCTTGAACCGTGCAGCCACTGGAAGTCGGCATGAGGGGCAATGAGATTTGGAGTGTCTCAGCCAGGAAAACTTCCATGAGTGTCCCAAGCACACAAAAGGATAGAATACCTTAATAATAATGAGAAGTGAAGCGGCACACAAGTGTGCTAGGGTTCCGTTAGAGGGTGCATTGCAAGGTGCTACTTGTAAAGAATGTAATCGGTAGTGGATGAACTCTGGTTAGATAATATACCATTCAAATAAAAGTGTTGCCGCTTGCTTTGCTCCTAGGATGAAATTGGAAGCCTGGTGAGCTGCTGTTTCCTGTTTGTTAGTACCCAGATGAAAAGGATGCTGTCCTGAGTCATGACGCTCTGCTCATCTGCTGCTACCAACTTCATCTGCTTAAAATTGCTCATTGTTTTTCGAAAGCTGCATTCCAAATCTTTGAGTGATGAATTTATCTCTCCATCTATTTATGTTACGAGGTGAAGCTCAGGCTGCGTGGGATGATCCATCAGTTTTATGCATTGGATCGATCCATCCTTCTAAGTTGTTGAAACCTGGTATTTGATTCCTGAACAATTCGTCACGGCATATGCAAATCCACTCCTTTTCTTACCTGAAAAAGAGAGGAAGGCACGCGATAATCAAAATGGCTTATCTACAAGTGATTATTATAGATACTTGCCCCATGATTGATTGCGTACGCACTTAGGCTCAATTTGGTTTTTTCAGTTTAAGTTATAAGTCTCATTACATCGCATGTTTATACACCAATTAGGAGTATTGAACATAGACTTATTACAAAAGTAATTTCATAAGTCATGACTTAATTACGAGACTAATTTATTGAGCCTAATATTATTACAGTAATCATCTATTAATCGTGCATTAATTATACTTAATATATTCATCTAGAGCTATAATTGCAATTTATATGATTAATTTTATATTAAATTAGCATCTAAACATTCGAAATGATATCCAAATATTCGACGTGACACTAATTTAAAAAACCTAACGAAATAGAGCATCCCTGGCAAGCTTCTACTCCAGCCCGACTCACAGGTCTTGCAGAAGTTTGCTGCCAATGAAAGACGTCAGCAAGGATCTTCAAAGCACTTGCTGATCCACCAACCACTAGCCTCCAACGCCTTAAGGTGACTGGCATTCAAATTATATCATGAGATAGAGCTTCTCCTGAAAATGCTGTTATCTCATATGCAAATATTGCAATGTAATGTGATCCAAAATGGTACTTCGTGGTTTTAACAGAATTGTTGCAAAATTCTATACTCAGGCTCTCACCACGGGTGGTCTCCCTACCTTTATCGATGTTGGCAATAGCTTTGGTGCTCCTGCAATAGTAGAAGATAATATAATGCATCAGGTTCATCTCACCCCACGTTCAATTTAGTACTGACTTGGTCTTATCTGTCTATAGCTCATGCTGGATTATAGTACCCATGATGGTGCTGTGCTGTCTGTTTCTTTCTGATCAATCAGTTGGTTAAAAATGGGAAGAGAGTAGTTATGATGGGGGATGATACATGGATACAACTGTACCCTGAACACTTCAACAAGTCATTCCCGTACCCTTCCTTTAACGTTAAAGACCTTGACACAGTATGAAATCCTATCAAATTCTTGCACTTCCTTTTTTATGTACTTCTTAATTCTTTTACCTGTCTTCTCTTTAAGATTGATTAATTATCAATCGTGACTGTAATCAGGTAGATAATGGTGTAATTGAGCACTTGCTTCCATCTCTTCACAATAATGATTGGGATGTTCTTATTGCACATTTTCTTGGTGTGGTAAGTTATTATGATTCAATATGACCTAACCTGCCATTTTTCATCCTTTCCTGTTTTGAGCTGGAAGCTTGTGAGATCAACTTTGTTTAGGACCATGCAGGGCATATATTTGGTGTTGACTCAATCCCGATGATCCAGAAGTTGGAGCAATATAATAAGATCCTGGAGGTCAGTACGCTCATGCATATAATATTCTTTTCTTCCTGTGCTTTTTAGGAGTCATGTAGCGTTACCTTACATATGCTCTTCACATTCATATTCCAAGTTTCTGGATGTTGTGCAATCCATTCTTATTTTCTTGTACAGGGTGTTATTGACACCTTAAGAAGTCTGTCCAAACCTGGTGGCACCCATGAGAATACTTTGCTTTTGGTAATGGGCGATCATGGTCAAACCCTGAATGGTGACCATGGAGGGGGAACCGCTGAAGAGGTGATCTGCCTTGTGTTTTGCTGCAAAGTACATGAAAATCCATAGCTAATCTTGTGTTAAATGTAGGTTGAGACATCGCTTTTTGCATGGAGTCCAAAGACCCCACCAGATGCAGTCTTGTCTGTTCTTGATCATAGTTCTTGCAATGTTGACCTGGTATATTTATCAATCCCACTTGCAATTGTATATCGTTTGTTCTTCTGATTTTTGGCAGGTTAATATTATAAATAATTATGAGGATCAAATAGTAAAGCTGAAGTTTTATTTTATGGACAAGATTTGAAAAAATAAAATAGCATTCAGTATAGGTGTTCTTCTTTTCTGTATAATCATTTAGCGTTGCATTTGGGAGGTGGCGTATATTGACCCTTAGGAAACATTATTAACACATGCTTTCAGTCTTGTAAAGGAAAAGGGGGAGTTAATCATCCTAAGAGTCATACATTTAAAAACGGAGGGAGTATTAATTTCCTTGCACTATATATCAGAACAGAAATCATATTATGTTAATGTTTAGTTGCTGAGCATAATGTATCTGTTAATTTTAAGGTATTCATATCAGTCAGGTTCCTTGCTTCTATTTGTATTTGCAGCGACATAAATACTAACACCACAAATTCATTTCCTTTTGGTTGATGAATTAAAATCCAGCACGGGGAAGAGGTGTGCATCAGCACTATGCAGCAGGTCAGGATTTATTTGCACTCTCCCATCTGAGTGTTCAGTTTATTCGGTGTCGCTTATTCTCTTCTTGGTTTCAGCTTGATTTTGCAGCGACTATATCAGCACTTCTTGGCATACCCTTTCCCTTTGGAAGGTGTGTAAGTTTAACTTGGTGCTTTCTCCATGACTTAGCTGTCAGTCAATGTTTTTGCTTGATTGTTACTGCCATGTATCCTTCCTTTGTCTGCCTTCTCTTCTTTACATGCTGCTGCTGCTGTTCCTTCATCCTTTGATGATTGTTTGTCTCAATCCACAAGCTGCTAAATAGGTTTCCTGTTTCTTTCATAGCATTGGGCGTGTAAACCCAGAGTTGTATGCATTGAGTACCGGGACATGGGTTAATCAAAAGATGGGTACCGATGCCTGTACATCGCAGAATGATCTAGAAGCATGGATGAGGAGATATGCTGAAGTTCTCTGTGTAAATTGTTGGCAGGTAATATGAAGCTGCATTTCTAGTTCCCTTCAACATCCCTTGTTCAGTTGATGTAGGTATGTGGATATTCTCTTTGACATTCAACTTACCTTGTAGGTAAAAAGATACATTGATCAATATTCTGCTACTTCTGTTATTGGATTTCCATCAGAAGACCTGCAACATATCACAAACCTGTATTCAAGAGCTCTGGAAAATTGGTCAGCTTCTCAGAGATTTACCTGTTCATCAGGGACGGGTAGTCAAGAAAAACTTGAGGGGAAAGGTTCAGCTCTGCCGCAACAAATTGATGCATACATTGACTTCTTGCAGACTTTTGCAAAGCTTGCTCGCTCTGCTTGGACAGAGTTTGATTTATGGTCGATGGGCATTGGTCTTTTGCTTATGATATTGTCAGTTATCATTCAAGCTTATACGCTTGTAAAGCTGAATACCATATGTCAACCTTCAGATCAGAAGAGTGCCAGTTCAAGCATCATTCGCAAACTTGTCTTTGCTTTTGCTTTAGTTGCGATTCGAGCTGCTAGTTTCTTATCAAACAGCTATATATGTGAGTCAGATGAACTATTGTACTGTATATGCATTTCAATTTATGTATATCTGTTGATTCTTAGTTTTTTTTGGTTACCCAGTGGCAGAAGGTAGAGTTGCAAATTTTCTTTTGGCCACAAGCTGTATCAACAGTGTGTGGCACTCAATGGTGAAAGGGAAATTCAGCGTAGAAGTTAGTATTTGGACTTAAATTCTTTATTATTTTATTTATTCTTTGGTGCAATCATCTTCTAACATCCTTCACTCTATTAATCTACAGAACCTAGTTTTTCTTCTTCTCAATATTTTCGCACGGTTTGGAATTGAGATTGGGATGTCAAAACAATTGCCTGCCCCGGCAATTACGAAGGATCACTCTGTGAGCGCCATTTGTAAAATCTTTGGTGTTAATTCTTGCAACATCCTCTTGGAGATATTCCCCATCGTATCTCTTGCTTTTGTGGCTTACATTATATTGAAGTGCCTATCCCATGCAATCTGTCAGAGGTTCTTGAAGTACTTTGTTTTGTGCGGAACAATGGTTAGTTATTTATCCATAGTATTTCATTGGGCTTCAGAGACTACATTGTTTTCTCATGCTGGAATTGTTCAAGAGTTCGGAAGAAGTTTAGCTCCTTGCTTTGTTTATGCTATTGGAGGTCTATCACTAGCTATTTCTATGCTTTATCGGATATTTAGCCCAAGTGATCATTTGAAGGTGAATAAAAGGATAACTATTTTAGCAGCTGTCATGCTATGTTCTTGGAGTCCAACTATCTTGGTCCTGTTGGGAAAGCAAGGCCCATTTGTGGCATTAATATGCATGACAGGAGGTACTGTGTGAATCACTTTATGCTCAATTTGAAAAAGTACAACTTTGCATGACAGAAGATAATGTGGAAATCACTTTACATTCTTACCACTAATTTTTTCTGTTGCCATCTCTATTCTGTAGCTTGGTGTATCATAAAGTTACAACAGAAATGTCAGAGAGAGTCGGGACTTTCTGTTGCTGACCCTGTTTCGGTGATTCAGTGGAGCTTTCTTGCAGTTTGTTTATTTTATCTAACAGGTCATTGGTAAGTTTCGTGTTGTTTATATTTCTGTTGTTGAATGGAAATCGGGTTGAGCCTCACCTCGGGGAAAAATGTTTCATGCTGTTTTCCTGCCTTTCTCTATGAAAGGAATTTTTATATGCATATATGTGAAGACAGAAACACTAGAGTACTTGACATACCTATAACTCATTTTGTTCACTGATCTATAGAGAGTGCACACATTACAACAACAACAACATAGCCTTTTTTCCCAAGCAAGTTGGGGTAGGCTAGAGATGAAACCCGGAAGAAATAAGTTCAAGGTTCAGGCACATTGATAACTAGTCTCCAAGCGTTCCTATCCAAAGTTATCTCTTTAGAGATATTCCAATCCTTAAGGTCTCTCTTAACCAACTCATCCCACGTCAGTTTAGGTCTACCTCTACCCCTCTTTACATTATCGACCCGCTCAAGAACCCCATTACGCACCGGCGCCTCATGAGGCCTTCGTTGGACATGTCCAAACCATCTCAGCCGATGCTGAGTAAGTTTCTCCTCAATTAGTGCCACCCCGACCCTATCCCGAATAACTTCGTTCCGGACTCTATCCCTCCTTGTGTGCCCGCAAAACCACCGCAACATCCGCATCTCTGCTAACTGACGTCGATGAGGTGGCTAGAGATTCACCATTGCTAATGTAAAAAGTAAATTACAGGTGTACATTTGATGGCCTCTGATATGGTGCAGCTTTCATCGGGTAAGTGTGATTGTGTTCCTAGTATCACTGTGTGACTGCCAGAAAAAAAAAGTATTCCTTGCATCACATGAACTGATGTTTGTTATGCTTCGATGCACAGTTTTGATCATTTCCATATCATTCGACAAGGCCTTCTACTTTCTATCGACACCTTTGGTGTTTCTCATATCCTGCCAATTCTAAGCCTGGTGTGGTACAATACCACATCCAAGGATGACAGGCTGAAGGACGTCATTCTCAACAATGTAACTCAGGTACTATATATGGCTACTCTTACAATCAAGAAAAACTGTGTATGTTCTGAAAGAGGTTTGAGGTATAAATTCAAGAAATGAGGGAGTACATAATCCACTTTGTGAATGTGCTTATTGATGCGAAATTTGAATTACTGAACAGTTACACAAAGAAAAACTACATTGAAGGTCCCTAATGTTCACTGTGTACTCGAATAGTATATATATTCATGCACCCATGTAACTTTCGCTATGGATCTACACCTACTATCTGGTGCTTTGATCACTGATCCACATTGTTACCTTTGGATGATTAGACAAGTGATAATCTCCATTAGTCCTAGGTGGACATATATGTAGCCAGGGTATGGGCCACTATGGGCCTAGATAACATATGGGCCTTAACACCCCCCCTCAAACTCAAGGCGGATCTAAAGCATTGAGTTTGAGCAAATGGAGACGATGATGTTCTCGAGTTTGTGCTTTAGTGAAAAAATCAGCAAGTTGCTGCTCTGATGAAACATACTTAAGAGCAATAGTTTTCTGATGACAATGAGACCGTGTAAAGGCAGCATCAACACCAATGTGCTTTGTAAGTTCATGTTTCACAGGATCATTAGCAATCTGAATGGCTCCAGTGTTATCACAAAGAAGAGGTGTTGGGGTATCACAAGAAACTCCAAAATCAGCTAATAGCCATCGAATCCATACAATCTCAGCTGTAGTAGTGGCAAGTGCTCTAAGTTCTGCCTCTGTACTAGAGCGGGAGACAGCAGCTTGCTTCTTGGACTTCCAGGCAAGAGGAGAAGAACCAAGAAGAATGCAATAACCAGAGACAGAACGGCGATCTGTTGGATCACTGGCCCAAGTGGAGTCTGAATAAGTATGAAGCTGAAGTGAGTTGTCATGAGCATAGAATAAACCCCGAGAGGATGTCCCACGTAAGTATTGCAGTACACGAAGCAAATGTCCAAAATTGAAGTTGGAGCACTCACAAACTGACTCAAAATATGAACAGCGTGAGCAATATCAGGCCTTGTGACTGTGAGATATACTAGACTACCAACAATATGGCGGTATCGAGCAGGATCTTCGAGAGGGGTACCATCCGTAGGACGACGCTGTAAGTGAATATCAATAGGAGTGGCAGCTGTCCGAGTATCAGTAATACCAGATCGAGCAATCAGATCTTGAATGTATTTAGATTGAGAAATGTAATACCCCTTGTCAGATCGTGAAACCTCAATGCCCAAGAAATAACTGACGGGACCCAAATCAGTCATCTGAAATTGTTGACTAAGGTGCCTCTTGACCAAGGAAATATGCTCGGCATCATCACCCGTGATCAACATATCATCAACATAGAGAAGAAGCAGAGTACGACCACGTGAAGAAGTATGAATAAATAGAGCCGGGTCATGAGGACTAGGTGAAAAACCAGCTTCTGTTATCACGGAGACAAAACGCTCATACCAAGCACGGGGAGCTTGTTTGAGGCCATAGAGAGCACGATGAAGACGACAAACCTGCCCTGAAGGGACATCAACACCTGGAGGTGGGTGCATATAAACTTCCTCATGTAATTCACCATGAAGAAAAGCATTCTTGACATCCATCTGAGAGATAGTCCAAGAACAACTGGCAGCTACTGCAATCATAGTACGAACGGTAGTCATATATGCAACGGGTGCAAAAGTCTCCTCATAGTCCCTCCCCTGAGTTTGCTGAAAACCGCGAGCAACAAGACGAGCTTTATACCTCTCAAGGGATCCATCTGATTTGGTCTTGATTTTGAATACCCATTTACATGTAATAGGTACAGCATGTGATGGCAAAGGAACAATTTCCCAAGTACCTGTCCGATCAAGTGCAGCAAGCTCCTCTGACATAGCATTCTGCCACTCTAGAATACCAGATGCTTCCTTGTAAGTGGAAGGTTCAGCAACAGCAAGGGCAGCACTTACATGGGGAAAACCCATTTTATCAGGAGGAGCAATAGCAGCACGATCCTGTAGATTATATCGCGGACCAACCTGTGACTCATGAGAAATAGAATGAGACTCATCAGTAGTGTTAGATGCATCTAAAACAGGAGTATCAGGACTGGCCGAAGGAGAATTAGATGGAAGAACTATGGGAGCCTTGGGACGACGGGTGTAAACTTGTGTGACAGGAGGTTTAGCGGGTGGAGGTGGTGGAGGCTGTGGTGGACATGAAGGCTGTGGAGGACATGAATGCTGTGGTGGACATGAAGGCGATGGAATAGGTGGAGGAAGACACAGAAAGCTAGTGGACTATGTGGGGGAAGATGAAGATGGAGTGGAAGAATTATAAAAAAAGGGCGATTCTCATCAAAGATCACATCACAAGAAATACGCATACAACGAGAGGAAGGATCGTAACAACGATAACCCTTATGTTCAAGACTATACCCTAGAAACACGCACTCAACGGACTGAGCAGTCAACTTAGTCCGCTCATGAGGGGCAAGCAAGACATAACAAGTGCAACCAAAAACCCGAAGATGATCATAGCGAGGTGGACTACCAAATAGAACTTCACCAGGACATTTTCCAGACAGTGCGGAAGACGGTTGTCTATTTATGAGATAAGCAGCGGTAGAAACAACCTCACCCCAAAAATGAGAAGGAACAAATGAGGAAATCAAAAGGGTACGAGCAGTCTCAATGAGATGGCCATGCTTGCGCTCAGCAACCCTATTCTGAGCATGAGCTCCAGAACATGAAAGTTGAGGAAGAGTACCCTCAGAGGCCAAAAATTGGCGAAGAGCATCAGATATGTACTCACCACCAGAATCAGAACGAAACACTTTAATAGAAGTGGAAAACTAAGTATGCACCATACGAGCAAAATTCTAGTAAATGGAACACAACTGGGAGCGATGTTTCATAAAGTAAATCCAAGTATATCGAGAGTGATCATCAATAAAAATAACATAATACTCATGACCACCCTTGGTGGGAAAAGGTGCTTTACCCCATACATCAGAATGAATGAGATCAAAAGGTCGAGCTGAATGAGATGTACTAGAAGAATATGGAAGTTGTATTTGTTTTCGAAGTTTACATCCCTTGCACTGAAAACTAGACTCGACAGAAGTGTTGCCTAGACAACCACTACTTATTAAGGTCGACAAACGAGATCCACATAGATGACCGAGGCGATGATGCCACATGGCAAAAGGTGCAGATGATGATGCAACAGATGACACATAAGCTGTAGAGGTAGCGGAAGCAGGAAGACTCAATGTGTCCAAAACATAGAGGCTAGAGGAACCTCTACAGCGCTGGCCAGTCCCAATCACTCTCCCGGTTCGACGATCCTGAACATAACAAGATGAGTCATCAAATCCAATAAAACAATTCTGATCGGTAATCTGTCCTACTGAAAGAAGATTCATGAACAGCTGAGGTACAAATGAAACATTGGGTACAGAAAAGTATGGTGTAGAAAGTGAACCATGAGAAGTAATAGGACAAGATGTACCATCCACTGTCTAAACAGAAGCACCATTATGGACTGCCTGGCAATTAACCAACTGAGATTTATCAGAAGTCACGTGGAAAGAAGCGCCTGAATCAAGGACCCAAGAGGACTGAGGAGCATGAACAGGTGAAGCAGCAGCAACAGACACAGAGCCCCGAGGAGGATTAGATGTACCACGACCACGAGCCGCACGACGAGCATGGAACTCAGCTAGCTTCTCAGGATACTTAGCGAAATAGTGCTCTGAACAGTGAGTATTCTTCTTACAATGTTCACAAAGAGTGGAAGTATCAGACGCACGAGACCTGTGAGCAGCAGCAAGAACACTCTGAGGTGCCAACACTGAAGGAGCAGATGACAATGAACGAAGTCGAGCCTCTTCAGCAGTTAATGAGGATAGAACCTCTGATAAGGATGGAGTGGGAGATCTATCAAGAAGCTGCGCACGAACAGGCTCATATTCATACCTGAGTCCCATAACAAACTGATACATCATGAACTAGTCAATGAACTTGTTCTTCTTGGAGCACCCAACACAATCTGCAGTAGATGAAGGAACCATACATAGCATTGGTCCCATGAAACGATCAAAAGCACTGTAGTAGTCATCAATGGTCATGTCATCTTGCTGAAGCCCACGAAGACCTTGCATCAGAGTATGCAGATGAGCACCACTAACATGAACAAATTTGTTCTTTAGATAATCCCACATCTCCTTAGCTGTTGCAAAGGGCTGAAGACTCATCATCAATGATGGTTTAACACTTGTGACGATTGCAGTCTTGACCCTGCCATCATCATTAACCCAAGTAGTGACTGTACTAGCATTAGAACCATCAGCTGCAGCAACTGGTTTGGTGCCAGTAAGATGTAAGACAAGACCATATCCACCAAGCACTGTCTCAACACAAAAAGCCCATTCTCTATAATTTGAGCCATCAAGCTGCACAGGGATGGTGATAGCAGTAGGATGCGACATGCTGGTATATGTCCAACAATAGCAAAGACCAGTACCAGTAACAAGAAATGAAAATTCTGCTCACAGAGGAAAAGTCACGGCAGTCTGCAGCAGTGGTGCCTGATGAAGATGCCTGATTGAACTCCCGCAACAGCAGCGAGCAGAGGAGACCGCGATGGGCAGTGTTGGAGAGGAGGCTGCGATGGCGGCGTCGAAGAAGAGGCCGCGACGGGCGGCAGGAGACGGGCCGCGAAAGGCAGAGCAGGACGGGCCGCGATGGCGGCGCGGAGGACGGGCCGCGACGGCGGCAGAGCAGAGGCGTCGCGGCGGGCGGCGCGACGGACGAGCCGCGACGGCGGCAAAACAGAGGAACCCAACGGGGAAAAATGGATCGGGGGTAGGGATTAAATTAGTCCTAACCCTAACCCTAAACGATGCTCTGATTCCATGTTATCTTTGGATGATTAGACAAGTGATAATCTTCATTAGTCCTAGGTGGACATATATGTAGCCAGGGTATGAGCCACTATGGGCCTAGATAACATATGGGCCTTAACACACATCACACCTAATATTTTTTTTTGTCAAACTTAGGTGTTTTTGATGTATGGTCTTGTTACAGCAATCACTGCTACAATGACAATCATATGCGTTACTATTCAAAGGCGGCACTTAATGGTAACTATTGCCCCCCCTTATCGAACAAATCACCTTAGCCTTTTGTATTTCTGCTTTATAGTTTCTGTCAAGCATTTGACGTGACAGTTTATTGGTCAAACTTGCAGGTTTGGGGTTTGTTTGCTCCAAAATACGTATTTGATGTGATTGGGCTTCTCCTGACAGACTTGTTAATCTGTTTGGCATCTCTCTACTACAACTGATGTTGCTTTACTTCACGAGTTAGAGTGCTAACCGATAACACAGAACTGATACAGTGTCTCAATCTGTTGCAGCTGGAGCTGTTCTTCTTGCACCCCCCCCCCCCCCTCCCTCTTGTGGTTGTAGCAAAACCACATGCATTAAGTTTAGATCAATCAAGGTAATTTGTTTCTTTTTGTTTGTGCTTGAAATTTTTTGGACAAACAAGTAAGCAGAGAAGGTTCAATCCGAGTTGTTCTTTCCAACAAATGTTTGCCCATTGACAAAAAGAGCTATGTGTCTATTTCTTGTTGCACTTAGATAGCTGATAGCAATTCCATATCGCCGAGTGTGCATCGTTGTAGTTCCCTGCACTTGTCATAGCTGCTAGCGATTCCAAATCACCCTTGTTTTTACTAAGCTTTTGGTGATTTGTTTTTACTAAGCTTTTGAATGGGTTGATTAATTTTACGTAAGCATTGCGATGCCTACTCAAGAACTCTTGACATGCAAAGTATACACTTTTACACTTAACCACACTTTTACACTTAACCATAATAACCGTGTGCTTAGAGAAATCCTCAACCGGTCGTAAGAAAAACCACATGGTACGAATAATGTCAGTGGTTTAACTTAATTTAGGGCGCTGCCGCCACGACACCTTCGTTGCCGGCGAGCGTCATGCATTTGTCCTTCCTGGTGAGCTCGAACCCCAGCGCCCTACCGAGCTCGTCGATGCTGCCGCCGTCGTCGCGCGGCAGGAACTCCACCCGGTACGTCGGCCTCAGGTTCATCATGAAGTAGAAGGGGTCCATCCACTTGCCCCCCGGCTTGGTGGATATGCCGGTGTTGGTGGAGAGTGTCTCCGGAACGGACGGACACTACAACAGAAAGGGACAAGCACACGATTCCAGTAGTAAATGTTCTCTCTCTATTCAATGTCCCATCAATGACCATTACAGGGAGTATTTATAGGTGGCGTTACACCTCCCACGTACATTTACTCTTCTACACCCTTACAATGGCCATATTCCTGGAATATTCCTGGACGTACACGTAATTTCCCTAATACAAGCTCAGTGCGCTACAGCTCAGACGGGCCCACAACTGCAGATGATCCTCTTCGGCCTTCTCCATGAAGACTACGCGGCCTGTCGCTTACTCCTCGCTGATGCTTGCATCGTCCGGTCTTTGCGGGTCTTCGGCTTCTGACTCGAAGACTAGCGAAGGCTACGTGGCCCGTTATTTACTCCTCGCCGTGACGCTCCCGTCGACCGGTCGTCGCGAGTCTTCGTTTTCCGACCCGAAGACAAGCGAAGGCGGGAATCTTCTGTGTTCACTCTCGTTGGCTTCAATGTTCTTGCTGCCCTGTCTTCGCGCACCTTCGGCGACCGGACCGAAGGTGGTGTCCCCAACAGTAGCCCCTCGTAGCCCCAATGCTGAGATTACAGTCGATCGTAACTTTCTCCTCCACCGGTCGATTTTTATCCACGTGCACGGAACCTACTATCTCTCATCCTCTCCACTCCTCTCCTTTCCCCTTCACGTTTTCCTTTCTCTGGATCCGACCACGGGCGTGGCTTCCTCCCCCCTTCCTCTCTCCCCTCTGCTTAATCTCTCCATGGCGGCCAGCGGCGGGAGGCTCGGCGCCGCCGCCGGCGGGAGGCGCGGCGGCGGGAGGCTGGAGGCGCGGCGGGGCCGGAGGCGCGGCGGGACCGGCTGCGGGAGGCGGGAGGCGCGGCGGGTCCGGCGGCCGGAGGCACGGCAGGGCCGGCGCTCGCCCCCGGCGCCGGCGGTGTGTCGGCGGGAGGCGCAGCGCTCGCCCCCAGCACCGGCTGCGCCAGATCCAGTTTTTTTTTTGCAAAAAATTTTCAACAAATTTTTTTGAATTCCTTTGATTTTCGGATGAATATTTTTTTAATGATGCAAAAAAAATTCTTGAAATTTTTCTGCTCTCCAATTTTTTTTCTTGAATTTTTTTTCAGCTCTCCTATTTTGCTTGAAATGTTTTTTGGCCTCCAAAATTTTTATTGTATTTTTTTTAAAAAAAATTAATCAGAAAATGACAAAAAAATTCTATAAATGGAAAAGAAGCAACGGTCAGAATATCGACCGTAGGGAAGGGGTCCCTACGGTTGACCGTAAATTAGCGTGGCCCCCTCGGAGCCTCGGTCCGAACCTCGAGAGGGGCGCGGCTTCGACCCCGTGAACGCGGTCGGCATCCCGAAGTGCCACCCTTCGGGCTGGGCGCCGCGATAGTAGTTGGCGAAGCACAGTCCGTGTCAACTTGCAAAAATTGTACTGTCGTCGAGGAAGGGAAATTTTCAGGGTTAAACCGTTAGTTCGCGCCAAAACTGTCAGTTTTTGAAATTGGGCGGGAATTCTTGTGGTGGTTCGAAGACTTTGAAAGGACAGAGTTACCCCCCGGTCTCTTAATCTCAGACGTGCAGCGCGGGGCGCGGTTGTCTTTCCACCCGCGGCGCCGCCGGTGCTGGGCTTCTCCCGGTCGCCCCCCTATAAATAGCGGCACCGCGAGCTGTGTGTATTACCTCTCGTCGCATTTTGCTTTACAGCCTCCTCGCTTCTCCCATCGCGGAGATTCTCTCTGAGCTCGTTCTTCGTCGAACTCCTTTCGCGCAACACTTCAAGAGTGGCAACCTCAGAACAAGCTGCATCTTCGGATATGGCTCCGAAGAAGGATCAGTCAAAAGGGCCTACGACCACCGTACTCGGCCTGTCGAAGATGACGCCATCCCTGCTCGACGACCTGGCTCGTCGTGGCTTCGTCTCCGCGGACGACGTTCGTTCGCCTCCGACGGGCGAAACTGTCGCTCATCCCCTCGCTGACGAAGTGGTTGTCTTCCGTGATCTATTCACTGCTGGCCTTCGGATGCCACTCGACCCCGTGGTGGTTGACATCTTTCGGCTGTTCAAGGTACTTTTGCATCAAATGACTCCCACTTCGATCGTGCGGCTCAACCTGTACATGTGGCTGGCGAAGACCTGCTGCCTTTCTCCAATCACCGAAGGCTTCGCTCGTGCCTTCAGGGTGCACTACCAACTGAAGAAGATTTTCGTCTAGATGACGGGAGGCGCAGAGATATCGGCCATTCCTCTATATGGCTGCTATACCTTCGCCTTCCACAAGAACCTGCCAAGTCCAATCACTGCAAGCAAGAACAAGTGGGCCAATGACTGGTCGTCCCACTGGTTCTATCACAAAGTGGCGTTGGATCCAGAGACGAAGACCCATCCCCTCATCATCGACCACATCGCTGCTCTTGGCGATGTGCCGAAAGTAGCTTCCCACACCCGAGCCGAAGATGAGGCGCTGTTCGCACTACTCCGGAAGCTGTCGAAAACCTTCGGCACCCGGGATCTCATCGAGGAGTTCGTCGCGTGCAGCTGCTTCCCAGTCAGGGCTGGCTGGACGATCTCCAGCTGGTTAACCGAAGATCAATGGATAGAGGGTATTCCCCTACCTGATTTTGCGTCCTCCTTCAACCTTCGGGCCGATCGTGAGTTTTCGTTCCTCGCTTCCTTCTCTGCAGAACCTACCTCCCCGCTTTATTGCTTATATCTTATGCTTCTTCGACCATGCAGGAGTTGACCCTGTTGTGATTGAGAGCCGGGCCGACGAAATGGTCGGACCGGTCTCGAAGGACGAGTACAAAGCTTTGGTGAGTCACCTCAGTGGAGTGTGACGGAATAGGGTGTTCCACGCTTTGGGCCTCTCCGCCCCTCAACGACTGGCTGAGGTGAAACTCGCTGAGGGCTAGGGCGCCGCCCCTGCACATGGCTCAGAAAAAGCGAAGGCTCTGGAAAAAGCAAAACGGAAACGAGCGTCTTCGTCCGCAGCGCCGAAGAAACGGGGCCGGCTCATTGATGCCATCTTGCACCAGTCTCCCCTGCAAGGCAAAGGGGACTCTGAAGACGCCGGAAGCGAAAGAAGCAATCGCCCCGCTGTCGAGGAGCTACCCTTCGCTGCTCCTAAGGAGGTGACACCCCTGAAGGCACCCCCCAAGCCTGGACCTTGAGTTCAGCACCGCTATGGAGAGCGATGATGAAGTAGGCGACGAGGAGGTGAACATTGTCGTCGACTCCCCCCGTCGCTCGCCTGCACCGCGCGAAGCCTCGGCCTCCGGCAAAGATGCCGAGAAGAAGAACACGGCGTCCAGCTCTGGGACAAAGGGGAGTGGTGGCGAAGAATCGAGCAGCACGTCGGACAGCAGCAGCTTCTTCGTCCGCAATGCTGACCCCGAAGTTGCTGCCGCGGAGCTTGGAGTGAAGCCCACGCCTGTGCATCTTGGCGGCAACATCGTCAACCTTCGTTTTGAGAGCCGGGTGTAAGGATCACCGGGGTGTCCGACCCTTGAGGGGGAGGGGGTGAATAGGGTCGTTAATCGCTTTTTAACCTAGGGCTCAATCTAATTGCATAAGATAAACCTAACACGTCCTACACATGCTAGTTATGACTAAGGTTTATCTATGCTACCCTCTACTTATCCCAAAAGACTTGCAACCTATAGCCAATCCTAATCAAACTAACTAAGAAAATAAAGGTAAGCAAGAAAGAGTAAATGCGGAAACGTAATGCGGTAAGTAAAGCGGTAAGGGAGAGGATATGCAAACTCCCGTGAAGACACCAAGACACACGATTTAACGTGGTTCGGTTAGGACACCAAAGTCCCTCCCTACGTCCACGGCCACTTGTCCAACACGAACAAGTGTGATGCCGAGTCTCTTCGCTTGATCACCGTCTTGCATCGGTCACCAAGGCACCCGGCAAGCAAAGGCTAAGTGCCACCAAGTCACCAAGACGAGGTCACCGCCACCGTCTATCTCGGAACGCCACCACGGCACCGTCTTCACTATCGGAGCTTCTCACCAAGAGGGGTCTCCTTCCCCGCACAAAGTGTCGTTGCCTCTCCACACCAAGTAGGAGGGTCACACGACGAGTACAAGTGTTTGCTTGCCGCAGCAAGACTTCTCTCAAGGGAGCTCTCGCAAGAACTAATCCCTAATCAAGCACTAAGCACTCTAACAAGTGTGCTTAAGCCTATATGATGTACAATGAAGCTCTATGGTGGTTGGAGATGATCTTTGGCTCTTGTATACTTCCTTGGTCTCCAGCACTCTCAAATGAGCTGTGAGGTGGCATATATATAGCCCACACACCCCAAACTAGCCGTTGGAAAAAGGCTGACAAAAACCCTTAACGTCGGTTGATCCGACGCTCAACTTTTTGTCATCACCAGTTTAACCGGTGAGTGCATTTTCCAACTAGCCGTTATACTTCAACGGCTACCTCAATCGACCAACGTAATCAACCGATGCAGCGTCGGTTTAACCGGTGAGTGTAGTTACTGAAAAACTAACTCTCTGGACAACTGCACCGACGTTTACCAATATGTAATCGTTGGTTTAACCGGTGTATAGAATTTTCTCTGTCTTCATCTGTCAATGCACCGACGTATGCAATTTCTTTAGCGTCGGTTAATCCGGTGTAAAACCCTAGCCCGCAGACCTTCTCTGTGATTGCACCGGTGAGTTCATTTTGCCCTACGTTGGTTTAACCGATGATAGCAAAATGCCTCAATTCTTGTCCCTTGGACCGAAGAGCTTTCAGGGCGCTGCCCTGAGACCCACGAGGGGCGGCTCCCCCTCGACCCCCGTCCGCTAACCGGGTAGGGGTGGCCCTTCGGGCCTAGCTACGCCTATCTTCTCTTTGTCATCACTTGAACCTAAAAGCCTGAGAATGGTTTTCTTAACAATCATATTAGTCCAAGTGTTGTGTTGTCTATATCAATCACCAAAACATTATATTGAAATATGGCATGAGAGGCCATTTTCGCTACACCGGGACCGTGAGCGTGAACTGCTGTCGGAGGCGGGTGGCTCGTGTTGTTTCCCACTAATGGAAAAAGACTTGATGGCGAGTGGGCTGACAAACATGCTGGAGAGTGCGCAAGATTTGTCACTAAAGGCCTTCGTGGTTGCGCGTTGTGCCGCTCGGCAGTTGGCGACCGAAGAGAGCTCAAAGGCTGCCGTCGCAGATCTGGAGGCGAAGGTGGCCGCTCTAGAGAAAGAAAAAGAGGCCCTACAATGACGCCTCGACAAATCTTGCAAAGAAAAGGTGACCCTCACCACGGAGCTGCTGGCGACAGCTGATCGGGCGGTAAAGGCGGAGGATTCGGCGAAGGCTGCTAAGTTGCTCGCTGAAGACACCGAAAAACGGTGGGCTCTTATGCACAAACGTTTTCACTCGTTCAAGGAGTCGGTGAGGGCTGGGGCGACCAAGCTTTAGAAAGAGCTTCCAGATTTCCTGAAGAAATACGGGCTTGATGCTCCTAACGTCTCTTCGGAGGACACCGTCAGGGTGGACGACTTCTTCAAGTGGCTCCGCGCATGTATTGCTATGCTGGACGCAGGGGCTCATTTCAACGAGGATATAAACGCTGTTGTCGCCGTTCGCACGCTCAATGCTGCGGTGTACAGCTTGTTCCCTTCCGAAGCTGCCGGCGCCAGCACTGTGACGAAGGCCCAGCTTCGTTGCCTCCGCGACGATGGTTTTCCCTGGCCCGGAGAAGATGCTGTTCGCCCGGAGGCGCTGCCCGCTCTGGCGAAGAACATTGCTAAAAATTTTATGGACCTTTTCTTCAAGGGCGAAGGCCATGCGATCGTTCGTCGTGAGGTTGAACGGATGAAGGCTCAGGTGGTTTCTTGTCTTCTTTTTTATGCTCCTTTCCTTCGCCCTGAAATATATCTTAACATCTTTGATATTTCATGCTTTTTAGCTCCAAGCCAAAGCCGAAGTTGTTGCGGAGCCCATCCTTGCTGAAATGCCACCTGCTACTGCTGAAGGTGGTGGCGACCACGCCGGCGGAGCCGCTACGCTGCCCTCCGGCGAGGATGATGGCGAAGGAGCGGGCTGCGAGGGAGGAAATGTCGGATGTGGAGCCCCGGCGCCCGAAGACCGAACCATGGGGGGGCTCCTCCCACCCTGCAGCTGGCGAGGTGTGAGGGCCGTGGTCGTGTGATCGTCCACTTTTGTATTGTAATTATCATTTTAGGAGACTAACACCTTCGGTGTCTGCGCAGGACCCTGCATTGGCCCCTGCGCAGGTGACCGAAGGTGTGCTTCCTCGCATTCTTCAACGAAGGAATTTTTATGTCTCTGGTGCGTCTTGGGCGAAGTTTCATGCTCATTACCCTTCCGTTTCGTTTGACGAATTTTGGGCGGATAGGGTGCGCATTTACGAGCTCCGGAACGCCGATACGAAGCGTTTTTTTTTCGAGTTTCAGCGAGATCCAGAGAAACATGCGAAGATCCTTGCTGACCGCGCGCTTCGTCGCGAAATAAGACGGATTCTCGATACTGATAGGCCGTATAGTGCTCCCGCCGGTCTCCGTGAGTCGAAGCCGGAGCCGGTAGACGAAGAGCCCCTGTCGCCTCATGAATTTATGTACCGACGCAAAGGCATCTTCGATGAGAGCTCTAGTTAATTTACGTTGCCCTCGGTTTCAGGGGAGGACTTCGAAGTGTTTCTTCGATGGACAGCCGAAGAAATAATAGATGTGGCGGTCCGGGAGATCATATCTGAGGTGGACCGCCTAGTCTTCGAGGAAGAGGCCTCGAATGTAACTATGTAATTTATTTCTTCGTGCCTTCGCGCGAAGTGTATCTTCGCGGTGTAATAAACATGTACTTTGTGTGTAATAAATTATGTAATTTTTTGGCGTTTATCCTTCGACTGTGCACAAATGTATGCTGCGAAGCGCCACCCCCCTTTGCGCGGGCGAGGTTACAAACGCCTTTTGGTTTGTTCATCGTTACCGGCGTCGTGCGTGTATCTGTTTTGCGAAGCGCCAACCCCCCCCCCCCCCTTCGCTCGACTGGCGGGGATGATGACTGTGAAGCGGGTTTTAGCCCCTCCGGCCTCTTGTTTTAATTATGCACGCCATACCTTCGGCTTTGCTCGTAAGGACTTTCACAGGGTTCTTCGGCTCTTTTGCCGGGGAGGTCGCGCCATGCCTTCGGCTGTCGCGCGACAGGACTTTCCGCCTTAGGCTTTCGCACGTAAGGACTTTGTTAGGGGACCTTCGGCTCTTTAGCTGGAGAGGTTCGCGCCTAGCCTTTGGCTTTCGCGCGACAGGACTTTCCACCCTTCGCTTTCATGCGAAGGGATTTTTATTGATTTCTGTGGAAGTGAAGCTGAGAGGAGCAAAGCCCCTAAGCGGGATTGCGCCTCGTGCTTACTTCTCTCAAGCGTTATGGCTTGCACTTCGCGCTGATGACTCCCCTCTTCGCTTTGACGAAGAGGGATAGATGCTTCGGCGCCTTTGCAACGTGCCCATTCCTTCGAGACTCTTTTTGTGGGGGCCTTGTTTATATTTCACAAGGGGTTACATAGGGTTCCGCCTCGTTAAAAACCTCACACCTTCGGCGCCCGGGTGGACACGCGAAAGCTTCCCCTGTGAGGAAAAGAGTACGGGCCCTTCGGTACATTGTGCAGATTTACCCAGATGAAAAAAGAAAAAATTTGCTCTACAAGCCCCTTTGGTTATTTTCCTCCGGTGGCTTTTACACATTTCCTACACGTAGTACTTCTGTAGCATATCCTTGTTCCACGAATAAGGGTCTTCGGTGCCTTCTAGCGTGCGGAGCCTACAGGCCTCCGGCCTTGCCATGGATGTGATGATAAACGGGTCTTCCCACTTGCTGTGCATCTTGCCTTTTTGCTTGGCCTTCGGTATTCTTCGAAGCACCAAGTCCCCCTCTTCGATGTCTCTGGGCTTCACTTTCTTATTCTTCCACCTTTGTGTTTCTTCTTGATATTTTCCCAAGTTGATTGCTGCTTGAATCTTGCCAGCTTCGATTGTGTCGATTGAGGGCTTGATGTCTTCTTCGACGTTTTCTGCCCCTTCGGCTGTTCTCCAGGATTTGAGTTTGATTTCCTCGGGTGTTACGGCTTCTTCGCCATACAGTAGCTTGAAGGGGATGAACTTCGTGGTCCTGGACTCGGTTGTGTTATGAGACCATATGACCCTCGGCAGCTCATCCGCCCATTTCCCCTTCGGCAGCTCGGTGATGTTTTTCTTGATGCCTGCGAAGATGATGTCGTTGGCCCTTTCTACCGCGCCGTTGGACTGCGGGTGGTAGACCGACGCGAAGCATAAGTTGGTGCCAAGTTGAGTGGTGAACTCCCTGAAAGTTGCACAGTCAAACTGTTTGCCGTTGTCCACTGTAACCTCCTTCGGGACCCCGAAGCGGCAAACAATGTTCTGCCAAAAGAATTTCTGTAGGGCTCCGGCTATGATGTCCCTGAGTGCTTTGGCCTCGACCCATTTGGAGAAGTACTCTACCGCCACAGCGGCGTACTTGTAGTTTTCCGGAGTTGTAGGCAATGGTCCAACAATATCAATGCCCCATCTTGCGAGGGGCCATACCGGAGGCAGTAGCTGCACCTCGTCGGGTGGGAATTTGCTGTATGGAGCATGCTTTTGGCAGTTTGGACATGTGCGAACCACATCGTGAGCGTCTGCCACAGCTGAGGGCCAATAAAATCCTTCGCGGAAAGCTTTGCCTACCAGGGCCCTCTTTGCTATGTGCGAAGAACACATCCCTGCATGTATCTCTTCAAGCAACTGTTTGGCCTCTTCGCGTGAAATGCACTTTAGGAGCGGTGCGCAGACTCCACCTCGGTATAACTCTTCGCCTATGATTCTGTAGTTCCTGGCTCGAAGTGCCATTCTTTTTTCTTCCTTTTCGTCCTCCGGGATGAAGTGTCCGCGAAGGTATGCCATGATTGCAGCCCTCCAGTCTTCGCTGGTTATGGCGTTGATGAATTTGGCGGGTTCTTTGGCACAATTGACGGAGGCCTGCTTTAAAGTTTCGAAGAATACATCCGGTGGTAAAGGATCGAACTGTGCAACTGCGGATACTAAACCTGAGGAAGTATTTCTCCATGCTTCGCACTGCTGCCAAGTACTTCGCCAACTCCAGCTTGAGAGCTCTGTTGGACTTGTTGATTTGGCCTGAGATCAACTCTGAATCTGACCTGATCGACAATCTTCACGTGCCCAGCGCTCTTGCTTTGCGAAGACCCAAGAGAAGGCCCTCGTACTCTGCAACGTTGTTGGTGCATCCCTTGAAGTCAAGTCTGACTGCATACTTCAGCTATGTACCCGAAGGTGCTGTCAATACTGCCGAAGCTCCTGCTCCATCTCTCTGGTAAGCCCCATCGCACTCGAGCTGCCATATTGTTTCTATCTTCGGCTGTTCTTGCGAAGGTGTGGTTGGGGTCCAGTCAGCGATGAAATCTGCCAAGACCTGCGACTTGATTGCTGGCCTGGAGACAAAGTCAATGGTGTGTTCGGCTAACTGCGTAGCCTATTTGCCTATTCTGCCGGAGGCTTCTCTGTTTTCAAACATGTCCCGAAGTGGAAAGGAGGTTGGGACCTTGATCTTGTGGCTCTGGAAGTAGTAGTGAAGCTTCCGTGCTGCCATGACCACCGCATACGCCATCTTCTCCATTTCTGAACACAGCAATTTTAACCCGTTTAGGGCTTCGGAAACGAAGTATATAGGCACCTATGTCAATGCGCCTTCGATCGTGCGCTCTTCGACAAGAGCAGCACTTACAGCTACGCCTGATGTGGAGATGTACAACAGCAACTCCGCTTTCTCTGACGAACTGGACATGACTGCCAATTTTTCAATATATTGCTTTAGGTCTTCGAAAGCCTTCGCTTGCTCTTCGCCCTATTCCATGTTGCTTGAGCCTTTCAGCGCCTTAAAAAATGGAAGGCACTTCTCCGCAGACTTTGATATTAATCGGTTAAGCGAAGCCAACCTGCCTGTTAACTTTTGCACCTCCTTTCTTGTAGTTGGCGGCTTCATCCGCCTGATGGCTTCTATCTTCTCCGAATTTGCCTCAATTCCTCTTTCGGTGATCATGCATCCCAATAATTTGCCCCTTCGGACCCCGAAGACGCATTTCTCCGGGTTCAGCTTCAGACCATGATGGCGAAGGTTCGTGAATGTTTCGCGAAGGTCCTGGATATGATCCTCCTTCTTCTTGCTTCGGACAACAACGTCGTCGACATATGCGGAGATGTTCCTTCCCAGTTGATCTCCCAGTACTTTCTTGATCATTCTGTTAAAAGT
Organism: Panicum virgatum; assembly: GCF_016808335.1. Lineage (NCBI taxonomy): Eukaryota > Viridiplantae > Streptophyta > Magnoliopsida > Poales > Poaceae > Panicum > Panicum virgatum. Next base: position 32,891,718 of record NC_053138.1, on the reverse strand, counting down.
GCATCCGGCATTGCGGAGGCCCTCTGGCATTCTCACGTAGCAATATGTCCCGAAGGGGGTGGTAAAACTGGTCTTCTCTTCGTCTGCCTTGTTCATGAATATCTGGTGGTAACCTGAGAAACAATCCAACATACTGAGCATCTCCGAGCAAGCTGCTCCATCGACCAGGGTGTCAATTCGTGGTAGTGGGTATTCATCCTTCGGGCATGCGTTGTTCAAGATTGTGAAGTCAATGCACATTCGCCACTTCCCATTCTTCTTCGGTACTATGACAACATTTGCTAGCCACTCCGGGTACTGGACTTCACGGATAACGCCCGCATCCAGCAATTTTTGTACTTCGGCCTGAGCCGCCTTCTGTCTTTATTCGGACATTGTCCTTTGGCCATGCTTTACTGGTTTCGCCTTCGGGTTCACCCTAAGCTCATGCTCGATGACCTCTCGACTGACCCCTCGTAGATCCGAGGAGGACCAAGCAAACACATCTTGATTGTTGCGGAGGAACTGTATAAGTCTGGCCTCCTCGGACTCTTCAAGCCCTTTTCCGATGATCACCATTCGGTCGGGCATATCTTCGCACAATGGAACCTTCTTCGTGTGCTCCGCCGAGGATACTCCCCTTGATTTCTCTGGCTCTTCACTATTTGCAGCCTCATTGTCCTCATCTGGTGTTTTAATGACATGGACATTCTTGTTTGCGGTTGATGCATTGTCTTTGCATCTTCTTGCTTCTTCATGGTTGCCGAAGACTGTGACAATTCCTCCGGCTGTAGGCAGCTTCATGCATAGATAGGACTGATGGATTACTGCTGCGAATTTGACCAAGGTGTTGCGGCCGAAGATGGCGTTGTAGGGGTAGTTTATGTCGACCACATCGAAGGTTATCGCTTCAATGGCGAAGGGGCATTCATTTGTCCAATGGCCTTTGTCTTTGCCGTGGAAAAAAACAGAATGGAATTTTCTCCCTTCGACCGCCGCTGTCTCTTCGGCTTTTGTTGTGTCGTTCTTCGCGATGGTGACGATCATCGCGGTTGGGCCTTTGCTCGTGGCGGTACCTCTCGCCTTTCGCCCGGTGATGGTGTCTGGGCTCTCGGGGTTCTTCTTCGGAGACATTGTTCACCGTTCTTTTGTGCTTCGGCTCATCTGTGTGCCACGGTTTTGAGTGGGACCTCTCGCTGCTTCGTGACTTCTTCTGCTCGCTCTTCTCCTCGAGCCTTCTTCTCTTCGCACAGTTGGATATGCAATATTCTTGCATTATCTCGAACAGCTTCGTTACTGTCTTCGGCTTGCGCCGGGATATGTATTCTCCACATGGTCCTAGGTTGATCCCCTTTACCACCGAATCGATGATGCTTTGGTCGACGACATTTGGTGCTCTTGCGCGAAGCTTCATGACACTCTGAAGATATTCTTGCAAGGTCATGCTTCCTTGCCTGAGATCGTGAAAATCACAGGATGTGACTTCATCGGGCCTCACGGCGGAAACTTGCACATAACTCGAAGCGAAGCTGCTTCCAAGACAAAATGGTTCCTGGTGGAATGTTTGCGTACCACCGCTGCGCCAAGCTCTTCAATGCTAGGACGAGCGCCTTTGCTTTACACGCGGTACCTCCTCCTGATGCTTCTATGGTGGCTTCGTATTTGAGGAGGAACTCTTCGGGATTTGACTCCCCATCGAACTGCGGCAATATTGCTGGGTTGAGGCGATGAGGCCACTGCACCTCCTCCAGCTCTTCAGACAATGGTGATATTCTTTGATGCCTTCTACGGTAGTGCTCTTCGCTGTCTGACTCAGAATGGTCAGAGATCTCTTCGACTGTCACGAACTTTGGGCGGAGCCTTGGTGGTTCATGCTGCCGCGGGTTGACCACAATCATCTCCTTCTGCGGTGGTGGTGGTGGTGGTGGTGGTGCCTACAATTTCTCGAGCTGCAGCCGCTGTGCACGGAACTTCTCCTGCAGCGCCTTGCAGCGAAGCTCCTCCTCCCTCAACTTGTTGTACTGCTCTTGACGCTCTGCTTCTGTGAGCATGGTCTCCTTTCCCTTCTCTCTTGTTATCATTTGTCTCTCCGAAGGCTCTGCTTCCAAGGCCTGCTGCTGAGCTCTTCGTGCCTCTTCCAACGCATCGCCGCAATGTCTTCGGCTGAGACGCCGATGTCCAGAAAGTTGACTTCAAGCTGGCCGTCTGCGAGGGCATCGACGGAGATGCTGTCGCTGCTGGTCCCGTTCGCCTGTGTTGCCGCTGCTTCGCCCTGCGAAGGTGTTGCCGTGGCCGTCATTGTCGTGTCCTCCGAAGTGGCTCCGTTGGTTCCCTTCTTCGTCGCCGCCATGTGGTGTATCGAACCAACGGGTGGGCGCCAAACTGTTGGTGGAGAGTGTCTCCGGAACGGACGGACACTGCAACAGTAAGGGACAAGCACACGATTCCAGTAGTAAATGTTCTCTCTCTATTCAATGTCCCATCAATGACCATTACAGGGAGTATTTATAGGTGGCGTTACACCTCCCACGTACATTTACTCTTCTACACCCTTACAACGGCCATATTCCTGGAATATTCCTCTACGTACACGTAATTTCCTTAATACAAGCTCAGTGCTCTACAGCTCAGATGGGCCCACAACTGCAGATAATCATCTTCGGCCTTCTCCACGAAGACTACGCGGCCTGTCGCTTACTCCTCGCTGATGCTTGCATCGTCTGGTCTTCGCGGGTCTTCGGCTTCCGACCCGAAGACAAGCGAAGGCTACATGGCCCGTTATTTACTCCTCGTCGTGACGCTCCCGTCGACCGGTCCTCGCGAGTCTTCGTCTTCCGACCCGAAGGCAAGCGAAGGCGGGAATCTTCTGTGTTCACTCCCGTTGGCTTCAATGTTCTTGCTGCCCTGTCTTCGCGCACCTTCGGTGACCGGACCGAAGGTGGTGTCCCCAACAGCCGGCACGCGTGTCCAGCGCAATGGCGTGTGCGTTGACGCCGAGCTCAGCGAAGAGCATGCTGAGCCGGAGCAGGTACTCCTCCCGGCACGAGCGAGGGGAGTAGAGGCGCAAGTGTGCTATTGCAGGCTGATCCTCTTCAGGCTGCGCGCGCTGAGGCCGCCACCGCCGGTGAGGAGCGGCGCCGTGGCTGGGAGGGGAGGCCGCGTGGGCCGAGGCGTATGCCGGCGAAAGTGGCACTGGGAGGGAACAGGCGGCTGCGCGTGCCGTGGCCGTTGCCGGGGCTGGGAAGGGTGGCCGCGCGAGCCGATGCGGACGCCGCCAGGGAGGAGCAGCGTCGTGGAGGGGACAGTTTTGAAACCCAGTTTCTTGTGTATTGCAGTTAAATTTCGCACATTCACCTAAGTTCATGACTCCACAGTTGATAAAAATTGATGAAATGGCATGAGCCCACGCATGTAGCTACAAAATTTCCTTCACATTGTAGACATGCAGTTCTGATAGAAACTTATGTTTTTGAACTTTCTAGATTTGAAGAAACAAGATATTTGGAGGGGATATATACAATATCTTGTAGTTTTTCTTGGGAGCTTACTATGATTAGTGTAGTCACCTATAATTATTTGTTTTTCTGGTGATGATGCAATCTATCCTTGTTTGATTATCGATATATAGTGAATAGTGATTACTGGGGGTATCAAAAGACTGTGAGGTATCGAGTTCACAACTGGAAGAAGCTAGCGGTTCCTTGGAAGAAGCTAACAGTTCTTGTTTATTCTTGATGATGTAATATAATTCTAATTTGATTGATGATAGAAAACACGATTATTCTGAGTATTAATGCCCCTTTTCTACTTTGCCCCTTTTCTACTTTGCGCCGATCTAGAATTTGCGTGCAGGGATGAGCACCGTTACCTTATTTTTCTTTTTTTTTTTCTCCCTCTTCTATAACCAGAGGCAATTTGATCTACTTGCTTAAGAACTGATAAAGAGGTATTGACGCGTTAACGGTAGACACTAACAGGGTCAATTTAGGAACAAAATCTAGAACTAGTGTCAAATACATAATTTAAATTTTAAAGAGCCAATGAGTAAATTAGTAACTTTAGTAGTATCAAAATAAAGAATTCTCTCCTCTTACGATCGTTCTGCACTGTTCACTCAATCAAGATGGCTTGTTACCAGGTCTTATGAAATCCTCGCTTGTGTTCATCACTCATGATTTTGGGCAATATGTTTGTTGTTGTTTTCGGAAAAACTCTCGTAGGGACTTACTTTTATGGTGACAACAGTGTTTCTAAAACTAGAGATAAGCACAATTCAAAGCAAAATATCATCCAAAAAATCTCCCTAGCGTTTTTAGCAAATTTCTTGAGGTACCTGCTTCGACAACAAACTGCTTCAACAACAACAACAACATAGCCTTTTTTCCCAAGCAAGTTGGGGTAGGCTAGAGATGAAACCCAAAATATCATCCAAAACTGCTTCAACAACAAGCGGCAAAAAGTTCCGATTGCTCGCAACTAATGCACGTGTAAGGATTTTTCATCTTTTGACGTGGGTTGGAAACAAGAGGACAAAAAGGAAAAACTTTAAAGGTTTGAAAAAAACCACCAAAAGTTTTGAAGGAAACCATCTAGCAAAATTGTTCTACATAATATTTTTTTTCGCAAACTAGTTTTCAGAAAAGATCCAAAGAAGAATATAACAAATTTAAAATAATGATTCCTTAAGAATTTCAAAGAAAGAACTTGATAAAAAATTAGAGAGATAGAGGCCCTCGTGTCACAGGGTCACACTCGATAGCACTTCGCGGGAAGCTGAAACTCCAGTACCCCTTAAAAGCAAGAGAAAGTGCCTTACAATGGCAGGTCTAGTATTTATCTAGAAAATACCCTATTTACTATATAATCCTCCGTTCTAAAATTTAAGTTGTTTTGAATTTTTTTAAATTTATAGTGATTACTGTATACCTAGATATAACATATTTCTAGATTCGTACCGAAAGCTATCTATATATACTATAAAGATCGAAAACAATAGAAAATCTTTCTCACCCAAATCGGGCACACCGTACCCCTCACATCGGACCCATCTGTTGAGGCCGAGGGAGGTGGGAGAGGATATAAAAATAGTATGTCGGGGAGTGTTTCTGGCAAAAACAAAATATTTTTCTCACCGCGTCCTAAGTTTACCCGCGCACTGTACCCGCTGATTTGTTCTTCACAGTCTCGGTCGTCGAGCTCCTCCGACCTCCCCCCTCGGCCTCCGCTCCAAAAACCGGTTCTTCCTTCCGGCTCCACCGGCCATTTGCCTCCTGAGGCGCCTCTCCTGCACCATCGTGGTGGCCGAGGACTGCGCCCACGTTCGCCGCGCAGTGCAAGCCGTCGCCTCCGGCTCCCGTCCCTTGAGCCGTCGGTCTACAGCGGCCTCCTACGTGCCTCGCGGACCCGGTCGTTGGTGCTGGCCAGGCTAGCACACTCCCACGTGCTCCGAGTCGGCTGCCGCTGGGCATGTTCTTCTGCAACAGCCTGCTCGCAGCCTATTCCTGCTGCGGCGACATGCGGCACGCGCACCTCCTGTTCGACGGAATGCCGAGCCAGGACGTTGTCTCATGGAACACGCTCATCGCTGGTTACTCCAGCCAGGGCTCGTGGCTTATCATGGAACACTGCAGTGGGAAGAGGTTTCGTGGAACCTGATGCTGTCGGCTATGTGCGGATGGGCTGGCCAGAGGTGGCAGTGAATGTGCTCATCTGGATGCACCGGTCAGGGTGAAGCTGGATGCTTTCGCTCTGGGTGGGATCCTGAAGGCTTGCTCTGACCTCGAGGATTCGGAGGATGGTCGCATGATGCTGCATGGCTGTGTGGTTAAGTTTGGTCTGGACTTGGATGTGTTCGTAGGGAGTGCAATGGTGGATATATGCAAAGAAATGGTGGGTTGGAGGTGGCCATCAAGGTGTTTGATTGCATTCCAGGCCAGAATGTGGTGATTTATGCCATGCTTGATAGGCTTTATGCAAATTTACTCCAGAAGAGCATAAGACCCTAAGTTTACATTCGAGAGTGTGCTTGAAGTCTGCAATTTGACCAATGCTGTGCGATGACCTCCTAGGCCATGTTGGGAAGGTGTCCGACGCTGAAGATTTCATAATGAGGTCTGGATTGGAAAACAATGCAGTACTTTGGCATGCACTATTGCGTGCCTGCAGAATCCAGGGGACAAAAATAGGGGTGTAAAAATAGGAGAGAAACTAATGATGCTTGTAACCATGACGACGGGACCGGGAGGAGGGGGAGTTCCGCCGGACGAGCCCATGTTCACAGGCGCGTTCCTCTTGCAAGAACCCCCGTGCGGCGCCCCTTTGCCTTGTGAGTATATGATAGAATCTCTCTGAAGAAGAGGCGGGAAGCTGAGCCTGTTCCAAATCACGTTCACGTGCGACACGCACGTGCGTCTATGCTAGTAAATCTAAAAGAACTAAAACAATTTACATTTTAAATGGAGGAGATCAGCTTTGGTGGGGTTGAAAGAGTGATTCTGTGCTTGTATGTGGATGACATACTGATTTTTGGGACAAGCCTTAGGCCTTGTTCGGGGGAGCTGGAGCTGCTCCAAAAGCTCCACTGGGAAAAGCTCCACAGACTAGTTCAAAAAGCTACTTTTGAGAGAAGCTAGAGTGGTCTGTTTGGCGGAGCTTCTTGACCATCAGCTTCTCTGTCTCCACCCTTCTTCCTTGCCCGCTGGCCTCCGCCACCATCGCTGTGCTCGCCCTCCTCCGCCGCCCTGCTCGCCTCCCGGCGTGTAGCCCCGCCGCACCCCCCACCCTAGCCGCGCGCGGGTGCTGCAGCCCCTGCACCGAGCCCCTCTCGCACCCCGCTGAGGTCTGCTGAGCCCCGCCGTACCACACTGCAGAGCCGCGCCCCGCCACACTGCCGGCCCCTGCGCTGCCGCGTGCTAGATCTGGGGGTGGCGACCTCGAGGGAGGGGGAGAGGAGGCCGCTGGCGGCCGATTTCCCTGGCCGGTACGGATGGGAGAGGCGGCGGCCAGCGCGGACGGGGGAGGAGGCGGCCGGTGTGGATGAAAGCGGCGGCGGCGCAGCGAGCTCGTGAGCCGAGAGAAGGGGCGGCGGCGATCGGCGCGAGCGGGAGAGGCGGCGATGCGGCGAGTGGAGAGGATGGGTGGTGGCGAGAGGTGTGGATGGGAGTGGCAGCGCTGCGCGAGCTCTCGAGCGGGGAGCAGCGGTGGGAAAGAGATGGGTGGATGCTAGAAAAGCTCGGGAAGCTCACCCATATGAGCTTCTGCGATTGTAGAACCAAACAAGCTTTTGGAGCTTTTTTTTTTGTGGAGAATCTGACCCCGTTTGGGGGTGCTTGTGGCTTTTGGAGCTTCCTGAAGAAGCAAAAGTTGCTAGAATCTCCCCCAAACAGGGTCTTAATAATGTGATTAAGGAAGTCAAAGATTTTTTGTTTCAAAGTTTTGAGATGAAAGATTTGGGAGAAGCTCATGTTATCCTTAACATAAAGCTGGTAAAAAAAGTAATAGTGGAGTGACTCTGTTACGGTCTCCCTATGTGGAGAAGTTTGAAGTCCCTTTGGTTATAATGACCATAACCCTATCTTAACAACTTACAATGACAGTGTAATTTTGAGAAAGAACAAAAGGATTATGAGAGATCATCTGAGATATTCTCAGATCATTGGTTCATTGATGTATCTAGCTAATGCTACGAGGCCAGACATCTCATTTGCTATGAACAAACTGAGCCAATTTATTTCAAACCCAGGAGATGATCACTGGAAGGCTCTTGAAAGAGTAATGCGCTATCTACAATGGACTATGAAATTCACTACACGGGTACCCTAGGGTACTAGAAGGGTAACTATGGAATTCACTACACTGGGACCCTAGGGTACTAGAAGGGTATAATGAATCAAAGTGCATCTCTGATGCTGATGCTGATGAGATAAAAGCCATGAGTGAATATGTGTTCACACTTGAAGGTGGCGCTGTTTCGTGGAAGTCTTGCAAGTAGACCATTTCAACGAGGTTAACAATGGAAGTAGAACTCACAGCATTAGACACTGTCTTTTGTCTTTTATTACGTTGGTCACACCTTACCCTCAGATTTAAGAGCATCTCTAGCAATTCCCCGATAAACAACTTCTAATAAGATAGTATCGGAATGTACTGATACCATTTTTATAGATCATTGGGAGATATACTTCTACAGTTTCCCAATAACTTTATCCCAATACAACTAACATATTGAGAGAGCCAAATCTCTCTTTATTTGAGGGAGTTAGGGTGAAATATTAGAACAACCTAATAATTTGTTGGAATTTATGGTCTTGGCTCGTTTTATTCCTTTTTAATAAAAGAACTAAAAGCCCACTAATTAACTCTAGGGAATAATGAGATTAATACCGTATGGGTATTTGAGGAGGACCCCGACGAACTTAAATGGTGGGCCATGTGTACACCGCTTGTGAAGCCGGTAAGAGAGGAGAGCCACATGCGCATGCTAGCTCGTCTTGCCAAGCCGAGGCCGAGCCCATGGGCGTGGGCGTGGGCGTGGGCGCGGCTTCGCTTGGCTGAGGTTTAAGCTGATTGGTACGGTGTGGTGCAGTGCGATGCGACGTGTTGAGATGAGGTAACTTATTGCAGCTGAATGCATTTAAATGAAATTATTCTGAGACATCAAATTTTGACAATTATTGTTGAATTATGGCACCAGCAATTGACTCTCATCAATGTCCAGGTTCGTTGGACCTGAGTCACCACCAATGCTATATAAACTAGCCCCTCTTCTTCTCTTCCAGCACACAACTCATAGCTCAAGTACTTGAAAGGACCTTTGAAATCGCCTAGAGGGGAGGGTGAATAGGCGGTTCTAAAATTTTACACAAAATTTGCAGCAGAATTAGTAACTTACGGAAACTCCGGAGATTTCTTCGAAATCTCTAAAACTTGCGGAGTTTCCGTAGAAATCTGTGGAGTCTCCAGAATAACAAGAGTTTCGCAACACGCCTATAGAAACCACAACCAAAAGTAGATCAACGAATTATTGTATGAGGGTGAGTTGTTTTCAAGCTATTTTACTATATACTTGCAGCTCAAACCTTCTCAAAGTGTGGATCGAGATAGAAAGAAGCTAGCACAAGCAACAAGCCGTGAAATCAACAAATCAAGAACAAGTGACACAAGGATTTGTCTATCGAAGTTCGGATCCCTCCATGGGTTCCTACGCCTCCGTTGGGTGCTTCCAAAGAAGCCGGGTCTCTCTCAACCTTTTCCCAACTTCACTTCTTGATTTCTTCCCTTGTGGATTAGAAATCGAAGCCTTCATAAACTTCCTGCGGAACACCACGAACTTGAGTGCTCACCGACACCTAGCCATCTAAGAGGATTGACCTCCAAGAGTAACAAACGCCACAAAGATTTTTTGCTATGAATGTTGACGTTCACTAACGACCATTTCTAGGCATCAACTTGATCAAAAAATCATGAGAGTTTGTATTTCTTCACGCATCTTTATTCAAATAAACTCCTAAACCACACTTCACCTTTAGAAAAATGCAAGACATGTTTTTGAGCTAATCTACAGGTTGCAAGTACACTTTGGCCCGACATAAAATCAAAGCACAGATTCAGGCTCAAACGGACCAAGTGTAACCCAAGAACCACGTTCATACCACTCAAGACAGGCAAAGTCCTACAAGGTTAGGAAAAGGCAGCCCAGGACAGCCCTCCGGCCGAAGCTAGGGGCGGTTGGTGGCCATGGGCCATGGGCCGACCAGCCCGTGGGCCCCACCGCCTTCAACTGGCCACGTGGAGGCTTGGCATTGATCCCTAATGGCGGTTCACCTAGGGAGAACTGCTGCTCGGCCGTGGCTTCCTCCTATAAACACAAGGGAAGGGAGTAAGAATGAAGATACACGCATACACACACCACATCTTTCCCTTACTTCAAGAGCTTTCTTGCTTAGCCTATAGGATTAGTGGAGTTTAGAAGAAATCTAGGAGTCATCGAGTCTTCGGAGTTACTCAGGAGTTCTGGTATAGGTACATCTCTAGTTTTCTCTTGTAATTCTCGGTTGTTTGTAATTGAATTAGACTATGGTTACCGATATCTGCTTGAAGTATGTTCTGAGTTCTCGGATATATATTTCGTGATCTGGTTGCGGTATCATTCGATGCTTGCATTGCATGATCGCTTTGTGCTTGCGATGGTTAACATATTGGCCTTAGAACTCTATCAATCGTTTCAGTATTCGTATGTTTACTCTAGTGTAATGTCTGTCCATCCTGAGGGTGGGAGCTCCGCGTGGGATGCTAGAGTATCGCTTGCTAATATAGACATGGTGTCTAGACTAGCTAAGTGTTGCTGAATGTCACCCTTTCCCACTGATCGAGAGGTAGCCGACAGGTGGTGACAGCCCTGTTCGAGCCCTAGTAATTCTCCACGTTCGGATTGGGGGGGGTAGAAGGTGCATAAAGCCGCATGGTTGGTCGGCCTTCTCCCGCCAGCTATAGGGCGGTCTCCCTGTTGTATTAGTTTAATCTTTTAATTTGTTGATCTAACCACATGATAGCATAGATATAGCTACCCTAGCACATCTGACTCGAGCTCTTACTTCTGCCTTTCTCCCTGCCTATAGCATCTTTTATTTATTTATCTCTGAGGACAGTTTGTATGTGTGTCATACTACTTCCTACCATATTATATATCTTACTCCTGTTTATGCAACTAAATATCCAATCTAGATCAGTTCATTAACTAGCCTATGTACTTCCATTCACCGCCTTCCCCGTAGAAATATAAATGACACCCCAGTATACTCTCGGGTAAAATGCTGCAACGGTATTCTGTGCGCTTGCAGATTATTTGTGGTTCATAAAATACCTACCACCCCCTTGGCGTCTGCGGGCGCCATCGCTATTCGCTCAGTGGTGACGTTGGCAGGCGTCAACAATGAACTCGGGTGCTCAAGAAAGGATTTGCTCGCTTTCACTCAATCTTTATTCCCAATCTCTCTCTCAACCCCAACTCACTTTTCTTCTCAAATCTATTACAAATCTAGAGTGGAGAGAGCTTCTTAGGGCAGTGGGTATGTATATTTTGTGTGGAAACTCAGCAACAACAAATGGGAGGGGGTGAGGGGTATAAATACTCATCCCTAAACACTAGTCGTTGGGCTATTAAATTCCGGAATCTTGAGACCCAAAAACAAGATGTTAGGTTGAAAACAAGTCCGGAAACTCCATAAAAATCTTCGAAAGACAAAGTTAGCATTTTTCTTTACACAGAAATCTTTGGAATCTCCACAAAAATATCCGGAATCTCCAAAACCTTCGGAATTTTTGGAATATTCTTCGAAGTTTTCGCAGGTCCACCAGACAACTTAGGTAGCTTTAGAGAAAACACCATAACTTTTTACTCTGGACTCCAAATTCGATGAACTTTAATTATGGAAAGGTTATTCAGAGGACTATTCATTCCAATTGAAAAAATATCCAAGACCACCCGGTGCAAGTATTGTGACAAGTGTTTCTCTTACGTTAGCACTTGAAAGGTTAGATTTTAGCACCGAGTCATAAGCAAAGCTATCAACATCGCATTCCTCTTGATAGTGCGCCATTACCTATGATCAATATCTAAACACAAAAATATCCTCTTGAGCTTTAATACCTTCATCATGTCGCTTTTCTTCAATATCACACTTTGCGGGTTTGCAAATATTTTGTATGCTAGTTTCTTGAGTATTATCCTTTTTGAGCTAGTGCCATGAAGTTCCTCATCGTATATGATCAATAATCAACTTGACATCGTCAAGACACCTAAATCCATGTGATTCAACAGTGATTGATGTTTAGCAACTTGTCTAACTTGCTTCTTCACCCTAGTATGGGTTCATCAGCGCCAAGCCCTTTGCTTGTCCTTCTCCCCTGCTTAGTACCTCGTAGCCAAGTTCTTTCTGACCCTTAATCATCTTACCATCTTAAATCACACATAGCCTTGCACCACAATATGCACTCATTGAGTTCCTTTACCTCAACAAATTGATTCTTATTCAGCTTTATGATCAAATAATCAAGAATCTTCACTTCAATTGAAATATTAAGCTCTTGACCACATTTCCTCCTTCTCGATCAAAATACAATGCATTATACTTATTGAATTCCATTTGTTCAACAAGTTGATTTATATACCGCCTTTATGACCAAGCAACTAAGAAGCTTTGCTTCTATGGAAGTATTAAGCTCTTGACCATATCTCTTCCTTCTTGATCAATATACCAATGCACTAACAATATTTACTAATTCATATGAGCAAGCCATCATTGAGATCAAAATAATATCCATTGCAACTTTGTCGCTTTTGCCTTTTCAATCTGCTTGCCCTTTCTTCAATTTGAGGTATTATAATTTTGGTATAGTTATTTGCAATGAGACCTATCCGAAACTCATCAAACTCATTAGTTATTTAATTGTGTTTCATTCAACCATCAAAACCAACAAGGGGGCCTAGATGAACTTTCAGTACTCCTGATCACGAGACCTCTCCCTTCTCCCTCAGCTGTTTCTCCGCATCCCCATCATTGAAGATCCTTCTCGGGACAGCGGACAGTCAGGTTTTGGGGTAGCGTTTTGACGCGACTACTTTCTCCTCAACGACTACTTCTTCTACTTCCTGGTGGCCTCCCTGAACGACTACTTTGTCTACTTCCTGATGACTATTTGCAGGACTGCACTGTGAACATCTTCCTGCATCAAAATTGTATGGCTACATCAAACAAGACAAGTCGAATAGCATGTCTATTCCAGCTGGTAATGGCGCACTAGTGTCTGCGGCACTGATCCCGCCCTACGGTATAGACCGAAACTCTTGTGTTTCATTTTATTATTGATTAAATTTGTGTTAATCCTAAACACGTGCACATGCTATGTTTCACTCACTATAGTCATGAAAATATTGTTGAATTATATGTTTAGATTTGGAATTAAAATTTTCTCAAAATTGCCTATCTTTCTAACATAATTATTGAAAAATTGGGAGAGATTTTGAGGAAATGCTGGAGTGTATCTTCCTTCCAATATTATCAGTTATTGGGGAAAGGGAGACTGCTAGAGAATGGAGATGCTATAATGGCTTATACCAAACCATGTCTTGCTATTAGATTTTGGTTGCAGCGTGCCCTTGTATTTGGAGTCATATATGTGGAGCATATGATTTGATAATTCATGCTATCGAGGTAAACTTGTTTAAGTTTCCTTAACTACTGTTGGTAGTTTAAAGAGACGCTATAAAATTGAAATAAGCTGTTGGAACTGTTTGTTTGTTGTAAAAATATTTTCTCTTATCATCCTTTTATTTAAATTTAAATGCTGAATATCTAGATGAAATCTCTCGTATGAGATTAAAGCCGATTTAAGGCTGAAATTCAACTTGATCGACCTACACGTGGTAAATGTGTGAAAAAAAGCTTGGAACAGCCGACAGACAGCCTGTTCGGCTTGCTGTTTTGCCTTGGCTGATACTGTAGCAGCTGGTTTTGTGAGAGGGTATATACTGTAGCGGATGATTACTGTAGCGACTGGTACTGTAGCAACTACACGTGATATAGTCTCGATGACAAGCGGGAGGGCGTACAGTACCATCCAGCCAGTGCAAAACAGCAAGCCGAACAGGGCGAGAGAGCATAGCCCAAGTCGTTCGAGGCTTCAACCCCTACAAAGGCCCATTTTAAATAAAAGGGCCGAGCCCAACCTAAACCTGCGGCTCGCAAAATTTCGTCCCCCGTCGGCTAGGGTTTCTTCCCCGCCGCGGCAAACCGTTTCGAAGCGCCCAAAGTGGGGAGGCGGGACGGGAGAGCTTTCCCCTCACTCCGCCGCGTCGCACTCCACACTGCGGCCCGCTTGCTCCACGTCTCGTTCCCCTCGTCTCGCCGCCGCACCGGTCGCTGCCAGCGGGATCATGGCGCCAGCGATCGGGTCGCGGCGGCTCACGGTGCTGCGGGAGTTCCGGCCGCACGGGCTTGCGGTCGAGGAGGCCGACGGCGAGGGAGCCCCTGGGGCGCGGTCGCCGCAGGACTACGACTACTTCCTCTTCGACCCCGCCCTCGCCGCTTCCCCCGTCCCAGACCCCGGCGATGGGGCCTCAGTCTCCGGCGCAGACGGCGACCACGAGCTCTTCGTCCGCGGAAATCAGTGCGCCCGAACCCCCCCCCCCCCCGCGCCCGCTCTGGGCATGGCTTTCCAATTCTCTTGTTCAATTTCAATCACTAGCTAGTCCTGCATCTTAGTCTTTTACCCAATGTTATCCCTAACGCTAAACAATCGGTAACCTATCGCTTAGCTCTTTATTCAATATAAATTTAGCTATTTCAAATGGATTAAATGGTCACTAAACGGTCTAAATGGATGTTTAAGCCTTGGGTCTAAACGGCCATGTAGGCGAACGGTTACATACCTTGTAAGCGTGGTTATGCTGAGTTACAGTGACCAATCGCGTGCTTGTTCTGTTATTATGGTTGACTTATCACCTTTGTATTTCACTGTGGCTCATTTTTGTCTCTTCCCTGGTTGATGGAGCCGTGGTCTATGGAACTAATTATTTAATCTTGCTGTACTGACCCAGCTGCATCAGAATATACTGAACCATGTTTACCCTGCAGCAATCTGTAATCGGTATCTCCAATTGGAAGCTAAATGCCTATAGTAGTGTTTAAATAGTTGACAGAGAGGTAGTACTAGCATGTAATGACTCTTCAATTTGCACTCTGGAATCGTATGATGTAATATTGCAATATTAATGTATGCCTTTTACCGTAATGTCAGGGTTTGAGTGTGTGTGCCTGTGTCTTTTTTTGGGTGGTGGTGGGGTGCGTGTGTGTGTGTGGGGGGGGGGGGGTGCGCTGTTATCAGCTCATTTTTCTCACGCCAAAGGGATTCTGGTTACATTTTTACAATGAGGGCCCACAATTAAACAACGTTAAATTGAGTTCAACGTTAGTTATGGGCACTAAAGTCTAACAATTCTTGTGGATTCTTTGCCACTAATATCATCTGTTTCTGTTTTCTTTTCCTTCTAGGATAATATGGAGCAGTGGTTCTCGAGTTCACAAAAGATATGTATCACCAAATACAGTCATTATGGTATGCTTGCTTTTATGTCATTGTTTCAAAAGAAATGATTTCTCAGATTTTTCACCTGTTTCTATTTGAAATTTTCTCACTTCACCCTTGTCTTTCGTGTTTGCTCTATAGCTACATATTTAACTGTTCTTGTGCATGTCCAAGCTGGTTTAACTGTTTTGAACTGTATACAGAAGTAGAATACCTTAAAACTAAGTAATACATGCTTTCCACCTTTTTTTGTTAAACATACAAGATTGTAGACGTGTGCCAGATTAAACTAGTTCAAACACAGAAAAAAATTAATCTCCTTTTTGTTAAACTAAATTTTAGGCTTCCTGGTGTCGGATGGATACAATCAGTGATGCCCTTCTATGTGTGCTGCAAGTTGATACTTTATCTCTATACAATGTAACTGGTGAGTTTACCCCATTGGTCTATCATGAGCCAGCTGATTAGTGTTGAAATTTCATGTATTTAATTTTGGAGGATTGTGATGTATGCATTTCATTTTGCAGGCGAAGTTGTTAGTATTCCACTACCATATGCCGTTTCATCAATATGGCCACTCCCCTTTGGTCTTCTGCTTCAGAAATCAACTGATGGAGGTCGTATGGTGTCATCCTCGAGTTCGCTGCTAAATGCAAGGGATTTAAATCGTCCTAACAAAGAATATGGATTGACTTACAATGTTTCGTGCCAAGCAAACACCATGGAGACAGACAGCAAAGCTAATGGAGCCATTATCTCATCACATCTCATTTTGAAACATCCACTTGAAGAGCCTCAGGTATATATTGTACAGCACCATCTTCATTTTTGCCTGGTAGTGGTGGCTTATCTTTTCGGTTTTTCCAACACTTGGTCAATGGTCAAGTGACTAACTTCTCTGCAGGTACATTGTTGGTATACAATTTCTGTTACTGGTTGTGCAATGTTGTTTGAACATTTTAGCAGGGCACCTGCCTGGTGCTGTTTTGATTTAATAACCAATTATCTATTTACAGGCAACATATTTTGAAGAAAAGGAAAAACTAACTATGATGAAAGATTTTGATGAAAAGACAATCTGGACAAGTGATACAATACCTCTAATGGCTTCATATCATAAAGGTCTGCATTTCACATTTCTCTACTTGTGCATTCTCTCTCTTCTGGTTTAATAAATTTACCCGTGGTATTCAGGGAAGTTTCAGCACTCTGTTTGGCAAATTGATGGTGCAAATTACCAGGAAGCAATGAATGAAAATACAATGCTACCTGTCTCATGTGATATTTCTTCACATAAATGTACATTCCGTAAGATATGGCAAGGGAAATGCCCCCAATCTGCTGCTAGTAAGGTTGCTCCATTCTAATCGTGTATTGTGTTATGCTTTTTTCTGTAGATATGCTTTGTTTTACTCAGCAGGCATGCTTAATAGCCTGAATTGCAATTTGTTCATCTGGCTGTACTCTATGTACTTAATGCAATGATACGTATCTCTCCTGTGTATTCGAGAGAAAAAATCGTAGGAATATCGTTTATTTACAGTTTCAACATATTCATATTCAAGGTGTGATAGACATATGATATTAAAAAAGTCTTTCTTTTCTCTCTGTTTCATCTTGTCATGTCCTTTACACTGGTAATGGTAGCAAAATATTTAATTCCAGTTATTACTTGAACTTGACTCTAACTATTCATGTCAGGTCTTCTTGGCAACTGATTTTGATGGATTGCCAATAATTTGCTTTTTACTGCATGAACAAAAAATATTGCTTGCTGTAAGGATTCAAGTTGATGATACCACTGAAGAAGCTTTTGGTGATATTAAGTCTCACATGAGCTGGAACATTCCTGCATTTGCTGCTGTGCCAGTTGTCGTGACTCGTCCAAGGTGATTGCTAAAGCGCATGGTTTTGGATCCCTAGTCTACTGCTGCTAATGTTGCTGTGCTTTATGCAGAGTGCGGGTTGGAGTCCTTCCCTTTACAGATATCCTCGTTCTGAGTTCGGACAATGATCTACTTCTCTATGTATGTTCCCTGTCGTTCAAAGTTCAGGTTGCGCCATTTGTTATTTTATTCTACAAATATGAATCTGAAGTCAGGTTCATGCTGTTTTTGTGAGGCCCTGATGATCCAACAGCCAGTCTGGATTGTCATTCAAAGCTCATGACTTTAGTTGTTTATCACGTGAAAAGAAGCCCTGGTTGCTCATAACTTAGTTGACCAGGAATCAATCTGATTAATTTCCACTGCACTATTAATTCAAACAGTTTTCTGTTAAGGTTGAAACATCAGTACCTTTAGATTGTTGTAGTGATCCTATAATTTCACTTTTGGAGCCCTTCCGATCTGAAGTGATTTTTGAATTGTTACTCAATAGTAGTCTTGTGGATGCTGTTGTGGGCTGTACCTACTCATGTAGAAGAGACCATGGCACCAACTACCCATGTGGGCATTGGCATGGACATAAGCTTTTATCTTAATTAGTTAAGAAGATTAGGGCTGGCCCATATGAAGGGGTGCAGGCACATTTTTTTTAACAAGAAACAAATCTAATGTTTGCCCCCATGGCATCTGTTGATCAGAGCCCCCCGTCTTGGCTGGAGCAAGTCCAGCTGAGTTGAGAGGGTGTGCGCCGCCATCTACCCCTTGAACCTCAGTTCATATTAAAGAACTGCACGACAACACATTTCGAATATTGCAAAAAAAAAACTTGACTTCAGACTTTATTGTTTGGTTATTTTGGTTGCTTTCTTATAAAGTTCACTGGCACTTCAGCTTAGATTTGTTCGAAGAGGACATAGGGGTGTAAATGGTGTGGATATTTTCCGTCCGATCGAAAGGGGTTGAATGGTGATTCGGATATCATTTTCAGATATCAGGACATTTTATCGAATACGAATTTCAGATAGTTTATTTGGATATCAGATTCGAATATAAGAAGAGTAGTATCCATTGGATATCGGATATTTTGTTGGATAATCCAGTTAGTCAAGTCGGATTTTATATTCTGATAGTTGTACTATATAAGATAAATACATTTACAAAAATCTAGTTTAATCTCTAAAAATTCACTTCAAATAGAAAAATACAAAACTAGTACCATTTTTTTAAAAAAATATAATATTCTATTGGTGCCCCACTTGGAGTTGGATCTTATTTATTTATAGTTTTTTAGTTCGAGGACTAAAATCGAACTCTGCCAATAGTTCCATGGTAAAAATAGACCAGTTCCATTTTAATAAAAAAACCCCAAAATATTTTCAGACTGGAAAGTGAAGTGAGCTACAAATTTCTATGCATTTTTTCTATATAGTCTTATTTGGATTCATCATTTTTAGTTAAACGTCCTTTAAAATAGTTGATTTCATTCGGTCCATGCATGTTGGCTTTTCGTTCAAGTATCATACAACCAAAGATATCTAAGACATATATTAATTTAGTGCTTTTTTTGTATCATCAGCTAGAATGTCGTGTAAACGAGTAGTCAAAAGACTCTTGGCTTCGTTTATCAGTGTATACTATTTTCTATGTAACTTGACTCGGTAGTGATATGTCATCTATTAATTCTTTCAGCACAAAATGGTTAGAATTTGGACTTGTGGAGTGGACAAACAATTACAACAAGTGTGATATGTATTGTTATTCCTTTGACACAATATCAGAGGAAACATTCGTGAGTCGTGACCGACATTGTCCGCATCCGACTTGTCCCATATTCGATATTTATTTATTTGTAACTGAGATTGTAGGAAGGAATAATTCAGTGTGTATTCCTCCAAATCCTAGAAGGGTGGGTATATAGTAGCTGTACATGAGCCTCTAGATGGGCCTTAACACCGGGCCATATGGGCCACTCACACATACACCAACACCCCCCCTTAGTCTGAACTACCGGCGCAGCGGAGTTCAAGACTGGACAACAAAGAAAGCACACAGGGCAAACCCCCTCCCCCCCGCAGCCACAACTAGCCACCTGCTACGTTGAGGCTGGAGCGAAACTCCGAGAAAGTCGAGGAGGGGAGACCCTTGGTGAAGATGTTAGCAAACTGGGAGGTGGTCGGGACATGGAGGACCCGAACATCGCCGATAGCGACCCTGTCGCGAACGAAGTGCAAGTCGATCTCCACATGCTTCGTCCGCTGATGCTGAACGGGGTTGATGGAGATATACACGGCGCTGACGTTGTCGCAGTACACGAGCGTGCTCTTGGCAAGCGGGCTATGGAGCTCCGCTAAGAGCTGTCGGAGCCAGGACGCCTCCGCCACGCCGTTAGCGACAGCACGGTACTCCGCCTCGGCACTGGAGCGAGAGACAACCGGCTGTCGCTTGGACGACCAGGAGACCAGGTTGCCGCCCAGGAAGACGGCATACCCGGAAGTGGAGTGGCGAGTGTCCGGACAGCCAGCCCAGTCAGCGTCGGTGTAGACAACCAGCTCAGCAGAGGGAGAGCGGTGAAGAACCAGGCCGAAGTCGACAGTGCCATGGACGTAGCGGAGGAGACGCTTCAGCGCAGCAAGATGTGACTCCCAGGGATCATGCATATGAAGGTAGACCTGCTGAACATCATATGTGAGGTCCGGCCTGGTGAAAGTGAGGTACTGCAAGGTTCCAGCAAGACTCCAGTAGATAGTAGGATCAACCACGGGATCACCCATATCAGCAGGCAGCTTCGCCTGAGTGTCGACAGGAGTGGAGCAGGGCTTGCAATCAGTCATCCCAGCCCGCTCCAGTATATCAAGTGCATACTGCCGCTGGTGAAGGAGAAGGCCAGAAGGGTGAGCCTCAACAGTAACACTCAAAAAGTGGTGGAGCTGACCAAGATCCTTCATAGCAAACTCCTGCTGCAGAGAGGAGATGACGCGCTGAAGCAACTGCTGACTGGAGGCTGTGAGCACAATGTCATCAACATAGAGCAGCAGGTAGGCAGTCTCATCCCCACGGCGGTAGATGAACAGAGAAGTGTTAGACTTGGCCTCGGTGAACCCCAATGTCAGCAAGAACGTGGCGAACCGAGAATACCAAGCCCGAGGAGCCTGCTTCAGACCATAGAGACTTGTTGAGCCGGCAGACCATGTCCGGACGATTGGAGTCCACAAATCCCGCTGGCTGAGAGCAGTAGACTGTCTCTGACAATGTGCCATTGAGAAACGCATTCTTCACATCTGTGGGCATAGTAGCCGGCTTCACCACTGGACTGAAGGTCTCATCATAGTCCACACCAGGCCACTGGGTGAAACCCTGGAGAACCTAACGAGCCTTGTAGCGCTTCAGTGTGCCATCAACCCGACGCATATGTGTCCAGATCCACTTGTCAGTGACCACATTGCAATCAGACAGATGCGGCACGAGGTCCCACGTTTGGTTGGCAAGAAGAGTTGTGTAATCCTCTTCCATCGCGCGACGCCAGTGAGGATTCGCCAGGGCGTCGCGGACAGAGGAGGGTAGCGAAGAGATCCGCGGCTCTCCCTCAGTGGCGGAGAGAGTCGCGGGCTGAGAAGCCATCCGCCGAGTCACCATGGGATGAATATGACGAGGGTCCCGATGGATGACTGGCGGGTGGTACACAGCCGGCTCGACTCGAGAGCGAGTCGGCGGAGGTGGCTGCGGCGACGGCTTCGGTGTACGTGGCGGTGGAGACTTCGGTGCCGGAGTTGGGTCCGGTGCCGGTGCTGGCACCGAATGACGCCGGTACACCTGCACCGGCTGGGCGTAGCGCGCAGGCGCCGTAGGAGGCACCGGGGCCACGTGTGGCGCGGTAGGAGACACCGGGGCCGCGCGTGGCACGACAGGAGGCCCTAGGGCCGCGCGTGGCGCGACAGCAGGCACCGGGGCCTCGCGTGGCGCAGCAGAGATCGGTGTACCAGGAAAACCTGCAGGGAAAGGACAGACAGATAAAGGTGGCTGAACCACCGGGTCAGGCGAGAACAGGGACTCCAACTCGGGGTCAGGGGAAGGTGTTGAGGAGTAGGGAAAATCCGACTCGTCAAACACAACGTGTCGGGAGATGAGGACCCGGCAAGAGGTGAGGTCAAAGCAGCGGTACCCCTTGTGGTCAGGGGAGTAACCAAGAAACACACACAGTGTCGAGCGGGGTGCCAGCTTGTGAGGAGCAGTGGTGGAGATGTTAGGATAACATGCACATCCGAAGACACGGAGGTGGTGTAGCGAGGAGGGGTACCGAAAAAAGCGTGGTGTGGAGTGGGGGCAGGGAAAGCAGAGGACGGAAGGCGGTTAAGCAAGTAGGTGGCAGTGTGGAGACTCTCAGCCCAGAAGCGGGAAGGCAGAGAGGCCTGGATCAGAAGGATGCGCATGACGTCGTTCGTCGTGCGAATCATCCTCTCAGCCTTGCCGTTCTGGGGAGAGGTATACGAACAAGACATACGCAGCTGAACACCCCGAGAGAGGAAGAAAGAACGGGTGGTGGAGTTGTCGATCTCACGCCCGTTGTCACAGTGGACGGCCTTAATGGTGAGGCCGAATTGAGTGGACACCTATGCAAAGAAGTGGAGGAGGGTGGGAAAGGTGTCAGACTTGGCGCGCAAAGGAAAAGTCCAAGAGTAGTGAGAGAAATCATCAACCCCCACCAGATAGTATTTATAACTAGAAATGCTGAGTACAGGAGAGGTCCACAGGTCACAGTGAACAAGATCAAAGGCATGCGTCGCATGCGAAAAAGAAGAAAAAGGAAGTCTAACATGACGACCTAACTGGCACGCATGACAGAGGTGCTCAGCAGGAGCCATAGTACAAGGAACATCGGTACTACGACTGAGCTGAGCAAAAACGTCGCGGCCGGGGTGACCAAGCCGGCAGTGCCAGGTGGTGGAAGACGGCGTCGCGGCAAAAGCAGCAGACGAAGAAGTCGAAGGCGGAGCAGCGGAAGCAGGAAGACGAAGGGTGTAAAGGGGCCCCGAGCTGTCACATCGGAGGAGCGGACGCCGGGAAGCCGAATCCTTCACAGTAAGACCAACAACAACAACAACATAGTCTTTTTTTTTCCAAGCAAATTGGGGTAGGCTAGAGATGAAACCCGAAAGAAATAAGTTCAAGGTTCAGGCACATTGATAGCTAGTCTCCAAGCGCTCCTATCCAAAACTATCTCTTTAGAGATATTTCAATCCTTAAGGTCTCTCTTAACCGACTCATCCCACGTCAGTTTAGGTCTACCTCTACCCCTCTTTACATTATCGACCCGCTCAAGAACCCCATTACGCACCGGCGCCTCAGGAGGCCTTCGTTGGACATGTCCAAACCATCTTAGCCGATGCTGGGTATGTTTCTCCTCAATTGGTGCCACCTCGACCCTATCCCGAATAACTTCGTTCCAGACTCTATCCCTCCTTGTGTGCCCGCAAAACCACCGCAACATCCGTATCTCTGCTACACAAAGTTGCTGGACATGTCGTCTTTTTGTAGGCCAACATTCATCGCCGTATAACATCGCCGGACGAATTGCTGTCCTATAGAATTTGCCTTTTAGCTTTTGTGACACCCTCTTGTCACAAAGGAAGCCAGAAGCTTGCCGCCATTTCAACCAGCCAGCTGAAATTCTATGCCTAACATCTTTATCAATGTCGCCATCCTTTTGTAGCACCGATCTTAAATACCGAAAAGTATCCTTCTGGACCACCACTTGCCCATCTAGACTAACGTCTCCCTCCTCATGCCTAGTCGCGCTGAAATCGCACATCATGTACTCGGTCTTGGTCCTACTAAGTCTGAACCCTTTCGACTCTAACGTGCGTCTCCACAGCTCTAACTTCCTATTAACCCCTGCCCTACTCTCGTCAACTAGCACCACATCATTAGCAAAGAGCATACACCAAGGGATCTCATCTTGTATATCCCTTGTGACCTCATCCATCACTAAAGCAAATAAATAAGGGCTCAATGCTGACCCCTGATGTAGGCCTATATTAATAAAAAAGTCAGTGGTGTTGCCATCACATGTCCGGACAAACGTCGTTGCATCCTTGTACAAATCCTTAATGAGGGTAATGTACTTAGTTGGGACTTTGTGCTTCTCCAAGGCCCACCACATGACATTTCTCGGTACTTTGTCATATGCCTTCTCAAGGTCAATGAAGACCATGTGCAAGTCCTTCTTCTGCTCTATATCTCTCCATCAATTGTCGTATTAAGAAAATCGTCTCCTTGGTTGACCTTCCAGGCATGAACCCAAATTGGTTTTGGGTCACACTTGTCACTCTTCTTAGGCGATGCTCGATAATCCTCTCCCAAAGCTTCATCGTATGGCTCATCAGCTTAATCCCACGGTAGTTAGTACAACTTTGAACATCGCCCTTGTTTTTGAAGATAGGTACTAATATACTTCTCCTCCATTCTTCCGGCATCTTGTTTGACCGAAAAATGAGATTAAAAAGCTTAGTTAACCATACTATTGCTCTATCTTCTAGGCATCTCCACACCTCAATGGGGATACCATCAGTGCCCATCGCTTTACCTTCCTTCATCCTCTTCAAAGCCTTCCCGATCTCTACCTCCTGAATTCTCCTCACAAAATGTCTGTTGGTATCGTCAAAAGAGTCATCTAACTCAAGGGTAGGGCCCTCACTCTCCCCATTAAACAACTTGTCGAAGTACTCTCTCCATCTATCCATGATTTCCTCATCCTTCACTAGCAGTCCATCTGTCTCATCCTTAATGCATTTGATTTGGTTGATGTCCTTTGTCTTCCGCTCGCGGATCCTAGCCATCCTATAAATGTCCTTCTCCCATTCTTTCGTGCCTAGCCGCTGATACAGGTCATCATACGTCTTACCCTTTGCTACACTCACAGCTCGATTTGCAACCCTCTTCGCTAATTTATAGCCCTCGATGTTGGCTGCACTTTTGTCAAGGTGGCGGCGCTTGAAACACTCCTTCTCCTTAATAGCCCTTTGCACCTCGTCATTCCTCCACCAGGTGTCTTTCCCCTCCTGTTTGCCTCCCCTACTCACTCCAAACACCTCTGATGCCACCTTTCGAACACATGTTGCCATCTTTAGCCACATGTCATCTGCGTCTTCTCCTTCCCAAGGCCCCTCACCTAGCATCCTTTCCTTAAACGCTTGTGCCGCTTACCCTCTAAGCTTCCACCACTTTGTTCTCGCAATCTTGGCATGTTTGTCCCGGTGGACACGTACCCGAAGACGAAAGTCCGCCACCACAAGCTTGTGTTGAGGGACAACACACTCCACAGGTATCACCTTACAATCTAAGCCACCACGTCTATCCTTCCTCCTAGCAAGGATAAAGTCGATCTGGTTCGAGTGTTGTCCACTACGAAACGTCACAAGATGAGATTCCCTCTTCTTAAATACGGTATTCGCTATCAACAAGTCGTAGGCTAACGCGAAGTTCAATACTTCTTCTCCCTCTTGACTCCTGCTACCATACCTAAAACCCCCGTGCACTCGCTCGAACCCTACATTAGTCGCACCCACATGGCCGTTGAGATCTCCTCCTTTGAAGAGTCTCTCGCTGGTAGGCACGGTACTAACCATGCTATCTAGATCTTCCCAGAACTGCATCTTGGTGCTCTCACTAAGGCCTACCTGAGGGGCATAGGCATTGATCACATTCAAAACCGAATCTCCACCTACCAACCGGATTAGGATAATCCGGTCGCCTTGCCTTCTAACCTCTACGACTCCATCCTTAAGGCTCCTATCAATCAAGATGCCTACCGAATCCTTCACAGTAAGACCAGAGGAGTCAAATTCGATGGAACAAGAATTATCAACAGTAAACTGGCGAATGGAAAGAAGATTATGAATCATTTGAGGAGCAACAAGAACATTGGAAAGACGGAAAGAATCAGGAGCAGAACCCACGACAGTGACAGAAAGACAAGACCCATCGTCAACTATGATGGAAGAAGGGCAAGAGGGTCGGACAGAAGAGAGGATATCGGCATCTGGTGTGGTGTGGAAGGAGGCACCCGAGTCGGCGATCCACTTGGTGCTGACCGGCGGTGTCAGCCCCATAGTGCTGAAGTCTGCGCCAGCGCGGCCTGGTCCCACCCCCCAGGCCAGGTCGGTGGTTGGCTGGGCTGAGCAGGTGGAGTCCAGGACGACGCGAACAGGAGAGCAGCACCGGGGAACATGGCCGCCGGCTGGAGCAGAGGACGAGCCCCCCGGGGACCCTGAAACGGCCACATCGAGATGCGCCCTGACCTTGGGTTGCTGAAGAATGGCCAGGGCGTGCCTCGGCCAGGGCGTACCTCCAGGGACAAGGGCAGGAGCGGGAGCCAGAGCCGGAGTCGGCGCGCCCCGACGGCCCCCACCAGCACCGCCACCGGTACCACCACCACCCCGTCCCCCCGCCGCCGACGTCCACGCCCCCCCATCTCCGGTCTGACCAGTGGGAGGAGCACCAAGGAGGGAGGTGGCAGGTGAGGCGGAGGAAGCCGGTGGAGCAGCCACGAGCGCGGTGGAGGTGGACAAGGACGATCCGGTCGCGAGACCCCTAGTGATCTCCTCGAGAACGAGGTCGTCCAGGACCTGCAGGAAGGAGGGGAAGGGCCTCTGGCTGGTGATCCATGTCCCCAGGACATTGAGCACCAAGAATCGATCGGGCACCAGACACCCGAGGTCGTGAAGAGCATCAGCCATGCCCTTCATCCTCCTGCAGAGGTCCCTCTGCCCCTCGAGTGCCAGCCAGGCCTGTCGCGCGGTGCCGCCGTGAGTCCTGACGCTGTCCTGAAGATCTAGAGAGATGGTCCCAAAGATCCAGGACATGGCGACGCTGTCGAGACGCAGTCAGACCATGCCCCGCGCCACGATCGGCGTGTCGAGGAGGACGTGGTCGTCGAGGGCGTAGCGGCAGAGGCCAAGGAGGACCTGGTCCCGCCAGCATCCGTAGGAGGACGTGGGGTCGAGGAGGACGGTGACCAGGGCTCTGATGTTCTGGACGCCGGCGGCCTGGAGGTGGAGCTAGGCGACCATGGGGTCGGTTAGGTCGAGCCGGGGTCCAGATCCAGAGGACGGGGCCTGATGGGAAGAAGAGGCGCCGTGCTCGGGGACGACGGGCTGCTGGCCGGAGGAAACACGGAAGTAGTGCTCCGCCTTGGCGACCCGGAGAGCGAGAGCATCGGCTTGGGGCCCCCGCGCCCGCAGCGGCGGCGGCGACGGTAGGGCCAGGCAGGGGCGCGACCAGGGCGGCGGCGGCAGGGCGGGGCCATGCGGCCGGGACGGGAGGAAGAGGACGGGGGGGGGGAGGGAGGTGGCGCCGGCGGCCAGCCGGCCATGGCGCCGTTGGCGGCGGCTGGAGGGTGGGAGGAGAGGAGAGAGAAGCCTAGGCAAATGATACCATGTAGGAAGGAATAATTCAGTGTGTATTCCTCCAAACGCTAGAAGGGTGGGTATATAGTAGCTGTACATGGGCCTCTAGATGAGCCTTAACACCGGGCCATATGGGCCACTCACACATACACCAACAGAGATAATCCACATTCGTACCTTTATTGCTGTATCTGATTCTGACTCTAAAGAAAAATATGAAACAAATATTATGTTAGTGATAATCTTTTGTATCTGATCCTTTTACACCCCTAAGCACTAGCACTTTCTGGTTTTACCGTTCTACTTCTTTTTGTCTTTCTCTTTGCATGATGTAAGTAATCATTGGTTTCTTTTAATATGTATAATGCAGTCTGGGAAGCAGTGCCTATGCAGATATACTCTCCCTACTGAATTGGGAAAGGGTTTCTTTTCTAATTGCGGCCTAAATTCTGTGATTTCAGATACTTATTCTGATCTGAAAATCACAAGCATAGCTGATGCTGTTGAAGGCTGCATAAATGTGACATGCAATAATGGTCTGGTAGGCTGTTCATGTACCTTGTCTTTAAATATCCTTATGGTTTAGAACTGTCTTTGTTTCTTTAATTTTGACAATTGATGTTACAAAAGGTGTAATGTCTTGGGGCTGTGTTTTGTCTCTTTGTTCTGCATCAGTTCTGTGTTTGTTGTGTTTGAAACTAAATAAAACATAGGAAAATCTTTCTGCATTATGTCTTTGGACTTGATGCGACCACAGTTTATGTGGTTTTGTTGCACTGTACAATGTGTGAATACAAATGCTATTGCTAATTTATATTTTTGCATGTTGGTTGAGTAATCAATTATTCTTTTACAATCATGAGTTTCATATGCGATCTTTTCTAGAAATATTAATCAAGTTATTTTGCTCAACTCTAAAAGAACTTAATGTTGTTAATGTTCTTTTCAACTGTGCTCCTTTCCTCACTGTAATTTCCAATTTTAGACTGCTTTGATATTTAACCTTCAGTTGATCTTATGGCACATTTTACTCATTTACTTTTTTTTCCCAGATGCTCAGATGTTCGTTGCGCAAAAATCCTTCCTCTTCTCTGGTTAGTGACTGCATAAATGCAATGGCAGAGGGCTTGCAGAGTTGCTTTTACAGTCATTTTGTTTCTCTTTTTTGGGGTGATAGTGATGCTACCTACCTATATTCAAACTCTCACGTGGATTCAGAATGGGAATATTTTAGTTATGAAATAAAAAGAATTTGTACAGAATATGGACAAACTTTGCCAACTAAGTCACCCATATTGCCAAGTAAAGCTTGGGACTTCCTGGTCAACAGCAAATACCATGCGCAATACTGCAAAAGGGCTCCAACCTCTTACAATTCACTTCTGCCTGTTTCATATGATACACACAAAACTATCTTTAATCCCCAGGATGAGCATAGTACAGATGTGTCATATTATATTCGTTTTATGAGAGAAACATTGGAGACATTGCATGCCCTATATGAGAACCTGAAGCTTAACATTTTGCGGAAAGAGTAAGTTCTGTTTCTTTCTTTTGTTTGAGGAAGTATTTTGTCGATATTCGTTTTTATCAAATGTTTGCGTGTTAGTTTGTTTCATACGGTAGATATCCACTAAGAAGTAAAACATTTGGTTAAATTTCTGATCATGTCCTTTCATCATGTATGATGTTCTTGAAAGTCGTAGTTTAATTCAAGGGTTAATTGGATCCATACCATTACAATTTTTGAAGTTATG
Organism: Panicum virgatum; assembly: GCF_016808335.1. Classification (NCBI taxonomy): domain Eukaryota; kingdom Viridiplantae; phylum Streptophyta; class Magnoliopsida; order Poales; family Poaceae; genus Panicum; species Panicum virgatum. The sequence goes on along the minus strand of NC_053138.1, from coordinate 32,863,611 downwards.
AGATCTACCACTACAATTCACCTATGCTAAAACTTGCCATTATAATTCTTGGTCTACTTGATTCTTGCCATTTTCTACGTCTTTTGGGTGTCTAGGCCCATTGTCAGACCACTATACGCGTAAGCATCTTCCGTATGGACGAAAACACCCCTGCTGCATCTCTCTCTCCACTCCTTGACATGTGGGCCCCACAAGTCAGCTTCTACTTCAACCTCGAGCCATCCTCCACCATGCAGCCGCTTCGCGAGCTTCTTAGCATGCGGGCTGGCAATGCCTTTTGTTCTCGCGGCCACAGGCGCTGGAGCAGCCGCCAATGTCGGAGGCGGGCTTTGACGAGGGTGAAGGGCACCTCTTCCTTGGACTCCGCGAGCAACGCAATGGGCGCTCCCATTGGCGCAGACTCCCATCTTGGACGGGGACCGTCGCCACGATGCCGTCGTGGAAGGTCTCGAGATCCATGTTGGCCTTGTCGGACTCGATGATGCCGACGGCGATGCCCTTGTTGATGTGGTCGCCCTAGGCGGCGGACCGGAAGACGATCTTGCCCTCCGTCATGGTGGAGCTGAGTGCCGGCATGAAGATCTCCCAGATCTTGGCGCACACCACGATCCGCCTACGCCGCGGTTGCCTGTGCGCGCCCGCCGGCATTGCCGCGGCGTGGAGGCGCACGGAGCAGGGTGGAGGCGGAGAGCGCGAGGGGTGACGGGGCCGTCGCCATTGGAGAGGAGTATGGCTGGAGGTTGAAGGAGAAGCTGACTTGTGGGGCCCACATGTCAGCGAGTGGAGAGAGAGATGCAGCAGGAGCGTTTTGGTCCATATGGAAGATGTGTACGCTTATAGTGGTCTGACAGCGGGCCTAGACACCCAAAAGACGTAGAAAATGACAAGAATTAGGTAGACGAAGAATTGTAATGGCAAGTTTCAGAATAGGTGAATTGTAGCGGTAGATCTCATAACTTCGAAAATTGTAATGGCATGGATCCAATTAACTCTTAATTCAATTATCTGTAAAGATCTTCGTATGTTGACTCAGGAATGATCTGTAGGCTTTTGTTGTCTTATAGGAGTGTAGCTTTACACATACCAATAAACAGACTGCTGACTAGTTTCCTATTTATGGGTTGCTATGCTGACTGGTTTCCTCTCTGTGGTTTGCTACTAGCTGTCTTGCTAACATTCTGAATCTAAAAAGTGTTACTCCTACCTTAACAAAACAGTACTACCAACTAAAGTAATCCCAACATGTCCATTCTTTATTGCATGCTGCTATAGCATTCAATATATAAACAATCAAATAGTAATGAAATCCTTTAATATTTCGACTTTCTTCATGGTTCATGGGCAACTCGGTTCTCTTTGTGTAGATATTGTTAGATGCCAGCTAATGGCATAATAATTCCTTTCTAGCCTGTTAAATAGTATTCCCTCCGTTCCAAAATGTAAGTTTGTTTTGAATTTTCTAGATTCATATTGTTTGCTATGCACCTAGATATAACGTATGTCTAGGTACATAGCAAAACCTATGAACCTAGAAAAGTCAAACGACCTACATTTTGGAACGGAGGGAGTATGAATCAATGTTTCTGTCTTCCGAAAGGCATTTACAGCACCTGCAAGCATGACTTCACAGTGGTCTTGAATAGCTTGAGACATTTTGTACTTATACCAGTCTTATGTTTCTCTTATATTTATGGCCATATTTTAAACCAATCTTGCCCCTTCACTTTTTCAGGGATCTAGGATGTCTTGCTTCATTGTTATGTACAATTGCATCATCTCTGGGTGAACATACATATGTTGATTATTATTGCCGTGACTTTCCACTCAACTTGATTGAATTCCCTTCCCTAGCTTCAACTTCTTTAAGAACTCCGCCTTCTCTGTTTCGCTGGTTTGAATACTGTCTACATTATGGTTGTGACTCAGCGAAGCTGGAAGACATTCCTACTTTAATGCGCAAACAGAAAGTTTCTGCTTTGAGTTGGGGTAGGAAGGTGGCGTCATTTTATAGTTTGTTGTTAGGAGCAGAAAGGAAAGGGAAAAAACTATCTTCAGGTTTGTATTGTGAGGTTGCCAGTGGTTCAGCCAGAAACATCGAGGAACTAACTGTTCTGGCTATGGTTGCTGAAAAATTTGGTCGTCAGCAGTTGGACTTGTTACCAGTTGGTGTATCTCTTGTGCTTCGCCATGTGAGCCACCTTTCTATTATACATCTTGATATGCTGCAAGTGAATTTTTCTTGAGACATGGTTTCATATTACAGGCACTGGACAAATGTCGTGACTCTCCTCCTGATGATTGGCCTGCCACAGCTTATGTTCTTGTTGGCAGGGAAGATCTAGCTATGGCAAAGATGGGGTCAGCTAGGAAAGACAACGGGTTGTGGAACAATGATAATTTGACATTAATGTCAGTCCCTTATATGCTACATCTGCAACCTGTAACCATAACAACAACTGCATCTGACATCCCTATATCAGAAGTTTTGAATTCTGAAGATTCCGATTCTGTCTATAAACCTATTGAGGATGGCATGGAACATATCTTCACTTCAACTACACAACTAAGATTTGGTCATGATTTGCGCTTGAATGAGGTTTGTTGTGTCCATAGACATGAATTTGCAATTGCATTGCTATTTGCTTTGCATTTTAATTCTTACTTCCAAATATGTTGGGTTGTAAACTGCTACATGTTTTTGATAGTTCACATGATGGCGATTGTAATGCACAACTAGTTAATTGTGGGGGCCAACTGTTGGTTATATGTTATGTACTGTTGGAGTATATTGAGCCAATGTGTATAGAGGCCCATCTAGAGGCCCATGTGTAGGTATTATATATACCCACCCTTCTAGGGTTGGAAGAATACAGAAATTATTCTCTCCATTATGGTATCAATAGCCTAGGGTTAGGTCTCCTCTTTCCCTCTTCCCTCTCCTACCCAGCCCGCCGCCGCCGCCGGCCGCCGGCCCCTCCTCTCCCCTCCCCTCCTCTCTCTTCCTTCCCTTCCCTCCCCTCCTCCTCCCCTGCACCGGCCGTGTGGCCCGCAGCCGCTTGGCCCGTCGCCTTGCCCTCTGTTCCGGCCATGCGGCCCGGATCCGCCGCCTGGCCTCGATCCGCCGCCGCCGGGACTCTTGCTCCGGTCGTGGGGCCCGGATCCGCCGCTGCCGGGGCCTCTGCTCCGGCCGTGAGGCTCGGATCCGCCGCCGCCGGGTCCTCTGCTCCGGCCGTGGGGCGCGGATCCGCGGCCCACGGCCGGGACCTCTGCCACGGCTGCTTCTGCCCTGGCGGCCCTTGCGCCCGCAGCTGCTGACGCCGCAGTAGGGGCCGCCACCGGGGGAGCTGCGGGCGCAGCTGCCCAGCAGGCCGCCGAGCAGCAGGCCACGGCCCAGCAGGCTGCCGAGGCTGCCCAGCAGGGCCCCCTGCCCGACGCAGCCTCTGCTGGCGCGGGTACGGGGGCTGCAGGGCCTCCGGCCGCCGCGCAGGTCGTCGCGCAGGCCGCCTCGCAGGACGACCACCGCGCCGCCGTCGCCACCGGGAAGCAGCCCGCCGCCGCCGATCCCACGTGGCCCGAGCTCGGGATGCCTCCCGTGGATGTGCCGCTGTCCGCAGCCGCCTTCCGTGGGCAGCAGGCCGACGCTGCTCTCGCCGTGGCCCTCCTCGCCGCCAAGTCGGAGGCTTCGGCGGCCCAGGAGCGGGTCCGCGTGGCTGCCATCGCTTGGGAGCGTGAGCGCGCCACGGCCGACGCCCTCGCTCTCCGGGTCGCCGAGGCGGAGCACTTCCTCCTTGTCTCCGGCCAGCTGCCCGTCGACCCCGAGCACGGCGTCTCTTCCTCCCGCCAGCTGGATCTGGAGCCCGGTACGACCCGGCCGACCCCATGTTCGCTTCCAGGCGGCCGGCGTCCAGAACTTCATGGCCTTGGTCTCCGTCCTCCTCCGGCCGCTGGCGGGACCAGGTCCTCACCCTTCGCCGCTACGCCCTCGACGACCACGTCCTCGTCGACTCGCCGATCGAGGCGCGCGACGTGGCGTGGCTGCACCTCGACAGCGTCCCCCTGTCCTGGATCTTCGGGACCATATCCCTAGATCTTCAGGACCTCGTCCGGACCCACAGCGGCATCGCGCGGCAGGCCTGGGTGGTGCTTGAGGGGCAGTTCCTCGGCAACGCCGAGTACCGCGCCCTCCAGCTCGACGCCACCTTCCGCACCTTCGTGCAGGGGGACCTTTCCGTCGGTGAGTACTGCCGGCGGATGAAGAGCATGGTAGATGCTCTTCCCGACCTCGGGGATTCGGTGTCCGATCGGGTCTTGGTGCTCAATGTCCTGCGGGGTCTGAGCAGCAGCTACGACCACCTGAAGGGCTGGATCGCCCGTCAGAGGCCCTTCCCCACCTTCCTGCAGGTCCGGGACGACCTCGAGGAGATCACCAGGGGTCTCGCGCCTGAATCGTCCTCGCCCACCCCCGCCGCGCTCGTTGCTACTCCACCGACCTCCTCCGCTGCTCCTGCCAGGCTGCCACCTCCCTGCTCGGTGCTGCTCTCGCCGGGCAGACCGGAGGGGGGGCGTGGACGTCGCCGGCGGCGGCGGGGGGGGGGGGGGGGGGGGGGGACGTGGTGGCACTGGTGGCCCTGCTTCTGGGGGTACTGGTACCGGTGGGGGCCGTCGGGGCGCACCGACTCCGGCCCCGGCTCCCGCTGCTTCTGCCCCTGCCCCTGGAGGTATGCCCTGGCCATCCTTAAACAACCCATGGTTATGGCGCATCTCGATGTGGCCGTTCCAATGTCCGGAAGGGGGGCCTCGTCCTCAGCTACAGCCGGCGGCCATGTTCACTGGCGCAGCTCCTTTCTTCGCGCCGTCCTGGACTCCGCCCGCTCAACACAGCCAGCAGCCGACCTGGCCTGGGGGGTGGGACCAGGCCGCACTGGCGCAGTCCTTCAGCACCATGGGACTGATGCCGCCGGCCAGCACCGAGTGGATCGCCGACTCGGGTGCCTCGTTCCACACCACTCCAGATGCTGATATCCTCTCTTCTGTTCGACTCCCACACCTTTCTTGTCCTTCTTCTATCATGGTTGGTGATGTGTCTTGCCTTCCTGTCACCGCAGTGGGTTCTGCTCCGCGTCTTCCTAATGTTCTTGTTGCTCCTCAAATGGTTCACAACCTTCTTTCTATTCGTCAGTTTACTGCTGACAATTCATGTTCTATCGAATTTGACTCCTCTGGTCTTACTGTGAAGGATTCGGCTTCCCGGCGTCCGCTCCTCCGATGTGACAGCTCGGGGCCCCTTTACATTCTTCGGCTTCCTGCTTCCGCTGCCTCGCCTTCGGCTTCTTCGTCTGCTGCTTTTGCTATGACGCCTTCTTCCACCACCTGGCACCGCCGGCTTGGTCACCCCGGCCGCGACGTTTTGGCTCAGCTCAGCCGTAGTACCGATGCTCCATGTACTAAGGCTCCTGCTGAGCACCTCTGTCATGCGTGCCAGTTAGGTCGTCATGTTAGACTTTCGTTTTCTTCTTCTTCGCATGCTGCGCATGCTTTTGATCTGATTCACTGTGACCTGTGGACATCTCTTGTACTCAGCATGTCTGGTTATAAATATTATCTGGTCATTGTTGATGATTTTTCTCATTACTCTTAGAATTTTCCTTTGCGCGCCAAGTCTGAGACCTTCCCCACCCTCCTCCACTTCTTTGCCTGGGTGTCCACTCAGTTCGGCCTCACAGTTAATGCCGTCCAGTGTGACAACGGGCGGGAGTTCGATAACTCCACCTCTCGGTTCTTCTTTCTGTCTCGGGGTGTTCAGCTGCGTATGTCTTGTCCGTATACCTCTCCTCAGAACGGCAAGGCTGAGCGGATGATTCGCACGACGAACGACGTCGTGCGCACCCTTCTGATCCAGGCTTCTCTGCCCCCGCGCTTCTGGGCTGAGCCTTCACACCGCCACCTACCTGCTCAACCGCCTTCCGTCCACTGCTTCTTCTGCTCCCACTCCACACCACGCTCTCTTCGGTACCCCTCCTCGCTACGACCATCTTCGGGTATTCGGGTGTGCGTGTTACCCTAACACCTCCGCCACCGCTTCTCACAAGCTGGCGCCCCGCTCGACTCGTTGTGTGTTCCTTGGGTACTCCCCTGACCACAAGGGGTACCGATGCTTTGACCGCACCTCTCGCCGCGTTCTGATCTCCCGACACGTCGTCTTTGACGAGTCGGATTTCCCCTACTCTACCTCCTCTATACCTTCTCCTGACAACGAGCTGGAGTCTTTGTTTCCGACTGACTCAGTGGTTCAGCCACCGTTACCTGTCTGTCCTTTTCTTGTAGGTTTTCCCGGCACGTCGGCACCATTTCCGGTGATCCCTGTTGCGCCGAGCACGGCCCCGGTGCCCGCGGTCGCGCCACGCGCGGTTCCCGGACCTCCGGTCGGGCCGCGCGCGGACCCGGTGTCTCCCGCTGCGCCATGCGCGGCCCCGGTGACTTCACCTGCACCTGCGCGGTACGCTCAGCCGGTACAGGTGTACCGGCATCGCTCGGCGCCGACCCCGACACCGCAGCGGTACGCTGAGCCGGTGCAGGTGTACCGGCGTCGTTCGGCGCCGACACTGGCGCCGCCTCCTGCTCCGGAGGCTCCTACGACGCCGATGCCGGAGCCGTCACCACCGCCGCCTCCTCCGGCTCCCTCTCGAGCCGAGTCGGAGGTGTACCACCCGCCTGTCATCCATCGGGATCCTCGGCATATCCATCCCATGGTGACTCGGCGGATGACGTCTCAGGCCGCGACTCTCTCCGCCACAGAGGGAGAGCCGCGGGTCTCTACAGTACCCTCCTCTGTCCGCGACGCCTTGGCGGATCCTCACTGGCGTCGCGCGATGGAAGAGGAGTACGCGACTCTTCTTGCCAACCAGACGTGGGACCTCGTGTCGCGTTCGTCTGGTTGCAATGTGGTGACTGGCAAGTGGATCTGGACGCATAAGAGTCGGGCTGATGGCAAACTGGAGCGCTACAAGGCTCGCTGGGTTCTCCGGGGGTTCACTCAGCGGCCTGGTGTGGACTATGATGAGACCTTCAGCCCGGTCGTGAAGCCCGCTACGGTGCGCACGGTCCTCTCGCTTGCGCTCTCGCGCTCTTGGCCTGTGCACCAGCTGGACGTGAAGAATGCGTTTCTTCATGGCACCTTGTCAGAGACTGTCTACTGCTCTCAGCCAGCGGGATTTGTGGACTCGAGTCGTCCGGATATGGTCTGCCGGCTCAACAAGTCTCTATGGATTGAAGCAGGCTCCTCGGGCTTGGTACTCTCGGTTCGCCACGTTCTTGCTGATATTGGGGTTCTCCGAGGCCAAGTCTGACACGTCTCTCTTCGTCTACCGCCGTGGGGATGAGACTGCCTATCTGCTGCTATACGTCGACGACATTGTGCTCACAGCCTCCAGTCAGCAGTTACTTCACTGTGTCAGCTCCACCACTTCTTGGGCGTCACTGTTGAGCCTCGCCCGTCTGGTCTTCTCCTTCACCAGCGGCAGTACGCCCTCGATATCCTGGAGCGGGCTGGGATGACTGATTGCAATCCCTGCTCCACTCCTGTCGACACTCAGGCGAAGTTGTCTGCTGATCTGGCTGATCCGGTGGCTGATCCTACTGCCTACCGGAGTCTGGCCGGCGCTTTGCAGTACCTCACCTTCACTAGGCCGGATCTCACCTACGCTGTTCAGCAGGTCTGTCTCCATATGCATGATCCCCGGGAGTCACACCTTGCTGCGCTGAAGCATCTCCTCCGGTATGTCCGTGGCACTGTGGACCTCGGCCTGGTGCTTCACCGCTCGTCCTCTGCTGAGCTGGTGGTCTACACCGACGCTGACTGGGCTGGCTGCTCGGGCACTCGTCGCTCCACTTCCGGCTACGCCGTCTTCCTGGGCGGCAACCTGGTCTCCTGGTCGTCCAAGCGGCAGCCGGTTGTCTCCCGCTCCAGTGCCGAGGCGGAGTACCGGGCTGTCGCTAACGGCGTGGCGGAGGCGTCCTGGCTACGACAGCTCTTGGCGGAGCTTCACAGCCCGCTCGCCAAGAGCACGCTCGTCTACTGCGACAACGGCAGCGCCGTGTATCTCTCCACCAACCCCGTCCAGCATCAGCGGACGAAGCACGTGGAGATCGACCTACACTTCGTGCGCGACAGAGTCGCCATCGGCGATGTTCGGGTACTCCATGTCCCGACTACATCCCAGTTTGCTGACATCTTCACCAAGGGGCTGCCCTCGTTGACCTTCTCGGAGTTTCGATCCAGCCTCAACGTACCCGGTGGCTAGTTGTGGCTGCCGGGGGGGGTATTAGCCCTTTTGTACTCTACTTGTACTCTCATCTTGTCCAGTCTTGAACACCGCTGCGTCGGTTGTTCAGACTGCGGGGGGGTGTTGGAGTATATTGAGCCCATGTGTATAGAGGCCCATCTAGAGACCCATGTGTAGGTATTATATACCCACCCTTCTAGGGTTGGAAGAATACAGAAATTATTCTCTCCATTATGTACGAGGCACCTGTTGAACCTAATATACAACCCAATGAACCTATTTCATATCTCTTGGCTTATCTATTCTTGCATCAGATTATCTATTCTCTTGGTTACATTGCAACATAAACTTATGTTCATCTCAAAGACCAAGTTTTTACTCAATTACAATTGTTAGGAATCTCAATGCTTTGCTTGTTACACTAAGTTAATGAGTTTTACCAGATCAAAACAGCTACAATTTGTAAACTTGTTCTGACACTTCAATTAAAAAGACTATCAAAATGGATGTAGTTGCCGATGCAAAATAACCTTATTGTAGTTGCCACCACTGTAATAAACCCATATTGCTCTTTTATGTAAATGATATGATGCGAGTCTTTTTCTTTATCTGTATAGTTTTATGTTTCATACATTTACGAAACAGGAACACTACGTGGCTTGTGTAAGTCACATTAGTCTTCTTTAATCTTATTTCATGCCCGATATGTCTGCTTATAATTCTGTCATATTCTTTTGATTAGGTTAGACGCCTCTTATGCTCAGCAAGACCTGTGGCCATACAAACACCTACTAATCCTAGCGTGTCAGATCAAGACCTACAACAGGTTACTGTTTTTTCTTGCTTCTTTGCTTGCAGGTATTAAGCTATTACATAAACACAAACAAGCCATAGCTGAACTTCGAAGTACCTAATTCCTGCTTCTTGTGCCACCAGCATTTTCTTGATCTTTTTAATATTTTCCTGTGCACTTAGTTTTGAACATATCCTTTGGGAAGTTGTTTCATTCTATTAAATATATCACTAATATGAGTTAATGAGGAACAATCATTTTAATCAGGGTATCTTTTTCATTACTTTTTCTGGATTTCACTGATCATAAACTCCCCTTGTTGCTCAAATTTTCCCTTGTATTTTAGCAACAATTATGGAATTTTGCACAAAGGACAACTGCTTTACCTTTTGGACGTGGGGCTTTTACCTTAGCTACAACTTATACTTTGTTGACAGAGGTATGAGTCCATACTATAATGTCATGATAGCCTTGATGGTTGATGTTGGTTTTTTGTCAATGTTTCATACAGCAGGCACCTTCATTTCTTCCTACCTTAGAACTATTTCCTTACACTGCAGGTTCTGGTGTTCCCAAAGCTTGTTTTGGCTGGTCGATTGCCCGCACAGCAGAACGCAACAGTAATCCTTTTCCTTTTGTAGTTTCAACACCGTTTTCTTCATTCTCTTTTGCAATGTCTAGGATATCACTTGAGAGAATAGTACCATAGAATAAATAAGTTCAAGTTTTTTGTTGTATTGATTCAGCACTCAGCAGTAATGATTGACTACTTTGGCTACCTCATCTTGTGTAATTAGTATTCGCAAACTAAAAATTGTGAAGTTCTGAAAGATGACTATTTGTGTATAGAAAGTAGAATAGCAAACCTTGCTACTATTGTGATATTAATTAAGTAGAATTTCTAAACTTTTGGCCTTTCGGGAGCATATGGTAGCTCTAGTTCTTACTTCTATCTTTTTCCTCACTGTATTTCATACAGGTTAATCTTGACCTAAGTAGTAGAAGTGTCTCAGAATTCAAATCTTGGGCTGAGTTTCATAATGGTGTAGCTGCTGGCCTGAGGCTTGCCCCTTTTCCGGTAACACAAGATAAAAAGTCTATTACAACTGTAGCAAAATTTGGAGTTCACTAACTCTGGCAGATAGTTTTCTCTTATTTGTTGTTTTCCTGTAGCTGCAAGTGGAGCTTACTATATTGCTTTTTTGCAGGAGAAAATGTTGAGAACTTGGATACAATACAATAGACCTTCTGAACCAAATTTTACTCATGCTGGTCTGCTTCTAGCATTTGGCTTGCATGAGCATCTAAGAGTTTTAACCATGACTGATGCTTATCGATATCTCTCACAGGTGATCTTATTGTTATTCTTTGGTTATCTGTGGCACGGGCTTGTGTTCTAGGTTTATGATAGAGGTAAAAATAGTTGATGGGAGGGAGGGCCCATAAGAAAATAAGAACTAACATAGACTTATCTCAATGATGGGAAATTATATTCAAGGTAACTGAATAACTAAGAGTAATAGGAGATAAAGGCTCATCTCAAGGACTGGGTGAATGGTGGGGTGTTGTCATAGCTACAGTTCATGGCACGCCCAGAGTAGGTATGGGCACACGTTCAGTCCTTCCACAGGAAAATAATTGACGTCACTAATTTGTTTGCTCATGCGTTTTTTTTACCAAAACCCTTTAAATTATTCAATCTCTAGTACTTTTATGTAGCATTCTGGTTTTTCTTTCTCGAACACGCAGGAGAGCTGCGTATCTTTGTATTTTTTTTTCTCGAACGCGCAGGAGAGCTGTGCATCAATATATTAAGAAGAAAAAGGGGGGGGGGAGAACCCCTAAAACAGAAAAAAAGTTACAGGGTTAAAGGGTCTGAACCACACCCTGAAGGACACACTAAAATTGTCTTTCTAAGAAAAGGAGAAAAGAGTAGGACCAGACCACCAGACTAGAACAAGTAGGAAGCACGAAGCAGGAGCTAGGGCAAGGAGATAGGAAACTCCTTGGGCCCCTGCTACAGACCACTGCTGAGCTGCTTCTCTAAAAGCAGAAATGACACAGGACAGATCAGGGGATCCTCCATAAAAAACACAGTAGTTGCGGTGCTTCCAAACTAACCAAGCTCCGAGAATAATGATGGAGTTAACTCCTTTTTTAACTTGACCAGAAAACCTGTTGCTTGCCCCAGCCCACCACTCCATAAAATCCTGGTTATCCAGCTGTGGAGCAACAGTTTGCAAACCAAACAACTGCAGAATGCTGAACCAAAAATGTCTGGTGAAGACACAGGAAACCAGTAGGTGTCTATTGTTTCTCCCACCTGGTCACAAAGTGGGCATTTTGGAGGGTGAGTAAGGCCTCGTCGTGCAAGTCTATCAGCTGTCCAGCACCTATCGTCAGCCACTGTCCACATAAAAAACTTGCATTTCCCTGGGGCCCAACTCTTCCAAATTCTTTCCCAAGGACTGAATTGAGTGGCCCCAATAAACAAAGCCTCATAAGCTGATTTGGTGGAGTATTGGCCAGAATTTGTGAATTTCCAAATATGTGTATCTTCTACCTTCGGGCGTATCTTTGCATTACGAGAGAAAAAATAGTCCAATACAAGACTACACTTCCCACCTTGGACCAGGGCGGGAGATGTTTAGAAAATAAAAAAGGTCTGTTACAAGAAACACAAGTCAAAAGGACCAGACCACAAGACCAGACAGCATTCTGTTTGCAACTTGTTAGGAGAATGCCACTGCGCTATTTTGAGTAAATTTTGCAAAATTACAGATTGTGTATACAAGTTATCACAAAACTATAGATTTAAGAAGTTATATCACATAACTACAGATTCAGCATGGCATAGTATCACAAAATTATGTAATTAAGAATTTGTATTTCGTTACAAAACTACAAATCTAGCATGTCATAGTGTCACAAACTACACCACAAAACTACAGGTTTCACTCATCTAAAATCTATAGTTCTGTGATACATTGATGGATTAAATATGTAGTTTTGAGATACATGTTCTTAAACCTGTAGTTTGGCATTGACTTTGACAAGCAATCTGTAGTTTCGTGGAATTTCTCATTTTCAGTAAGAGCAAGTATGTATTTGTTGTTATATATTTTTGTATAATTTGGACTAATTGTCTGAGTGCAGGAGCATGATATAACAACACTTGGTTTATTGCTTGGTTTGGCAGCATCTCATAGGGGAACAATGGATCCTGCAATATCTAAGGTATTAACTTCAGTACGTGGATGTGTAGATACGCTGTTATTATGTGGGTTTAATTATCATGTTTAGAAGTGAACTTGTGGACAAGTTCAGGGAACTGTTATTGAAAGTCTTGTTCCCCGTACCCAATCTGGCCTCTTTTGGGGAATTTGATCCATTTTCTCTGTAAATAATGTCGTTTTGCTGTAGCACCTACCTCCCTGTTTGGTGCTTGTAGCTCCAATCCTGTTTGAAAAGATTATGGGTTCAAATCACCTTCCTAAGAGGAACTAGATTTGCAGAGGATAAACAGCTCATATTTGTATGATCTTTTTTATGGATTCTTGTCTGATTTCACGTTATTTCACTTAATCCCTCCTTTCCATAATACAGGGCCCCATTCTCCTGTGAAATTGTTTCTGAAAATAAGGCCCCTGGCACGAACTGAGTCTAGCTAATGAGACATTTCAACCTTGCACCCCCTACCTAAGGCACTACCGCACTACCTATAATCATTTTTCACCATTGTGGGTCCATCTTTCCACCTTTTCTCCTGTCTAAGGTGGCCCAATATCATGAAATGAAGTACCTTAGTTATTTAGCATATTGCAAAAACTGCACATAAATATACTCTTTACGTGTTTTTGTTCTGCCATGCCATTATTGCACTTTGAATTTTGTGATTTCCAGATATTCTGCTCCATTGCAACTTGAAATGACTGTGGCTTTATACTTTACAGATGCTCTACTTTCATGTTCCTTCTCGGCATCCATCTTCTACGCCAGAGTTGGAATTACCAACTCTTCTACAGGTAACACTGCAGTAGGCTACTGCTTTATTGCATGTTTTTCCTTCTAGCCTAATAACTTTGAACATGTCATACTTAATTTAGAAGCCTGTTCCTGTGTTTATGAGATTTTTACTCTGGAGTTGCTATATGACACCTGGGTGTTGGCTTGAACTACTCACAGGTTACATGAACAAACTTTGGAAATGAAACAAAAGGTGCTTAGTATTTACTTTATGGATGTTTGTTTTTTGTTGTATTATACTACCCTGGTTTTGTACATCATGAGTTTCAGAATTGAATTAATAAAGCCTGTACTGTGGCTTGCTGCTTTATATTGCTCTTCTTATAGATTCTCACATTGTTTCTCTAGTTCATCTCTACATAGTGATTTATAAACCCTGATAAAAAATGGCTACTCCATTATCAGCTGCTCTGTTGTGTCATCTTGAGCAATGTCCTACTTAAGCTGATTAATTAAATGCTATAAGCAGACAAATATTACACATCAATTATTCCATAAATTTTCTATGTGTTCAGTCAGCAGCAGTGATGGGAATTGGACTTCTATATGAAAGCTCAGCACATGCGCTCACCATGAAGATACTTCTGGTAATCATGACAACAAGTCAATAAGGCTCCCTTTCTTTCTTCTCTTTTGATTCTGTATTGAGTTGTCCTTTTCTTTTTGTGGTTTTTGATCAATGAGGAAAGAAATCAATCCTTCAATGTTTCTGGGTATTACCATGTGTATGCATGGTATTCTGCTTAATCTTTGATACTAGCATTTTGGTATACTAAAGTTATAGCAAAATAGAAAAACTGAGAAATAAACCTTTTGTATTTTTAAATGGATTAAATGTATTAATTAGTTTTTTAAAAAATACTTAATTATCGCAGCAGTTTCACGTATAAAAACTGATCTGTTGACACTATCACAATTTGTACTACATTAATATTTTTCTAGTGTTAATAATCTTTTGGTTTGTGTTGCTCTTGTTAGGTTTCTAGGCTACCCCACCTTGCAAGTTGGGTGTTGGGACTCAATGCTTTTTGTTTATCTTTAGGGTGAGATTGGCCGAAGAAGTGGTGGTGATAATGTGCTAGAAAGGGAAGGGTATGCCGTCGCTGCAGGTTCTGCATTAGGATTTGTTGCATTGGGTGAGTTACATTTCATGACAAGTATTCCTGCAGCATTCTTGAAGTGGCGTGCTTGCACAAAAGTAACAAAAGAATTTCTCATAGGTCATGGCAGCGATGCATTTGGATTCATGGATACTTTCCTAGATCGACTTTTCGAATATATTGGCAGCAAAGAAGTCTACCATGTAAGATTTTTTTCATAGCCTCTGTTGCCCTCTTAGCATGTGTTTGGTTGGTGGGATGAAGTGGGATGGGATGGGGCGATCCCACGTTTGGTTTGGGAACATGAGGGATGGGTCCATCCCTAGAAGGGAATATACCCTCTAGATGCAGGATGCACCCATCCCTCTAGAACGAGCTGTTGTGGATGCCTTTGTGGGCCGCAAGTACGAAAGAAGGAAGAAGAAAGACGTGGCACCAGCCACGCCAAGCGCAGGGGGCGCGCAGGTTCTAGGCGTAGCTAGGAGATTGGATTTTGGTGAATAAATTCTTGTTAGGAAAATTGAGAGATTTTAGGAGATTGTAATTCCTTCCGGCTCTATTTATGGAGTCCGACTTTATCAATATAAGCAAGCAACAATTAGGGTTAAACAAACTCAGAGCCTCCACAAGGAGGGCGAGTATTGCCTAATTACGCTATCTAGCCCATCTACCATATCACAAGCAGATGGGGTGTCCCACTTCCCCCCCATCACACGCATCTCCCTCCATTGCGAGCCTGCGACGGAGGGGAGGGGAGCAGGCTGGCGAACCGTGGGTGGAGCGGATGGGACCGGCGGCTGGAGTCGGCCGGCGAGCTGCGAGCGGAGGGGAGGGTAGGGTAGGGGAGCGGCAGCCGGCGAGCGCTCGGGTGGAGGGGAAATGAGCGGGCCGGTGAGCGCTCGGGAGAGGATAGGATGGTGCGGTGGAGAAGATGAGGCTGGGAAAAAAGAAAAAGGGAAAACGAGGATGACGGGTGGGGTCATAGATTACATATGGGTCCTACTGCTAACGCCAACGGTGTTAAAAGTGACATCCATCCTTCATTCTCAATCCCTCCAACCAAACAAAAAACTAGGATAAACATATCCTTCTCAACCAAACACAAGGTGGGATGACTCCGTCCCGTCCTACCTCATCTCACAAACAAACACATGCTAAGGATATGGAATTCTTTAGGATATGCTACTCTTCTAGTTGTTCCACTCTGATGGCTTATGCAATTTATTTCTTTAAGATTCAACTTGGGAAGTGGCAAATCCTATAAACCCCCTTATGATATATGTTTCTTTGATATCATGATAAGTGTTTCATTCGAAGTGATCATTGGCCTATTGATATATGCCCTTGTTGCTCAGCTATTGGAATGACATATCAAAATATTTAACTAATTGAGCATATGATCAGAAATGTTTTGATACATTGGATGAAGCAAATGGGGTTGTTTTCCATGAGATCAATAACCTCATCTACATCCAAACTAAAGTAGGCATAAGTGAACATGATTCTAGTGTTAAATAACCAAGCTGAGTGTATTTTAGTTTGCAATGTGTTATACAGTTATACTGAACATGATGCCTCTCAAAGTTTCATTGGCAAGAGGCCAGATTGCAAGCTATGTTTTCTTGGTTAAAATTTCATGATTTATTTAGCAGCGAGCTGGTAGATTTCGGCAGTATGCCAATATAATATGTATCCAGTTTGGCAGATATTAGCTGTAAGATATGCCTCTCATAAGAAGTTGCAAACCAACCTCTCCATGCAAACTGTGCAAACTTCAATCTGGGCCATCGGATCAACATCCAAGGGGCATGGGGGAATTAGGTAATTTTACAATTAACTGCCCGCCCTTGGATTGGGTAATCACACTTTTGCAAATCTCCCCTCCCACTCCCCCTGCACTCTCCCTGATGGATAAGTCTTTGTGTTGGATGGATAAGGCATAGGGTCCTTGCAAGGACCAGAGCATCTATTCCTTTAGCATATTTCAGTTTGCTAGGACAGTCAGTTTGCTAGGACAGCATCTGGCTTTAGTTCTTTTGACTAGCATCTTAGCATCTTTTGCTTGACTGCTACCTCACTGCAGCAATGGCTGCCTGCCCTGGCTGCCTATAAGTATGTATCCCCAGCCCCTTGGGTTGGCATGGCTTTGAGTTTGTGAATGAAAAAAACCCAGAAAATTGCCCCAAGTTCATTGTCATCCTCTCAGCTCAATGAGAGTTAGAATTGAGCTTCTAACATCTGGTATCCGAGCCGTACTTTCCTGTAGGTCAGACATCTCCTGCACTTCTCCCTCCCAAGCAGCAGCTAGCGCAGCAGCAGCTAGCGCAGCAGCACCTGCTGCACCCTCTACTCCACCTTCCTCACCCAAGCAGACGAGCAACAGCTCGTCTGAGGCTGCGTCTTCTCCACGCAGCAGCCCCTTGGAGGCGCGCCATGTCCGACGCACCGTCTCAGCGCTCGGTCGCCTCGAGCGCACGGCGTCAGCGAGATGCCGAGCCCGCCGCGGCAGAGGAGCGCAGGCGAGCGACGGCACAAGCCGCTGCAGCAGCGGCGAGGGCGGCCAGGCTGTCTGCAGCGGAGCTGGCGGCGGCCAGGGTGGAGGTGGAAGCAGAGGCGGAGGAGGATGCGGCGCGTGCGGTGGAGGTCGAGGTTGAGACCTTGCGCGGTAGCCTCAGCGGCTCCATCGCCGGCAACGCCACCGCCGACGAGGACCTTGAGGAGTTGGAGAGGGAGAGAGCGCGGGAGCGGACCGCGCGGTGGGCAGCAGTCCACCCCGGCGGCGGCGGCCTGGTCGGCGGCGCGCCCGGCGGCGGTCCAGGGGCCAGCGCGCCCGGCGGGGCCTGGATGGCGGCGCGCCCGGCGACGGTCCAGGGGTCCGCGCGCCCGGCGGCGGCCCAGGGGGCGGCGCGACCGGCGACGGTCCAGGGGGCCGCGCGCCTGGCGATGGTCTAGGGGGCCGCGCACCCGGCGGCGGAGGCGGCGCCCCTGGCGGCGGCGCGCAGGGCGGTGGCGGCGCTCCTGGCTGGGGTGCGCGCGGCGGCGCCCCCGGCTACCACGGCCTCCAGGCGGTGGTCAGGGACGTCGGTCCCGGTGGTGGGTGGCCCACCCTCACCAAGACCAACTACGTCGAGTGGGCCGCAGTCATGGAGGTGAAGCTCCAGGTGCGGCATATGTGGGAGGCAGTCCGGTACGGCGACGTCGACTACGATGAGGATCGACGGGCGCTGGATGCTCTCATCGCAGCAGCCCCGCCCGAGATGCAGTTCACGCTTTCCAAGAAGCGAACTGCCAAGGAGGCCTGGGACTCCATCGCTGCGGCACGTATCGGCAGCGACCACGCCCGCAAGACCACTCTCCAGGCACTTCGCAAGGAATGGGAGAACCTGGCCTTCAAGCTAGGTGAGGATGTTGATGACTTCGCCCTCCGTCTCAACACTCTGCTGCAGAAGGTGGTGCAGTTCGGCGACGACACCTACGACGAGGAGAGAGCCGTCGAGAAGCTCTTCCGCTGCGTCCCCGAGATGTACAGGCAGACCGCTCGCTCGATCGAGTCTCTGCTGGACCTCTCCACCATGACGATCGAGGAGGCGATAGGTCGCCTCAAGGTCGTCGACAGCGACGAGCCACAGCCTCCCTCGGGAGGCATCTCCATCGGTGGGAAGCTCCACCTCACTCAGGAGCAGTGGGAGGCTCGGTGCGGTGACAGGAGGAGGGGGAGCCCTCTTCCTCGACTGGTGGCCGCTAGTGCGGCAAGCCGCGAAAGGGGCGCGGAGGTGCCCAAGCCGGGGCACGAGGGCGCGCCGAGGGTGGCGCCCACGGAGATGCTCAGGGCATCCCCGCTGACAGGCCCAAGGCGGCACGAGACGACGCCTGCCACAACTGTGGCAGGCCCGGCCACTGGGCCAGGGACTGCCCGCAGCGGAGGCGTGGGGGCCAAGCCCACGTCGCGGAGGCCCAACCGGATGACGAGCCGGCTCTGTTCCTACTCCACGGGGACATGGAGCCGCATCCGGCGGCACCGCCTGTCACCGCTCTACACCTCGACGAGCCGCGTGCCCGAGTTCTCCTCGGCAACGGCTCCGACGACGACAGGGTCGATGGCTGGTACCTCGACTCCGGCGCCACGCACCACATGACCGGGCGGCGGGAGTTCTTCTCCGACCTGGACGTCGACATAGGTGGCTCCGTCAGGTTCGGGGACTCCTCCGCCGTGGAGATCAAGGACGTGGGCTCCGTGATCTTCACCGCCAAGTCCGGAGAGCACCGGATGCTCACCGGAGTCTACTACATCCCGGCGCTGTGGAACTCCATCATCAGCCTTGGGCAGCTCGATGAGAGCGGCTCCCGCGTGGTGATCGACAGCAGGGTCCTCCGCATCTGGGACCACCGTCGCCAGCTTCTCGGCAGGGTGGTTCGAGGGAAGAACCGCCTCTACATCCTCCTTGTCGGGGTGACCCAGCCTCTTTGTCTTGCAGCTCGCAGGGACGACGAGGCATGGCAGTGGCACGAGCGCTTTGGGCACCTCCACTTTGAGGCCCTGAAGCGGCTCGGCGCCAAGGAGATGGTGCGAGGCCTCCCGTGCCTCGACCACGTGGAGCAGCTCTGCGACGTCTGCGTGCTGACGAAGCAGAGGCGGCACTCCTTCCCCCAGCAGGCGAGCTTCCGAGCCAAGGAGCGGCTCGAGCTCGTACATGGGGACTTGTGTGGCCCGGTGACACCGGTCACACCAGGAGGACGACGCTACTTCCTGCTGCTCGTCGACGACCTCTCCCGCTTCATGTGGGTGATGATCCTCGGCAGCAAGGGAGAGGCTGCGGACGCCATCAGGCGTGCTCAGGCTGCTGCGGAGGCGGAGAGCGGCCGCAAGTTGCGCGTGCTGCGCACCGACAACGGCGGCGAGTTCACGGCGGCCGAGTTCACGGCGTACTGCGCGGATGAGGGCATCCAGCGCCACTACTCTGCGTCGTACAGCCCGCAGCAGAATGGCGTCGTCGAGCGGCGCAATCAGACGGTGGTGGGGATGGCCCGGGCCCTCCTCAAGCAGAGGGGCATGCCGGCCGTCTTCTGGGGAGAGGCGGTGGTGACGGCCGTCTACATCCTCAACCGCTCGCCCACCAAGGCACTCGACGGCATGACGCCGTATGAGGCTTGGCATGGGCGTAAGCCGGCGGTCTCCCACCTGCGGGTCTTCGGCTGCCTCGCGTTCGCCAAGGAGCTTGGCCACATCGGCATGCTCGACGACAGGAGCACTCCGGGAGTGTTCATCGGCTACGCAGAGGGTTCGAAGGCCTACCGCATTCTCGACCCGGAGACACAGCGTGTGCGCACGGCGCGCGACGTTGTGTTCGACGAAGGGCGAGGATGGGCGTGGGACAAGGCGGTGGACGACGGCTCGGCTCCGATGTACGACGACTTCACCGTCGAGTACGTCCACTTCGAGGGAGCCGGGGGAGTAGGCAGCTCTTCTTCGCCGAGCGTGCCTACCCCGGTCCCCGAGCCTCCACCGACTCCGGCGCCCGCCACACTGGCGGCACCACGCTCTTCAGCTACGACTCCGGCTGCGCCGAGTTACTCGGCTGCACCACCACAGCCGGCGACGCCGCGCACTCCAGCACCGGCAGCCACTCCTCCGGGCACGCCTAATACAGCACATGTTCATGCTGAGCACAGCCCGGTGGAGTTCGCTACTCCTCTCTCTCACGACGAGGAGCGCATCGACGCGTACCACGACGGTGAGCCACTGCGGTACCGTATGATGGAGGACTTTCTCGGCGATCAGCCGGTGCAGGGACTGGTGCCTCACGACCTGGAGGCGTAGTTGCACCTCGCGTGCGACGACGGCGAGCCTCAGTCTTTCGCAGAGGCCGAGGGACACGCGGCATGGCGTGCCGCGATGCAGTCGGAGATGGACGCGGTTGAGAAGAACCGCACTTGGGAGCTTGCTGATCTCCCTCGTGGTCACCGCGCGATCACCCTTAAGTGGGTGTTCAAGCTGAAGAGGGATGAGGCCGGCACCGTCGTCAAGCACAAGGCTCGCCTGGTGGCACGAGGTTTCGTGCAGCAGGAGGGAGTCGACTTCGACGATGCTTTCGCTCCCGTGGCACGGATGGAGTCCGTGCGACTTCTCCTTGCGCTGGCTGCCCAGGAGGGCTGGCGCGTCCATCACATGGACGTCAAGTCGGCGTTTCTCAACGGCGACTTGAAGGAGGAGGTCTACGTGCACCAGCCGCCGGGGTTTGCGATCCCCGGCAAGGAGGGTAAGGTGCTACGTCTGCGCAAGGCCCTCTATGGCTTGCGGCAGGCCCCGAGGGCGTGGAACGCCAAGCTGGACTCCACGCTCAAGGGGATGGGCTTCGAGCAAAGCCCGCACGAGGCGGCCATCTACCGGCGGGGCAATGGAGGCAATGCCCTGCTGGTGGGTGTCTACGTCGACGACTTGGTGATCACCGGCACCAAGGATGAGGAGGTGGTGGCGTTCAAGGAGGAGATGAAGGCCACTTTTCAGATGAGCGACCTGGGGCCTCTCTCCTTCTACCTGGGGATCGAGGTGCACCAGGACGACTCCGGGATCACACTTCGACAGACCGCCTACGCCAAGCGCGTCGTCGAGCTCGCCGGGCTCACCGACTGCAACCCAGCTCTCACTCCGATGGAGGAGAGGCTGAAGCTGAGCCGTGACAGCACGACAGAGGAGGTGGACGCTACTCAGTACCGGCGCCTTGTGGGGAGCCTCCGCTACCTCGCCCACACACGGCCGGACTTGGTGTTCTCCGTCGGCTACGTTAGTCGGTTCATGCAGCGACCGACGACGGAGCACCAGCAGGCCGTGCAGAGGATCATCCGCTATGTTGCGGGGACTCTCGACCACGGTCTCCATTACCCGAGGTGCCCTGGAGCGGCACACTTCGTCGGGTACAGCGACAGCGACCACGCCGGCGACATCGACACCAGCAAGAGCACGAGCGGGATCCTCTTCTTCCTCGGCGAGTGCCTTGCTAGCTGGCAGTCGGTCAAGCAGCAGGTGGTGGCCTTGTCCAGTTGCGAGGCCGAGTACATAGCGGCCTCCACCGCGTCGACTCAGGCGCTCTGGCTCGCTCGACTGCTTGGTGATCTACTCGGCAGAGACATTGGAGCGGTGGAGCTCAGGGTGGACAGCAAGTCCGCCCTGGCCTTGGCGAAGAACCCCGTTTTCCATGAACGGAGCAAGCACATCCGGGTGAGGTACCACTTCATCCGAGGCTGCTTGGAGGACGGGAGCATCAAGGCAACCTACATCAACACCAAGGACCAGCTTGCAGACCTGCTCACCAAGCCCCTTGGGAGGATCAAGTTCCTTGAGCTCTGCTCCAGGACCGGGATGGTCCAATCCTCCCACAAGACGATGCACAAGACTTAGGGGGAGAATGATGGATAAGTCTTTGTGCTGGATGGATAAGGCATAGGGTCCTTGCAAGAACCAGAGCATCTATTCCTTTAGCATATTTCAGTTTGCTAGGACAGTCAGTTTGCTAGGACAGCATCTAGCTTTAGTTCTTTTGACTAACATCTTAGCATCTTTTGCTTGACTGCTGCCTCACTGCAGCAATGGCTGCCTGCCCTGGCTGCCTATAAGTATGTATCCCCAGCCCCTTGGGTTGGCATGGCTTTGAGTTTGTGAATGAAGAAAACCCAGAAAATTGCCCCAAGTTCATTGTCATCCTCTCAGCTCAATGAGAGTTAGAATTGAGCTTCTAACACTCCCTTGGATGTTGATCTGGTGGCCCAGATTGAAGTTTGCATGGTTTGCACGGAGATGTTGGTTTGCACCTGATATGTTCCCTAAGAAGTTGTACCCAGTTTAGTGACGGAAGTTGGATAGAATGCTTCAGTTAGGTCTTTACTGAGTTGGGAGTTTAAATGACAAACATCTGATTGCGACAACCACTGAGCAGATACCAGCAGTTAATGTTTCTCTGTGCCTTTCCCTATCTCAATAGTTAAAATGCTATTTGAAGAGCAATCAGCGTTACGATTCTTTATTTAAGTTTGTCATTGTAATGATTCTATATTTGTATCTCTATTTTACAAGTTGATAATGTTCTCAGGAAAAACACCTAAATGCAACAACTGCCGATGATCAAAGTGGCAACACTGGGCAGGTCATTTTTCTCTTTACACAGCGATTTCAAAGTTCCATAAATAGCTCTACATTTTGATGTGTATTGCTATTTTTTTTGTATAGATGATGGATGGAGCACAAATAAATGTTGATGTTACTGCACCTGGAGCAATAATTGCTCTGGCCTTGATATTTCTGAAGGTATGTTTTCTTTTTTTTGAACTGTAAAAGGTATGTTTTCTAGGTTACTTGGTATCTCTTTATAACTTTCGAAATTATTTTTATTGTTTTACCAGTACCCTAACAAAATTCTGTATTATTATGGTTCACATCACAGACAGAGTCCGAGGAGATTGCGGCTAGACTCGGTATCCCAAATACTTTCTTCGATTTGCAGTATGTGAGACCTGATTTTGTTATGCTTCGCATTATAGCCAGGAATTTAATATTGTGGAGCAGGTAATCTTGCAATTTCAATCTGAAGTCCTTGTGCCGCTTGTTGACCGTAACATAAAACTAAAGAACTATGTCGTTTTGCAGAATACAACCTACCAAAGGATGGATTGATTCTCAAATTCCTGAAACTGTAAAGACTGGTGTTTCCAACATGAGTGAAGGGACTATTGACAGTGATGAATTTGATGCCGAAGCTCTTTTTCAAGCTTATGTTAATATAGTGACTGGAGCATGCATTGCACTTGGTGAGTAGCATTGTTTGTGTCAATTCTGACATGAATCACTAACTGTTTGTGCTTCATATTTTTTCGTAGTATAATGGTTTTTTAAGCTTATAAAAAGACAAGGTAATTTAGTTTTCATAATTTCTTGTAATATTTGTTTAACTTGGACTCTACATTATATTAAACCACTAACCGTAGCTATTGTTTAGTGGTTCTCTTGGTCTAGTCCTACTACTTCTGTACTGGCTGAAAATTTCTCTTTGTACTGTTCCGTCACTACAGAACATCTCCTTTGCTTTATTTCCAGAGTATGTTTACTATATTTTCTGTTCGTGGACTGTTGATGCTTACATTCTTTGACTGACCACTTGGCACATCCAAGCACTCACAAACTCCAATTCATGAACATGTAGAAGCTACGGTGGTTATTCTAATGACCTATTAAACTCCTTGTCGACAAGCCCATTGCATGTTTGCTGCCCTTTATCAGCTTCATCAATGTTTGCAGGACTCAAGTATGCTGGCAGCAGAAATGGTGATGCCCAAGAACTGCTCTACGCCTATACTATACATTTTCTAAATGAGGTACACGGCCTGTTCAATTATAACTGTTAAATTGTATTTTGGTAATATAATTGCTCATTGTTATGCAGATTAAGCACATACCTGTTCGAACAGCAAGTATACTGCCAAAGGGATTACTACAATATGTTGACCGTGGAACCCTTGAACTCTGCTTGCACCTTATTGTTCTATCTCTATCTCTGGTTAGTGGAGTGTATCATGACTTTATTTACTTAGACTTGGTACATAGTACACTCGACACAGCTGTTAGCTGTACACATTTCATTAAGTCTTATGGATTTACATATGTCCTTATCCTAGTAAACAGTTTTCTGCGCATATGTGTTCTGATTTCTTGTCATTTTCCTTTGTTAAGGTAATGGCAGGATCGGGAAATTTGCAGATTTTCCGCTTACTGCGTTATCTTAGAGGAAGAATGTCTGCAGAAGGACAAGTGAATTATGGATTACAGATGGCTGTGAGTATCGTTAATAGGGTGAACAAATATGTTTTTCTTTAAAATCAAATACCGAGGACTAATAGCGGATATATTCTTTTACTGCACACTATGAGAACTCTGAAACGGAAACGTTTGGTCATCAGGGTTATGATTCCTGACTAGAGACCATGTGACCTTTTTGGCTATGCCACCCTTTAAATATCATCGGTTTTAGGCAGTCATCTTTGTTACCTTTTTGACCCGAACTAATGATGGAAAATCCTTCATATCTGCTGGTTTTGACTTGGTTTTCTTGAACTTTCTTTTTGGTCATTACTACCCTGGTTACTGGATCCTGTATTCTGGCCTTGGCTTTTGGTAGGGAATTTGGAGTATGTTCCTAGTTGATACAAAACTTATGGGTGCTACTGCCATATGAAAATTGCAACAAAGTGTGTGTGTGTGTGTGGGTGTGGGTGGGTGCGTGTGTGTTATTGTTCATGTTAACACATTAGTATTTTATTGTGTGAGAAAATGGGCTAATCCCGTTTATCAACAATGTAGGTAAGCCTGGCGATAGGATTCTTATTCCTTGGAGGCGGGACACACACTTTTTCAACTCAAAATAGTGGAATTGCTGCATTATTGATCTCACTTTACCCACGTTTGCCTGCTGGACCCAATGACAATCGCTGTCATCTCCAGGTCATTCTCTTCTACTTCCCTCAGCTCTGACCTTCACTGTATGTCATAGCATCATTCTTTGCAAACAAATTTAAGTTCTTTGTGTTACTGTATTTAGGCATTCAGACACCTATATGTAATAGCTACAGAGCCTCGATGGGTTCAGACGGTGGATGTTGATACAGAACTTCCAGTTTATTGCCCATTGGAAGTGACAGTTGCTGAAACAGAGTATTATGATGAGACCAACTATTGTGAGGTGACACCTTGTCTTCTGCCAGAACGCTCAGTGGTACGTATGGTTGATTCAAGTTACAATTAATGGTGAAACAATATTCTTAATAAACATTAAACTTTAAACATATACTGAATACTGATGTATGACATATGTTTATCGTTCGACACTACTGTAACAAGGTGCACTGAAGTTACATATTCACCAATTTATTGTCTGCAGTTACTGACATCTACTTACTATATTGCTGGCAGTTGTTTTTTTTGTTGTATTTCTGCTATTCCACTATTGTCAAGACAGACTTTTTTTAGGTACTAGCTAAAATGCTGGTGCTTTAGGTACTGAAACAACATATATAATCTTACCCCAGTGCACTGAGCCATAGTTGGCGCTCAGCCTGCGTCGTGTCTTTGGTTCTGTTGTTGTGGGCGCACTTGCCATTGTCCTCGTCGGCATGATTAATCTGTCCTCGTCAGGGCTGCTATTAACATCGAGAATAGTTTTTGGTGCTTGGCAGGTGCCTCTAGTTTCAGGAGTTCCTACTATTAGATAGATATGTAGCTATGTATATCTCTCTTGTTTTTCCCTCTAGTTGGAGGGCCTCTTTGCATATTGTACACATGTATATTCTGCCCCTTTTGGCCATGGAATAGATTCAGCTGCACATACCTAACATGGTATCACAACCTAGGTTTAGGGTCTTCCATCCCGCTGTCGTCTGCGAGCCCTCCGGCTAGACGTCGGTGAGCCACCACCGCCGGTCGGCGAAGTCAGCTCCACCTCTTCTCCCTTTGTCTACTTCCTTCTACTACACGTGCCCGTGAACTCTACAGCTGTTCTGCCCGCGGCCCCCATCGCCGTCGGCGCCACCGTTAGCCCCTCCTGCCGTGCCCCCGCCGTCGGCCCGTGCCTCCCCGCCGCCTCCCGTGGCCGCACGCGCGCCTCCCACGGCGCCTCGCGGCCAGTCCACGCCTCGCCATTGCTCCACACCGCCGGTCCATGCCCCTTCGACTGTGGCCCCCGGCTCGCGCCTCCCAGCCGTCGGCACGCGCCTCGCCACCGCTGGTCCATGCCTCCCCACCACCGGGTTGTGCCTCCATGCACGTGCGCTTTGCTCTCTCTTTGCTTGCGTGCACGTGCACTCTGCTTTGTCCGCGCGTGAGATCTGCTCTGCTCTACTCTTTGCTCGTGTGTGCTCTCTTGCTTTGCTTTGCCTTGTGTCCCTCCTGTGGGGCAGCCCAAGTTAAAAAAAATGGAGGAGCGAGGTCAGGAAGAGAGCAGTCCTGGTCTTGCACTGATGGCCTCGTCTACCAGCCTTAGAGCAGGAGTTGCTCATGTTGTTCCGCCGCCTCAATGTAGCTACTTTCTCCTTTTTTGGGACTACTGCTCGTGCTTCTGGTTTACCACCACTGCCTCCTTACCGAGACACATCATCTTCATGGTTCCTTGATTTTGGTGCTTCGTTTCATATGACTCCCAATTCTACCCAACTGTCTTTCTTGTCCTCTGTTGTCACCCTCTTGTTGTTCAGACAGCTAATAGCATCTATCTTCCAGTTACTGGACGAGGTGTTCTCTCAATGTCTTCTTTTCATGTGTCTATAGTTTCACATGTTCCTAATCTCACTGTGCAGCTGATGTCTGCTGGCCAGATCACTGATCATGGATGTCGCATCATTCTTGAGTCCGACTCTTGTTGTGTTCAGGATCTTCGTACGGGACTTCTAGCGGGGACTGGGCCTAGGCGTCATGACTCTCAGCATCTTTAGCTTGACTGGCTTCGTCTTACCTCGTCCACTGTGGCGAGTCTCTCATCCACCTCACCTGCCCCCGTGGTTACTAGTTCTCCTAGTGCACCTACCTTTGCTCAGTGGCATCGTCGTCTTGGCCATCTCTCTGGTTCAAGGCTTTCCACTCTTGTTGGCAATGGTGTTTTAGGTCTTGTGTCTGGTGATGGTGCACTTCATTGTATGGGTTGCAAACTTGGTAAGCAGCTGCAACTCCCTTATCTATCTAGTGCTTCTGTATTGCAACGTCCTTTTGATCTCATTCACTCGGATGTTTGGGTGCCTGCTCCTTTTGTCTCGAAAGGGGGTCACTCCTATTATGTCATTTTCATCGATGATTATTCACGGTTTACCTAGATCTATCTTATGTCCTCTCGTGGCCAGTTTCTATCTACCAGCATTTTGCCACTATGATTTGCACTCAGTATGATTCTCCCGTTCGTGCTTTTCGTGCCGATTTCGCTGGTGAGTACATCTCTGCCTCACATCGTCTCTTCCTTGCTGACCAGGGTACCCTTCCTCAATTTTCTTGTCTTGGTGCCCATGCTCAGAATGGTGCTGCCGGACACAAGCATCGTCACATTCTTGAGACCTCGTGCTTTACTACTCTCCTCGGAGCTTCCACCTCACTTTTGGGTTGAGGCTCTCTCTACGACTGTTTTTCTCATTAATAGACAACCTTCCTCAGTTCTTCAGGGTTGTACCCCGTATAAGCACTTGTTTGGTCATCCACCCCAATTACAGTCATCTTTGTTGCTTTGGGTGTGCCTATTTTGTTCTTCTCCCTCCTCGTGAACGCACCAAGCTCACTGCTCAATTAGTTGAGTGTGTTTTTCTTTGGTACAATACGGAGCACAAGGGTTATCGCTGCTACGACCATGTTGCCTGTCGGATGAGGGTATCTCGGGATGTCACCTTTGATGAATCCCGCCCTTTTTTCCCTTGTTTCTCCTCTAGCTCCTCTTCCACTACCACGGAGTCTATCTCCTTCTTGACTCTTCCTGACGAGTCTCTTCTATTGCCGTCCACTCCACCATCACCATCTTATGCTCCTTCTATAGTTCCTCCACCTCCACCTAAGCCTTCTCAGTCGCTTTTTGGGCCTCCTCCCGTCGAGGTTCCTCCTTCCCCTACCACGGAGTCTATCTCCTTCTTGACTCTTCCTGACGAGTCTTTTCTGTTGCCGTCCACTCCACCATCACCATCTTATGCTCCTTCTATAGTTCCTCCACCTCCACCTATAAGCCTTCTCAGTCGCTTTTTGGGCCTCCTCCCGTCGAGGTTCCTCCTTCCCCTCTTGTGTCTTCTCCATTGTCCCTTAGTCCTACTCTTGTGATGGTCCCTCCACGCGAGATCACCCAAGCACAGCTATTTCCTCTCCAAACTCAGTGTTGTGGATCCCCCATGAGTTTGAGCGGGGGTGTTAGATATATATGTAGCTGTATATATCTCTCTTGTTTTTGCCTCTAGTTGGAGGGCCTCTTTGCATATTGTACACATGTATATTCTGCCTCTTTGGACCATGGAATAGATTCAGCTGCACATTCCTAACACCTACTTCCTAGCTAGGTCGCTGACCCTGTGTGTGTGTTGTACCACACCCTTAGCCTGCCTTGTGTGACTTGCGGACAAATTGACCATCCTTCTAGGCTGGATTAGGCAGCCTCAACACAGATGAAGAGGTGGGTATGTGCAGGATCTGCTGCCATCTTTTTCGATGGTGATGACTAGAAATGAGATATTGACGAACCAAGGATAGTAGGGATTTTTCGTAGGGAGGAATCTTTGTCAGTAATATTTGCTAAATAATAGTTTGTTGGAAGTTTTCTTTATTTTTCAAGGTTTTGAGGTTAAATAGCAAAGTGCATGAACTACTGCTGTTGTACTGCTGCGGAATCATACAATGTAACTGTTTGCCCATCACATTGACAGCATATAAGCACAACCCTTGTATTTAATTTTAAGCAATTAAGCATGACATGCACTCTATCTTGCCCATTCATTCAAATTGAAAATCATGTATGTGTAATCTTGCCTTTTTATTGTCATGTATGGTTGCATTTCATCTTCATGCCTTTGTGGTTAAGTTTTTTTGGATAATGACCATCTTTAATGAAGGATTCACTAGCAGTATCTTATAGTATGCTCCCTATACTTTTGTACAACCTGTGATACTTTGCTAAAAGTGTCTTATCAAATGTGAAATTAACCCAGACATGGTTCCATTGCCATGTATGATTAAACTCATTCTTCTTGCAAGCTGTTTCTCTATCACATGGTCAGTAAAAATATGAGCTATGAATGAATAGCATTGAGAACAGACAATGTAGCAAAGTGCATGAACTATCGTTTTGTGTTTTCCTTTACAATCAACTTTGATCATGAGTTTTGCCAGTTCACATGCAACTTTCCTCCTTTGCACTCTATTATTTTAGAATTTTGGTTGATAAGTATATAGAAAGTGCAGAGTGGTGCGAGTTTGACCTAATAAATTGCACAATCTGAAAAGGGCTAATTCTGTTGCAGCTTAAGAGCATTCGAGTTTGTGGACCTAGATATTGGCCTCAGGTGATAAAACTTACACCTGAAGGTATTTTACTTATCCTGAACATATCACATTTTTCTTCAGAATTTTTTTTCATTATATTCTTATCATGACTTTCAAATAGACAAGCCATGGTGGAGATCCGGAGACAAGACAGATCCCTTCAACGGGGGCGTACTCTACATAAAGCGAAAAGTTGGATCATGCTCCTACTCTGATGATCCAATTGGCTGCCAGTCTTTGATTTCGCGGGCAATGCATGAGGTTAATGTTTTGTTACACTTGTGCAGATGTGTTCCTTAATGCCCCTATTGAGGACTATAGGTGATACCAACATGTAACTTTACTATTCTCTTGCATTGAACTTCAGGTTTGTGATATGCCATCTGCTAGATGCAGTAATAAACCAAACAGCATTAATCATAGTGCCAACAGAATTGATCAGCTTGTAAGCACTTATTCGGCCAATCCAAGCTTGATTGCTTTTGCAAAACTGTGTTCCAAGTCATGGAAGAACAGGCAAGTGAATTTTTATGTCCTCTTTCCTTATATTTGCAAAGAAGAGTTTAGGTTGGATAAGCAGCACTACATGTATGACAAGTCATTTGGCCGGCTTATTTTTGAATTCTATTCTTAATGTTTGTCTTCCAACTGCAGATGCAATTTTCGAGAGTTCTGCTCTCCAGTGCTGTATGAATGTATGAGCAAAGATAGACCATCACTGTTACAGGTTTCTTACTGTAAACTTGAAGATCAATTTTTGCTCATTTCTTATCAGCTAGCTTGTTTTAGTGACAGTTATTTCTCATCCAGGTATATATCAGTTTTTACACAATAATTGAGTCAATGTGGGAGCATTTGAAGATTGGACATTTTCCCTTCTATGATTCCCTTTTCCTTCCCAACTTGAAGGTTCGTATGGAGCACTCTATCTACGGTTGTCTTGTTGGTCTTTATTGCCCGTTTAGGTTTGTTTCAGTCTCCATTTTAAAAACATTATTTCCAGCCAAATTGGTAGTTCACCGCCTGAACCATCTGACTCTTTTTTTATTGTTTGGATGGGCATATTGCGTTTTCTCCCTTTGGTCTTCTTTTTGAAGTTTTCATCCTTCCTGGTTGCGCTGCTCAGCGGTCGCTTGAATCCTAGCCTCGTCTCGCATGCGTTGGCAGCTGCGCCCCTGTAGCGGATCGAGCCGGCGTGCGCGCTTGCACTCTTTCCATGGTCGAGCAGGTATGGACGCCAGCAACCGCGGAGCCGCGCGCCGCCCGCCTCCATGTCGTCGAACTTCGGCTCGTCTGCGGCCAAGCATCACCCAGCCCGCGGCGGCGCTGTCGAGGCTGAGCGCCGCCCATCTGCCTGCAGCTCCCCGCGTCGCCAAGGTTGAGCTCCCATTCCGCTTGCCGAGGCCAAGCGTCGCCCAACCCGTGGTGGCGCCGCGGAGGCTGCGCTCCACCCGTCTGCCCGCGGCCCCTCGCGTCGCCGAGGCTGAGCTGCCCGCCCGCCCGTGTTCGCTTGCTTGGTCTAGCGACATTTTCTGTCTCTTCTCTCCGACGTGGATTGCTATCGACACTTCTTAACGGCCCGTTGCGGCTGGCCCTAGGCTGGGGACCAGTTTGGCTGGGGTTTTCTCAGTGCAAAGCCGTGACGATGGTCTTTCCCGCGGTGGTCATTTTTTCCAATAAAGTTTCAGTCAGAAAATGCCCAACGTTTGGTCTTGTTCCTATGATTCTTCTTTCCAATGTGCAGGTCGCTTTGGCCTACAACGAAGCAATAGTTGATGGTAGAATCACAGATGGAGGAATTATTCAGTCCACCTTCTTGGAGTCGCTTATGAAGCGTGTGGGAGACATCTTTGCGGAATTGCCTAACCTCAAGGACAATCTTCACCGTTATTTGACCACAGGCAGATGGCCTGATGCCCAAAATGATGTGGTGATCCTCTCTTGGTATCTCCAGTGGTACAACATTCCACCTCCCCATGTGGTGGCTTCTGCAGTTGAGAAGGTTAGGCCCAGAGTCCCCGCCGGTGTATCTATCCTCCCTCTGCTTCGCCTCCTGCTACCAACCACGCACCTTGTGGGACTGATGGAGATCGAGAAGTTGCAGACCACCATGAAGGCCTAAAAGCCTACCGCTGCAAATGCAATCAACGCTGGGCTCTGTGCAAGCAGGTTGTTGATTGCAAATACCTAGTCATATATCAGTATGAAGGTTAGTCAGAGCATTGTTATCGCACATGGTGAGGAGGACGGGGGAAGTGTGTAACCAACTGCAGATTTTCTTAATTTAATGGGCTATAGTGAAGGGCCTCTTTGTACAGTTTGTGTAACCTTAATTTAATGGGTATATCCCTGTTGATCAATCTGGGGTGGATACAATTGTGCAAGAAATATTGGGGGTACTCGGACCCTATATAGCGCAGGACATTTGAGAGCAGGGTTAATAACCCCGCCCACCCGCCGGCTGCGTGCGGACGCTCTGCGCCCGCGGCAGTCTGGGAGCAGGCGGTTGCCTCCCTCCGGGTCCACAAACAGAGATTCATTCATCCATTTCAGTCGGCGGTAAGCACAGCGCCTGTTTTTTTCTCTCTTCTCTCTCTTCCACATAGGATTTAGTCTGCTTGCACTCTGTTATAATATTTGCTCTGACTAATAAAATTAAAGTGATGCCTATAGTACTGTCAGAGATCTGAGGTTCACCCCAATCCACGTCTCTTTATATCATCACAATCGGCGGCGTGTAGTTGGGCCAGCCAAGCTTGTAATCTGGCGTCTTTTTTATTTTTATATTTTTTAAAATTATTTTTTACAGAAATATATTTTCGATTTCATAATTTACAGTTTTGTACCCCTACCGTCTGGCTGCGGGGCGGCAGGGTACCTGCCGCCAACTAGCGGGGCGGTAGGGACCTGAATGTAAATAAAATTTATTTTTAATCGTATTTTGGCCTCTGGGGGAGCCTCTGCCGCCCCCCTGCCGGGCGGCAGGGTACCTACCGCCAACTGGCGGGGCGGTAGGCCAGGCAAAAAATTATTTTCTTTTTAGTTTTCAGAACAGTGAACTTCTAAATTTAATTAAAAATTATAGAAAAATCAAAAAAATGCAAACTAAATTTTGTTAGGTTTATTAAATCAAGATCTACAGATAAAAAATACTCATGCATGTGAAATGTCAATTTTGCCCCTCTAAAATTTTAGGTTGTGTTTAATCTAGTTTATTTTGTATTTGTTGTTCTGTTTGTCTAAAAATCTTGAAAATTTTGTGGTAGCCTAATTTTTGCATGTGTATTTCACTGGAAAATTTTCAGGTGCATAGCCTAGGTGCATGTTTGTGGATCTATTATTCTACTGCTAAATGATGGAAATCCAACAATAATAGATCCACAAATATGCACGTAGGCTATGCACCTGAAAATTTTCCAGTGGAATACACATGAAAAGAGTAGGCTATCACAAAATTTTCAGGATTTTTAGACAAACAGAACAACAGATACAAAATAAACTAGATTAAACACAACTTAAAATTTTAGCAGGGGCAAAATTGACATTTCACATGCATGAGTATTTTTTTCTCAGTAGATCTTGATTTAATAAACCTAACAAAATTTAGTTTGTATTTTTTTGATTTTTCTATAATTTTTAATTGAATTTAGAACCTGACACAGACGTAGTCTAAGTTTTTTTTTCTGTTTTTGGTGCTGTGAATTGCGGAATGGGTAAATTTGATAGATTGCGTCTGCGCCCTCTGCACCTTCATTGATTGATTGCTAATAATTCCCTCGGTCACTGAAGCATCCGTGCTGCTCCCTGCTCTTCTTGTTCTTCGTTTCGAACGCCCTCTGCACCTTCATTGATTGATTGCTAATAATTCCCTCGGTCACTGAAGCATCCGTGCTGCTCCCTGCTCTTCTTGTTCTTCGTTTCGAACCGCTGTTCTCTTGCCAGCTGTTGCTACTTTTAGCGAAGCATTGTTGTGTGATGTAGTTGACAGCCACTGAGATAATGCGTTTGCTGGGCATTCCCAACTCTCCATCAACTCTCCATGTAGAATAGTGTCCATAGCATTAAATACATAACATCGTCATATAGAATTTTTAGCGGTGGCACTATAATAAATGAGAGAAGAAAGATGAAGAAATCGGGTCTCATGTAAAACATGAAATCCAATACACTATTAAGTTTTTTTTTGCAAAAAATACACTATTAAGTTAGCATTGGGAGAAGGTAGTATGTTCATGATAGATGAAAAACAAATATGATAGGTTGTGAGGGGATTGGAGCCCACACTAAGAAACCATGGGTTGTAGAGTGCAGTTTCTATAGGTGGTGCATTGCTTGTATTTGGCACCATAAACACCATCTATGTACACCATGGGTTAGGATTGCCCTAAAGTTGACTAAACATTGCAAGACTTTAGTTTGTAGGCAAACGCAACCACATCCTCACTTGCTTTTAGTTTGTAGGCTTATCCTGTTAGATGTGCAGGATCATCTAGCCCAAGAAGGAACTACAAAATTAAGATGGGATGTTAAACATACCTTGATTACTTGAGCCTCTCATTTTTCTTCTTTGCTGTTCTTGCTTCTAGTGCTAGAATTAAGTAGAGAAGGCATTCCTTCTGTGATTTCTGTGATTAGCTGAGATTGGGCAGCTAGGTTTTTTAGGGGAGAGGCTAAAACGTAGAGCCTTATGTCCATAAGGACTCTCTCCTATTTATATTCACAGCATCACAAGTGGGACAGCACCTTTCAAGGGCCTTCTAGTGCCCTCCAATCAAGAGCTCAAGTCCAATTTGGACTTATTCATTAGCAGCTATTGATTAGCTATGATATTTTCTAAATGCTGACATCATCGCTGACATGATCAACCCAACATTCTCCCCCTTGATCATAAAGCTTAAACTTATAAGTTTATTTTTTTAACAAAATGACATACCAAGATAAAAGGATTACAATGGTCAATTATACATACCATTGAACCCAGTTACTATAGCATGCCACCTCATATCAAATGAACTTCTTTAACTTAGGAGCTCCAAAACTTACTCTTTATCGTTATACAAAACTTATGGATTCATTTCTCAAAAGACGGTATACCAGACCAATCAATCACTGCAGTCAATTAAGTACCACAGGACTAAGTGACCATGGTTTCCGTTCAAAATCAAAATGATTCCTCTTAGGCTTATGGTGAGATGGTGCTACAATAGTCCGAGAGTGCAGTTTGTTTTCATATACATACATATATTCTTATGAACTTTATGTGCGCGCTTCAAAATTGAAAATCAAACATATTCCAGAATCATAATTTGTCCCTGAATAATAGGCTGCCATTTTAATCTTTATGCCGGCAATATTGTGAAGGAAAGCCTCTTAAACCATAATATGATGCTTAGCACTTACATTTTAACACTTAATGCTTATATCTTAACACTTATATACTAAGCACCATACTTAAACACATAATGCTCAACACTTATGTCTTTAATACTTATTTGTTGAGCACTAAAATTTAAAATCTTAATACATCATTAAGGCCTTGAAACATGTAATGTTTTATTCTGGAATGATTCTTTCACAATGTCTTGGACCTAGCAATATTCTTTGACATGTTACTCGAATAAAACTGCACTATTTACATAATAAGTTTCGGGATAAATTTCTTAAGAAATCCCTTATTTTCTCAAAATAATATGGATTAGGGACAAACAACCCATATATCAGTATTTGGGATTAAACATGCCACAAAATAATCTACATCTTTAATGATGTTTTGAGTTGGGTGAAGCCATTCCACAATATGGTTCCCCTACAAGGGTGCAACTTTTGTGGACATTAATGCACCTTTACTAAGAAACATTATTGTCTGAACACCCCATAACTTGGTGGTTACTAGACTTTCTTAAAAGTGAGCATGTAATCCCTTAGTGCTATACTTATAGCACAAAACTTCTTTAGCACTTATGCCAACATGCAGTGCATTCTAAACAATTTTCTAGGGGTCCAGTCCTAGACTTATGTTTGCCAGATATCCCGTTCTTTAAAATTTAAAGGCATATCATAACTTAGGTATATCCATCACTTATGTCTGCCACAATATAAGAGAACTTATTGTCCTTAATGGGAGTAAACATAGTTTTGGGGATAATACTTAATACTCCCATTTTCTAGACCAATCTTGGTGAATCTTAATACTCAAATAACGTAAGGAACATCACCAAGAATAAACTTAATTCCCTGAGGATAAAACTCATTCCTTATAATATACAATATCCCAATTGCTTGTTGTCAACAAGACGTTGACTAATCCAAAATTTCTTATTGAACTTTATTTCATCATTCTAAATGCTTATACCCTCAAAGTAATGTGCAATAATAAGCATTTCTTTTCTTTAATATATTTTATCATAATAATCAATTCCTTATTTTACATGAACCTTATTTAATGAACATAAAATTGTATCTTTCATTATTCCATTTTATAGTAATATTTAGGCATTGTCTCCATTAGAAGAAACTTAACATAACTATTAGAGACTTACAAACTTCCATTCCATGAGATGGAAAATATTCTTAAAACTATATCTTAGTTAGGAGGCAATTATGTGAGGTTTACCATTAAAAGATGCACAAGTATTAAAAACAAGGTATAACTAAGATTAGCATAAAAATGAAACTAATTATTGTTAATCACCCTTGCCTTAAAGCTTCTAATCCTTTTGTTACTATCTAAAACTTAATTCAGTGCGACAATAATACTCCTAAACATAATGGAAGCTAAGTAATAAAACCAAAATACTAATAAATACAAAATCCCCACATATACATAAGTGTATTAAATTTTAATATCTTTCATAATATAATTATGTAAAGGAATTACTTAAAGAAATGAAATATAGACATACCTGATAAAGTATTTCCTTCTTTTATTCTTAGTGGGAAGTTCAACTCTCCCCCTCGAAATATGGGCTAAGCGATAGAGTCATATTTCGATGAAATTTCATAACAAAAATTTCACATTATTGGGATGAAGGATGCAAAAACTTTATGCTAATGGAAAATATTTCCAATAGCCTAACATTAACCTCCGATCCACTTTTTAACACTTGAGAACTTTATCTCAAAGCTTTTATATTCATGAGGCCATAATTTCATCATACTCGTAATATCTTATGAGTAGAAAATCATTTGAGCTTCAATCATAATATTTTACGATTGACACCATAATAAGATGAACTCAAAAGTTCTAATGATTCTTTATATCTTAGCTTTATACTTTATATCTTTAGGCTTTGAGAACAACTTCTCCATTATTGCCAGAGAAATCATAACATAATTGTACTGAGGAATTTGCTCCCCCAGATCCTTACTGACATTGATCATAAGATAGATTTCTTTAGATTGCTCCCATTAGATATTAATAGACAAGAAATCTATTAGATTTCTTATCAATTTCTTAATTATAAAGGCTTCTCTAATAGGAGCTTATTGCATTTGTCAATGCAATCATAATTAATGACCTCATGAACAATGTATTCTTATGTACTTAGTCTATTTCTTATTGAGGGTACTTAAAACAGCCAAGAAAATTATGGCTAAATTCAAACCATCATCAATAGGGACACTTTAATTGATATTTTTTTGATAAAACTTTAATTATTCTACTTTGCATCACATTTGGACAGAAACAAAGTAGAGCTTAATATGAAAATAAACATTAATAATTCTTCATTTTATTATAATTGGTATAAAAATTTCTTATGCAAATATTAATACTCAGGGAATGTCATATCAATATAATCAACTTTGATCATGCTTGAGACTTGGAAACTTAATTGATCTGGGAATTAAATAATGACACATGGCTATAAATAGCTTTGGTCATAATATAGTCATAAGTCACATATATAATCATAAAACTTATCAAGTCTCAAGAACACTTTAATCAGAGGCATTTATTTACGGAAGCATAAACATTTGTTGCTAATATTCACTTATGGTTACTTAAATCTTTTGCCTTTAGCATAATTCCCCAATAATACATCAATTATTCTTGTGGCCTTATATAAGAAAGGATCCATAAGCCATTCATGCATTAAGATTTTTCCAGATCATTAATCTTCTTTTATTGATCCAATCCACATCAGCTTTGGCCAGAAGTAGATAGGAACAATAAAATTATGTGAACAAGTATTCATTAATCGGCTTTGGCCAGAATAATAAATACAAATCACACTTTATTTGATTTTAATCTTCTTTCACTGATCTAGTCCACATCAGCTTTGGCCAGAAATGGATAAGAGTAGCAAAATTTTGTGGTCAGATATTCATCAATCAGTTTTAGCCAGAATGACAAATATAAGCCACACTTAATTAAAATTACATGTCTCTATGTACATCTTTTATTGATCTAGTCCATATCAGCTTTGGCCAGAAATGGATAAGAACAATAAAATTTTGTGAACAGGTATTTATCAATCAGCTTTGGCCAGAATGATAAATACAAGCCACCTTTATATAATTTGAGACATGTTTAATGAACAACAACAACATAGCCTTTTTTCCCAAGCAAGTTGGGGTAGGCCAGACATGTTTAATGAAAATAACCTAATTAAATATGCATGGCTTAAGGACATGAATCCATTATTAATGGGCATTAAATTATGACACTCCATTATACACAACTTTGGTTGGTATATAACCATGAAAAGTTAACATTAGGTATACTTAAGTCCAATACTTTAGTTCAGAACTAAATTTTCTATTGATTTGATCATAATATTAACATATGATTAATCATAAGAGGCCACTTATTTTTCTTAGGAATAAATCAATTATTAACATTAAATTTAACAAACTCATTCATCATAAAAGGCATTATTCAAATAATACATAATTTTGGGCAACAAACATTAATTACTTTATTTTGGGCTATTTATTATAAATAAAAGGGTCATGATTTCTTATTATGGAGAATAAGCATACATGGGTCAAAAACCCTAATTTTATTGCCCAAAATAATAATATTTGATCTTAAATCATGAATCATATTAGTCTATGACCCTAATATTCTTATGGGCCAAAAAGCTTATAATTTCATAAAATAATACTAAAAAACAAAACTTAATTTTGTATAATATTATTTCATTAATTTTGAACATAAGCATAATAATTAATTCCAAAAAATATAGAAATTTCATCACATAATAAATACATTTATTATTCTTGTCATAATTTACTAAGGTATGACAAAAGATCTTTAAATATAAAATTACAATCATAATCATAAAACTTAAGAGTGAAACAATATTTATAATCTAAAAACAGCATTATCTTAGCCCATCAATTCATTTGGCCCATCACTATGCAGCCCAATATTTATTTCATAATTTTTCAGGAAAAATATCAAAGAAATTCGGCCCAAATCTTCTTTTCTGGGCTGGTCCGATTCCGGCCTGGCCCATTTGGCCGAACCGCCTTGCCTCCTGGGCTCCAGGCCCAAAAACCTGGGCCTGGGCCGGGGAGGTGGCGCTCCCGCGCCGGCCTGCTAGGCCCGTGGAGCGGCCGGCCACCGTGAGCCGTTGGATTCTTATCGGACGGTTCGCATTGCTCCTGGCTGGATCAAAACTCGGCGCTCAGCCGCCTCCCCCGAAACCCTAATTTTATTTCTTTCTCCTCCCCTTCTCTCCTCTCCCGATGGCGGCGGCAGGCGAGTGGGAGGCGACGGCACCGGCGACGCGGCCCGTGGCGGAGGATGTGGCGGCGCCACCGAGCTCTGCTCGGCGGAGGTGCGTGCGGCCGAGGCTGGCGCGCAGCTCCGTCGAGCACCGCTCGTTGGTGCCCTAAGGCCTCGCTCCCGCGCGCGGGCGTGGTCCGCCGGCGGCGGTGGCGGCGGAGCCAGCGTGCGGTGCGGCAGTGCGGTGAGGCCTAGCATGGCGTCCACTTCCTCGGCAACAGCAAGTGCACGAGGAGGCCCCCGCCCCCGAGCCAGCGCGGCGGGCTGCGAGGCCGCTCGGGGACCAAGTCCTCGAGCGTGCGCTCACCTTACGTGGCGTCCATGGCGACACGGTGGTCGGTGCCGGCCACCGTGGCCCTCAGGTAAGCCCACCGCGCCCTTTATTCTCCTTGATTTTAGGGTTAGGGTTTCATAATTTTGGGGGTTTCACTGTAGCTAGGGTTTCGGATTTGGGGAAAACTTAGGGCTTTGCTTTAATTCGATTTTTCCCCTTCCATTTAGCATGCTTGGACCGAAACTCTAGATTCTTATGCTCATTGATGTGGCATGTTTACATAATTTGGGCATGAACATAAGCAATTTTGGGCTAAACCGGGGCATGTTTGCATGTACTTGTTGAATATGATGAACAACATGAACTTGGCCATAAATTACTCAAACAGAACACGAACTTAGGGCGAGAACATAAACACGATCACATAGACATGAACATGAACACTAACAGTAGCTTGTTGACATGAAATTCAACACTTAGAGGGTTCAATCTTGAGACTAGGTGGCTCTGGTGCCATTGTTAGATGTGCAGGATCATCTAGCCCAAGAAGGAACCACAAAATTAAGATGGGATGTTAAACATACCTTGATTACTTGAGGGTCTCATTTTTTTCTTCTTTACTGTTCTTGCTTCTAGTGCTAGAATTAAGTAGAGAAGGCAGTCCTGTGATTTCTATGATTAGCTGAGATTGGACAGCTAGATTTTTTAGGGGAGAGGCTAAAACGTAGAGCCTTATGTCCATAAGAATTCTACAACAACAACAGCAACATAGCCTTTTTTTCCCAAGCAAGTTGGGGTAGCCTAGAGATGAAACCCGAAAGAAATAAGTTCAAGGTTCAGGCACATTGATAGCTAGTCTCCAAGCGCTCCTATCCAAAGCTATCTCTTTAGAGATATTCCAATCCTTAAGGTCTCTCTTAACCGACTCATCACATGTCAGTTTAGGTCTACCTCTACCCCTCTTTACATTATCGACCCGCTCAAGAACCCTATTACACACCGGCGCCTCAGGAGGCCTTCGTTGGACATGTCCAAACCATCTCAGGCGATGCTGGGTAAGTTTCTCCTCAATTGGTGCCACCCCGACCCTATCCCGAATAACTTCGTTCCGGACTCTATCCCTCCTTGTGTGCCTACAAAACCACCGCAACATCCGCATATCTGCTACATTCAGTTGCTGGACATGTCGCTTTTTTGTAGGCCAACATTCAGCACCGTATAACATCGCCGGACGAATTGTTGTCCTATAGAATTTGCCTTTTAGCTTTTGTGGCACCCTCTTGTCACAAAGGATACCAGATGCTTGCCGCCATTTCAACCAGACATCTGAAATTCTATGCCTAACATCTGCATCAATGTCGCCATCCTTTTGTAGCACCGATCCTAAATACCGAAAAGTATTATTCTGGACCACCACTTGCCCATCTAGACTAACGTCTCCCCCCTCATGCCTAGTCGCGTTGAAATCGCACATCATATACTCGGTCTTGGTCCTACTAAGTCTGAACGCTTTCGACTCTAACGTGCGTCTCCACATCTCTAACTTCCTATTAACCCCTGCCCTACTCTCGTCAACTAGCACCACATCATCAGTTGCATACACCAAGGGATCTCACCTTGTATATCCCTTGTGACCTCATTCATCACTAAAGATGTCCATAAAAATTCTCTCCTATTTATATTCCCAGCATCACAGGTGGGACAGCACCTTTCAAGGGCCTTCTAGTGCCCTCCAATCAAGAGCTAAAGTCCAATTTGGACTTATTTATTAGCAGCTATTGATTAACTATGATATTTTCTAAATGCTGACATCATCGCTGACATGATCAACCCAACATATCCCACTGATATTGTCATCGCTAGTTATGACACGGAATGATGAAAGTTCTCGAAAGCATATTCCGGTAAGTTCTATAAAATTTTACTACACGGATATAGACAATTTCATGAAGGAATCAGGTAAAATTATGTACACGTGCCAGGTGGGGCACGAGAAGCACAGAAGCATTTCCCCTCAACCAACCACATTCAGACAAAAGCGAGAACGCTCCGCAGGTGATCGTGCCTGTTCACAGCTACGTGCTCGCTATACTGTGATCTTACCTTCCAACAAATGCTTAGGTGAACCAACAGTATAGAATTCTAGACCTAGAAAAAATATAACTTACGGCCTCGATCACAAATCTTTTCCTCGCTAAAATGAGCTACCAGATTTCCGGTGCAACATTTCTGTCATCTATGAGGTTGCTCCCCGGGCATCCGCTCCTGCGGCGGGGTCGACACAATGTGGCCATAAACGAATTCATTCCATGTGTCCGGCACGCCGGGGAGGCACCAGTGGATGCAGTCTGCGAACTTTCTTGGGTTCGCCTTCTGCTCCGCCGTCAGCAGCTTCCCCTGACGCAAGGTGTGCACGGAGGTGTGGGCATCCTTGCGGATCTCCGACAGCGCAGTTATATTGATGAAGTGCACTGGAACCTTCTTCATAGACCTCGTCACGCGCTGTGCGGTCGCAAAGAGATCCCAGTCCGTGCCCACCTCCAGTTTTTTCGTGTAATTGATTGCTGGCTGTGTCTCGGAGAAGCATTTTACGGCATTAGGGCTGCCCCAACCTTCACTCCTGCACCAAGACAATGAATGTGTCATCAGTGCTCAGATCCAGCATCCTCAGAGTAGTACAATTGTGCAACAATAATGGCAGAAGGCATTGACACTAAACAGCATCACAGCAACATGCAGTTTGAAATGAACATGAATGTTGGCAGAAGCTTTGAATCAAGATATGGATACTTACTGCATATGTACAGGTGACACGCTCATGAATAAGACAGTAGTTCTCTTGGGATCTATGTGCGCTTCTACCCATCTAGACCATGTCTTGAGGACCTTCCGGTATGCATCGACACGCTCTATTTCATTATACTTAACATGTTTTCTTGAAAAAGATCCGCTGTGCCTGTATTCAAAGTAGATTGTGTAAGCATTGGCAAAGGCAAGCATATCCAGAACATAAAGATTTTCTATGTCACTACTAAGGTTGGTATGTTGGTCAGACTTCGTTGTTCACAAGGATTGACAGATTAATGTCTACAGTACTTACACTGTTTTCATCTGCGGTGTGTTCATCCACCAAATGTAAGTATTGAAGATCAAGTAGTCCACCCCCTCCCAGTTTGCCGCATGCTTCGCGATCGATGTTGGCTTGATCATGCGGTCACTGATGCTGTGAATGTCTGGATCGTCTGAGTTTGACTCAACTAGGAAAGGAGCCCAGTAGAACTCAACTGTTGCATTGTATTCCTGAAAACATCCCAAGTAAATTATTCGTACCAGGATTAACGATAAGATTCACACGTGAAGATAGAAAAAAAATCTCAACATAAATATAATTTCAACATTTTTATCCTTTTTCTTAATTATTGAGGCTGATACTGTAATTCACTAATACAGATACCATTTTCTAACAGCTAGATCTTCAATGGTGATATAATCGCCAATGAATTTTGTAGTGGCCAGTATCCACTAGTTTATGTGCATATGTTACGTATGCAAGTACCTGAAGACGGAAAACATTCAGAGAACCATTCTTGACAAGTGACTTTTTGTCCCATGGAGCCTCTGCCTGGACAAGGCACACCATGGACTCCCACTGGTTGCGATTCAGAGAATCCCCCACAAACATCAGTCTTTTGTTCCTTAGCTTCTCCAGAAGTAACTTGGAATCAAATCTGTAACAAAATCATCAAAACACCCATCAGTTCCATAACAAGATATGCATTTGACAAGACTTTTCAAGTGAGTTTCGCAACACTTTGGTTGAGCCACAATCTATTTATGATTTGTCATCAGCATCTTTTGTACAGTTTAACATCCACTAAATTTATGATGATATTGCATTTTCCAAGCCAGGAAGGCCCACATCAAAAATATGCCAAAGTTCATTTACATGAGTGATGTATAGTATAACTTCTCTCTGACTTGAAATATACTGTCATGGTCCCATGGTGGGACGGGACATTGAGAATATGCAACAAAACTCACTTGTCAGAGAGTAGACAA
This sequence comes from Panicum virgatum, assembly GCF_016808335.1. Taxonomy (NCBI): domain Eukaryota; kingdom Viridiplantae; phylum Streptophyta; class Magnoliopsida; order Poales; family Poaceae; genus Panicum; species Panicum virgatum. Next base: position 32,820,310 of record NC_053138.1, on the reverse strand, counting down.
CACTGCACATGCAACAAAACTCACTTGTCATAGAAAAGTACAACAGGCATGAAAGTAGGAACTCTCTACAATCATTCAATTAGATACACAAAATGTTTCTCTGATTTCAGTAGGATGGAATGGTAAACTTTGAATTTCAGAAGTAGTTAAGACACTAGCTGCTTCCAGATTCACTGTGGCTACTAATCGATGTGTCTAACTGTTACAACTTTCTGATAAATTTGCTCTGTTTTGAATGTTTGTCATGCAACATGTAACAGCGAAAAATATTGCATCGAAGAGCATGCGCTACAGATTTACCGAATGCATTGCCTAGATAAATAATACTGTAAGTGAGCCAACAGCTTGTAGCTGCATGCATTTGAAAAAAAAACTAACATTTAGGGCCCGTTTGGATCCATCCAGCAAATCCATTAGCTGATTAGCTGGAATTAACTGGATGCACCAGCTAATTGGATAATAATTGTTTAACTAGTTAGAAGAGCTTTAGCTGCATATTACCTATCTCGTTTGGGTCCATCGTAGCTAAATTGTGATGTGAGTGTAACTAATACAAGGTGCTGATAATGAGCCCAAACCTAACCAATCTGAAAGGTTCTGGAGTATACAAAAAGTGTTGATCAATTATTTGTTTAGCTCGTGAGTTAGCTGCTGTTTTGTATGAAGTAGTCCATTCACCAATTTACCAACCAAACATAGAACTGCAAATGATTGTTAGTAGTTGGTTAGCACTAGAGGTAGATGCCAGGTCATGCAACTCCACCCCCCCCCCCCCCTTTTTTTTTTGAGATTCCAAACCTGTTACTTCTCCACACAACAACTTTCTGTAACAAACGAAACTTCTCTATCGACCAATAAATTGCTTAATCTATTCAAAGAAAGACCATAGCTGACATGAGTGCGGTCTCTTTGTCTCATCAATTATAGCACCTAACAGATCAAAGTACACCAATATACAAATCTTAGTTTCCAAGAAACACAGATAATGAGTACAGGCTTCGACAGATCAACTTCACCTAACGTACTCTGCAGTCTTGATGCAGGGCAACCCTGCACAGCCACTTGCCTTGCTGAAACTTCTGAGACTACTAACAACAAGGACAGAGCTATGTAAAAACCAAGCATGATCTCTGCAATACATCGACAACCACTGCTAACTACAAAATACTGGCAATGCTGGAACAAAAGCATACTGTGAAAACAAAGCTACTGTGTGAAATGATGGCAATGCTGGAACTACGTCATTGAGTTTTCGTCTGGGCTAACTAGTTGTAGTCACTACAACTCTACGCGCATGACAAGTTGGGCAATGGGTATTATTTTGTGGTTAGCAATGGTGCCGAACATGGAATCCAACAAGATGAGGTTGCTACAATACACCTGTACTCCTCGCGCGATTGCCAATCCGCCAGACAAGTAGGGGTATCACCACGTCCACACAGAGCGCACAAGAAAAAATAAGACCAAAAGACCCCTGCAGCCCCCCAGATGCAGACACGGATCCGCTCACCTGACGCTGGCTCCCGAACAAAAAAGAAAGCGCGAAGCGATCTGGCCGCACGCAGCCGCCCATGAGGAGCACGCGTCCACCCCCGCTTTCCAGTCCGCGAGCGAAAGCGCGCACGCACCTAACCAACCACTGAACTACGCTCGCAGGGCCGTATGCACGTACACGTATACGTATAGAGATACACGTATACGACGGTAGATGTACAATGGAAAGGGGGAAAAGAGGAAGGGGAGGAAATGGAGTGGCAGGCAAGCAAGGAAGCAAGGCGGGGAGCCGCCACGCACCTGGGGAGGTCGCAGCCGTCGGGCTGCCAGCGCCACTTCTGGTAGTCGTCGTCGCGGCGGCCGTTGCGCATGCAGGTGACCTGCTCCGTGAGGAAGCCGCAGGCGGACTCCTTGTAGAGCGGCGCGCGGGCCTCGTCGTACACCCAGCGGCCCTTGTAGAGGTCGCACGCCCCCTCCTCCTGCCGCGCCGCCGCCTGCGCCCCGCCGCCGTCGTGCCGGCCCGCTCCTCCCCCTTGCACCACCTCCTCGATCAGCGGCGCGTCCTGCAGCGAGCTCCCCGCCGTCGCTCCGGGCTTAGCCACCGCCTCCGCCTCCGCCTGCTGCTGGTGCGGGGGCGGGTCGGGCCGATCCGTGCCCTCCACCGGCGCCGACTCCGCCCCCTTCGCCGGCGGCGGGCGCGCGGTTTCCTCCTCCACGGCCGGCGCCGCCTCCTGCACGCAGGAACAAAAACCAGTTTCCTCAAAAACATGGAACAAAAACCACAACCAGGTAGGCCCAGCTTAGAGCTACCAGCAACCGAGCAACCGGGAGAAGACTGAAGAGAAGGTAGCAGCAAGGAGCAGGAGCAGTGGGCGCTCACCCTCGCGGCGCTGGCGCTGGAGACGGCGTCGTCGGAGGCGAGCTTGTCGTACGCCCTGGGTCCGGCGCCGTGCCTCCGCAGCGAGGCGGCGATGTGCGCGCTGTCGTAGAGCACGGAGACCCCCAGCAGCGCGGCGAGCGCGAAGACCGCGGCCACCTGCGCGCGCCTGCTGGGCACCCCGACCGCGAGCGGCCCCGCCCCGCCCTTCCGCCGCGGGATCCGCATCGCCGCCGGGCCGGACGGGATCGGGCGAGCACGGGGCTTGGCGGGGGTGGATTGGGGGAGATTCCGCGAGCGCGGCCTCCTTTATTTCCCCGCGGCCCGGTGTGGTGGTCCGTTTGATTCGCCTCCTCCGCGGCGGGGCAAGCAGCTTTCCTTCGCTCCGCTCGGCTTCCTCGTCGTTTATTTATGAGGCCGGGCACGCTCTTCAACTTCGAGAGGGGAGCGGAGAACAGGCGGGGCGGGTGGGGCCCGCGTAGGGTGAGGGACTGAGGAGAGGAATGCGAGGAGTGAGGGGGGTTCGGTAGCTGTGGCGGGTGACTTGTGAGCAGAGCTCGAAGTGGGCCCGGTATGGATAAAAAAGAGGTTAGTGGTAGGGTCAATTATGGCACAAAGCGCACGGTAATTACGCGATCCTTGGCTTGGCTGGCGGAGTAGAAATGAACCGTAGGGGGGATATTTTGCCTAATTTATGTAAAATGTATATATATACATATGGTTAATAATATTTTGATCACATTCAACAAAATACATGTGACCCATGGAACTAACAAAATACCAGCCTGGATGACTATACTAAACTAGAAGGACACGAAATGGGTATATAGCTATGTGATTTTGTTGGGCCAAAGGGGGGCCACGGCCCACTTTTACCGATGAACAGCTCCGCCAGTTTGCTGCCATGCAGATGGTCTGGGTAACGGTCAAAAGTGGCGCACTGCTCCACGCGACCGAGACGGCTCTGGTGTTTGCTTGGCATCACCAAAAAAATATATAAAAAAATCTGAATAGTAGTACTCCTGAATCGTGCTTAACCATATTTAATTTCTTGGCAAAATATACTTAGCTATGTATAAAATGTCCCTTTTTCATTTAGGGTCGTAACCATTTTCAATAGGACAGTCGAGCAAAGTCTTTGACCTTATATGGACATATGGTCTGATCGACCTCTGCGGTTCAAATTATAAAGTACGTACTAGCAAGGTAAGGCTGTCTAAACAATGTCATCGTCGTGTGCCAAAAAGGGTACACAAATACGTTGGTGTCTTTGTCAATTTGCTGATTGATTTGGGCTTTCCGCGCACTAAAGACAGCTCTAGTGGCCACATATGCAGGGGGGGGGGGGGGGACCCTTAGCCATCATCTGCTCCGTCGTCTAAACTCAAACAGTTGCCCTATTATATTCTTCTCTCTCTAAACTGAAAATAGGAACAACTCTAAACTCATTATCCGACTATACTCTAGCTATACCCACATGCTTCCACCATTCTCTTCTGACGGACCTGCATATACTCTAACTATACACGATAATGAGGAGACTTATTATCTTCTGATAATCATGTCTCGTTAGCGGAAAAAAAAAATCACAAGGACTACTAGGTATCGGCGTCATCATATGCTGATATGCATACATTAATTTCTTTCTTAAGACTAGTCTCAGTAAAAGTTTCATGGTATTAAATTGTATATCACATCATCAATTTTGTTGACATGGTGAGGAGAGAGAGAGAAAAGAGATTGTGAGATGAGAGAGGAGTTTCATTCTCATAAAATTCAGCCGGTGCAATTATCTAATTCTCAGTCTTAATAACTATGCTATGAAATTGTGTCCTTCGAGAGTCAAAACAGTCGTATCCATACGACAATTCAATTGAATTATTAAAAGATAAAAGGGTAATTCTAGAAATAGATCTAGCAAAAGAATGGATACAGTACAGTGTAAAACTAATGATAATTTTGCTTGACATTTATGGGCCGCATGGATGACGCTACACCGTCTTGCGGAAAGGGAAAAATATACGTCAATGTTAAGTGGACTAATCCTTAAATGTTCCCGGGCACCTGTTTGCATCTGCTGTGGTAGCTGGACTTTTATGACCAGTTTTTGGAACGCACACGTGAGCTACGCATGCAGTGGTGCAAACTACTGCTCTCTTCATACAGGAATGTAGTAAGCCATTTTGATTTGTCTTTAGTCAAAATGTTTTAAATTTGATCAAGTTTATAAAAAAGATAATAGCATTCTGAATGTCAGATGAGAATAATTAGATCTATTATGAAATATATTTTCATAGTTTATTTATTTGATGCGTTAGATGCTAATATTCTTCTCTATAATGTACATCAAATGATTTCTTTTTCGGAATTAACCCAGCCGACAGAAAAATCTGGCGGCGAGTCGCCTTCTAAATTGGTCTCTCTCTCGCTGGGTTTACCTGGCTTGGCATTGGAGGGTTCCTGATTCCCGGAGACGGCATGGATCTGCGCTCGACGTGCCGTCTCACTCACAGGGTTTTAAAAACCGACCGGACCGGCCTAACCGCCGCCCTCCGGTACCGGTTTACCGGACCGGTTAGGCCGGTAACCGGTGGAAACCGGTTGAATTCAAATCCAAATTCAAATAAATTCAAAAACTCCCATGCAACCGGTTCCGACCGGTTTACCGGCCGGTTTTACCGGTTTACCGGTCGGTTTGACCGGTTTGAAATTCAAAAGCTCCCGTGCAACCGGTTTACCGACCGGTTTGACCGGTTTACCGGCCGGTTTGACCGGTTTGATCGGTGGGCCTTCATGGGCCGGCCCATTTTTTTCTTTTTCTTTTTTGATTTAACTTTAAATTCCCACAAACTATACTAAATGAATGAATTTTTGAGAAAATTTGACACCATTAGATTCATCACACCTTGAAGTATTTTTAGAAATTTTTTGGGAATTTTTCATTTTTTGAATTCAAATTTAAAATTTGAATTTTGGCCGGTTGGGTACCGGCCGAAACCGAAACCGGACCGGACCGGTTTGACCGGTAACCGGTCAAATCGGACCGGTTCCCACCGGTTAGGTTAACCTTGCTCACTCACCGGTCAGTGGACAGACGTCCCTCTCCTCTTGCTCTGGCCGTGTGTGTGGGGACACCTTTGCGGGGCTCTTCTCGGTGAACAGTGTACTGTTGGTGAAGTGTGGTGGACCGTGTAGTGGTAGGTAGGGCTGGATGCCGCAGCAGGTTTCTGGCGCGGAGTGCTCCCCAATCGAGCTCCGCCACATTCGGTTAAGGAATTTCAGCAATGCATGCAGTTGCCTAACATGCTGAGGTGGGGTCCAGTTGATTTTCATTTTGTAGCTTCGTCTCCATGTGCGCAACGGAAATGCACGCCCGATGAATCAAATGCAGCCACAGCGTAACCTTTTGTTGTAAGCTTGGTGTTTTAAATGATGAGGGCACGAGGCTGCCCCAGTTGAGGTTGCGTTGCAAGAGCTAGTTGACATGTTCAATGGGCCCCTACAAGAAGATGTGGACGCTGCATGCTCTGAATGAGATTTTCGACCTCAACGATAACCAGGTCGAGGCCATGGACAATGCCCTAATCGGTATGGTTGGGGAAGGTGTAGATGGCCTACAAGATGCGATAGTACATCAACTTGGTCGGGGCGAGTCTCCATCTGGTGAAGGATTTAACAGTCAAGAGGCGGCAAACGACGACATTTGAATCGTGGAGTTTGCGAGAACTCAGCGGTGTGCGTTGTCTGGAATTTTAGCCGCATGTTTGGGGTGTGTGTGAGTGGTGCCATATATTTGTTGAGAGACTTGGTGTTGGTAGCTTTCCTGCCCAGTTCGTTAAAAGCTTCAAATTTCCCGGACCGAGGTGGAGCATCTCTCCCTGTCGACATACAAGTATTTCCTCGGTAGCCAAAAAAAAAAGCAACGTAACGAGCATCCGATCCCACGAGAAAACTCGCTCCAATCATCAATCGGCGGCGATCCGGGTCCAGCCAGCGACTTTCACCGCTCCCCGCTTTTGCCGCTGATGAACAGTTCTCCTCCTACTATGAAGGCAGCGCAAGTGGTAGGGCCGTATGCTTGCTTTGTCTCGATCCAACTTCTCTACTTCATGAAGCGAAGTCATGAAGAGGAACATTGTTAAAAGTCTGGATGAACAGTGTTGCCTACCGTGATTCACTGTAGTAGGGACTGTGCACAGAACACCATATGCTGCCCACGGAACACTGTAGCATGAGTACTGTAGTGATCGATCCTATCCATCCATCTCAGAGCGGACGCTCACATAGGCTCAAAAGTCAAAAGTCACAGTAATAGTGTCCCTGACTTGCCTTGAGAAGTCAGGGAATCCCGATTGGCTTTGTCTGCCGATCCACGGCAGAATGCTCCCCAATCGTTCTCCCACTCCATTCAATTCCTTTGCTGAATCACTGTGCCCGTGCTGCCTGCGTGTGATCTCCTACTCGTCCGGACTAAAGGCAGGGCCCCACCAACTCTGCCATGGCAATGTGCCGCGCTGCTGCTGCTGCTACCAGCAGCCGCCACCCCAGTGGCTGCACGTACGCCCCACATGCGGGCGCGCCCGGCCAACGCGTCTCTCGCCGCGTGCACGTAGCTGACGTGAAGACGCCGAGGCGTCCGAGGCATACGGGATGGAGGGAATGGAAGTGAGGAGGCATGGGAGATTGGGAGCAGAGCAGCCGGCGATGGCAGCCTAGCAGCCCAGCAGGTGCTTTCGTCCTCCTCCTCCTGCTGCTGCTACCAACCACAAGCATAAATTGTATTTTTTTTCATATAGGGCGTTTAGTTCCCAAACAAAAAAAATTTTGGTGTCACGTCAATATTTAACTAGATATCGGAAGGATTTTTCGAACACTAATTAAAAAACTAATTTCAGAACTCATTTAAAAATCGCGAGACGAATCATTTGAGGCATTTGACCGCATCATTAACACATATGGGTTACTGTAGCACTTATGACTAATTATGCACTAATTAGGCTCAAAAGATTCGTCTCGTCGTGTACATCCAAACTGTGTAATTAGTTTTGTTATTTAATTACATTTAGTGCTTCATACATGTGTTCAAAGGAGAGGTGAAAATTTTTGGTAACTAAACGGGCTCTAAATTAACATAAAGCACCTCGAGCACATGGCCAAATTGCGTCGACGAGGCGAACCTCAGCTAGTCAGGTAGGTGCCGGGGGTTTGACGAATCTCTCTCTCTCTCTGCCCCTGGACGACGATGGTTTAAATTAATTAATTAATTAATTTTGCAACAAACTAAAGTGAGCGGAGGAAAAGGATCCATGACCTTCCGTCGTTGGGGCCGGGGTCGCCAAGGCACGACCCACCCCAACCATATTCTGGTTTTCAGTAGCGCTGTCCATCCACTGTACCACCAGAGCTCATCAGACGACCACTTGAATTCTCCCCCCCTTTTGAAAAAAAAGTTTTTAAGGATTTTTTTTTGCTTTTTTTCTTTTTATTTACGAAGACCGGAAGGCTCCTCCTGAGCTGAAGAAGCTGCAGCCTGTCGTGGTACTCCGTCCAATCAAGATCAAACAATGATCAGGCTTCGCTGGACAGAGGCAAATACGTACTTTGTCTATTTTAAATGGTAGGTTGTTTTAACAAATCTAGATATATAATTTTTTTATATATCTAGATATAATATATGTCTAGGTGCATAACAAAATATTATGTATCTACATAGTCAAAATGACTTGCACTTCGAAATGAAACGGAGGGAGTGTTGGATATTTATAAACTAGTGTGCGTAATTGAGATTTGAGAGGTCTACTGACCTTTTTCTTATCTGAATACTAGAGAGCAGGTGAATAATTCATGCCTGGTTCAACCGTTCACCAGCTATATAACCCCAGTAGCCAGGCTATTGTTCACCATTATCTGAAAGAAAAGGCCAGGCTATTCTTCAGTAAACAATTGCGAACGCTTTTTTTTTAAAAAAAAAAGAAACGACTTTATGAGATAGCAGTACTTCTTGCATTGAATTATTGTATATAAGATTGCTCTAGAATAAACAAGCAGGCCGCTCGACCTTTCTTCAAAGTCACTCGATCCTTTCCGGAGAAAACAACAAACGCATTAACAATGCCAAGCTAGCTCGCTAATCATTGGCTCTGAGTCGTACTACTACATCTCAGCGGAAATGTGTTAGCTGGACTGTTAGTTAGCTCGGCTGTGTTTAGTCTCTAAAGTTTCCAAACTTTCCGTCACATCGAAATCACATCGAAACATTAAATATAATAAATTACGCATGCATGGAACACTAAATGTGGGTAAACAAAACAACTTATTGCACAGTTTGGATGTACGTTGCGGGATGAATCTTTTGAGCCTAGTTAGCCCATGGTAGGACAATATTTACCACATACAAATGAAAAATGCTACAGTGCTTTTCAACTTCACTTTTCGCATCTAAACACAGCTCGAGCTCTCGCTTTTGTATGTCGACGTCGTCCAGACAGTCCTTCGGATTACGCACTTTGACGGGCCCAGCACTCACCACTAGTCTAACCAACAAACTTGCTGCTTCCACTGATTTCTTTTTCATTCCTCCCCTGTGTTCTCAAATCTGGCAAACTTGATTTAATTTGCATTGTGACCATTGTTTGCCGTTTGACTTGATTCTATACTCTCATGAGGACATGAACAGGACATTACTGACGATGTACAGTGTAGCTGTCAGCCCGGCCTGATTGATTGATAGAATAATGCCTTTGGACGCCGCAGGGTCAATAAGAGCAAGTTTTATAAGTGCGCCGACCGCCGGCTGGGAGGGAGGCGGCGATGGTGGCGGGCCCCGCCAGCTCAGCCAATAGCAACGCACGGAGTGCCTCTCCGCCGGCCTGAGCGGGCGCGGAGCGAGTCGTCCGCCTCCTTCTCTCTCCTCGGCCACGTCAGTTCCCAGCCCGTTTACCGCCTGTTATAATACATGCTCTAACCCAGCCCACTCGCGGCCTGCATGCGAGCCTCTGCGCCTGCAGCAGGCTGTTTGCTGGCGGAACAGCTTTTTCAGGCTCACACTCAGAGATTAGAGCGTTCATTTTAACCGTATACAAGCGAAACGCCTTCTTTCTTCTCTCTTCTCCTCTTTATAATACTTGCTCTCAAGACGCCTCTTGCTGCTGCTGCTCTGAAAGAACGTCGAAACAGCAGCGTTCTACATGTTTTATTCTAGAGAAAAAAAACAGTCGGGGCGATTTTGCATGAACCGACAAAATGCGAGTGGTATGTCGCTGTAAAGCGTCTAATTCCAGTTGAATAATGACGAAAAAGCCCCACGTGACCAAGGACAGCTAGCAGCAGCCGTCCCATCATGGTCCTGTTTGACATGCATGGCTTATTGGCGTGGGCAGCATCGTCGTGCTTGCTTTTTCCCGTGGTTGGAGAGTTAGGTCTGCCTGATCACTCACATTTGGTGGGAGCCTGTTAGGCTTAATTTATGTCTCGAATTAGTAGTTAGCTGTTGTTGGACTTGTCGTATACTAGCATTGTAGTAGTACCATTTTGCACGTTTATTAATCATGAGTTGATAGTTGTGTCACGGTTCAAATAATGCAAAAAGAATCGAGACTTTCAGTCTCAGTCTCCTACTACCGGTTGGAGAACTGGAACTAAAGCTAGTTTTCAACCGATACTAATGACATGTTTTTCAGTAGTGGAAGAATGCATTAAGACCTAACCCTTATAAAGATAAGAAAAAATGAAGCGTGCTTTCTACTATCATTGCTAAAGTATAGTAGGCACAAGTGTTGTTTTCTTGTTTAAGCCAAATTTAATTTACACTCCGGAAAAGATGCACTGTTGTAAACAACCATTGAGTCGTCGCGGGCTAATTTGGTATCTGGTATTCCAACTTCAGGTGAAAGCGCCAGCTTGGGGAACTAGCACAATCTCTTTAGTTTGTCTATCTCAAAGTGCAAACCAAACTGAAACTCAGTTAATGCTACTACAGCAATTGAAACCAAGATTGCATACGATGGAGATGAGGCAATAAGATGGCATTGCATACGATGGAGATAGAGGATTTCAAGATGGTGAACAGTTGATAGATACTAGTTAGAGTCAATCCTTGTATAATTGACAATTAACTAAGGCATGCGATTAAACTGCTTGAATCAGCAGCAAAATTTGAATCCTATAATGGAGGCATCGACCCGTACCCTCCACTTGTGTGCATGATCCAATTTGGTGTGTAAAATATCTTTGAAGATACATACTCTCTCCGTATTGTAAAAGAAGTCATTTTGAGTTTGTCTTAAGTCAAATATTTTAAACTTTGACTATAAATAATTCTTTTGAGTTGAGTTTGAAAATATGAAACCGATGTAAGTAGATTCATCTTGAAATATAGTTTTGTAAAAGTATATTTTAACTATATTTTTTTATAAGTTTTTTATTGTAAAAAGGTAGTGGTCAAAGTTATTTTTGAAGATCGCGTCGATGTCCGAAGCGACTTCCTTTACAATAGGAGGGAGTATACATTTTTTAAAAAAAGTCTGAATAGAAGGATACACTACCTATATTATTCCCAAATATTTGGCGTTGGTTAGCCCAAACTTCGACGATGAAGGGAGTACCACACAAAAAAGATTACCAAAACAAAAACATATGAGTTTTTCTTTTGTCTGGGTTACGTTAACACAAAACATGTTTTTGTTATTCACACAAACATAGACCCCTCGATATGGTACCGTAGGCCGTAGTATATAATTAAAAATAAGGTCCAAGCTTTAGACTTATCCCAGCATGAAGGAAGAACCTTATCGTTTCGGCTTTTTCCGCGGCCCGTCCTTGTTTCAACGTTCTCTTACCCAAGGGCCCAGAATAATGCCGCCGGTGTTGGAATTAGAGGCAATTCATTTTAATAAAAAATATGGAATAAAACATGACACATATTTTACAAAACTAGGAGTATTGTTCATTATGTTTGCAACAACGATAACAAAAATAAATACGAAATTTAGTAGGTACCCTGAAGCAGGGCCAATATCGAAGGCATCAGATTCAATGCTACCCCAGATCAGTCGACATTCTGATCGGACCTATTCGATGTAGTCGATCATATGTTCATGTCATGCAGATGATGTTGTGCAGGTGCGCCACCGGAAGTAGTCGAGAAAGTCACAGCGAGCAGTTGCACAAATGCGCTCAGCAAAAATCTGATCACCCTCCACTCGACACAGTCTCAAAGAGGACTGGAACGGAGAGGTAGAGGACACTTAGAAGAGGCGAGGATTGATATATACTTCCTCCATTTAGTTATGATAGCTATATTTCCAAAATTCAGAAATTCAAGACCGATCTCCATATTAAGCCTGCGCCTCGAGAGTGGGCTGGAGATGACGGAGAGAAGGCAAAGGATTTGTCGACGTGAGTCGCGGCAGTTAACAATTGCTGGTAACAAGAAGTCTCGCCAAGAAAGGAATAACTGCAGAAACGAGGAGAGGGTGGTTAACGTGATTAATGGATTCATCATAAGCATACTTGGTATCCTTGGTCACTATGCCATGCGAAAATATAACTATCATAACTGAATGGAGGGAGTATACTGCCACCAGTAGACCTCTGGACGTCCAGGTTCATTGCATCAATGACAGCTATCAAAACATCAGTTGCTAGTAACCCTCAGTCATATGATAGCCATTAGTTACAAGTCATTTTGTGTCCAACCATTAATCGTCAGTTATTAGTCACAAACCACAACGTGGAAATTCTGCATGCCCCTGCAGTCGCCAGGTTTATCTGGACCGTAGGAGGTAGACTCGTGTGGAGATTCGGGAAAGGTGTGGACCCGCGCAGTACCCAATGTGTCCGGTGCGACAGGAGGCTAAAAGGGTAAAAATGAAAATGTACCATGCCCTCTTTCTTCTTCCTCATCTCTTTTCTTCTCTGTTCTTTTTCTTCTTCGTCCACCACCACGCACAGTTTCGGCCATGGCCGCCCCCGCCCCGACCTGGCCCAACCGCCTCTCCCGCCGCCAGAACCCTAAATCCGCCCTCCCGCCATCCTCACTGCCTGGCTGGCCTGCCGCCCCTCGAACCCCTTCTTCTAAGCCCGCCGGAGTTGGGGAAGAACGGTTAGCTCAGATTTCGCGAGCTTCAGCAGGATAGGCGCCGCCGCGGGCAGCACTGCTCCGCGGAACGAGCGGCGCGGTGGTGAGCGGTGCAGCTCTGGCGAAGTGAGCGGCGCGCGCGGGTGGGCGACGCAGCTCCGGCGGCACACACAAGCGGGGGGACGCAGCTCCGGCGAAGCGAGGGGCGTGAGCGCGGGCGGCGCAACTCCGGCAGCTCACGCAGGCGACACATCTCCTATGGAACAAGCGCGGGTGGCGCACCTTCGGCGAGCGTGCGGCGCAGCTCCGGCGCAAGGCACGCCAATCGCAGGGGAAAGGATAAGATTGGAACCGCCCGTGACCTTTATGCTTTTGCAGCTTCCAAAACTACCCCTTCACACACCGGACATAGAACACACGCACGTGATCAATCAATACGGGTCCACTCGTGCGATCGACGGTGGCGATAAGGCCAGTCTCAGTGGCAATGTTACGAGAGTTTCATGGACATTAAATCTATGACACATGGCATGGCAAGAGATTAATGAGGAGAGAAGGGAGAACCGTTTCATCACCACGACAGTTACCAACGCTGACAACACGCGATGAAATTCGCATTGAGACCGATTCGTTTCATTGCTGGATCCGCTGCTCCCTTCTCCCCTCGCCCCGGGCCTCTGCTCCCTGCACCCACGCGCCGTGGGGAGTGGGGACGCCGATGCCGGACAAGCCTCGCCTGCGTGTGCCGCCCACTGCCGCCGCCAATGCCTCTCCCACGGCCGCCGCCGTGCCGGCCGTCGCGCGCGGGCTGGCGCTGCTGACAACGCCTTGTCCGCAAGCCGCCGCTGCCGAAGAGCCATTCGATTCAGACCCTGCTGCGGTGCTGCCTTGTGTGCGAGCTTTTCCATCCTCCTTCCTGAAGCCTTTCTATCCTTGTAACATCATCAAGAGAGCAGAAGTCTGCGCGGTGCTCACGCCAGAGCAGCTTGCAATGGTGGTGTTGCGTACTCCCTCCGTATCTTTTTACTTGTCGTTAAGACAAGAAATTTTAGTTTATTTTAGTGCAATTGTTTGGTCTGAAAGGTTATCTATTAAGATATAGAGGGAGTATTTGCGTTGGCTCAATCGAAGCTGTAGCGTGTCGTTGAGATTAAGCTGTGACCCGATTGATTGCTCTCTGATTCGGGAATGGAGTGGGCGATTTAGGCAAAAAGATTTGGGGAAAGAAAAGAACTGTAACACTCCTGTGTTAATTGTGGTGCTCATCACGTGTTTAACTCGTTAATTATGGACCTAAGCAATGTCATTAGTGCTAATCGAGTTTGCATAGTAAATTTCGACTTAGCCGTGTTCGACCGCGTTTTTCTCCCTGATTCGGGTCTCGAATCAGCTTTCACCCAAAACAAAAGTTGTAGATCTTCTCCTCCTCTACAATTTTTATTTTCGCCAAATTTAGCCGGCGACTCCACGCGTCGAGTATCCCGACGAACCTCGCCCTTCGCGCACCACTCTTATCCGCTCTCCGCGCCGTCCCTATCCATTCCCCATACCCTTCTTCATCCTCGAGCTCAGACTGAGCCGAGCCCGAGCATTGCACCGCCGGTGTTGCCGCGGCCGAACCCCACCACCCCGTCTCAATCCTCCCCAACCCGAGTCGCTCCACCTCATCCTTCACCACCTGCGCCCCTCCGCGAGCCCGTTTGAGCCCCACCCCGGCCGAATCGGCCTGAGCCGCTGCGGCCACCATTGCCGCTCCGTCGGAGCGCCGCCCCGCCCGTCAATCCCCATCCTCCGGTCCACCTCCTCCCAATTCGAGTGCCCAGTGAGTTTCCCCACGTCCTACTCCTCCTCCCAGTCCCCTTCCCCGCGTGAATCCCCCACCGCCGCCGCCGGTTCACCGCCGTGCCGCCCCTGCGCGGGCCCCAGCTGTGCGGCCACGCGCCCCAGCTTCCCCGCTCCCCGCTCCGCCCTGGCTGCGGGCCAGCGCCGCCGCGCCAACGGCCAGCCCCCACCGGCGGGGAACGCGCCGCGCCGCCGGCGGGCCTGGCCGTGGCCTCGGCCATGGCGTGCACGTGCGGGGCAGAGAGCAGGGGATGGGCTGGTTTCCACTGACATGTGGGGCCCAGTCGTCAGCCCTGGTTTAGGGTTTAGGGTTTTATTTATTTGTTTAAATGGCTGAAAATTTAGAAATTTTGTAGAAAAATGTAGAAAAACGAGAAAAATACAAACTAAATTTTGTTGGGTTTATAAAGTCAAGATCTTCGGAGGAAAAATACTCAAACATGTTAAATATCAATGTTGCGTGTGCTATAATTTACTTTGTACTCAAGCTTGTTTATTTTGTATCGGTTGTTTTGTTATTCTAAAAATTATGAAATTTATGCAGTAGCTTACTCTTCACTTGTGTAGTTCACTAAAATTTTTTCAGATGCATAGCCTATGTGCATGTTTGTGGATCTATTATTGTTTGATTTCTATCCTAGGGCTAAAATAAATGTTTCTGGTCACCGATAAATGTTGGTAAATTTTTGTTGCCTGTTTTAGTAGCAGCTTGTCCTGCTGGTAAATATTTGTTGCTAGAGTATGCCTGCAGGTTGTGCTTTCGCATTTATTTATTTTCTAGCTTTAGTCTTCCTTTATTTTGCCGTTGGTAAGAAATACTTTTTGCCTCTTTCCGTTTTTATGCATGTGCTTAACTTTCTTAAAGCGAGTTTAGTAGTGTTGTTGAAAGGAAACACTTCAGGCTAAAATAAGTGGAACTTTGAACCGCACATCAGTCCTCAAATCATTCGGTTATTACTTTTATTGTGGTGGCTACTCAGTAGATGCATGTCAGCTCTGTCGGTTCTTTCAATTGCATTGCATCGCGCAACCTCGCATCATGAGCACTTATACATTTCTTCATCGCACGGTTATCCTAACGCATGCATGGCATCTTTTTCATACGTGTAGACGCCGTGAACGAAACTTTCTACGAGTTGGTCGCTAAGCCGATCCAGGAGCCGCAAGCAGAAGAGCAGCAGGAGGACGCAGTTGAACACGCCCCGAAGAAGTTGCTAACCCCGCTGACCTGCAAGGCAAGCCCCGGAGCATAACCCTTATTTTCAGTATTCAATGTTTATATAAGTATTTGTGCATTTACGTTCTAGGAGTTGTATGGAACCATAGTATGCATGTTCTCCCTAGGTACCCGTGAGTCTATACTAGTATTCAGGTTCGTTAGAAATGCTTTGCTAAGTAGGATCTCGGTAGAAGTCGAGTGATTCCTATCACTCACAAGATTTAAGATCTTGTTCTGATGGCAAGTGGTTTGGAAAGGAATCAATAAGGAAAGATAAATGAAGACCGGACGGAGATTAGTTGGTTCTGGATAAGAAATGGAGGGAGGTAGCCTCCGCCTGTGTCGTTTGAGGACCATACCGTTGTTGGCATTGCTGATCGAGGATTGAACTGTACTAACCACATGCCGGAAGTAGGAGGTAGTAGAAACCGGTAAGCTAATTATCTGATTTGCAACGATACTTTGAATCACGACCCGCTACTCTGGGAGTGGAATGATGGCGGGTGTTGGATGGTATGTCGCCTCCGAGTTCTCCGGGAGTTCGCTGTGAGAGAACCTTCACCCGAGTTTTGGCAGGCGTGATTCGGACGTCGGGGTGATGATGGGAACAGTTGGCGTGTGTGGCCCGACGGGGCATACATATGTCGTGTTGGTTAGGTCCACCTTGTAAGGTTAAATCGGATCGATTCGCTGTGACTCGCGGATATGAGAGCCTTGGTCACTGTGTCACATCGTAGTAAAGAAATGGAATGAGAACGGAATGGAGATGTTGGTTTGTGTGTTCCTGAAGGATAATCTGATTCACCATATGTGCTCTAGATACTTAAGCGAATTTGGTTAATACTCGATATACTAAATGGAGCTAAAATATTGAAAGTAAGGATTCACCGCTAGTAGCCTTTCTGCAAAAGAACTCCAGATCCAAAAAGCTTTGCATGTCTAGATAATGAGTTAAGTATACCCAGAGTCGGGTAAGCCTTGCTGAGTATTAGTATACTCAGAGTTGTTGTTGTAACCCTTCTGAGCAGGTTGTGTCCCCGCTGACTTCGAGGAGATCTGCGCATCCTGGATTGGACAACCACTTCCTCCTGGGTGGACCGTCGAGTGGGCCCCATCTTCCCTGTGAAGTTCGGGCAGGTTGGCATCACATCGGTGGGCAGGATGTGGAGCTCACCCTGTATCGTCGTTCGTAGTTAACGTATTGTATTTCGAACTCTGCTTTAAACTTCCGCTGTGTTTGAACTCTGTAGTTTGTTGTCAAACCTTTATGTACGACTCATGTTGTAAATTAATTTGAGAATCTCTGTATGCTTGTATCACCTGTGCTTGTCTTCGTGCGAGACTTCTAGTGCAAATGTGATCCTGGAGTACAGTAGTTTAATCGGGAATTACCCGACGGACTGTCGGATTACACCGTTTTAAGTACGTGGAAACTTGATTATTCATTAAAATGATAGTTAGCGCACTTAAGCCGGTTTAATTTGGGCGGGTCTGCTACAACAGCAGAGATGGCATGGAGTGAGATTGAGGGACATGAAAGAAGGTACCAACCGGTTGGTGCAGACTGCAGAGAAGAAAGGATGACACTGCAGTCAGGTTGCCACACAAGAGTTGCCGCACAAGAGTTGGGAGGCGGATTTCAGTTTGATGGAACCGTGTTTGATAGTTCACATGCCACATTTGATCACATCACCATTGTATAATTTAATGCTATAGTGTGTCTATGAAACTGTGTAATGAAACTGTGCACTGAGGGAGATGGTTTCATTTGAGTGTCAAGTTGATGTGGCAGTGTTGGTAACCGTGTGATGACATCTACCATTGAGACTGACCTAAGCCCTGTGGCCGCGTGGGCACGTGGAATGGTGTTTTCGGCCATCGGCCATCAGTTAGTGCTTATTTGGGAGTTGGGACCAACCATTAATCATCAGTCATTAGTAACTAATAATTAACCGCCATGAACTAACATCAGTTACTCGTCGTCATTCAGCGATTAAAAACTGCAAAACACATTTAAGCCCAGTCCACACATCAGGGCAAGTCCTCGGCGAGGCGAGGGAGTGCATGCGCGCGCGGCATCCTTCTACAGTACCTTCTTTTATGTTCTGATGAAATTGGAGTAGACATACTCTTATAAAAGCTGGTAGGCAGGGACTATCTTAATTTCCAACGTGATTTTGCCATAGATGGAACTCCACCATTTTCTACGGGTCTTAAAAATTATTTTATTTAATTAATTAGCTTAATTACGCACACTAGTTTTCAGTAGCGCTGTCCATCCACTGTACCACCAGAGCTCATCAGACGACCACTTGAATTCTCCCCCCTTTTGGAAAAAAGTTTTTAAGGATTTTTTTTGCTTTTTTCTTTTTATTTACGAAGACCGGAAGGCTCCTCCTGAGCTGAAGAAGCAGCAGCCTGTCGTGGTACTCCGTCCAATCAAGATCAAACAATGATCAGGCTTCGCTGGACAGAGGCAAATACGTACTTTGTCTATTTTAAATAGTAGGTTGTTTTAACAAATCTAGATATATAATTTTTTATATATATCTAAATATAATGTATGTCTAGGTGCATAACAAAATATTATGTATCTACATATTCAAAATGACTTGCACTTTGAAATGAAACGGAGGGAGTGTTGGATATTTATAAACTAGTGTGCGTAATTGAGATTTGAGAGGTCTACTGACCTTTTTCTTATCTGAATACTAGAGAGCAGGTGAATAATTCATGCCTGGTTCAACCGTTCACCAGCTATATAACCCCAGTAGCCAGGCTATTGTTCACCATTATCTGAAAGAAAAGGCCAGGCTATTCTTCAGTAAACAATTGCGAACGCTTTTTTTTTTTAAAAAGAAACGACTTTATGAGATAGCAGTACTTCTTGCATTGAATTATTGTATATAAGATTGCTCTAGAATAAACAAGCAGGCCGCTCGACCTTTCTTCAAAGTCACTCGATCCTTTCCGGAGAAAACAACAAACGCATTAACAATGCCAAGCTAGCTCGCTAATCATTGGCTCTGAGTCGTACTACTACATCTCAGCGGAAATGTGTTAGCTGGACTGTTAGTTAGCTCGGTTAGTTAGCTCGGCTGTGTTTAGTTACTCTAAAGTTTCCAAACTTTCCGTCACATCGAAATCACATCGAAACATTAAATATAACAAATTACGTATGCATGGAACACTAAATGTGGGTAAACAAAACAACTTATTGCACAGTTTGGATGTACGTTGCGAGATGAATCTTTTGAGCATAGTTAGCCCATGGTAGGACAGTATTTACCACATACAAATGAAAAGTGATACAGTGCTTTTCAACATCACTTTTCGCATCTAAACACAGCTCAGAGCTCTCGCTTTTGTATGTCGACGTCGTCCAGACAGTCCTTCGGATTACGCACTTTGACTGGCCCAGCACTTACCACTAGTCTAACCAACAAACTTGCTGCTTCCACTGATTTCTTTTTCATTCCTCACCTGTGTTCTCAAATCTGGCAAACTTGATTTAATTTGCATTGTGACCATTGTTTGCCGTTTGACTTGATTCTATACTCTCATGAGGACATGAACAGGACATTACTGACGATGTACAGTGTAGCTGTCAGCCTGGCCTGATTGATTGATAGAATAATGCATTTGGACGCCGCAGGGTTAATTCTTTGACCAGATGTCGGGAAATTTTTTCGGACACTAATTAAAAAACTAATTTCAGAACTCATTTGGAAACCGCGAGATGAATCTTTTGAGGCATTTGACCGCATCATTAGCACATGTGGGTTACTGTAGCACTTATGGCTAATCATGCACTAATTAGGCTCAAAAGATTCGTCTCGACGTGTACATCCAAACTGTGTAATTAGTTTTGTTATTCAATTACATTTAGTGCTTCATACGTGTGTTTAAAGGGGAGGTGAAAATTTTTGGGTGAAAATTTTTGGGAACTAAACGCGCCCCTAGCCCACTCGCGGCCTGCATGCGAGCCTCTGCGCCTGCAGCAGGCTGTTTGCTGGCGGAATAGCTTTTTCAGGCTCACACTCAGAGATTAGAGCGTTCGTTTTAACCGTATACAAGCGAAACGCCTGCTTTCTTCTCTCTTCTCCTCTTTATAATACTTGCTCTCACGACGCCTCTTGCTGCTGCTGCTCTGAAAGAACGTCGAAACAGCAGCGTTCTACATGTTTTATTCTAGAAAAAAAAACAGTCGGGGCGATTTTGCATTTGCATGAACCGACAAAATGCGAGTGGTATGTCGCTGTGAAGCGTCTAATTCCAGTTGAATAATGACGAAAAAGCCCTACGTGACCAAGGAGCCTTAATAATCCAACAACAGGAGGAACAGAAAACATGGCCCCGGTATCACGCCCTCAGTCACGGAGCGCGTCACGCCAAGACTGACTGCCCGGCCGGCCCGGCGCCGCCACGACCACGGCACGCCCCGGCCCCGGCCCCGGCCCCGGCAGCCCCCCGCAGGCCGCAGCGGCGCACGCGCGCGCGGCGACCTCGGCTGCGAAAGCTGTTGCGGCGTTGTGGCGCCAGTCCCGGCGCGAGCCCAGGCCGATAGAACGGGCAGATTCCCCCTGCCGCGCCGCCGCCTTCTGCACGCGTCACGGTTCCCGACGCCTCTGGTCGCCTCGCAGTCGCAGCCCCGCCGGGCGCCACGCACCTGTGCACCAGCGGCGGAGCTGGTCCGGTCGCTCAGCTCGGTGCAGGTCAGCGTCATACGGCTGGCTGGCTGGCGCTGTTTCCCGATGGCGACGGGAGCAGCGGAGCAGCGGCGGCCGGCAAGATGGGGTCGTGCGCGGGGGATCAGGGGCCGTTTAGCCCCGGCCCGCGCGGTAGTACGGGCTTGTTTGGATGAAGGCCTCACCCAGGCAGCAGCTGCCAGGCATCGATCGTGGCCCCAGGCGCACGAAATCGATGGCCTGGATGAGTTGCCTGGCCCAGGCAACTTTCCCAGGGTACCATCCAAATAAGCCCTACGTGCGTGCGTACTACGGCAAAAGCTCACCCTCTTTTTTTTTTCCTTTTCTTTTCCCAGCGACTTTTCCCGGCTGCCGCGGACGTTAGGTGGGGAGGGCTACTATACTAGGGTACCATGCAGTGCAAGTGGCTCTGCCCGTCCTGGCTCTGCGACTGCTCCGCTCCAGTGTTCAGTCCACCCCAACCAGCAGACGGGGAGGGTTGCAACGACCTCCAGTGAGCCAGTGAGGAATGAAAAAAGTGGCAGACTGTGGAGAGGTCGTCGGCCCTGAGAGCAGCTCCAGTGGGCGAACCATGGGGAAGCTCAGTTCGCTTTAACCGAACTGAGACCATTGTAGTTGTCGAACTTTGGGTGTCAGACCTCAACATCGAACTCCATACTCGGTTCGACGCGAGAGAAATAAATACTCTTTTTTGTGCGGCCACTGCCTGCTCCGCTTGCGCAAAAGGAGAGGGCCGGACGGAAAAAACTGTACGCACAGGCCCCACCAACCGATGTTGACGCTGTGCATATCGAATCGTAGTTTCGTTCGCTGCGCTGGCTTTTGTTGTTCGAACAAAGGACTGGAGCTGCTCTGATAGGAACACGGTTCAGTCCCAAAGAATGTCGACTGTGGGTGAGATTTGGCGAGATTCCGGTCGGCATCGCGTCCTATCGTGTAGAGGGCGTCTATTCATCGCATGTGCGACTAAATATTATACTAAAAATATAAAATTCAAAATTGTTTCGGAACAAAATAAAATGTTTCAAAAAAAAATAAGTTCCGAAATAAATAAAAATATTTCAAAAAATATCTAGAGATAGAAATTATTTCGAAACAAATAAAAATATTTTATAAAAAATATTATCTAAATATAATTAAGTGCGATAGTATGACTTTCTAGTCGCACAGATTCGGCTCTTGGACCCAAGATGATTAGGCGACAAGGTCACCAGGGGCGAGTTTAACCTGATCGGAAAATTATATTAGATGCCCAGGCAGTGCCCAACTCGAACACCCGCCGACCGGGCACATACGGGGCGAAAATGTGTTTCCTCCAAAAGAAAGAGTTTGCCACGTACGGCCTTGTTTAATATAGTAGCAGCACGTCCGTGAGTGTGCCAGACAGAAATCGCCCAGCTCCAGGAAGCGAACAACTCGAGTCTGGAGCCGGAGGATCTCTTGCTTAAGCGTCCGTGATGCTTCCACAAATCCGATTACCGACCTCCAAATATTTCACTTTGGAGTGCGGGCCTCCAAAAATGAAGGCCCACCAATCGGTATGCGCGACGAAGCCCACAAGGCCGACCGCAGGCTTCAGGCCGTACTGGAAAAACAAATTGGGCCGTGTCTGCAAGGTAGACCGACACAACATGAGTCATGACACCCGCGCGGTTAGGTAAATTTTAGTGGGAGTGTTGTAGGAGTGTCATAATAACATTTATTGATATAATAGCATTATTATGAAGAGAAATAAGGAGGAATGTCATAGAATATGAGAGGAGTGAAAACACCAGAACACTCTACGACTCGATTACCTAATTCACAGTCTTAGTAACCGCACCGATGACACTCCCATTGAAATTGGCCCTAAGCGTCACTTGGAGTTTTGGCAAGCAATTCCTTTTATCAAACCCGCTAGATTGTGAATGGGCTGAATTGCTGAAGCCCAACACCCAATAGCAAAATTTCCCCAGCGGCGCAGGCGTCCGTTCCATGGCCTTCGCTGCAGGCTCGCAGCCGCCCCCTCCAGAACTTGTCGCCGCCCCCGCTGCGGGCTCTAGCGGTCGGGTGGCGGGCTCGGGCTTGGAGGCACGGACGGAGAGCCTGTGGTGGCGAGGGACGGGCGTCAAGGGAGGGCATCGCGGGGATTGAAAGGTAGGCAGCGATTGAAAGGTAGAAGGACTTGACGACCGCAGAGGCTATATATCACGTGTGCTAAGATGATAAGGCATCGCCCGAAGAAATCTGCACATGTATCATTTGGCAAATTCAGTCCATTACTATATTTGCATCGATTGCCGTGCGTTTTTTCTCTTTTCTTTCTCGTGGCCCAAGGTACTATCAGCCAAAGTCCAGAGCCCCACGTCTCTCTGCTACATGCTGCTAGTTGATATTGGGATGCCATCGCACATTACATGTAAGAAGGAAATATGTAGTCTTGCTGTTTCTCGTTTTATTTTTTCTGCACTTTTTTCATCCAGTAATAGTTTGGTTACTCCTATTCATTTTCCTCTTCCGTCACAGGCTTTCTCTTGTATCCATTGTACAAATCTTTTTAGTTTTATTTTATTTTTTCTATTTATTTTTTCCTTTTATTTGCTTATTTATTTTTATTTTATTTATAATTAGATGTTTTCTCTATTTTATAACCCATTTCATTCTTCTTTGTTTTCTGTATCTACACAAATTCATAATTGACTCTTTAGAAAAGGTGGGTAGCACACATGTTCTTTACTTTTTTTATTCTCTTTCATGTATTCTTTTTCATTCTTTTTTCCTTCCATATTTTTCTTTTATTTTTTGTCTTGTTATTTTTTTCTGTTTTTAACATATTTTTTTCTTTTTTCCCTTTTGTTTTCAGTTTTATTTGTTGAATTTTACGTCAACTTCTTCCACTAATAAAAATAAATTGTTCGTTTTGGAGATTAAATTGTTCTGTGATGTTGACTAATTTGTTCGCTCTGTAAATTAAATTGTTCCTTGATCTTAACTCACTTGTTCGTAATATTCATTTTTCATATTTATTCTATACTATTAAATATTTGCGATGTATAATATTTTTTTCTTTGTACATTATTATGTGTTCGCTATATTTAATTTTTTGTTTGTAAAAATAATTATTCGTTCTCAAAACCCGAAATTAATTATTTAGTTATGAAGATCTTGTCATAGAAAGATAAAGGTACAATTCATATTTATGACAAGAAATATAATAGTGCAATCCAAATTTAATTTAGATGTATGATTTAACAGTAATAATTTTTTTAGTTTGAATTTACATGCATAGAGATGATGTCATCTTTGTTGTCTTTTTTATATGCATGCGCATAATCTCTCTGTTATTTAACTGACACATGCATCACCAATTTTTTTGTTCATGATGTTCCGTAGTGTACTATTATTTATTCGTCGGATTTAATATTTTGTTCGCAAAGAGATATGTATTTGTTCGCTGTAGTCTATATATTCTAGCTTTATAAAAAAATGTTTAAAAAATAAAATTCTTCAAATATAGTCAAGTGTGGTCTTGTTTTGAACATCTTGATGCAAGAAATATGATGCTGCAATCGGAATTTAATTTGGATATTCCCTCTGAAACTTATGTTTTTTTTTCAAACATGTTTGTAAATGGATGATGTCATTTTGTTTTATCTGGATGTATACACATGTCTTTTCCCTCTTTACGCGTAAACGGTCATATTTATTGGGCTGAAATGCGGCCCACCACATATACAGCCGGTTCTTCAAGCGATGGTGCGAGATGCATCGCCTTAAGTGATTTACCACCGCGCCCCTTGACAACCGGCGGTAGGGCTGGTGGGGGTGAAAAGTGGAGGGGTACTAATCGCGCAATAGCCGGCCTTCTATGTGCACGGTCCAACCCACGTCTTGTAGTTTGGCGGTTTTTTTATTTTTTTATTTTTATTTCTATTTTTTACAAAAATATATTTTCGATTTGGAAATTTACAGAAATATACCCCGGCCGCCCGGCAGCCTAGCGGCAGGGGCTTATCCGTAAAAAAAAAAGACGAAAAAAAATTGCAGACAGGTCCCTGGGGCTGGTCGCCCGGCTGCGGGGCGGCCGGCCCCCCCCCCCCCCCGGCCGCCCGGCTGCTGGGCGACCGGCTCTCCCACCCTATATAAGAGTTAGCTGGCCCCCCACCCCTCATTTGCATCACTACAATTCCAGAAAAAAGAAAAGAGAGGGAGGGAGGGAGAGAGGCGAAGCCCTGCCGGATTTTCGAGCCGGCGACTGCAGGTAACCAAAATTTCTTCTACGCTTAACAAATAGCATGATTGTATGTCCAGATATGGCGAGCAATTATTTTTGTTGAAACAGTAGATTAGCAATCAATTTAATATAATGATTCTGTGTCCAGATATGTCGAGCAAGCTTCGTTTTCAAGTTCATTATGGTGACGGATATATTTTTCATGATGCGTATGGAGTAGATCTATCAGTTTTTGAACGAAGAGAGTGCGGAATAGATAAACCCATAGAAAGGAGTTTTGGTTCCATACGCAAATGGCTTCACGAGATATTCAATGTGAATCCAAAGACTCATTTACTAACCGTTCAGACTACGACAAATTGGGGAACTGAAGGAGATTTCTGGGAGTTGATGCTTATAGCAAACACCGAAGAATGACGGACTTACATGCAAGCAGCTCTTGACCGCGGGTGGCCTCTTGCAATGCTAATTCAGATTCACCAGAAGGCAGCCCATTTCATTTAAGGATCAACAAGTACATCATCTCATATAAACCAAGCAGTGGAACAAGAAAATGAAGATTAGAACATGCATGTCACAGAACCTGAGCCGCAAGGTATAGTTGATCAGGTAGGAGAAAAAGAAGATCAGAACGTGCATGTCATTCAACCTGAGCCGCAAGGTTTAGCTGATGAGGGTGAGCGGATACCTGGAATTATGGAACTGTACAGAATGAAGACCAAGAGGCTCGAATGATGGAAGAATGTGGGGATTCATCAGACGATGAGGACTACCCTTTGCTAGGTGAATGAAGAGGCAAGGGTTTTGGAAATCCAGTGATACAGGATATTAGGAGTAATGAGTACGAATACAGAGAGAATGAGGTTGTGCAGGGGGCAAAGTATCCTAGCATTGAAGCTATGAAAGATGCTGTGAAGCTTTGGGCTATATCGTTGATGAAGGAATTCAGAGTTGTGAAGTCTAGCAGCAAAGAATATGAGATGAAGTGTGTCAATGACGATTGTACATGGCGAGTACATGCCTACAAGGGCAAGTACAAGACACATTGGTAGTGTTCAATTGTTACACCACATATATGTAGATTAAATGCTGTTGCTCAAACTCACCGTAACATCACATCCACTTTCGTTTCCAAGAAGATGTATGGGGTGATTCTGGACAAAATTGATTATGAGCCAAAATTGATAATTAGGGACATCGACGACCGTTTTCAATACAAAATCAGCTATGCAAAGGCTTGGCGGGCAAAACAAAAGGTGTTTGAGATGAGATTTGGCACATATGAGGCATCATATGATAACTTACCTCACATGCTGTCAGCAATTGTGCAGAGAAATCCTGGAAGCGCGGCTGATACCTACATTGTACCGAGTTTAGATTAGGGATGGCAACGGGTCCAAACCCGCTGGGTTTACCCATCCCAAACCCGAACCCGTTAACAAAAAATCTGCACGTTAAGAAACCCGCGACCCGTCACGGGCATGATTTTTTGCCCAAACCCGTGCCCGCTCGGGTTTCGGGCGACCCGCGGGTCGCCCGTGCCCGAGAGCACCACCGAGGCTGCGGCGTTGCACGCGCCGCTGGCGGGCGAGCGCGCGGTCAGGAGAGCGAGCACGCGGCCGGGCGGGCGGGCGAGCTTGCGCAGGGGCACGTGCGCGGCGGCGGGGCATGTGTAGCCTGGCGGCCGGGCGAGCGCGCGGCGCGTGCGCGGCGACGGGGGCAGGCGGGTGAGCTCACAGAGCCCGGCGGGTGGGCGAGCGTGCGGCCACCCGGGAGAGCTCGAGCGCGGCGGGGCACGTGCAGCCATAGCTGGCGAGCTCGCACGCGGCGTGTGCGTGGCGGCGTGGATAGGCGGGCGAGCTCGCGCAGCCTGATAGGCGGACGAGCGCGCGGCCACCCGGGCGAGCTCGCATGCGGCGGCCGGTAGCGGGGATAGGCGGGCAAGCTCGCGCAGGGCGCGTGCGTCCTAGGCTCCCAGCGAGGCAGGCCACCGTGGGGGTGCGGCCGTGTGGGGCATGCGCGCAGCGCGCCCTGGCAAGTGAGCCAATGTAGATGTGCATGGCTGGCGGTTGCTGAATGGGGAAGGGAAGGGTTAGGTTAGGGTTTTGAGTTGTTCTGATTTTATATGCTTGAGTAACTGGGCCAAGTTAGTTGGGCCAAGGTAGTTGGGCTGAGAAATTATGTGTCTATTTTCTTGATGGACCGGGTTTCAAAAACCCATGGGTTTGTGGGTTCGGGTTTTAGGTTTCCAGACCCGTGCCCGCAAACCCGATGGGTCTGACTTTTTGCCCATTAACAGACCCACGGGTCGAGAAATCAACCCAAACCCGTGCCCTAATGGAGTAAAAACCCATCGGGTTTCGGGTTTCGGGTACCCGTTGCCATCCCTAGTTTAGATGGGGGACCTGGGTTTCTGCTTCGTGCTTTCTTCTGCCTTGGTGCATGTGTGAGGGCATTTATGTATTGTCTTCCTGTTCTATGTATTGACGGCACATTCTTGAGAGGAAGATATAAGGGGACAATACTGACAGCGATTGGAGTTGATTGCAACAAGCAGGTGGTTCCCATCGCCTTTGCTTTTGTTGAGAATGAGAACACAGAGAGCTGGTACTGGTTCCTTGAACGTGTGAAGATTCACGTTGTTGCTGGAAGGCCTGATGTTTGCCTCATCAGTGACAGACATGCTGGTCTTCTAGCAGCAATAAGGCAACTACATAAAGAAAGTCGAGGACAGCATCCTCTATGGCCAGATGTTGTGAGTAGGTGGTGCATAAGGCATATGGGTGCAAACTTTTATGAGCGCTTCAAGAATAAGAAACTTATGAATTTGTTCAAGAGATTGTGCACACAGAATCAGCAGCGGAAGTTTGATGCATTGTGGCAGGTGCTAGATAACATGTGCGCCGAGCTGCTAAAGGAACATGCCTCAACCTCCAGCCGGAGACGTTCCGGCGACGGAACTTTCACACAGTGGATTAAGGATACACCTAAGGAGAAGTGGTCAATTCTATACGACACTGGTGGTCGTCGATATGTGATCGAGACAACCAACCACACAGAGTGTTACAATATGGTAATGCGTCATGTTCGTGGATTTCCTCTTGTTGGCATAGTTGAATTCATCATATACGGATGCACAAGGTACTTCAGAGAGCGGTACCAGGCAGTTGTTGTCTTACTTAATGATCCAGGTGTGATTTTTTGTAATAGGGTCACTAACTACATGAAAGAAAAGATTGAAAAGGCTCAATATCATAGAGTGGTCTCCATGGGCACAAAGGATCAAAGGTTTGAGGTTTCATGCAAGGACAGGACAGGGCAGAGTGTCCGCAGACAAAGAGTCGTTTCAGGATTGCTTGATAACGCCGGAAGGCAAGGTTTTTTGCAGATGCAAGAAGCCACAGCTTCTTCACTTACCATGCTCCCATGTCATTGCGACATATTTAGAATCTAGGTTGGATCCTTGGGTTTTTGTTTCACAATATTACAGAAAAGAAACCGCTGTGCACACTTGGGGCCATGAGATATATGGCATAGGCAGTCTGGGATCATTCACTACACTAAATATCTCTCCAATGTACATTCCCAATCCAGATGCTAGGAGATGGGTAGGTCGACGGCAGACACTTCGTATCCGTAACGGAATGGATGAGTCTGAGGCAGGAAAGAAGAAAAAAAGATGCAACCTGTGTGGAGCAGATGGTCACACTTACAAGAAGTGCCCTAAAATGCAAGAAGATAATGTTGGTGCTGAGGTTGGACCTTCTGGAAATCCCACCGATGGATTGCCTCCGGATTTTGGAGCCCGTCGCGTCTAGATTTCGTTATGTGTGCATATGTATTTGAACCAGATGTATGGATATGTATTCCGACCTGTATGTGATAATTACATTTCGTTATGTATGGATATGTATTTGCACCAGATTATAGGATGTAATATTACGAAGGTATTTGTGTAGTAATATTTCTTGGTTGTAGTTCTAAATGTGTAGGTTGGTTCAATTATATTGCTCGCTTGGGCCAGCCACTGGGCCTATCTATATGTCTATCAATATTTTCAAAGCTTTATTTGAATTGTTCTGTGTTTTGCTTGATGGTCTGTTACTGGTTGACCAGATGGGATTGCAGAAAAGAAAATCAAGATAATAGCTTCCGTAAAAGAGAAAGGCAGCATCATTTGAAGGCAAGTTCCTTCGGTAGCAAAAGGAAAAGTTTCTGTAATTAATATTCCTTAGAGTTGTTCTGTACTTTTCAACCCTCCTTGAAGAATTATGAAAATAAAAATCAAAGACTCCGCTCGTACAAAATGAGAAGTGTGCATACATTTAATAGAGTTTCCACTGTACGCTCCCTGATTATATATATGATGGCTGAAAGAACAATCCAAGAACACAGAAGAGAGTGGTAACTCAAAATTCATATCTCACTGGAAAAACTTGAAAGTGTACTGAAAATAGAAGGGTAGTTACGAATCATAAATTTTCGGTTTGCAATACAGTTTTGTAAACAATGCTACGATTATAAAGCAGATGCCTAAGGCGTTCGTACTACTAGATACTTGAACAATGAAAACCATGGCATGTGCAACACGATAACCTCGTGTTGTGAGTAAACCTAACATGCCTTAGAAAATGTAAAATGCCGGGATTACATGGTGGTGCTTTACTGAGTGCACCGGGGATATTTTCCCTTCCTAATAGCTTCAGACCCTGCTTCCTTAGCACGACGGGCCCTCTCTCGCTTCCTCTCCCTATCAGC